>NW_027361825.1:292500-1603750 GCF_039654945.1 Dendrobates tinctorius
AAGCTAACTAAAAAGGACAGGATAGAAAAGCTGCTGTCTGCAATCCACAAAAAACCCTACCAAAAAATGTCCCAACCGTCTGATAGGAAAAACAGGCCCTGAAGTCGCTAGGACTTCAGAATGACTATATCAGCACTCAGGTATATTCTGAAGACAGAGCAAAGAGACAAACTGATCAGAGACAAAAATGGAACTCAGCACACCCCCGACCGGGGATGGCTGAACTCAAAAAAACAAGGTAAACAAAACAACACTAATAAGTTCAATAGCAGAGCAAAAACTTATCTTTGGGAAGCAGGAATCAGACTGGTCTCCAAGAATCCAGCAGAGAAATCACCAGCGACTCAGAAGGGCGTCGGCTGCCTTATATCCAGTCAGAAGTTCTTGTTACCCAGTCATCATCTACCAGATCAGGTGTTTGGTAATCAGCCTCACTACCTTCCTTCACCAGAAGAGGGAGTTCATCAGACATCGACGGTGAAGGGGAAAATGAACTCACAACATTACGGCCACCGCCTTTTAGGGCTAATCTACAGCATTCTACAGTATAATGAATGCTGTAGATAAGCCCCTAATCCAACCTACAAGAGAAAAAAATAAGTTTTATTATACTCACATGCAGGGTGGTCCGTGTTAGGCATCGGATTCCGGACACTGCACAGCGGGAATCCAGAGCCAGACATCCAGCGGTCTCCCATTCTCCTCCGACCACTCCGGGTGCTGCTCAGCAATCACGGCGAGCCAGGCATGCTACTCAGACTTGCTCTGACAGCCTGGATGTTGCTGCCTCCTCTGGTGCAGCAATGGTAGCGCATCCTGTTCTGCAGGGAACCGCTCCAGAGGCTAAGTCCTCATGCCGTGCTACTGGGCATGCCCGCAAGGTGACCATGCGCTAGTGTAGCATATTATGCTGTGTGTGTATGGTGATGGATGCATGGACTGGTGACTGACTTATTATGAAACCCCTTCCCTTGGATAATACGATTGATGACTGTGTGTTGGGTTAGTCAGCTCCAGGTTGTGGCAAGCTACATGCCATTGTGCGATCCACGCCTACACTAGCGTCCGTCGGCGCCCGGTTCTCGGCACCGACGCTTGCGGCTTTAGCTGCCGCTGCGCTGCAATACCAGCAGCTATTGGTGTTCGCGGCTACGACGCCACACGCCGGCTCCTGTGACGTTCACAGGGCCAGCGCCTTTGCATATATTTTTGCCAAGCGACTCTGTGTCTGAACAGAGCCGCTCCTAGTGTTCGGGTGACGTTAACCCGTGCGCACTACTGCACCTTCTGGTGCATCTGCCATTGTCCAGCAGCGGTCTAGTCACCTACCGCACGGTGGACCCCGGCTATTGAGAGCGCCAACTCAGCAGCGAATACCGCGCTAACTGCTGCCCAGACAGTCGCCGAGGCTGTCTCACGGTCGCCCGCTCTTTTGCCCATGCCGACACTTTCTCGCCTCCCGCTTCCCGACAAATTTTCGAGTGACAGCGCCACCTGTAGGGGATTCGTCAGTCAGTGCTCAATTCATCTTGAGTTACTGGCTGCACGGTTTCCTACAGAGCGGGCTAAGGTGGGGTTTATTGTGTCACTTTTGTCTGGCAGAGCATTACAGTGGGCCACGCCATTGTGGGAACGTGATGATCCCGTGGTTCAGGGTGCTGCGCAGTTCCTCGCGGCCCTGAAGCAGGTCTTTTTGGGACCACGGATCACGCAAGACACCTCTTTACAATTACTCTCCCTAACACAGGGGTCACTCTCGGTCAGCCATTATTGGTTCCGGACATTGGCTTCCGAGTTAGAGTGGCCGGACAAAGCCTTAGTCCCGGTGTTTTGGAGAGGGTTGGCTGAGAACGTTAAAGACGCTCTAGCTACCAGAGAGGTTCCCTCAAGTCTGAAGGATTTGATTGCCGTTTCCACCCGCATTGACCTCCGGTTTACGGAGTGCGTGCTGGAACGGGCACAATCCAGACGTAGGGTTAACTTGGCTCCCACATTCACCGAACCACTAATATACCCCACACAGGAGCTTTCACCCTCTGAACCTATGGAGGTGTCTCGCACCGGCTCTAAGCCACGACCGATGCGAAGCTCTGCACGTTGCTATCAGTGCCGACAGTTTGGTCACCCGGCTAGCACGTGTCTTCTGCGGGTGAAAAGGCGTCCACGCCCAGTGGCCGTAGGTAGTGGGCAGTCCAATATGAAACCCTTCTCACCCAAACCGGTATTCCGGGGCATCTTAGACAGTGGGTCCTCCACCTGGGAGGCAGAGGTTACCGTGAACTCTGGGGCCGAGGGGAACGTTATGCCTTCTACCTTCGCCCAGAAACACGCTGGTATTATTACCTCAGCCTCTGACCATCAGGGTGGTTAACGGAGCACCGTTACCCTCTCAGGTGACCCATCAGACAGCTCCACTAGGGCTCACTATCTCACCCTCTCATCATGAGACACTGTCCCTGCTAATCCTGCCAGACGGCATCAATCAGGTGCTGCTCGGGGTTCCCTGGCTTCGGTGCCACTCTCCTCATATCGAGTGGGCGACAGGGAAGATACTGGCCTGGAGCAAGGACTGCGAGGGGAGATGTCTGAGGGGCAGTCTTCAGGTGGCTTCCACTGAAGTGCCTGCGGATCTCTCCGCACTACCTAAACCCTACCACCAATACGCGAACGTCTTCTCCAAAAAATCTGCAGAGACGCTCCTGCAGCACCGTCCTTACGACTGCCCGATAGACCTCATGCCAGGCACAGAACCTCCTAGAGGCTGTGTGTATCCACTATCTCTCCCTGAGACTGAAACTATGTCACAATACATCCGGGAGAACCTGGCTAGAGGCTTTATCAGAAAGTCGGTGTCACCGGCTGGTGCAGGGTTCTTCTTCGGTCAGAAGAAGCGCGGAGAGTTACGCCCCTACATTGACTACAGAGGTCTCAATGCGATCACGGTTAAAAACAAATACCCTCTACCGTTGATCTCTGAGTTGTTTGACGGGTTGCGAGGGGCCCAGATCTTTACTAAGTTGGATCTGCGAGGGGCATACAACCTGATCCGCATTCGCGAAGGAGACGAATGGAAGACAGCTTTTAATACCAGGGATGGCCATTACGAATATCTGGTTATGTCTTTTGGCCTTTGTAATGCGCCAGCTGTCTTCCAGGATTTTGTCAACGACGTCTTCCGCGACATGCTTTCTACCTCGGTGGTGGTATATCTGGTTGATATACTCATCTTTTCGCCAGATTTGACTACCCACCGGAGGGACGTCTGCAGGGTCTTCGACCGTCTGCGGGCGAATTCCCTCTTTGCCAAGCTGGAGAAGTGCCAGTTTGAGCAGGAGTCCTTGCCGTTCCTGGGCTATATCATCTTGGCCCAGGGGCTGGCCATGGATCCTGCCAAACTGCAAGCGGTAATGGACTGGCAAGAACCTCATTCACTCAAAGCGGTGCAGCGCTTTCTGGGGTTCGTGAACTATTACCGCCAGTTTATACCACACTTTTCCACCCTGGTAGCTCCATTTGGTTGCTCTCACCAAAAAAGGAGCTAACCCCAACGCTTGGTCTGAACAGGTCTCCAAGGCCTTCTCGGCTATAAAGTCTCATTTTGCTGGCGCTCCCATCCTACATCGTCCCGATGTGAACAAGCCATTTATACTAGAGGTAGATGCCTCCTCTGTCGGTGCAGGAGCAGTTCTTTTTCAAAAAAGGTCGGAAGCATCCCTGCTTCTTCTTCTCAAAGACCTTCTCACCGGCAGAGAAGAATTACTCCATCGGTGACAGGGAGCTGCTAGCCATGAAGTTGGCCTTTTCAGAATGGAGACATCTCCTGGAGGGGGCTCGGTTTCCCTTCCAGGTATATACGGACCATAAAAATCTGGTCTATTTACAGACTGCCCAGCGCCTGAACTCCCGTCAGGCTAGGTGGTCGCTCTTCTTTTCTCGCTTCCGCTTCACCCTGCACTACCTTTCTGGAGAGAAGAACGTCCGTGCGGATGCTCTCTCACGCTCGGTGGTCTCGGCGGAAGAAGGAGAGGCTGAGCCTCGGTTAATTCTCCCGCCGGAGAGTTTTACGACCGTGGCTCCAGTCACTCTCGAGTCAGTGCCACCAGGCAAGACCTTGGTGCCTCCTCAGCTACGGCCGGAGGTCCTCGCCTGGGCACATGCCTCCAGGGTGGGTGGTCATTTTGGCAATAATCGGACCACCGAACTCCTGGCAAGGTCATATTGGTGGCCACATATGGCTCGAGATGTCAAGGAATACGTGCAAACATGCGTCTCGTGTGCTCGAAACAGACCCTATAGACAGAGGCCAGCGGGGCTGTTGTATCCCCTGCCAGTGGCAGATAGACCGTGGGAGATGGTTGGCATGGATTTCATAGTTGGCCTGCCCAAGTCTGGTGGCAGTACGGTCATCTGGGTGGTCACCAACCATTTTTCCAAAATGGTGCACCTGGTGCCACTCGCACGCCTGCCTTTCGCTCGAGGTCTGGCCACTTTGTTTATTAAGCACGTATTCCGTTTGCATGGCATGCCGGACAAAATCGTGAGTGACCGAGGTCCCCAGTTTGCGTCTTGGTTTTGGAGGGATCTCTGCAGCCTACTCAGCATCGAGCTAAACCTGTCCTCCGCCTACCATCCCGAGACGAATGGCTTGGTCGAGAGAGCCAATCAGACCTTGGTCACCTATCTATGGCATTTTGTCTCTGCCAGGCAGGATGACTGGACATCCATGCTACCTTGGGCTGAATTTGCCCTAAACAATGCGGTGGCTGATTCCACTGGACAGGCGCCCTTCCTCTTAAACTACGGCCAACATCCACGCGTCCCTGTCTCGATGCCAGTGTCCTCCACTGACTCCAGGGTGTCAGACTGGGCAGTGGAGGCCCGGGACATCTAGGATCGCACTCAGGATGCTATCCGTGCCTCTAAGGAGAGGATGAGGGCGTCCGCTGACACGCATCGGCGACCCGCTCCAAGCTTCTCCCCTGGCGACATGGTGTGGCTCTCCTCCCGAAACATCAAACTACGGGTCGAGTCCCCTAAGTTCGCGCCGCGATATATTGGACCTTTCAAGGTCCTTGAGCGAATTAGCTCGGTGGTCTACCGCCTGGCTCTTCCTCCACATTTAGCCATTTCGGACGTGTTTCATGTGTCCCTCCTCAAACCAGTTCACATGGTCCGGTTTTCTGAGTCATCGGCCGGGTCGTCAGACTTATCGTCTGACGAGTTTGAGGTTAATGCCATCGTAGGGCGCAGGTTTGTCCGTGGCAAAAAATTTTATTTAGTGGACTGGAAGGGTCATGGGCCTGAGGCTCGAACCTGGGAGCCGGTGGAGAATATCCACGCACCGCTCCTGATCACGGCGAAGCGCAGAGGGGAGGGGGCCGTAGGAGGGGGGGTAATGTTAGGCGTCGGATTCCGGACACTGCACAGCGGGAATCCAGAGCCAGACATCCAGCAGTCTCCAATTCTCCTCCGACCGCTCCGGGTGCTGCTCAGCAATCACGGTGAGCCAGGCGTGCTACTCAGACTTGCTCTGACAGCCTGGATGTTGCTGCCACCTCTGGTGCAGCAATGGTAGCGCATCCTCTTCTGCAGGGAACCGCTCCAGAGGCTAAGTCCTCATGCCGTGCTACTGGGCATGCCCGCAAGGTGACCTCAGCAGCAGGAGAGCAGGGGTCACATGCTCAGGTCCTGCGTCAGATCTGATTGGTCCTTTCCAGGGTACTGGAAGGTCCCGGAAGCGCATGGCTATAAAAAGCCCGCATGGCGGCTCGGCCATGCGCTAGTGTAGCATATTATGCTGTGTGTGTATGGTGATGGATGCATGGACTGGTGACTGACTTATTATGAAACCCCTTCCCTTGGATAATACGATTGGTGACTGTGTGTTGGGTTAGTCAGCTCCAGGTTGTGGCAAGCTACATGCCATTGTGCGATCCACGCCTACACTAGCGTCTGTCGGTGCCCGGTTCTCGGCGCCGACGCTTGCGGCTTTAGCTGCCGCTGCGCTGCAATACCAGCAGCTATTGGTGTTCGCGGCTGCGACACCACACGCCGGCTCCTGTGACGTTAACAGGGCCAGCGCCTTTGCATATATTTTTGCCATGCGACTCTGTGTCTGAACAGAGCCGCTCCTAGCGTTCGGGTGACGTTAACCCGTGCGCACTATGGCGCCTTCTGGTGCATCTGCCATTGTCCAACAGCGGTCTAGTCACCTACCGCACGGTGGACCCCGGGCGGCGAACGCACCTCCTATTATTTATATTTGGTGCGTTCCGCTGTCCCTAACAGTCCGGTCCGATGGGTGTCGCAGGTCTTGGTCCGGCGCCCCCAATCATTCTTGTGATGCTGCCCTCCTGCTTGCTTTACATTCTCCCCGGCATCGCGCTCCTGCGCAGGCGTACTTATCTGCCCTGTTGAGGGCAAATCAAATTCCTGCAGTGCTCATGCGCTGGGTCTCTCTGACCTTTCCCGGCATCTGTGCACTGCAGTACTTTGCTCTGTCCTCAACAGGACAGATAAGTTTGCCTGTGAAGGAGTGCGATGCCGGGGAGTCTGTGTGGATGATGCAGGGACGCGTTATCTACATGAAACAAGCAGGAGGGCAGCCTCGCAAGAAGATGGGTGGCGCCGGACCAGGACATATGACAACCATCGGAACGGACTGTCGTGCAGGTGAGTATAATAAAACTTAAGCCCCTGATACGACCTGAAAGAGAAGAAAAATACATTTTATTATACTCACCTGCGGAGCATTCCGGTCCGATTGTTGTCGCAGGTCCTGGTCCGGGGCCTCCCATCTTCTTGCGATGCCACCCTCCTGCGTGCTTCACGTGGACTGCGCCGCAGGTGAGTATAATAAAACTTATTTTTCTTCTCTTGCAGGTCGGATCAGGGGCTTATCTACAGCATTATATAATGCTGTAGATACTAGATAGGCCCTGAAAGGTGGTGGCCGTATGTCTTGCTAAATTTTCTCCCAAATTAGGTTATTTACCTTAACTTACGTAGCGCTCACTGGCATCCCAACCAGGCAAAGATTATTGACAATCTTTTATTTTAGCAAGCAATCATTTTGTTTTACATAGCACATGAATAGTCTCAAGATTTAAAAATGACAGTTATGACATGAAAGATTTCAGCATCAATAATAATTACCGAGTTATTGTAGCATCACCCTTCGCATCGGGGGACCTCGATCAGCGGGAAGGGGTTTTCCTCGGTCAACATCACAGACTAAGTGCGTCCACTTGAATCGTCTGGAAAGTCCCTACCCGCTGAGGAGGTCAGCACTTTTTATAATATTAATTGGAATGATCACGCACTGACATGCGCAGTGAATCAGGTTTCACCTTGATCACGCGCTGTCATGCACAGTAACTTGTTTTTTTTTACATTCCTCCTTTATCTCAGTTGGTTTGGTTCTCACATTCCTCCCTTTCGACTCCCATAACAATGCCTGGGCAGGTGGTTGTTTTTTTCACATTCCTGAGTGTGTGCTCTCCTCATGGCAGAAAAAGTTCAGATTCCGATCACAATCCATAGTATCCAAATGGATGTTTCAATATACTGCAATCACTATCTTATTGACTGGATGCCTATCTATACCAGTCTCTCACTCATGCATATCCCATTTGTATCACAATCGGTCCTTGATTGCAGTCTTTTAAACGCCATTTTTATAGGACACCATGAGCACTTATGGTTTCTTGCAACACATTTTGTAAGCTATATAGCAATTCCATATGGATAATAGAATCACTACAATAGCCATCACCAACACGGGATGAATCAGCCAATTCAATAATTTAGTAGCTGAGGGCGAATACCCTAGAAAAATATCATACCAATGATGAGAGGTAGCATCAGCAATAATCGATCCCATTTTTACAATCTTATCTGCTATAATAGTGGTGCTTATCACATGCATTTGTATAGTTCTATTTAATTGAGTAATCATATATTTTCCTTCTTCTGATTGTTCAATTATATGTTTCAATTTCGTTAAATTTACCTCCCAATTATTGATTTCTAATGTTGTTGGTTCCCACTCAATAGTGGCAGCAGTGGTTACATCTGAGCTTAACAGAAAAGTTCAATTTTCCCATTGTAGTGCGGTTACATTTCTTAGGCATCCCACATAAGGTACTATCATTCCAGAGATTATTGGAACATCCGTTATTACACATACCTCTCGTGGGGCTATTTCAATCAACATTCTATATGAGGTTGGCAAAATGATGAATTCACATACATTCATAGTATTTTGTAACAAACATGGTTCATATACGGCTGATTGTAACCTGCAAATTTTCCCCTCTAAAGTATCCTCACATAAACTTAAATCATGAGTACGATTATTTTTATCAATATATAACCCATTAAACTTGGGCATCCATAACCACTGTTGTCCAGGAATACCTAATAATAATGGCATCACTACAAATCTACACATTACTTGTTGATTGGTTACATTATAAACAATCAATAGTCCTGAACACAAAGTGTCGTTGCAAACCATCTTAGGAGCTTCTATTCTTAACCATGAAACCTTGGGGATTGTATTTTTAAATACGGTCCTCCAGACTAACTCATTCCCAGTCATAAGTTGAGTTTGCATATTATTTTTCTGCTGCACATCCGGCATTTTCATTCGGGGTGGTTCGGTTGTATTCCTTCCAATCTCCTGGCCTCGGAACGTACTCCTTCCTGAATTTTGTAGTCAGACAGATTCCAGGAGTCCAGGCACCGATGCTGTCCAAACACGCGAGCCCAAGGATTCCACTTAACCATATTTGAAGATTTGGAATCTATAAAATCAATAATCAACATTATTCTCTCAAATAACATTTTTCTTGTGGGATATATTCCCATTTTTCCACTCCTGGCCTCATAATTAACAGGGTATGGTCTTTGCCTACTGCTATCACTTCAGCCTCTGAAGGCGGTCCTTGGGTATTTTGAACCCAGATTTTGGCTCCCACATTAGTGATGTTAGAAGAGCCAAAACCTTTTGAGCCTCGGATCGTTAATTCTGAAGGGGCTGTTCCCTCTTGCACATCTGACAAATTTATTGGAATCAAAAGCATTTGCGCAATACGCTGTCCTTTTTCCAAAATTAGAGGCTCATTCCCCAAATTTATCATCAATACTTTGATTTCTCCTTGATAATCTGCATCTATGACTCCTCCCACCACCATGGCCCCCTTTAATGCCAAACTAGACCTATGGAATCTGACACCCCAGTTTCCAATGCACTCAAATCCAAACCTGCTGAATGTGGAGTTGCTCGTTCCGGTATTCGTGCTTCTTGATCAGTTTTCCACCATACGACGGACTTTACCAGGTGTGCCTCGTGTATGGTGAGATTGGGTGTAAGCATCCTCATGAGAGGAGTCATAGAGTCTGTGATAGGCCTGTTGTTAATTATCTGTAAAGCCTCACTCAAATTGTCTCTCCATTGTCCATACTGTGTATCAGATTGATTAAGTTTTCTCAATGTGGATTTTAATAATCCATTCATTCTTTCCACCAAACCTGCTGCTCGTGGATAGTAAGGTATATGATATACCCAGTCTATATTGTGTTGTAAAGCATAATCTTTCACTTATTGTCTTGTAAAGTGAGACCCATTGTCTGTCTGTACTTGCAAAGGAGTACCATAGTAGTATTCTCAAAGTACTCCATTAGGTGGCTGATTTACATGGAAATCCCACCACCAGTCTTGAATATGTGTCTGCAGCTGTACAAATATATTTACATTGTCTACTCTCAGGGAGTGGCCCCGCAAAGTCCATCTACCAAATCTGGGCGGGTAATTGTCCCCTTCCTATGTGTCCCATAACAGTGTGTGGTACTTCTCGTTTTTGTGAATGTTGACATATTGGGCAATGTTGTATAGTTTGTTTTATTATGTCAAGTGTCAGAGGCACACCTCTCTCCTGGGCCCACCTGTAAGTGGCTTTTTCTCCAAGATGTCCGCTTTTCCGATGAGCCCAAACGGCTGTACCTTGCAGCCATGCTTCTTTTTCTCCAGCATCAATCTCAGTAGTATTTTGTCGAATAGCAGCTGCTTTATCTGCTTCAGAGTTAAACAAACGTTCAAGTGAGTCAATTGGCATATGAGCATCAACATGAAAGACAGTGGTAGGTGTCTCTTGCACCATTTCCTCCAAATATTGCCACACTTCCCTACCCCAAATTTCTTTACCATGAATCATCCAATTATGCTTTTTCCATCCCATCATCCATGTTGCTAAACCATTTGCCACTGACCATGAGTCAGTGAAAACATGACATTGTCTCCCTTTTTCAAAAGCTATTGCTAGGAAAACAGCATATAGTTCAGCATATTGACTACTTTTTCCCTCTCCTTCCATTTGGAGATGCTTTTCCAACTTTGGATTATAAGCAACACTTTTCCATAGTCTCTTCCCTCCTACATACCTAGCTGAACCATCAGTAAACCAAGCATGCTCTTGCTGGTCTGCAGTTCTGTTAAATCTTCATAAGATTTTCCCCATTTTACAGGGGACTCTTCCCGGACAGTTGGTTTCACAGGGGATTTGATTTCTTCCCCTATTTCGGCTATTTTCTCATGGAGGCAGGCGATCCCGCCTTCTCCTTTCTTTGCTCTTTCAGAAATGTACCATTTCCATTTTATGATACTTTGTTCCTATGCATATCCTACCCTATTGGTTTTAGGGTTAGACAATACCCATTGCATTATAGGTATTGCTGATCTTAATAAGACTTCATGTCCTAAAGATAGCTGTTCTGTTTCTACCAATGCCCAATAGCAAGCTAGCAATTGTTGTTCTAATGGAGTATACTTTTCTCCAGCATCAGGGAGTTTTCGATTCCAAAATCCTAAGGGGACTCTTTTTCCCCCTTGTTTTTGCCATAATGACCAATTTGCATACATATTTTGTACTGATACATGCAATTCTACACTCCCCGCTGCCATTGGCCATAAATCTACAGCTTGTTGTATGGCCTCTTTTACCATTTCAAAGGCGGTTTGTTGTTCTTCCCCCCCAATGAAATTCATATTTCTTCCTTGTAACTTTATACAAAGGGGACAGCATCTGTCCTAAATGAGGTATATGCTGTCTCCAAAATCCAAATAGCCCAATATAAGATTGAGTCTCTTGCTTAGACTTGAGAGTAGGGAAATTAATAATCTTCTGTTTTACTTTTGGTAAAATTTCCCTATGTCCTTTATTCCATTGTATTCCAAGAAATTTTACAACTTGAGCCGGTCCTTGGACCTTTGCTTCATTTATTTCCCATCCTTCGCTCCTCATATGCACCAGAAGTTTTTCCAATTGTGATTTCACTGCCTGCTCCTCATTTCCTTATATCATTATATCACCAATATAGTGTGAAATTTGCATATCTGAGGGCAAGGAGAACTGATCTAGATGTTCTGCCACCGTCCGGTGACAAATAGTAGGGCTATAAAGCCATCCTTGAGGCAATCTGGTCATGGTATACTGTCAACCTAACCAGGTAAAAGCAAATTGATCCTGCGCCTTTTCCTCTATTGGAATTGTAAAGAAGGCATTAGCCAAATCAATCACTGCATACCAAGTTCCATTATGACTCTGTATATTTTCTATTATAGTGATAGTATCTGGCACTGCAGCTGTTAATGGAGGGGTACCTTTTGTTCAGTTCCCTGTAATCCACTGTCATACGCCAGGAGCCATCACTCTTTTTAACTGGCCAGACTGGATTATTCCATGCAGTAGTAGTGGTACGCATGACTCCTGCGTCCACCAGATTTTTTTTTAATTGTTTCAGTAATCTCTTTGTGTCCCCCTGGTATTCGATACTGTTTCATTGCCACCATTTTGGTAGCAGGAGGGATATGTACAGGGGGCAGTTCTACTTTTCCTACCGTTACAGGTCTCATTTGTATTTCTGCCCTTTTTACTCCAAAGGAGAATTTGCCAGCTGATAAATTTAAAGTCATTCCTTTTAAAACATCAATTCCCAATATACATTCCGGAATGAGTACTACTAAAACATGGTAATTTCTTATCAGTAGATTTCCTATTTTCAAAGCAACTTGTGTTTGTACTCCGGTGATTACCTGTCCTCTTAGTCCGGCAATTTTAATTTTTTTTTGAACCTTTGAATTTTGTGGGAATACTTTTTCTTTATCAATTTTTCCTCTTCTCTTGCGATATTTATTTTGAGCAACTATGATAGCAGCTTTCTCTGCTACACTCTGGTAATGTTCCAACTTATCTTTGAGCAGACGGGTATTGCAATCCAGCACCACTTTCTGCCCTCCTAGCTCTGCAACTTTTTGTTCCAATTGAGAGCACTTCCTCTGCATTTGTTGATTCCGCTCATGCATCGCGCGATATGCACTGAGCAGAATCCAAGTTCGTCGCCCAAGCGACACAACATCACCCGCCTTGGCGGGGACACCCATGAGTACATTAACAACATCATGGGTTAACTACATCACCTGCCTTTGCAGGGAAAACAAATCCACATATGCCGTCCTAAAAACTCTACATCACCCCTGAGTACTTTAACAACATCAGTGGGTTCACAACCCTTGAGCTTATCCTTCCATGGTTCTGCCAAGCCACAATGAGCCAACTCATGTGCTATTATATTATATGGAGCCTCGGTCCAGCCGGGGATCTCCATATGAGTCACTTTAGACTTTTCTTTTTTCTAAACATCTTCAACAATGATAGTAATAACAATTATGGGTTTGTTTTTTTTTTCCAAATCCGTATATATGCAATATACATATATATATATATATATATATATATATATATATGTATATATAAATTCAAAGATCCTGCCGACTACGCCAATTTATGTCTTGCTAAATTTTCTCCCAAATTAGGTTATTTACCTTAACTTACGTAGCGCTCACTGGCATCCCAACCAGGCAAAGATTATTGACAATCTTTTATTTTAGCAAGCAATCATTTTGTTTTACATAGCACATGAATAGTCTCAAGATTTAAAAATGACAGTTATGACATGAAAGATTTCAGCATCAATAATAATTACCGAGTTATTGTAGCATCACCCTTCGCATCGGGGGACCTCGATCAGCGGGAAGGGGTTTTCCTCGGTCAACATCACAGACTAAGTGCGTCCACTTGAATCGTCTGGAAAGTCCCTACCCGCTGAGGAGGTCAGCACTTTTTATAATATTAATTGGAATGATCACGCACTGACATGCGCAGTGAATCAGGTTTCACCTTGATCACGCGCTGTCATGCACAGTAACTTGTTTTTTTTTACATTCCTCCTTTATCTCAGTTGGTTTGGTTCTCACATTCCTCCCTTTCGACTCCCATAACAATGCCTGGGCAGGTGGTTGTTTTTTTCACATTCCTGAGTGTGTGCTCTCCTCATGGCAGAAAAAGTTCAGATTCCGATCACAATCCATAGTATCCAAATGGATGTTTCAATATACTGCAATCACTATCTTATTGACTGGATGCCTATCTATACCAGTCTCTCACTCATGCATATCCCATTTGTATCACACCGTAACACGTATCAGCTAAACCTGGTGACAGGTTCCCTTTAACCGCTTCCCGACCGGCAACTGTAGATAAACGTCGGCGCTTGCTGGGCTTTGTGCAGCGCCAACGTTTATCTACTGTCAGCGGTTTTGTGCCCCCTGCGACCCCCACATACCTTATAATGCAGGGATCCCAGTGCACAATCAATGCTTGCTGCGACCCCCGACCTCATCGAGACCTAATTGGTTCAGGTCCTGATGACGTCAGCGTCATAGCAGCCAATGAGAGAGCTCGCTGGGAAAGCTGCTTGTTTCCCGGCGATGTGACTCATTGTAACACGACTTCTCCTCTGATCTCACACTAACAGGAGATCAGAGGAGAAGCAGCATTACTGTGTGACTAGATCGCTGCCTGGCACAGCTGATTGCTGCCTGGCACAGCTGTGCCAGGCAGCGATCATGTCACACAGTAACGCTGCTTCTCTGATCTGTCAATGCGAGATTAGAGGAGAAGTGGCGTTACTATGTGCCAGGCAGCGATCTTGTCACATAGTAATGCTGCTTCTCCTCTGATTTCCTGTCAGTGCGAGATCAGAGGAGAAGTGGCGTTACTATGCGCCAGGCAGTGATCTTGTCACATAGTAATGCTGCTTCTCCTCTGATCTCCTGTCAGTGCGAGATCAGAGGAGAAGTGGCGTTACTATGTGCCAGGCAGCGATCTTGTCACATAGTAACGCTGCTTCTCCTCTGATCTCGCACTGACAGGAGATCAGAGGAGAAGCAGCGTTACTATGAGTCAGATCGCAGGGCAGCGATCTTGTCACAAAAAAAAGTAAAGAAAAAAAGCAGGTACGCAGGTTAGGGCTAGGGTTAGGGCTTGGGTTAGGGCTAGGGTTAGGGCTAGGGTTAGGGTTAGAGTTAGGGTTAGGGCTAGGGTTAGTGCTAGGGTTAGGGTTGGGATTAGGGTTATGGGTGTCTTGGTGTTAGGTTGCTCACCACACATCTAGATAAGTTCCTTAAGGGGTCTAGTTTCCAAAATGGGGTCACTTGTGGGGGGTTTCCACTGTTTAGGTACATCAGGGGCTCTCCAAAGGCAACATGGCGTCCGATCTCAATTCCAGCCAATTCTGCATTGAAAAAGTCAAACGGCGCTCCTTCCGTTCTGAGCTCTGCCGTGTGCCCAAACAGTGGTTTAGCCCCATATACGGGGTATCGGCGTATTTGGGAGAAATTGCACAAAAAATGTTGTGTTCATTTTCTCTTTTTACACTTGTGAAAATAAAAAAAATGGTTCTGAAGTAAAATGTTTGTAAAAAAAGTTACATGTTTATTTTTTCCTTCCACATTCCATTCATTCATGTGAAGCACCTGAAGGGTTAATAAACTTCTTGAATGTGGTTTTGAGTACATTGAGAGGTGCAGTTTTTAGAATGGTGTCACTTTTAGGTATTTTCTGTCATATTGACCCCCCCAAACTCACTTCAAATGTGAGGTGGTCCCTAAAAAAATGGTTTTGTAAATTTTGTTGTAAAAATGAGAAATCGCTGGTCAACTTTTAACCCTTATAAGTTCCTAACAAAAAAAAAATTATGTTTCCAAAATTGTGCTGATGTAAAGTAGATATGTGGGAAATTTTATTTATTAACTATTTTGTGCACTATCATTCTCTGACTTAAGGGCATAAAAATTAAAAATTGCAACATTTTCTATATTTTTGCCAAATTTCGATTTTTTTTTTTTTACAAATAAGCGCAAGTCATATCTAAGAAATTTTACCACTATCATGAAGTACAATATGTCACGAGAAAACCAGGTCAGAATCAGCAGGATCCATTGAAGCGTTCTAGAGTTATCACCTCATAAAGCGACACTGGTCAGAATTGAAAAAATTGGCCCGGTCACGAAGGCAAAAACAGGCTTTGGTGCCAAGGGGTTAAAGTCTGCTAACAGACAACTCCTTCTTAATCGCTTCAGTGCCCTGATAACAGAAATACAATTAGGGCAGACCAATTTTTCGATTTTACACTTTTTTGGTCCCCTTTTTCAAGAGCCATAACATTTTTATTTTTCCATCCATATGGCCATGTAATGGTTTGTTTTTTTGTGGGACAAGTTGTACTTTAGAATGTCACCATCCATTTCACTGTATCATATACTGAAAAACAAAACAAAAATTCAAAGGATGAAATTGTGAAAAAATTGCAGTTCCAACATTGTTTTCCAGGTTTTGTGGTAAAGGAGTTGTTTGTAAAGTAAAAATAGCTTTTTTAGAATTTTACTAGTGGAAAATAGCAGTGCTGAAAAACTGCAAATCTGCTGTTTTTTTACTTTTCTTTTTTGTTATCGGATTTCAACATATGTTTTCAAAATTTTGATAGACCCAACATTTACAAACGTGGTGCTGTCAATGAAGTTTATTATTTTTTTTATTTTAAAACTAGGAAAAGAGAGTGATTTAAATTTTTATATTTTTTTCTGTATTTTTTAAAACACTTTTTCATATTTTTTAGTTTCCCTAGTGGACTTAAATCTGCAAAAGTCTTGATTGATTATACTATATACTTCAATATGATAGTATTGTATTATCCAGTATAAAGGCTCATACTCATCTACGTTAATAAAAGTGGTCTGATGTTTTACCTGACAAGTAGGACGAGTGTCATGTAAGTGCAATACGATTTTTCGCACCTAGCATCTGTATGGCATCCGTATGCAATTGGTTAACATCAGCTTTTACATACAGTAATTCTCTGTCATTGCAAGCTAGATTTTTAACTAAGAGATAATTAGATGATAGAATGAAATATGTCAGTAAGATATATAATCATTGCTGTGCAGGTGTAGCTTACTGTACATGTATTTAGCTAATAATTACATATTGTAAAGAATAAAATGGCATGGGGTCCCTGTAATTTTTCTTAACCGGCTAAGGGAAAGCTGACAGCTGGGAGCTGATATTTATAGTCTGGTAAGGGCGTAATAAACATATATCTTCCCAGACTATTAATATCAGCTTATAGCTGTCTACTTAGCCTTTACTGGTTATTAACAAGGGAAAACCCCCCAAAAAATGACATGGAGACGCCCCTATAATAACCAGCAAAGACTAGGCAGACAGCTGATATTAATAGGCTAGGAAGGGGCCATGGATATTGGCCCCCTTTCAGACTAACAACATCAGTCCATAGCCGTCCCAGAAAAGGCGCATCGATTAGATGTGCCATTTCTGGTGCTTAGCCTTCACTCTTCCCACTTGCCCTGATGTGGTGGCAAGTTGAGTAATAGTATTGGGGTTAATGTGAGCTTTGTAATGTCATATGACATCAAGCCCAGGTGTTAGTAATGTAGAGCCATCTTTAAGACACCCCATTACTAACCCCATAGTTAAATGTAATAAAGACACAGACCGAGTTAAGTCCTTTAATTGAATGAAACAAATAAAGTTCTTTATTATAAATAAACACTCCCCACCCCCTTTTACTCATTTATTAGTATCCAAAGAAAAATAAAAACGTAAAGATATCTCTACTTGTCCACAGATAATCAATTTTTCCCACAAATAACTCTACCTCTGCTAAATCTGTATGGCTTCTTAAGTGGTGGCATGGTGTGACCTCTCAGCAATCCAGGCAGAACACGCTATGACGGGAGCGTGAGAATGTTTCTGGAGTGTGTAGCACTGACATGAGTAAGGTCACCGAAGTTCATAGCCGATGAACTCCGGTCACCTTACTGACGTCATCGCTCGCACAGTGAGGTGACCTTACGTCAGCACTAAACAATGCAGAAGAATAATCACGCTCCTGTCACAGTGTGTTCCTCCTAGCTTGCTGAGCAGTCGCACCATGCCACCACTTAACAAACCATCCAGATTTATCAGAGGTGGAGTTATTCGTGGCAGAGATCGATTATCTGCTGACAGGTCAGGATATCTTTGTGTTTTATTTTTCTTTGGATATTAATAAATGAGTATAAGAGGGGTGGGGTTGTTTATAATAAAGGACTTTGTGTGTTTCTTTCAATTAAAGGACTTTACTCTGTGTCTTTATTACATTACTAACCTCTGGTCTTGAAGTCAGCTGACATTACAAAGCTGACATCAACCCCAATACTATTACCCCATTGCCACCGCACCAGGTTAACTGGGAAGAGTTGAAGCTAAGCGCCAGAAATGGCTCATCTAATGGATGCTCCATTTCTGGGGCAGCTGAGATCTGATGTTATTAGTCTGGGAGCAGGCAATATTTATGGCCCCACCCTAGCCTATTAACCCCTTCACCACTTTGTTTTTAAGTTTCTATTTTTTGCTTCTATTTTTCCCAGAGCCATAACTTTTTGTATTTTTCCATCAATATGGCCATGTGAGGGCTTGTTTTTTGCGGGACAAGTTGTACTTTTGAATTACATCATTGGTTTTGTCATATAGTGTACTGGAAAAAGGGGAAAAAAAATCAAAGTGCGATGAATTTGAAAAAAAAGTGCGATTCCACAAGTTGTTTTTTTTTTACCATGTTCATTAACCCCTTTACCCCCAAGGGTGGTTTGCATGTTAATGACCAGGCCAATTTTTACAATTCTGACCACTGTCCCTTTATGAGGTAATAACTCTGAAACGCTTCCATGGATCCTGGTGATTCTAACATTGTTTTCTCTTGACATATTGTACTTCATGTTAGTGGTAAATTTTCATTCATATAACTTGCGTTTATTTATGAAAAAAACAGAAATTTGGCGAAAATTTTGCAATTTTCCAACTTAGAATTTTCATGCCCTTAAAGGGAATCTGTCACCCTTTTTTTGCCTTTCAGCTGCCGGCATTGACATCAGGGGCTTATCTACAGCATTCTGTAATGCTGTAGCTAAGCCTCCGATGTAACCTGAAAGAGAAGAAAAACACGTTATATTATACTTACCGGAGGGGGCGGTCCGGTCTGATGGGTGTTGCGGTGCGGTCCGGCGCCTCCCTTCTTCATGCGATGACGTCCTCTTCTTCCCGTCCTGTAGTGGCTCCGGCACAAGCGCACTGCTCTGCCCTGTTGAGGGCAGAGCAGAATACTGCAGTGCGCAGGCGTCAGACCTCTCCAGCCGCCTGCGCATTGCAGGACTCTGCCCTCAACAGGGCAGAGCAGTGCGGGAGCCATTATAGGACGGGAAGAAGAGGACGTCATCGCATGAAGAAGGGAGGCGCCGGACCAAACCGTAACACCTATCGGACCGGACCTCCCCCCCGGTGAGTATAATCTAACGTGTTTTTCTTCTCTTTCAGGTTACATCGGAGGCTTATCAACAGCATTACAGAATGCTGTAGATAAGCCCCTGATGTCAATGCCGGCAGCTGAAAGGCAAAAAAAAAGGGTAACAGATTCCCATTAAATCACAGAGATACAGTATGGTACACAAAATACTTAATAAGTAACATTTCCCACGTGTTTACATCTGCACAATTTTGGAGCCAAATTTTTTTTAGGAATTTAAAAGGGTTAAAAGTTGACCAGTGATTTCTCATTTGTACAACACCATTTTTTTTAGGGACCACATCACATTTGAAGTTACTTTGAGGGGTCTACATGTTAGAAAATACCCAAAAGTGACACCATTCTAAAAACTCCACCCCTCAAGGTGCTCAAAACAACATTCAAGAAGTTTATTAAGAGATTTTCAGCCCATTTTTTTGGGCTGAAAGTCCCCCTCTCGGCTTATACTCGAGTCATATACGGGGGTGGGAGGGGGAGCCCCCCTGCATGCTCCATGGTATCGGCGCCCCTGCTCTTCCTGCGTTCAACGGTCACGTGGTACAGCTCATTAGACTCAAGAATATGCACAAATTCATGAGTCTAGTGAGCGGTACCACGTGACCGCTGGAACCTGGAAGAGCTGCAGCGCCGACACCATGGAACAAGTAGGGGCTGCAGAGAAGACCGTGCGCCAGGATAGGTGTGTATGACGGTGGGCTGAGTAATATTCACCTGTCCCCGTTCCTCCGCCATGCACCTCTGTGTCTCCGGGTCCTCTGGCTGTGACATTCAGGTCAGAGGGCGCGATGACGTAGTCAGTGCGCGCCCTCTGCTGAACATCACTGCAGAGACCCGGGAGATACAGTGACTCTCAGCGATGGATCGGGGACTGGTAAATATCGCCAGTGCCGGGGGCCTGAGCCAGCGGCGACACCGGCACCTGGCCCCCAGCAACGTAGAGGTGAGTATGTCATTTTTATTTTTAGTTGCAGCAGCGGCAGCAGCAATATATGGGGGTATTTATGGAGCATCTTCTTGACCCAGCATTAACCCTTGTGCAGCAGCATATGGGGTATTTATGGAGCATCTTCTTGGGCCAGCATTAACCCTTGTGCATCATTTTATGGGGGGTATTTATCTATGGAGCATCTTTTTGGACCACCATTAACCCTTGTGCAGCACCACCCTTGGCTTATACTCAAGTCAATAAGTTTTCCCAGTTTTTTGTGGTAAAATTAGAGGTCTTGGCTTATCCTTGGGTCGGTGTCATGATCCAGGTTGGATCATGACAGATAAATGCATAAGTAACCTTTTTTTTCTTTGAGCTGTTTGCTCAAGTTTGGTTTTGCCCCGGTGGCCACAAGTGTCATTGCACTTGATGTATTCTTTGCTTTGCCTTTTGCCCCCAGTGGTCACTGGGATTATTGCAGCTTTTTACCCCTGATCATTTGACCATTCCCTTTTCCTATATAGGGTCACATGGTCTATGTGCAGGTGTTGGTGATAGCGTCTTTTTGGGATTCCAACCATGGTGAAGGGAGCAGCTGGCTGGAAGGTTGGAGCCACTGCTGGATCTGGTGTGAACTTTGTCTGCCCGGTGTCCGCAGCAGAGTGAGATGGTGAAGGTGGCAGCTGGCTCTGAGGTGTCGAGCCACTGCGAAAAGTTAATCCGGTGACACACTCTGCTGCCTGGTGCTGCAGCAGAGCAAGATAAGTGTTTTGGTGTTTCCTCTGTTTGTATTTTTCCCTGGTGTATATTAGTACAGCGGTGGGGCCAGTGCCTGCACCACCCAGCTCCCTAGCAACGGATAGGAGTAGGGTGTGCTAGGGTGACAGGTATCCTGATCGGCGTCCAGTGAGAAACTGGCACAGGGAACGTTAGGAGTGTGAGGGACACTGACTCAGGGGCGTGCAGGAGGTCTCCAAGTCCCCATCCCCTATCGCAGAGCCCACCGTTGTAACTGTTTCCCTTTCCCCTGTGTCTTGTTGTTTTAGTTACCGGCCTGTGGGCTGTGTCACACAGGACAGTATCACGTGCCGAGTCTTGTTGTATTAGTTACCGGCCTGCGGGCCGTGTCACACAGGACGGGGCACGTGACAGTCTGCTTATACTCGAGTATATGCGGTAACTTTTTTCACAAAAAAATTACTTCAGGTCCAATTTTTTTTTAATTTTACCAAGGGTACTAGGAGAAATTGGACCGCAAAAGTTATTGTGCAATTTGTTCTGAGTACGCTGATACCTGATATGTGGGGGGAACCACTGTTTCGGCGCATGGCAGAGCTCGGAAGGTAAGGAGCGCCATTTGACTTTCAACGCAAAATTGGCTTGGATTGAGATTGGACACCATGTCGCGTTTGTAGATCCCCGAAGTGCCTAAACAGTGGAAACCCCCCAAAAGTGACCCCATTTTGGAAACTAGACCCCCAAAGGAACTTATCTAGATGTGTGGTGAGAACTTTGAACCCCCAAGGGCTTCACAGTAGTTTATAACGTACAGCCGTAAAATTAAAAAATCATATTTTTTCCACAAAAATGATCTTTAAACCCCCAATTTTTATTTTCCCAAGGGAAACAGGATCCCAAAAGTTATTGTGCAATTTGTCCTGAGTACGCTGATACCCCATATGTGGGGGTAAACCACTGTTTGGGCGCATAGCAGAGCTCGGAAGTGAAGCAGCACAATTTGACTTTTTGGGCTGGAATTGAGATTGGACGCCATGTTGCGTTTGGAGAGCTCCTGATGAGCCTAAACAGTGGAAAACCCCCCACAAATGACACCATCTTGGAAACTAGACCCCCCAAGTAACTTATCTAGATGTGTGGTGAGAACTTTGAACCTCCATGGGCTTCACATAAGTTTATAACGTACAGCCGTAAAATTAAAAAATCATATTTTTTCCAAAAAAATGATCTTTTCACCCGCAATTTTTATTTTCCCAAGGGAAACAGGACCCCAATAGTCATTGTGCAATTTGTCCTGAGTACACTGATACCCCATATGTTGTGAGTTCATTTTTCCCTTCACCGTTGAGGTCTGATGAACTCCCTCCTCTGGTGAAGGAAGGTAGTGAGGCTGATTACCAAACACCTTGGCAGCTAGATGATGACTGGGTGGCTGGAATTGAGGACTGGATATAAGGCAGTCGACGCCCTTCTGCCTTGCTGGTGATCCTGCTGGATTCTTGGAGACCAGTCTGATTCCTGCATCTCAAAGCTAAGTTTTTCTGCTCTGCTTTGTACACTTCTGTTTTGTTTTTGTTTTGCCTTGTTTTTTTGGGAGTTCTGCCATCCCCGGCCGGGGGTGAGCTGAATTCCATTTTTGTCTCTGATCTGTTGATCTTTTGCTCTGTCTTCAGAATATACCTGAGTGCTGATTTAGTCTTTTGAAGCCTAGCGACTTCAGGGCCTGTTTTTCCTATCAGTCGGTTGGCACATTTTTGATAGGATTTTTGCGGATGGCAGACAGCAGCTTTCCTATCCTGTCCTATTTTAGTTAGCTTGGGCCCCATCATTTGCTCCACCTATCTTTCTATCTGTGTTAGTGTTTTCATCTTGCTTCACCGTCATTATATGTTGGGGGCTGCTTATTGCTTTGGAGTCTGCTCTGGGGCAGTTTAGTTTTTCCCCTTTCTGTCTTTAGGCTATGTAGTTCTCCGGCTGTGATCGAGGGGTCTAGGGCACCGTAGGAACCCCCCACGGCTACTGCTAGTTGTTGTGGAGAGGTTCAGGGGTCTGCAATCCGATAGCTGCCAACCTCTCTGGTTTTTCTGGACTTAGCTAGTATTTTGTTTTTTCCTCCTTCGGTGACTCATCATAGCACCATATGTGGGGGTAATCGACTATTTGGGCGCATGGCAGAGCTCGGAAGGGAAGCAGCGCCATTTGACTTTTTTGGCTGGAATTGAGATTGGAGGCCATGTCGTGTTTGGAAAGCCCCTGATGTGCCAAAACAGTGGAAACCCTCCACAAATGACACCATTTTGGAAACTATATGTGAGGGTAAACTACTTGGAAGGGAAGGAGCACCGTTTGACTTTTTCAACGCAGAATTGGCTGGAATTGAGATCAGGCGCAATGTTGCGTTTGGAGAGCCCCTGATATGCCTAAACAGTGGAAACCCCCCAATTCTAACTCCAACCCTAACCCCAACACAACCCTAACCCTAATCTCAGCCTTAACCTTAGCCCTAACCCTAATGGGAAAACGGTAATAAATACATTTTTTTTTAATTTTATTATTTTTCCCTAACTAAGGCTAGTTTCACACTAGCGTATCTTACACGCAGCGCATAGCGCCGCTAAGCCCCGCCCCCTGCTCGCCCCCTCCGATCATCTCCTACTATCGCACACGGCTGCATGCGATCTGCACACCTTAACTTTAGCATAGGGTGCGCAGACCGTGCTGCATTTTGGTGCACTCAGCGCACCTTCAAAAGTGCGCAGCGTACACAAAAATCCTAGTGCACGGTCTACGCACCCTATGCTAAAGATAGGGTGCGGAGATCGCATGCAGCCATGTGCGATAGTAGTAGGAGATGACCGCAGGGGGCGGGGCTTAGCGGCGCCGTGCGCTGCATGTAAAATACGCTAGTGTGAAACTAGCCTAAGGGGGTGATAAAGGGGGGTTTGATTTCCTATTTATGGCGGGTTTTTATGTTTTGCGGCTGTCACACTCTAAAAGACGCTTTTTATTGTAAAAATAGTTTTTGCATCACCACATTTTGAGAGCTATAATTTTTTCATATTTTGACCCACAGAGTCATGTGAGGTCTTATTTTTTTCCGGGACTAGTTGACGTTTTTATTGGTACCATTTTCGGGCACGTGACATTTTTCGATTGCTTTTTATTCCGATTTTTGGAACGCAGAATGGACAAAAACCAGCATTTCATGAATTTCTTTTGGGAGGTGGCGTTTACACCGTTCCGTGTGTGGTAAAATTGATAAGGCGGTTTTGTTTTTCGGGTCAGTACGATTACAGCGATACCGTGTTTATATTTTTTTATGTTTTGGTGCTTTTATACAATAAAAACAATTTTATATAAAAAATAATTATTTTTGCATCGCTTTATTCTGCGAGCTATAACTTTTTAATATTTTTTTTGCTGATGATGCTGTATGGCAGCTCATTTTTTGCGGGACAAGATGACGTTTTCAGCGGTACCATGTTTATTTATATACGTCTTTTTGATTGCGCGTTATTGCGCTTTTTGTTCGGCGGTATGACAATAAAGCATTGTTTTTGCCTTTTTTTTTTTTAAGGGGTTCACTAAAGGGGTGAACTAGTGGGTCAGTTTTATACGGTGGGCCGTTACGGACGCGGCAATACTAGATATGTGTATTGTAATGTAAATGTCTGTAAGATCTGTATGTTAAAGAAAAGTATGATATTTCTAGAACCTTCTAGAAATCTCCCATTGCTACACACTGAGGAGACGAGCCTGTCATGTAGCTGCAATCCCCCTCTTCCCCCACAACTACACACACCAGTGTCTTCCTGCGTGCAGCTCTGTGAAACCTGAAGCCTCAGTGTAGAATTCTCCTCCCCCCTCCCTGCACAGATAAAGTAAGTCCTTTGTTTTCTGGGACATGTGTCTGAAATAAAACTATGAGAGATATTAAAATAGGCTAGCATGGGCTCCGATCGCGACAGAAAAACGAAACTTACATTTCTGTGATCTGCGTGGACCAGGCTTCCCGACGGTGGCTTTTGCAAAGTTCTATCACCGCCAGAACCTGAGATAAGGATTGCTCCCAAACGGAGTGTCCTAAGTATGGCATGCTTGGTGTCTTCGGATTCTATTCGGTAAATCACAATCAATGATGCCCTATGCGTGTTGGTACGGGCTTTTCTCATTTAGATAGTTATTCTAAGTTTTGTAGCCAAATCCTAACTTGGAGAGAGTGAGGTTGGACCTCTCCAGACCGCCCATTTCGTGAGGTTACAGACCCTAGACTATAGGTATTCCCTACCAAATTCCAGTCAGTTAAGCTGGAGTTCTGATGCTGAACAGACCTACCCCGTGTCTTGGGATGTTTGGCTGCTTCCCATCCCCCGAGCCGCATGGTCCGCCTGATAACGACTGAACACATGTGAGTGTTACTTTCTGCTTTCATCCCTGTTATTTTATATTTGTAATTGTACATATTTAATGTCTCAATTTATTACAACTTTTGTATTTGTAATCACTGCCCGACTTTGGGGAATAAATCGTAAAATTATCAGTTTGTCTCCATGCTCTAAGAAACGAACTATGCGCCTTTTTTAGATAATCGCTACTAATTTGGGGTTTGTCACGGACCCTCTTAATTAACTCTTTGATTAAGTAAAGCGTGGCTGGTGGCAGCATGGTGTGCACGGCTGGCTAGGCTAGCTGGCAGTACGGACGGGTCTTACATGTTGAATGAGGGGCTGCGGCCACAGCATTGATAATTCCCTTACTGCAGTAGTCTAGTGGCCCGTGCACAACAAGCAGCCCGTCCGGCGACTAATTATCCTAGGTGCAGTTCCCTGACTGACCTGAGGGTAAGGGGGGCGCCGGAGAGCTGCGAGTTCCAAAATGGAACTGAGAAAGTGGGATATACTTAAATCCCCGCAGTTCTTGGAAGGTTGTTAGCAGTGGTGGGGCATCCAAAATACCCCCCTGCGGTAAATTGTTCTAGAGCAAGATTAGCTTGCTGTATTTTTGTCACGTGGTGCCGGTGGTGGGATAACTAAGATAAGCCCCCACTGTGCCTGTGATAGCCGTGTGCTGGCAGTGCGTCACGTCCCTCCGTCCGCTGACAAACCCGTGTCGGTGGTGGGATCGTGACCTATTGGAGGCACAGGGTCCGCTGTCCGTCGCAATTTGGCGACAGCGGTCCGCCGTTCGTCACATTGGTGGCAGCGGTGGGCTGTTCGTCACAAGTATTGTTTTTTTTATTTACCAAAAAAGAATTAATTGGGGAATTTTTGTATTTATTTATTTAGGAATTTTTTATAATTATTTTTACACATGATTTTTGTTTTTTAACTTTATTATATTGTCCCAATGTGGGACATTATTATAAAGTGTCAGATCGCTGATCTAGGAAAGATGTATATCTTTGTACCGTGTTAGCCAGTAGATAGAAAAATATTCAGGATTGATAGTTCTCAGTAATTGATACCTTTTAATGGCTAACTGAAAAGATGGTAACACATTGCAAGCTTTCGAGACTACTCAGGTCTCTTCATCAGGCTAGACTAATACTCTTCAGATTTTGTATTAATCTAGCCTGATGAAGAGACCTGAGTAGTCTCGAAAGCTTGCAATGTGTTACAATCTTTTCAGTTAGCCATTAAAAGGTATCAACTACTGAGGACTCTCAATCCAGATCGCTGATCTGACACTTTGCAGTGCACTGTGTCAGATCAGCAGGCACTGAGAAAGCCGCCTCCCTGCAGGACCTCGAAGGCCTCCGCTGCCATCTTGGATCCGGGGATCTGCAGGGAGGAGGCCCTCGGAGCAACGCGAGGCTCCCTGCGCAATTCGTCCCTATGCCCCGGTACACTGCGATCTTGTTTAATCGCAGTGTGCCAGGGGTTAATGTGCCGGGGGCTGTCCATGACCACCCCTGGCACATAGTGCCAAGTGTCAGTTGTGATAATCAGCTGACACCCGGCCGCGATCAGCCGTGCTCACCCCATGAGCGCCGCTGATTGCGTGTGACGTACTATTCCGTCCATGGGACTTAAGTCTCAGGTCACATGGACGGAATAGTACATCCAATGTAAGAAAGGGGTTAACAACATCAGCCTGCTGCCAAATATTTTCCACATAATATGCATTTCTATGTGACACTTTACTACTATTGTCATGTTTATACCTTGAGAAAAAAAGGAATAAATCAAGTATGGAAAAGTAGACTTCGGCTACCATTTCATTGTCGTAATGATCCGGCCGGCGGGACCAGTTTCCAGGGTACAGGCAGATCGGGCTCCGTCTGGCCACAGACGTTCCCCTGTCCCCTTCAAGCTTAATTACCCTGTCCGCGCTCCCGCAATGTTCTCTCAGGCCGCGGCATCTTCCCGACGTGTCTCCGTCGCCTTCTCACTTCCAAGTTGCAGGGGAGCGAATATAGGGTGTGTGTGCACCGCTGTCAAAGGATTTAAAGGGCCAGTGCACCCTTTTCCCTGTAATCGCCTCTCAGCCAATTGCTGAGAGGCCTGTGTATATTTAAAGTCCTCTCTTCCTTTGGGATGTGCCTGGGCAACTTTGTGCATTCTTCTAAGTTGTCACTCTCAGGTCCCAGACCAGCGACTGCTTGTCCTGTCTTGTCATGTCTTGCCTTGAACTAATTTCCAGTGTTTTTCCCTAGTGCCGAAGTCCTATCTACTCACCATTTACCTGCGTACTCTGACTGTACCCTCTGGTCCTTCGGTTCTCCTTTTCTGATTACCTGGACCGCTCGCTCCTCCCTCCTCTGTTCCTCTGTACCTCTTGGGTCTGACCCTCTGGTCTCGGAGCTGTTGCACTCGAGTCTTCTTAGTTGTTCCAGGTCAATCCCTGTTAAGGGGTTCACTCGCCGGAGCTCCATTGGGGGGAATTCTGTGTTTCAGTCCAGGGGGTTCTCCCTTGTGGGCTCCTCTGCTTAAAGTACCTAAATAATGCCTTGCTACATCTAATGTCCTTGTCCGGCTGGTTCCTAGGTTTCAGCGTCCACAGTGTCCTCTGTGGTCTAGTGGGTTCACCAACCTCGCTCAGCCTGCTTTGTTGTGACAATTGTCTTAGAAGTGTAATGATCAGTTTGAAGGAATTGTCAGGGATGAAGAATTCCAGAAATCCCACACCTTGCAGAACTTCTGGGGGCAGCCCCTGCTATGATAGACTACTCTTTCGTGTGGGATCATTGTGTTAACTAGTCTGATCCAGGATTGCAAAGTTGGAGAAGAGTTGCCCATAGTATTTGTTTTTTTGCTTATTGTAATTTTAACATTTTGCAAAATTTGTAATAAGTAAAAACAATGAAATCTAACAAAAAATTTAAAAGAGAATTCAGCTTATTTTTTTGCAATCCAGCTGATTTACTTGTATATCTCACTGAACAGTAAAATGGCTTTGCTTATATCGAGCAAGAGTTATGATGAGCTATGATGAAAACATTTCCTATATTCTGAAGATTAAAATGGCCTCTACCCTGTATGGATATGGTTTGCAACATCAGATCTCTGACCAAAACATTTTCCACATTCTGAATATGAAAATAGTTTCCCCAAAACACATCATTATTTTGTTCAGTATTCTGTCAGTGTTTGTGCGAAGGGAGCCTATAGAGAAAAACCCTCCTCTGGGCCCCGTCACACTCCATCGCCATCCATTTTATCGAAAGTTGAGTGAAAACGTCAAAAATGTGTGACTCTTGTCGCAATTCTGACTTAAAAGGATTTATGAATCGGGCCCTATGTGTTCATGAAAATCTGACTGTTTGATTTGAGAAACTATAGATACCTCCATTATTGTTTTTTTTTCATATGAGAAAAGCTGATGATACAGTGATGGTAGAAGCTGACACTCTGACCAAACGCCAATGACAATCTGATACACATATGAAACCTGTTATGTAACCTATTTTTTTTCCTTATGACATTGCAATGTTTGATATTGTGGCATATATGACGCTGGTACATTTCAATGCGGTGGCTGGGGAAGTCGGCGCTGGCGGCAGGCGGGCCCCCCTGCCTCACAGGGATCCCATAGCATCTGCGTGATATGCCGCTAGCTGGGGGCCCCTGGGGTAGCGGGGGCCCTAAGCGGCTGCCTGAACCTAACGCCATCCCTGCCTGTGACGCTGCTGTGCGACCCCGGCTGTTCTCCTGCTCCCTGGCGCTGCTCTCACTGTGGCATCCCGGCTGTCAAGCTGCGTGCGCGCGCCCTCGCTCTTTTAAAGGGCCCGCAACTTTTTTATTTTTTAATAAATTTTCTCCCCTCTCCTGCTCTTCTGCAAGGGCTCACCGGGTTTTTTCCTGGCACCCCGCCAGGCCAGACCGACCCTGCATTGACCTATCAATAAGTACTGGTTATTTCTTCTCAAAATAATAACATAATGTCAGGCCTAAAGCTTCCCCTTAACAGTATTGATAAATGTGCTCCATACAATTTTTTTGTTGCTTTGCATAGTTGCTATTTATGATGTATAATTTCTATCTATGTAAATAAACATTTTGTTTGAGCTGATGATTTATTTACAGAAACATTATGCAATTAAGAATTTACCTTTGCAATAAAAATTTTAATTTGTGTTTTTTAGTTGGAAATATATTGACTCAATCAGTCTTTGTCCAGACTCTGGAGCCTACAGGAGAGTTCATGTTTCAGTTTGATGATGACGAGATATTCAATGTTGATTTAGACCGTAAAGAAACAAGGTGGAGATTGACAGAGTTTGCAAGTGTGGCCAGTTTTGATGCAGCTGGAGCTCTGCAGAATATTGGTGTTTTGAAACATAATCTTGACATTTGGAAACAACGATCAAACTTCACAAAAGCAAAAAGCGGTAAGTCATCCCTATTCTCATATAAATCATTCTCCATGTGACTCTGGATATGTATGTGTGTATAATATATATTGTGAGGCAGTGAGGGGGATCATATATGAGGGCCAGTATGTGTTCCCCAGGATGTACATAGAGACATACTGAACCCGCTGGACTACATTGTGATTACAATACTGCCTGTGATTAGTGATGAGCGAGTATACTCGTTGCTCCGGTTTTCCCGAGCATGCTCGGGTGGTCGCCGAGTATTTTGGCGTGCTCGGAGATTTATTTTTCATTGCCTCAGCTGCATGATTTACGGCTGCTGGACATCCTGATTACATGTGGGAATTTCCTAACAGGCATTCCTCACATGTATTCAGCCTGTCCAGCAGCCACAAATCATGCAGCTGCATCGACAGAAACTAAATCTCCAAGCATGCCAAAATACTCGGAGATCACCCAAGCATGCTCGGGAAAACCGGAGCAACGAGTATACTCGCTCATCACTACCTGTGATTAGAAGGCAGAATAAAAGAGAATGAGGATTTGGCTAAAATAGTTGACCAAGTCAAATTTTAAGAAATCCAACATGGGCTTTCATTTTTGGAGAGATTTGCAGGTTTGGTAGTGGGGCGAATATTTCTCTTCACTCCGTGTTTTGGGAGTGGACCATGTTCAAGAAACCCATTACCATTTAACCCCTTAGTGACAGAGCCAATTTGATACTTAATGACCATGCCAATTTTTACAATTCTGATCACTGTCAGTTTATGAGGTTATAGCTCTAGAACACTTCAATGTATCCCACTGATTCTGAGAATGTTTTTCATGACATATTGTACTTCATATTAGTGGTAAAATTTCTTCAATATGACTTGCGTTTATTTATAAAAGAAACGGGAATTTTGCAATTTTCAAACTTTTAATTTTTGTAACCTTAAATCAGAAAGTGGTGTCACACAAATAGTTAATAAATAACATTTCCCACATGTCAGCTTTACATCAGCACAATTTTGTAAACATAATTTTTTTTTGTTAGGACGTTAAAGTTGACAAGCGATTTTTCATTTCTCCAACAAAATTTACGAAAATAAAAACTTGATTCCAGTTCACCTAGTTGCTTTATGCTCCTCCACCTGGGGCTCAGAGACCGGCCTCGCCCTGGCCTCACATCAAGAATAATAGATAAAATTGGAGTACGGCTCAACAGGACTGGATTTTCCTTTTCTTTTTACTTTTCAAAGGAAAATATAGTGCATACAAAAGAAAAATTTACATGGTCGACATGACCCAGTCGATGCATTTCGACTGCACTAAGCAGTCTTACTCATTGTCTTAGAGCAGTTGAAACGCGTCGACTGGATCATGTCGACCATGTAAATTTTTCTTTTGTATGCACTATATTTTCTTTTGAAAAATAGAAAAGGAAAATCCTGTCCTGTTGAGCTGGACTCCAATTTTTTTCTAAAATTTACAAATCCATTTTTTTAGGGATCGCCTCACATTTGAAGTGAGTTTGGGCGTCAGTATAACAGAAAATACCCAAAAGTGACACCATTCTAAAAACTGCACCCCTCAAGGAGTGCAAAACTACATGAAAAAAGTTTATTAACCCTTCATGTGCTTCACGAGAACTAAAGCAACGTGGAAGGAAAAAATGAACATTTTACTTTTTTCACAAAAAAATGGTAAATTGTTTCATTTACTTTGAAACCAATTTTTCACAAGGGTATCATGAGAAAATGGACCACAAAATTTGTTGTGCATTTTCTCCTGAGTACACCAATACCTCGTATGTTGGGAAAAGCCACTGTTTGGCGCATGGCAGGGCTCAGAATGGAGGGAGCACTGTTTGACTTTTTGAATGCAATAGCATGGCAGGGCTCAGAATGGAGGGAGCACTGTTTGACTTTTTGAATGCAATATTGTCTTGTATCAATGTTAGCGCCATGTCGCGTTTGGAGACCCCCTGATGTACCTAAACAGTGGAACCCCCCCAATTGTAACTCCAACCCTAGGCCCAACACACCCCTAACCCTAACCATAACCCTAACCCCAACACACCCCTAACCCTAATACCAACCCTACCCATAACTGTAACCACAAGCCTAACCCTAACACACCCTTAATACTAATTCCAACCCTAACCGTAATCCCAACCATAACCACAACCCTAACCCTAGCCCAACCCTAACTTAAGCCCCAACCCTAACTCTAGCCCTAACCCTTGCCCAATCCTAACTTTAGCCCAACCCTACTTTAGCCCAACTTTAACCCTAATGGAAAAATGGAAATAAATAAAACAATTTTATTCGCTACCCCCTGCAGCCAAGACACCGGAGAAAATCCGACTCTGGGTGGCACTATACACTTAAACCTCAGCGCCGTTAATTAACGGCGCTGTGGTTTAAGTACTCTTAACTACCGCCGTTAAAAGGCATATCGGCGGTCGTTAAGGAGTTAAGGTCTTCTTGATAACTGTGAAAAACAGAAACTCTTATTCCTGGTAATAAGAGATTCCTTTCTTGTAGCCTTGATCTCAATTATTCTGCCTGCCTCTTTGACAATTTCAAATCTCTGACAAGTCACTCAGATCAGCTTGACTGAACAGATGTGGATTAGATGTAGAAGGCTCTAAGTCTGGGTCTGCAGCAGTTTCATTTTCCACTGACATTGTTAGTTCATCTTCGTCATCCTCCATTGTCCATACTTTGGGCAGATTTGGAACACATTCACCGTGTGGCACTGGTCTTATGGCTGAAGGAAGATTAGGATATGCTATTCATTACTTGTTCTTTGCTGAATATCCTGTTACATTTGTAAGGCAGAAGTAGCAATCTGTTACATGATCTCTCTGCTCTGTCCATATCATTGTGACAGCGAACGTCATTGAAGGTCGTGATCCATTCAGCCATGCTCTAAGGCTTCTAGAACATGATGCATAGCATATATGAGGTGCCCACTGTTTGTCCTGATCTCCAATTGAACATTCAAAGTATAGTTCATATGCTTTCTTAGCAAGTGGTGTCATTTCCTTCTTTTGTGCTTTCATTATATATTCTCTGCATATGTAGCAGAAATTATCACTGCTGTTGAGACACCGATACGACATTTTGAAATAAATCTTCAGTTTTTACAATGAAAAGTATTCAGGCGAATTGCATATATGATAGTAACTAGATGGAGGCCTGATGCTATTAAATTGGGAGGCCGGTAATGTCACGATGGGGGCAGGCTTTGCAGTGTTGAGAATCACTCCCCCCCCATGTGCTCACCCACTCATCCACTCTCTCTTTCACCATGTGCTGACTTCTCCCATCTGTGCTCTCTTCTTTGACCTGTCTACCCCATGTGCTATCCCCCCTTGTGAGATCACAGAAGATACGTTTTGTGAGGTTAAATATATTGTTTCAAAACAGTCAGTGAAATATGTTACCTCACAAAATGAATCCTCTGTGATCCCCTGCTGTAATGTCAGTATTGTCTTTTGATTCCTCCCCTGCCCGGGAGATGTGGTATGCTCCGTACACGGTCAGCCAAATGATTCACTGCGCCTGCACAGAATTTGCATAATAAATGCCTGCATATGTGTAGATCAGCGATTTATGTTATTTCAGTGGAAAATTCAGAATATACTGTTTCAGAAAAAGTTCATATGAGTTTTTAGAATTATAACAAAATATTATAATGTTTCATATCATTTCTCAAAAAGCTTACGTGATATGAAAAATCTGAAGTCACTTCTGAAATCAGCATGAAAAAAATCTATCAGTAACACTCAAAATTGTCCGAGGGACAAAACCTTGGTAACACAGTGTTATTATTATTCCAAGGTCTATTGATTAAAATGAACTTTGTTCATGGAACAACCCCATTAACACAGGTTTCCACTACACCAGAACTCCTTTCTAACAATAAAGAGTCAACTACTGTACTGTGGCTAATGGTCGCATAGTTGATAGGAGGTATGTGTCACAGGGATGGCTTGTCTATGTGATCTAACCCAGAGTAGTTTCTCTAGTGCATGAAAGCACTAAGAGGTTTGTTTGTTGCACCTGGGTTGCGGGTAGCTATGAGAGATGGGCAGGTCTGGCTAGCCACATATCTCACCATCGATTATGTGGTGTGGTTACAGCCTGTATAATGGAAACTGTTTTGTGTTTGGCTGCAGACCGAGCCTGAGTACTGAACACTACCCCAGCCTGTGTGCCCACAGGCCTGGTGGAGCAGAGCCCAGCTATGGACTCTGCTTTGCACCACTATTAACCTTTACTGCCTTCGAGGTAACATCTGAACTCAAGGCCGCCATCAGGGTATTACTGCCCTTACTACTGTATGGGGCCCGGTGAGCAGAAGTACAGAGTGGGGCCTGCAGATCTAGGGTCCCACTCTTGTACTTCTACTCACCGGGCCCCATTGTGCACTAAAGTTCTGTGCGCTATGGCACACATGTCGACACTGGGGCACGGGAGCTTTCTCTGGGCTGTGCATGGCCATCTAGCCTTGATGGCTGCGCACAGCTCCTGCTCCCTCCGTCTTCTCTGTACTTCCGGTCAGGTGACTGCGCATACGCGATGACGTCATCACATATGCATCGACATGTACCGGAAACTGGAAACAGAGCTGCGCCTGCTGGGGAACGTCTGTGAGGTAAGTATAAAAAACGTTTTTGTTTTCTTTATAAAATAAATGAAATGGGTAAGGGGAGAAGGAGGACTGCACATGATGAAGTGGGGGGTGAGACTGCACGTGATGAAGTGGGTGTGAGGGGACTGCACTTGATGAATTTGGGGATGAGGGGGATAGCACATGATGAAGTGGGGGTAAGGGGGACTGAACATGATGAATTGTTTTGGTGAGGGGGACTGCACATGATGAAGTGGGGAGGAGTGAGACTGCACATGATGAAGTGAGGGGTGAGGGTGACTGCACATGATGAAGTGGGGGGAAAGGGGGACTGCAAATAATGAAGTGGGGGCTGCATATGATGAAGTGGGGGGTGAGGGTGACTGCACATAATGAAGTGAGTGTGAGGGGGACTGCACATGATGAAGTGGAGGTCTAAGAAGGACTGCACATGATGAAGTGGGGGGAAGGGGACTGCACATAATGAAGTGGGGGGTGAGACTGCTCATGATGAAGTGGAGGTGAGGGGACTGCACGTGATGAAATGGGGGTGAGGGGGACTGCAGTTGATGAAGTTGGGGTGAGGGGATAGCATATGATGAAGTGGGGTGTGAGGGGGACTGCACATGTTGAAGTGGGGAGTGAGTGGGACTTCACATGATGAAATGAGAGGGATAGGGGGCTGCTAATGATGAAGTAAGGGGGACTACAAATTAAAGTGGAGGGAGGGGGACTGCAAATGATGAAGTGGGTGAGTGGGACTACAAATGATGAATTGAGTGTGAGGGACGGGGACAGCAATTGAATTGAAGGTGGGGGTGGGGAGCGCAAATGAATTGAATGTGGGGATGGGGAGAGCAAATGATGAATTGATCTGGGGGAGAGCAAATAATGATGAATTTTGAGGGTGGGGGGTAAATGATGTATTGATTGTGGGGTAGAGCAGTTGATAATGAATAGAGGGTGGGAGAGAGAAACATGACAATGAGCTGGGGCGGAAGGGGCATGTAAATATAATGAATCAGGGTTAGGGTTAGAGTGGGAGGTACATAGTGGGGGCATTGAGGATGAAGTGACTGGTAGTGAATTGGGGGAAAGTACAGGTGCTAATTAATTTATATTAAATGGGGAACGTGGCCATGTATCGCTAGTGGGGGCACAGTGGCGGATTATAATTTATATTTGTAATGGTGAGTTGCATAATAACTAATTATATATTAATGGTGGGTGCACGTCTGTATTCAGATGTTTAGTGTAGAAGAAAGGGAAAAAGTGGGGAATGTGCTCTGGAAGCGGTGCTCTAGGTAACTATTTGTTATTTTATGCAGAGATGAGTCCTGTCTGGAAGAAGTGATGGCAGTCTGCGCTGGATGAAAAAGAAAAGCAAAGCTGATGGACTTCAGCAAGAGACGTCATGGGTAAGTCAGAGTGTTATCTGTACACTGACACTGTATACTGAATACTACTCCTTACTCATAATAGAGGAAGAAAACATGAAGAGATCCATAAAATAATTAATTTTATTTAAATATATAAAATTACCTCAACGTCCCCAGGAGGAAGCCGAGCGGTGAAACGCGCGTCGGGGTCCCAGGACGGTGCACACAGCCTCACACAAGGTGAATCGCTACCCTATCTTTCAGCCATTTAGCTAAGTTATTATATGGGACACTGTATTTACGTATTCCCTAGAGGGTGCTTGTCCATATAACTTCATTGTAGGTGGGATATATCTATTACTATACTTACTGTATGAGTGTTTTTGATTGCCCTATATATCCCTTATGATGGTATTTAACCGTATATACTCACCATAGGCTGAAGATGTTATTACCATATTAACACATTGAGGTATTTTTCTATCCCCTGTTTATATGATTGTGTACTTACCTTGGAAAATATTTATATGGATTTATTTCCCTGTTTTGACAGCTTAGAAATTGTTTTTTTATACATCAAATCTCAGGATTTATTTGCACTGCACATTATTACAGATTTTTGTATTGATTGTAATATTGGAAATATATCTTTATTAAAATATTATAGGTGGATAGGGCTGTGATAGTTTACTGATCCTGGTTTGAGGTGTTCTGCTTTTTTAATTTGTTATTGTTGCTTTTTTAATATATACTGTATTTAAATAAAATTAATTATTTTATGGATCTCTTCATGTTTTCTTCCTCTATTATGAGTAAGGAGTAGTATTCAATGTTGATGCGAAGTGCCATAGTTTGATATTGTTGAACTTCATATTGATGACACTGTATACTATATACAGAGGTTCTGTGTATAATGTCACTAGTGATCACTGTATTATCTGTACTGACATTGTATACTATGTACAGAGCTCCTGTGTATAATGTCACTAGTGATCACTGTATTATCTGTACACTGACATACATAGGTCCTGGGTATAATGGCGCTGGTGATCCCTGTATTACCTGTACATTGACACTATATACAGACCTCATGTGTATAATGTCACTGGTGATCACTGTATTGCATGTACACTGTAGAATATATACATAGATCCTGTGTATAATGTCACTGGTGATCACTGTATTACCTGTACACTATATACAGTGCTCCTGTGTGTAATGTCACTGGTGATCACTGTATTACCTGTACACTATAGACTATCTACAGAGATCCTGTGTATAATGTCACTGGTGATCACTGTATTACCTGTACACTGGCAGTAAATACAGAGTTACTGTGTATAATGTCACTTAGTATTGTGTTTTTTTTAATTAATGATCAGTATTGTAGTATTCAGTCACAATGTGGTGGTAATATGTGATCTGGTCATGGTGTGATGGTATTTGTCCCTTGTATGTGGTAATAATGGTCATTTAAAAAAAATGTATGTGACTCATTCCCTTAAAGAAAAATACACAAAAATATATTTATATTTAATAGGTTAGAGTAGAGTAGAGCCCGGTCAAATGAGTCTCCCATGTCATGGTGGCGACTTAAAAATTCTTTTCGCCAGAACAAAAGCTGCTGGTTAGGAATGTGATCTGGTGTTTGATGGGAACTGGTAATATCTGATTGATGAGGATGTGGTGAAGAAGTTGAGTTTTTCCAAGAGTGGGCGGTGGGACTGGAAGTTTCAAAGGGTGGAGGCGGAGCAGGGCTGAAGCCTGAGTGGAGTCTCAAGGGGGCAAAAAAATTTTGCCACTATGGGGCCTCGAAATTCCTAGTGGAAGCCCTGTCTGAACTGGTTGGATTAAGCCAGACACCAGCAGCAGAATTATTCACATTACATTTTGCTAAAATTTCATTCAGTAACCTAGCAAAGTCAGCTAATGCATCAGCATTGCTAGAACCGTTAACACAGGTGGATGACTGTCTTCATCTTCACAGTCCAGCACTTCTGATGTTGCTGGGTTCTCTGCTGACCGGAGCAATGCCTCCTTGGCAGGGGTTTGTCTTCATCGAGATGGTCGAGAGCAACTTCGAGGTTCCACGTGCAATGATGCCTCCTCTGCAACACGACCTCTGGCTCCTGCCTGCTTCCTGGTCTGTCATGTGACCGGTCATTACCTGACACCTCTCCGACGATCTTCCTGTGCCATTCCTTCTTCTGGTGCTGGGCAGCGGCGATGAATAGAACTTATGACTCCTCCACTTTCTCTTGGACAGCCATTCCTCCTCTTCTTCTCCTCTTTCAAGCGCCAGAAATTGGGGTCCTCATGATGATCTTCCTGTGATGCCTCTTCCACCAGCGCTTCTTTTGAAATAGCTCTTTCAGGCACCTGCATTCATCCTCCATTGTCGGCTCTGGGATCTTCAGGCATCTTCTGAGCCAGTCTTCTCCGGCCGCTCCTGCTCTCTGAGTCAGTTGCTTGAGGAGGTTCTCCATTGGCACTTTCAGACTTGCTGCGCACGAACTACCAGAAGTGCGCAGAAGAGGGGCCTTATAAACCTTTGGTCTTCCTGCAATTTTCAGTCCTGGTCCAATCAAATCAAAGGTTTCTTCCCCCTCAAACCAACGGGTCCTTCCTGCTTGTTTCCTGCCAGTTACTGGTGACCTGTAAATGACCTCAAGTATAGGTGAGCGCCATTCAAATTTCATCATGAATAAAAAAGGGGGAGTGGGTTAGACCAATAGAGTCAAGAAAAGGGTGGGTGCAAAAAAAACATAGCAGTTATTAATACTATAATGAATGGACCTGGGCCCCCTAGCTAACGGTGGGTACAAAAAACATAACAGTCATTCATTCATACTATAATGAATAGGCCTAGGCCCCCATGTGTCCCCTTAGCTAAGCGATTTCGGTGGGCCTTGACATTAACTCTCGTAGAGAATTCTTTGGATCTATTGAGTTTCTATGGAGTGACTATACACACTGAATATGGGGGAAGAAAGACCGGCAAGGTGGCAGGTGAAAATGAATAAAATATATGCAACAAAGTGTGGTTATAATTAAAATACCCTTTATTAAAATATGGGTATACACATGAAACAATTAAAAGAAAGACATACCAGGCATGTACACGGTGTCATAATATAATATGTTGTAGCACGAGGCTTGATATATAACCATGTAAAAATATAAAAACAAGCTCAATAATAAACAGGTAATGGTTGTATATTTCTATATGGACCCCAAAGATAAAAAGGTGAAACGAAAAAAATACAAAGAAAAAATATATATGGTGAGGTATAAAATATATATGAATGTTGTGTATATAATAATATACAAATGAAGTGACACAACAATAGTCAATATAAAATAAAAATGGTGAAGACGCACATAATCTAACCAAAAGTGTGCAGAAAAAACCACACTGAATGTGTGGAAACCACAAATTAAAAATCAGGGGATGAACAACTACCTGTTGAGCTGTATAATGTGCCTGGTGACGCGCCCCGACGCGCGTTTCAGAATGAATTACCTTCGTCTCTCTCTCTCCCCCTGACGAAGGTAATTCATTCCGAAACGCGCGTCGGGGCGCGTCACCAGGCACATTATACAGCTCAACAGGTAGTTGTTCATCCCCTGATTTTTAATTTGTGGTTTCCACACATTCAGTGTGGTTTTTTCTGCACACTTTTGGTTAGATTATGTGCGTCTTCACCATTTTTATTTTATATTGACTATTGTTGTGTCACTTCATTTGTATATTATTATATACACAACATTCATATATATTTTATACCTCACCATATATATTTTTTCTTTGTATTTTTTTCGTTTCACCTTTTTATCTTTGGGGTCCATATAGAAATATACAACCATTACCTGTTTATTATTGAGCTTGTTTTTATATTTTTACATGGTTATATATCAAGCCTCGTGCTACAACATATTATATTATGACACCGTGTACATGCCTGGTATGTCTTTCTTTTAATTGTTTCATGTGTATACCCATATTTTAATAAAGGGTATTTTAATTATAACCACACTTTGTTGCATATATTTTATTCATTTTCACCTGCCACCTTGCCGGTCTTTCTTCCCCCATATTCAGTGTGTATAGTCACTCTCTACCGGATGGTCTGCCATCCATAGTTTCTGAGGGGTGTTCCAACTCGGATTTTATTTTATTATATTCATTATAGTGCTTTATTAAGTATTGAATTTATTAAGTTCATCACCCTTTTTGTTTTAATCTGAGTTTCTATGGAGCCCGTTCACCATTCTGTGCACTCATTTCTACAGGATCTGCACATTTCAATGTGATGTTTTGAGCGATCAGTGGGGGTCGCAGTACCTGGCTCTCCATCTCAAACAATTAGAAGTGCTCTGCAGCCCCTAAAATATATAGAAAATCTTCAAATTATAGATATCTCTTAAGTGCAAAGAGCCTCTGTTTTCCCTCTGAATGACTATTTAGGTATTATTAATATGATGTTTTCTCTTTGTAGTGATCCAGGAAGACATCAGTATATTTACAGAGAATCCCCTGGTTCTGGGACAGCCAATATCCCTGGTCTGCCTCGCCACTCAGTTCTTCCCTCCTGTTATTAAGATGCGGTGGCTGAAGAATAACGAGCCAGTAACAACCGGTGTGTCGGAGACTGACTACTATCCTGCACTAGACGGGTCCTTCAGCAAATTCCTGTACTTGGCTACCCTTCCACAAGAAACAGATGTGTACACCTGCTCTGTGCAGCATGATGGACTCACTATCAATCCCACCAACAGGTTCTGGAGTAAGTAAAAAATATTGGAATAATTTCCACCTGAGCTGATAAGTTTAGAAAATAGAAGTCAAAGGAAAACACTCATTACGTCTGGAGAAAAAACGATTCCAGCAGGTAAACAGGAAAGGGTTCTTTACAGATAGAGCAGTCAGACTGTGGAATGACGACCACAAGAGGTAGTAATGACCGACTCTATAACAGTTTTTATACAAGGGTGGATGATTTCCTCAGCACAAATAGCATTGGGATTATATATACAGTAATTTAGTGACAAAGTGTGTGGTTGGCGGAGACAGGTTGAACTTGATGGACCTAGGTCTTTTTTCATCCTATGTAACACATCTGCTATAAATTCAGAGATTTAGAGCTGCATTTAAGGGGTTACCAGAAGTGATCAAAGCTACAGATATACGGGATTCGGGAGCAGACAGTGCACAGAAACATAACATGAATTCTACACTTAAATTAGCTTGATGATAACTAGTCAGGAGCACAAATGAGGGGGAAGAGTCTGCAGCACTGAGGAGAAGCAAGTGTTGTGGGGAAATGTAGAGTTATCAGATCAGAATAAAAAAGCTGAAACAAAAGTTTGTGCCAGGACTGAAATCATAACAATAATTGGTTGAAAAAAAACAATTATTAAAAAGATGTACCGTAAGTAAATTTCCAACAAAAGTACAAATTGGTGGGTGAGACAATGAGGGAACCCCAACAGTAAAAATGCACCAATCTATTAATAAATATAGGCATATCCATTGATGAAATTATGATAAATACTGTATATAGAGGTTAATATTAAGTACTATTCACAAATCAATACAATAATTAAGATTGAAGTAGTCGAAAATGGAAATCTCAAAAATAGCATCAGAAGAAGTAAATGAAACAAATTCCATCCATAAGATAATAAGAGGCTCGCACACCAAACACCCAATGCACGTTTCACAGATACTTAATCAGGGATGTGTTAAATCCATGTTGGGTGTTTGGTGGGTGAGATTCTTATTACGGTACTTTATGGATGGAATTTGTTTTCCGTCATCGACCTCAATGACGGCAGTGGATGGAGTCTATAAGCATTTCCCAAGGGTCGGCTCTTCAATTTATCTGTACCCGTGCACGAGTCTATGCAATCCTATATTAAGGAGGCGTTGGAGAAGGGTCATATTAGACCATCCTCTTCACCCTTAGGTGCTGGGTTTTTTTTCGTGGCCAAAAAGGATGGTTCATTAAGGCCTTGTATTGATTATTGTGCCCTCAACAAAATTACTATTAAATATCAGTATCCGTTACCCCTGATTTCGGATCTATTCTCCAGAGTTAAAGGTGCTTGCTGGGTTACCAAGCTTGACCTCAGGGGGGCGTATAATCTTATCCGCATTAAGCATGGGGATGAATGGAAGACGGCGTTTAATACTCCGAAGGGACATTTTGAGTACCTGGTGATGCCTTTTGGGCTCACTAATGCCCCTTCTGTCTTCCAGTGCTTCATGAACGACATTTTCCAAGACTTTGTGGATAAATTTTTGATTATCTATCTGGATGATATTTTGATCTTCTCCAAGGATTGGGATTCTCATGTGGAACATGTTCGGACAGTGTTCTGGATCTTGAGGGAGAATTCCCTGTATGTCAAAGGATCGAAATGCCTTTTTGGGGTACAGAGGATTTCATTTTTGGGAATTATTTTGTCTCCGTCAACTATTGAAATGGACCCGGCCAAGGTACAGGCCATTTATGATTGGGTTCAGCCCACTTCTTTGAAGGCCCTCCAGAAGTTTTTGGGTTTTGCTAATTTTTATCGGAAATTTATGTGCTTTCTTTTCCCGAAAGTTCTCTCCATCTGAACGTAACTATGATGTGGGGAATCGGGAACTGTTAGCCATGAAATGGCATTTGAGGAGTGGAGACATTGGTTGGCGGGAGCTAAACATCAAGTCGTGGTCCTCACTGACCACAAGAATTTGATTTACCTGTAGTCGGCCAAACGCTTGAACCCTAGACAGGGTAGGTGGGCCTTGTTTTTTACACGTTTTGATTTTGTGGTCTCTTTTCTTCCTGGCACTAAGAATGTCAAGGCTGACGCTCTCGCTAGGAGCTTCTTTGCAGATTCTCCTGTGGTGACCAAGCCTGCTACCATCTTAGGCGAAGGGGTAGTTCTTTCTGCCATCTCGCCCGATTTGAGACGTGCTCTGGAAGAGTTCCAGGAGGACAAACCTGAGCGTTGTCCCAGTGGAAAGTTGTATGTTCCTGACCAGTGGAAGAAGAGAGTGATGTCTGAAGTTCATTGCTCTGCATTGGCTGGTCATCCAGGTATTTTTGGTACTAGAGATCTGGTGAGTAGGTCTTTTTGGTGGCCCGCCTTGTCTCGTGATGTCAGGAATTTTGTGCAGTCCTGTGGGACTTGCTCCCGGTCTAAACCTTGTTCTCGCTCTAGTGGGTTGTTGATGCCTTTGCCAGTCCCCAGGAGGCCATGGACCCATATTTCAATGGATTTCATCTCTGATATGCCTGTCTCTCAGAGAATGACTGTTATTTGGGTGATTTGTGATAGATTCTCTAAGATGGTTCATCTTGTACCACTCCCTAAGTTGCCATCTTCCTCTGAGTTGGTGCCCCTGTTTTTGCAACAGGTGGTTCGCTTGCACGGGATTCCTGAGAACATTGTATCTGACAGAGAGGTTCAGTTTGTGTCTAGATTTTGGAGGACTTTCTGTTCAAGCTGGGAATTCAGTTGTCCTTCTCCTCTGCTTTTCACCCTCAGACCAATGGACAGACGGAGAGAACAAACCAGACCTTGGAGTCGTATTTGAGATGTTTTATTTCCGCTGATCAGGATGATTGGGTTTCATTTTTGCCCTTGGCCGAATTTGCTTTAAATAATAGAGCTAGTTCTGCCACTTTGATGTCACCTTTTTTTTGTAACTTTGGGTTTCATCCTCGATTTTCTTCAGGGCAGGTGGAGCCTTCTGCCTGCCCAGGTGTTGACACTGTGGTGGAGAGAATGCACCAGATCTGGGACCAAGAGGTGGATAAGTTATCTCTCTCCCAGGAAAAGGCCCAGCGGTTTTCCAACCGACATAGGACCATTGGTCCCCAGTTTAAGGTTGGTGATATGGTTTGGCTATCATCAAAAAATATCGCTATGAAGGTGGCTTCTCCTAAGTTTAAGCCTAGATTTATTGGACCTTACAAGATTTTGGAGATTATTAATCCGGTCTCTTTTCGTTTGGCTCTTCCTGTCACATTTAAAATCCATAATGTGTTTCATAAGTCCTTGTTGAAGAGGTTTGTTGAACCAGTAGTTCCTGGGGTGGCACCTCCGGACCCTGTATTGGTTGAAGGTAACATGGAATATGAGGTAGAGAAGATACTGGATTCCCGTGTGGCTAGACAGATACTCCAGTATTTGGTTAAGTGGAAGGGTTATGGTCAGGAGGATAATTCCTGGGTCTCTGCCTCTGATATTCATGCCAAAAGATTGGTGCGTGCATTTCATCGGGCTCACCCTGATCGCCCTGGTGGCGTGGATGAGGGTTTGGTGACCCCTCCTCAAGGGGGAGGTACTGTTGTGAGTTCATTTTCCCCTTCACCATTGAGGTCTGATGAACTCCCTCTTCTGGTGAAGGAAGGTAGTGAGGCTGATTACCAAGCACCTGAGCTGGATGATGATGACTGGGTGACGGGAATTGCTGACTGGATATAAGGCAGCCGACGCCCTTCTGCCTTGCTGGTGATCTCTCTGAGGGATTCTAGGAGACCAGTCTGATTCCTGCTCCTCAAAAGCTAAGTTTTCTGCTCTGCTTTTTGCATTTGTGTTTTGGTTTTGTTTTGCCTTGTTTTTCTGGATTTCTGCCATTCCCTGCCGGGGTGAGCTGAATTCCTTTTTGCTCTGTCTTCAGAAAATACCTGAGTACTGATATAGTCTTTTTGAAGCCTAGCGTCTTCAGGGCTTTTTTCCCTATCAGCCTGTTTGGCTCTTGTTTTGATAGGGTTTTGGCGGATTGCAGACAGCAGCTTTTCTATCCTGTCCTATTTAGTTAGCTTGGGCCCCATCATTTGCTCAACCTATCTTTCTATCTGTGTGAGTGCTTTTTCATCTTGCTTCACCGTCATTATATGTTGGGGGCTGCCTATTGCTTTGGGGTCTGCTCTGGGGCAGTTTAGATTTCCCTTTCTGTCTTTAGGCTATTTAGTTCTCCGGCTGTGATCGAGGGGTCTAGGGCACCGTAGGAACCCCCCACGGCTACTGCTAGTTGTTGTTGTTGATAAGTTCAGGGGTCTGCAATCCGATAGCTGCCAACTTCTCTGGTTTTCTGGACTTAGCTAGTATTTCTGTTTTTGCCTCCTACGGTGACTCATTCATAACAGGACGCCATGTGACATTTGGAGAGCCCCTGATGTGCCTTAACAGTGCAAACCCCCCACAATTGACCCAATTTTGGAAAGTAGACCCCCAAGGAACTTATTTAGATATGTGGTGAGAAATTTGAACCCCCAAGAGCTTCACAGAAGTTTATAACATACAATTAAAGAATGATATTTTTTCCACAAAAATGATCTTTTCACCCCCAATTTTTATTTTCTCAAGGGAAACAGGACCCCAAACGTTATTGTGCAATTTGTCCTGAGTACACTGATACCCCATATGTGGGGGTAAACCACTGTTTGGGCGCATGGCAGAGCTCAGAAGGGAATGAGCGCCGTTTGACTTTTTCAAAGCAGAATTGGCTTGACGCCATATCACATTTGGAGAGCTACTGATGTGCCTAAACAGTGGAAAATCCGCCACAAATGACACCATTTTGGAAACTAGACCCCCCCCAAGGAACTTATCTAGATGTGTGGTGAGCATTTTGAACCCCCAAGTGCTTCACAGAAGTTTATAATGCAAAGATTATAAAAAGAAAGAAAAAATCATATTTCTTTCCACAAAAATGATATTTTTGCCCCCAACTTTTTATTTTCCCAAGGGGAACAGGACAAATTGGACCCCAGAAGTTTTTGTGCAATTTGTCCTGAGTATGCGGATACCCCATACAGTTGTGGCCAAAAGTATTGACACCCCTGCAATTCTGTCAGATAATACTCAGTTTCTTCCTGAAAATGATTGCAAACACAAATTCTTTGGTATTATTATCTTCATTTAATTTGTCTTAAATGAAAAAACACAAAAGAGAATGAAGCAAAACGCAAAACATTGATCATTTCACACAGAACTCCAAAAATGGGCCAGACGAAAGTATTGGCACCCTCAGCCTAATACTTGGTTGCACAACCTTTCGCCAAAATAACTGCGACCAACCACTTCCAGTAACCATCAGTGAGTTTCTTACAATGCTCTGCTGGAATTTTAGACCATTCTTCTTTGGCAAACTGCTCCAGGTCCCTGATATTTGAAGGGTGCCTTCTCCAAACTGCCATTTTTAGATCTCTCCACAGGTGTTCTATGGGATTCAGGTCTGGACTCATTGCTGGCCACCTTAGAAGTCTCCAGTGCTTTCTCTCAAACCATTTTCTAGTGCTTTTTGAAGTTTGTTTTGGGTCATTGTCCTGCTGGAAGACCCATGACCTCTGAGGGAGGCCCAGCTTTCTCACACTGGGCCCTACATTATGCTGCAAAATTTGTTGGTAGTCTTCTGACTTCATAATGCCATCCACACAGTCAAGCAGTCCAGTGCCAGAGGCAGCAAAGCAACCCCAAAACATCAGGGAACCTCCGCCATGTTTGACTGTAGGGACCGTATTCTTTTCTTTGAATGCCTCTTTTTTTCTCCTGTAAACTCTATGTTGATGCCTTTGCCCAAAAAGCTCTACTTTTGTCTCATCTGACCAGAGAACAGTCTTCCAAAACGTTTTAGGCTTTTTCAGGTAAGTTTTGGCAAACTCCAGCCTGGCTTTTATATGTCTCGGGGTAAGAAGTGGGGTCTTCCTTGGTCTCCTACCATACAGTCTCTTTTCATTCAGACGCCGACGGATAGTACGGGTTGACACTGTTGTACCCTTGGACTGCAGGGCAGCTTGAGCTTGTTTGGATGTTAGTCGAGGTTCTTTATCCAACATCCGCACAAGCTTGCGTTGAAATCTCTTGTCAATTTTTCTTTTCCGTCCACATATAGGGAGGTTAGCCACAGTGCCATGGGCTTTAAACTTCTTGATGACACTGCGCACGGTAGACACAGGAACATTCTGGTCTTTGGAGATGGACTTGTAGCCTTGAGATTGCTCATGCTTCCTCACTCTTTGGTTTCTCAAGTCCTCAGACAGTTCTTTGGTCTTCTTTCTTTTCTCCATGCTCAATGTGGTACACACAAGGACACAGGACAGAGGTTGAGTCAACTTTAATCCATGTCAACTGGCTGCAAGTGTGATTTAGTTATTGCCAACACCTGTTAGGTGCCACAGGTAAGTTACAGATGCTGTTAATTACACAAATTAGAGAAGCATCACATGATTTTTCGAACAGTGCCAATACTTTTGCCACCCTCTTTCTTATGTTTGGTGTGGAATTATATCCAATTTGGCTTTAGGACAATTCTTTTTGTGTTTTTTCATTTAAGACAAATTAAATGAAGATAATACCAAAGAATTTGTGTTTGCAATCATTTTCAGGAAGAAACTGAGTATTTATGTGGGGGTATACCACTGTTTGTGCTCATGGCAGAGCTTGGAAGGGAAGGAGCACCGTTTGACTTTTTCAACGCAGAATTGTCTGGAATTGAGATCAAACGCCATGTTGTGTTTGGAGAGCCCCTGATGTGCTTAAACAGTGGAAACCCCTCAATTCTAACTCCAATCCTAACCCCAACACACCCCTAACCCTAATCTCAGCCCTAACTCTAGCCCACAGAGTCATGTGAGGTCTTATTTTTTGTCGTTTCTATTGGTACCATTTTCGGGCATGTGACATTTTTTGATCACTTTTTATTCCCATTTTTGGGACGCAGAATGAACAAAAACAGCATTTTATGAATTTCTTTTTGGGGGGTGGGCGTTTATACCCTTCTGCATGTGGTAAAATTGATAAAAGCAGTTTTATTCTTCGGTTCAGTACGATTACAGCGATACCTCATTTATATAATTTTTTATGTTTTGGCGCTTTTATACAATCAAAACAATTTTATATAAAAAATAATTATTTTTGCATCGCTTTATTCTGCGAGCTATAACTTTTTTATTTTTTCGCTAATGACACTGTATGGCTGCTCGTTTTTTGCGGGACAAGATGACGTTTTCAGCGGTACCGTGATTATTTATATCCGTCTTTTTGATTGCGCGTTATTGAACTTTTGTTCGGCGGTGTGATGATAAATCATTGTTTTTTGCTTTGTTTTTCATTTTTTTTTTAAGGTGTTCACTAAAGGGGTTAACTAGTGACAAAGTTTTATAGGGCAGGTTGTTACGGACGCGGCAATACTAAATATGTGTACTTTTATTGTTTTTTTTATTTAAAAAAAAAAAAAAGAATTTATTAGGGAATATTGCAGGCTTTCTCAGTGCCTGCTGAGAGTCGCCTCCCTGCAGGATCCCGAAAGCGCTGCTCCGAGGGTCTCAGTGAAGCATGCAGGGAGCCCCCTCCCTGCGTGATTCTTCCCTGTGCCCCCGGTACACTGCGAACATGTTTGATCGCAGTGTGCCGGGAGTTAATGTGGCGGGAGTGGTCCGTGACCGCCCCTGGCACATAGTGCCGGGTGTCAGCTGTGATAATCAGCTGACACCCGGCCGCGATCAGCGGCGCTCCCCCCGTGAGAGCTGCTGATCGCGGTGATGTACTATCCCATCCCCGGTCATTCGGGCCCGGGTACTGTGGACGGGATAGTACGTCCGATGTCAGAAAGGGGTTAAAAATCTCCATATGCATGCACACCTGGCGGCCAGATTTTTTATATTAATTTGCTCCTTAATTGGAAAAGTATACACTCTGGTAGTATTATATGCCCCAAATGAAGCACATTACCCCTTCATCCGTAATGTTTTCCAGAAAACATCTGAATTAGCCAAGGGTGAGAGAATCATATGTGGGGACTTTAATATTCCAGTGGACAGAGTTGCAGATTTTTCCAATAGGACAGTCCGAGTCCAGAGGGCGTTGAAATCATTAATAAATGAATACCATCTCCATGATTTTTGGATATATTCCCATGCTGATGAAAAGGATTATACTTTCTATTTCTTCCGTCATCGGACTTATCGTAGGATAGATTTCTTTCTAGTGGACTATAAGGGTATGTGCACACGTTGCGGATTATTCCGCGCGGAATCTGCAGGTAAAAAGACCCGCGGATTACTGCGGATTTTGTGCGGATTTGGGCTTGCGTTTTTACACCTGCGGATTCTTATAATGGAATGGGTGTAAAAACGCTGCGGAATCCGCACAAAAAATTGACATGATGCGGAAAATTAACCTCTGCATTTCCGCCCGAATTTTCAGCAGCATGTGCACAGCGATTTTTGTTTTTTATAGGAAAACATGGTACAATCATCCCCATCTCAGGCTTTGTAAGAAGAGATTTACAATATTAGATTTAAATTGAGAGAGAATCTCCTGTCGGTGTATGAACATAACCTTAAAAAGCTTAAATCAAAATTCATCGTAGAGGTTAGATCCAGGATTGGTCATTTGGTGGACCCCCAGGGGAAACATATCAGAAACCCAATGGAGATTGTCAATGAGTTTGCTAGATATTATTCTCAACTTTATAATTTAGGGGAAGATCCTGATACGCCCCAGCCCTCTCCATTGGCCATTGATCAGAACTTGCAAAGCATTAACTTACCAAAGGTTTCCCAGGAACAATTGAATTTCCTTAACGTGCCCTTTACTAAAGAGTAAATTAGGACCACCATTAGGTGCACCAAGGGTCATAAGGCCCCAGGTCCGGATGGGTTACCAAATGAGTACTACGGTCAGTTCCAGAAGATTCTAACCCCTTTTCTTCTACGTTTGTATACATTATGGCAGGATAAGGAGTCTACATCTAAAACTATCTTAGAAGCTACGATCTCTATTCTGCCAAAACCAGGGAAATCTCGAACGTGTCCTAGCAACTTTAGGCCTATTGCACTTCTGAATTGCGATGTAAAAATTTTCTCTAAAATATTAGATTTAAGATTACATCACATTATTCCCACATTAATTTCCCCAGATCAGGTTGGTTTTGTGGTAGGTCGAGAAACAAAAGATGGGACACGCAGAATGGTTAACTTAATCAAAGTGACAGAGCTCTGTGGACTCCCCAGTGCATTCCTCTTTGGATGCTGAAAAAGCCTTTGACAGGGTGCACTGGGGATATCTTAGGAGTGTTTTGACGAAGTTTGGCTTGGTGGGCCCCATATTGTCAGCGATCTGTGTCATGTATTCCAACCACAATGCTAGGGTATTGTCGTCGGGATTTTTGTCAAACTCACTTGCAATAAGTAACGGAGCACGTCAGGGCTGCCCCTTGTCTGCCATCATCTGCACTCTGTGCATGGAGCCATGAGCAGAAAAAGTACGTGCTTCTCCGAATATAGTGGGCATTAAAGTTGTACTGGTAATTCACAAAATTGGACTGTACGCGGATGATGTAATTATCTCGTGCACCGATATAGAATCATCCTTTCTTGCCATTGTCACCACGTTAGAGGAATTCTCTAAAGTATCGTACTATAAACTTAATGCCACTAAATCATTAGTTTTTCCTGTTTTGGTTCCGTCCATGACTCGAGGATTATTGGAATGTAAATACACTTTTCAATGGGTAGACGAAGGGATTCCATATTTAGGTATAGTTCTTACAAAAGAAACTTCTCCAACCTCCTGAAAAAGACCAAGTTAGAATTAGATGAATTTCAATCTATTCCAGCGTCATGGATAGCCAGGATCAATATTTTTAAAATGATGGTGCTCGCTAAGATTTTATATATTTTAGGTGTATTCCAGTCAAAGTTCCTATTAGATTAGATAAAAGGAAGACATCAAGTCTGGATCCATGGTGTTGATATTCGGTCCTAGGAAGATGGTCCTGGGGGATGTTCACTGGTCCTGGATAGAAGTGGTTGGTCCATAATCCTCTTCTTATGAGTTACCCTAAGATACCCCTCCGCATATAACTTTTGTCCAATCATAAGCTAATGCCCTCAGTGTGACCTCTCCTTTTACCCACATCCCCCTTTTCAGTCTCTACAAGCCTACCTGCAAAACTATTGTGGCGCCCCTGAGGCTCGTTCGCCACAGAGGTACTGCACCTTCTCCTAAGGTGTAGTGCCCCACCATCCAGGTAAGGTGGGAACTCTTTGCCACGCTCCAACACCTGCATCCCACACACAGGATAGTTCAGTAGGACCACATTGCAGCTTTAGGCTCGGTGTAGCAGAGCACCTTTCGTGGAACCCTGCTTCGTAACACGAGATGTGCTGGGAGGTGGGTGGAGTTAGTATAAAAGAAGGGTAAGTGTAGGATTGAGGGGAGAGTGATTAGGTCAGTCTCCCAAGAGAGTGAGGGGAGAGCAGGCTGACAGAAGGTCAGTCCAACGGGAGAGAGGCGGCGGAAGACAGTCAGTCAGGAGAGGCTGAGGACTGGTATTAGTGGAAAGATCTCCCATAGAAAGGAATAGCAGAAGGAGTGCTGCATCTGCCTCAGTGACCTGAGCCAGCTGGCACGGGAAAGAAAGGGAAGGAGAAGAGACGTAGACCTGAACCTGCAGTTTCCATAGGAAAGAAGGATAAGCACGGAACGAAGGAGAAGAGAACAGAGAGGCGTTGTGGGTTGAGAGAGTACCCTGCCTATAGGTTCTCAACGCAAGGCCGGGACCCGGTTCCCGAGGTTGTATGGACACTTATGGTTCTGCAGCAGACACAGGTGGAGTAGTTGGCTGTAAATGCACTACTCCCATCAAAGACTTGGGACACAACAGCAACTGAATAGAGAGCCGGGATCCAGGAGGTCCCCGAAGCAGGCTACAGCTGTCTGTCATACAAGTAGAGACTAGTAACACTTAGAGAGAGGCATTCCAGGGTAACTAAGGACTGGAGTGCTTCGCCCTAAAAGGCGCATTGGAGGAGTCATTCAGAAAGGTACATGTTGGCGGAGTGTTGGCGGGAGGGTCCTATCTTGCCTGGAGGTTCGCCGAGTCTCAGCCCCGGAGGACACGGTACGGAGGCAGGTGCAGGGGTGCACTACGGACTGAGAGTAAAGCCTTGGAACTACAACCTCTGGTGTCCTCCATTCATTCCGCGCCGACATACTCAGCCCTGCTACATCTGGGCACCTGCGCCTACACTGCCCTGGGACTCCAGCTCCACCTGTGGGGAGCTTTACCATCTATGCTGCACACACCATCAGTCCCAGCGGATCATGCACGCAGCGTTGGCCTAACACCATACTTGCCAAACACCACGGGTGGCGTCACGAACTATTCCTATAAACTATAACTTAAACCCCGCCATTTTTATTGGGCGCCCAGGGCCACTGACTGGGTCACCGCCACCGCAGCACATCCCCCTGACACCGGCCCGGTACCGAGTACCCCACAGCCCTGGGAGGGTGACCCAATTTCAGTTACCCCTTCCAGGACTCCTACATTAAAACCCCTGTCATGTCCAGTCCTCCACTAGCTGCACTCGTTCCAGCCCTATCTTTACATACACCACTTCAACAATGGCCAAATATAAGTAACTAGCTGAAGAGCCCAGCGCTGCCCGGGCATAGTAACTAACTGTGGTTAGTTATAACAAATTATAATTATCCTCCAACCCATAGTCCCGTGCCCATATACCCATCATACATATTCTCCATCCCATAGTCCCATACCCATATACCCATCACACATCCTTCATCTCATAGTCCCATGCCCATATACCCATCATACATATCCTCCATCCCATAGTCCCGTGCCCATATACCCATCATACATATCCGCCATCCCATAGGCCCGTGCCCATATACCCGTCATACATATCCTCCATCCCATAGTCGAGTGCCCATATACCCTAGCTGAAGAGCCCGGCGCTGCCCCGGCATAGTAACTAACTGTGGTTAGTTATAGCAAATTATAATTATCCTCCATCCCATAGTCCCGTGCCCATATACCCATCATACATATCCACCATCCCATAGGCCCGTGCCCATATACCCATCTTACATATTCTCCATCCCATAGTCCCATGCCCATATACCCATCACACATCCTTCATCTCATAGTCCCATGCCCATATACCCATCATACATATCCTCCATCCCATAGTCCCGTACCCATATACCCATCATACATATCTGCCATCCCATAGGCCCGTGCCCATATACCCGTCATACATATCCTCCATCCCATAGTCGAGTGCCCATATACCCTAGCTGAAGAGCCCGGCGCTGCCCGGGCATAGTAACTAACTGTGGTTAGTTATAACAAATTATAATTATCCTCCATCCCATAGTCCCGTGCCCATATACCCATCACACATCCTCCATCCCATAGGCCCGTGCCCATATACCCATCATACATATCCTCCATCCCATAGTCGAGTGCCATATACCCATCACACATTCTCCATCCCATAGTCCCATGCCCATATACCCATCACACATCCTCCATACCATAGTCCCATGCCCATATACCCATCATACATATTCGCCATCCCATATTCGAGTGCCCATATACCCATCATACATATCCTCCATCCCATAGTCCCGTGCCCATATACCCATCACACATCCTCCATCCCATAGTCCCGTGCCCATATACCCATCATACATATCGTCCATCCCATAGTCCCGTGCCCATATACCCATCATACATATTCTCCATCCCATAGTCCCATGCCCATATGCCCATCATACATATCCTCCATCCCATAGTCGAGTGCCCATATACCCATCACACATCCTCCATCCCATAGTCCCATGCCCATATACCCATCATACATATTCTCCATCCCATAGTCCCATGCCCATATACCCATCATTGTTTTTAGCGCCATATGCCCTCTTTAATATGTTCATTCAGTGCTATACATAGGGAAAACCACAGAGAACATCATGTAGAAAAAAATGTATCAAGGCAGATATCAGATATTACACAGTGTTTCTTATACTCACATGATCTATCATGTCTGATCATAAATATACTGTAACTGTAAGTATGTACTGTAAATATGCTGCAGAGCCCGGCGCTGCCCGGGCATAGTAACTAACTATGGTTAGTTATAGCAAATTATAATGATTATATCTATATTTATAAAGCTGAGTGTAGAGTCCCGCCCACTCCGTATAGCCACATTCACTCTAATATCCCACATCATCCCATCAGCCAGAGCTACCGGACTACTACCCCTAATATCCCATATCGTCCCGTCAGCCAGAGCCACCGGACTACTAATATCCCACATCATCTCGTCAAAGCCACCGGACTACTACCCCTAATATCCCACATCATCCTGTCAGCCATAGCCACCGGACTACTACCCCTAATATCCCACATCATCCCATCAGCCAGAGCCACCGGACTACTCCCCCTAATATCCCACATCATCCCGTCAGCCAGAGCCACCGGACTACTACCCCTAATATTCCACCTCTTGTCAGAACCAGAGTGCTGAGTGGATTTGCCCTGACTTGCATACCAATGAATGATCCCTTTAATAGAAGCCTGGGGTGAGAATCAGAGCGCTGAGGGATTTACCCTAACTTCCATATCGGAGATCCCTGGGGTCAGAACCAGAGTGCTTAGTGGAATTGCACTAACTTCCATACCAATGATCCCTTTAAGAGAGGCCTGGTGTCAGAACCAGAGCGCTTAGTGGAATTGCCCTAACTTCCATACCAATGTTCCCTTTAAGAGACCCTGAGGTCAGAACCACAGCGCTGAGTGGAATGGTCCTAACTTCCATACTGGGGATCCCTTTAAGAGAGGCCTGGGGTCAAACCAAAGCACTGGATGGATTTGCCCTGACTTCCATACCAATGATCCCTTTAATAGAAGCCTGGGGTCAGAATCAGCGCTGAGGGATTTGCCCTAAGTTCCATACCGGAGATCCCTTTAAGAGGGAAGATGTGCCTATTGGATGGGGGATGTGTGATGGGTATATGGGCAGGGAGGGGGGATTCATTTCTGTCATGTGCTCTCTGCTCCTTTCTGGGGGGCAGACAATGGCTGGGAGCTTATGTTTCCGGGGATGCTAGATTTCTCAAACCCGGTCAATGTCTGCTGAGGTGTTGTCGTGGAGTGAGAAAACTGTTGCTCATAGAAACCAATCACAGTTCAGCTTCTTGTAAATAGCTTTGGTGAAATTAAAGATGCTTAGTGATTGGTTGCAAGGAAAACTGTTGCTCATAGCAACCAATCACAGCTCAGCTTCTTTTAAACAGCTCTGGTAAAATGAAAGATGCTTCGTGATTGGTTGCTGATACACACACACATACAGTACATACATTCAATTTTGTATATATAGATTATTATTGGAAGGTAATACTGTTGCTATATTTGTGATGCAACATTTGTGAAGCAATTTTAACTTCTATTTCAAGTGACAAAGAGTAAAAGCTCAGTGGTGCTGGCCCTCATCAGACACAGATTTATTAATAATATTGTGATGGAGTATTGTACAGCGAGGCATTTTCTAGCTATGTTAACACATATAATAGTATAGAGAAAACAATGGACGGTGCAATATGGAAAACTTTGTTCTTTCTCTAATCTTTGTATGATTCTTTAATTTCTCCTAGCTCCTGAGGTTCCCAAGCATTTTTCGGAGGCATCTGAAAATGCTGTATGCGGCCTAGGACTTGCTTTTGGAATAATTGGGATTGTGGTCGGCATTATACTGATATTTAAAGGAATGAGGAATATGAATCAGCGAAGAGGCCACTAACTCTGCAGGTACAGTACAGCTTCAAGCAAACAATGGAATTAATAAAGGGAACCTGTCAGCAGGATTGTGCACAGTAACCTGCAGACAGTGTGTTAGGCTCTAGGATTCTCCCTCTGCATGGGATAGATTCCAAGCCTTGTCTGGTGCAGTTGTCTCCCATTCAGGCTTGACCACTGGGATGCCTGCTCAGCACAGACTCTTGTCCCAGTGCCTTGCCCAGGCTCCTGCTGTATGTGTAGCTACTGCTGGCTCTCCAGCTAGGCCTATGGACACTACTGGTGTACACGTGCATCGTTATGCTCTGGAGCCTAAGTACAAATTTTACCCTACTGAGCATGTCCATGATGTGGCGCCTTCTCATTGGTGCTCGGACGTCAGCTGCTCTGGTGATGTGGCACCTCCAGATTGGTCCACAGGCAAGGTCCTGTCTGTCCAGATATGAGCCTAGTGTATAAAAGGCTTTCAGAGGCACACGCCGGTGCACTGTGTTTTTAGACAGGCAGTGTAGGGTCCGCATCGGGCGTCATTAGGCGTAGGCTCAAAAGCCACCGTGTGTCAGAGCAAGTTCAATCACTAGCGTAGTAGGGGGTGAGTTATAGTGACCCCACTAGCGTTAGTTCAACTATGCTACTATGACGTCTAACAGGACATAGTTTAGAGTGCTCTCAATTTTCGTACTGCTCTGTGGAGTAACAAAGTCAGGCACCTTGCACTCTGTTCACACCAAGTGATGTTTAACTCGGTGTGTTTCCGGTGCTTACTCGCCTTTACGCTCCGCCATTGTTCTCTAGCTGCGGTTTCTCCATCGCCGCACGGTAGGCCCCGGGTTGCGATCGCACCTTCTCTAAATTTACATTTGGTGTGATCCGCAAATCCTAACACAGTGTTAGGTCGGTGACATTATACTGATTAGGCCGGGGTCACACTTGCGAGAAACTCGCACAAGTCTTACATCTCAATACCCGGCACTGCTGCCGGCACTCAGGACCGGAGCGCTCCGCTGCATAGAAATACATGCAGCCGCACAATCCGGTCCCGAGTGCCGGCAGCAGATTGAGATGCGAGACTCGTGCGAGTTTCTCGCAAGTGTGACCCCAGCCTTACAATGATACCTGGTGATGAAATCCGTCCTATGGTTGTTCTTTAATCTTTATTTTCACATTTTAGTTAATGATATAATCGTGCCCTAAGGCGGGTCTGAAGGGGGGGTCTGAATGTGGTGCTCTGATTAGATATTCATAATGCAGACTGCTGACAGGTCACTGATCCCTCAGTGACTTGCCCCCTAGTTTTCATAATGAATAGCTGTATATACTTTAAAAAAAGAAACCTTCTGCTGGCAGGTGCTGGACATGGCACCTGCACTGCAGCATAATCGCATATTTAGTGGTGCCAATAATACCTTATATTCATGTTATTCAGCTTGGAGAAAAAAAAATCAATTTGAAAATGGTGCCCACCGCGCCTGGATCAGCTAGACACCAATATCAGCTACTGCGCAGGCGCAGGGTGTGCCATCTTTAATTTTTTTTTCTCCAAGCTGAATAACATGAATAAAATGTACACACCTAGGTTTTAGAGGAGGAAAATAGAAAAAAATTGAAGCAAAAAATGTAGTCATGACACACTGTTATGGGGGATCTACTGCTGACACTGTTATTGGGGTAATAGCCCCCATCCTGGTATACAGGTGCATCTGACAAAATTAGAATATCATCAAAAAGTTAATTTATTTCAGTTCTTCAATACAAAAAGTGAAACTCATATGTTATATAGAGTTATTACAAACAGAGTGATGCATTTCAAGTGTTTATTTCTGTTATTTCTGTTAATGTTGATGATTATGGCTTAGAACCAATGAAAACTCAAACGTCATTATCTCAGTAAATTAGAATACTTTATAACACCAGCTTGAAAAAATGATTTTAAAATCCGAATGTTGGCCTACTGAAATGTATGTTCAGTAAATGCACTCAGTACTTGGTCAGGGCTCATTTGGCATCAATTACTGCATCAATGCGCCGTGGCATGTAGGCGATCAGTCTGTGGCACTGCTGAGGTGCTATGGAAGCCCAGGTTGCTTTGATAGCAGCCTTCAGCTCGTCTGCATTTTTGGGTCTGGTGTCTGTCATCTTCTTCTTGACATTACCCAGTAGATTCTCTATGGGGTTAAGGTCTTGCGAGTTTTCTGGGCAATCACAGTGATACCATTGTTTTTAAACCAGGTATTGGTACTAAGGCAGTAAGGACAGGTGCCAAGTCCTGCTAGAGAATGACATTTCCATCTCCAAAAAGCTTATCGGCAGAGGGAAGCATGAAGTGCTCTACAATTTCCTGATAGACGGCTGCACTGACTTTGGTCTTGATAAAACACAGTGTATCTATACCAGCAGATGACATGGCTCCCCAAACCATCACTGATTGTGGAAACTTCACACTGGACCTTAAGCAGCTTAGATTGTCTGTCTCTCCACTCTTCCTCCAGACTCTGGGACCTTGATTTCCAAGGTCTAGTGTGAAGTTTCCACAATCAGTGATGGTTTGGGGGAGCCATGTCATCTGCTGGTGAGGGTCCACTGTGTTTTATCAAGACCAAAGTCAGTGCAGCCGTCTGTCAGGAAATTGTAGAGCACTTCATGCTTCCCTCTGCCGATAAGCTTTTTGGAGATGGAAATGTCATTCTCCAGCAGGACTTGGCACCTGTCCACACTGCCAAAAGTACCAATTCCTGGTTTAAAAACAATGGTATCACTGTGCTTGATTGCCCAGAAAACTCGCAAGACCTTAACCCCATAGAGAATCTATTGGGTAATGTCAAGAAGAAGATGAGAGACACCAGACCCAACAATGCAGACGAGCTGAAGGCTGCTATCAAAGCAACCTGGGCTTCCATAGCACCTCAGCAGTGCCTGTTGTGAGTTCATTTTCCCCTTCACCGTTGATGTCTGATGAACTCCCTCTGCTGGTGAAGAGAGGTAGTGAAATTGATTGGGTTGGGAAGAACCTGTCATCTGAACAGGTGGAGCCTGATTGGACACCCGGAATCACTGAGTGGATATAAGGCAGCCGACGCCCTACAGGGGTGCTGGTGATCCTTTCTGCTCTGAGCTCAAACCAGTTCAGTACCTGTCTTCTGAAAGCTAAGTATTTGCCCTCTTATTTTTCCATGAGATATTGTCTGTTTACTTAGTGTTTGTGTTCTGCCTGCCCTTGTTGGTACAGGCTGAGCTCCATTTTTGTCTCTGGTCAAGTTGATCTTTTGCTCAGTCTTCAGAATATACCTGAGTGCTGATAAAGTGTTTTTGAAGTCTAGTGACTTCAGGGCCTTTTTTCAGACGTGTTGGACATTATGTTGGCAGAATTTTTGTGGATTGCAGCCAGCATCTTTTCTGTCCTTTCCTATTTAGTTAGTTGGGCCCCATCGTTTGCTCAACCTGTCTTTCTGTCTGGGTTTGTGTTTTCATCTGCTTTTCACCGACAATACATGTTGGGGGCTGTCTATTGCTTTGGGGTCTGGTCTGGGGCAGTTTAGATTTCCCCTTTCTTTCTTTAGGCTTATTTAGTTCTCCGGCTGTGAACGAGGGGTCTAGGGCACCGTAGGAACCCCCCACGGCTACTGTTAGTTGTGTGAATAGGATCAGGGGTCTGCAATCCGATAGCTACCAACCTCTCCGGTTTTCTGGACTTAGCTTGTATTTTTGTTTTTTCCTCCTTCGGTGACTCATTCATAACAAGTGCCACAGACTGATCGCCTCCATGCCATGCTGCATTGATGCAGTAATTGGTGCCAAAGGAGCCCTGAACAAGTATTGAGTGCATTTACTGAACACATTTCCGTAGGCCAACTTTTCGTATTTTAAAATCATTTTTTCAAGCTGGTGTTTTAAAGTATTCTAATTTACTGAGATATTGACGTTTGTGTTTTCATTGGCTGTAAGCCATAATCATCAACATTAGCAGAAATAAACACTTGAAATAGATCACTGTCTGTAATGACTCTACACTGCATGCAGAATTATTAGGCAAGTTGTATTTGAGAGGATTCTATTTATTATTGAACAACAACTATGTTCTCAATCAACCCAAAAGACTCAAATATCAAAGCTTAATATTTTTGGAAGTTGGAGTGGGTTTTTTTTTAGATTTGGCCATCTTAGGAGGATATCTGTTTTTTCAGGTAACTATTACTGTGCAAAATTATTAGGCATCTTAATAAAAACCAAATATATACCCACCTCACTTGTTTATTTTCACCAGGTAAACCAACATAGCAACACAAAATTTAGAAATAAACATTTCTGACATTCAAAACCCCCCAAAAAAAAATCAGTGACCAATACAGCCTCCTTTCTTTACGATGACACTCAAAAGTCTTCCATCCATAGATTCTGTCAGTTGCTTGATCTGTTTACGATCAACATTGCGTGCAGCAGCCACCACAGCCTGCCAGACAATGTTCCGAGAGGTGTACTGTTTTCTCTCATTGTAGATCTCACATTTTATGAGGGACCACAGGTTCTCTATGGGGTACAGATCAGGTGAACAAGGGGGCCATGTCATTATTTTTTCTTCTTTTAGACCTTTACTGGCCAGCCACGCTGTGGAGTATTTGGATGCATGTGATGGAGCATTGTCCTGCATGAAAATCATGTTTTTCTTGAACGATACCGACTTCTTCCTGTACCACTGCTTGAAAAAGGTGTCTTCCAGAAACTGGCAGCAGGTCTGGGAGTTGAGCTTCACTCCATCCTCAACCCGAAAAGGTCCCACAAGTTCATCTTTGATGATACCAGCCCATACCAGTACCCCACCTCCACCTTGCTGGCATCTGAGTCAGAGTGGAGCTCTTTGCCCTTTACTGATCCAGCCTCGGGCCCATCCATCTGGCCCATCAAGAGTCACTCTCATTTCATCAGTCCATAAAACCTTACAAAAATCAGTCTTAAGATATTTCTTGGCCCAGTCTTGACGTTTTATCTCATGTTTCTTGTTCAAAGGTGGTCGTTTTCCAGCCTTCCTTACCTTGGCCATGTCCCTGAGTATGGCACACCTTGTGCTTTTTGATACTCCAGTAACGTTGCAGCTATGAAATATGGCAAAACTAGTGGCAAATGGCATCTTGGCAGCTTGACGCTTGATTTTCCTAAATTCATGGGCAGTTATTTTGCGCCTTTTTTTATCAACACGCTTCTTGCGACCCTGTTGGCTATTTGCCATGAAACGCTTCATTGTTCGGTGATTACGCTACAAAAGTTTGACAATTTCAAGACTGCTGCATCCCTCTGCAAGACACCTCACAATTTTTGGCTTTTCAGAGTCCGTCAAATTTTTCTTCAGACCCATTTTGCCAAAGGAAAGGAAGTTGCCTAATAATTAAGCACACCTTATATAGGGTTTTGATGTCATTAGACCACACCCCTCTTCATTACAGAGTTGCAAATCACCTGATTTACATAATTGGCAGTTGGCTTTCAAGCCTATACAGCTAGCAGTAGGACAACATGTATAAAAAGGATGATGTGATCAAAATACTCATTTGCCTAATACTTCTGCACACAGTGTATATAATATGTGAGTTTCACTTTTTGTATTGAAGAACTGAAATAAATTAACTTTTTGATGATGTTCTAATTTTGTGAGATGCACCTGTATATGGCCCCATCCGGGTATGCATGGACCCACATCCCCATCCTGGTATGCATGGCCCCCATCCCCATCCTGGTATATGTGGCCCCCCATCAAGCTGCACACATCCCCATCCTGGTATATATGGCCCCCATCAAGCTGCACTCACATAAAAAAATAAACAATTCTACTCACCGTCCCTCACAGCAGTGTCTTGTTCTGCCCCCACATGCTGAGTTCTGCTGCTGGAATATTCACTGCTCAGGATTGTGGACATGGAGAGCAGTGACTATTCATTTTCTTTAATAGCGGGTATACTATTAGTCACAGCTGTCGGGCAATCACGTGTGCTCGCTATTAAAGAGAATGAGTATTCACAACTCTTCATTCGTATGGGCGTGGGGAGCAGAGAAAATTCATTCTCTTTAATAGCAGACACACATGTTCGCTGAGCCACTACAGTAAGCCGGCGACTACAGCTAACCGTGTGCCTGCTATTAAAGAAAATGAATATTCACTGCTGCCCAAACCCATAGTCACTCCCACCACTCGGCACCAGCTTCAGTGCATATAGGTGGGAGGGACTATGGGTGTGAGGAGCAGTGAAAATTGATTTTCTTTACAGCGAACACAGTGTTAGCTGCAGCAGTAGGCTCTTGCCTCCTGTGACCTGGTCATCCACCGATACCGCTCCTCTCACAGCCACAGAGGACATATATAAGGCACATCCAGACTATAAGGCCCCCTCACTTTCTTCCAAAATTTTGTAGGAAAAAGTGCTTCTTACATAAAAATACTGCATTTTATTTATCATGTTCACTATATGGTAAATCTGACTTACTAATATGATTCTCACCTTAGCAGCCTCCTGCCTTTGGACTTGATCGTGGTTGCTATACTTCCCTATCTGATCCCAGCCAGGAAGCAGTCCTTTTTACTGGGACTTGTCTCTCCCACTATGGGCTAGTCACAACTATTAACTATGTCTGTCCATACAGCATAAAGCTGGCAGAACTTCCCTACTAAACACTATGCACTACATCACTATATGTTACACTACCGTCACTATATATGTCTTATATTGTACACTAGACAAAAGACTGACTGGCACTTCCAAGCTAGTGTGAACAGGCGCATACTAGGAGCAGCCATCTCTATATACAGTAAACAAAAAAAGTTGCACTCTGTAGTGCGAAAGCATGTCAATATTTGTAGTGCGAAAGCATGTCAATATGAAATATGAATAGCAATACTGCTTCTGGAAACTAGAATCATAGAATCGTTGAGTTGGAACGAACCTCCTGGGCCATCTGGTCCAACCCCCTGCTCAAAGCAGGATTCGCTAAATCATTCCAGACAGATATTTGTCCAGCCTCTGTTTGAAGACTTCTACTGAAGGAGAACTCACCACCTCTCGTGGCAGCCTGTTCCACTCATTCATCACTCTAACTGTCAAAAAGTTTTTTCTAATATCTAATCTGTGTCTTCTTCCATTCAGTTTCATCTCATTGCTTCTAGTCTTTCCTTGTGCAAATGAGAATAAAGATGATCCTTCTACAATGTGACAGCCCTTGAGATATTTGTGGACAGTTATTAAGTCTCCTTTCAGTCTTCTCTTTTGCAAGCTAAACATTCCCAAATCCTGCAACCTTTCCTCATAAGACAGGATTTGCAGACCGGTCACCATTCTGGTCGCTCTTTTCTGAACTTGCTCCAGTTTGTTGATGTCTTTTTTAAAATGTGGCGCCCAAAACTGGACACCGTATTCCAGATGAGGTCTGACCAAAGAGGAGTAGAGGGCAATAATGACTTCACGTGTTCTAGACTGTATGCTTCTGTTAATACATCATAGAATTGCATTTGCCTTTTTTGCTGCTGTATCACACTGTTGACTCATATTCAGTCTGTGATCTATTGTTATACCCATGTTTTTCACATGTGCTGTTGCTTAGCCCTATTCCTCCCATTCTGTATATGCTTTTTTCATTTTTATTGCCCAGATGTAGTACTTTGCATTTTTCCCTGTTAACCCTGCTATTCTGTTCGTTACCACTATACACTTGTTATGTTTCGGTCATTTTTGACCGGACCTAATAAAGTCTTGATTTTTAGCTAATTTAAGTGTTTTAATTGAATAATTTTTGCAGTATTATATTGTATGTGAACCTGGTTGTTTATAAACAAATGAAAAATGGAAAGAAAAAGTTACTTTTTATTTTTTTTGTGTCTAAACATTTAACATGGCTTTATTGGAATATTTATGCATATTGCATATTTGCACATACAAAAATATTTATCTAACTGTATGCAAAAAGGCAACACTCTGGAATGAAAACATAAAACATATACATAAACAATAATAATACAATGAGAGAACAAACTATTACCAGTTTTACAACAATAAACACAATTAGGGCCCCATCACACATTGAGAAATCCACTGCGATCGTGATGCTGGAGCGTCGCAAACAAGACCATCCATATAAGCATGCACTCATTCTATCAATTGCTGCTGTACACTATACCATCTAATCAAAAGAATTGAATACTTTGACAGTAAAAAAATAGTTTATCTGCTACATACCTGTAACACTAATCCTTCAGAACTCTGTTATCTGTATATGTCCTCTCTGCTCTCTCCAGTTGGACTGAAAATGAAACTGGATAGACTACTATGGCAATTGTCTACTGATAAGATAAAATAAAACACCCCCCACCCTTTAGGATAAGAGCTCAGAGTAAAGCAAACACACTTTTCAGACAGAATTTATTAGTACTCTTTCAGGTCAGCATTTCACAGAAATTAGATCAGGGAGCACAAGTAAAAAAAGAGAATATGTTCATTTACAATATCAAATGTTGAGAACTGAATTGAACTATTTTACATGAACAGCAGGGTAAAAATATTTAGCACATAACTATACTGGAAGGTAATCCATCAGTAGTATTGTAATGAGAAAATGTATGTATGTATAAATCTGCATGGACCAAAAGGACCTAAATAAATTAATAAATAGTAGTAGATGTAATATATAGTCCAAAATGAGATTATAGCTCCTTTATTTTACTCATAAAATGGCTGGAGATCACTATAAAAGGCTATCGACCGAATAGTACAAGTGTATAAAAAATTGTGGAGCAAAAAGTAAACAAAAAAAAAGTACCCATAGTAAGAACCCCTCAAATGAGGAAAAGTCAATCAACCACAAGTTACAGAACCGCATCTTGAATGTTTTAAAAAGTATTAAAGTTCAAAATCGGTTGTTTTTGACGGAACATAACAGCAGCGTTAAAAACCATTCTGTTAGTTGCTGCCCATTACTCCAGTTTATTTATATCTTTTTGAATCTTCTCTCTCTCTCTTCTCTAGTATTAGCTATCCCTCCTAGCTTTGTGTCATCAGCAAATTTAATCAGTTTACCCTCAATTCCTTCATCTAAATCGTTGATAAAGATGTTGAACAATACAGGGCCCAGGACAGAGCCCTGTGGTACCCCACTTGAGACATTCTTCCAACTGGATGTGCAGCCATTTACGACCACTCTTTGGGTCCGATCACTAAGCCAGTTATGAATCCACCTAACAGTTGCCTTGTCCATTCCATACTTAGCCATTTTTTCAATAAGGATTCTGTGAGATACTTTGTCAAATGCTTTGCTGAAGTCAAGATATACTATATCTACAGCATTTCCCTGATCCACCCAATCAGTGATTTTGTCATAGAATGAAATTAAGTTAGTGTGACATGACTTATTAGTTACAAACCCATGCTGACTCTGTTTATTCACTTCATTCTTATCCAAGTACTGACATACATGTTGTTTAATAATTTGTTCAAAGATCTTTCCTGGTATAGAAGTCAGACTCACCGGCCTATAGTTGCCTGGGTTCGCCTTCTTCCCCTGTTTGAAGATAGGAACAACATTTGCTCTTTTCCAAGTCTTCTGGGACTTCTCCTGTTCTCCACGAATTTTCAAAGATTATGGAGAGCGGTTCAAAAATTTCTTCTGCTATCTCCTTCAGTACTCTGGAGTGTAATTCATCTGGACCTGGAGACTTGAATTCATTTAGGTTAGCTAAGTGTTTCCTCACTATATTTATGTTTATAGATATCCTGGATTCTTCTATTCCCTTAATAGGACAGTGAAGAATAGTTGATGTTAAATTTTTGAGAGAAAACAGATGCAAAATAGGAATTTAAAAGTTTGGCCTTCTCAACATCCTGTCTTACCATTTCATCATTTTCATCCTGTAAAAATCCTATAGTATCTTTGACTTTTCTTTTACTTTTGAAATATCCCCAAAATCCTTTATTATTGCTTTTGACGTCTCTTGCAAGCCTCGATTCATTGTCAGCTTCAGTAATCTGATTTGTGCCCTGCAGGTTCTGCAGACAGCATTATATTCTTCTTTAGATATGCCTCCCTCTTTCCATTTTATAAGCATTTCTTTCTTCCTTTTTAGCATGTGCTTAAGTTCTGTGTTCATCCATCCTGGTTTCTTTAAATGCTTCCTATTCTTCCCTCTTTTCGGAATTGTTAACAATTGTGCTTTGAGAATTTCATTTTTCAAGATTTCCCATCCTTCCTGGACATTTTTGTCTTTAAGCATATCCAGCCATTGGATCGCTCCAATTCTCTTTCTGAATCCCTTAAAATCTGCTTTTCTGAAATCAAATCTTGACATCTGAGTCTTCACAGGTCTTCCTCCTCTAGTTATCCAAAATTCTAAAATAGCATGGTCACTACCTCCTAGGGTCCCAGCCACTATTACCGCCTCAACCATTTCCTCCCTGTTTATAAGGATTAGATCCAAGGTAGCAGTTCCCCTTGTTTTCTCCCCTACCTTTTGGAAGATAAAGTTGTCAGCAAGAGAGGATAAGAATTTCCTTGACCTGTTAGTTTTGCCTGAGAGAGATTCCCAACAAATGTCTGGATAGTTGAAATCTCCCATGACAACTATGTCATATTTTTTGGAGAACTCGGCCATTTGATGCATAAAGAGTTCATCCATATCTTCAGCTTGCACAGGCGGCCTGTAGTAAATGCCTACAATGGTGTCCTTTCCATTGTTCTGTCCTTGTATTCTTACGCAAACAGTTTCCACCGAACTCCCAGTCTCTGAAGCTTCAATCTCTGTGCAGATATACGCGTTTCTAACATACAATGCGACACCTCCTCCTCGTTTATCAAGTCTGTTTCTTGCAAATAAGTTGTATCCTTCTAGTCTTGTATTCCAATCATGTGTATTGTCCCACCAAGTTTCAGTGATTCCAATGACATCATATTTCTTTTCCTGTGTTAGTAGTTCCAATTCTCCTTGTTTGTTGCCCATGCTTTGTGCATTAGTATAGAAACATTTTAGTTTGTGATTGGTTTCTCTTTCTCCAATATTTTTATTGTTTAGATTCTTTTGTCTTTGTTCTTCCTTTCCACTTCTAACAGCAGAGTTCTCAATAGCATTTGTCAGGTGTATGGCTTTTTCTAGCCTTTTGCTTCCCTTCCCATGTTCTAGTTTAAAGCTCTCCTGATTAGTGTAGCAAGGCGACTTCCAAATACATGTTTTCCAGTCTTCGCAAAGTGCACCCCATCTCTAGCAAGTAGTCCATCATATAGGTAATTCACTCCGTGATCCAGAAATCCAAATCCTTGCTGACTGCATCATCAACGTAGCCAGTTGTTCACCTGCTGAATCTTATTCCACCTCCTTGTTCCATGGCCATCCACTGGGAGGATGGAAGAGAAGACCACCTGCGCTCCCAGTTCTTTCACTTTCTCACCTAAGTTTTCAAAGTCACTGCAGATGGTTTCCAGGTCGTTTCTTGCTGTATCATTTGTCCCCACATGTATTAGCAGGAATGGGTAGTCATCAGTAGGTCTGAAGAGTCCTGATATCCTGTCAGACACATCTTTAATTTTTGCACCTGGAAGACAGCACATTTCTCTTGAAGTTATATCCGGTCTGCAGATAGCGGCCTCTGTTCCTCTCAACAGGGAATCCCCCATGACCACCACTCTCCGTTTCTTCTTCACAACATTTTTCTTTCTGCATCCAGGATGACTCTGAAGGCGTACAAGGTTGCTGTTTGTGGGCAAAGTCTTATCCTGATGTATTTCTTCATCGTTTTCCTGCGTGAGAGCCTGGTACTGGTTCCTGAGCAGTATGGGTGCTGACTGCCTCCTGATCCTCCTGCTTCTCTGGGTCACATGTTTCCATTCCTCGTGTTTCTTCAGGTGCACTTCGAATTTCTTCTCTTTCTGTAACATGAAGAGATAATTCTGCTGTGTCTAAGAACTCTTCACCTTCCTTAATGATTTTCAATGTAGCTAACCTCTCTTCGAGATTTTGCAACTTTTCCTCCAACAGGGACACAAGCTTGCATTTGTGGCAGGTGAAGTTTGGCTTTTCCACTGGTAAGTATGTGAACATGTAGCAAGAAATGCAGCTCACCAGATGGCTCCTGGCCTCTTCCATCTTGTTATTATTAAAGAGATTCCAAAGCAATGAAAAATGAGCCAAAATTTGCGCGCCGGTAGGGGCGCGGTTTACCGATTTCCTCTTTTCAGCTGCAACGGCCAAAATCCAGTGATAGTTGAGCTCACGGAGACTCTTCACTTATCCCAGAAGGCACTGGGAATATGCAAACTATCTCCTCAGGACTCTTCCCCTAGGAAACAAATGAGACGCTTAGCACATAATTTGGACAATTCATGCATGCCCAGCAGCCAACGACAAGGCGGTCTCAAATCTGCTGGGTCCTAATGTGTCTAGTGTGAATACCTCTCTAAGACTAAAGTCTGAATTCCTGGGTAGATGTGAATACTTCTTTTCAAAGTGTGATTTTATGGGTAGGTAGGACCCTGCTGCGATTAAAATCCACCACGTACTGAAGGTCGGAGTGCTAATGTACAGATGACAAAAGACTGACTGGCACTTCCAAGCTCGTGTGAAAAGGTACATCCAGAAGCAGTATTGCTATTAATATTTCATATTGACATGCTTTAGCACTACGGAGTGCAACTTTTTTTTGTTTACTGTATATGGAGATGGCTGCTCGTAGTATGTACCTGACAAGTTGTACTTTTGAACGACACCATTGGTTTTAACATATCGTGTACTGGAAAGCTGGAAACAAATTCCAAATGCGCTGAAATTGCAAAAAAAGTGCAATTCCGCAGTTGTTGTTTTTTTTTTTCTTAACCATGTTCATTAACCCCTTAAGCCACAAGGGTGGTTTGCACGTTAATGACCAGGCCAATTTTTACAATTCTGACCACTGTCCCTTTATGAGGTCATAACTCTGAAACGCTTCCATGGATCCTGGTGATTCTGACACTGTTTTCTCGTGACATATTGTACTTCATGTTAGTGGTAAAATTTCATTCAAATAACTTGTGTTTATTTGTGAAAAAAATGGAAATTTGGCGAAAATTTTGAAAATTTCACAATTTTCCAACTTTGAATTTTTATGTCCTTAAATCACAGAGATACGGCACACAAAAAACTTAATAAATAACATTTCCCACATGTTTACTTTACATCAGCACAATTTTGGAACCAACATTTTTTTTGTTAGGAAGTTATAAGGGTTAAAAATTGACCAGCGATTTCTCAATTTTGCAACACCATTTTATTTTTAGGGACCACATCACATTTGACACCACTTTGAGGGGTCTATATGATAGAAAATACCCAAAAGTGACACCATTCTAAAAACTGCACCCCTTAAGGTGCTCAAAACCACATTCAAGAAGTTTATTAACCCTTTAGGTGCGTCACAGGAATTTTTTGAATATTTAAAAAAAAATGAACATTTAACTTTTTTTCACAAAAAAAATACTTCAGGTTCAATTTTTTTTATTTTACCAAGGGTAACAGGAGAAATTGGACTGCAAAAGTTATTGTGCAATTTGTCCTGAGTACGCTGATACCTGATATGTGGGGGGGAACCACTGTTTCAGCGCATGGCAGACCTCAGTAGGGAAGGAGCGCCGTTTGACTTTTTCAATGCAAAATTGGCTGGAATTCAGATCGGACGCCATGTCGCGTTTGGAGAGCCCCTGATGTGCCTAAACAGTGGAAACCCCCCAAGTGACCCCATTTTGGAAACTAGACCCCCCAAGGAACTTATCTAGATGTGTGGTGAGAACTTTGAACCCCCAAGGGCTTCACAGAAGTTTATAACGCCCGGGCGTGAAAATAAAAAAAATCGTATTTTTTCCACAAACATGATCTTTTAGTCACCAATTTTTTCATTTTCCCAAGGGTACAAGGAGAAATTGGACCCCAAAAGTTGTTGTCCAATTTGTCCTGAGTACGCTGATACCTCATATGTGGGAGAAAACTACTGTATGGGCACACGTCGGGACTCGGAAGGGAAGTAGTGACGTTTTGGAATGTAGACTTTGATGGATTGGTCTGCGGGTGTCATGTGCGTTTGGAGAGCCCCTGATGTACCTAAACTATTGAAACTCCCCACAAGTGACCCCATTTTGGAAACTACACCCCCCACGGAACTTATCTAGATGTGTGGTGAGCACTTTGAACCCCCAAGTGCTTCACAGACGTTTATAACGCCTGGGCGTGAAAATAAAAAAATCATTTTTTTCCGCAAAAATGATATTTTCGCCCCCAATTTTTTATTTTCCTAAGGGTAACAGGAGAAATTGGACCCCAAAAGTTGTTTTGTAATTTGTCCTGAGTAGGCTGATACCCCATATGTGGGGGTAAAACACTGTTTGGGCGCATGGCAGAGCTTGGAAGGGAAGGAGCACCATTTGACTTTTTCAACGCAGAATTGGCTGGAATTGAGATCAGACGCCATGTTGCATTTGGAGAGCGCCTGATGTGCCCAAACAGTGGAAACCCCCAATTCTAACTCCAACCCTAACCCCAACACACCCCTAATCTCAGCCCTAACCCTAGCCCTAATGGGAAAATGGAAATAAATACTTTTTTTTTTAATTTTATTATTTTTCCCTAACTAAGGGGGTGATAACGGGGGGTTTGATTTACTATTTATGGCGGTTTTTATGTTTGGCGGCTGTCGCACGCTAAAAGATGCTTTTTATTGTAAAAATAGTTTTTGCATCACCACATATTGAGCGCTATAATTTTTCCGTATTTTGACCCACCGTGTCATGTGAGGTCTTATTTTTTGCGGGACGAGTTGACGCTTTTATTGGTACCATTTTCGGGCACGTGACATTTTTTGATCGCTTTTTATTCCGATTTTTGGGACGCAGAATGAACAACAACCAGCGTTTCATGAATTTCTTTTTGGGGGGGGGGGTGCGTTTACACCGTTCCGCGTGCGGTAAAATTGATAAAGCGTATTTATTCTTCGGGTCAGTACGGTTACAGCGATACCTCATTTAGGTCGTTTTTTTATGTTTTGTCGGTTTTTTGCAATGAAAACAATTTTAGATAAAAAATAATTATTTTTGCATCGCTTTATTCTGCGAGCTATAACTTTTTTAGTTTTTTGCGGATGACGCTGTATGGTGGCTCGTTTTTTGGGGGACAAGATGACGTTTTCAGCGGTACCATGGATATTTATATGCGTCTTTTTGATCGCACTTTTTGTTCGGTGGTATGATAAATCATTTTTTGCTTCGTTTTTTATTTTTTAAGGGGTTCGCTAACGGGGTTAACTAATGGGACAGTTTTAAAGGGCGGGTCGCTACGGACGCGGCGATACCAAATATGTGTACTTTTATTGTATTTTTTTTTATTTTGAAAAAATGGATTTATTGGGGAATATTTTTTTTTTTTTTTACTAATTTATTTAGCGATTTTTTTAAAATAATTTTTAACACTTTTTTTTTTTTTTTTCACTTTATTACCTTGTCCCAGGTGGGACACCACTGTCCTGTGACAGATCGCTGATCTGTCACATCACAGATCACTGTGACAGATCAGCAATCTGTCACAGGCAGTTCTCCAGACTTCCTCATGCCTGCGCTTTGCAGGCAGTGAGGAAGTCAGCTCCCTACAGGCCCCCGAAGGCCCCCGTCGCCATCTTGGATCCGGGGGCCTGTAGGGAAAGAGTCCCCCGCAGCAGCGCTGCACATTGCGCTGCCGTGGGGGGCTCAGGGAAGCACGGAGGGAGCCCCCTCCCTGCCAATGCTTCCCTTTAACCCCCGGTACACCGCGATCGCGTTTGATCGCGGTGTACAAGGGGTTAACGTGTCGGGGGCGGTCCGTGACCGCCCCTGACACATTGTGCCGGGTGTCAGCTGTGATAATCAGCTGACACCCAGCCGCAATCAGCGGCGCTCACCACGTGGGCGCCGCTGATCGCATTAGACGTACTATCCCGTCCTTGGGAATTAAGTCCCAGGGCACATGGACGGGAGAGTACGTCTAATAGCAGAAAGGGGTTAATGGCTAAAACTGACCAGCCATTATGATTCTCTAGGTCATTACGAGTGCACAGATACCAATCATGTCTAGGTTGTTTTTTATTTAAGTGTTGAAAAAAAATCAAAATTTTGTTTGAAAAGAAAAAAGACACCGTTTTCCAAGACCTGTAGCGTCTCCACTTTTCATGATCTATGACTTGCTGAGGGCTCATTTTTTGCGCGCTGAGCTAATGTTTTTATTGATATCATTTTGGTGCAGATACAATCTTGTGATCGGCCGTTATTGGATTTTATTTCAATGTAGCGGCGACCAAAAAATGTAATTCTGACGTTTCAAATTTTTCTTTCTCATTAAACCTTTTAGCAATCGGGTTAATTCTTTTTTTATATTGATAGATCGGGCAATTCGGAATGCAGCGATACTAAATATATGTATATTTGACTTTTTTATTGTTTTATTTTGAATGGGGCGAAAGGGTTTGAACTTTTATATTTTTTTATTTTTTTAATATTTTTAAAAACATCTTTTTATTTTTTGTATGCTTCAATAGTCTCCATGGGAGACTAGAAGCTGCAGTTGTCCGATCGCCTCTGCTGCATACAGGTGATGATCAGATCGCCTGTGTGTAGCAGAAATGCACACTTGCTATGAGTGGCGACCACAGGGCTATGAGAGCCATAGAGGTCTGCTGGAGACCTCTGGTTGTCATGCCAACCCATCAGTGACCCGCGATCACGACAGGGTCAACGATGGGCAGGATTTCCAGAGTGCTTCTGGTAAGTGCCTCTGTCGTTCTCTGACATTTAATAGGTTAATAGCCAAGGGTTAATCGCAATTCCACCCGTGATTATTGCGGGCACATGTCAGCTGTTCAAAACAGCTGACGTGCTGGGAAAGATGTGAGCTTAGCTCTGGAGCCCACATCAAAGGGAGGGATTCCAAAGTGGGCGTATTATTACGCCCAACGTCGTAAAGGGGTTAGTTACTTAGCAGCAAAAAATACCTAAAGCTAGGGCTACATTGTCAACATTGTTGGATGGATACTTGGAATCTTGTTTCTGGATGTATTGTTTGTCTGTGTCTGCCTGTATATAGCTGTATTGTGAGTAACTAATCAATCTTTTTTTTCTTTCAGCCACTTTGAGGTATATGATGCTCCTGATTCTCTCTCCAGCTAGATTATCTAAGCTTCAGCTTTTGACCAGACCAAACGTTTGAGAGTGGAAACGATAATGACATGTTTTATTCTGAAACAGTGCACTTAGCAACTTTCAAGTTTTTTATGTAAGTTTTAAAGTCAAAACCAGGAATGGATGATAAACGAAAGAAAAGACTTAGATTTCTCCTTCTCTTGAATACAATCCTAACTTTTTGCTTCCAAATTTTCTAAAAAAACCTGAACGAGTAAATATAGCAGTATGAATGCACTTCTATGCTGTAATCATATCTCGCCTGAATTTTATTCTACCGCTGCAACTCATAAACTGGCAATTTGATGATGAAAATAAAGTTCTGTTGACTTTTTATGTTCCCTAAAACCCTCTTTCTATATAGTCACTATGACTCATATGACTTCCCAATCAGCGAGATTAGGAAGTTGAAGCAAACAGTGTCTCTCCTTCTGGCTGGTGGCCTTCATCTTTTAAAGTGAACTGATGCTTACTGATTTTAATATGTTGCTACAGTAGCAATAATCAATAAAATGGCTTTTTTAGATTTTATTGCACAAAATGTATTTAGTTCTCTTGCTATTGTAAATTTGGGCTGGGGCACTTTTTGCTTTGTAGCTTTATCCATATTTTACATTTGGTAGCTCTATGTAAAATAATAGAACATTCAAAAATACTAATAAAGTCAGTCTAAGACTGGTGTCACATGAATGATGATTCTCTTATGCGAGAGAATCAGGCTGATTTTGTAAATGACACTCTGCTCAAACGCTGTCAGATGGAGAACTTAGTTTTTCCATCTTCTCCATTGTCTGTGTCCACGGTAATCAGACTGCACTCGGATAACATCTGAGTGCAGTCTGATGTTGTACAGGCACCCATAGACTTGTATGGGTGTGTATGGACCGACCTGTGGAGCCACTCGCAGCGCGCTGCAATTTTTTTTTCATGCCCCATAGTATGACATTGGGCTGAGTGCTGTGCGATAAAACACATGATATATGCCCATGTGAGAAAGCCTTAAGGCTTATTAATTTTGTTCAGAGGTTCCATCCGCCTTATTATGTATTTCTTACATCACAGCCTGCAAAGTCAGAAAATCTTGGCTTAAAAGAGCAAAGTTAAAAGGGTCCCCTATTTGACAGCATCAGTTAAAAACATCCAGCAAGTCTATCATGGCTCCTTTACAAACAGAAGCCATGCCATTTGTGTGAAGAGATTAGATTTTGTGTTATTCCTAGCTGATTTTGTATTTTTTGCCTTCTGATACATAAAACTACAGCACATTAAAATACAATAATAATGTTATTGTGATTGTTTTCTTACGCTGAATAAATGTTGTATGCGCAAGATTAATAAAGTCTATTCTTTATGTACTCTCTTATTTATGTGGTTATTTGTTAGAAACACATTGAAAAAAAAAAACAGAAGAAAAGCTTTATCTGGTGAGCCACAGCCATGGGGTGTTCAGATAAGCATTTTAGTTTTCTTCATCTCCAAGATCAACATCAAGGTTACACCTCAGTTAATACACCTGCCTGCATGATGCAACTGCATGGACTATACCAATGAAGTTTTCGACTCTTAGGAACAGAAGCTCATATAACAGACAATGCTGAAAACTGCACAGTGACAGTCACACAGTTATAATGACGGCAATCACAGTTCAGCCTCCTGACAGCTTATTTTTAATCTATTAATTTATTAAGGAGAATATGGAGTATAAGATAATCAATGTTTTCCCATAAGATAGAGATGTTTCTTGTTCTAGCTGTACATGTGATGCTGCACTGAGGCCACATAGGACTTACAGCAGAGCAGAGAGGAATAACGTACAGGATGAAAGCTATGAATGCGAAACAGAAGAAAACAGGAGGCTGAACTGAATGGAGATAAGTACACTCATAATAGTTAGGGCTTGTATCAGATACAGGGTCTTTGGGAGTATATTCATTTTCGGGGAATGAATTCTCCCAAACCATGACAAGGGAAGTTTATTCCAAGAAGACAATTTTGATTTTATTTTTTGTATTAATGGAACAAAGTTTAGGGAGTAAAAATCTTCAATAGGTAAGAGTACTGGAGGCCCAATTATAAGGGAAAGAGTTCTTCAAGCAAGACACTGTTGGGTTGGGAATATTAATATTAAGGACCTCGGATTTATGGGTTTTTACTTAATAGTTACTAAGGTCTTCAAAAGTCTGAAATTCTACTAAGATATTGGAGAAACTTATCGCGTTAGAGGTTTAGATAAGCATAAATATCCAATTTACAACATGTTTTACCATCTTATAGCCCCAGAATGGAGGTATTCCATCTAATGGCTCTTGTTAAACATTCCATATCAAGAACTAGAGACACTATAGTCTCATTATGTATGGGAAATGATTTAGAAAGATTTCCATTAACTCTGACCTGTGCTAGTGTAGTTGTATAGAGGACCATAAAGCTTACTATTATATGTTGACCAAATCTTGTGACCAGGATCCAGGACAAAAATTTAAAAAGTCCCATTGCACCCTGTCAAAGACTTTTCAGCAGCTGACAGTACAAAATGTTACCCCTGCACCTACCGTATGAAATAAAGGACAATATTCTGGTGTTGTCCCTTGCTTACCTTTTTGGGACAAACCTAAGTTGATCCTTGTGAATCAATAAGGGGATATGAGACAGAAGTTGGTTGGGGATAATTTTAGAGAATAGTTTAACATCAATATTAGGAATATTGGTCTACAGTGGCATGCAAAAGTTTGGGCACTGCTGGTCAAAATTACTGTTATAGCGAAGAGTTAAGCAAGTAGAATATTAAATGATCTCTAAAAGAGTTAAAGATGAGTTAAAGATGACACATTTCCCTTGTATTTTAGGCAAAAAATATATATTTTCATCTTTTACATTTTAACTCCTTAAGCCCCAAGGGTGGTTTGCACGTTCATGACCGGGCCAATTTTTACAATTCTGACCACTGTCCCTTTATGAGGTGATAACTGTGGAACGCTTCCATGGATCCCGGTGATTCTGACAATGTTTTCTCGTGACATATTGTACTTCATGTTAGTGGTAAAATTTCATTCAAATAACTTGCGTTTATTTTTGAAAAAAACAGAAATTTGGCGAAAATTTCGCAATTTTCCAACTTTGAATTTTTATGCCCTTAAATCACAGAGATACGGCACACAAAAAGCTTCATAAGTAACATTTCCCACATGTTTACTTTACATCAGCACAATTTTGAAACCAAAATTTTTTTTTGTTAGGAAGTTCTAGGAGTTAAAAATTGACCAGCGATTTCTCATTTTTGCAACACAGTTTTATTTTTAGGGACCACATCACATTTGAAGCCACTTTGAGGGGTCTATATGATAGAAAATACCCAAAAGTGACACCATTCTTAAAAACTGCACCCCTTAAGGTGCTCAAAACCACATTCAAGAAGTTTATTAACCCTTTAGGTGCGTCACAGGAATTTTTTGAATATTTAAAAAAACAAAGTGAACATTTACCTTTTTTTCCCACAAAAAAAATACTTCAGGTTCAATTTTTTTTATTTTACCAAGGGTAACAGGAGAAATTGGACTGCAAAAGTTATTGTGCAATTTGTCCTGAGTACGCTGGTGCCTCATATGTGGGAGAAAACTACTGTATGGGCACACGTCGGGGCTCGGAAGGGAAGTAGTGACGTTTTGGAATGCAGACTTTGATGGAATGGTCTGCAGGTGTCATGTGCGTTTGGTGAGCCTGATGTACCTAAACTATTGAAACTCCCCACAAGTGACCCCATTTTGGAAACTAGACCCCCCACGGAACTTATCTAGATGTGTGGTGAGCACTTTGAACCCCCAAGTGATTCACAGAAGTTTATAACGCCCGGGCATGAAAATAAAATCTTTTTTCCACAAAAATGATATTTTTGCCCCCAATTTTTTATTTTCCTAAGGGTAACAGGAGAAATTGGACCCCAAAAGTTGTTTTGCAATTTGTCCTGAGTAGGCTGATACCCGATATGTGGGGGTAAAACACTGTTTGGGCGCATGGCAGAGCTTGGAAGGGAAGGAGCACCATTTGACTTTTTCAACGCAGAATTGGCTGGAATTGAGATCCGACGCCATGTTGCATTTGGAGAGCACTAGAGTTGAGCGAAACGGGTCAAAAAAATTCAAAAGTCGCCGACTTTCGCCAAAGTCGGGTTTCATTAAACGAAACCCGACCTCAGCGTGAGGTCGGCCACGAGGTCGGCGACTTTAGCGCCAAAGTCACGTTTCAAAACATGCTTCAGTGCCCTTTTTCAGCCAATGAGGAAGAATGGACACTGTGGGCAACGTGATGACATAGGCAGCAGTCCCCACCATCTTTGAGAAGGGCATGCAAGTGATTGGCTTGCTTTGGGGGGCGTCACAGGGGGTATAAAAGGGCGTGCACGCCGACCGCCATCTTACTTCTGCTGATCTCAATATAGGGAGAGATGCTGCTGCTGCAGATTCTGTAGGGAGAGCGTTAGGCAGGGAAGAAGAAAAAAAATCAGCTGCTGCTGCTAGCGATTTTGCCTGTACAACACACCAGTCACTGTGCAGTGCATGGGGAGGCTATATTTTGGTGGATCAGCTCTGTTGGTTGTTAGGCTGCCTTATAAGGCTACCTGATAGCTGCATTGCTGGTTTCACACTGCTTTGCAAACTGCTTTTTTAAAAGCAATCCTTTTTTTTTGTCCTGGTGAGATACTGAGCGTGCATTTTTTCACACCGTACAGCGGTGTACGCTGCTCTCTCAGTACCGTGTAACGGCTGTTATCACGGCCACAGTGAAGCTAAGGGTGTGACTCTGTAAGGACAAGTCGAGGAGTTGTTCCGTTCTTACAGACCTACACTCTAGGGAGATTCCAATCCTGCCCTGTCCTATATAACATTTTTCACACCTGCCAAATTCATCCTGTCATACAGCGGTGTGATATACACTGGGCCTGACACAATGCATCAGTGTCCAGAAGTGTGTAAGGACAATCCATTTCTGCCGTCCTGTCACATTTTTCACACCAGCCTAATTCAGTCTGTCATACAGCGGTGTGATATACATTGGGCCTCACACAATACATCAGTGTCCAGAAGTGGTAGGAGAATTAAATTCTCACCTGTCCTATATACACCTTGTACCTTGTTTTACAGTTCCATATCGTTGGTGGAATTGTGGGTACATTTTTCAAAAAAATGAGGAAGTGTGGTATAAGAGGCCGTGTTAGTGGGCGGGGGTTGCCAGCTGATAATGATGGTGTTGGATCTGCTGGTAGTGGCAAAAGCAAAATAACACCTAATGCAGGAGGTATTAAGCCTGCGTCATCGTCTGGCTCCACAAGGCCTTGAAGGCTCCCTTTTCTGGGAGTAGGTAAACCGCTTTTAAAGCCGGAGCTTCAGGAACAAGTTTTGGCCTACATTGCTGACTCGGCCTCCAGCTCTATCGCCTCCTCTTCTGAACTTGTAAAAAATAAAAGCACTGAGTCATCTTTGGAGGCTCATGGTCATGAACCACACCTTTCTTTGTGTCCTTCACCCCAACCAAAATTGAAGGATGCGGCAGGCCACACAACAGAATACTCCATGGAGCTGTTTTCACATACTATGCCTGGGTTATCAAGTGAAATGGTGAATTACCCAGGCCAAGATGAATCTGACATGGAGTGCACTGATGCACAGCCACTGAATGATGATTCTGCTGGTACATTCACTCAGAGCACGACATTGTCCTCGTAGTGTACTGAGCCAGATTCTGACCCTGATGAAACTCAGGTGCCCCTTCCCGCATACTATACCACCGTACACGGTGACACAGAGGAAGGTGCACATGACATTGAAGAGGAGGTGATGGATGACCCAGTTGTTGACCCAGATTGGCATCCATTGTGGGAAGAGGGTGCCGCTGCCAATAGCTCCGAAGAGGAGGAGGAGCATCCGCAGCAGGCATCGACATCGCAACAGCTGTTATGTGGCAGGCACGGAGCAGTCCAAAAACAGGTTACAAAAAGCCAAAAAGTTGCTGGACTGCTTGGCCAGACGGTCAAAATAGCACAGCGTGCAAGGACGCAAAATGTCTTCCATAGTAGGAAGAGTGCAGTGTGGCACTTTTTTGAACAAAATCCTAATGATCAGGCCAAGGTTATCTGTAAGAAGTGCGCAAAGACCTTTAGCCGAGGGAAAAATCTGAAAAATTTGAATACCAGTTGCATGCTTAGACATTTAACCACCATGCACTTGCAAGCGTGGACGGAACACCAAACCTCAAGTACCACATGTGCAAATGCTCCCAAAGAAGGTAGTCAGCAACGCTACATTGTTTCCCCCACTGTAAGCCCACCGGTTAGCACAGCAGCAAATTTTGAGGTGTCGTTGCAAGGCCAAAGCTGTCAGGGAATCACAATGTTATATCAACGAAAGACTGAATCGAGGCCATCAGAAAGAACACCAACTCCATCACCATCATCAACCCTCTCAGTCCGCCCTGTCCACCGCTAGTTCCACCATAGGCATCTCTCAAGTCCAGGTCACCCTGCCAGAGACTATGAGTAGGACAAGAAAGTACTCATCCTCTCATCTGCGTACACTGGGTTTGAACGCCCACATTGCCAAACTAATCTCGTTAGAGATGATGCCCTATCAGTTGGTGGAAAGCGCAGCTTTCCTCGAACTCATGGCCTACGCAGTACCACGCTATGAACTACCCAGTCGCCACTTCTTTTCTCGCAAAGCCATCCCAGCCCTCCACCTTCATGTGAAGGACCGCATTGTCCATGCACTCAAGCAATCAGTGAGTGGAAAGGTGCACCTCACTACTGATGCATGGTCCAGTAGGCATGGCCAGGGCCGTTACGTGTCCATCACTGCGCACTGGGTTAATGTGGTGGATGCAGGGTCCACAGGGGACAGCGGTGGTGGGACTGTGCTGCCTAGCCCACGGTATAGGAAACAGTTGGCTGTAGGCGTTAGACCCTCCTCCTCCTACTCCTCTAGAAGCGAAAGCTCGTCCCCAGAGCGCAGTCGCAGCAGCACTCCATCCGCAGCTGCCAGTGTTGCACACGAGGTGTCCCCCTATCGATCAGCTAGTGGAAAGCGTCAGCAGGCTGTGTTGAAGATGATGTGTTTGGGCGACAGACACACCGCGGAGGTACTGGCCGACTACTTTCAGCAACAAACTGAGTCATGGCTGGGCAGTCTACATCTTGAGGCAGGCAAGGTAGTCAGCGATAACGGCTGTAATTTTGTGGCTGCCATAGCCCTTTCAAAACTCAGACACATACCTTGCTTGGCTCACACCTTGAACCTGGTGGTGCAGTGGTTCCTCAATAATTATCCAGAGTTAACAGGCCTGCTCAAGAAGGTTCGAAAACTGTGCTCGCACATCCGCCGGTTGCCCGTACACTCCAGTCGTATGCAGAAGCTGCAGCGATTGCTACACCTTCCCAAGCACCGGCTAATTATCGACGTTGCAACAAGGTGGAACTCCACCCTGCACATGGTTGAGCGGCTGTGCGAACAGAGGCAGGCCGTAATGCATTTGTGGGAGGATACCCGGACAGGCACTTTGAGGGCAGACATGGAGTTGACAGGTGTGCAGTGGTCAAAGCTGAAAGACCTCTGTAAAGTCCTTCAGTGTTTTGAGGAATGCACACGGCTGGTAAGCGCAGACGACGCCATCATAAGCATGAGCATCCCACTTATGCGTCTGCTCATGCAAACTTTGACGCACATTAAGGAGCAGGCATCTGCAGCCGAGGTTGACGAAGAGGAAGAGGAGGAGGAAATCCTTGATGACAGTCAGCCATTGTCTGCTCTGGGACCTCTCCTGGACGAGGTGGAGGAAGAAGAGGAGGAAGAGGGTGATGATGGAGATGATTATTTAGGGGAGGAGGATGCTTCTCGTGTGTCCAGAGAAAATGTTGGCATGGCAAGGTCTGGTACAGGGTTTGTGCGTGACTGGAGGGATGTGGATTTGCCAGAAAGTGCTCCTCCACCAAGCAGTCGCACTGCATCATTGACACCGGGAACATTGGCCCACATGTCAGATTATGCCTTGCAGATCCTAAAAAGGGACCCCCGCATTGCCAAAATGATGAACGATGACGACTCCTGGTTGGCCAGCATCCTGGATCCACGCTATAAAGGCAAATTCCAAAACATCATGCCACAGGAGAACCTTGACCTAATATTGGCTAACAAACAAGATACTCTGGTAAACCGGTTGGTTGAGGCATTCCCAGCACACAGCAGCGGTGATGGTTCTCACACGAGCCGTAGGGGCCAGGGGCAACTTGGAAGAGGTGTTCGTGGTGCACACATCAGAAGTGGCGTTGGAGACAGGGGTTTCATGACAATGTTGTGGACTGATTATTCAAGTCCCGCTCACACGACTGGTAATACTGCATCGATGGAAAGTGACAGGAGACAGCAGTTGTCAACTATGGTTACAAACTACTTTTCCTCCCATGTCGATGTTCTCCCTCACAGGTCATTCCCCTTTGACTGTTGGGCCGCTAAACTGGACACTTGGCCTGAATTGGCACAATATGCGCTACAGGAGCTCGCTTGCCCAGCTGGAAGTGTGCTATCGGAAAGAGTCTTCAGTGCTGCTGGATCAATCCTGACAGAAAAAAGGACCCGTCTGTCGACCCAAAATGTGGATGATCTAACCTTCATTAAAATGAACCATGCATGGGTTTCCAAGGATTTTGTCCCACCTTCCCCTGATGACACAAATGTTGACAAGAAAAATGGCTTGCTTTGGTCCTCCTCTTCCTGGGACTTGACCAATTTCGCCTTTTGAAAACAAGAATATGGAGTGCTGACTTCAATATCATAAAAGACACAAATTTTATTGAAAAAAATCACATATATAACATACGATACATAAAACAAGGGAAGATTCCACAAAGATACTCCTCGGGAAATTGATGACATGGGAAGGTGAAGCAAAAAATTGAGGCTGTATCAGTAGTCGCTGCACCACCCAAATAAAGTACAAAGTTACAACAATAACCATGAAAAAGTATACAGGGTGAGGATAAAGTGCATAGTGCAAAAGTAATAGTCACAGCCATTTAAGCACGCTTACCCATGTTAGTGAACGCAAGTGCTGAACAATTCCCAGAGGAGAAGCCCTGGACGCGCGTTTCGCGGGATGCTTTATCAACAGGGATGAATAATGTAGTAGGTCTGCCCTATTTATATACACACTGATTACTAAAGTGCCCAAAGCGGCGCATGCGCTGTGTGAACCCGCACCCAGAAGTAACCATCGCATACAGGCGTCTCTGAAGTGCGCAGGTCCGGGAAAAAGTTCCCGTGATGTCACAGACCTGCGCACTAGCGGTATAGAAGCCAGGTGAAATGGATAAGGGTGCAGACACACCGGGCATGCGCACAGCTGCGGCCATTTTTAAGAAGCCTTTATGGAAGTTGCCATCTTGTCAATGCTCTCAGCAATAAAACATGGCTTAGAAGAGAAACGTGGCATAATATGTCTATATAAAATAACGAAACATGGCGTATTTCATTGATATTGATGCACAATGATATTATTGAGGTAATATAAACATAAAGATAACTTAAATAATATACCACTGTGAACCAATGGTGTAAATAGAAAAAATAATAAAAATAAATAATATAAAGCAAAAAAAAAAAAAAGTTTTATACAGAAAAACCAAAATTAATAACCACAAAAAATATGAGAAAATAATGAAAATAAAATAAGAAAAGAAGAAAAAAAGTGTGTGACCTTAAGAATAAGGTATCACATAAAAAGATATATAAAAAACAAAAAAATGAAGAAAAAATAAATAACAAAACTCCCCAGCACACAGCAGCGGTGATGGTTCTCACACGAGCCGTAGGGGCCAGGGGCAACTTGGAAGAGGTGTTCGTGGTGCACACATCAGAAGTGACGTTGGAGACAGGGGTTTCATGACAATGTTGTGGACTGATTTTTCAAGTCCCGCTCACACGACTGGTAATACTGCATCGATGGAAAGTGACAGGAGACAGCACTTGTCAACTATGGTTACAAACTACTTTTCCTCCCATGTCGATGTTCTCCCTCACAGTTCATTCCCCTTTGACTGTTGGGCCGCTAAACTGGACACCTGGCCTGAATTGGCACAATATGCCTTACAGGAGCTCGCTTGCCCAGCTGGAAGTGTGCTATCGGAAAGAGTCTTCAGTGCAGCTGGATCAATCCTGACAGAAAAAAGGACCCGTCTGTCGACCCAAAATGTGGATGATCTAACCTTCATTAAAATGAACCATGCATGGGTTTCCAAGGATTTTGTCCCACCTTCCCCTGATGACACATAGGTTGACAGAAAAATGGCTTGCTTTGGTAATAATTGTAATCCCAGATCCCCATCACTAACGGTGTTCAGCGGGTTATCTGCACCTGTAAGCGACAAACGCTGGCCCTTTCAGTGTAGCGCACATGCAGCCACGGACATGTAAGGGCATGACACACCAGTTATTGGCCAATCTCACATGCCAGAGCCTCACGTGTCCCTCTAGTAAGCCGGTCTTGGACCGCGGGGCATGACGGAGTCTCGCTCGTTAACGGAATTAAGCTTGCAATGTGTGCATCTTTTTTGTTGCTGGATGGTTGAGGTTGCCCGTGTTGAGTCAAATTACGCCGCAGGCTCCACTCCTGGTGGTGCCCTTCTGGACATTCCTTTAAGGTTCAGCTTTGCAACCATACTGCCCACGTAAAACAAACACTTTGCCTTCATGAACGCAGTTTGGAGGGTCATGACTCGTGGGAATAACGCCGCCCAATCAGTTAACCTGCTAGAGAGATCCTTCGTTGCTCCCAAGCATGACATCACACTCCCTAGGAAGAAGGTAATGCCACTGTGGCGACCGTACTCCTGGGGGCAACACAAGTGCACTGATGCCCAGCCACTGCTCGATGAATCTGCTGGTACATTGACCCAGACCACTACATTCCCCTCGCACGCTACACGGCCTGAATCTGACCCTGATGAAACTCGGGTTACCCTTCCCATATACTGTTCCATCTTACACGGTGACAAAGAGGAAGCTGCAGATGAAAGTGCAGGTTCGGCCCACCCGCCATCAGACACACCACCGTACTATCAGGGGCCCTGTGCCAGTGCCGTCGCCAACGAATGGGCCCCCCCTGCTTGCTCAGGATCACAGCACTTGCAAGGTTGAAATACTGTGCAGTGAGATGGAAGATGGGGACGACGAGGAGTCCAGACAAGTACAGGGATTCCCTAGCGAGGAGACTTATTTGATTGTTTTCAATGTTGGGACAGCAATTTTTGGGGAGCACTATACTCTGGAGAATGATAGATGGGGCCCACCATACACTGGAACATTCCAAAGGTGGACATCAGACACTGGAGCAGCATTTACAGGGCCCATTATACACTAGAGCATTAGAAATGGGGCCCATTATGTTTGGAGCATTATTTGGGCCCATAAGACAGTGGAGCTTCATCCATGGGGACCAACATATACTGTAGCATTATGTGGAGCTCATCATATACTGTTTCAAACATTATATGGGACCAATGATTCTGTATGGAGAAATAGATGGGCCTTGTCATGAGATGTAAAAAGTGAAGTATTTTTCTTTGTAGTATACCACTATTTCTCTGCCGTATAGGAGCAGCATGAGTTGTGGCATGTGTTAAAGGGGTGCTCTTTCGCCCAGGGGACATGAAAACCTGGAGCCAGCCCTACCCCCCCCCCAACTTTAGCCAAATAACTCCCATTTTTCAGTGCGTAACTAGTATTCTGAAGTAAATTAAGTTGTGACAAGCTTCAGTAATAAGAATTTATGCTTTTGGCATTCAAATGGGCACTGTAAGTGTGTTTCCTGTCCTCCTCTCACTGCCGACTTTTCTTCCCCATTGACTTACATTGGGTTTCGTGTTTCAGTCGGACCCCCGACTTTTTCCTATAGTCGACCGATTTCGTTCGACCCGACTTTTGCGAAAGTCGGGTTTCGCGAAACCCAACTCGACCCGAAAAAAGGCAAAGTCGCTCATCTCTAGTGTCAAGAAATTGTGTAAGACACTCAAAAAGAAATCTCGCTCTATTCACATTAGTGTAAGGCCTCCAGGCACTGTATGTGTGTATATACATATCATTGCATACATCAAGAGGGTCCATTCCCTTCCTGTGTTCTGGTGCATCTGCTGCTACCTGTAGTATATATTGACGGAATATACCTAGCCCCAGGTGTAATTGGCTTTGAAGAAATTTTTGGCCAGGGTTAATAGAGCTTTTTTTATTGCAAAGCAATCCAGAGCCCTTTCTTTTCTCCATTTGCGTTTTGACAGTGCGCAATATAGCCAGATCCTTTTCCTAACACAGCGTGAAAATCCAGCAATTTTAAAGGGGTCCCAAAAATCCCTTTTGAGTGCGCAGAGAAATATTTAATTTTTATGTGGTACCAAATATTTCTTTGCGCAAAATATCAAAGCTTAATATTTTTGGAAGTTGGAGTGGTTTTTTTAAAGATTTGGCTATCTTAGGAGGATCTCTGTTTTTTACAGGTAACTATTACTGTGCAGAATGATTTTCAGCAGGTAAACCAATATAACAATTTTTTGAAAAATTTTTCTTTCAAATTTTTTCTTGTTTTTTTCAATTTCCACATGGAAGATACATGCAATGCCTCCACTATGCAGACGACTATAAAAAGATGGACATGTTTACCCTATCATTAAAACCAATAGGGCCCATGGCATTGGCACGTATGATCCACCTCACTTCCCGTCTAAGTAAGAGCTAAGTAAGGGGGCAAGACAATCTTTTCTAAGCCTGCAAACAGTAAAACATTGGGGTCCCCGCCATGTATCTCTCTGATGTGATTGATTAACCGGGGCACCCCTTTGCCTGAAGTTATGGATTTGTAATGTTCTCTGAATCTTACATATAAAGGCCGTACTGTCTTGCCTATATAATAATATCTGCACCGATAGAAAACAACATATACAACAAAATCTGTTTTGCATGATATGAATTCTGAGACTGTGTGGCTTAGCCCCCATAAGAATAATATGATCCGTCATAGATTTGCAATATGATCAATGTCAACATTTGTGGTTACCCTTTGGAATACCCATGCTCAACCAATTATTCTGTTCCTTTTTGACTCGGTTCTGAACAAAAATGTCCGTAAGCCTGGTGCTGCGCTTACATGATATACTGTAAGAGGACCCCTAGCTACAATCTCTGCCAACTCTTTGTCTCTCTCTAAAATGTTCCAATTCTTCCTAGTAGATGCCCGTACGTGCTGATCCATAGGACCATATTTAAAAAAAGAATGAGTCTTTTTTCTTTACAGGGAAATCCTTCTTTACATATTTAACACTTTCAACACCTGTCCCTCAGTTCACTCTAGCCAATGCTGTTCTCAATAGGGTGTCTGGGTACCCCCTCTGTTTAAATCTATTGTATAATTCTGTAGATTGTTTAGTATAACCCTCATTAGTCTTATTAACCCTACGTGTCCTCAAAAATTGGCTGTAAGGCAAGGATTGTTTTGTATAAGATGGGTGAAAACTATTAAAATGCATCATGGAGTTCGTTGCTGTAGGTTTTCGATATAAAGATGTACAGATGGATCCATCTGTTATACTAACCGCAACATCAAGAAACCCCAATTTTTCTCCACCAAAATTAGATGTAAATGACATGTTCATATTATTGGTTTCATTCAGATACAATATTCTTGAACGATTCTGTAGGGCCGTCCCACACCATAAAAATATCATCGACATATCTAAGATACAATTTGATATGCTTCAAAAATGGATTTTTCAAAGAATAAATATATCGCTCTTCAAATAATGCAAGTAACAAATTTGCAAAGGTACAAGTTAATACATACCGTATATACTCGAGTATAAGCTGAGATTTTCAGACCATTTTTTAAGGCTGGAAGTGCCCCTCTCGGCTTATACTTGAGTGATATATCAGGGTCGGTGGGTGAGGGGGAGCGGGGGTGTCAGAGATCATAGTCACCCCCTCCTGGCACGGTCTCTGCAGCCCCTGCTTCTCCCAAGGTCTCCAGCGCCTATGTTCAGGGTCACCTGGTACCGCTCATTAAAGTCATGAATATGCGCATATTTTATTGACTTGCGGTACCACGTGACCACTGAAGGAGGGAAGAGCTGAGGCGCTGGGTACCGTGGGAGAAGCAGGGGGTGCAGAGACGCTCCAGAAGGGGGTAAGTATATGCGATATTCACCTGTCCCCGTTCCACCGCCGCGCGCCGCTCTGTCTTCTGCGTCCTCTGTCTGCAACGTTCAGGTCAGAGGGCGCGGAGCGCACTAGCTACATCATTGCGCCCTCTGACCTGAACGTCACAGACACAGTCAGTGACAGAAAACCTAGAAGACAGAGCAGCGCACGGCAGTGGAACGGGGACAGGTGAATATGTCAGGTGCTGGGGCCATATTATTTTATGTGTATATAACATATATAATATATATATATTTGCGCTTAATAATGAACCCCTTTAGCTTGTAGTGAACTAAAAAAATACACACAAATGAATTGGATTGCTCTAAGTTAGGTAGTTATTACCTTAAAGTGTAATCTGAGTGGATGTCTGGACTCCAGAGGACCAGTAAAGAGCGCTGTATGTCTTGATGTGAAGTCAGATTGAATGATATTTGCCGGATAAACGTGGGTTAATACCACAGCTCTTCAGGAGTGCTGTCCCGGCCGGTGACAGACACTCCGCCCTCCTCTCTTCCAGTGGCACGCCGGCGTGCAGTGTGCACGATGTGAATCTGTGGCGTGAGATGAGCCAACAGGACCTTCATGATGTCACTGGTCAAGTGATAGGTTGCAGGGAGCACAGTGGACCAATTCCTCTCCGACTAGTTTTGGAAAAAACACGGTTTCCTTCATCAGGGATGGTCCAATGGAGGAACTGGTCACCTTAAATATCTTCTGGTACAACCCTTAATTGAATCCAAATAAGTCAACCTCACAGTTTAACCCCTTAGGTGCAAGACTGTCCATATTAAAAATCCACTGACTCTCCATGCGGGACATTTGCTTAATATAGAATCCTTTTCTCCAAGTGTTGCGCACAACTTGGAGACCTGTGATTGTCATTCCCATAGGTGATACCCCATGATATGTGTTTAGACAAGGGATGTCCTAGGAATTTTTTATTTATATTCCTAAGATGCTCATTCACCCTTACTCGTAAGGGACGCTTTGTGCGTCCTATATATAGTTTATCACAGGGGCATCTTAATGAATAGATAACCCCTGCTGTGTTACACGTAATGAAATCCCGGATTTTAAAAATTTAATTTCCGTTGGATATGATAAACTGTTTTTCTGTTTTTAATGTTTTACAAATCCTGCAACTGCAACATGGGTAATAGCCGGGTCTCTGACCAAAGGGACCAGATTGGGGTACTTTTCTTGGATTAGCTATAGGTACTGTTGGTGCCACTAGATTCCCCAAATTTCTTGCCTTTCTATAAATGAACTTTGGCTCCATTGGTAATAGATCCCCTATGGTCTTATCTTCCTGTAAAATCCCCCAGTATTTTTTTTACAATTTTTCTCAGAATATGAGTATTTGCACTATACTGGGTTATGATTGGGAAATCATCATTCATATCATATTGTGAATCACGGTTATGTTTATCATGGAGTAAGTTATCCCTAGGAATATTATTTATTTTTTCTCTTTCATCCAGAAGGAAATCCTCTCTATATCCTTTCCCCTTAAATTTATCCATTAGTGTATTTGTTTTCGTGAACAAATTCTATGTGCTCGTCTAAATTGACTCTTTGGGACATTGATGAGCCAAGTGGGTAAATGACAACTGTTCAGCGAAATATAGTTATTAGTCGGTTTATGATATGTTTTAGCGTGGATAGTTCCATTGTCTAAAAAAAATATTAAGATCTAAAAAGTTTGACACCCTACTCATCACCGCATTAAAATTTAAAAAATATTGATTTTTATTTATGTCCGTTAAAAACTGTGTCAATGTATCTGGACCCCCTGACCAAATAAAAAGAACATCGTCGATGAAGTGATGCCAGAGGACAAGGTTCTCACCCAGCACTCCACCGAGGTAGATGGCTTCAGATTCCCATCTACCCACATAGAGATTTGTGTGGCTGGACGCGAACCTCGTCCTCATAGCTGTGCCCCACCGTTGGGAGTAGTAGTTTGTCCCATAATAAAAATAATTAGGAGTTGAAATATTTGGATTCAATTAAGGGTTGTACCAGAAGATATTTAAGTTGACCAACTCATCCATTGGACCATCCCTGATGAAGGAAACTGTTTTTTCCTAAACTAGTCGGAGAGGAATTGGTCCACTGCGCTCCCTGTAATCTATCACGTGACTGGTGACATCACGAAGGTCCTGTTGGCTCATCTCACGTCACAGCTTCACATCGTGCACACTGCACGCTGGCGTGCCGCTGGAAGAGAAGAGCGTGGAGTGTCTCACCAGCCGGGACAGCACTCCAGAAGAGCCGTGGTATTAACCCACGTTTATCTGGCAAATATCATTCAATCTGACTTCACATCAAGATATACAGTGCTCTTTATTTGTCCTCTGGAGTCCAGACAACCACTCAGATTACACCTTAAGGTAATAACTACCTAACTTGGAGCAATACAATTCATTTAAGTGTATTTGTTAGTTCACTGCAAGCTAAAGGGGATCATTATTAAGCACAAATTTGTATTATTTATTTATAATTTATTGATCACATTGGTGGTGTGTGTTCCTAATTTGCAGCAAGTGTTCCTCTCTTTTTTCTACAGTTACTAGTGCCACCTAAGGTCTATACTAGATAATATATATATTGTGTATATATACCGTATATACTCGATTATAAGCTGACCTGAGTATAAGCCGACCCCCTAATTTTGCCACAAAAACTGGGAAAACTTATTGATTTGAGTGTAAGCCGAGGGTGGGAAATGCAGCAGCTACTGGAAATTTCAAAAATAAAAATAGATACCAATAAAAGTAAAATTAACAGACATCAGTAGGTTAAATGTTTTTGAATATCCACATTGAATCAGGAGCCCCATATAATGCTCCATACAGTTCATGATGGGCCCCATACGATGCTCCATACAAAATACGCCCCATATAATGCTGCACAGAGGTTAATAATGGCCCCATAAGATACTCCATAGAATAATATGCCCCATAAAATGCTCCATAGATTATGCCCTATATGCTGCACCATATATTGCTCCTTAGATTATGCACCATATGCTGCTCCATAAATTATGCACCATATGCTGCTCCATAGATTATGCCCCATATGCTGCTCCATAAAGGTTATGCCCCATATGCTGCTCCATAAAGGTTATGCCCCATATGCTGCTCCATAAAGGTTATGGCCCCATATGCTGCTGTAAATAAAAAAAAGACATACTCACCTCTCGTCGCTGGGGACCAGGTGCCGGTGTCACCGCTGGCTCAGGGCCCCCACACCTGCAATATTCACCTGTCCCCGTTCCACTGCCGCATGCCCCTCTGTCTTCCGGGTCCTCTGTCAGTGACTGTTGAGGCAGAGGGTGCCCACTAAACACATCATCTGCACTCTGACCTGACCGTCACAGACAGAGGATGCAGAGGACAGAGCGGCAAGCGGCGGTGGAACGGGGACAGGTGAATATCACATATGCTCACCCCCTCCTGGCACGTCTCTGCAGCCCCTGCTTCTCCCACGGTCTCCGGCGCCTCAGGTCTTCCTTCCTTCAGCGCTCACATTGTACCGCTCATTAAAGTCATAAATATGTGCATATTCATGACTTTGAGCGGTACCACGTGACCGCTGAACACAGGTGCCGGAGACCATGGGGGAAGCAGAGACTGCAGAGACCGTGCCAGGAGGGGGTAACTATGATCTGACACCCGCGCTCCCCCTCCCCTGCTGACCCCCTGGCGAATATGACTCGAGTATAGGCTGAGAGGGGGCACTTCCAGACTTAAAAAATGGGCTGAAAATCTTGGCTTATACTCAAGTACATACGGTATATATATATATATATACACACACACACACACACACTATACTACGGTATATATATATTACACTCACATGATACTCGCATGACACTCGCATAGCACTCATCCGTTTTTTCGGTCTGGAAATCAAACCTTTTTTTCCTCGCAAATGGGTATGAGCTCTTAAAAGGACTGTTGGTTTAGCTGGATATGAGTAGTTTACGATGGTAGACCCCACATTGACTAATAAATCCCCAAATCTGACTGTCTCGGCAGCAGCTCTCCCTACACTATCTAAAACAGGGGCAGAATGCGCCGAGCAGGGTGGCGTCCGGTCTCATACCCCTGATGAGGCTGTGCGGCCAGCCAATCACTGCACAATCACAACAAAGATGGTTGCGGCGTTTCATTGCCTGGCAGACAATCCCTGCATCATGATTGGGTCTGTAAAGTCTGCCAAAACTGGGTGGAGACGTGAGTTCCCGCCGAGTAATCTCGGAAATGCTCGGTGCTCGCCTAGTACACAGAGTACCGTGATACTCGGGCGATTAACGAGTAGTGGCGAGCACGTTCGTTCATCACTAATCTAGATGTGTGGTGAGTACTTTGAACCCCTAAGTGCTTCACAGAAGTTTATAAAGTAGAGCCGTAAAAATAAAAAAAAATTATATTTTTTCCAGAAAAATTATCTTTTTCGCCACCAATTTTTATTTTCCCAAGGGTAACAGAAAAAAATTGGATGCCAAGAGTTATTATGCAATTTGTCCTGAGTACGCTGATACCCCATATGTGGAGGTAAACCACTGTTTGGGCACATGATTGCCTTGTCCCCTACCACACCATCACTGCCTTCTCCCCATCACTGCCTTCTCCCCATCACTGCCTTCTCTCCATCACATCATCATGGCCTTCTCCCCATCACCCCATCATTGCCTTCTCCTCATCACCCCCATCATTCCCCTCTCTTCCACATACACACACTCATACATACATACACACATACATACACATGCACTCACACACATACATACATACACTCACAGCACCTCTCACCTGTCCACAGCATCATTTGTGCCCACGCTTCCTCGCTCTGGCACAGAGGCCACTGAATAATGATGATGTCATCCTGCGGCGCTCTCTGTGTCAGAGATAGGAAGCGTGGGCGCCAGACAGGAAGCAGGATGGATCCTTGCAGCTCCGCTCCTGCTATTTTCTCTTGCAGGCAGCGGAGCTGCTGGGATCACTCCCTGCCTACTGCACATGAGGGCAATCTGGCCCGGGTCACTCAGAGCCTTGGGCCCAGAGAAACCAGCCAGATTGCCCTCATCATTAGCTGCCCTGCAGGAGCCCACTGGAGCCTCTGGGCCCCAGTGCAGTTGCACCGGTTGAACCGGCGGTATGTCCGCCCATGTATAGGCCATTTCAACCATGGTTATGACCGCACCATTCAGTCACTGAATCCTGTTAGTTCATGCAATTCCCCATACTCTGGGTTACCTGCTTAGAAGCATTGCAGGCTTCGTAGACTGGCTTCACTGAGATCCTATTAGTAGACCAGACCTTCACTACTCCCTGGCCTCTCAGGAGCTCCAGCCAGCTCCTGTCTCACACACAGGCATCTCCTCATTGTGGTGCAACTAGGAAGACATATAGGACCTTCCTGAGCACAGGAGCACACCCCCTGGGAAGTGTGTAGTTAACCATTCCCACCCATCACTTCTGGTTAATCCTAAATCCAGCCCTTTACTAAAAATACAGGTTTGTAGGACTACAAACCCCAGCAGCCTGTCCTGGATTCAGATCACAGCAGACTTCTGTCTGCACGATACACACCTACTCCTGAGCATACCACTAGCTGGTACATCACATACCCTCCCCCTCTGTTCAACCAGTGGGGAAGAACACATGACCACAGTCCAGGGCACCGAGAAAAGATGTCCCTGTCGTCTCGAGCTACCAGTTGAGGGGACTATTATAATCATTGGCTCCTGGAACCTGATCCCTCATCATCACCTGCTTCTTCAGATAGCTACCATCCGTCACTGTCCTCTCACAGTCCCGAGTCGTGACTTGGCTAGACCTCCCCTGCCCCCGGCAGTCAACACAGCAGTATGATTCACTTTCTTCCGTATCTACGGTCAGGCCCGACTCGGTACTGTCGCACATACTATTGGGTCCCTTGTTTAAGACCTTCAGCATTGGTTTAGCAGGAATTCCACTCCCCCTCAACATATATATTATTTATATTTAAATCTTTTTGTTTGAAAAACTTTAGACAAAGAATTAATCTATTAAATGTAGGCTCTCTTGAGTTTATTTCAGTAATTTGCTGTAGATCACATGTTTTGGTTGTTTTATCAACAAGAACTGCACGGTTTGCAGCTCTACTTTTCTATTTAAAAATACAGAAAAGCCAACAGAATCCTAGCGGACCCATTATTACACATTAAGATTTATTGGATCTTGCAGTAACACATGAGAGCTTGTGCTTTCTCAGGGAGGGGGTTACAGAGGGTTGTGGGATCCCACTAAGCATGCCAGGATAGAACAACTCAGAAGTTCAGACCATACTATTTCTAGAAAGTTGTGTCCTTTACCCTGCCATTGGGGACACTTCAAGTCATTAATTAAAATCACTCTTCTGTGGTTGTGCACTGTTTTCTTAAATAAAAAGCCCAGTCTGGTGATAGGTGCTATTTATGAAAAGTTATTAATTTCGATGTAGTGGGCAACCCTTTTATCCGATAAGCCACCATGTCTTCTGATAGATTGGGTGGATGAGTTTCAGAACTGATAAGACTTCTCTTTGAAATGAGGGATAGGGGTCATAATTCTACCAAATATAATAAAAGGGTCCTAAACTAATTCTCACCATTGCAGTGTTGCACACTCTTTAGAGAATCTTCAAGAACACAACTGAATTAATGTCTTCTAAAAAGGTAGGAAACTTTTTGGAACGTGGGATTGTCTTCCGATCTACTTAGTACCGAGTTGTATACTATAGAAATGATTTGCATTTAAAGGGTTATTCCCACAATTAAATTATTTTTCAAACAGCACAGTAAGTGCATACTTATTGTTTATATGCAGACTAAGCCCAACAAAGTTTTTTTACTTGTATCGTTGGGTCTTTTCATCTCTATCTGCTCCTGTGTGCATCCAACTTCACATGGATGAATGGGTAGTACTCAGTTTACACTTCTAAAATGACATTTCCCAGCAGAACCTGGCTTCTCCTCAGTGCTGAAAACCCCACAGTCTACTTATATGTCTCGCCTCACCACTCTGAGTTATCATTAAGTTAATCTACGTGTATAATTCACTTTATATTTCTGTGCACTCTCTGCTACTATATGATACTCTTGTAAGGGGGACAACAGTACCGTGGATACCTGCGTTCCGGGTCTGAAACTGTAAGGGTACGTGCACACGCTGCGGATTCCGCTGCGGATTAATCCGCACGGATTTTGCAAAAACCGCAGATAATCCGCAGGTCCAAAGACCTGCGGATTATCTGCGGTTTTGCCTGCGGTTTGGTCCTGCGGATTCACTATCTCCACAATGGTGGAGATAGGAACCCGCAGCGGTTTCCGCAGAAAGAATTGACATGCAATTCTTTCTGCGGATTCAAAACCGCAGCAAATCCGCGCGGATTTTTCCGCAGCGTCGGCACAGCGGTTTTTATTTCCCATTCATTAGAATGGTACTGTACACCGCAGCTAAAGCTGCTGCGGGTCCGCAGCGGCCAAAACCGCTGCGGAAACGCAGCGGAATCCGCAGCGTGTGCACGTACCCTTAAGATTGCATCCCCTGTTCCCTGGGGAAAGCAATAGCAAGACGAACCAACCTCCTGACCGTGGGGGTTGAGGGGAAGATAAAGGAGAAAGCGTGCGCAGCAGAGAGGAGTTTGGCATGAACACAGGGCAGCGCGCAGTCATCCGAGCGGCGTGATCCGCTTCCCCTCCCCACACAGAGCACCGGCGCCGTGACAGGCCGCACTGACAGGGTCCTCTGACGTCTGCAGAGGGACCGCTGTGCTGAGGATAGCCTGCAGCCGAGCAGTGTGCAGGCCATTGTTCGCCGTCTCCCACCGCCTACAGTGGGGACCAGAGAGAGAGAGGAACGTGCAGAGTGTGCCCGGTGACTACAGAGAGAGGTGCAGTGTGCCCGGTGACTACAGAGAACAAGGTGTCACGCTTTGTGCCCGTGAGTACAGCGCATGTGCCACATTAGAGGGACTGAGTATGGGACTGACAATTGTGCCCTGAGTTTTGCCAGTTTATATTTGCTGAGCCACGTTGGGCTCGTACAGGACCATGGCCCGCACCCTTGTCAGCCACTGCAGCATATGGACTAGGTTCAGCAGAAGGTAGTGGAGACCGACCGCCGCTGCCAGGAGACGGGGCATTGATGCCCACAGGACCCCATTTGAAAAGACACCGTGCCAACCATTGCCGGTGACATCAACTTCCCAGCAGGAGTCACAGTTTAAGGAACTTCTGACACCAGCATTTCACAAGAACCGCCGTTACCTTATCCGTTATTCCTGAACTCTGCATATCCTTTTTTTCAATTAGATTGTTTATTCCCCTGTTTCACCCAGTACCTCCCTGTGTGGAGTATTCCCTGTTCATTAAAAATTGTTAACCCTTGCTCTGCCTCCTGTCCGTCACTGCATCCTGCAACCTGCTCACACTCTGCTTGAACAATTTTCTGCCAACAATATCACCATATCTTATTGTATGGTTTTGCATCGTTAGCTGGTTTCTAGCAGAGCTCAAGTCTCCTGCAATCCTCCACAATGGAGCTTGTAATAACTAGGCAGTGCAGAGCTTCACATCAATATTACCTCACCTGGGACCTAGTTTAATCTGGCAAATTCCCCAGAATTTAGGGACCTATCATAAAGCTAAATAAAAACAAAGAAAAAAGGGAGTCTATATCCACCTATAAAATTCCATCATTATTTATTGGTACTCACAAAATACTGTATAAAAATCCATAGACAAAAATAATCAACCACATGTATGACAAAATGCATTACCAAGAGACCAAGGTGCAACTATGCGCAGGGTCACTAACAGCAAACATAATTGGTATATCTACAGCAAGTGCCATTATCTCCCAGAGGCCCATAGGATACTGAATAGCATAAGTGAAGTAATCCTCCAGTGAGGTGTGAATTTCAAACAAGTGCCCTGCTACCAGTCCTCAGGTCATAACCTCCATATCGTTGCTCACCCATTTGCTGTCAGGAACGCCACACCCTACGCGCGTTTCGCATGGGCTTCTTCCGGGGGCTGTTGCAGTGTCTACTGTCAAAAGGTCCTCATAGGTCACTCACAGGTGCCCGATCGTGCGCTAATCGGCGGCGCATGTTTCCGGGTTCATGAACCGGAAGTGACGTCACACCCAGCGCCAGGGAGATTGCGCGTGTCACAGGGTTTCCCTGGTGATGTGATTGACACGCGCGCGTCATCCAGTGGCGCCGGTGGGACGCCTCCAGTCCAACGTCACCGCAGACATGCGCACTAGCGATAAAGATCGTAAATACACACTTCACTGGGGGATAAATCACAGCGTATTAATGGAGGATTCACATAGGGTTATCATCCCATTCTATTGAAGAATATACACCGCACACCTCTTGTTTGATAAAGATACCCAGCAATACCAATATTTCAATATTAATAACAGTGCAATCATATAAAGTGACGGTGCCATAAATAACAAGAAGAAAACATATATATACATTTTTAAGGGATTAAATGTATATATGTATACATATATTGCACACATATATATATCCATAACATAAATACATGATATTAAAATGTGCAATACATACAGAGTGCCAATAAAGCATCAATATATTAGTGACAATAACTGTCAACATAAAATATACTGGAAAGAATAATTCACCAGCAGCGCAATATAGTGAGAACATTTTGAATATTCTTCTTAAGACAGACAGTGATGCCTTTACGGATCCACAGAATCTTCCTCCCCACCAATAAGAAATGTCATGATCCAGCGTGGATCTGACAGATTAAATGGATAAGTTGAACTTTTTTTCCTTTGGCTAGGTGCCAAAGTGGGTTGATTGCCCCCGGTGGCCATTAGAATTATTACACGTGGTGTCATTCATTCTAAGTTGCCCGATGGTGGTGAGTGGTATCGCACCTTAGTTTTAGGGTTAATGTGCACGCAATTACAAAACAGATGTTAGGTTCTATAAAAGGGAGCCAGGTGGGTTCAATCACTGTTGGTGATATTGTGTGTTAGTCATTCACAAGGAAGCCTGGGTGAAAGAAGGAGCTGAACATGAGTCCTGCGCAGCCCAGCCAGAGGGGACGAGTGGCAGCTAGGTGGTCTGCAAGAAGGGCTGGCCTGGCGTGGTGGAGTCACAGTTTATGGTGTCGGCAGGAAGTGCTTGCATGGCTTGGTGGAGTGACGACTATGGAGAGAGTTGCACTCAGCATGCGGGACTTGGTTGCTGAGAGCTGGACTCAAGCATGCTTGACTTTTTGGGCAGGAGCTGAACTCAAGATGCACACAGGTGGTGGGCTCTGTTGCTAGGAGCGTACGCAACAGAGCAAAGCTAAGTGGTGTTTCCCCTGTTTTGTCATCTTTCCTCATGTGTGTTTTAGTGCAGTGGTGGGATTAGTTTCCGCACCGACCAATTCCCTAGTGAGGGTTTAGGTCAGGGCGAGCTAGGGTTTTTAGGTTCCTGTTGCGTGCCCGGTGCGGAACCGGCATAGGGAACGTTAGGAGTGCAGGGACACTGGCTCAGGGGAGCTCAGGAGGTCTCCACTTCCCTATTCCCTATCGCAGGGCCCACCATTGTTAATGTTTCCCAGGTTTCCCTTATTGTTTAAATTCACCTTACTGGAGGTAGGGTTTCCAGACTTGTATGTACGTGTAATGTCTAAATTCGCCAGTTGGAGGCGGTGTATCCAGCTGCACATCTTATTATTTAAATTCGCCCCACTGGAGGCGCTGTATCCAGGGTCACAGGTGTCTTATGGGTTCGCCTTGCGGTACTCGCTGCGTCCAGACACACGTGACCGTGACAAGAAAATGCAGCACTATAAACCCTGTGACACGCGCGATCTCCTTATATAAAAAGAGCAAGCGGGCACTATCACAACAGTAATAATTAGAGTCTATATTCACTGGGGGATCTCTTGCATGACATATATAGAAACCAAAAGAGGAAAAGAATTACGCCAAAAAAAAAAAAATAAATTACATATATATATATATATATATATATATATATATATATATATATATATATATATATATAATCACCACACAGTATCAATAGGTACAAACTAAGAGCAAATTTTATTAATGACAAGCCAAAAAACAGCACACATTTAAAACATCCAAAAGATCATAAATGGACTCTCCAAAAGATGACAGAATTTAACATAATAGATTTTAATATATCAGTAGACCGCAAATGCTGAAAGTGCACAGAGAAAAATAACTCTGAATAAATGCTGCTAGCATATAACCAACAATCTTGATTATAAACCAGTGTAGCCCCCATATATGGAGCATGCAGTGCAAAAGTTCAACCCTGATTATTACCATAAGCCAAACGGCTGAATGCCACAAGAAAGGGGTTAATAGTGAATACACAATGATGCCCAATGCATCCTGCATGCAGGGCTACAGAAGCTGAATACGTCACCCTGTATAATAGTGATTAGGGGAACCAGTCAGTCGTCCCGTCATCTGCAGCGGTGCGGTCAGTGGTGATGTTAAGAGTCCATGAGAGAAACCCACGCATATCGACACCTGAGGCCGGGGTCACACTGGCGAGGAATACGGCCGAGAGGCGCTAAAAGCACGCATTACACACCGACCAATGATTCTCTATGGGGTCCCTCGCACCAGCCGTATATTTCTCATCCATATTCTATGGTCCGTGCCAATCGCCAATGCAAGTCTATGGGTGCGCAAAAAAATACGGATTACACACGGACCACACATGTGACTTGCGAGAAATACGCACCCGGTGTCTTTTAGCAAAGCCGGCAATTCAGTGCACGATACAGTAAACTCACACTGACAGGTTTAATAAAGAAACAAAAGAATAGATAGACACATAGAAAGAATACACATATATATATATGCATTCTATGTGTCTATATCTATTCTTTGGTTTCTGTTATAAACCCTGTCATAGGGCTCCATTATATGTCCATTTTGCAAGCCGGCGAGAAATTACAGATGCCATGCGGATTACATACGGATGCTTACATGCGCAAAATACGCGACCACACCTTGCTTACGGATGACATACGGAGCACTGTTTAGGGGTCTGTCATCCGTATTACACATGTAAACTACGGACCGTATTTTGCGTTGGTTAGTGTGACCCCGGCCTAAGTGTCTTTTTCAAGGTGAGCATGGTCAGCTATGTCACAAAGTATCCATTTATACCCATATAATTGCTTGTTATTATTACCAGCTGGCAGCCTGTGTTAGGAGCAGGCAAGTAAGTTCCTGGACGCTGACAATACAAGACCCGGAAGAAATCATGGTCAGGAGTTAACCCCTTACCTACAATTGACGTAATATTCCGTCCATGTGACCATGGACCTAATTACCATGGACGGAATATTACGTCACCATGATCAGCGGCGCCCACGTGGTGAGCGCCGCTGATCGCAGCCGGGTGTCAGCTAATTATCATAGCTGACACCCGGCACAATGTGTCAGGGGCGGTCACGGACCGCCCCCGACACATTAATCCCTTGCACACCGCGATCAAACGCGATCGCAGTGTACCGGGGGTTAAAGGGAAGCATCGGCAGGGAGGGGGCTCCCTCCGTGCTTCCCTGAGCCCCCCACAGCAGCGCAATGTGCAGCGCTGCTGCGGGGGGCTCCTTTCCTGCAGATCCCCGTATCCAAGATGGCGACGGGGACCTCCGGGGGCCTGCAGGAAGCTGGCTTCCTCAGTGCCTGCAAAGCGCAGGCATGAGGAAGTCTGCAGCAGTGCCTGTGACAGATCGCTGATCTGTCACAGTGATCTGTGATGTGACAGATCAGCGATCTGTCACAGGACAGTGATGTCCCACCTGGGACAAGGTAATAAAGTAAAAAAAACAAAAAAAGTGTTAAAAATAATTTTAAAAAAAATCGCTAAATAAATTAGTAAAAAAAAAAAAAATATTCCCCAATAAATCCATTTTTTCAAAATAAAAAAAAACAAAAACAATAAAAGTACACATATTTGGTATCGCCGCGTCCGTAATGACCTGTCCTATAAAACTGTCCCATTAGTTAACCCCTTTAGCGAACCCCTTAAAAAATAAAAATAAAAAACGAAGCAAAAAATAATGATTTATTATCATACCACCAAACAAAAAGTGCAATAACGCACGATCAAAAAGACACATATAAATATCCATGGTACCGCTGAAAACGTCATCTTGTCCCGCAAAAAACGAGCCGCCATACAGCATCATCTGCAAAAAAATAAAAAAGTTATAGCTCGCAGAATAAAGCGATACAAAAATAATTATTTTTTATATAAAATTGTTTTCATTGCAAAAAACGACAAAACATAAAAAAACGACCTAAATGAGGTATCGCTGTAACCGTACTGACCCGAAGAATAAAACCGCTTTATCAATTTTACCGCACGCGGAACGGTGTAAACGCACCCCCCCAAAAGAAATTCATGAAATGCTGGTTTTTGTTCATTCTGCGTCCCAAAAATCGGAATAAAAAGCGATCAAAAAAGTCACGTGCCCGAAAATGGTACCAATAAAAACGTCAACTCGTCCCGCAAAAAATAAGACCTCACATGACTCGGTGGGTCAAAATACGGAAAAATTATAGCTCTCAATATGTGGTGATGCAAAAACTACTTTTACAATAAAAAGCGTCTTTTAGCGTGCGACAGCCGCCAAACATAAAAACCGCCATAAATAGTAAATCAAACCCCCCGTTATCACCCCCTTAGTTAGGGAAAAATAATAAAACTAAAAGAAAATGTATTTATTTCCATTTTCCCGCTAGGGTTAGGGTTAGGGTAGGGTAGGGTTAGGGTTAGGGTTAGGGCTAGGGCTAGGGTTAGGGTTAGGGTTAGGGTTAGGGCTAGGGCTAGGGTTAGGGCTAGGGCTCAGATTAGGGTTAGGGGTGTGTTGAGGTTAGGGTTGGAGTTATAATTGGGGGTTTCCACTGTTTGGGCACATCAGGTGCTCTCCAAAGGCAACATGGCGTCTGATCTCAATTCCAGCCAATTCTGCGTTGAAAAAGTCAAATGGTGCTCCTTCCCTTCCAAGCTCTGCCATGCGCCCAAACAGTGTTTTACCCCCACATGTAGGGTATCAGCCTACTCAGGACAAATTACAAAACAACTTTTGGGGTCCAATTTCTCCTGTTACCCTTAGGAAAATAAAAAATTGGGGGCAAAAATATAATTTTGCGGAAAAAAATGTTTTTTTTATTTTCACGCCCAGGCGTTATAAACTTCTGTGAAGCACTTGGGGGTTCAAAGTGCTCTCCACACATCTAGATAAGCTCCATGGGGGGTCTAGTTTCCAAAATGGGGTCACTTGTGGGGAGTTTCAATAGTTTAGGTACATCAGGGGCTCTCCAAACGCACATGACACCCGCAGACCAATCCATCAAAGTCTGCATTCCAAAACGTCACTACTTCCCTTCCGAGCCCCGACGTGTGCCCATACAGTAGTTTTCTCCCACATATGAGGTATCAGCGTACTCAGGACAAATTGGACAACAACTTTTGGGGTCCAATTTCTCCTGTTACCCTTGGGAAAATAAAAAAATTGGGGACTAAAAGATGATGTTTGTTGAAAAAATACGATATTTTTATTTTCACGCCCGGTCGTTATAAACTTCTGTGAAGCACTGGGGGGTTCAAAGTGCTCACCACACATCTAGATAAGTTCATTAGGGGGTCTAGTTTCCAAAATGGGGTCACTTGTGGGGAGTTTCCACTGTTTAGGTACATCAGGGGCTCTCCAAAAGCAACATGACACCCGCAGACCATGCCATCAAAGTCTGCATTCCAAAACGTCACTACTTCCCTTCCGAGCCCTGATGTGTGCCCATACAGTAGTTTTCTCCCACATATGAGGTATCAGCGTACTCAGGACAAATTGGACAACAACTTTTGGGGTCCAATTTCTCCTGTTACCCTTGGGAAAATAAAAAAATTGGGGACTAATTGATCATGTTTGTGGAAAAAATACGATTTTTTTATTTTCTTGCCTGTGCATTATAAACTTCTGTGAAGCCCTTGGGGGTTCAAAGTGCTCACCACACATCTAGATAAGTTCCTCAGGGGGTCTAGTTTCCAAAATGGGATCACTTGTGGGGGGTTTTCACTGTTTAGGTACATTAGGGGCTCTCCAAAGGCAACATGACACCCACAGACCATTCCATCAATGTCTGCATTCCAAAACGTCACTACTTCCCTTCCAAGCCCTGACGTGTGTCCATACAGTAGTTTTCTCCCACATATGGGGTGTCAGCGTACTCAGGACAAATTGGACAACAACTTTTGGGGTCCAATTTCTCCTGTTACCCTTGGGAAAATAAAAAAATGGGGACTAAAAGATGATGTTTGTGGAAAAAATACGATTTTTTTATTTTCACGCCCGGACGTTATAAACTTCAGTGAAGCACTGGGGGGTTCAAAGTGCTCACCACACATCTAGATAAGTTCCTTGGGGGGTCTAGTTTCCAAAATGGTGTCATTTGTGGGGGGTTTCTACTGTTTTGGTACATCAGGGGCTTTCCTAACGCGACATGGTGTCCGATCTCAATTCCAGCCAAAAACGTCAAATGGCGGCGCTGCTTCCCTTCCGAGCTCTGCCATGCGCCCAAATAGTGGTTTACACCTACATGTGGGGTATCAGCGTACTCAGGATAAATTGCACAATATCTTTTAGGGTCCTGTTACTTTTGGAAAAATAAGAATTGAGGGTGAAAAGATCATTTTTGTGGAAAAAATATGATTTTTTAATTGTACTGCTGTACGTTATAAACTTTAGTGAAGCACTGGGGGGTTCAAAGTGTTCACCACACATCTAGATAAGTTCCTTGGGGGGTCTAGTTTCCAAAATGGTGTCATTTGTGGGGGGTTTCTAGTGTTTTGGTACATCAGGGGTTTTCCAATCACGACATGGTGTCCGATCTCAATTCTAGCCAAAAACGTCAAATGGCGCTGCTTCCCTTCCGAGCTCTGCTATGCACCCAAATAGTCATTTACACCCACATATGGGGTATCAGCATACTCAGGACAAATTGCACAATAACTTTTAGGGTCCTGTTACCCTTGGAAAAATAAAAATTGGGGGTGAAAAGATCATTTTTGTGGAAAAAATATGATTTTTTAATTGTACCGCTGTACGTTATAAACTTCTGTGAAGCCCTTGTGGGTTCAAAGTTCTCACCACATATCTAGATAAGTTCCTTGGGGGGTCTAGTTTCCAAAATGGGGTCACTTGGGGGGTTTCCACTGTTTAGGTATATCAGGGGCTCTCCAAACGCGGCATGGCGTCCGATCTGAATTCCAGCCAATTTTGCATTGAAAAAGTCAAACGGCGCTCCTTCCCTACTGAGGTCTGCCATGCGCCGAAACAGTGGTTCCCCCCCACATATCAGGTATCAGCGTACTCAGGACAAATTGCACAATAACTTTTGCAGTCCAATTTCTCCTGTTACCCTTGGTAAAATAAAGAAAATTGAACCTGAAGTATTTTTTTTGTGAAAAAAAGTTAAATGTTCATTTTTTTTTTTAATATTCAAAAAATTCCTGTGACGCACCTAAAGGGTTAATAAACTTCTTGAATGTGGTTTTAAGCACCTTAAGGGGTGCATTTTTTAGAATGGTGTCACTTTTGGGTATTTTCTATTATATAGACCCCTCAAAGTGGCTTCAAATGTGAAGTGGTCCCTAAAAATAAAATGGTGTTGCAAAAATGAGAAATCGCTGGTCAATTTTTAACCCTTATAACTTCCTAACAAAAAAAAATTTTGGTTCCAAAATTGTGCTCTTGTTTAGTAAACATGTGGGAAATGTTATGTATTAAGTTTTTTGTGTGCCGTATCGCTGTGATTTAAGGGCATAAAAATTCAAAGTTGGAAAATTGCGACATTTTCAAAATTTTCGCCAAATTTCCGTTTTTTTCACAAAAAAACGCAAGTTATTTGAATGCAATTTTACCACTAACATGAAGTACAATATGTCACGAGAAAACAATGTCAGAATCACCGGGATCCATGAAAGCGTTCCAGAGTTATGACCTCATAAAGGGACAGTGGTCAGAATTGTAAAAATTGGCCCGGTAGTTAACGTGCAAACCACCCTTGGTAGTGAAGGGGTTAAAGGCTATACAGCACTTACAAAGATGAACGAATAATCCCCGAGCAGAGGAACTATTCTATCTAAATTCATCTCAATATGTCCCTCAAGCATGCACAGATGACACTTAAATAGTTACTGACATAGTGTTGTAGACAGTGATTTTTGAAACACAGGTGAAACAATCACTAAATTTATTAAGGGAAAGTTCCTTTCTGATTGTAAAAAAAAAAAAAAAAAAAAAAAAATTACCAAACATACTCAGATGACATTTAATTAGCTGTTAGAGCACTGTCAAATAAGGATAGAAATGCAAACCTTCTAAAGGTCTATTGTGGGTAATGTATTGAGATATAACCCTCGAGCATGCCCAGATGACACTTGGCTAGCTGTTAGAGCACAATCAAATAAAGATACACATGCAAACCCACTACAGATCTATTGTGGATAATGCATTGCAGTATACCCCTCAAACATGCTTCAGATGACCCTGAGTTAACTATTAGAGCATAATCAAGTAAAGATACACATACAAACCTACTATGGATCTATTGTGAATAATGCATTGAGGTATATCCCTCAATCCTGCTCAGATGACACTTGGTTAGAGCACAATCAGATAAAGATACAAATGCGAACCTTCTACAGGTCTATTGTGGATAATACATTGTAGTATAGCCCTTAAGCATGCTCAGATGACACTTAATTAGCTATTAGAGCACAGTCAAATAGAGATACAAATGCAAACCTTCTACAGGTCTATTGTGGACAATGCATTGAGTTATGACCCTCAAGCATGCTCAGGATGACACTTGATTAGCTATTAGAGCACAATCAAATAAAGATACACACATGTAAAACTACTACAAATCTATTGTGGATAATGTACTGTGGTATACCCCTCAAACATGCTCAGATGACACTTAGTTAGCTATTAGAGCACAATCAAATAAAGGTAAAAATGCATACCCACTATAGATCTATTACACTGGTCAACAGCATTTTTGGTGCCAAAGATATTTCATCGAATTTAGGGTATTTTTGGGGTGCTGATTCTGAATATGTCATCAGTTTTGCCAGATTGGCTCAAGTTTTTGAGATTTTTGGTATCTTATTTATAGCACTTGTTGGTAAATGCGACGCATCATCTCATTAATTTCTTTGGATTAGTACTTGAACTGAGCAGTTCTCAATATAGTTTTGTGTTAATTAGTGTTCTAAAAGTTTGTTCATAGCTTGATTTTTGCACTAACTTTATGTTGTTGTCTGTTTTCCAGTGAAAAGCATGAACTCATCATGAAGAAGTTGTCTTAACGATCCAGACTCATTCTGTTACATTTGTGGTGAATATACACTGCCAAAACATAGAAGAAACATAACAGACTTCGTAAAAAAAGTGTATTTTGCCTATTTTGGGGTTATGCTTGGGGACCAAGACAAGTTTTGGGCACCACACATAGTGTGCAAAGCATGTATCGAATTATTACGAAAATGGAGCAAAGGACAAAGAAAAAGCTTCAAATTTGGTGTTCCAATGGTGTGGAGAGAGCCAAAAAATCATCATGATGACTGTTATTTATGGTAAACACAGGTACAGGCACATCTTCACAATGAGGGACAGGCCTTCTTGCAGATTCCATGTTACTCCCATTTTCGTTTCTTATGCTTATTGAATCCTTGCACTTGCACTGCACAGAAATAACAGTCATCATGATGATTTTTTGGCTCTCTCCACACCATTGGAACACCAAATTTGAAGCTTTTTCTTTGTCCTTTGCTCCATTTTCGTAATAATTCGATACATGCTTTGCACACTATGTGTGGTGCCCAAAACTTGTCTTGGTCCCCAAGCATAACCCCAAAATAGGCAAAATACACTTTTTTTACGAAGTCTGTTATGTTTCTTCTATGTTTTGGCAGTGTATATTCACCACAAATGTAACAGAATGAGTCTGGATCGTTAAGACAACTTCTTCATGATGAGTTCATGCTTTTCACTGGAAAACAGACAACAACATAAAGTTAGTGCAAAAATCAAGCTATGAACAAACTTTTAGAACACTAATTAACACAAAACTATATTGAGAACTGCTCAGTTCAAGTACTAATCCAAAGAAATTAATGAGATGATGCGTCGCATTTACCAACAAGTGCTATAAATAAGATACCAAAAATCTCAAAAACTTGAGCCAATCTGGCAAAACTGATGACATATTCAGAATCAGCACCCCAAAAATACCCCAAATTCATTAAAATATTTTGGACACCAGAAAAAAAATTTTTTTTCGTTGACCTGTGTTATGGATAATGCGTTGAGGAATGACCCTCAAGCATGCTCGGATGATACTTAGTTAAAGCACAATCAAATGAAGAAACACATGCAAACCCAATGTAGATCTACTGTGGATAATGCATTAGGATATAACCCTCAAGCATGCTCAGATGACACTTAGTTAGCTATTAGAGCAAAACCAATCAAAGATACACTTACAAACCTACTACAGATCTATTGTGGATAATGTATTGTGGTATACCCATCAAGCATGCTCAGAAGACACTTAGTTAGCTAAAGATACACATGCAAACCCACTATAGATCTATTGTGGATAATGCATTGAGGTATATCCCTCAAGCATGCTCAGATGACACTTAGTTAACTATTAGAGCACACAAATGGAAATACAGATGAGGATATGTTACAACCTTCAAAAAATCTTCACAACTGTACTATTTATATTGTATCCAGTACAAGTATGTGTATTTGAAAATTAATACCACATTTGAAAGAGGATCAATAATCAAGATCGTTCCCAGATGAGGAGGTTATCCTTCAAAAATATACAAAGTAAAAGTCTATTGATTGTTTGAATTTATTTTTCTCTTTTCCTAATTTCTCATATCCCCACTATATTAGGGCTAGATAAATGACCTAACATGAAAACCCACAGATATAATTAAGGAACATAAGTTCTATACAAAGAAAAGCCTCTCAATTACATAGTGAATATCATGAGATATGCTAGCAGCATTTAACAAATCTTGAAGGTCATAAACTCGCCCTTATGAACGAAGAATTACACACACAGTCCAAAAGATCTGTAGAAGGAATACTTGATGTGGATATTCTTTCCAATAGTACAGAAAAAAAAAATGCTTGCAGTCCTATCCCACTTCAGAAACTGGAGTTTGGCGAAGGGAAAATAACCTGTGAAAAGAAATTTTAGAAAGGGGAAAAAAAAATGAATAAAAACATTTATTTTTAATTTCTAGAGAAGGAAAAGAAAGGAAAGAAGGAAACAGAGGGGGACTAGTCAAAGCACAGAGAGGGAGATGGGTAAAAGGGAAGATAAAGCCTGCTGAATGAGGTGACTCGCTGCACAACGTGCTCAAAACAGAGAACGCAGAAACTACGTTTTTCTGTAGAATCCGGTGTACAGGAGCTCCTCATTTAAACCAGCCAGTGATAAACAGTCCAGATCAAATATCCATATGGCCTCTCGTCTGAGTAGTTCATCTGTAATATTCCCTCCCCTAATATTTACTTGGACCCCCTCTAGGCCCAAAACCCTGAGTAAGGCCGGGGAACCACCGTGAGTGTCTAAAAAGTGGGCAGCCACGGAGGTGATGGATTTACCTTTGGCTCTGTCAGTTTTAGCTGTACAGATGTTTGACAAATGCTGTTGCGTTCTACGCCGCAATTCTTGCATTGTCTGCCCAACGTAGATTTTCCTACATCCACAGACTAGAGCGTAAACCAGATTACGTGAACGACAATTGAAGTACGCCTTCGACCGTAGCTGTAAGGGCAGACGAAGCAATGAATCAGCATGATTAGAAGCTATCAATGGACAAACCGAACAGCCACCATATGGGAAGGAGCCTCTATTATCATGGCCAGTTCTTAATTTGATGACCGGGCATTTGTAATGGCTATTAGACAGTCTTTTAAGTTCTTCGTCCTTCTTGCCACCATTTTGCGCTGATCACCAATGAATGAACGTAACTTGGGCTCACTCAAAAGGATTCCCCAACTGTTCCCCAAAATTTTGTATACATCATTCCATTGGTTATTGTACCTGGTGATTAGACTTATCCTATTTGGCGTCGTTCTTACCCGAGGTTTCAGGGCATCCTCCCTGGACTTATTCATTGAAAATGTGAAAGCTCCAGATATAATATTTTTTGGATACCCCCGTTCACGGAATCTGTTAGTGAGTTGGCGAGACTCATTGATGAAATCCTCAGTGCGACTGCAGTTCCTCCTTAGTCTTAGAAATTGCCCTTTGGGGATTCGCTTTTGTATGTGCACTGGATGGAAGCTGTCGAAGTGCAGCACATTGTTTGTAGCAGTGGCCTTACAGACTAGGGTCGTATCTATCCAGTTTCCACAGATCCTCAGTTTTAGGTCCAAGAAGTCGATCGATCTAGAAGAAATGAAAGATGTTAATCTAATGTTCCAGCTGTTTTTATTCAGATCACCAAAGAAGCTCTCCAATTGTTCCTGGGCTCCGGACCAAATTATGACAATGTCATCAATATAGCGATGCCACTTAATCACGAATTTGGAAAAATTGTTCATCTTGTATACACATGTCTCCTACCACCACCCCATAAACAGGTTAGCGTATGAGGGCGCACACTTGACCCCCATAGCGGTCCCAGAGACCTGCTTGTAATAGGCCCTATCAAAAACAAGAGTTTTTTTTTTCTAGGACAAATCTCAGAAGTTCCAGAATGAAGGCATCATGACCCCTGTCTCCCGTGGACTGGCGTTCTAAGAAATAAGAAACAGCCCCCATACCTAGTTTGTGTTCAATATTTGTATACAGCACCTCAACATCAAGAGTAGCCAAAATGGCTTTGTCGGGTATCTCCAGTGTTTCCAATAGACATATAAGATGTGATGTATCCCGAAACATAAGACTCCAAGACTTGAACCATGGGCTGTAAAAAAAAAAAAATCAAGATAACAACAGAGTTTTTCATATATGCCCCCCAAACCAGAGATTATAGGTCTACCTGGAGGGGTAGTAAGAGACTTGTGTACCTTGGGTAACATGTATAGCGTAGGGACTACAGGATGACTGGTGGTGAGATAGTCCAGTTCCTTTTTGTTGATAATTCCACAAGAGTGGGCTCTCAAAAGTAGCTTATCTAATTGTCCCTTAAAGATAATAGTGGGATCCGATGGCAGAAGCTGGTAATGGTGGACATTGTTCAATTGGCGTTTGGCCTCTAAACAATACATAGTTTTGGGCCAAAGGACAATGTTACCGCCCTTATCTGCTTCCTTGATCTCAAACAGGTCATTATTCTTCAAGCTATTCAAAGCCAATCTCTCCTCTTTACTCAGATTGTTAAAGCGATGTAAGTCCAATTTCATATTTTTAATGTCTCTACTTGTTTTCTCAAAAAAGATTTGAATAACCGGGAACATGGAGAATTTGGGAGTAGCCTGAGAGGGCAACTTATGATCTTTTGGATGTTTTAAATGTTTTTAAATGTGTGCTGTTTTTTGGCTTGTCATTAATAAAATTTGCTCTTAGTTTGTACCTATTGATACTGTGTGGTGATCCTATTTTTACGCGCGATCTCCCTGGCGCCGGGTGTGACGTCACTTCCGGTTCATGAACCCGGAAACATGCACCGCTGATTAGCGCACGATCGGGCACCTGTGAGTAGCCTATAAGATGAAGACCTTTTGACAGTAGACACCGCAGCAGCCCCTGGAAGAAATCCAAGCGAAACGCGCATAGGGGCGTAGTGTGTGGCATTCCTGACAGCAAATGGGTGAGCAATGATATGGAGGTTATGACCTGAGGACTGGTAGCAGGGCACTTGTTTGAAATTCACACCTCACTGGAGGATTACTTCACTTATGCTATTCAGTATCCTATGGGCCTCTGGGAGATAAAGGCACTTGCTGTAGATATACCAATTATGTTTGCTGTTAGCGACCCTGCACATAGTTGCACCTTGGTCTCTTGGTAATGCATTTTGTCATACAAGTGGTTGATTATTTTTGTCTATAGATTTTTATACAGTATTTTGTGAGTACCAATAAATAATGATGGAATTTTATAGGTGGATATAGACTCCCTTCTTTCTTTGTTTGTTTCTATATATAGTGGAGTTTTCCATTGGCTAATGCCTGTAGGTGGTGTTCAGTAGTAAGTAATCACCGCTGCTTGTGATGATCTCTGCTACTGGGATTTTGTATTATTCATAAAGCTAAATAAGCAGCTTATCTGTAGTGCATTGGGTAACTGCAGGCACTAGAACATCAAGCATATGATCACCAATTACTTTGGTGCAAGATCATACGGCACAATTACCAAATCATGTTACTTGAAATTTAGGTCCCTATTTCCTGTTTATTTTAGACATCAGATTTCTTTAGACATTTAAGTTATTAGGAGTTCAGCTTTATTATCTAATTTACATTCAGTAGTGTAGTAAACTGGCATCTAGTTTGCAATAATATAATAATATTAAAAACTAGCTGAAGAGTCCGGCACTGCCCGGGCATAGTAAAAAAATATAGAAATACAATAAAAGCACTGCAGCAACCAGTCAACAGCCAATGCAGTGACCAATATGACATTAAACCAGCAGGAGGTGCAAAAAATGGTGGGGGAAGGCAACGTGTTATTTTACATATACCGGGTGAGTCATAAAGGACGGACGTTTTTAAACTAATCATAAAATCGTTAAATATAAAGGACGGATGTATTTGAAGTGGCTATAACTCACCACCAGGTGGAGGTAGAGATGTGCGGGAGGCGGGGTTATGTTTGTGAGGTGAAAGCATTGTTTTTATTTTAGTTTCAGTTTAAGCTATGGTGCCGTGGACGATAGAACATCGCGTTTTTGCGTACGACAGTTTTGTCAAGAATAATGAGTGTATCACAGCCGTTCAGCGTGAGTTTCGGCGTCATTTCAATATTCACAGAAATCAAGCTGTTCCCGCTCGTAACACTATCCTACGTTGGGTTGAAGCACTCCGTACACGAGGTACACTAATGAACAAACGACCACCGGGGGCTCCACGAACGGCACGTACCCCTGAAAATGTGGAACGCGTCAGGCAAGCCATGCTGCGTAGTCCGAGTCGATCTGCTCGGAAACATTCTTTAGAACTTGCCCTCAGTAATCGTACAGTAAGGCGTATTTTGCATTTAGACCTGCATTTCCACCCCTATAAATTGGCCATTGTGCAACAGTTGGAGCGCGGGGATTACGCAGCGCGACTGAAGTTCGCACATGAGATGGAAGCAATTATTGAGCAAAACGACAACCTTATTTTATTCATGAGTGATAAAGCTCATTTCCATGTCAATGGCATGGTTAATCAGCAGAACTGCCGTTATTGGGCCTATGAAAATCCGAAAGAATTACATGAACGACCGCTGCACAGCCCTAAGGTAACGGTGTGGTGCGCTATGGGCAAATATGGCGTGATCGGTCCGTACTTTTTCGAGGGCGATAATGGCAATACTGTTACCGTGAACTCACAACGTTATATCGCCATGATAAATAACTTCTTTGTTCCTGAGTTACGACGGCAACATATCCCCATCTCTAGTGTGTGGTTTCAACAAGATGGGGCAACGGCCCACACAGCCGGAGCAACAATGAACGTTCTTCGCCCTCTCTTCCCTGGTCGCATCATTTCCAGGTTTGGCGATATTAATTGGCCTCCTAGGTCCCCAGACCTGTCCATGTGCGATTATTACTTATGGGGTCACCCCAAATCACGTGTATACAAGCTTAAGCCTCGATCATTACAAGAACTGAAGGAAGCTATTCGAGTGGAAGTTGCCCAAATCGACAGAGTTGTGTTGGAACGTGTTGATGCCAACTTCCAAGAACGCCTTTGGAAATGCATCACTGATAATGGCCACCACATGGCAGATGTTGTTTTCCACACTTGAATTTGTCAAATGCTATTAGTATACGTAACCAAATCTGTGAATACATTTATATTTAATAAATATTTAACGATTTTATGATTAGTTTAAAAACGTCCGTCCTTTATGACTCACCCGGTATAAGCGTATTTGGGGTCCACTTGAAAAAGCCCTTTAATTCAATGTTAAAGGGAACCTGTCAGCAGTTTTGGCTGATATAGGTTACGGTCACCACCTTTCAGGGCTTATATACAGCATTCTATAATGCTGTATATAAGCCCCTAACCCGACCTGTAAGAAAATAAATAACTTTTATTATATTCACCTGCGGGGCGGTCTGGTCCGATAGGTGTAGCAAGTTTTGGTTGGTGCCTCCCATCTTCTTATGATCATCACCTTCCTGCTTGCTTCTTTTGTTGGACGCGACCCTGCATCATCCACATAGGCTCCCCGGTATCACGCTCCTGCGCAGGCGTACGTCCCTGCCCTTTGACATTTTCCGGCACCTGTGCACTCCACTACTTTGCTCTGCCCTCAACAGGACAGAGAAGTGCGCCTGTGCTGGAGCATGATCCCAGGGAGCCTGTGTGGATGATGCAGGGTCGTGTCATCCACACGAAGCAAGCAGGAGGGTGGTGATCATAAGAAGATGGGAGGCGCCGGACCAAGAAGAGCGACACCCATCGGACGGACTGCCCCGCAAGTGAGTATAATAAAGCTTATTTTTTCTTTCTTCCAGGACGGGTTGGGGCAGATATATACAGCATTATAGAATGCTGTATATAAGCCCTGAAAGGTGATGACCGTATCTTATATCGGCTAAAACTGCTAACAGGTTCCCTTTAAAGCATGTACTGTAGGTTCAGTTTCTCTGATCTAGACAACACCGTCCTTTGGCAATAAAGATGCTTTCCACGATTTTAAAATTAATTGCCTTTCTTTTAGAATAATCAATCAGCATACAATTTGCGGGAACTTACCCTCAGCACCCCCACAAAATAATTGATCAATACGGCTGTTGAGTACAGGACAGGAGAGCTCCTCCAGAAAGTAATTGTGATGTAACGGGGATGGAGAGTGGAGGGGGTCCTCGCTGCCTGTAATCTACAGGGATGCATTGAGGGTAAAGTCTGTAATCTGTGAAGTGTTTCCTGGGAGTAACTTTAATAATAATCGCTTAGTCTTATTATATTAAGAGCAGGCGGTAAAAGGAAAGTTCCCTGTGTGCATTCCCTTCTGTCAGGACCAGTAGGCTCCAATATAATCACTCCATCACTTGTGGCCAGGTAGATGGATGGTAAATATGTAGCAAGAAATGTTTACTGGAGCGTAAAAATGTTTAACTCTGTAAGGAAAATGTAGAAAAGTAAGTAACATCACTATATGGAGCAGACACCTGCCATATGGTGCCTCCATACTTCTCTGTAATCTCCTCTAGTGCACTGTTCCTATGGAATAATATCAAAGAAAAAAAATGAGAATATACCCTGTAGTAAGTAAATAAATAGTCATAGTGCATATAAATAACATAGGGGACATAGTTAACAGTATTTTGATCAACAAAGCGTAAAAGCCATCCCACTGCGACAATGTGACTCATTAGGACGGTTCTATTAAGTCAATAGTAAAGTACTACATAACTTCCCATAGGCAGGTGTTTGAATAGTCGGGCTCCTGTCCTGCTCTGTCCTTATCTACATTGAGGCTGGCAGACACATGATAAAGTTTTAATACTAGAGATAGGATAGTACCGTCTCAATTGGTTCATCTTGTTGTGGTGGGATGGCTGTTACGCTTTTTTTTTAATCAAAATAACGTTAACTAAGTAAACTATGCCGTTTATATGTACTATTACTATTCACTTATTTACCTACTAAGGGTATATGCACATTCTGCTCTTTCTATACAGCAAATTAACTCTGAATTGCTTCTCATACTGAACAATCTGTGCACATTTTGTGCCACTGGTGCAGCATAAATGTTCCTCCTCACAAAAAAACAGGGACTGATTATCCATTAGGCCATAAAATTGAACAGAATTTTATCTTACAGCATTTTGTGATTATTCTTAATATTTATTTACAGTTAGGTGTATATCGCCAACATATTCCATAGCGTTGTACAGAGATTGTCACCATTCACATCAACCACTGATTCCAGTGGGCCTGGAGGATATTGGACTTCTTGAAGTATACCACAGCTGCAGGCATATGTTGGAAGGACTATGTGGAAAGGACAGCAGATGGTGCTGTGTTAATTGTCAGAGGTTGTTCATACTGTACTGTGTGACCTATGGTGTGTGCCACTTGTGTTTCTGTAATCGTCTTTGTTGTGGTGATGAAGATAATGGTTGCTTTATCTCTTAAAGGGAATCTGTCACCCCATTTTCGGCCTATAAGCTGTGGCCACATCCATCAGGGGCTTATCTACAGTATTCTGTAATGCTGTAGATAAGCCCCCGATGTAATCTGAAAGATAAGAAAAAGGAGTTAAATTATACTCATCTGGGGATCTGGTCCGGTCCGATGGGTGTCGCAGTCTGGTCAGACGCCTCCCATCTTCTAGAGATGACGTCCTCCTTCTTACTTCTGCTGCGCCCCCCGAGCAGGCGTACTTACTCTGCCCTGTTGAGGGCAGAGTAAAGCACTGCAGTGCGCAGGCGCCGGACCTCTGACCTTTCCTGGCGCCTGCACACCGCAGCAGAAGTAAGAAAAGGACGTCATCGCTGGAAGATGGGAGGCGTCTGACCAGACGGCGACACCCACTGCAACCGCCCTCCAGTGAGTATACTCTAACTTGTTTTGCTTATCTATCAGGTTACATTGGGGGCTTACCTACAGCACTACAGAATGCTGTAGATAAGCCCCTGATGGCTGTGGCTGCAGCTTAAAGGGAATCTGTCACCCCATTTTTGGACTATAAGTGGCATTAGACTCCTTGCTCTTATCTGCTGTCCAAGCTCTGGTTATTCTGCTGAAAGCTGGAATCTGCAACTGGATCCTGACTCATCAGATATTGGTGCCTTTCTCTAGTCCTGTATGACATTATTTTAGTCCATAAACAGTTCCTCCAGCCATAATTCATCTCTCCATAATTTATTGTCCCATATCTCCATTTGAATAGGGTGTCAGTCAAGCATGTACTCACATTGCGGCTCTGTTCACTGTCTGTGGGACTGTGGGAGACATCTGAGTGCTGTCTTATAGGGGGCTTTGAATTAAATGGCACTGAACGTACTCAACTGACAGTCCATAAAAACAGGCTATACAGGAGAGGATATAAATATCTGATCAGTGGGACTGCGACTGCTTGGACTCCAATAGATCAGAAAACAGTAAGGTCTTTCGATTGATAGGGGTACTGATTATGGGAGAACCCTATTAATTAAATATATCATCTCATTTTAGGTCAAGTTTATACAAAAATACAAAAAAGGAGCATAAACTTTCTATCACGCTGTAGATACTGAATATATTTAGAAGATGTTTTCCTCTTGTATTCCTTCCTGACATTGCTGCACACTCTGTATTACGCGCCTCTACCTAACAGTAAATTACGGCTGCAGGAGAAATAGTCCCATTGCTTGCAGCCTCTTTAGCTGGTAATGTAAACCCTGGAGTTATTTCTCGAACTTGATACTTGTCTCTTTGCCAGGGACTTTCTGTCTCAAGAATCACCTTCCTGAAAGAAAACCACAGCAAAACACTTGCAGCTTTCTGTTCCATATTAGGGAGCTGCAGAAACAGAAGTGATTGTACTAATCACAGCGGCATCTAAGAAGATTTTTAATTTTATTTTACTCATTTACATTATAAGTACCAAAAAATCCCCTACTAGTGGGAAACAAATATTAGCACAACTCAACAAACAATATAGATTATCAAAATTCCCTATCTTAACTATTAAGTAAGGTTCAGGGATCAAAAGAGTTTTAGCAAAAAGAGTCAATTTTATTATACAAAAAATTACAAATTAAAAACAATCACAGAGTATCAATGCTAACGCAGGCAGTGATAGATATAGGCAATCGGTAACATGTAGAATACAAGAAATCATGTGGGGGGGAGATAATAACAGATTGTTCTCCCTTATATTATTCGATAATAAATCGCATCCATTTAATACAAATGCATTCTAGAATGCTATAATAATCACTTTAGTAGTCTAGTATAGAGCAAATAGTGAAAATAATTTCTTTAGCCATAATTTGGAAATAAGCCCACAAAAAATACGGGAAGAATCTACTACAACAAGTGGCGAGACCGTTACTGCATAGTATGCATTGCGACCAACGCGGTTATTGTCGCATAGAGAACAGATTTTAAAATGCTGTACTGGTCACTTGGGCGGATACAAAACCTCACATCTCAACCACAAATAATGACCAATCAGCACTACAGTCTACCATCTTCCATAGTATGGCAAAGAAAATATAAATATAAAATACAATTTAAGGTACAAGTCAATTGTCATAACATAAAACAGCAGGGATTAGCCCGCTGTAGAAGCTATGAAAACAAGTGCAGATTATTAGCTACTAGGGAAGATAAGGTGCATATTAATGCATATTAAATCTCTACCAAAAGTGAGTAAAATACATTACGATTATCCTGCCACTAAACAGCGGGAATTAGCCCGCTGTGATGAATAAGAAAGCAAGTAAAAGCTGTTAGCTACTACATAAATGAATATAAATGTAAGTTGATGCGTATTAAATTTCTCCACCATAAGTATCAACAAACTGATACTACCATCAAGCATATATTTTAAGAGAGTGACACTTACGATGAAGTAACTGGGTGTAGCCTCTGCCACTGCCTGCCGCCCCTACGCGCGTTACGCCTTGGCTTCCTCAGGAGGCGTGATTCACCGAAGCCCCGGAATTAGTATATATAGGGTCACTGAGCAATTAACAATGACACACAGCAGGTGTAATTCTAATTTAACACATGCGCAATGTCAAAACACCAGGCTGCCTCATACAGAAGTCTGAAGATATATGACGCATGCGCTGATGTCTCCCGACTAGGAATGTGGAGATTCTCCTTTCACGCTCATAGGGAGCGAATGGATCCCGCTGCAAAGCAGCGGCATACCACACGCGCACCCGGTGAGCATATCTGGAGATCTCAAGTAGGGAGAATCCTGGGCATGCGTACTCATCAGACTAAGGAACCCCAATGATAGATAATATTAAAAATAAGAATATATGTGTACAAATAAAACATGAGTAGTAAATAAATAACAAAGTATATAGTGAAAAATAAACTTGAATTTTATCAATAATACAGGCACTAATAACTAGTGCTCAAACAATTATTATAAATGTGACGGATAAAAAACATAATTTAAGTGAATAATAATAAAGGGCAAACTGCTCAATAATAATAAAGGACATGATAATAAAAATCCTAACATTCAATCCCTCAATTTCATAAGGGTGGAATTCTCGAAGTCATCATCTTCATAAACACAATGTTCTTCATTTTCTGTATAAGGTGAAACATAGTCCACGAAGAGGAACAGACTGAATAGAGATAAGTCGAATGATGAGGCAGCTATCATAACTAAAAATGCAAGTAAAAATAAAAATTAATAAAACCGAAGCAAAGATAAAAACTGCATACTCAATATGAAATATTTTAAAGGAAGGATCCGAAACCATTGTTCTCATTTAAACCAACTGGTATCATTGTGTTAAGCCTATAAATCCATCTACTTTCCACCTGTGAAAGAGTTTGAAAAAGATTTCCACCCCTCATACCCAACGATACCTGATCTATTGCAAAAATACGAAGGTCATCTGCTCGAGAATGGTGAAATGCCCGAAAATGTCTCGGTAATGTCTTCAATTGCTCCAGATCTTTAGCCTCTTTAGATTTTTCAATGTCTCGAACATGCTCACGAATTCTAATTCTAAGTTCTCTTGTGGTCATTCCTATATAAATTTTTTTGCAAGGACAACTTGCATAATATATCACACCCTTAGATGAACAAGTGAGACATTTTCTAATAGAAAAGGTCTTAGAATGATCTGAATTTTGAAATTTGTTCATTTTTAATGTATTGGAGCATGCTTTACAATTTCGGCATGGATAAAATCCTTGGAGTTCACCAAAGATGCCTTTTTGTACTTTTTCATGGCATGTGCTCCGGCTTATGCCAATTTATTTTTAGGTTTCTGGGAGAGGGAAATTTTTCAGTGTTCTCCCATTACCAATGTAGAAAAGGCTCACAACTGGATGAGATATATAGATGATGTGATGTTTGTATGGGAGGGTTCGATAGACGATTTGAAAATATTCATGGCCGCATTAAATGACAACAATTTGAATATTAGACTTACTTACTCATATGGAAAGAGAGTTAGTTTTTTGGATATCGACATTTCAGTTAACATCGATGGATCTATATCCACTGATATATACAGAAAACCCACTGCCACTAATTCAATTTTACACGCCAAGTCCTCACATTTAAAATCCACTATACGGTCAATTCCAGTAGGACAATATCTGCGAGCCAAGAGAATTTGTTCCTCAGATAAGACATATCAAAATCAAGCGGCAGATTTATATTCTAGATTTAGAGAAAGAGGATATGGGCACAGGCAGATCCGCAGAGCCTACAATAGGGTACAAGAAATTCCTAGGGATCAATTACTCTATAAGAAAAATTCTAAACCTAGAGACAATAATCAGGTTCGTTTAATTACACCTTTCAATGATCAATGGGACAACCTCACTGGCATAATTAAAAAACACTGGCATGTGTTACAAATAGATCCTATCTTGAAAAAGACATTACCAACCAGACCCTGTATTACAGCCAAAAGATCTAAAAATCTCTCTGATCTACTTGTGAGGAGTCACTTAGCTCCCAATGAAAAAGTACAAAAAGGCATCTTTGGTGAACTCCAAGGATTTTATCCATGCCGAAATTGTAAAGCATGCTCCAATACATTAAAAATGAACAAATTTCAAAATTCAGATCATTCTAAGACCTTTTCTATTAGAAAATGTCTCACTTGTTCATCTAAGGGTGTGATATATTATGCAAGTTGTCCTTGCAAAAAAATTTATATAGGAATGACCACAAGAGAACTTAGAATTAGAATTCGTGAGCATGTTCGAGACATTGAAAAATCTAAAGAGGCTAAAGATCTGGAGCAATTGAAGACATTACCGAGACATTTTCGGGCATTTCACCATTCTCGAGCAGATGACCTTCGTATTTTTGCAATAGATCAGGTATCGTTGGGTATGAGGGGTGGAAATCTTTTTCAAACTCTTTCACAGGTGGAAAGTAGATGGATTTATAGGCTTAACACAATGATACCAGTTGGTTTAAATGAGAACAATGGTTTCGGATCCTTCCTTTAAAATATTTCATATTGAGTATGCAGTTTTTATCTTTGCTTCGGTTTTATTAATTTTTATTTTTACTTGCATTTTTAGTTATGATAGCTGCCTCATCATTCGACTTATCTCTATTCAGTCTGTTCCTCTTCGTGGACTATGTTTCACCTTATACAGAAAATGAAGAACATTGTGTTTATGAAGATGATGACTTCGAGAATTCCACCCTTATGAAATTGAGGGATTGAATGTTAGGATTTTTATTATCATGTCCTTTATTATTATTGAGCAGTTTGCCCTTTATTATTATTCACTTAAATTATGTTTTTTATCCGTCACATTTATAATAATTGTTTGAGCACTAGTTATTAGTGCCTGTATTATTGGTAAAATTCAAGTTTATTTTTCACTATATACTTTGTTATTTATTTACTACTCACGTTTTATTTGTACACATATATTCTTATTTTTAATATTATCTATCATTGGGGTTCCTTAGTCTGATGAGTACGCATGCCCAGGATTCTCCCTACTTGAGATTTCCAGATATGCTCACCGGGTGCGCGTGTGGTATGCCGCTGCTTTGCAGCGGGATCCATTCGCTCCCTATGAGCGTGAAAGGAGAATCTCCACATTCCTAGTCGGGAGACATCAGCGCATGCGTCATATATCTTCAGACTTCTGTATGAGGCAGCCTGGTGTTTTGACATTGCGCATGTGTTAAATTAGAATTACACCTGCTGTGTGTCATTGTTAATTGCTCAGTGACCCTATATATACTAATTCCGGGGCTTCGGTGAATCACGCCTCCTGAGGAAGCCAAGGCGTAACGCGCGTAGGGGCGGCAGGCAGTGGCAGAGGCTACACCCAGTTACTTCATCGTAAGTGTCACTCTCTTAAAATATATGCTTGATGGTAGTATCAGTTTGTTGATACTTATGGTGGAGAAATTTAATACGCATCAACTTACATTTATATTCATTTATGTAGTAGCTAACAGCTTTTACTTGCTTTCTTATTCATCACAGCGGGCTAATTCCCGCTGTTTAGTGGCAGGATAATCGTAATGTATTTTACTCACTTTTGGTAGAGATTTAATATGCATTAATATGCACCTTATCTTCCCTAGTAGCTAATAATCTGCACTTGTTTTCATAGCTTCTACAGCGGGCTAATCCCTGCTGTTTTATGTTATGACAATTGACTTGTACCTTAAATTGTATTTTATATTTATATTTTCTTTGCCATACTATGGAAGATGGTAGACTGTAGTGCTGATTGGTCATTATTTGTGGTTGAGATGTGAGGTTTTGTATCCGCCCAAGTGACCAGTACAGCATTTTAAAATCTGTTCTCTATGCGACAATAACCGCGTTGGTCGCAATGCATACTATGCAGTAACGGTCTCGACACTTGTTGTAGTAGATTCTTCCCGTATTTTTTGTGGGCTTATTTCCAAATTATGGCTAAAGAAATTATTTTCACTATTTGCTCTATACTAGACTACTAAAGTGATTATTATAGCATTCTAGAATGCATTTGTATTAAATGGATGCGATTTATTATCAAATAATATAAGGGAGAACAATCTGTTATTATCTCCCCCCCACATGATTTCTTGTATTCTACATGTTACTGATTGCCTATATCTATCACTGCCTGCGTTAGCATTGATACTCTGTGATTGTTTTTAATTTGTAATTTTTTGTATAATAAAATTGACTCTTTTTGCTAAAACTCTTTTGATCCCTGAACCTTACTTAATAGTTAAGATAGGGAATTTTGATAATCATTTACATTATATAGCGCCATTAATTCCACAGCGCTGTACAAACATTATTGACACTGTCACCATTGGGGTTCACAATCTAGAATCCCTATCAATTTGTCTTTGGAGTGTGGGAGGAAACCAGAGTACTCAGAGGAAACCCACACAAACACGGGGAGAACATACAAACTCCTTGCAAGATGTTGTCCTTGGTGGGATTTCAACCCAGGACCCAAGTGCTGCAAGGCTGCAGTGCTAACCACTGAGCCACCGTGCTGCCCCGATAACACGATATCACAGCTATAGTATTGTTACAAGCTTAATAATAATAATAATAATAATAATAATAATAATAATAATAATCTTTATATAGTGCCAAAATATTCCACAGCACTTTACAATTCATAGAGGCCAAGTCCAGATGATAAGACATTACCTAGAAATACATAATTCCACACATAAAAAAGGAGAGAGACTCCTGCTCACGAGTTTACAATCTACGAAAAAAAGAGGGGTGACACAAAAGGTAAAATACTGCTTGGCATGTACAGTCCAGCCATCATTATAATAAATAGTGGGATTCAACTAAAGCTGCATGCATCATCAGCCAGTATCTACAGTTCTTTGAAAAAGTATTCATACCCTGTGAACGATTTCACACTTTTTCACGTTACATCCACAAACTTAGATGTATTTTATTGTGAAATCAACACAAAGTAGCAAGTATTTGTGAAGTGTTTTTCTAATTATTTTAAAAATATAAACCTGAAAATTGTGACGTGCATTTGTATTCATTCCCCTGTAGTCTGATACCCCTAAATAAAATTCTGAGTGACCAATCGCCTCCAGAAGTCACATAATTAGTAAATTGAGTTCACATGTGTGTGTCATTTCTTCTCAGTATAACTAAAGCTTTTCTGTTGAGGCCTCAGAGGTTTGTTTGAGAATATTAGGAATCAAACAGCATGGAAACCAAGGAATTCATCAGACAGGTCAAGGATAAAGTTGTGGAGAAGAATAAAGCAGGGTTAGGTTATAAAAAAGAGCCCAAGCTTTGAACATCTCATGGAGCACTATTCAATCCATCATCCAAAGGTGGAAAGAGTATGGCACATCTACCAAGACATGGCCATCCCTGACATCCCAAGCAAGGGGGGAGCACTAATTAGAGAAGCAGCCAAGAAGTCCATAGTCACTGGAGGAGCTGCAGAGGTTCACAGCTCATGTGGAAGAACCTGTCCACAGGAAGACTATTAGCCACATTCTATAAAAATTTGGCCTTTATCTTCCTGAAAACACCATGTTCACCGTCACACATGATGGTGACAGCATCCTGCTGTGGGGAGGCTTTTCTTCAGCAGAGACAGAGAAGTTGGTTAATGTTGATGTGAAGATGGATTCTAAATACTGAAAGAAAACCTGTGACAGGCTTCAAAAGACTTGAGACTGGGGCGTAAGTTCACCTTTCAGCTCGTCAACGACCCTAAACATGCTGCCAGAACTACAATGTATGGTTTAGATCAGAGCATATCCAAGTGTGTGAACGGCCCAGTCACAGTCCGGACTGAAATCCCAGTGTGAATCTAGGGCAAGACATAAAAATTGCTGATAACAGACGCCTCCATCCAATTTCACTGAACGAGAGTGCAAAAAAGGGGCAAAAATTTCTCCTAGATATCCAAAGCTGGTAGAGGCAGACCCCAAAAGACTGCAGCAGGAAGTGCAGAGAAAGATGGTGCCACAAAACGGATATCGGATGACTCAGGACCAGGGTCTCCATCCCTGTCCCTAACACTAGGGGGCGCCCTAGCTTTCCCTACTCCCCGGGATATCCAGAAGGTGAAGATGCCAAGGCCTTCACCCTTGCCTTATCTCCTGAGTTAGCTCTCTGTTTGTTCTCTTCCCCCACCCAGGGAAGAGGGGGCTACTGTGCACAGTAAAGGTACTGTCACACTTAGAGATGTACCAGCGATCCCGACCAGCGATATGACGCGGTCAGGATCGCTGGTGCATCGCTAAGTGGTCGCTAGTGAGCTGCCACATAGGCAGATCTCACTAGCGACATCGCTGGGGACGGGGGTCGCTACTTACCTGTCACACCAGGCGATCCTGACGTCCTCCCGCCCTGCTCCACGCGTCGCTCGTCGTCACAGCAGGAAGCGCCGCAGGAAGCTGACGACGAGAAACAGTCCTGAACGTTCTCGCGCGATCAGCGATAACCAGTGGGGGAGCCGGTCGTAGGTAAGTATCAGACACAGCGATATCGCTAGCAATATCGCTATAACGTCACTAATTATAGCGATATTGCTAGCGATATCTCTTAGTGTGACATGCCCTTAACACACTAACCTGACAAACAGGGCAACACAAATAAGGGTTAACAGAAAACTCCAGGCATACAAAATATTCACTCACATATAACAGAGTAATGCACCGGGGTGTGAAGGAAGGGAAATAAACCAAAATAGAGAAGGATAAGGAATTACCACACATACAAACCAAGCAACAGTCTGTCATGCCCATCATGCCGGCCATGCTGCTTGCGCTGCATGATCCCCATTGTCATGCCTGTCATGCCTCATCGTCCCCGGGCCCGGGTCCCTGCGGGCGCCCCGCGGGTCCCGCTTGTGTGTGCCCATGCACCTCCTGACTGTTATGCTGCAAGATCCCTGGAGCAGTGTGCACGCGCACCTCATGATTATTATGCTGCATGACCCCTGGAGCAGTGTGCACATGCACCTCATGACCGTTGTGCTACGTGACTCCTGGAGCAGTGTGCACACGCACCTCATGACTGTTATGTTGCATGATCCCTGGAGCAGTGTGCACGCTCACCTCATGGCTGTTATGCTGCATGATCCCTGGAGCAGTATGCACGCGCACCTCATGACTGTTGTGCTGCGTGACCCCTGGAGCAGTGTGCATGCGCATCTCACCTCGTGGCTGCCTGCCACTTCTTGTGCACACATGTGCTACCTCTCATGGCTGTGCGCCGTCGCTGGTGTGCACGCATACCTCATGGCTGCATGCTGTTGCTGTGTGCACGCCCGTCTCTGTGCTTGTATTCTGCCTCTTGTCCCGTGCCATGTTTTGTGTTGTCTTTCGTGCCATGTTTTGTCATTGCTATTCTTTGCCTTGTAGTACTTTCTCTGTTCTCTGCCTTTGCCTGTTTCGCCATGTCTTTCCTTGCCGTTCTTAGCCTTGTAGTACTTCCTATGTTCTCTGTCTTTGCCTGGCTCTGGGCCCTAGCATTGGCTCTGCTTCTCTTTCCTTTACCCGGCTCTATGCTTTGGCCTACGCTACGCTCTCTATGTGCTCTGTCTCGAACCCTGACCAGGACCATATCTTGTACCCTGACCCTGGCGTGCCCTCTGCACGCGCAGGACCTTGCCTTGAACTCTGCCCCTGGTGTGTTCTCTGCACGCGCAGGACCATGTCTTGATCTTGAACTGTGTCTAGTTCCGTTTTTTGTGCTCACTTGCACCTTTCGTATCAGGCTTTGCCGTGCTGTCTCGCACGCGTCTCTGTCCTGTACCTTTGCCTAGCCCTGCCTTGTGGCTGCGTGCCCCTTGCATGCGCCTGGTCATACCCATGCCCGCCTGTTTGTGCCTCAGCCGTGCCACTCTAGTCGTGCCCGCCTGTCTGTGCCTCAGGCGTGCCCGCCGGCAAGTGCTCTTGTGGTTTACGCCTGTCTGTGCCTCAGTCGTGCCCACCTGTCTGTGCCTCAGCCGGTACTGCCTGCCGGTGCCTCAGTCGTGTTTTCTGTGCTCTCTTGCACACACGCTGTTTCTCGCACTGTGTGTTTTTGTGTTACTCTAGCACAAGTCTTTTGCTACCTTTGCTCTGTCCTGAACCTTGTCTCTCTGTCGTGTTCTGAGTTCTATGACCTGTCTTGAACCTTTATGTCTTGTCCGTACCCAGCTCTGTGCTACTGCCTACGCTCTGCTCTTTGCCTTGAACCCTGTCCCCCGGCACGCGCAGGACCCTACCTTGAACCCTGTCTCTAGCGTGCCCCTCTGCACGTGCAGGACATCGTCCTGAACCTCAAAACCCGATGTGTTCTCTAGCATGTGCGGGACCTGCCGTTTAACCATGCACCCTGGTGTGCCTCCTAGTGCGGCCAGGACCATTCTTTGTACCGTACCCCTGGCGTGCCTCTAGCACGCGCAGGACCTTGAATCTTGAATCCTGGCGGCTTCTATAGCGCGCCCAGGACCTTAGACCTTGAACCCTGGCGTGTCCTCAAACACGCACCATGCCTAGTGTGTTGAACCCTGCCTTGCACCTTGCCTTGGACCTTGGCGTGTTCCTAGCATGCACCCTGCCTTGCACCTTGCCTTGGAACCTGGTGTGTTCCTAGCACGCACCCTGCCTTGCACCTTGCCTTGGACCTTGGCGTGCCCATGCACGCACCTTGCTATGTTTCCCTGTTATCAAGTCTTGCACCTGATGTTACCCGAGTTCACTTTTTAATGAAGATACCCTGAAACCATGCATTGTCTTGTTTCCTGCACGTCCCTTGTCGTCAGACACTCACACATTGTGTCTTCCTTGAGCCGGCCGTCTGGTTCCAGCAGTCGTGGTGGCTCACCCCCTTGGTCTTGCCCCTGACACGCCCTGTATAGGGGGTGGTTCCCCACAAGGTCAGCTCGCCATGGTGGGTGGGTGCCACGATCCAGAGGGTCCACTCTAAAAAATGACTCAACTGAAGCTGACTCCATCACACAGTCACTAATAACTCCTCCATCTCTCCTCATAAGAACTCCTCTCCCTCCGATAGCCATGCAACAAATATTAGCTCCGACAAGGATTTATAACAGAGACCACATTATAAAGGAGAAAGGAGTGGCTAACCAATGTCAGCTGTGAGCACAGATATTTCCATCATGGCTGATGGACCCCTTTTCTGCCAGAAGGAATAAACACATTTAAAATGAAGAAGTGCTTCTTCTCAGCGCCAGAGTAGGAGCAATCAGACGCTGCAGTCTCCTGGCTCCACATTGTCATGATAAGCCCGTGACAGTACCCACTCTTCTATGAGGGACCATTGGAACCTCAGGACCAGGCCTATCGGGGTGTGCCACGTGAAAAGCCCCAGACTAGTCTGACCGCATGATTATCAAATGCCGGTACCCAAATCCTCTCCTCAGGATCGTACCCCCTCCAATGTACCAGATACTGAAGCGACTAGAGTTGAGCGACTTTGGTCGGATCAGGTTTCATGTAAAAAAATTTGTTTCAGATGAAACTGGTCCGACTGGGGCAAAAATAGTCGGAGTTTCGTCCGAAACCCGACCCCAATGCAAGTCAATGGGGAATAAAAGTTGGCATTGAGTGGATGAATGTCATCCGCTCAATGCCGACTTTTATTTCCCATTGACTTGCATTGGGGTCGGGTTTCGGACGAAACTCCGACTTTTTTTTTGCCCCAGTCGGACCAGTTTCATCTGAAACAAATTTTTTTTCATGAAACCCGATCCGACCAAAGTCGATCAACTCTAGAAGCGACCAATGAACAAGACGAAAATCCAAGATCTCTTTTATCTTGACAGTGGCTACGATCTTATAAGGACCGATAAACCTGGGACCCAGTTTCCAAGATGGAACCTTCAGCTTAATGTTTCTAGAGGGCAGCCATACCAAGTCACTAACACACAGGTCGGACCCACCAAAAGTCTTCGATCAGCCAAACTCTTATAGTTGGATCCCATCTTCCTCAAATTATTCATAACCCATATGGTAGTAATAGAATATGAAAAACCTTCTTCTTCCGGTAATCTAGAAGGGCAATGACTATTAACTGAACTAAACTGAGGACGGAACCCATATGCCCCGAAAAACGGGTACTTACAGGTCGATTCCTGACAACGATTATTTACAGCGAATTCGGCCAGTGGTAAATAGGTAACCCAGTCTACCTGATTTTCAGATACGAAACACCTGAGGTATGTCTCTAGATTCTGGTTAACCAGTTCAGTCTGCCCATTAGACTGCAGGTGAAAGCGGAAGAAAATGGCAAATACCCTGAAAAAATTGGAGACAAACTGCACCCCCTGGTCAGAAAAAATATCGGTCGGGATCCAATCTAATTATTTCCCTGATGAAAACTTGCACTAAGGATTTGGCGTTCGATAAAGCTGGTAAAGCGATAATATGAGACATTTTACTGAATCTATATTCCACCAGCAGTATTACAGTATTCTTTTCTGAAACGATAAGATCCATGATAAAATCGACTGACAAATGAGTCCAAGGTCTCACGCTGCTAGCGGGGATCTCACGGAGGTCACCGCAGTTCAGCCCGGCTAGGAACGGAACCTCAGTGACTGGAGGTAACCTCAATGACGTCACTACCGTTCACTGAGGCTGTGCTCGCAGCCGCTCAGTCACCAGTGGTTCTCAGCCTGGACGGTCGCATCTTGGCACTGTCCAGGTTGAAAACTGTTTATCCCCCAGACATGGATTACGGCGTGGGACAGAACGACAGACAGGAATGGTATATTGTTGTTTTCTTAATTTTAGTTTTATTACAGGAATTCAGTGGAATATTCATTTGGTGAGCATGACTGTGTTTGTTATTTTTAAATAAAAAAGTAAAAGTGTGTTTTGTTTTATTTCTAATAAAGGACTTTATACTTGCTGTGTCTTTATTTACCATGTAACTATAGGATTATTAATGGATAGGTGTCATATAGACACAATACAAAGGTGACATCAACCCCACAAATATTTACCCCACTTGCCACCGCTACAGGGCAAGTGGGAATAGCCGGGCAAAGAGCCAGAATTGGCGCATCTATTTTTAGGCTGGGGAGGGTCAATATCCATGGCCCCTTACCAGCCTAAGAATACCAGCCCCCAGCTGTCTGCTTTAGCAAGGCTGGTTGTCAAAAATGGGGGGGACCACATGCCGTTTTTTAAAATTATTTAAATAATTAAAAAAACTGTGTGGGGACCCCTCTGTTCTTGATAACTAGCCTTGCTGAAGTTGACAGCAGAGGGTTGCAGCCCCCAGCTGTGAGTTTTGTCTGTCTGGTTATCAAAAATACAGGGGAACCCATGATGGCTTTCTTTTTAATTATTTATCTACAGCACAGGAGCTGGCTGATGAATACACCCATCAGCCGCTCCTGCTATCGCTGTTATTAGCGGCAGCCGGTGTCAGATGATGGGAGCTGTTGTCCCATCAGCTGACACCAGTGACAGGAGGTAAACTTTATACTTCTGATCACAGCTGTGCGCTCACGCTGTCTTTTGACAGCGTGTGAACCGCGGCTCTCTGATCGGCGGGGTTGATTTAATTGCCGATCGGAAGCGGTGTTTGCCGCGCTGCCATGCACATGATAGCACGACAAACACTAGGTGTTCGGGCAGCCAAACCCGAACAGTAACATGGACTTCCTGGTGAAGTCCGTGTTTGGTGTCCGTGCCCGAACAGTAAGTGTTCAGTACAGACTCAGAACTTTACTGTTCGGGTTCACCCATCTCTATTGGAGAGCCCCCAACTATGAGAGGTCTTAGAATGTGCACAGATACCTCAGGCGGCTACATACTCCTGGACATCCTGATGAGCACCTGTCTACCAAAAACACTGAGTAAGCTGATCAGCAGTGCCTTTATTACCAGAGTGTCTCGCCAACACTGAATCTTGATGTTCACTAAGGACTCAGATGGAGATTAACAGGAACAAACAGTTTACCAAGTGGACAGGCAGCAGGGGTGTCCCCCTGGGCGTCAACAACCTCTCTATCCAGATCGGAACATATAGATGCCATCACCACCCCTTTTTGAAGAATAGGTATCGGTTTGCACTTATCTCCTCCCCCAGGAAATCAACGGGATAAGGCATCTGCCTTAATGTTTTGTTTCCCGACTATATGCGACAAAAAAGTTAAACCTGGTAAAGAACAATGACTATCTTTCCTGTCAAGGTGTTAGACGTTTCGCTGATTCCAAATATACCAGATTCTTACGATCCATGATTACCATAACGGGGTGAACCGCTCCCTCCAAAAAATGACGCCACTCTTCAAAAGCTCATATGATAGATAAGAGTTCCCTGCTACCAATGTCACAATTTTTCTCAGCAGAAGACAGTTTTTCATAAAAATAAGCACATAGTTGCCATTTACCAGGAGACACACCCTGCGACAATACAGCCCCCACTCCCACATCAGACACATCGACCTCAACGATAAAAGGCTGAGACGTCAGGCTGTATAAGAATCAGCACAGAAGAAAAATACCTCTTCAATGTCTCAAATGCCTCCCTGGCAGGATTGGACCAATTAGAGAAGTCTGTCTCCTTCCTGGTCATATCCATAAGAGGCTTGGGTACTACCGAAAAGTTCCATATGAATTTACGTAGTAGTTGGCAAAACCTAAAAACCTTTGTAACGCCTTCAAATCCTCTGGACGATCACAATCCAATACCGCCCAGACATTCGCTGGATCCATGCGAAAACTGGTGGAAGACAACACATATCCCACATATCCTAGGAAAGGGATCTTCTCAACCGAGAACATACACTTCTCGGGTTTGATATATAATTTATTGTCTCAGAGTATATGTAAGACCTGCCTGACATGTACCCAATGGCGGATCTTAATAGGGGCGGATGGGGAGGTCGCCCAGGGCCCAAGGTTTTTTGGGGGCCCAGGGGCAGGGGCCCAGGGGCAGGGGCGGGCTGGGCCGGGTGGCAGAGAGGCAAATGCCCCCCGGACCGCTCCCCCAGCACCTGTACAGGGCCGGCCGTGCCCTGTGCTGTGACGCCGCCGGCAGCAGACAGCCGCCCGCGTCACATTCTATGAGGGGCCGGGAGCTGTGCACGGCCGTCACCTTGACGGCTGCTCAGCTCCGGCTGTACTTCCGGGTCAGATGTCGGGCGTGCGCGATGACGTCATCGTGCACGCGCCGACATGTCCCGGAGGATGCTGAAAGCAGAGGCGCTGCTGGGGAGCGAGCCGGCTGTGAGGTAAGTATGGGGAACTTTTTTTATTTTTTTTATTTATAAAATGAATTAAATGGGGGAGGGGGTGAGTGGGGGCTGTACACAATGAAGGGGGGGTGACTGGGGCCTGTATATGATGAAGGGGGGGTGACTGGGGCCTGTATATGATGAAGGGGGGTGACTGGGGCCTGTATATGATGAAGGGGGGTGACTGGGGGCTGTATATGATGAAGGGGGGGTGACTGGGGCCTGTATATGATGAAGGGGGGGTGACTGGGGGCTGTATATGATGAAGGGGGGGTGACTGGGGTTGTACAGGATGAAGGGGGTGAGTGGGGGCTTCACAGGATGAAGGGGGGATGAGTGGGGGCTTCACATGATGAAGGGGGGTGAGTGGGGCTGCACATGATGAAGGGGGGGTGAGTGGGGCTGCATATGATGAAGGGGGGTGAGTGGGGCTGCACATGATGAATTGGGGGTAAGGAGGACTGCACATGATGTGGGGGTAAAATTAACTGCACATGATGATGGGGTAGTGGGGCTGCACATGAAGTTGGGGGGAAGGGGACTGCACATGATAAAATGGAAGGGGGGATAAGGGGCTGAAAATGATGAAGCGGCACTGCAGATGAAGTGAGTGGGTGATAGGGGACTGCAATGGATGAAGTAAGGGGACTTCAAATTAAAGTGGGGACATTAAAGTGGATCCCCTATGGCCAGGATCATGTTGGGCGATTTTGTGCGTATTGGCCGTAGGCCTACAGCTTATGTGCAACGTCTTTTTAGGCCATGTCCACACGTGGTGGAATGGTGGCGGGTTTTCCGTATGGACCCGCAGCAAACCAAGTGCTGCGGTCCGTATGGCTGTCAATTCCCGCACGGGGACCGCAGCGCTCAGGTGGGAAGGGGGGTACAGGGGCCCAGGTTTTATAAACAGCCCCGGGCCCATAGTCCACTTAATCCGCCACTGCATGTGCCTGGTGTGACTTAAGGTCAAGTGAATAAATTAATATGTCATCCAGATAGATAACCATGAATCTGCCTACCAGGTGACTAAAGATGTTATTTATAAAGTGTTGAAAGACGGCGGGCACATTCGTCAACCCAAAAGGCATTGCCAAATTCTCATAGTGTCCCCCAGGTGTATTAAATGCTGCTTTCCACTCATCTCCCTCTTTAATGCAGATGAGATTATACTGTCTCTGGGGACCATCTTGGAGAACCATTTTGCCCCTACAATTTGATTAAAGAGGTCTGAAATGAGAGGGAGCAGATAAGATCACAGACAGGGATCGCATTGAGTTCATGGAAATCCAGGCAAGGGCATAACCCCGCATGTTTTTTCTTTACAAAGAAGAACCCCACGGCAACAGGGGATGAGGATGGTTTGAAATGACCTTTAGCCTAGCTTTCCGTGATGTAGTCCTTCATGGCCTGCCTCTCTGGACCAGAGATATTATAGAGTCTGCTTTTAAACAGCTTCAAACTAGGGACAAGATTTATGACGCAATCATAAGGATGATGGGGAGGGAGTTCTTGGCACCCTGCTCCGGAGAACACGTCCCCAAAATCCGACAGGTTACTCAGCACAGACTGGGTATCCATCCTAGCAAACCGGGAGCCAAAGCAGTGTCCTTGACAATACCCACTCCATTTTACTACCTCCTGAGTCTGCCAATTTATCACAGGATTGTGCAGAGAAAGCCAAGGAAGTCCCAGTACCACAGGTGAGGGCAGAACCTCTAGCACATAACAATCTATCACCTCAGTGTTCATGACCCCCACCTGAAGCCGTAAGTCTTGGACGACTTGAGTAAAATGCCGCTGTCTCAAGGGGGCGGAGTCGATGGTGATTATGGATATGGGTCTGGACAGAGTATGTGGGATGAGGCCTTGGACCTGAACGAACTTAGCGTTGATCAAATTAAACCCTGCCCCACTGTCCAGAAATGCAGACAGGTCCACCTTCAACCCACCTAGGTGGATTACAGCTGGTAGGAAAAATTGTGTCCTACCCACGGAGGTGATGAGGACACCTGGACCAACCTCCTCGCTACTCAGGCCACCTAGTTTCCCTGGCAGTTATTCTACTATGTGATCGTTAGGGACACGTGCCTACGAAATGGCCATTTTTACCACAATTGAAACACACCCGCCCTTTACGCCGGACAACAGGTAGTTCAACAGAGTGAGGTGGGTCGCCCGCCAGGGCAGTGGGGTACTTGGTACCGGGCCGGTATCTCAGAGGGAAGTGTCACAGTAAAAGGGGTTAAGCGTGGCTAATTAAAGTTTATAAATGGATGATACGTGACGCCACCTGTGGTGCTCGGCGATGAAGGGGTTAAGCCGACGCTGCAGGTAGATCCTCTGGGACAGATGGTATAAGGCAGCAATATGTAAGAGCTCCCCACAGGTAGAGCTGTAGCCCTAGGGCAGTAGTAATAGGTGTTGAGGAAGAGGGTGCAGTGTTAGGCACAGAGATGTAGCAGTGCTGAAGGGGTTGCAGGAAGAAGGCAATGGCACAACAGGGTGCAGTTTCCTTTACCTTTACTTTGCTTTGCAAGTGCAGTCCAGGATCCAGATTACAGATGGAACAGGAGTTGGCCAGCCTGGAAGCAACTCAGGAATCTCTCTATGCAGATGGGTTGTGTAGTCTCCTTTCTAGCGCTTATCTGAGGTACATGCAGTACTGAGTTACACTGAAGTTCCTCTTGCTTGCTCTCTTTTAGAACCCCCTCGTATGGCAGACAGCTGTAGCCTCCTTCTTCTGGCTCACCCGTTGCTGTTGAGTCTCCGAGTCTTATGTGGGAACAGAGCATTTACAGCTTCCTATTCCTCCGGTTTCTGCTGCAGGAACATCAGTATTCATACAACTTCGGAGACCGGACTCCAGACCATGCGCTATGCTAGAAGTGAGCCTGAACTCAGCTCAATCCTCCAGCTCTTCTCCTCTCGTCCACACACTTCGCCCTCCTCACCCAAACTGACTAACATCCCCTCCTCGGCCCCCAGAGAGCAGCTCCTCCCCCAGCTGTGGTTCAGAGCTCCCTCTGCTGGCCTGGATGGGAACCATGCTGTGTGTTGAATTTACCTGACAGAGAGACCCTTTATTGCTTCCAAGCATGACATCACACTCCCTAGGAGGAAGGTACTGCGACTGTGGCGACCATACTCCTGGGGGTGCCACAGAGGTGCCGCACCCACCTTCATGGGTTCCTCAGCAGGCTCAGTGCTGACCTCCCTTTACCCCAGGCCTCCCGCACCCAGAGGTGACTCCCTATGTCTCTTGCGAAGGCGGCAATCAACTTGGATCTCCAGAGACATGGCTGCCTCAAGGGAGTCAGGAGTTTCATACAGAGCTAAGGCATCCCTCACCCTTACAGTAAGCCCCTCACAGAACTGACTATGGAGTGCAGGGTCATTCCACTTGGTGTCTGTGGCCCAGCTCTGGAACTCAGAGCATTATTCCTCCATCGGCTCGTCTCCTTGCTGAAGTTGGTGCAGTGTGGACTCAGCTAAGGAGACGCAATCGGGTCATCATATATAAGGCCCAGTGCCGGAAAAAATCACTCCACTGTCTGAAGTGGCTGAGAGTCAGATGTGAGAGAAAATGCCCATGCTTGGGGGTCCCCCAGGAGAAGCGAGATTACTTTCCTTGCACATTGCTCCTCTTTACCTGGGGAAACCGAATGTAACCTCAAGTACAGTTTACAGACCTCCCGGAACACAGCAAACTTGTCACGCCCCCCCAGAGAACCTGTCAGGCAAAGCGATCTTGGGCTCCACTGTGGTTTGTTTGGGAGATGAGTGTCCCACACCAGATGTATCAGGGTGCTGCAAAACCACCATGTGTAAATCTGGCAACTGCAGACTGAGCTGTCGCAGTTGCCCTGTCAGAGCAGCGATTGGATCCATAATGATTCAGAAAAAATGGTCACGGTCAGAGCTAATATCACGACATGGCTGTCGGGTGACCCAGGACAAGGGGCTCCTTCCCTGTCACTAACGCTAGGGGGCGACCTAGTTCGTTCTACTCCCCGGGATACTTCCGAAGGTGAAGATGCTGGGGCCTCCACCCTTGCCTTATCTCCTGAGTTAGCCCTCCGTGTGTTCTCTTCCCCTCACCCAGGGAAGAGGAGCGCTACTATGCACCATAGTACACCAACCTGACAAAGAGGGCAACACAAACAAGGGTTAGCAGAAAACTCTAGGCATACAAAATATTTACTCACATATAACAGAGGAATCCACTGGGGTGTGAAGGTGGGAGAATAAACCAAAATAGAGAAGGATAAGGAATTACTACACATACAAACCAAGCAACAGTCCCTAATAACTCTCCAACTCTCCAGCTCATAAGAACTTCTCTCCCTTCATTAGCCGTGCAGAAAATGCTAGCGCTGACAAGGATTTGTAACAAAGCCCAGATTATAAAGGAGAAAAGAGTGGCTAACTGAGCTTAACTGTGAGCACAGGGAATTCCAACATGACTGATTAATCCCTGTTCTGCCAGAAGGAATAAACACATTTAAAATGAAGGTGGAATGCTTCTTCTCAGCGCTGGTGTAGGAGCCATCAGATGCTGCCGTCTCCTAGCTCCACACTGTCATGGTAACTCCGTGATAGGTGGTCTTACAAAGTATTGACTCAGGGGCTGAATACAAATGAATGTCACAATTTTCAGATTTATATTTAAAAAAACAATTATAAAACCTTGTATCATTTCCTTTACACTTCACAAATACTTTCTACATTGCATTGGTATCACATACAATCCAAATAAAATACATTTAAAGGGAACCTGTCAGCAGGATTGTGCACAATAACCTACAGACAGTGTCAGGTCGGTGCTGTTATACTGATCACAATGATACCTGGTGATGAAATCCGTCTTGTGGTTGTTGTTTAGTTTTTATTTGTAGTTTTCAGTTAATGATATGCTCATGCTTGGGGGTGGCCTGTGAGGGGGTCTTCATGTGGTGCTCTGATTAGTTATTCATCAGTATTTCTCCTGACAGGACATTGATCCCTTATTGACCTGCCACCTAGTTTACATGATGAATATTATATACTGTATACAGTTAAAACCAGAAGTTTCCATACACTATATAAAAAGACACATATGCATGTTTTTCTCAATATTTAACATAAAATCAGAATAAACCTTTCCTGTTTAGGTCAGTTAGGATTACCATAATTATTAATATTTGCCAAATGCCAGAATAATGAGAGAGAATGTTTTAAGGCATTTGTATTACTGCAAAGTCAAAAGTTTATATACAATTCATTAGTATTTGGTACCATTGCCCTTAACTTGAATGACTAGGGTCAAACGTTTGGGATCTCCTTCTACAAGCTTCTCACAATAGCTGGTCAGTATTTGGGCTCATTCCTCCTGACAAAACTGGTGTAATTGATCCAGGTTTGTAGGTCGCCTTGCTCGCACCTGCCTTTTCAGCTTTGCCAATACATTTTCAACAGGATTGAGATCAGGGCTTTGTGATGGCCACTCCAAAACATTGACTTTGTTATCCTTAAGCCACTTTATTACCATTTTGGCAGTATGCTTCGGGTCATTGTCTATTTGGAAGACCCATTTCCACCCAAGCTTTACCTTTCTGGCTGATGTCTTGAGATGTTGCTTCAGTACTGACCACATAATCTTCTTTTTTCATGATGCCATCTATTTTCTGACTTGCACCAGTCCCTCCTGTAGCAAAACAACCCCACAGCATGAGGCTACCACCCCCCCGTGTTTCACAGTTGGGATGGTGTTCTTAGGCTTCCAACCTTTTCCCTTTTTCCTCCAAACGTAATGATGGTCATTATGCCCAAAACGTTCAATTTTAGTTTCATCAGACCACAGAATATGTCTCCAAAAATTAAGGTATGTGGTCCTGTGTGCATTTGCAAACATTAATCTTTCTTTTTCTGTTTCTTTTGGAGTAATGCCTTCTTCCTGGCAGTGTGGCCTTTTAGCCTATGTTGATACAGTACTTGTTTAACTGTGGATATTGACACAATCTTACCAGTTTCCATCATCATCACAAGGTCTTTTCCTTTTGTCTTTGGGTTGATATGCAGATGTCGCATGAAAGTGCGTTCATCTCTGGGACACAGAACCCATCTCCTTCCTGAAGGGTATGATGGCTGGATATTCCTATCTTGTTTGTACTTGTGTATAATTGTTTGTACAGTTGTGCAAGTCCACAACTCTTTCTGATATCTTGGCTGATTTATTTAGACTTTCCTATGATGCTACACAAAGAAGCTGTGTGTGTAAGGTGTGCATTAAAATACATCTATAAGTGTGTCTCTAATTTACTCAGATGTTGCCAAAAAAACAGAATCAAAAGCTTCCAAACACATGAAATCATCATATGGGCAGTTCAGAATTGTTTACAGGCATAGTAATCTTAGTGTATGTAAACATTTAGCTTTGCAGTAAGTAATAAAAATGCCTTAAAACATTCTCTTATTATTCTGGCATTTGGCAAATATGAATAATTATGGTAATCCTAATTGACCTAAACCGGGAAAGGTTTATTTTGATTTCATGTCAGATATTAAGAAAAACATGCAGATGTGTATTTTTATATAGTGGATAGAAACTTCTCGTTTCAACTGTATATTGAAAAAAAAATCCCCTTCAGCAGGCAGGCATCGGTGGCGGCGCCTGTGCTGCAGCATGTATTGTATAATGTGCATTTATTTCTTTTATTTTCTGATATAACTAAATTCATAAAAAAAAATTTGTCTCAAAATATCGCTGGTCGCGCCTGTGCAGTATCAGCTATCTGCGATCTGATAGATACTACTGCACAGGTGCCGGATGCCATCTTGCTAGTGAAAAAAAAGTCTCCACTAAAGGCCCCGTTACACACTTCAATGTCCCAGCGATCCCGCCAACGGCTCTTAGATACCCGCTCTTAGATGCCCGCTGTTTACCTTGGATACCAGCTCCCAGCGTCGCTGATCGTTGGTCTCTCGCTGTCACACGCAGCGATGCGTGCTGGCCAGCGGGAGACCAACGATCAAAAAATGGCCCAGTACATTGCTGCACGATCAGCGATACTCGGCGGGGGGCCGGTCGCTGATGCGTGTCACACACAGCGATATCGCTGTGACGTCACAAAATCAGCGATCTTGCTGGCGATCTTGCTGTGTGTGACGGGGCCTTAAGATGGCAATGTCCACGCTTGCATAGTAGCAGCTATCAGGGATCCGATGCTCTCGCATCGTATGCCATACGTTGGTGTGACTCCAGCCTAAGTGAGAAAAAAAGGATGCAAAATTTTGCCAAAATAGAAAGCTCAAAAGAGAAAAATGGCTTATCCTAAATGACAATATGAAGATAGACACAGATGTGTGAGTGCAGCCTAAATCAGTGATAACAAAAAGATGTCCATTCAGTATTGTGTTTGTGCCTTTTCTTGGAGCAGAAAAAGTTTTTTTTCTTTTGATTGTGGTTTTGGCTATTCAAATGTTTAAGCCTAATTTATCATGTTAGACTTATTTTCCAGTAAACTAGTGGAGTAGAAAATGTCTTTTTTGTTGCTTTTTTTGCAGTTGAAGACTAATGTACCCCATTTGAAGCTTATCAAAACAATTGTGTTTTGTTTTATTCTACAAATGTGGAAAAGAGGCAAAAAGTAAGCATCTCTGAATTTGACCTAATTCATAAAATATTGTACACCATTAGGATTAAGCTGTGACAAAATCTGCCATCAAAGAAGGAAGAAAAGACAGAAAAATACTTTAAACCTTCAAATGATGAATTATTTAGGACCAAAATGTTTGAAAGCAAGGACTATTTGTGTGGCGCCCCTGAGGCTCAGCCGCCACCGAAATACTGCACCTTCTCCAAAGGTGTAGTGCCCCACCATCCAGGTAAGGTGGGAACTCCTTTCCACGCTCCAACACTCACACCCCACACAACAGGGTAGTTCTGCACAACCACATTGCGGCTCAGTGCTTAGAGAGTAGCAGAGCACCTCTGGTGGTTCCCTGCTTGGAACATTGGATGTGCTGGGAGGTGGGTGGAGTTAAGATACATAAAATAGTGGGAAAGTTTAGATTTAAAGGTCAGTCCCGTAGGGGAGTCGATCAAGGAGGTTGAAGGAAGCCACTCGGTGAGGAGTGGGGATCCCTGGAAGAAGGGATGGAGGAAGGAGTGCTGCAGCTGCCTCAGTGACCTGAGCCAGCTGGCACGGGAAAGGGAAAGGAAAGAAGGAGGAAGGACATTGATCTGTAACCTAAGCATCCATCAGAAAGAGAGACAAGTACGGAGCGAAGGAGAATAGAACAGAGAGGACGTGGGTTGGAAGGAAGCACCCTGCCTATAGGTTCTAAGCGCAAGGCCAGGGCCCAGTCCCCGAGGTTGTATGGACACTTATGGTTCTGCAGCAGACACCGGTGGAGTAGTTGGCTGTAAATGCACTACTCCCATCTAAGACTTGGGGCACAACAGCAATTGTATAGAGAACCGGGACTCAGGAGAAGGGAGTCCCCGAAGCAGGCTACAGCTGTCTGCCATACAAGTAAGGATCTTGGGAACATCTGTCAGGAGGAACTCCAGGATAACTTAGTACTAGGAGATCGTCACACTTCAAGGCGCTATAGAGGAGACGTTCAGAAAGGTACATGTTGGCGGAGTGTTGGAGAGGAGCATCCTATCTTGCCTGGAGGTTGACTGAGTCTCTGACCCAGAGGACACGGCCCGGAGGGAGGCATCTGTATGTGCTACAGACTGTGAGTAAAGCTTTGGAACTGCAAGCCTCGGTGTCCTCCATTCATTCTGCGTCTCTCTGCATCCATTGCACCTACACTGCCCTGGGACTACAGCTCCACCTGTGGGGAGTTACACCATCTTTGCTGCACCACAACATCAGTCCCAGCGGATCTGCATGCAGCGTCGGCTTAACACCTCCCTTGCCGAACACCACAGGTGGCGTCACAAATCATTTCATTTAACTACATTCCACCATTCAACCACCCCATTACTTGGGTACCCAGGGCCACGGACCGGGTCACCGCTGCTGTGACACATCCCCCTGACACCGGCCCGGTACCGAATACCCCACAGCCCTGGGGGGGCGACCCATTTGCTTTTGCCTTTTCTTTGTGAAGCCATTAGTGGCTGGTTTGTGATAAGGAAGGGAAGATGGAGGTTCTCCAAATACCTCACCACTCTGTGCTATATATATTTATAAGTTATATTCACACACATTTTTTCTTAGCACTACCTTGTTTTTCTAAAAAAAAATTAAATAAAAAAAGCAACCCTGGGTGTGGCCAAGAGACTCCGTGCACCCTGGGTTTGGCCAAAAGGCTCAGTGCACCTTGGGTGTGGCCAAGAGGCTCAATGTGGCATTCCACCCACTGGTTTTGCATGCGTGGCGCCCATGTCTGTAGCACCACAAAATGCCTGCATGTGTAATATACTTTTATCTGTATTGCCAGCTATTGTGAGGGCTACGTTATCTGCTATTATAATTGCACACATTTTACCAGATCCCATACTGGCAGATTGTATGCCTTAGCCTGAACCATGAATAGAGGAGGCAGAATTCAAACTCACCATATATCTGAATAAATTATTAGCATATACTTAACAATGTATACTGTATAAAAAGCTGTGTTTGAACCAATCCCCCTCTAAGAAAAAAGGATGGCAGACCATCCGGTACACATAAAAATAATTCAAAGATGGATGGAAATAAAATCCCGCAGGGTAAAAAATACAAAAATATATATATATATTTATATATATACAAAAATAATATATAATGCTAAAAGAAATATGTATAATAATAATAAATTATTCAGGAGCACAATACTAAATTATTTTATTTTAAAAAAATGCCTTTATTAAAATATTGGCACAGCATATAAGTACATAATAAAAAGAAAAACACAACCACATTAGCAATATGTGTATGGAATAAGGAAAAACCAGTCCATGACAAAAGGCTTAATTAATAAACCAGGTAAATAATCAAGTGACACAAAAAACTCAAGATATAAAAGCAATGTATACTCAAAGTGCTATAGTGCAACTGTGCAGACGCGAAATCCCACTAAAAAATGTGCAACATAACCACAATGAACAAAGTGCAGTGTATAAAATACCTGCAAGCCTATTTGCGCTGTGTGGAGTAAACGTGCCCCGACGCGCGTTTCGGAAAATAAATCTCCTTCATCAGGGGGGTTAATAATCTACAGTGCGTGTGAAGGGTTTATTTATAATAGAATCAATTACGGGCAAATAGCTCAGCAGCGCATGCGCCGTCATTACAATCCGGAAGTCACAAAGCGATACACATCATGTGACTAAATACTTCCGGGTATGTTAAATTTTAATCACTGTGAGACGCCGTATCTATATGAAGCAGCGGCGTGTTCAATAGCGCGTGCATATAGCACAATGCTCATTATTTCCAATGAAGTTTATTTATAATAGAATCAATTACGGGCAAATAACTCAACAGCGCATGCGCCGTCGTCATTACAACCCGGAAGTCACAAAGCGATACACATCATGTGACTAAATACTTCCGGGTATGTTGAATGTTAATCACTGTGGGACGCCGTTACCATGTGAACCAGCGGCGTATTCAATTCATATAGCACAATTCCCATTATTTCTAATGAGGTTAATCACGGGCAGAGAACTTAACGGCGCATGTGTAGCCAATACACCACGGAAGTCACAATGCGACAGGCGTCATAGAAAACACTGTCGCCATGCGAACCACCTGTGATCAGATAACACATGCGCACAGTTTAATGCCAATGATAACCTCAAACTAAATAATAAAAACGAGGAAAATAAATATGTGGGAAGTGGATGTAACTCTATCAAATATGAGGCATAAAACCTCATGGAGCAAACAAAACACAGTGCTGTAATAATATATATTGGTGCATGTGACAACCTATATACCTTAATTATAGTACATAAATATTCAATAATGAGCACATAAGGCATATATATAATATAATAATAATTAATTCCATAATTGCATAAAAATACATTAATTATAAATACAAAAAAGTGCACCCAATAGAAAACAAATATAAAGTGCTATAAATAATAAGTAAATATAAATAATAATTTACTAAAAATATATACATATATATAAATATATAGAAAAATATATATGAAGCAGCCTCCAGGTCCAGTACTCACTGTGCTGGAGGCTGCTTCACTCCTGGTATTCAAAGGACTGGAGTAAGAGGCCAGAATAAACAGTTCAACTTTATTTTCCTCAGGACACAGCACATCCAAGATGAGGAGCCTGGTGAAAACGGCACTTCGACTTCCCTTCCTGCGACCGACTTCAGCCCACAAAGGTACACATCTACCAGGTAATCCTGCCCGTGCACTCTCCGGTGGCCCACTTGACTACTTAATCAGCTCCCACACTCTGGCTGTCACCTCCAACAGGGACTCTTCCACTGACCTCCCTGGCTTGACAGCTTCCAGATTCAGACAGACTTCTCCCCAGTGGCTCTCCCACTGGCTGTACTGTCTCATCAGCCCCCACTCTCAGGCTGACGTCTCCCCAGTGGCTCTCCCACTGGCTGCTGCTGTAGGCACCACACTCTCGTCCTCAGCTCAGGATTGTACAGGGACTCTGCTTCACACCCCGTGTCCATCTGCTAAGCTTCTCAGGGACAATGCCTCCTGACCCTCACAGGGCTACCCCCCCCCCCCGACTGCCTGGAATCAAGAACTATCTCCTCAGTTCCTGGTTAACCACTCCTCTAATGTCCCCGTAGTTAACCCTTCTAGTGTCCTCCCAAAGGCTCCCATATAAATGTGCTCAGTGCCCCCATCTTGTGTCCCTTTTCTAGCACTACACTGTCTCTACCTAATGCACCTTTATAACACAGTTTGGCAATGAAACATATACACAGATAAGCATGTACAGACTATTCCAAATGTCAGTACGGGAAATAACCGTGTTAACAATATATTACGGGGCTTAAGGCCCACCTCCTTACAGAATCAAGGACACTGTTGTAAGAAGTAAGTGTTCTGAAAGGATTCACATTGCCTGCTCGCTGGAAGAGATCACTGACCTAATAACTGTTTATCTTGGACCCCTGGGGATCCAAAGAATCGCTTACCAGAAGTATATTTGGCAGCAGTAAGGCTACACAACCTCACAGTAGAGAAACTGAACCCTCACCAGGCAGGTCTGAACCACACCCTGTATGTGAACTGTATGGAAGCTTGTGGGACTGTTTGCAGAGCTGCAGTAAAAGATACAAACTGATCATCACCCTGTCTAATGCTGATTATGCTCTGCTGCAACATCCCTGCTCCAACTCACCTGGGAGCCAACCCTAGTTGGGAAGGGGTTAATCATCTGGCACTGTCCATCACCACCTAACCCCCAGGGACCCTCATCAGTGCCAAGCCATACCAGGCCAAAAATCACAACTGGCGTCACAAACCTTTTTATTATTTTATTATAAACCCCCACAATTGAAAAAAGACAAGCATGTGCCCCCGGCCAGACCATGCCAGCACTCGTAACAGTGTAGGGAGGAGGACTCCCAGACAGTGAAAGGACAGATACCCAGGGGACCGCCATCAGGGTTCCTGAGGGAGCGATACTGGGAGGACAGTAAAAGGAAAGACTTGACTGAAGTTGTCAGGGAAACAGGGGGCGGGGCAAGCTTAAAAGGAGCAGGGGGCACGCTGAAGTGGCAGTTGACAGAGAGCAGGACAACAGACGGAGCCGTGTGAGACAGAGAGGACCGAGGGAGCAGACGGTGTGTTGTGGAGAGACCGACAGGGGCCTGTGAAAGGAAAGCTGCGGACTCACCGACTAGTGACACGTGAGAGACTTGTACCGGCGGCCGCTCCCCGCATACGGTCACATACAGCCAGTCCCGCTGCTTCCCACCCTGTTGCGACAAGGCGGTTACCTCAGGTGACCGCTGCGACGACAGACCTTTCCTTTACAGTGGTCAGGACACTGCCCCCCTGCCTTCTCCCACAGCTGCGGCCCTGTCATCACCAGCCCCAGGGGGCGCCACCTCGCTACAGGCGGCAGTAGAGGCCCCCATCCGGTTTGCTAAGGGACCCTGAGCAGAGGTTGGTGAACGGTTATATTTAGAGACTGCGTCATTACCACGCCCCCATCAGCACCGTTTCTTCAGGGCCTGTTGCGCCCCACCGACACCGTTTCTTCATGGCCTGTTGCGCCCCACCGGCACCGTTTCTTCAGGGCCTGTTGCGCCCCACCGGCATCGTTTCTTCAGGGCCTGTTGCGCTCCACCGGCACAGTTTCTTCAGAGCCTGTTGCGCCCCACCGGCACCGTTTCTTCAGGGCCTGTTACGCCCCACCGTCACCGTTTCTTCAGGGCCTGTTGCGCCCCACCGGCATTGTTTCTTCAGGGCCTGTTGTGCCCCGTCAGCACCGTTTCCTCAAGGCCTGTTGTGCCCCACCGGCATTGTTTCTTCAGGGCCTGTTGCGCCCCACACGTACAGTTTCTTCAGGGCCTGACAAGCCTAAGTCTTCCCGGAAGATCGAGGCGTCAAGGCAGCTGCATCAATGACCTCTAAGCGCTGCATCTGCAATCCTGAGCGACGCGTGGAAGGATAAGTGGACTTTAGAAAATAAGTGTTATCGTTTGGCCATAGTCTGGCCTCCGTCACCCGGACTAGCCAGGTTACTCGCAGTTACACAAAAAGTACTGTTTAGTTCATTGAGTTCCTGCGAGGACAGATTGCTTGTTCCCCCGTTTTGTCTGTTCAGTATAGCCCTAGTGGTTTCAATTTATAAAAGTTTATTATACAAGTCATACCCTGTCTCGTGTCTCGTCACTGCATCCTGAGAACCTGCTAGAACCCTACAACAGCACAAGTACCGTGACTGTAGCATCCCTGCAGGGGTGGCACACATGCCCCAACTCCATCACTGTTGACTGATAGCCCTGACTTGACTGCACTTACTTTGCAGACAGTGCACACTCCAGACAAGCCGGGGCTGTCAATCACCAGTCAGGAAGGCATTGACTTTCAAAACCAGTGGGTGGGACCGTGCTGTGAGCCTCTTGGCCACACCCAGGGTTTGCTTAATAAACTTCATTTTTTGCAGAATGGAGGCAATGATAAATGTACGATTATATCCCCTACAAGGCTGTGTGCTTAGCTTATACTGTCAGATTGAGCTGACACACTCCCTTTAATATCCCTTTAATGTATAAAGCATTGTGCTTTTATTTCCTATCAACATTGTCGAGCTATGAAACAGAATAGAAACCAGACAAGTCTTGACTGCGGGAGGCGGATGCCCAAATTCCCCAGGGTTTTCACAGATCTGTTAGCAACCTAACAAGGAACATGAAAACCTCCAGCCAATCACGGTCCAGAGATCCTCAGCTTCATCTGTTGCTGGAAGATGTTCGGTCCCTTCTGGTCTTATATAATGCTACTGTACCTGCAGCAGTTAGTGCACAGCGCCACCAGCAGGCAGAGAGTGGAGTTGCACCAATTAGTGCGTACACAATACAAGTACCTATAGAGGAGTATTACTGTATAACTGGGTCAGGTTTTCTCCCAAAAGTCCACAGTTTACAAGGTCCATGTTGCTGTTTTCAGCACTTTGATAGAACAAATCACATAGAGGATAATATTTAACCACAACTGGTTTACTCTTCAGTGTTTCCAGTCTCATTGTGTTGTACTGCCACCTGGTGGTTAATAACCCTTGTTACAAGGGGTTTTCTAAGAGTTTGGTATTGATGACTGAACGCTATGACAGGTCAGGACATATATAAAATCACTGGGGTTTTCAACTGGATTTAATCCGCTGATCCAGTGAGTGTGACGCCCCCTCATTTATTACCAGACACATCACCATACACTGTGTAGTGGCTGTGCCTTGTACTGCAGCTTATTCTCATGTCACCTTATACATAACCTAATTTTTCTTTTATAGAGAATTTGCAGTTTAGTGGTAACTGAATTCTGCTGGACTCAATCTTCATTGGCCATGACGGTTTGCATCTCTCACATTATACTACAAGCATCATTTATAGCTTCCAAACATCACAACTTGTTCACACGTCACGAGTCGTTGGTTTCCCACGCATCCAGGTTTCTTTTTTCACTGTCAGGCATCATTTTTCTGCAGAAATTATTAGCATAACACTAACCTATGACATGACTTGCGGATAAGAAAGGGTCTGACCTTGGACACCCCTAACAAATATGTTACCACTTACCGGCTCAGCCCCTGGCTCCTCGATGGATGGCGCAGAGCTGCTGATACCTGAACCATCCTACATCTCATGTTGTGAAGTGGTTACATCCTCGCCCAACATTAAACACACCACTTTATAATCTAGAAAAATACAAATATCAATAAATTATCAAACACAAAATTATGTGAACATCATTGTATTAAAACAGTTTAGCAGAGCAGTATAACTCTACAGTAGGTAAAGCAATGTCAGGAAAACTGCACTATAATGTAATACTGAGTTCTCACATACAGGTCGACGTATCCGGGCTGGTGGTTGGGGTCGTCTCAATTATTGAGATACTAGATGGAGTCCTGATGCTATCGCATCAGGAGGGTGGTGACGTCCCGATGGGGGCAGGCTTTGCAGCACTGAAAATCTCACCTCCCCAAGCGCTCACCCACCTGTAGGTTCTCAAAGTATTTCTCTGCATCTTCCACGTCCTCCACGTCCTCCGGGAACAGCAAGTCCAGGACGATCCCGCACTCCTCTATGGTGGCGCCCAGGTACCGTTCCAGGGTCCGGCACACCGCATCCACTTCCTCCGAGCTGCTGTCCCACAATGGGGCATTGGGGAACAGCAGCATCCACAGGCTGCCGACGGGGAGCTGGCCGAGGGGTGTGGCGCCCCTGAGGGTTCAGTCGCCACAGAGGTACTGCACCTCCTCACTTTCCAGGTAAGGTGGAGACACCTGACCACACTCCAACTCTCACATCCCACACGCACACCAGTAGTGTAGCAGAGTAACCTTTGTGGCTCCCTGATTGCAAACGAAGAGTGCTGGGAGGTAGGTGGAGTTTAGACTGCACAAGAGAGCAGGAGAATATTAGGAAAGGGTCAGTTGGTGAGAGAAGATCCCCAGAGAGATGGAGTGAAGGAAGTGCTGCAGCAGACTCCTATGACCTGGAGCTGCTGGCACAGGAAAGAGCCATAGAAAGCCTGATTCTTCAGAGGGAAGAAAGATTAGTGCGAAACGTAAGGAGAAGAAGAGAACTAAGGACTAGGGTCAGAGCAGAGCCCTTCCTCAAGTTTGAAGTGGCCGGAGTCCGGTCTCCGAGGTTGTATGGATACTGATGTTCCTGCAGCAGAAAACGGAGGAATAGAAGTCGTCACCACTTTATTCCCATCTAAGACTTGGGGACACAACACCAACGTGGGTGAGCCGCTGTAGGGGTTAGGGCAGGGCTGAGGGAGATGAGGCGATGATGCGGTGGTGCTGCTGCAGATAGGCGGGAGAGGTGCACTGATCCAACAGAACTGGGGGGTGGCCCAATTCTTAGTGTAAACAGACTGGAGGCTGAGACAGTACTGTAGTTCAACAGGTCTGGTTTTATTCACCAACTTTGCCGATGTCCACACTTTAATACAGGACTGTTCACTTTTCCTCTTCACACAGACCCGGGTACCTTAGATGCCTCGGTGACACTGTAGTGGTGTCCTCTGCGGTTCTCCTCACTGTGGCTGCCCTAGGCACTTCCACTACAGCACTTCCCCGTTCAAAGTACACCGGTACCTATTCCGTTCAGACTGCCTCCGTCTGATGCTCCTGTGTTCCTGGGTCATCCCGTGACCGTCTCTACTGTCTGGTGCTCTCTGAGGGCTCTCCACTGCGCAGCAGACCCTCCTTTCTTAGTGAGCTCCCCTGGCTGACTGACCCTTCTGGAAACTTCCCTCAGCCTTTAAACTGCCAACCTAGGTAGCCCCGCACACCGTCACCTGACAGTCACCTTTGATCAATGAGAGTGACCTTGACCTTTGGCAGTTACATAACTACTTTCTCCTGTGTTCCCCACTGCCATGTATTGGTCACTCTCATTACAGCACCCTTTTCTCCTCATCTCAGTGTTTCTACCCCTACACTGAGCTATTCCCTATGCCTCTCACTACAGGCAGATACCTATGTCAGGTCAACCTCCCCACATTCCCCCTTCCTTTAACCATTGTCGTCCTCGACAATCTCTACCTATTCTCCTGGGGTGTATGTGGTGTCAAGAACCTGGCACTTTAACAATATGTCAAGGTTGATGTCTGGATCACACAGACCTCTTTGTCACACAGACTCTCAGTCACACAGACCCCTTTGTCACACAGACTCTCGGTCACACAGACTCTTGGTCACACATACCTCTTTGTCACACAGACTCTCGGTCACACAGACCCCTGGTCACACAGACCCCTTTGTCACACAGACTCTCGGTCACACAGACCCCTGGTCACGCAGACCCCTTTGTCACACAGACTCTCAGACGCCATCAGGATCCCCATACACAAGCGCCAAAGCCGCAAAAAACTCGTCCATGGACACCAATGATGGAGAATCGTCCGGTAGGGAGAAGGCTCAGGATTGGGGATCCCCTTTAAGAAGGGACATAATGATTCCCACCCGTTGCTCTTCACTCCCTGATGAACGAGGGCACAGCCTGAAATATAATTTGCAGGCTTGATGAAACACCAAGAATTGATCTCTCCCTCCAGAAAATCTGTCAGGGAGGGATATCTTGGGTTCTGGCTGAGCCTGTTCCTGCCGCAGCTGCCGCACCAACCCTCCGCGCAGCCCCCTAATCTCATTAGTAAGTATCTGCAGCATTTGGGCAAAGGGCTGATCTGGGTCCATGGCTCAGCAGAAAAAAAAGTTAATGGTTGGTGATAATGTCATGATGACCCGTCCTGTGTGATGCGACCAGCAGGCCGGTAACTAAAACAACAAGATGCGGCACGTGATACTGTCCTGTGTGACACGGCCCGCAGGCCAGTAACTAAAACAACAAGACAAGGGGAAAGGGGAAACAGTTACAATGGTGGGCCCTGCGATAGGGAAAAGGGACGTGGAGACCTCCTGCACTCCCTGAGTCAGTGTTCCTAATGCTCCTAACGTTCCCTATGCCGGTTCCGCACCAGGCGCCGATCAGGAACCTGTCGCCCTAGCACACCCTACACCTATCCCTTGCTAGGGAGCTGGGTGGCGCAGGCACTGGCCCCACCGCTGTACTAATACACACTAAGGAAAAACACAAACAGGGAAACACCACTTAGCTTTACTCTGTTGCACTTGCTCCTGGCAACAGAGTCCACCACCAGAATGCAGCTCTCCTCCTGAATCGCTGCCACCAAGCTCTGTCAGAGCTACAAGGAAATTCCCTATGACTCCTTCCACACCAGGGCTAAGATAGTGCTGCAAGGAATGCTCTCCAGCTCCTTCCTCCACCAAGGATGGTTGAAATGAACACTATCACCAACACTGATTGCAACACCTGTGACTCTTTTATAGCAGAGCCAGAGCAATCACACCTGCATTATAATCATGTGCACTTAACTAAAGAAACCAGAGTGCAATGACGTTCACCACCACCGGGGGCAAACTTAGAACAAAAGACACCACAGTGCAATAATCCTAATGGCCACCGGGGGCAAAAACCAAACTTAAGCACAGCTTAAGAAAAAAAAAGGTTACCTGTGCTTTTTATCAGTCCTGATCCAGCATGGATCATGAGAGTAAGAGACCCAGTCTCCTTCTTGCAAAGCCCGGCTGTGCCGGATGGACGTCACATTTAAGTACACTTTTTCTCCAGTGGCACAATCCCGGATAAAGCCATACCCTCTCTCTCGGTTTGCGTGCACTAGCCTCCCGATAGAACATTGAGCCACCATGCCAGCCTCTCCCTTTTCATGGAGTAGCCCCCAGATCTCCCGCTCCCTGGCCTTCTTCCCTTCAGTAACTTCCACAACCCAGGCGGAGGGTCCGGTATAGGCCACAGAGTCCGGTGGGCAGGTCGCGGTCGAGGTTGAGGGTGGAACAGAAGCGGCCGCAGGCTCCGATGATGAGTAGGCCGCAGCCGGCTTTGTCAGCGACGTAGGCGCGGCTGCAGGGGAGGCCGCAGCTGGTACCAAGGCTTCCACGGGCTCTGGCAAAGCAACCTCAGGTAGGGCCAAAGATGAAGCAGCGGCCGCATTTTCCAGTAAGTCAGACACTGCAGCTGATGGCCTGATTTCAGTAGTGCCCGGGAGTGAGACAGATGCGTTGGAAGTCAGTTTGACGGGGGCTACGCCGTCACTCAGAGCGGGAGGCAGCACAGCGTAAAGAGGTGAGCAGAAAGGCCGAGGATCGGTGTCAAGGCCCCATGACCTGTCCGCTGCATGGAGCGTGGGGACAGGGTTTGCCTGGGGTGTCACCGGCAGGGCCGGGGCCACGCTCACCTGCCCAGCTGCGGCGGCTTCCAGCAGACTCTCCCACCGCTCCTTCGTCGGAAGTTGATTTTCACCCCGCCGTCTGACAGGGCCGACCTCCAGGCCCCACAGCTCCGCGGGGAGGCTCCCTGAGCAGGTCTCCGGACGGGTCTCCAATTCTTGATGCCACCACCATTCCTGGCGTCCGACACCCCAACAGCTACAGCGCCTCATGTCATCCAAGATCCAGTAGCTGAATGGCGCCAAACAGCCACAGCGGGTCTCTCCACCCGGGCCACTCCCGCTCTTGGGGGGTGCGGCAGTGGGCTTCTCCACCCATTTTCCAGGGTCCAACATGAGGGAACAGTTCTCTTCAGAGGAACACCACTCCTTCCAGGGGCGGATTTGACAAAGCCCCAGATCACTCAGTACAATCAGCAATGTCTGTACCTCTTCCTTTGGGCGCGAAACCACCACAGTCATTTTATCGGCAGCCAGCAATCCACAGTCCAATTTTTTTTTTAATTTGTAATCCACAGGGAACAGCAACCAAAACAATTCTTCACCCCACACAACTTGGGGCCTTTGCTACTTGGTGGCAGGCCTGCCGCTGCAGATGTTGTATTGGCGGCAATTGATCCTGCCGACTACGCCAAATGTAGGGGTTAGGGCAGGGCTGAGGGAGATGAGGTGATGATCCGGTGGTGCTGCTGCTGATAGGCAGGAGAGGTGCGCTGATCCAACAGAATTGGGGGGTCTGCAGCCTCTGACACATCCGTGACAATCACCTAACTATATTACTATCCATATATTTTTCTACCAATCATATCCTATAAAAATGATGTTTGTGCCATCTGATTGTGGCTGGGAAACTAAAAAAATTGTTGCTGTTACATGAGGTATCATGTCTCCCAACTAAGAAAGTTTACACCGCTCCCTTAACCACCAGGTCCTCATTAAAAGTTCAATTCCAAGCTGTAAATGCTAGACCACACCCTGATATCTCATGCATGGGCCATAGCTGACTGCTTCTTTGCCATTTCAAAAGGTTCTACTGTGGGTTAATCGATCAGTCAACAACCTATGTCACTTTCCATACATTTGTCTCGAATAATAATAAGTGTGGCTCAAATAATTTTGACAAAAAATGGAGGTGTTGCATGAGGTATCAGGTCTCCCACCTAAGAAAAACTCCTATATGGAAAAGAAATACCAAAACTAATGAAAAATATTTTTCACAAATGGATATCAACAATAGACACCGAACCCATTAAAAATATCCATAATAAACAATATATGATATATTGTAATGCTTTATTAAAAAGGAGCAAGATGACACAAAATATCAATTTCTCAGATAAAATAATATTTTATTAAAATTGATTAAATTCAACAAGAACGCTGTATGTGCAGGGGGCAGGGTGAGCCTAACTGAATGGTAAAGATGGGTATATATATATATATATATATATATATATATATATATATATATGTGGCTAAAAAATAGAAAAAAATCATATAGAGGTCAACTACACTATCACAAATAAAATGAAATATAAATAACAATTTAATGAGCAGTGTTAAAAAAGAAAAAGTGATAAATAATAAATCCATACAAATTTATGCAATAATAATGCTCAAAACATGAAGATTTTCATGGAATTAATACAATAAAAATATACATGCCAAAAAAATAAAAATAAAAATTCGATTTAATTAAATAGATTTCATTATAAATACTAATAGTGCACAAAAATATCTCATATATAATACTATTAATTAATAATCCATATCAATAAAAAGTATATGCACAAAATAAATTTATTATAAAATAATGAAGTGCACAAAAAGTAATAAATATCCAGCTTGTAATACTGTGAGTGATTAATTAATTAAGGCAATATATCTTCATGAAGCAGATAGATGTATAGACCTCCAAAAATACAGCACACAATGGTAGAGGTGTTTTATAGGCCCAATACAGCTGAAATTATTTACAATCAAGCACACCATAGATACATGGTGCTGCTACAGCGCACATCGCCTCCCCCATCCCGGAAGTCAGAAACCAGAAGTGCGTCACCGAGTGCGGCCAGCAGGACACAGTCAGTGACACAGCATCCAGACAACCGAACATAGGATAAAGCGGGCGCATGCAAAGTGCGGCGCACAGCGTCCTCGCAGCCATATTGGATTAGGAAAATCAAATGTACATCATAATAAAATAAGGCCAGCAATCTAATATATAAAGCTCAATGTGTGTGTGTGTGTGTGTGTGTGTGTGTGTGTGTGTGTGTGTATGTCCGGGATTGGCATCCGCACCGTCGCAGCTACAGCCACAAAATTTGGCACAGTCACACGTCTGGACCCCGAGAGCGTCATAGGCTATGTTGTAAGGCGAAATTTTAACCCCGCGCGTTCCAATTCACCAAACAATTTTGCCCCTGTCTACATAATGGGGAAAAAGTGAAAGGAGAAGTGTTGGAGGCAAATTGACAGCTGCCAGATGTGAACAAGGGGGACTTAAAGAATGAGAGCGATGGTGCCAAAGAGTATATACCGTACAGTTGCTAAGGTGGGGCCCTGACATGGGATACTCACCACACAAGGGGATATGAACACACACACAAAATGCGCCTCACACTACCACGTGCTTCAACACATACAGTATACCACCCGCAGCACACATTTCACCACACATACACCAACCTCGCCACATAAAAGTCGAAACACAAAAGTCGCCACTCAAAACTCGCCACGCTGTCCCAGAGCTGTTTAAAAGATGAAAAATGAGCTGTGATTGGTTGCTATCAGCAACAGTTTTCTTTGTAGACAGTTGTGGTAACTGAGGCCTATTATTCATATAGTTTCTATGGTGTTATCGTCCTTCTGTAAAGCCGGAAATAACACAATTTATTACTGTGCCAACACAGACCACCCTCTGACACAGACAGCAGGGGGAGCCCAGTATCACACAGGAAGGGATTAGATACACGGCTCAGCAGTCAGTATCACACAGGATAGGATTAGATACATAGCTCAGCAGACAGTATCACACAGGATAGGATTAGATACATAGCTCAGCAGTCAGTATCACACAGGATAGGATTAGATACACAGCTCAGCAGTCAGTATCACACAGGATAGGATTAGATACGCAGGTCAGCAGACAGTATCACACAGGATAGGATTAGATACACGGCTCAGCAGTCAGTATCACACAGGATAGGAATAGATACATGGCTCAGCCGACAGTATCACACAGGATAGGATTAGACACACAGCTCAGCAGACAGTATCACACAGGATAGGATTAGATACGCAGCTCAGCAGTCAGTATCACACAGAATATTATTAGGTACACAGCTCAGCAGACAGTATCACACAGAATAGGATTAGATACACGGCTCAGCAGTCAGTATCACACAGGATAGGATTAGATACACAGCTCAGCAGTCAGTATCACACAGGATAGGAATAGATACACAGCTTAGCAGACAGTATCACACAGGATAGGATTAGATACGCAGCTCAGCAGACAGTATCACACAGGATAGGATTAGATACACGGCTCAGCAGACAGTATCACACAGAATAGGATTAGACACACGGCTCAGCAGTCAGTATCACACAGGAAAGGATTAGATACATGGCTCGGCAGACAGTATCACACAGGATAGGATTAGATACACGGCTCAGCAGTCAGTATCACACAGGATAGGATTAGATACACGGCTCAGCAGTCAGTACCACACAGAATATTATTAGGTACACGGCTCAGCAGACAGTATCACACAGAATAGGATTAGATACACGGCTCAGCAGTCAGTATCACACAGGATAGGATTAGATACACAGCTCAGCAGTCAGTATCACACAGGATAGGAATAGATACATGGCTCAGCAGACAGTATCACACAGGATATGATTATATACACAGCTCAGCAGTCAGTATCACACAGGATAGGAATAGATACACAGCTCAGCAGAGAGTATCACACAGGATAGGATTAGATACGCAGCTCAGCAGACAGTATCACACAGGATAGGATTAGATACACGGCTCAGGAGACAGTATCACACAGGATAGGATTAGATACACAGCTCAGCAGTCAGTATCACACAGGATAGGAATAGATACATGGCTCAGCAGACAGTATCACACAGGATAGGATTAGATACACAGCTCAGCAGTCAGTATCACACAGGATAGGAATAGATACACAGCTCAGCAGTCAGTATCACACAGGATAGGAATAGATACATGGCTCAGCAGACAGTATCACACAGGATAGGATTAGATACACAGCTCAGCAGTCAGTATCACACAGGATAGGAATAGATACACAGCTCAGCAGACAGTATCACACAGGATAGGATTAGATACACGGCTCAGCACTCAGTATCACACAGAATATTATTAGGTACACGGCTCAGCAGACAGTATCACACAGAATAGGATTAGATAAACGGCTCAGCAGTCAGTATCACACAGGATAGGATTAGATACATGGCTCAGCAGTCAATATCACACAGGATAGGATTAGATACACAGCTCAGCAGTCAGTATCACACAGGATAGGAATAGATACACAGCTCAGCAGAGAGTATCACACAGGATAGGATTAGATACGCAGCTCAGGAGACAGTATCACACAGGATAGGATTAGATACATGGCTCAGGAGACAGTATCACACAGGATGGGGTTAGATACACAGCTCAGCAGTCAGTATCACACAGGATAGGAATAGATACATGGCTCAGCAGACAGTATCACACAGGATAGGATTAGATACACAGCTCAGCAGTCAGTATCACACAGGATAGGAATAGATACACAGCTCAGCAGTCAGTATCACACAGGATAGGAATAGATACATGGCTCAGCAGACAGTATCACACAGGATAGGATTAGATACACAGCTCAGCAGTCAGTATCACACAGAATATTATTAGGTACACGGCTCAGCAGACAGTATCACACAGAATAGGATTAGATACACGGCTCAGCAGTCAGTATCACACAGGATAGGATTAGATACACGGCTCAGCAGTCAATATCACACAGGATAGGATTAGATACACAGCTCAGCAGACAGTATCACACAGAATAGGATTAGATACACGGCTCAGCAGTCAGTATCACACAGGATAGGATTAGATACACGGCTCAGCAGTCAATATCACACAGGATAGGATTAGATACACAGCTCAGCAGTCAGTATCACACAGGATACGAATAGATACATGGCTCAGCAGTCAGTATCACACAGGATAGGAATAGATACACAGCTCAGCAGACAGTATCACACAGGATAGGATTAGATACGCAGCTCAGCAGACAGTATCACACAGGATAGGATTAGATACACAGCTCAGCAGTCAGTATCACACAGGATAGTATTAGATACACAGCTCAGCAGACAGTATCACACAGGATAAGATTAGATACACAGCTCCGCACTCAGTATCACACAGAATATTATTAGGTACACGGCTCAGCAGACAGTATCACACAGAATAGGATTAGATACACAGCTCAGCAGACAGTATCACACAGAATAGTATTAGATACACGGCTCAGCAGTCAGTATCACACAGGATAGGATTAGATACACGGCTCAGCAGTCAGTATCACACAGGATAGGATTGGATACACGGCTCAGCAGTCAGTATCACACAGGATAGGATTAGATACACGGCTCAGCAGTCAGTATCACACAGGATAGGATTGGATACATGGCTCAGCAGTCAATATCACACAGGATAGGATTAGATACACAGCTCAGCAGTCAGTATCACACAGGATAGTATTAGATACACAGCTCAGCAGACAGTATCACACAGGATAGGATTAGATACACAGCTCAGCACTCAGTATCACACAGAATATTATTAGGTACACGGCTCAGCAGACAGTATCACACAGAATAGGATTAGATACACAGCTCAGCAGTCAGTATCACACAGAATAGTATTAGATACACGGCTCAGCAGTCAGTATCACACAGGATAGGATTAGGTACACGGCTCAGCAGTCAGTATCACACAGGATAGGATTGGATACACGGCTCAGCAGTCAGTAATACACATGATAGGATTAGGTACACGGCTCAGCAGTCAGTATCACATAGGATAGGGTTAGATATACGACTCAGAAGACGATATCACACATGATAGGATTCCTTACCAAGTACTGGTTCATCCTGAAAGGGGACCCAGTTCTGACCAAGCATATTCCCCCTGACCTAGAACGGTATTCCGCAGAAACCGCACGTTACGGAACCTTGTTGCACCAAGCAACACCACCTTCAGTTCAGGCTCCCTATCCTCTCTTCCAATTTCTCTGAACCCTGGTTGCTATGCATGTAGAGACCCCAAATATCTTTGCTGCACTTCCATTTTAAATGGGGTACATGAATTTAAATACAACACTACAGATACCTCATATAAAATTAATTTTCATGTTAACTGTCAATCTATTTTTGTGGTATACTTGATTGAATGTGGTTGCGGCCTACAGTATGTAGGTCGAACCATACAAACGATGCATGCTAGATTGAACAAGCATCGACAGAACATCCGAAATGGCTTTCTCCTGCACAGCCTTTCCAAACATTTTTTAACTGTGCATGAAAAAAATCCAAAAACTTTGAAACTAACGATTATTGACCACATACCTGATACCGTGGCTGATCGCTTCAACAGTTTAATCAATAGAGAAAGCTTTTGGATATTCAAGCTTGGCACACTTGCCCCTGAAGGCCTGAATTTAACTATAGATAAAGTGACCAGATAACTTTATTTGCCTTTTTAGCATCAGTGCGTTTTACCTAGATGCTATTGTTTACATGCTTTTATTATTAATATGGGTTCTCGCTTTTTTATTGGTCTTTTTACTGGTCTACTAACCTGTTAATAATTTTATTTATTTTTATCTATATCATTTTATTGCTCCTTTTTGCACATTTTATACATTTAAAACTTGTTTACCTAATGCTGTTTTATCTCACGTTTTATGTAAGTTGTTTTTCTTTCTTTTTCTTTTTTTTTATAATATATGATGTCATCTTGTCGTAACATGTGACTATCATAACATGTGACTGTTTTGACTGTTGTGATTGGCTGCCTCCCATTTAAATACCCCATCCCCTATGTCATTAATAAACTTCCACCTGATGAAGACGGATTCTCCGTCGAAACGCATTGTGGTTTAACCCCATCTCTTGTCTGAGTCTCTTTCCTGCGCTCCTAAGACCGTTTCCATTTTCTCATTGCTACTATCCTCCATTGGAGGTTTTCGGCTGGAGCTGCGGTGGAGACCTGACATTTTTGTCTGCCCCTGGGTTGCTTCCTAAGCGCTCCTCTATGACCGCTTATCACTGACTCTTAGGGTTAGATATACGGCTCAGAAGATGATATCACACATGATAGGATTAGATACACTGCTCAGCAGTCAGTATCACACAGTATAGGATTAAAACAAATCCAAAATGGAAAAAACTCCAAAGTGGAAAAAAAAGAGCCGGGCTGAATAAACCGCAATGACCAGAAAAAAACGCACCTTCGGCAGTCCATATAATAAAAAACTTCTTTAATAAGCCTACGCGATGGGTTTAAATGAAATTAGTGAACTTTTTTAGACATATTCTGGTGAAATAATAACATGAGTGGGGTATTTGCTAATTACATATGAGGAACGGAAGAGGTATGTGGATTTGGTGTAGTCTAGTGGGCTAAGACAAGCAAACCGCATGTTCGAGTTGTTCTGAAGTGGTGGGTTCGAGTTTATATTTTTTTGCATTTTATTTCATATTATATATTTTTTGTTATTTTGGTGTATAATATTTCCATGATATTGATAGAAATTGTATTGGATTTTAATCACAATATTTAAGCATTTTATTTGTATACATGGTTTTATATGATATATGGGCGTTTCCACAGGAAATGATGTCAAAGAAAGGTGTATTGAAACAGTTTGTGATTGTATTTATATCCTGAATTTGTAATTGTTCTTTATGTCCTGATGAAGTGGCTGGTTTTGCCACGAAACGCGTAGGCTTATTAAAGAAGTTTTTTATTATATGGACTGCCGAAGGTGCGTTTTTTTCTGGTCAGCGCGGTTTATTCAGCCCGGCTCTTTTTTTTTTCCACTTTGGATTTTTTTCCATTTTGGATTTGTTTCATTCATTACCAGCGGGATACCAGCGATGACCGGACTTTTATGAGTGATTCCCAGTTTGTTGTGACTCACACAACTTCAGCAGGTGAGTCTAAGGCTGTGTTCACACACAGCTATTTTTAGTGGTTTTTACCGCGGTTTTCGCTATAAAACCGCTAAAAAACACTTATCATCTTTTCATCAGCACTTGCTGACTACTGTTATATGTTTTACTGCAGGATATTTCTGCACAATTTTCATTCTGTGCTCTCTGTTTGTGTTTGAGTCAGTAGGTGGTATGAACAGTGTCCTACCGACTTGTTCATATGTGTGCATGTCACATGTGTTTTTAAAATGGAAATTAAATCAAATCAATATTTGGTGTGACCATCCTTTGACCGATCAGCTGCTATCAGTGTTGGCAACCAGAAATACTCACTTGTCGAGGTGCTCTGTCTACTTGTACTACACTACTCTATCTACTCTACAGAAGACCTCTGTGCTCGTCATTGCAGATCTCCTATGAACGCCAGCCACATTCAGACGGCCAGCTGAGGCCCTGCTATGTGTAGCACAAGTGATCTGATGATTGTAGCTTCCAGTCTCTTAAAAGGGACTACTGAAGCAAGTAAAAAGTAGAAAAAAATGTTTTAAAAAAATATTCAAAAAATAAAAAAAAATATTAAAGTTCAACTCTCCCCTCCATTTGATCCATTCAAAATAAATAAAACAAAAATATTTGGTATAAACGTCTGATCTGACTGGCAATTCAGAATAGCCCCTGGAGAGTACCAATGTATATGGTAGACGCCCAGGGAGGGGGAAGCAAATGATCTCAAGCTCCAACTCTGGCCACGATCTATAAGGTTTGGGATAGAGGAAAGCACCTGTTGGATGCTTCTGATTGCTCTTTGTTTACACCATTGTGGCATAATCCTAGTCTCCTGGAATTTCAAACTTTAGAAGGGTGCTCTGACTGGGAGGTGAAGGGGTGATGACGGTGGCACACATTCAGTCTAAAATACATTAAAACAGTTTGAAAACTGCGCACTGAATTTGACATTCCCCATAGGTTTTTCTACAGATTTTTACAGCTCCGACATGCGTATGCAGCTCAAATCAAAACTAGAGATCATAGTATAGACCCTAATCCCTTGACAATGTCGGTGGGGGCTTGCGCACCAGAAGACGACTGATTTCCTTCATCTATAGAATACTTCTCAATGCATTCCACGATAAGTAGCCCCTTTGTACCAAAGCTAGATGGGAGGAGGATGTTGGCCAGCTCTCAGATGATCAATGGGTTTATGTATTGGGTTCGGTGCCCTGTCTTTCGTTATCGGAGGCCCAGAGATTTTCGTAGGTGTATCTAATACATAGGAAATATAAAATGCCTGCGTTCTTGCACAAAATCGCGATAAGGAGTGACTCGTGCTGCCCCCGATGTAGCCTACCTGATGCACACCTTATGCATATGTTATGGGAGTGTCCTTGGCTTGGACGGTTCTGGAATAATGTTCTGAATACGTTGGCAAGAGTTTATGGTACAAGATTGCACCCTGATTCAAAGGTCTGTGTGCTGGGTATTATACCGGATATTCCTGTGGAAGACCCGCTGGAGATCGATATGGCTAGAACTCTATATATAGCACGGAAAACTATTGCCTTGCACTGGAAGCAATCTGCACCCCCGACGGTGGAGGAGTTTATTAACAGAGTCAATAGTTCGATAAGGCTGGAAAAAGGAGTGTACATTTAAAAGAAAAGCTATCGGAAAATTTGATAAAATCTGGAGCCCCTGGCTTAACCGCTTCCCGACCACCCACAGTAGATAAACGTTGGCGCTTGCTGGGCTTTGTGCAGCGCCGACGTTTATCTACTGTCGGCAGTTTTGTGCCCCCCGGGACCCCCACATACCTTATAACGCGAGGATCCCAGTGCACAATGCATGCTGGGACCCCCGACGCCATCGAGACCTGATTGGTTCAGGTCCTGATTACGTCAGCATTACAGCAGCCAATGAGAGCGCTCGCTGGGAAAGCTGCTTGTTTCCCGGCGATCTCACTCATTGTAATGCGACTTCTCCTCTGATCTCACACTGAAAGATGATCAGAGGTGAAGCAGCATTACTGTGTGACTAGATAGCTGCCTGGCACAGCTGATCGCTGCCTGGCACAGCTGTGCCAGGCAGCGATCTTGTCACACAGTAATGCTGCTTCTCCTCTGATCATCTGTCAGTGTGAGATCAGAGGAAATGTCGCGCTACTATGTGCCAGGCAGCGATCTTGTCACATTGTAACGCTACTTCTCCTCTGATCATCTGTCAGTGTGAGATCAGAGGAAAAGTCGCGTTACTATGTGCCAGGTGTTATGAATGAGTCACCGGAGGAGGAAAAAACAAAAATACAAGCTAAGTCCAGAAAACCGGAGCGGTTGGTAGCTAGCGGATTGCAGACCCCTGATCCTATTCACAACAACTAACAGTAGCCGTGGAGTGTTCCTACGGTGGTCCTAGACACCTCGTCACAGCTGGAGAACTAAATAAGCCTAAAGAAAGAAAAGGGAAATCTAAACTGCCCCAGAGCAGTCCCCAAAGTAATAGACAGCCCCCAACATGTATTGACGGTGAAAACAGATGAAAACACAAACACAGACAGAAAGACAGGCAGAGCAAACGATGGGGCCCAACTAACTAGATAGGAAAGGACAGAAATGATGCTGGTTGCAATCCGCAAAAACCCTACCAAAAATGTCCCAACACGTCTGATAGGAAAAACGGCCCTGAAGTCACTTCAAAATCCCTATATCAGCACTCCGATATATTCTGAAGACAGAGCAAAAGAGAATTAACTGATCAGGGACAAAAATGGAAATTCAGCAAAGCCCCAGCCGGGGCTGGCTGAACACAAAACTAAGCAAATCAGACAAAATCTCATGGAACAATAACAGAGCAAAAGCTTTAGAAGACAGGAACTGAACTGGAGGCCAGAGCTCAGAGCAGAGAAATCACTAGCAACCCTACAGGGCGTCGGCTGCCACTCAGAGATTCCGGATGTCCAATCGCAATCCACCTGTTCAGGTGACAGGCCTCTCCCATCCAAATCAGTTTCACCACCTCCTTTCACCAGCAGAGGGAGTTCATCGGACATCAAAGGTGAACGAGAAAATGAGCTCATAACAGTACCTCCCCCTTGAGGAGGGGTCACCGAACCCTAATCCACGCCACCAGGCCGATCAGGATGGGCCCGATGAAAAGCACAAACCAATCTTTTGGCATGAAAATCGGATGCAGAGACCCAAGAATTATCCTCCTGGCCATAACCCTTCCAATTAACCAAATACTGGAGTCTCTGTCTAGCCAGACGAGAATCCAGTATCTTCTTAACCTCATATTCCACATTTACCTTCAACCAATGCAGGGTCAGGAGGTGCCACCACAGGAACTACTGGCTCAGCAAACCTCTTCAACAGAGACTTATGAAACACGTTATGGATCTTAAATGTAACAGGAAGAGCCAATTGAAAAGAGACCGGATTAAGAATCTCCAAAATCTTGTAAGGTCCAATAAATCTAGGTTTAAACTTTGGAGAAGCCACCCTCATAGAGATATTCTTTGATGACAACCAAACCATATCACCCACCTTAAACCGGGGACCAATGGTCCTATGCCGATTGGAAAACCGCTGGGCATTTTCCTGGGAGAGAGACAACTTATCCACCACTTGGTCCCAAATCTGGTGCATACTCTCCACCACAGTGTCAACACCTGGGCAGGCAGAAGACTCCACCTGCCCTGAAGAGAATCGAGGATGAAACCCAAAGTTACAAAAAAAAGGTGACATCAAAGTGGCAGAACTAGCTCTATTATTTAAAGCAAATTCAGCCAAGGGCAAAAATGAGACCTAATCATCCTGATCAGCAGAGATAAAACATCTCAAATAAGACTCCAAAGTCTGGTTTGTTCTCTCCGTCTGCCCATTGGTCTGAGGGTGAAACGCAGAGGAGAAGGACAACTGAATTCCCAGCTTGGAACAAAAAGTCCTCCAAAATCTAGAAACAAACTGAACTCCTCTGTCAGATACAATGTTCTCAGGAATCCCATGCAGCGAACCACCTGTTGCAAAAACAAGGGCACCAACTTTGAGGAGGATGGCAACTTAAGGAGTGGTACAAGATGGACCATCTTAGAGAATCTATCACAAATCACCCAGATAACAGTCATTCTCTGAGAGACAGGCATATCAGAAATAAAATCCATTGAAATATGGGTCCATGGCCTCCTGGGCACCGGCAAAGGCATCAACAACCCACTAGAGTGAGAACAAGGTTTAGACCAAGAGCAAGTCCCACAGGACTGCACAAAATTCCTTAAATCACGAGATAAGGCGGGCCACTAAAAAGACCGACTCACCAAATCTCTAGTACCAAAAATACCTGGATGACCAGCCAGTGCGGAGCAATGAACTTCAGACATTACTCTCTTCCTCCACTGGTCAGGAACATACAATTTTCCAATGGGACAACGCTCAGGTTTGTCCTCCTGAAACTCTTCCAGAGCACGTCTCAAATCGAGCGAGATGGCAGAAAGAACTACCCCCTCACCTAAGATGGTAGCAGGCTTGGTCACAATAGGAGAAAGAAAGGGGAAATCTAAACTGCCCCAGAGCAGACCCCAAAGCAATAGACAGCCCCCAACATGTATTGACGGTGAAAACAGATGAAAACACATACACAGACAGAAAGACAGGCAGAGCAAACGATGGGGCCCAACTAACTAGATAGGAAAGGACAGAAAAGATGCTGACTGCAATCCGCAAAAACCCTACCAAAAATGTCCCAACACGTCTGATAGGAAAAACGGCCCTGAAGTCACTAGACTATAAAATCCCTATATCAGCACTCCAATATATTCTGAAGACAGAGCAAAAGAGAATTAACTGATCAGGGACAAAAATGGAAATTCAGCAAAGCCCCAGCCGGGGCTGGCTGATCACAAAACTAAGCAAATCAGACAAAATCTCATGAAACAATAACAGAGCAAAAACTTAGCTTTAGAAGACAGGAACTGAACTGGAGGCCAGAGCTCAGAGCAGAGAAATCACTAGCAACCCTACAGGGTGTCGGCTGCCTTATATCCACTCAGATTCCGGATGTCCAATCGCAATCCACCTGTTCAGGTGACAGGCCTCTCCCATCCAAATCAGTTTCACCACCTCCTTTCACCAGCAGAGGGAGTTCATCGGACATCAAAGGTGAATGAGAAAATGAGCTCATAACAGCCAGGCAGCGATCTTGTCACATAGTAACGCTGCTTCTCCTCTGATCATCTGTCAGTGTGAGATCAGAGAAGTGACATTACTATGAGTCAGATCGCAGGGCAGCGATCTTGTCACAAAAAGAAAAAAAAGCAGGCAGGCAGGTTAGGGTTAGGGCTAGGGTTAGGGCTAGGGTTAGAGCTAGGGCTAGGACTGGGATTAGGGTTATTGGTGTGTTGGTGTTAGGTTTGTGGTTAGGGTTATGGTTAGGGTTGGGATTAGGGTTAGGGGTGTGTTGGGGTTAGGGTTGGAATTAGAATTGGGGGTTTCCACTGTTTAGGTACATCATGGGCTCTGTAAACGCAACATGACGCCCACAGTCCATTCCATCAAAGTCTGCATTTCAGAACGTCACTACTTCCCTTCCGAGCCCCACCGTGTGCCCAAACAGTAGTTTTCTCCCACATATGGGGTACCAGCGTACTCAGAACAAATTGGACAACAACTCTTAGGGTCCAATTTCTCCTGTTACCCTTGTGAAAATAAAGATTGGGGGCTAAAAGATCATTTTTGTGGAAAAAAATGATTTTTTTATTTTCACGGCTCTACATTATAAACTTTAGTGAAACACTTTGGGGTTCAAAGTGCTCACCACACATCTAGATAAGTTCCTTGGGGGGTCTATTTTCCAAAATGGGGTCACTTGTGGGGGGTTTCCAATGTTTAGATACATCAGGGGCTCTCCAAACGCGACATGACACCCGCAGACCATTCCATCAAAGTCTGCATTTCAGAACGTCACTACTTCCCTTCCGAGCCCCACCGTGTGCCCAAACAGTAGTTTTCTCCCACATATGGGGTACCAGCGTACTCAGGACAAATTAGACAACAACTCTTAGGGTCCAATTTCTCCTGTTACCCTTGTGAAAATAAAAATTGGGGGCTAAAAGATCATTTTTGTGGAAAAAAATGATTTTTTTATTTTCACGGCTCTACATTATAAACTTTAGTGAAACACTTGGGGGTTCAAAGTACTCACCACACATCTAGATAAGTTCCTTGGGGGGTCTATTTTCCAAAATGGGGTCACTTGTGGGGGGTTTCCAATGTTTAGGTACATCAGGGGCTCTCCAAACGCGACATGACACCCGCAGACCATTCCATCAAAGTCTGCATTTCAGAACGTCACTACTTCCCTTCCGAGCCCCACTGTGTGCCCAAACAGTAGTTTCCTTCCACATATGGGGTATCAGCATACTCAGGACAAATTGGACAACAACTTTTGGGGTCCAATTACTCCTGTTACCCTTGTGAAAATAAAAAATTGGGGGCTAAAAGATCATTTTGTGGAAAAAAAATGATTTTTTATTTTCATGGCTCTACGTTATAAACTTCTGTGAAGCACTTGGGGGTTCAAAGTGTTCACGACACATCTAGATAAGTTTTTTAAGGGGTCTAGTTTCCAAAATGGGGTCACTTGTGGGGGTTTCCACTGTTTAGGTACATCAGGGGCTCTCCAAATGCAACATGGCATCCGATCTCAATTCCAGCCAATTCTGCATTGAAAAAGTCAAACAGCACTCCTTCCGTTCTGAGCTCTGCCGTGTGCTCAAACAGTGGTTTAGCCCCACATACGGGGTATCGGCGTATTCGGGAGAAATTGCACAAAAAATTTTGTGGTTCATTTTCTCTTTTTACACTTGTGAAAATAAAAAAAATGGTTCTGAAATAAAATGTTTGTGAAAAAAAGGTAAATGTTTATTTTTTCCTTCCACATTCCATTCATTCATGTGAAGCACCTGAAGGGTTAATAAACTTCTTGAATGTGGGTTTGAGTACATTGAGAGGTGCAGTTTTTAGAATGGTGTCACTTTTGGGTATTTTCTGTCATATTGACCCCCCAAACTCACTTCAAATGTGAGGTGGTCCCTAAAAAAATGGTGTTGTAAATTTTGTTGTAAAAATGAGAAATCCGCTGGTCAACTTTTAACCCTTATAACTTCCTAAAAGAAAAAAATTATGTTTCCAAAATTGTGCAGATGTAAAGTAGACATGTGGGAAATGTTATTTATTAACTATTTTGTGTGATATCACTCTCTGATTTAAGGGCATAAAAATTAAAAGTTTGAAAATTGCAAAATTTTCTAAATTTTCACCAAATTTCAATTTTTTTTAACAAATAAGCGCAGTTCATATCTAAGAAATTTTACCACCATCATGAAGTACAATATGTCACGAGAAAACATTGTCAGAATCAGCAGGATCCGTTGAAGCGTTCTAGAGTTATGATGTCATAAAGTGACACTGGTCAGAATTGAAAAAATTGGCCCGGTCACGAAGGCAAAAACAGGCTCGGGTGCGAAGGGGTTAACACTCCGGGTTTGCCATCCCAAATTTTGCTGCTGGAGAATCTGTTCCCTATGCTTTGTTAAATATGGTACCCCTTATTCCCTCTTGGTTCCATATGATCTCTTGCTTTATGAATAGGTTTCATGAATATGTCTATTGCTCATTTTGTACTATGTGCCTGACTGTTAATAGTTCTATGCTGTACAAGTCTTATCTTGTTTCATATTCTCAAGAAGAAGAAAGTTCGTTCAGCACACCGGCATCAATGAAAAAAACTTTATTAGGCTAATATGCCATATTAAAATGCAAAAAACACCTGACGTGTTTCCGGAGCACAAAGGCACCCTTAGTCATAGGTAAATAAAAACAATATGCATAGAAAAATATATACAGGTTACAAACCAATCACAAAGCTTGCAATTAATTACAAAAAGTGGCAACACATGAAAGGAAAAGTGAGCGGTTCCTTGCAATGATACAGATCACTCCAGGATTGAAGTTCCCAAGGGGGAAAAAAAAGGTACAATAATATAAATGGATATATCTAAAAGTAATTAAATAACTCCAAAATGATCTTCCAATGGAAAATGGATTTTCTGCACAGAAATAAATGATTCCATGCGAAAGGTGTGAATGAGTGCCTACGGACAATATATAGAGTTAGTCAGAATCAAAAGGAATTTTTTACACCTCAAAAATAATTTATAGATGCGCAGGAATGAGTGGTTCCATGCAAAAGGTGTGAATAGGCACCTACAAACAATATATGGAATTAATAACAAATGGAGTTTTTTGCACGTGTAAAATATTTCATGCAAAGAGTATGAATGAGTGCTTGCGAACAATATAAAGAATTAGTCAACAGAAAAAAAAAAAAAAAAAAAAAAGGTTTTTTTGGACTTGAAAAATAAGTTATAGATACGCAGGAATAAAAAGTTCCATGCAAGATGTGTGAACGAGTGCCTACAAACAATATATAAACTTGGTGACAATCAAATGGAATTTTTAGCACATAAAAAATGAAAAATAAGTTATAAACACATAGCAATCAATGGTGGAACTATTGCAGAATGCTTGATAAACATATGAATAAAATAGGAGCTATGGGATAAATTCTAGGCTTTCCTAGTATAAAAAAAAAAAAAAATACGCAAAATAAACTAAATACGGATCACTGTAAAATTATTTTTGACAGAAAAACTAATAAGTACATAAATTTCATTAATAAATATAGAACAAATCGTTCCTGAAATTCATACCGTTTGGAGATTTAGTGTCTAATTTTAATATCCAAAAAGCTTCACATATATTTAATAGCTTGTGTCTATCACCACCTCGTGCAGGAGTTTTAACCTTTTCTAGACCATAGAAGGCAAATGAATCCATATTGCTATGATGAGCATGAACGAAGTGTTTTACCGCCCCTGAATAGGAAGCGTTTCTTTGTTCTATATTTCTGATATGTTCGGCTATTCTTTTGTTTAGTTTGCGTATAGTACAGCCGATATACTGAATCTTACACTCTGTGCAACAAATACAATAAACGACAAACTGACTGTCACAATTGATAAAAGATGTAATTTGTTGAGAAAAACCTTGGTATGAAAAAATAAATTTAGATTTGTCTATTGCATATGTGCAAACATTGCACCTGGAACCAGCGCATTTGTAAAATCCAGTGGAAGTAATCCAAGTACGAGTTTTTTCTGGTGATTTTAAAAGACTGGGAGAAAGATAATTCGCCAAACTGGTTCCCCTTCGGGCAACATAACGGCAGCCAGATTGTATGATTTGTCTTAATTTAGTGTCTTGGTTTGTGACGGGCAGATATTTTTTCACAATTTCTTTAATTTGATTGAATTGGGGGCTGAATGGCGTTGAAAAAGTCACCATATGATCAGCACAAGCTGAGGATTTTTCCTTTAAACTGGTAAATCTTGGTTTGTTCATCACTTTATGGAAAGCATTGCTGACAATTTGATTATTGTAACTTTTTTTTTTCTGTTGACTAATTCTTTATATTGTTCGCAAGCACTCATTCATATTCTTTGCATGAAATATTTTACACGTGCAAAAAACTCTATTTGATTGTTATTAATTCCATATATTGATTGTAGGTGCCTATTCACACCTTTTGCATGGAACCACTCATTCCTGCGCATCTATAAATTATTTTTGAGGTGTAAAAAATTCCTTTTGATTCTGACTAACTCTATATATTGTCCGTAGGCACTCATTCACACCTTTCGCATGGAATCATTTATTTCTGCGCAGAAAATCCATTTTCCATTGGAAGATCATTTTGGAGTTATTTAATTACTTTTAGATATATCCATTTATATTATTGTACTTTTTTTTTTCCCCCCCCCTTGGGAACTTCAATCCTGGAGTGATCTGTATCATTGCAAGGAACCGCTCACTTTTCCTTTCATGTGTTGCCACTTTTTGTAATTAATTGCAAGCTTTGTGATTGGTTTGTAACCTGTATATATTTTTCTATGCATATTGTTTTTATTTACCTATGACTAAGGGTGCCTTTGTGCACCGGAAACGCGTCAGGTGTTTTTTGCATTTTAATATGGCATATTAGCCTAATAAAGTTTTTTTCATTTATGCCGGTGTGCTGAACAAACTTTCTTCTTCTTGTGGACATCTGCTGTGCTCACCAGCGTATTCATGCACCCACCTGTGGATCAATGAACTCAGCCCAAAGTGGTTTTCATTTGGATGCGATGCAAGCTCCCAGTCCTCCCTCTCCTTGTTTCATATTGTCCCCCTTAAGAATTGCATGTTTTGTTTTATTTCTACTATACATCTATAGGTCACATTCTAAGAGACCCACGGTTACATTAGTTATAATTTGATAATGGGGGGGTTGGGTATAAGAGGTATGTCTCAAATCTGTATGTTAAAATTGTGTGTGCCTTGTCTCAATTTTGTAAGATAAACTGTTTAATAAAAATAATCTGATTTAAAAATAAATGTCTGATCTATCAAAATATAAACTAAATTAATCCAATCGGTAAATGGATTACCAAGAAAAAAAAACGAAACACCAGAACTCCATTTTTTGTCGCCGGTGCTGCAATATTCCAATAAAATGCAATAAGAGGCGATCAAAACATCGTATCTACCACAACATGGTATCAACAAAAACGTCAACTCAGGGCACAAAAAATAAGTCCTCACCCAGGCCCAGATCCCGAAAAATAGAGGGGCTATGGGTGTTTGAAAATGGCGAAAAACAAAAACGCAAAAACAGAAAATTGCAAGGCCGTGAAGGGTCAAAGGAATTCCACTCAATGACCAGAAATGTATATGGCCAGAAATGTGATTATTAGAGTTGAGCGAAATGGGTCCAACAATTTCAAAAGTCGCCGACTTTTGGCAAAGTCGGGTTTCATGAAATGAAACGAAACCCGACCCTAGGATGAGGTCGGCCACGAGGTCGGCGACTTACGCGCCAAAGTCGCGTTTCAAAAGTTTGTTTAGCGCTCTTTTTCAGCCAATCAGGATCCACGGACACTGTGGGCAACGTGATGACATAGGCAGGGGTCACCACCATCTTTCAGAAGGGCATGCAAGTGATTGGCTTGCTTTGGTGGGCGTCACAGGGGTTATAAAAGGGCGTGCACGCCGACCGCCATCTTACTTCTGCCGATCTTAGCATAGGGAGAGGTTGCTGATTCTGTAGGGAGAGTGTTAGGCAGGGAAGAAGACAAAAAAACTGCTTCTGCTGCTAGCGATTTTGCCTGTGCAACACACCAGTCACTGTGTGTGCAGTGCAAGGGGAGGCTATATTGTGGTGGATCAGCGGTGTTGGTTGTTAGGCTGCCTTCTAAGGCTTCCTGACAGCTGCATTGCTGTTTCCCCACTGCTCTGCAAACTGCTTTTTTAAAAGCAATCCCAATTTTTTTTTTTGTCCTGCTAAGGTACTGAGCGTGCATTTATTCACACCATACAGCGGTGTACGCTCCTCACACAGTACCGTGTAACGGCTGTTATCACAGCCACAGTGAAGCTATCTGTGTGTCACTGTGGAAGGATAAGTGGAGGACTTGTTCCGTTCTTACAGACCTACACTCTAGGGAGATTCCTATTCTGCCCAATTCTACAATTCACTTTTTTCACACCTGTGCCATCGAGCCTGTGACATAGCGCTCTGATATTCAGTGGGCCTCACACAATCCAAAAGTGTCCAGTGTCCACAAGTGTCTGCAGAAATTCAAAATCTCCCTTATCCTGTAGTCACTTTTTTCACACCTGTGCCATCGAGCCTGTGACATAGCGCTGTGATATTCAGTGGGCCTCACACGATCCAAAAGTGTCCAGTGTCCACAAGTGTCTGCAGAAATTCAAAATCTCCCTTATCCTGTAGTCACTTTTTTCACACCTGTGCCATCGAGCCTGTGACATAGCGCTCTGATATTCAGTGGGCCTCACACAATCCAAGTGTCCAGTGTCCACAAGTGTCTGCAGAAATTCAAAATCTCCCTTATCCTGTAGTCACTTTTTTCACACCTGTGCCATCGAGCCTGTGACATAGCGCTGTGATATTCAGTGGGCCTCACACAATCCAAAAGTGTCCAGTGTCCACAAGTGTCTGCAGAAATTCAAAATCTCCCTTATCCTGTAGTCACTTTTTTCACACCTGTGCCATCGAGCCTGTGACATAGCGCTCTGATATTCAGTGGGCCTCACACAATCCAAAAGTGTCCAGTGTCCACAAGTGTCTGCAGAAATTCAAAATCTCCCTTATCCTGTAGTCACTTTTTTCACACCTGTGCCATCGAGCCTGTGACATAGCGCTGTGATATTCAGTGGGCCTCACACAATCCAAAAGTTTCCAGTGTCCACAAGTGTCTGCAGAAATTCAAAATCTCCCTTATCCTGTAGTCACTTTTTTCACACCTGTGCCATCGAGCCTGTGACATAGCGCTCTGATATTCAGTGGGCCTCACAAAATCCAAAAGTGTCCAGTGTCCACAAGTGTCTGCAGAAATTCAAAATCTCCCTTATCCTGTAGTCACTTTTTTCACACCTGTGCCATCGAGCCTGTGACATAGCGCTCTGATATTCAGTGGGCCTCACACAATCCAAAAGTGTCCAGTGTCCACAAGTGTCTGCAGAAATTCAAAATCTCCCTTATCCTGTAGTCACTTTTTTCACACCTGTGCCATCAAGCCTGTGACATAGCGCTCTGATATTCAGTGGGCCTCACACAATCCAAAAGTGTCCAGTGTCCACAAGTGTCTGCAGAAATTCAAAATCTCCCTTATCCTGTAGTCACTTTTTTCACACCTGTGCCATCGAGCCTGTGACATAGCGCTCTGATATTCAGTGTGCCTCACACAATCCAAAAGTGTCCAGTGTCCACAAGTGTCTGCAGAAATTCAAAATCTCCCTTATCCTGTAGTCACTTTTTTCACACCTGTGCCATCGAGCCTGTGACATAGCGCTGTGATATTCAGTGGGCCTCACACAATCCAAGTGTCCAGTGTCCACAAGTGTCTGCAGAAAATCTAAATCTCCCCTGTCCTATAGACACCTTGTACCTTGTTTTACACTACTATATAGTTTGTAGGATTTTGTCTACATTTCTACCAAAAATGAGGAAGGCTGGTGGAAGAGGCCGTGGAATTGGGCGGGGGTTGGCAACTGGTAATGATGGTGTTTGTGGTGGATCTGATGGTAGTGGAAAAAGCAAAATAGGACCGAATGCAGGAGGTGTTGAGCCTGCGTCATCGTCTGGCTCCATAAGGCTTCAAAGGCTTAGTTTTCTAGGAGTTGGCAAACCGCTTTTAACGCCAGAGCATCAGGAAAAAGTTTTGTCTTACATTGCTGACTCAGCCTCCAGCTCTATCGCCTCCTCTTCTGAAGTTGTAAAAAGTAAAAGCACTGAGTCGTCTTTGGAGGCTCATGTTCATGAACCACACCTTTCCTTGTGTCCTTCACCCCAACCAAGATTGAAGGATGACGCAGGCCATACTTCTGATTACTCCATGGAGCTGTTTTCACATACCATGCCTGGATTATCAAGTGAAATGGTGAATTACCCAGGCCAAGATGAATCTGACATGGAGTGCACTGATGCACAGCCGCTGATAGATGATTCTGCTGGTACATTCACTCAGAGCACTACATTGTCCTCGCAGTGTATAGAGCCAGATTCTGACCCTGATGAGCCTCAGGTGCCCCTTCCCGCACACTATACCACCATACACGGTGACACAGAGGAAGGTGCACATGACATTGAAGAGGAGGTGATGGATGACCCAGTTGTTGACCCAGATTGGCATCCATTGGGGGAAGAGGGTGCTGCTTCCAATAGCTCAGATGAGGAGCATCCACAGCAGACATCGACATCGCAACAGCTGTTATCTGGCAGGCCCGGAGCACTCCAAAGACAGGTTCCAAAAATCAAAAGAGTTGCTGGACAGCTTGTCCAGAGGGTCAAAGCATCACAGCGTGCTAGGCCGCAAAATGTCTGCCAAAGTAGGAAGAGTGCAGTGTGGCACTTTTTTGAACAAAATCCTCATGATCAGGCCAAGGTTATCTGTAAGAAGTGCGCAAAGACCTTTAGCCGAGGGAAAAATCTGAAAAATTTGAATACCAGTTGCATGCTTAGACATTTAACCAGCATGCACTTGCAAGCGTGGACACAACACCAAACCTCAAGTGCCACATGTGCAACTGATCACAAAGAAGGTAGTCAGCAACGCTACATTGTTTCCCCCACTGTAAGCCCACCGGTTAGCACAGCAGCAAATGTTGAGGTGTCGTTGCAAGGCCACAGCAGTCAGGGAATCCCACTGTTATATCAACAAAATACTGAATCTAGGCCATCAGAAAGAACACCAACTCCATCACCATCATCAACCCTCTCTCAGTCCGCCCTGTCCACCGCTACTTCCACCATATGCAGCTCTCAAGTCCAGCTCACCCTCCCAGACACTATGAGTAGGTCAAGAAAGTACTCAGTCTCTCATCCGCGTACACTGGGTTTGAACGCCCACATTGCCAAACTAATCTCGTTTGAGATGATGCCCTATCGGTTGGTGAAAAGCGCAGCTTTCTGCGAACTCATGGCCTATGCAGTACCACGCTATGACCTACCCAGTCGCCACTTCTTCTCTCGCAAAGCCATCCCAGCCCTCCACCATCATGTGAAAGACCGCATTGTCCATGCACTCAAGCAGTCAGTGAGTGGAAAGGTGCACCTCACAACTGATGCATGGTCCAGTCGGCATGGCCAGGGCCGTTACGTGTCCATCACTGCGCACTGGGTTAATGTGGTGGAATCATAGAATCATAGAATCGTAGAGTTGGAAGGGACCTCCTGGGCCATCTGGTCCAACCCCCTGCTCAAAGCAGGATTCGCTAAATCATCCCAGTCAGATGTCTGTCCAGCCTCTGTTTGAAGACTTCAATTGGAGGAGAACTCACCAATTCTCGTGGCAGCCTGTTCCACTCATTGATCACTCTAACTGTCAAAAAGTTTTTTCTAATATCTAATCTGTGTCTCCTCCCATTCAGTTTCATCCCATTGCTTCTAGTCTTTCCTTGTGCAAATGAGAATAAAGTTGATCCTTCTACAATGTGACAGCCCTTTAGATATTTGTAGACAGCTATTAAGTCTCCTCTCAGTCTTCTCTTTTGCAAACTAAACATTCACAAATCCTGCAACCTTTCCTCATAAGACAGGGTTTGCAGACCGGTCACCATTCTGGTTGCTCTTTTCTGAACTTGCTCCAGTTTGTTGATGTCTTTTTTAAAATGTGGTGCCCAAAACTGGACACAATATTCCAGATGAGGTCTGACCAAAGAGGAGTAGAGGGAAATAATGACTTCACGTGATCTAGACTGTATGCTTCTGTTAATACATCCTAGAATTGCATTTGCCTTTTTTGCTGCTGCATCACACTGTTGACTCATATTCAGTCTGTGATCTATTAGTATACCCAAGTCTTTTTCACATGTGCTGTCATTTAGCCCTATTCCTCCCATTCTATATATGCTTTTTTCATTTTTATTGCCCAGATGTAGTATTTTGCATTTCTCCCTGTTAAAAACCATTCTGTTAGTTGCTGCCCACTGCTCCAGTTTATTTATATCTTTTTGAATCCTCTCTCTCTCTTCTCTAGTATTAGCTTTCCCTCCTAGCTTTGTGTCATCAGCAAATTTAATCAGTTTACCCTCAATTCCTTCATCTATAAATCGTTGATAAAGATGTTGAACAATACAGGGCCCAGGACAGAGCCCTGTGGTACCCCACTTGAGACATTCTTCCAACTGGATGTGCAGCCATTTACGACCACTCTTTGGGTCCGATCACTAAGCCAGTTATGAATCCACCTAACAGTTGCCTTGTCCATTCCATACTTAGTCATTTTTTCAATAAGGATTGTATGAGAGACTTTGTCAAATGCTTTGCTGAAGTCAAGATATACTATATCTACAGCATTTCCTTGATCCACCCAATCAGTGATACCGTCATAGAAGGAAATTAAGTTAGTCTGACATGACTTATTAGTTACAAACCCATGCTGACTCTGTTTAATCACTTCATTCTTATCCAGGTATTGACATACATGTTGTTTAATAATTTGTTCAGGATGCAGGGTCCACAGGGGACAGCGGTGGTTGGACAGTGCTGCCTAGCCCACGGTATAGGAAACGGCTGTAGGCGTTCCACCCTCCCCCTCCTCCTCCTCCTCCAGAAACGAAAGCTCGTCCACAGAGCGCAGTCGTACGAGCACTCCATCTGCAGCTGCCACTATTGCACACGAGGTGTCCCCCTATCGAGCAGCTAGTGGAAAGCGTCAGCAGGCTGTGTTGCAGATCATGTGTTTGGGCGACAGACACACCGCCGAGGTGCTGGCCGAGTACTTGAAGCGACAAACTGAGTCATGGCTGGGCAGTGTACATCTTGAGGCAGGCAGGGTAGTTAGTGATAACGGCCGTAATTTTGTGGCAGCCATAGCCCTTTCAAAACTCAGCCACATACCTTGCTTGGCTCACACCTTGAACCTGGTGGTGCAGTGCTTCCTCAAAAATTATCCGGAGTTAACAGCCCTGCTCCATAAGGTGCGAAGACTGTGCGCGCACATCCGCCGGTCGCCTGTACACTCCGTTCGTATGCAGAAGCGGCAGCGATTGCTCCAGCTTCCCAACCACCGCCTCATTATCGACATTGCAACAAGGTGGAACTCCACCCTGCACATGGTGGAGCGGCTGTGCGAGCAGAGGCAGGCCATAATGCATTTGTGGGAGGATACACGGCCAGGCACTTTGAGAGCAGACATGGAGTTGACAGGTGTGCAGTGGTCGAAGCTGAAAGACCTCTGTAAAGTCCTTCAGTGTTTTGAGGAATGCACACGGCTGGTAAGCGCAGACGACGCCATCCTAAGCATGAGCATCCCACTTATGCGTCTGCTCATGCAAACTTTGACGCACCTTAAGGAGCAGGCGTCTGCAGCCAATGTTGACGAGGAGGAAGAGGTGGAGGGAATCGTTGATGACATTCAGCCATTGTCTGCTCAGGGACCTCTCCTGGACGAGTTGGAGGAAGAAGAGGAGGAGGATGATGATGATGGGGATGATTACTTAGGGGAGGAGGATGCATCTCGTGGGGCAAGTGAAAATGTTGGCGTGGCAAGGTCTGTTACAGGGTTTGTGCATGACTGGAGAGATGTGGATTTGCCAGAAAGTGCTCCTCCAACCAGCACTCGCAGTGCATCATTGACACCGGGAACATTGGCCCACATGTCAGATTATGCCTTGCGGATCCTAAAAAGGGACCCCTGCATTGCCAAAATGATGAACGATGACGACTACTGGTTGGCCAGCATCCTGGATCCACGCTATAAAGGCAAATTACAAAACATCATGCCACAGGAGAACCTTGACCTAATATTGGCTAATAAACAAGCAACTCTGGTAAATCGGTTGCTTGAGGCATTCCCAGCACACAGCAGCGGTGATGGTTCTCACACGAGCCGTACGGGCCGGGGGCAGCTTGGCAGAGGTGTTCATGGTGCACACAGCAGAAGTGGCGTTGGAGACAGGGGTTTCATGACAATGTTGTGGACTGATTTTTCAAGTACCGCTCACACAACTGGTAATACAGCATCGATGGAAAGTGACAGGAGACAGCAGTTGTCAACTATGGTTACAAACTACTTTTCCTCCCATATCGATGTTCTCCCACACAGTCCATTCCCCTTTGACTATTGGGCCGCTAAACTGGACACCTGGCCTGAATTGGCACAATATGCCTTACAGGAGCTCGCTTGCCCAGCTGCAAGTGTGCTATCGGAAAGAGTCTTCAGTGCAGCTGGATCAATCCTGACAGAAAAAAGGACCCGTCTGTCAACCCAAAATGTGGATGATTTAACCTTCATTAAAATGAACCATGCATGAGTTTCCAAGGATTTTGTCCCACCTTCCCCTGATGACACATAGGGTGACAGAAAAATGGCTTGCTTTGGTCCACCTCTTCCTGGGACTTGACCTATTTCGCCTTTTGCATCAGCTGAATGTCCAACATCAACATATGCCACTTTCTAAAACTCCCTAACTGTGCTGCCTCCCCCCCCCATGGCCGGGGTCACCACCTAGCGCACGACACCGTGCGAGTGCCGTTGCCCAGGACAGGTGGGTAGGCCGACTCTTGGGCGCGGGCACTGGCACAGGGTCCCTCATAGTGCAATCAAGTGTCTCTGACGGTGGTGGTGCACACCCGCCGTCAGACACACCGCCGTACTATGAGGGGCCCAGTGCCAGTACCGACGCCCACGAGTGGGCCCCCCTTGCTTGGGCAGGGCCCCAGCATTTGCAATCTTTACCTCTCCCTGCTCCTCCGCTGTGTAGTCTGGGCCGTCAAATCCATACTGTGCCTGACACCATCTGAGCCTGCTTCCTGATGTATAGACATATCTTTTGAATGTGTACGCTATTCATACATGTTATCCGGGGATATGGTACCCTTTCTCACCTTTGTGCAATCACGTGCAAGCCATACTGGGCCTAACACCGTCTGAGCCTGCCTCCTGATGTATAGACATATCTTTTGAATGTGTACGCTATCCATACATGTTATCCGGGGATACGGTACCTTTTCTCACCTTTGTGCAATCACATGAAAGCCATACTGGGCCTAACACCGTCTGAGCCTGCCTCCTGATGTATAGACATATCTTTTGAATGTGTACGCTATCCATACATGTTATCCGGGGATATGGTACCCTTTCTCACCTTTGTGCAATCACGTGCAAGCCATACTGGGCCTAACACCGTCTGAGCCTGCCTCCTGATGTATAGACATATCTTTTGAATGTGTACGCTATCCATACATGTTATCTGGGGATACGGTACCCTTTCTCACCTTTGTGCAATCACGTGCAAGCCATACTGGGCCTAACACCGTCTGAGCCTGCCTCCTGATGTATAGACATATCTTTTGAATGTGTACGCTATCCATACATGTTATCCGGGGATACGGTACCCTTTCTCACCTTTGTGCAATCACGTGCAAGCCATACTGGGCCTAACACCGTCTGAGCCTGCCTCCTGATGTATAGACATATCTTTTGAATGTGTACGCTATCCATACATGTTATCCGGGGATACGGTACCCTTTCTCACCTTTGTGCAATCACTTGCAAGCCATACTGGGCCTAACACCGTCTGAGCCTGCCTCCTGATGTATAGACATATCTTTTGAATGTGTACGCTATCCATACATGTTATCCGGGGATACGGTACCCTTTCTCACCTTTGTGCAATCACGTGTAATCCATACTGGGCGTGAGAACGGCTGGCGAGCTGTTAAGTAAGCTACAGCACCTGTGGTTTGCACACGTAAGTTTTTCATTTTTTCAGGAATGACGGTTAGGCCTAATTCCGGAACTGCGGTTGACCTGCACTTACTGGGAAATCATCGTTCGCGAGTAATAATTGTAATCAGTGATCCCCATCACTAACGTTGTTCAGCGGGTTATCTGCACCTGTAAGCGACAAACGCTGGCCTTTTCAGTGTAGCGCACATGCAGCCACGGACATGTAAGGGCATGACACACCAGTTATTAGCCAATCTCATGTGCCAGAGCCTCACGTGTCCCTCTAGTAAGCCGGACTCGGACCGCGGGGCATGACGGAGTCTCGTTCGTTAACGGAATTAAGCTTGCAATGTGTGCATCTGTTCTGTAGCTGGCATGGTTGAGGTTGCCCGTGTTGAGTCAAATTACGCCGTAGGCTCCACTCCTGGTGGTGCCCTTCTGGACATTCCTTTAAGGTTCAGCTTTGCAACCATACTGCCCACGTAAAACAAACACTTTGCCTTCATGAACGCTGTTTGGAGGGTCATGACTCGTGGGAATAACGCCGCCCAATCAGTTAACCTGCTAGAGAGATCCTTTGCTGCTCCCAAGCATGACATCACACTCCCTAGGAGGAAGGTAATGCCACTGTGGCGACCGTACTCCTGGGGGCAACACAAGTGCACTGATGCCCAGCCACTGCTCGATGAATCTGCTGGTACATTGACCCAGACCACTACATTCCCTTCGCACGCTACCCGGCCTGAATCTGACCCTGATGAAACTCAGGTTACCCTTCCCATATACAGTTCCATCTTAGGCTGGTTTCACATTAGCGCTTTTTAAGCGCACGCACGGCCGGGGGTAGCTCCGCCCCCGAGCCGGCTCTCTGCCCGGCGTGCCCGCCCCTTGCTTGTAGCTCCGCCTCCTAGCGCACAGCGGCGCCTGCGATCGGCGCACCCTATCTTTAGCATAGGGTGCGCAGATCGTGCGCAGGCCGTGCGCTAGTTGCGCTTTGACCTGCGCTGCGCACTTTTGACGGTGCGCCGTGCGCGCCAAAATCAAACTTTTTGGATTTTGGCGTGCACGGCGCACTGTCAAAAGTGCGCAGCGCAGGTCAAAGCGCAACTAGCGCACGGCCTGCGCACGATCTGCGCACCCTATGCTAAAGATAGGGTGCGCCGATCGCAGGCGCCGCTGTGCGCTAGGAGGCGGCGCTACAAGCAAGAGGCGGGCACGCCGGGCAGAGAGCCGGCTCGGGGGCGGAGCTACCCCCGGCCGTGCGTGCGCTTAAAAAGCGCTAATGTGAAACCAGCCTTACACGGTGACAAAGAGGAAGCTGCAGATGAAAGTGCAGGTTCGGCCCACCCACCATCAGTGGGCCCCCCCTGCTTGCTCAGGATCACAGCACTTGCAATGTTGAAATACTGTGCAGTGAGATGGAAGATGGGGACGACGAGGAGTCCAGACTAGTACAGGGATTCCCTAGCGAGGAGACTTATTTGATTGTTTTCAATGTTGGGACAGCAATTTTTGGGGAGCACTATACTCTGGAGAATGATAGATGGGGCCCACCATACACTGGAACATTCCAAAGGTGGACATCAGACACTGGAGCAGCATTTACAGGGCCCATTATACACTAGAGCATTAGAAATGGGGCCCATTATGTTTGGAGCATTATTTGGGCCCATAAGACAGTGGAGCTTCATCCATGGGGACCAACATATACTGTAGCATTATGTGGAGCGCATCATATACTGTTTCAAACATTATATGGGACCAATGATTCTGTATGGAGAAATAGATGGGCCCCGTCATGAGATGTAAAAAGTGAAGTATTTTTCATTGTACTATACCGCTATTTCTCTGCCGTATCGGAGCATGATGAGTTGTGGTATGTGTTAAAGGGGCGCTCTTTCGCCCAGGGCACATGAAAACCTGGAGCCAGCCCTACCCCCCCACAACTTTAGCCAAATAACCCCCATTTTTCAGTGCGTAACTTGTATTATGAAGTTAATTAAGGTTGACCAGCTTAAGTAAGAAGAATTGATGCTTTTGGCATTCAAATGAGCACTGTAGGTGTGTTTCCTGTCCTCCTCTCACTGCCGACTTTTATTCCCCATTGACTTACATTGGGTTTCGTGTTTCGGGACGACCCCGACATTTCCCTATAATCGGCCGATCTTGCTCGACCCGACTTTTGAAAAAGTCGGGTTTCACGAAACGAAACTCGACCATAAAAAACCAAAAGTCGCTCAACTCTAGTGATTATCACTAAGTTTAGGTTCACATGCCCAGCTATCAGCCCTTAGAATCCAGCAGCAATCAGGCAACTTTTTTGTTTTCCTGAAAAAACTGACTTCAGTGGATCTTCTTTTGTTTTTTAACATTAAAGTCTATGGAAAACGGATCTGTTAGGTAGCCAACTATTTTTTCTACCATTTGAAAAGGATCTGTTTTTTGCTTATTAGAGTTGGAAAAATAAATATTTAACTATTACTGGACATGTGAACTTTAAAGTAATCATTCATTTGAAACTGATCCAGTAAGCAAAAAGTGTATCCTTTTCAGATGGGAGAAAAACTGATGGCTAATTAATGAATCCATTATACAAAGACTTCAATGTTAAAAAAAAAAGGGATCCAGCTTCCTTCAAGGAAGGCCCTCGATTCACTACACAGCTTCCTTAGTAACTTCATATACCTTCCCCCAGTGAGTTAGTGCAATTGGCCATTCCCAACTATCCTTCCCTAGTAATGAAATAAGAACAAACCAGGCGCATGCATAATACTGCGCACAAAGCCCTAAGTAAATGAAAAAAGAGGAAAAACATAATTAATTTAAATCTTGTCCCTGCAGTACAATAGGAAATATATATTTTTTAGTATACAAAATTTAATCTATATATGAATAAAGTTATGCACAGTAAAAAATAAAGAAATTAAATAAAAAATATAAAAAATAAAATGTGTAGAAACATCAAAATACTAGTGAAGAAATAATAATAAATAATAATAAAAGTGAAAGGTGAAAATTAATGTGATATAAATGAATAAAAGTGAGTAATATTAATCAAAATAATAATAGTAATAGTGAAAAAATAAATACAATAAAAGTGATAGAAAGTGCTCAACACCATAAGTGAATAAAGTGATTTATTAATTAATGTGAATGACAAAACAATAAAATATTATTTCCATTTAATCCATTGTTTTCATTACTGCAAGGAATTTTTTTCCATTGCTACAAGATTTTTTTTTATAATGCACGAATAAAACACCAATTAATAACCTGACCAAAGAAGAGAAGAAAAATTTCTATAAGAAGCTAGAAAAACACCACTGCTCATTCAACCCATTTGGAGTCATGCTCTGTAATGTAGTGATCCATTTGCACTCTTTCTGTGCTAATCTCTTACTAGAATCACCTCTTCTATTGCCTACATAAATACGATCAATCCCTCTTACTCTTAATAGATGAGATTGATGAGGGTGGAAATGACAGAAGTGCTGGGCTAGAGGTTTTAATTTTGATAAATTTCCACCATCATCACTCTCTATTTTATCCGCAGCTTTAATATCCTTGATATGCTCTAACATACGAACACGCAACTCATGTGTAGTCATTCCTACATATATTAAATTGCAAGGGCATGTTGCTTGATAAATTACCATGGTTGTACGGCAATTTATAAAGTGCAAGATTTTGTATTCACAAGTATTTGCAGAATTATTAAAAACATTTGTTTTCTCTATATATTGACATGACTTGCATGTCCCACATTTGTAAGATCCCCATTCGGGACATTTTGAATCGAAAATAAATTGAGATGTGGGAGGGACATAGTGACTATGAATCAATACGTCACGTAATGTTTTGTTGCGTTTGGCTATAATCAAAGGCTTCTCAGGTAATAATTTAGATATACTTGGAACCTGTAAAAGAATAGGCCAAAATTTAGAGATGATATTAGTCATCTCATGCCATCTAGAGTGATAATTTATAATAAAATGCACATGTCCATCTGTTTCTTTATCCTTATTCTTGGGAATTAATAAGTATTGTCAATCGATTTCCTTGGCTCTAACATAGACCTTGTGGACAATATCTCTTCGGTATCCCCTCTTTAGAAACCTATTGGTGAGATCATTGGCCTGTTCTTCAAAAACATCTTGCTGATCACAAAACATCTTGTTCTTAAGAATTGTACTGTTGGTATTGCATGGATAGTGTGAGCTGGATGGGATGAACTGGCGTGAAGCAATGCATTGATGCTGGTTTCTTTTCGTTATATTGATGAATGGAGCAATCCTGTATCATCAACCGATATCTTCAGGTCCAGAAAATTAATGGAATCTTGTTTAATAGTGCAGGTAAGTTTGATATTGATGCTATTTTCATTCAAACATCGAAGAAATCCTTCCAATTCTACTCTTGAGCCCTGCCAGACAAACAATATATCATCAATAAATCTCATCCACAATAAAACTGAAACCGATGACATATGATCCATATTTTCAACATATTCATGTTCCCATGCACCCATGAATAAGTTTGCGTAAGATGGTGTGAAAGTCGCACCCATTGCCACGCCTCTTTTGCAGATAAAAAGTAGTCCTTAAAACAAAATAATTATGTAAAATTGCATACTCCAGAAGTTTCATTAAAAAACCTATCAATGATATATCAAATTTACGACTGGATAAATAGTGCTTCACTGCAAGAAGACCCTGTTCATGTGGTATTGATGTATATAAAGATTCCACATCACATGTTATGATGTACATATCAGTATTCATGTATATCCCATCCAATCTTTGCAGTGTCTCAGTCATATCTTTGATATAAGAAGGAATCTGTCATGATCCAGGACGGGGTTTCGCTTTGGCCCATCCTGGTCAGACAGGGGGTTAATTGTTTCTGCCTCTCTCTGGCAGAGGGTGGCTATTTAATACTCACTGGACCTAGGTCCGGTGTCAGTTATACTCCTGCCCTCGGCTGAGTTAAGTGACCTCTTGTATACGTGTGCCTTGTGCCTGATAACTTGTTGCTTGTTTGGTTGTGATCCGGTTCTGTCCTTGTTACGAGTTCTGCCTGACCCTCTTGTACTGCACCGCCCTCTCGTGTATGACTCTCTGCTTGTGACTCGACTGCTCTCTGCTCGTCCCTTTGGTACCGCACCGCCCTCTTGTGTATGACCTTTGGCTTCATCTGACCTCCCGTCTGCTTATCCCTCCTGTACCTCATTTGCCCGTACTGTGTATGACCTCTGGTTTGCCCGACTCTGAGTGTTCTACCATCTCAGTAAGCAGGATGCTAAGCCCTGCCCCCTTGCGGTCACATGACCGTACATCCTGTGTCTGCTTGCTAAAACTTCAGTGTTCAGGTCCTGTGCATCTATACTTTCCAGCTGTTCCTGTCCCCCGGGGGCCCCTACAGTACGGGTGAGTCCCTGCTCAGCGAAGGCTGTACGCCGGCGCTGTTAGGATCCTGACAGAAGCTCTGTTACAAAGGTTTTAAATAAAAATCTAAAAACTTGGAGATGGGTTCCAATAGACTGCCATTTCCAGAGATGATGGGACGTCCTGGAGATTCTGTCATATTTTTATGGACCTTTGGCAGTAAATATAATGTTGGAACAGATGGTGAATCAACTCGTAATCCTTCCCAGATAGGTTTAGAAATTATCCCTTCCTCCAAAGCTTCATCTAAAATACTGAATAATACTTTTTGATATGCTAAGGTAGGATCTTGTGATAATCGTTCATAACATGAGAGATCATTTAATTGTCTAAAAGCTTCCTTTTCATATTGTATAGATGGCCAAACTACGATGTTACCACCTTTATCAGATGGCTTAAAAACATCTTTCATCTTGGTAAGCTGTTCCAATGCTACTCTGTTCATATTTGAGATTGTCGAAAGGTATATTACAAGATAGTTGATGTATTTCATCACATACCATCCTCACAAATACCTCTTGTGATGGTGTGATATGTTATGTGGGTATCATTTGTGTCTATTTATATTTTACTGGTTTCCATGGTGTTTTCTTGTTGCCCTGTGTATTCCCCATATTGTCTAGAGTCGGTTGCCTTCCAAAAGGCTGATAATTGAATTGGCTCACTTGCTGTCTGCAGCCTGACGGTATCTATGCCTCTTGATGAATCCCCTGTGGTGCCTTAATGCCCGAGGCACTTTGTCAGGTCTGGGAGGCCTGAAAACCGCCCCAACCTGTCTGGTTGCCCCTGGACATAAGGAGGGGGCTGGGGAGGACAGGAGCTGAAAAAAGTCAGTTCCTGTGTGGTGATGAGCATAGGAAGACAGCACGTCAGAGAGAACGGGAAGCATATGGACCATTTTTATCCTCTGTCTGCTGGATTATTGGACTCTCATCTCCTTGGACATTCATCCTGTTACTGAACTGCATTTGTGTTCTGGACTATTGTATCCTCAGTGTGGTGGATTGTTTATGGACCTTTTAGTTTTGCCTATAATAAAGGTCTTGGGATTGTTCACACTTCCCTCGCTCTGTTGATTGTGTGGTATTGGAGAAGGACCCCGTGACACCTCTATAGATGAATTTTGTAAAAAGGGAGGAAAGGACTTAGATTTCTTTTTAATAAAATCAGGGAATTTACCTGGTGTATCTTCTTGTTCTGCAATAAGGGCTTCTAGTGCCTGTAATGCTGCCAATTCGTCTTCTGTAGAAAAAGAGTTCAAAGATGGTTTATCAGCATGGTAGTTCTTTAATAATAATTTTCGTTCAAACAAGAAAGTATCCTTAATTGCTACAAAATGATCAATTTTTGCTGTAGGACAAAAACCTAATCCCAAAGATAATACTGAGATTTGATCAGAAGTTAATTGTATTTTTGATAAGTTAATTACCTTTAAATTTCCATCATTGTTAGATTCTTGATCACAATGATTAGGTTTCTTAGCTGTAACTCTTGTATTATATCTGTTCAAAACCTCAGAAGAGTCACCATTATGGGTATTAATAGAACTCAAGGAACTAGCGCTTGCTATTAACTCACAGATTCAGATCTCCTAACAGAGGATTTACCACACCATTTATATACTGTATCTTGTTGGTTTGGTAATCTTGAAGATCACGCTGAAATTTAGTCACCTTGAGTTTTTGAATCTCAGATTCCCATTTTGATAAAGATGTATTTAAATCACCATCAAATTCAGACAATTGTTCAGTAGTAAGATTTTTTTGCAATTTTTCTTGTAATATTTTAATGTTATTTTCCATGTACCATATTTTTTGGATTATAAGACGCATTTTTGTTCCCCCAAATTTTGGGGGGAAATGGAGGGGTGTCTTATAATGTGAATCTGTGTGCTGCTGTGCTATAGAGTATGGGGAGCGGCTCTGGCGTGGTGTCAGGGAGATGGGGTGGGCTGGCTGTGGGCTGCAGAGACAGCAGGAGGTCCTGTGCTCCTGCTTATTAGGCTCATGTAATATTCACTGCACCTGCTGTCCATCACCTCGGTGCTGAAGCAGCGCCGAGTTGGTAGACAGGGGAGCAGTACATATTACATGTGCCTGCACTCTCCCCCACCCCCCGCCCTGTCAATATAGTCACCTACCGATGATGGCTCCTGCTCCCAGCTCCTCCTGTGGCTTCCCTGTGTCTGCTGAGATCCTCCTCCTGCGAGGGCGCGCGGCAGCAGCTGCTCATTCAGGCAGCTCATCGCTTAAGGACCTTCCATGATGTGACCAATAGGACCTGCGGTCACATGACTCCCAGTGTGCACTGCGAATCACGTGACCGCAGGTCCTATTGGTCACATCATGGAAGGTCCTGTAGCTACAATGAGCTGCCTGAATGAGCAGCTGCTGCCGCACGCCCTCGCAGGAGGATCTCAGCAGACACAGAAAAGCCACGGAGGGTAGCTGGGAGCCGGAGCCATCATTAGAAGGTGAGTTAACTGTTTACTATTTTATCATGTGCTTGCCAGCAGGGGGGAAATATAGGGATGGGGGCCATGTGTGACAGCAGGGGGGAATATATGAACGAGGGGCCATGTGTGCCAGCAGGTGGTAATATTGGGATGGGGGGACAATGTTTGCCAGCAGGGGGTAATATAGGGATGGGGGGACAATGTGTGCCAGCAAGGGGTAATATAGGGACGGGGGACAATGTGTGACAGCAGGGGGGGAATATATGAACGAGGGGCCATGTGTGCCAGCAGGGAGTAATATAGGGACGGGGGCCATGTGTGCCAGCAGGAGGTAATATAGGGATGGGGGGACAATTTGTGCCAGCAGGGGGGAATATACAGTATGGACGGGGGGACAATGTGTGCCAGCAGGGGGGAATATAGGAACGGGGGGGACAATGTGTGCCAGCAGGGGGGAATATAGGGATGGGGGGGAGATGTGAATGCCAGCAGTGGGGAATATAGGGATGCGGGGGCCATGTGCATACCAGCAGGGGGAATATAGGGACGCGGGGGCCTTGTGCGCACCAGCAGGGAGGCATATAGAGAGGGGGGCCATATGCGTGCCAGCAGGGGGGCATTTAGAGAGAGGGAGGCCATGTGAATGCCAGCAGGGGGCATATAGTGACCGGGGGGGCAATATCCAGGATGGGATGGGGGGGCTATGTGCCAGCACAAGGGGGCAATGTGCCAGGATGGGGGTTATATAAATACCAGGATAAGGGACATATATGGTATATGATTTGAAAGATGGACTCTGGCATTATAAGACACACCTCCATTTAACATAAAAAAAATTTTTTGCTCTTTTTCTTCACCAAATTTGGGGGTGCGTCTTATAATCAGGTGCGTCTTATAAAGCGGAAAATACGGTACTCTATATTCTTATCAACTTCAATCACAATTTCCATAAAGGTACGGGAACATACATTACATACATCCTCCCGTTTTTTCAATAAAATTTCATCTTCTAATGGGAAGCATGGAAATACTTGTATGCGTAGACCACGAGAAATTAAACTGCATTGCATATATTATTCAAGTGAATTTTTATTCCACCAAGACTTTTTTCTTTTATACAATATAAAAATATCAGAGTTGTTTTATCCTCCTGGATATTATCAAAACTTCTATTAGTTGTATTATGTCCCGCATCCTTAAAAATTGAAGATATTTGTAACAGAAATTAGAATCACGATTTATGTAATCCATGTTATTGGTCTTTTCCCTAATAAAACAAGACAAACTCCTATATGGAAAAGAAATATCAAAACTAATGAAAAATATTTTTCAAAAATAAATGGATACCAACCATAGACACTGAACCCATTAAAAATATCCATAAAAAACAATATATAATATATTGTAATACTTTATTAAAAAGGAGCAAGATGACACAAAATATCAATTTAACAGATAAAATATTATTTTATTAAAATTGATTAAAATCAACAAGAATGCTGTATGTGCGGGGGGCAGGATGAGCCAAACTGAATGGTAAAGACAGGTATATATACAGTATATGTGGCTAAAAATAGAAAAAATTATCGTATAGATGTCAACTACACCATCACAAATAAAATTAAATATAAATAACAATTTAATGAGCAGTGTTAAAAAAGAAAAAGTGATAAATAATAAATACATAAAAATTCATGCAATAATAATGCTCAAAATATGAAGATTTTCATGGAATTAATACAATAAAAATATATGTGCAAAAAAATTGAAAAATAGATTTATTTAAATAGATTTCATTATAAATACTAATAATGCACAAAAATATCTCATATATAATACTATTATTAATTAATAATCCATATCAATAAAAAGTATATGCACAAAATAAATTTATCATAAAATAATGAAGTGCACAAAAAGTGATAAATATCCAGCTTGTAATACTGTGAATGATTAATGAATTAAGGCAGTACATCTTTATGAAGCAGATAGATATATAAACCTCCAATAATACAGCACACAATGGTAGCTAATAATAACCAAAGTTGACACCAATAAGAAATGGCACTATTTTGCCTCCACAGAACGCTTCATCAGGGAGTGATGTGGGCAGGATGCAGAGGTGTTTTATATGCCCAATACAGATGAAATGACTTACAATCAAGGACGCCATAGATACTGTACATGGTGCCGCTACAGCGCACATCGCCACCGCCATCCTGCTAAGAAGGCTTACACCGCTTCCTTGCCATTTGCAAATTTCTACTGTAGGTAAATTGATGCAAGTTTTCACGGTATATACATATTAGTCCAAAGACACCGGTACCACTCCATATCAAATACAGACAACCATGCCATCATACATGCAATGAAAAGCAAAGGAGTGTATTTTTAAACATTCAATTTTATCAATCACAAATTTACACAAAAAAGAGATGCCTCAGGTCCAAAGAAGACTAAAAATATGCTGTACCACTGCTCTTTTAACAATAATATACAAGGGATCTGCATCACTGACGCGCATCAAAAACACCTTGAATAAATCAGATTTTACAATACAAGTCTAATCATCAATTCATGTTAAAGTAACTCATTATAAACCTACTAGATGGTGGCCCGATTCTAACGCATCGGGTATTCTAGCGGGAGACCGACATTTAAAAGATGGTCCAGGATGATCCACCATGATCGGCGATCTCACAGCGGGGGCCTGGTCGCTGCTGCTTGTCACACTGAGGCTAAGTACCCACGTTGCAGAAATGCTGCGTAAATTTCCGCAGCATTTCCGCAACTCCCGCCGCGGGAAAAACGTATGCGAATTCACATGCATTTTCCCACGGAAAACATGCGTTTTTCACACGATTTTCATGTGCAGAATTCAAGCGCATAAAAAGTGATTTGAAGCATCGCTTGGAATGTGATTAACAGGTTGGTCACAATTGTCAAGCATAGTGTTTGACAATTGTGATCAACTTTTTACAATTGATGCTGCCTATGCAGCATCAATAGTAAAAGATAGAATGTAAAAAATAATAAAAAAAATTAAAGAAAAGGTTATTCTCACCTTCCAATGGCCCCCGATCGCCTCTCCACGCTCCCGGCATCTTCCAGTCCCAGTAATGCATAGCGCGAAGGACCGGAGATGACGTCACTCTCGCGAGAACGCAACGTCATCAGCGGTCTTTCGTGCAAAGCATTACTGGGACCGCATGATGCCGGGCGCGTGGTGAGAGGAGGGAAAGAGTTTGGGGGCTGTCAGAAGGTGAGTATATCACTATTTTTTATTTTAATTCTATTTTTTACAGGTTTATGGTACCCAGGGACTGGAGGAGAGTCTCCTCACCTCCGGACCCTGGGTACCGGCTAGCGCCGGTCATCTCCCGGCTGCATCGCAGCTGACCTCCTTGCGGCAGGAGATGACCCGCAGTGGAGTGCGTCATTCGAATTCCGCGCCAATTCGCGGCTGGACGGGCAGGCGTGACCAATCAGCGATGCGGGATTTCCGTTACAGACAGACAGAATTTGACGATTATATAGTAGATAAAAAGACATTATTTTTACTGAGGCATACAAGATGTAACAGTGCTTGCAAGTAGATGCTTAAAATCCGCAAAATTCGAATTCATGCTCCCAACTTAAACTACCATAGGGTAAAAAAAACAACACTAAAAAATAAACTTTCCTATAAGTGTCTTCATCCCTTACTTGCAATCAAATTGTAAGTATAGATTAAATGCAGGGTGCATAACTGTTATCACCATTGAACAAAATCTGCTATTGTATTGTATAGGTGCATCAGTACCTTGCTAGCAATCAAATAGTGACTGCAGATTTAATAAAAAGTACATAACAATCATCACCACTAAACAAGAACCGCTGCTGGTAAAATGCATCAGTGCCTTGCTCACAATCAAATAGTGACTGCGGATTAAATAAAGGACGCATGAGAATTATTACCTTAGTAGGAGAGCAGGGGAATGCCGCATCTATCATCCCAATGCGCGATTCGAAGTCTCTTCTTCCGGGGGCGTATCAAATGGGAGAGGCCATATGTCTATTTAAATGCCCACCATCCAATCAAATCACTGGCTAGCTTATTTGCGTGATACTAGGCAAATACCCATGTAAAGGCTGAGGAGATGTCGGCGCATCCAGCCCCGACGTCACAGCCAAGACGGTCGCAGTGACACGCATGCGTTCCACCCAGCGGACGCCAGGCAGAAGTTATCGCATCACCTGATGCCAGGAGCAGGATGGCCTGGTGTGACAGCAGTGGCGTATGGGCACCTCCCCTTACAAAGTTGATGCATTATTACAGAACTAGGATTAATAAAGTGATAACGTGCCCAGCGTAATACTTTCTAATTGTTACACATAAAAAATAAAAATAAATATAAATAATTGCCTTAATAACAAATACACATCTAAGCAATATATATATAAGTACAACTGTGTGATAAAGTGAAAATGTGCCAAATTGTCTATACATAAAGTGCCACATATAAAATGTGCCAAATTGTGTATATATAAAGTACCACATATAATATTCAGATACAATAAGATCATAATATAATATAAGTGTAATAATGATATGGCTATAAAAAATGTAATATTAATACCAAATATTGTATAATACAAGATACAGTACAATAAAATATTAATTCAAGTCCTTTCTATTGCACGGTATCCAATCTTCACCATTTCTCAACCACAAAAAAGAAAACTTTTTTCTCTTATCGTAGCCAGATACACACTGGACGAAAGGGCATCTATGAAAGTAAATACAAGATTAGAATAATAAATAAAAACATTTAAAGACAATTAAATACTCCCACCCTCCCATAAAACTGCTATGCCAGACTAAATGCTATGTTTACCTCTACCCAAAATCACAAAAAGGCTCCAAATCCAAAATTTTCATTTAACCCCTGCGGGGCCAATGTCCCCAGAAGGTAAATCCAGCGGCTCTCTAATTGGGCCAGAACTTTACCCATATTACCTCCTCTAACCCCCAATGAAATGCAATCAATACCCTTGACCCTAAGTTCCCCCACATTACATTTATGGTACCTCTTAAAGTGTTTTGCTAGGGTTTTTTAAAGCAGACTCATCTTCAATAGTTTTAGCTTTTTCTATATCCCTACAATCCTCCCATACCCTGATCTTCAACCCCTTTCCTACATTAGACGTAAGTCCCATGGACGGAATAGTACGTCATGCCCTTTAATGCGACATTGAGACTTAATTCGTGGTGAAAGCATTAAAATACCGACGCCATCTTACCTCAGGATAGAGGGCCTCGGCATCTCGGGCTGTCTCCTCCCTGGCCCGCCCCTCTGTGCGCTGTGATTGGATGTTCAATCCAGAACAGCCAATCGCAGCGCTTCTCATTGTTTCAGCCAGTCAGCTTGGCTGAAACAACGAGGTCCTAGGCTAGGATCGAGTACTGATGTACTCGATCCTAGGGATGGTGCCTGGCAATGCCAGGCACCGGCGAAAAGCCCCCGGATTGGCGCGATTGCCGATCTAATCGATCGCGCCAATCGCAGCACACAACGGCGGAATATCGCCGCTGTGCCCTGCCGGTACCGGCCCGGATCGGTGCTGTAATAGCACCGATCCTAGGCCAGAGCCTAGGACAGGTCCAGCAGGGCCTGCAGGAAGTGGTTGGCGCGATCGATTAGATCGGCGATCGCGCCAACCACAGGGCACAGCTGCAGTCACGCTGTGACCGCTCTGTGCCCTGCTGGTGACCTGGCCATGACCTGCCTAGGAATCGGAGCTGTGAGCTCCGATCCTAGGCAGTTGCCATGGTCACCAGGCAGAGCAGGGTTTGGTGGATCGATGTAATCATTCGATCCCACCAATGACAGGTCACAATAGCTCTGTGACCTGTCCCTGACCTGCCTCTGATCTGTCTGACATCTCTGCAGGGGTCCTCACTCTTAGCTGAGGATTCCTGCAGAGAGGTCAGACACAGCAAGAGCTCCTGTGCTGGGCATTGTGGTGCCACAGCAACCTGTAGCATCACAATCCCTGTAAGTGTTAACTGATCCCTGATCCCCTGCCCAATCTATCTTCACCCCCAATCTATCTTCATCCCCCCATCCCCCCTCCACCCCCCTTTCACACCCTTTTACCCCCCTCCACCCCCCCATTTACGTCGCCTCTGTGCGCAGCCGCTGAGCGTTGATCGGAGACGCAGTTCACCGATCAACACTTGTGCTCACTTTTTTTTTTTTTGCGCCACCTCCTCACACACATCCCGCAGCCGCAAAACTTTGATAAGTGACGCGCATCACTTATGAGAGCTTGTGCCTGCCGGTTTTAATTTTTTTTCACCCTTTTTGTGCCACCTAACTACAGCCCTAACTGTTGATGCCTGCCCAATCTCTATTCATCCACCCCAATCCCCCCTTCCCCCTCTTTTTACCCCCCTCCACCCCCCCTTTTGCGCCGCCTCCGATCGTAGCCGCCGAGCCTTGATTGATGACGCTGTTCACCAATCAACACTCGTGCCCGCTTTTTTTCACTCAGCCCCCTTTGCGCCATCTCCACACACACACATCCCGCAGCCGCAAAACTTTGATAAGTGACGCACATTACTTATCAGAGCTTGTGCCTGCCGTTTTTCATTTTTTTCACCCCTTTTTGTGCCACCTTACAACCCTAACTGTTGATCCCTGCCCGATCTCTATTCATCCACCCCAATACCCCCAGCCCCCTTTTTACCCCCCTTTGCGCCGTTTCCGTGTGCACATTTGGCAGCCGCCGAATTTTGATAAATGACACAATTCACTTATCAAAGCTCGTGACGGCTGTTTTCCATTTTTCTTTTTCACCTCCCCACCCCTTTGCGCCACCCCTGTGCACACTTCCAGCAGCCACTAAATTTTGATAAGTGACACCGTTCACTTCTCATATCTAGGGCCTGCTGTTTTAGACTTTTTTCACAGGTATTTTTCTCCCCATTTCCTTTTAGCTTTTTCTTACAGAATAGTGTGCACCAATCACTAGCCCCCCCCACACATACACAGTTATAAATAAAGTACACCCAAGCACCATACTTACACAAAAAAATGTCCCGCCCATTACGTTCCTCCCAACAGCGCTATTCAATGGAGGAGGCATATGCTTTACTTGCCTCCGACACTGATAGCGAGGGAGAAGATCCCACTTTTCTTTATTTTTCGGATTCTTCATCCTCTTCCTTTTCCCCCTCCTTATCTTCCTCCTCGGGTCCAGCGGAACCGCCACGCAGATGCTCCAGGACAGAAGATGAGGCAGCGCCCACCATGCCCGCAGCTGACTCAGCAGACCGTGTGGACCTCGCCCCCCGAAAATTACGAGCCACTGATTCCTGATTTTGTGGCAGAATCAGGAATCAAGTTTGACACCACCGGCCTCACAGAAATAGACTTTTTCAAAGTATTTCTCTGAGGATTTTATTAACCTCATGGTGAAGCAAACTAATTTGTATGCTCGGCAATTTTTGGAACACCTGCGTTCATCATATTCAAACTGGTCTCCCGTGGATGCAGGTGAAATTATGCAGTTTTGGGGCCTGGGTATCCTGAAGAAGCCTGAAATTCGGCAATATTGGAGTGTTGATATTTTATACAACACTCCAGTGTTCCGAATGGTCATGGTCCGGAAGCATTTTCACGAGATGACCCCGACTTTGACCGTCTGTTCAAAGTTCGGCCAGTCATCGAACACTTCAACAAAAAGTTTGCTGAAGTGTATGTACCCCAAAGGGACATCTGCGTGGATAAGTCCTTGGTCCATTTTAAGAGCAGGCTCGGATTCCGTCAATACCTGCCCAGTAAGAGGGCCAGGTACGGAATCAAACTCAATAAGCTGTGTGAGAGTACCTCAGGGTACACCCACAGGTTTAGAGTGTACGAAGGAAAGGACACCAGGATTGAACCCCCTGAGTGTCCTGTCCTGGGAGTGAGTGGGAAAATTGTGGGATTTGGTGCACCCACTGCTGGATAAAGGTTATCATCTCTACACTGATAACTTTTATACCAGCGTCCCACTCTACAAATCCCTCTCTGTGCGAGGTATCGCAGCCTGCGGTACTGTCCGCAAAAATCAGAGAGGTCTCCCAAAGACGCTACTTGTGCAGATGCTCCGAAAAGGTAAGAGCAGGGCCCAATGTAGCTGGTGGTCAAGTACAAGAGGGATATCCTTCTCTTGACCACCATACACGGTGATGGCAGCGCCCTCAGCACTGTATGGGGTACCTCTGCACAGGTCAGCAAACCTGAATGTGTGCTGGGGTACAATAAAAACATTGGGGGGGCGTTGCTTGCTCTGATCAACTCCTCCAACCGTACAATGCTTTGAGAAAGGCCAAGGTGTCGTACAAAAAGCTAGCCATGCACATTGTCCAATTGGCAATGCTCAACGCATTCCTGCTGTCACAATGTGCACGCCACACCGATACGTCGTACCTTGAGTTCCAGGAGGTAGTGGTTAAGGCCCTGATGTTTGGCACTCTGGAAGGAGCGGGCCCCAGTACTTCCGGAACTGAATGTGCTCGTATTGTACCAGGTCAGCATTTCCCGGCAGAGGTCTCGCAAACTGCAAAAAGAGGTAAATCGCAAAAAAGGTGCCAAGTGTGTTACAAAAATGGAATACGCAAGGACACCATTTATCAATGTGACACCTGCCCTGAAAAACCTGGCCTGTGTATGAAGGATTGCTTCAGATTGTACCACACCTCAATGCACTACTAAATTACTTTACCGGAAACATTAGATTAGTTGGGGCACATCTAGATAAGTTCCTTGGGGGTCTAGTTTCCAAAACAATGTCACTTGTGTTTATTTTTACTGTTTAGGCACATCAGGGGCTCTGCAAATGGAAAGTGACGCCCGCAGACCATTCCATCTAAGTCTGCATTCCAAAACGTCACTCCTTTCCGATCCCCGACGTGTGCCTAAACAGTTTTTTCCCACATATGGGGACGAGCGTACTCAGGACAAATTGGACAACAACTTTTGGGGTCTAATTTCTCCTGTTACTCTTGGGAAAATTAAAAATTGGGGAGTAAACGATCATTTTTGTGGGCACAAAAGAGGATTTTTTATTTTCACGCCTGGGCAGTATAAACTTTAGTGAAACACTTGGGGGTTCAAAGTTCTCACCACATATCTAGATAAGTTCCTTAGGGGGTCTAGTTTCCAAAATAGGGTCACTTGTGGGGGGTTTCTACTGTTTAACCACATCAGGGGCTCTGCAAACGGAACATGACACCCGCAGACCATTCCATCAAAGTCTGCATTCAAAAGCATCACTTATTCCCTTCTGAGCCCCGACGTGTGCCCAAACAGTAGATTTCTCCCACATATGGGGTACCAGCGTACTCAGGAAAAATTGGACAACAACTTTTGGGGTCCAATTTCTCCTGTTACCCTTGGGAAAATTAAATTTGGGGACTAAACGATTATTTTTGTGGGCACAAAATAGGATTTTTTATTTTCACTCCTGGGCAGTATAAACTTTAGTGAAACACTTGGTTCAAAGTTCTCACCACATATCTAGATAAGTTCCTTAGGGGGTCTAGTTTCCAAAATGGGGTTACTTGTGGGGGGTTTCCACTGTTTGGGCACATCGGGGGCTCGTCAAACGCAACATGGCGTCCAATCTCAATTCCAGCCAATTTTAGGTTGAAAAAGTCAAACGGCGCTGCTTCCCTTCCGAGCCCTGCCGTGCGCCCAAAAGTGGTCCCACCCCACATATAGGGTATCAGCATACTCAGGACAAATTGGACAACAACTTTTGGTGTCCAATTTCTTCTGTTACCCTTGGCAAAATAAAAAATTGGGGACTAAACGATCATGTTTGTGGAAAAAATATGATTTTTTATTTTCACGCCCGGGTGTTATAAACTCCTGTGAAGCCCTTGGGGCTTCAAAGCGCTCACCACACATCTAGATGAGTTCCTTAGGGGGTCTAGTTTCCAAAATGGGGTCACTTGTGGGGGGTTTCCACTGTTTGGGCACATCGGGGGCTCGACAAAAGCAACATGGCATCCAATCTCAATTCCAGCCAATTTTAGGTTGAAAAAGTCAAATGGCGCTGCTTCCCTTCCAAGCCCTGCCGTGCACCCAAACAGTGGTCCCCCCCCCACATACAGAGTATCAGCGTAGTCAGGACAAATTGGACAACAACTTTTGGGGTCCAATTTCTCCTGTTACCTTTGGGAGAATAAAAAATTGGGGACTAAACGATCATGTTTGTGGAAAAAATGTTTTTTTATTTTCACGCCCGGGTGTTATAAACTCCTGTGAAGCCCTTGGGGCTTGAAAGCGCTCACCACACATCTAGATAAATTTCTTAGGGGGTCTACTTTCCAAAATGGGGTCACTTGTGGGGGGTTTCCACTGTTTGGGCACATCGGGGGCTCGGCAAACACAACATGGCGTTCAATCTCAATTCCAGCCAATTTTAGGTTGAAAAAGTGAAACGGCGCTGCTTCCCTTCCAAGCCCTGCCGTGCGCCCAAACAGTGGTCCCCCCCACATATAGGGTATCAGCGTACTCAGGACAAATTAGACAACAACTTTTGTGGTCCAATTTCTCCTGTTACCCTTGGGAAAATAAAAAAACTGTTGCTAACAGATAATTTTTGTGACTAAAAAGTTAAATGTTCATTTTTTCCTTCCGTGTTGCTTCTGCTCCTGTGAAGCGCCTGAAGGGTTAATAATCTTCTTGAATGTAGTTTTGAGTAGCTTGAGGGGTGCAGTTTTTAGAATGGTGTCACTTTTTGGTGTTTTCTGCCATACAGACCCCTCAAAGTGACTTCAAATGTGAGGTGGTCCCTAAAAAAAATGGTTTTGTAAATTTTGTTGTAAAAATGAGAAATCGCTGGTCATCTTTTAACCCTTATAACTTCCTAACAAAAAAAAAATTTGTTTCCAAAATTGTGCTGATGTAAAGTAGACATGTGGGAAATGTTATTTATTAACTATTTTGTGTCACGTAACTCTCTGGTTTAAGGGCATAAAAATTCAAAGTTTGAAAATTGCAAAATTTTCACCATATTTCCATTTTTTTCATAAATAAATGCAAGTTATAGCAAAGAAATCTTACCACTAAAGTGAAGTAAAATATGTCACGAGAAAACATTCTCAGAATCGCCTAGATCCGTTGAAGCGTTCCTGAGTTATTACCTCATAAAGGGACAGTGGTCAGAATTGTAAAAATTGGCCCAGGAATTAACGTGCAAACCACCCTTGGGAGTACACGGGTTAATTCATGTGCCGTCAATCCAACGTAAATTTTCTGACACGGGCACGTGGCTTGGTACATCACTCCTTTCATAGAGCAGGAGATATATTTCCTGATATCATAGACCTTTGTATTGTCAAAACTTGTAAACATCTTTGCCTTACTTAAATTTGCACATGCCTTGCAAATACCACATCGAAAGAATCCAGCATTAATTGGATTTTTAAGATTACTTTGTACTCGAGTAGGGTTATTCAAGCTATGCACTAATATATCACGGAGATTTTTGGATCTTCTAGTCACAATTGATGGTTTGCTTGGTAAAATCTTTTTCAATACAGGGTCAGTAGAAAGTATCTTCCTATGTTTGTTTATAATATCCTTGAATTGAGGCCATTTGTTATGAAAAGTAGTAATCATTCGAACTTGGTTAGGTTTTTCTTCCCGAATCCTCTTTTAACCATACAGTAATTCATTCCTAGATACACTTACTGCTTTTTTATATCCTCTTTTCATATTTCTTTGACTATAGCCTCTTTCCCTAAATCGATCCTTCAAGTCTTGTGACTGAATCACAAAATCATTGGAGTTGGTGCAGATCCTTTTAATTCGAAGAAACTGTCCCACTGGAATCCCTCTTATCGTAGCATGGGGATGAGATGAGGTGGCATGGAGCAAAGAATTTGTTGCCATGGACTTTCTATAGAGATTGGTAGACAAAAAGCCTTCACTATTAACATCAATTTTTAGATCAAGAAACTCAACACTTTTTCAATATTTGTAAGTGAGTTTGATGTTCAAATCATTGTCATTAAGGCTAAGTGCACACGTACCGGAACTCTAGCGGAAATTACCGCGAGAATTCCGGAGTTCCAGTCCGCGGGAAAATCGCATTTTAAATTCCCGCGATTTTCCCGCGGAAAAACTAGCATTTTGCAAGCGTATTTAGCTTGCAAAATGCTAGCGTTCTCCAAGCGATCTGTAGCATCGCTTGGAGAACTAATTGACAGATTGGTCACACTCGTCAAACATAGTGTTTGACGAGTGTGACCAACTTTTTACTACTGAGGCTGCTTATGCGGCATCAGTAGTAAAAGATAGAATGTAAAAAAAAAATAAAAAACGGTGTTATTCTCACCCTCCGACGTCCCGCGCATCCGTTCCCAGTAGTCCTTTGCGAAAATGCCCGCGATGACGTCAGTTCTCGCGGGATCGCGACGTCTCGCGGTAATTCGCGATGACGTCGCGCGAATTACCGCGAGACTTCGCGATCCCGCGAGATCGGACGCCATCGCGGGCATTTTCGCAAAGGACTACTGGGAACGGGAGCGTGAAGAGAAGCGGGAAGGCTGCGCGGGACGTCGGAGGGTGAGAATAACAATATTTTTTATTTTAAATTCTATTTTTTACAGGGATATGGTACCCAAAGCCCGGAGGACAGTCTCCTCTCCTCCGGACCGTGGGTACCATCCGCAATTGTTCTGCTTACTTTCCGCATGGTGTGCACAGCCACATGCGGGAAATAAGCGGAACAATGCATTCCTATGGGTGTGGGATCGCCGCGATTCCGCAAAATAATGAGCATGCTGCGGTTTTTACCGCGAAGCGATTCCGCCGCGGTAAAAACCGCAGCATTAGCACAGCATTACGGAATCCCATAGGAATGCATGGGATGCTTATTTTTTGCGTTTTCGCGGCAAAATCGCGCGGTTAAAACTGCCGCGGAAACGCGAAAAAAACGCCACGTGTGAACTCAGCCTTAGAGTTTCCATCAGTGAAATTAACCCACTGTTGGAGCCCTCCCAGATGAACCAAATGTCATCTATGTACCTCATCCAGCCTGTAATCAAGCTGGATTGAGGTACCGGTTCACTGGTGAAAATCATGCGTTCCCACACCCCAAGGAAAAGATTTGCATAAGAGGGGGCACAACAGGCCCCCATGGCTATACCTTGGGTTTGCAAATATGTAGTATTTTTAAAAATACAAATATTGTGGGTTAAAGCAAACTCAAGAAGTTGTAACAATAGCTCAACCATTTCTTTATCAATATTACTGGAATTTAGAAACCATGCCGTTGCCCTCAATCCATCCTCATAACGAATTGAGGTATAAAGGGCTTCTACATCAGCCTTCACCATGATGGCATTTTCATTCAAATACATATTATCTAACCTACGCAAAGCAGACTTAGTGTCTTGAATAAACAAAGGCAATTCACTAAGGCTGGTTTCACATTTGCGGCTGGGCGAGCTGCGGAAGGCTGCGACGTCCTCAGTGAAGCTCCACCCATTGCCGCACCTCCTCTGGTCAACTCCGCCTACGCCTGCATGCGGCCTGCATACCTATCTTTAACATTGGGTATGCAGGCCGTACGGATGTATGCTGATGCCTCCACATGTGTCGTTTTGACGATGCGGTGACCGCATCAAAATTGAAACATGTTGCATTCGACGCGGGTCGCCGCATCGTCAAAACAACGTATGCGGAGGCATCTGCATACATCCGCACGGCCTGCGTACCCAATGTTAAAGATAGGTACACAGGCCGCTGTGACGAACAGCAGACTGCTGCCACCAAATTGTGCCGGACAGCGCAGCCTGTGCCACCAATATGTCACAGTTCCATCACTGACACGGGTTTGTCAGCAGACGGAGGGACGCGACACACTGCCGGCGTACGGCTATCACAGGCACAGTGGGGGCTTATCTTAGTTATCCCACCACTGACACCATGTGACCAAAATATACAGCAAGCTAATCTCGCTCTAACAATTTACCGCAGGGGGGTATTTTGGATGCCCCACCACTGCTAACAACCTTCCAAGAACTGCGGGGATTTATGTATATCCCACTTTCTCAGTTCCACTTCAGAACTTGCAGCTCTCCGGCGCCCCCCTTACCCTCAGGTCAGTCAGGGAACTGCACCTAGGATAATTTGTCGCCGGACGGGCTGCTTGTTGTGCACAGCCAATTAGACTACTGCAGTAAGGGAATTATCAATGCTGTGGCCTCAACCACTCAATCCAGCAATATAAGACCCTTCCGGACTGCCAACCAGCCTAACCAACCGCACACACCACGCTGCCACCAGCTCCTGGTTTCTCCACGTAAGTTATAGACTTAATGGAGGGGTTTGAAGCCAACCCGAACAGTAGCATAATTATCTAAAAAAGCGCATAGTTCGTTTCTTAGAGCATGGAGACAGAGCTAATAGATTTTATCATTTATTCCCAAACTATGGGCAGTGATTATACAGATAAAAGTTGCTATAAATTGAGACATCAAATATGTACAATACAAATATAACTGGACTATGGGATAGAGGATATGTTTGACGGGTATATGGGCACGGGACTATGGGATGGCGGATATGTATATGGGCACGGGACTATGGGATGGAGGATGTGTGATGGGTATATGGGCACTGGACTATAGGATGGAGGATATGTATGACGGGTATATGGGCACGGGACTATGAGATGGCGGATATGTATATGGGCACGGGACTATGGGATGGAGGATGTGTGATGGGTATATGGGCACTGGACTATAGGATGGAGGATATGTATGACGGGTATATGGGCACGGGACTATGAGATGGCTGATATGTATGATGGGTATATGGGCACGGGACTATGGGATGGAGGATATGTATGATGGGTATATGGGCATGGGACTATGAGATGAAGGATGTGTGATGGGTATATGGGCACTTGACTATGGGATGGCGAATATGTATGATGGGTATATGGGCATGGGACTATGGGATGGAGGATGTGTGATGGGTATATGGGCACTCGACTATGGGATGGAGGATATGTATGATGGGTATATGGGCACGGGCCTATGGGATCGTGGATATGTATGATGGGTATATGGGCACGGGACTATGGGATGGAAGATAATTATAATTTTCTATAACTAACCACAGTTAGTTACTATGCCCGGGCAGCGCCGAGCTCTTCAGCTAGTATAACATAAAGGGATTAAAAAGACAGAAAATAACACTCACATGTGCTTAGTCGGTATCAGGCAGACCATGTGGGGGAGAAGGCGGAGCCACACGTCTCCACTCATCTGCACGTCTTGTCAGCACGGACTCTGCAGCTACAACTGACCGGAATTTGATAGGGAAAACCTTATAGTCCAGGGTCTGTGAACTCACGAAATGGGCGGTCTGGTGAGGTCCAAACCCCCTTTCTCTAAGTTATGATTTGGCTACAAAACTTAGAATATCTATATCTAAACGAGAAAAGCCCGTACCAACACACATAGGGCATCATTGTTTGTGATTTAACAAATCGAATCCAATAACACCAAGCATGCCATAATTAAGACACTCCATTTGGGAGCAATCCATATATCAGTTTCTGGAGAGGTTATAACTGTGAATATTAGGAATTAGAAAGCTGGCCTCGTGCCCTTCGTAGAAGTGTAAATTTTATAACTCTGTCACGAGCGCAGTGCCCGCTAGGCTTCTTTAATATTTCCTATTGTTTCATTCAGTCACATGTTTCACACAAAGGAATGCTTTCCCTTAACTATTCCACACTCCTTTCTCCAACAGGAAATGGATGGTATCCTGTTACCAACAGGCAGAGGGCTGTAAAGGAGGGGGAAGTGCTGCTAGCTGACAGTTTACAGTGTCCTCAGTAGTGTGAAATGGGAGATTTCTAGAAGGTTCTAGAAACATCATACTTTACTTAACATTTTACATTACACTTCCCCCTTTTAGAGGGCGCTATGGAGGCATTACCTGACGGTAATCGGCCATGTGCACCTCAGCGGCTTCGCCCCGGCGGGACAACCCATCGGCATTACCATGTTCGCTGCCCTTTTTGTGTTGTACAGTAAAGTCGTACTGTTGAAGGGCAAGGCTCCAGCGGAGCAACCTTCCATTGGTTCCGGACACTGTGTGCAACCAGCTCAGAGGGTTGTGGTCGGTTACAACCGTGAAGGTGTGCCTGTACAGGTAGGGCTGCAAACGTTGCAGTGCCCACACCATGGCCAGACACTCCTTCTCGATGGTCGAGTATGCCACTTCCCTCGGCAAAAGTTTCCGGCTGAGGTACAACACGGGGTGCTCCTGGCTCCCCGAGTCGACCTGGCTGAGCACAGCACCGAGGCCAAACTCGCTGGTGTCGGTCTGTACCAGAAACGGGCGACTGCTGTCGACTGCTCTCAACACTGGAGAGTTGCACAGGGCTGCTTTCAAAGCTTGAAAGGCCGCCTCACAGTCATCTGTTCAGTTGACTGTTTGGGGTAGCCTCTGCTTGGTGAGGTCAGTCAAGGGTTTTGCAAGGGCGCTATAGTCTTGAACAAACCGCCTATAGTACCCTGCAGTGCCCAAGATGGACTTCACCTGTTTCTTGGTCCTGGGGGTGGGCCAGGGCGCGATTGCATCCACCTTTTCTGGCTCCGGACTCATGGAACCCCCGCCTACCCAGTGCCCCAGGTAGTGGACCTCGCTCATGCCCATCTGGCACTTTCCTGGCTTGATAGTCAGGCCTGCCTGGTGAAGACGCTTGAGCACCTCCTGGAGATGCTGAAGGTGTTCCTCCCAGGTGGAACTGAAGATGGCGATGTCGTCCAAGTACGCCATTGCGCACTCCTCCAGTCCCTGGAGCAGGTGGTTGACCATCCGCTGGAAAGTGGCAGGGGCATTTTTCATGCGCCTCAGGTCTCAGGGGAATCTGTCAGTATCCCCGACTCAAATCCATGATGGATATGTACCTTGCTTTCGCCAACTGCTCAAGCAGATCCTCGATGCGCGGCATCGGGTGGGCATCAGAGGTTGTGATGGCGTTGAGCCCCCTGTAGTCCATGCAGAACCAGGTGGTTCGATCCTTTTTAGGCACGAGGACTACAGGTGAGGCCCACGTGCTTTTTGACCGTCGAATCACCCCCAGCCTTAACATCTCATTGATCTCTTGGCGCATGACCTGTTGCACCTCCTCAGAGATCCGATAAGGTGTTCACCGTAGTGGGGCGTGATTCCCGGTGTCCACCTCATGAACCGCTAACTCCGTCCTCCCAGGTCGGTTGGTGAACACGGCCCGGAAGGGTTCCAGGGTTTCCACCAACTGCGACCGCTGGGATACGGTTAGCAAACCACTTATCTTCATGTCCTCAATGGAACTATTCGCCTTGGCTTGGGCCAGCATGTCCAGGAGGGGATCTTCCTCCCCATCCTCGGGCAGGTTGCAGACCAGTAGGACGCAAGCTTCACGTTCGTGGTGCGCCTTCAGCATATTGACGTGAATGGCCTTGCGCCTACCCCAAGCATGGTCAAGCCTGACCACGTAGGTGACCGGGTTGAGCTGTTGGTGGACGACGTATAGGCCTTCCCAGGCTGCCTGAAGCTTATCCGTTGGTACGGGGACCAGCACCCACACCTTTTGACCCACCTGGTTGGCCCGCTCCCGGGTGTTCTGGTCATACCAGTGCTTCTGGTCAGCCTGAGCCTGCGCCATGTTGTCATGCACCAACTGCGTCAAGGTCTGCATCTTGTCACGGAAGCGCATGACATAATCCACGATGGACACTTCTGTGGGGTTTTGCTCATCTTCCCAGGATTCTCTTATCAACCCAAGGGGTCCCCGGACTCGCCTCCCATACAGGAGCTCGAAGGGGGAGAACCCGGTCGAGGCCTGCGGAACTTCTCTGTAATTGAACAGCAGGTGTGGGAGGTACCGCTCCCAGTCGCGCCCTTGGGTCTCAACCAGCATGCGGAGCATCTGTTTGAGGGTACCGTTGAAGCGTTCACACAAACCATTAGTCTGTGGGTGATACGCACTCGATAGCAGGTGCTACACCTTAATTTTCTCACAGACAGCCTCCATTAGGCGAGACATGAATTGGGTCCCTTGATCGGTAACCATCTCCCTGGGAAATCCTACCCTTGAAAAGATGGTCACCAGTGCAGTGCGTCAGCCACCTTATCTGCCCTGGTTGAAGACAGAGCTACTGCCTCTGGGTACCGGGTAGCGTAGTCTACCATGGTGAGAATGTATCACTTTCCATAGCTGCTGGGGACGGCCAGCGGGCCTACAATGTCTACCGCGATTCTCTGGAAAGGCTCCTCTATCACCAGCAAAGGAATAAGGGGAGCCTTAAGAGCAGGCCCCGCCTTACCCACTTTTTGACAGGTGCCACAGGAGCAGCAGTATTGTGTTACATCTGTCCCCATCTTGGGCCAATAGAAGTGTTGAGACAGCCGTGCCTTTGTTTTGCTGATCCCCAAGTGTCCAGCGAGTGGAATCTCATGGGCAATCCGCAACAACTCAGTTCTGAACTGTAAGGGGACGACTAGCTGTCTTTCCCTCAGCCACTCCTTTTGGGAATCTCCGGGTACTGTCTCCCGGTACAACCTTCTTCGTTCCCAGAACACCCTCTCCTTATCAGGCTGGGAGGTGGGCGTCTCGGCGAGGTGTCTTAATTTCTCCAGGCTTGCATCTGAGTGCAGATCAGCCTGGAACTCCTTGCTGGAGGCTGCCAGAAGTGACGTCAGGGTCCCTACCTTACTGGGTCCCTCTGGAACCTGCTCTGGGTTCACCTCTGGTTCAGTCTCTCCTGTAGCAGAAGAGGGTCCAGAAGACAGGGCGCTACCTGCGATCTGGGTGCTCTGACTGCATTTGACAGCTGCTATGTATGCTGTCTCCCCGGGGATTTCTAGACCCACCAGTCAGTGCTGCTATGGGCCCCACCTCCCCATCCACCCCAACACTTCAGGAGCAGTGCTACTTATGGGCCAGTTACCTTCCTCGGTGGCACTGGTCAGTTGCATGGCATTACCTTCCTCATGGTCCCCATGCACCTCCCCATTTCTTTGAGCACCATTGCTTGCTCCTGCCAGGGGTTCCTCAGCCGCCTCACTCCGCAGAGTGGCGGGACTGAGCACTTCGGTACCTGTAGACACATCTACCGTTTCAAAGAAATGGTTAACAGGTTCAGTCGGCACAGATACATCATCATCATCATCATTCCTAGGAAAAGAATGGTTATCAGATTTCTTTGGTACAGTTACATCACCATCAGCATCATTCCTGGGTAAAGAATGGTTGTCAGATTTCTTTGGTACCGTTACATCACCATCAGCATCATTCCTGGGGAGAGAATGGTTATTAGTTGCATCATTACTCATCAAGTCATCAGCAGGTAACACATTCAGTTTCCCATCATCATCATCATCATCATCATCATCATCAGGGTTAACATTACCCTTATTATCAGGTTGGGGAGGGGTGTCAGAGTATGCAACCATCCTCCCCAAGTCAGTCCCCAATAAAACATCAGTGGGCAGGTTTTCAGACACTCCCACTTCCCTCACCCCGCTCCCAGCACCCCAATCAAGAAAAACCCAGGCCACTGGCAAGGGACAGCGGGTGCCTCCAATCCCAGTGACAGTCAGGGTTTTCCCCTCAACAAACTCTTCAGGGGCCGCCAGTCCAGGACGGATGAGGGTTCGTTCAGCCCCGGTGTCCTTGAGTTTGCTTTTTGTCCCATATTAGATTGGCCTCTTTTTGTTCTGTTCTCAGAATATGCCAGAGTGCTGATATAGTGGGAGAAGTCTAGTGACTTCAGGGTATTTTTGCTATCAGAAGTGTTGGACATTTTTGCAGGGTTTTTTGGCGTGATTGCAGACAGTATCTTTCCTTTCCTGTCCTTTCTAGTTAGTGTGGGCCCCATCATTTGCTCAGCCTATTTTCCTACCTGTGTTTGTGCTTTCATCTTGTCTCACCTTCAATACATGTGTAGGGGCTGTCTATTCCTTTGGGGTCTGCTCTGGGGCAGTTTAGATTTCCCCTTTTCTTGCTTTAGGCTTATTTAGTCCTCCGGCTGTGACAAGGCATCTAGAATCATCGTAGGGACGCTCCACAGCTGCTGTTAGTTGTGTGGTTAGGATCAGGGGTCTGCAATCCGTGTAGTTACCGACCTCTCTGGTTTTCTGTGACTTAGCTTGGTCTTGTTTTCCTCCTCGGTGACCCACTCATAACACCACTGCAAATCTACCAAGACCCGGACGTCCCTCTAAACTTTCATCTCAAACAAGGAGAAGACTGATCAGAGATGGAGCCAAGAGGCCCATGATCACTCTGGATGAACTGCAGAGATCTACAGCTGAGGTGGGACAGTCTGTCCATAGGACAATAATCAGTCGTACACTGCACAAATCTTGCCTTTATCGAAGAGTGGCAAGAAGAAAGCCATTTCTCAAAGATATCCATAAAAAGTCTTGTTTAAAGTTTGCAACAAGCCACCTGGGAGACACACCAAACATGTGGAATGGAGGTGCTCTGGTCAGATGAAACCAAAATTGAACTTTGTGGCAACAATGCCAAACGATATGTTTGGCGTAAAGACAACACAGCTCATCATTCTGAACACACCATCCCCACTGTCAAACATGATGGTGGCAGCATCATGGTTTGGGCCTTCTTTTCTTCAGCAGGGACAGGGAAGATGGCTAAAATTGATGGGAAGATGGATGGAGCCAAATACAGGACCATTCTTGAAGAAAACCTGTTGGAGTCTGCAAAAGACCTGAGACTGGGATGGAGATTTGTCTTCCAACAGGACAATGATCCCAAACTTAAAGCAAAATCTACAATGGAATGGTTCACAAATAAACATATCCAGGTGTTAGAATCGCCAAGTCAAAGTCCAGACCTGAATTCAATTGAGAATCTATGGAAAGAGCTGCAAACTGCTGTTCACAAACGATCTCCATCAAACCTCACTGAACTCGAGCTGTTTGCTAAGGAAGAATGGGCAAGAATTTCAGTCTCTCCATTTACAAAACTGATAGAGACATACCCCAAGCAACTTGCAGCTGTAATCACAGCAAAAGGTGGCGCAACAAAGTATTAAGTTAAAGGGGACGAATAATATTGTACGCCCTACTTTTCAGTTTTTGACTTTCCACAAAATTTTAAAATAACCAATAAATTTCATTCAACTTCACAATTGTGTCCCACTTGTTGATTCTTCACCAAAAATTTACATTTGGTATCTTTATGTTTGAAGCATGATATGTGGGAAAAGGTTGAAAAGTTCCAGCGGGCCGAATACTTTCACAAGGCACTGTAAAAGTTTAAACGCTTGTTTTTCATACATCGAATTAGGCCAGATTACCAAATTACAGCCTTTATCGGCCTGTTTAAACACCACATCAGTAAGGTTAGCCAAATTCTCAATGGCCTCTCTTTCTAGCTTGTTACAGTTAGACACACCATATCCATTAAAACACAACTGTTCAATGTCATGACTAACCAACTTTGTAAAAACTTCCACAGCAGGGCATACATTCAGAGGTTAGATACAAACTACCCTGAACACAGGAAATAGCACAACTCAAAAAACATATGAAACAAAATTATCCCACAGTTCAATTAAGAAGAGATCAGAGAGTTTTTTTTAGCTAAAATCACATATTTTATTAAACAAAAAATATGGCCAGGGCAGCGTTACCATTCACAACATGTAAGTGTTACTTCATTAGGACATTACGTATTCATTCATGCCTTTTTGATAGGGCTCTGTTGTGATACAGTGTTTAGTCAGACGGGTGTTTGCACTTTGAACTTCTAGATGTGTGTATAAATTCACAACTGTGTGGTGGCAAGAAGCATTGGCTCTTTTTGTCAGCTCCTTAATAGATTGCTGGCCAGCTGTGACTCATTTTATAAAGGCTGTCTGATTATGTTGTTTTGCATACCCTTGGCCTTTTAGGTTTATATACTCTATGTTTTATTCTTTGTTTAATAAAATATGTGATTTTAGCTAAAAAAAACTCTCTGATCTCCTCTTCTTAATTGAACTGTGGGATAATTTTGTTTCATACATTCAGAGGTGTAATTTTTTTTGATTTAGTAATCATAGTCAGAGGAAAGTTATTACTTAGAGCCTCCAAATTCATCAAGGCTTCCCTTTCCTCACTTGTTGGGAAAAAATCTTCAATATCAGTTTTATGATGCAGTTTTTGAAGAATAATTTTTCTGGAAAAAAGATGCAAATCCATGGTGGCTATGAATGAATCTAAATATTGAGAAGGATAGAAGGTTAAACCTTTCTCCAAAATTGTTACAAGAAGTTGTAACAATAGCTCAACCATTTCTTTATCAATATTACTGGAATTTAGAAACCATGCCGTTGCCCTCAATCCATCCTCATGAAGAATTGAGGTATAAAGGGCTTCTACATGAGCAGTCACTATGACTGCATTTATGACAGTTATGCGCCCTGCATTTAAGCTATGCTTACAATTTGATTGCAAGTAAGGCACAGAGACACTTGTAGGAAAGTTTATTTTCTAGTGGTGTAAAAAAAAAAATTTTTTCCCTATGGTAGTTTAAGTTGGGAGCATGAATTAGAATTTTGTGGATCTACTTGCAAGCACTGTTACATCTTGTATGCCTCAGTAAAAAAAATGTCTTTTTATAGGTTTATAATGAGTTACTTTAACATGAATTGATGATTAGACTTTTATTGTAAAATCTGATTTATTCAAGGAGCTTTTGATGTACATCAGTGATGCAGATCCCTTGTATATTATTGTAAAATGAGCAGTGGTATGTGTTCTGTCCTCACTAAATGAAGCAGACTTCAGGTAGCTTATACAGGCAGCTAAACTGCTGTACCAGGGTCCAATAAGGAGACTGTAGGTTGAATCTGTGTTTTTTTGAACGTGGTGGCATATTAATACGCGATGAAACTATAATACAAAACATAATATATACACTGAGTCAATACAGGGTACATCAGGGATACATATCATACATAATACATTAACATCTGAACTAATAGCTAACCTGGGGAGAGCTAACTAAGCAGGTAATATGAGGCAAAATTAGATATAAGAAGCATGTTTACATACCAGCAATGCTGACGCAAGGGGAGGAGAGGAATGAGATACTTCCAGGATGCAGGGTGAGAGAAAATGGAGAACTGGAGGGAAAATGGGGGCTGGACTAACCATAATACTTTGCAAAGCATACCATGGTGCATTGCAACCTGACCAGAATGCATTGTGAATGGAGGGAGAAGGAATTCAGGAAGTAAACACACAATAATAACTGCACTTATGACTCTGGTCTGTAGATGGAGCCAGAGATACAGAAAACAGTAGAATATATAGAAACTTGTACATTCTATGCATTTCCAGCAAATAACAGTATATTTTAGACAGACATTCAAATATTGGATTAAATGTCGGAGACAGAACACTCCCCGTCTGGCATCAATGGATGTCACTATTTCCTTCCTCTGAAGACAACAATAAGACCATCTCAGTTACTGATCTGGAGAATATCTTGAGTTCATCCCCTCTGGCAATCCTAAGTTCTACTTTGCGGACGTTGCCATCCTTACTCGGGAATGTTGCAGTCACTAGTCCAAGTGGCCACTGGTTCCGATGTGCTTGACAGTCTTTCACAAGGATGAGGTCACCAATCCTCAGATTAGGCCTGGTAGATTGCCACTTCGCCCATGGCTGCAAGGTAGACAAATATTGTTTGCGCCACCTGTCCCAGAAAGTATTGGCAAGACTTTATACCTGTCTCCATTCGCGCTTGTAGAGGTCCTTGGCATCGAATCCTCCTGGAGGGGCACTGGATAGTCCTGTTTTCTGGGTGAGGAGAGTGGCTGGAGTCATTGTATGAAGTGTAGACACCTGAGGATGGATTTCAGCCTCTGAGTCCTCTCCGACTAGTTCAAAGGTTTCTGGAAAACGTTCTTCAGTGTAAAATAGTTTTTGTCCTGAGACCCAAGTTGTGCTCCCTAATCGACTTGCGTCAACTGCTCTAGTTGCATGATCTGCAGGATTTTGGTCCATGGGAATGTAATGCCATTGTTTTGGATGAACTGATCTCCTAATTCGAAGCACTCTGTTGTTGACATAGATGTAGAATTGTCTGGTTTCATTGTGGATGTATCCCAGGACTACTTTGCTGTCTGAGTAGAACTTGGTCTGTGTCAGGTCAATATCCATCTCAGATGCGATGAACTCTGCTAATTCAACGGCTAAGACTGCAGCACAAAGTTCTAACCTTGGTATAGTGTGCTCTGGCTGTGGAGCAAGTTTGGCCTTCCCCATGGCGAATCCAATGTGGCTTTGACATTTGGAGTCTACAGTTTTGAGATAGGCAACAGCAGCAATAGCTTTGACAGAAGCATCTGCAAATACATACAGTCTTTGGCTTTGTATTTCTGTAGACGGCACAGGCGTGTATGGTCTTGGCATATTCAGGTTGGAGAGGGCTGCTAAAGAGTTCTTCCATGCTTCCCACTGTGTTCTCTTGTCAGGTGGCAGGGTTGCATCCCAGTCGGATGTTTCCTTAGTTAAGTCTCTTAGTAGGTCTTTGCTTTGTATAGTGACAGGAGCTGCAAAACCTAAGGGATTGTACAGGCTGTTGATGGTAGACAGGACACCTCTGTGTGTGAAAGACTTTTCTTCCTGGCTGACCTGAAAGTTAAAAGTGTCTGACTGTAGATTCCAGAGAAGCCCGAGGCTGCGTTGCATTGGTATGGGGTCTGACCCCAGGTCCAGGTCTCTGAGACCGTTGCACAAGTCTTGTGAAGGGAATGCTTTCATGAGTTCTTGGCTGCTGTGAACTCTTTTTACCTGACTTCTGAGTTTGGGCTCCCTCTGGTGGTTGCTGTGGGTAATGGAGCTGGTCGGGTTGACAAAAGTCAATCACCTGAAGAGGATGATTGGAAGTCAGGTGTTGCAGACTGGGAAAATTTAAGTGAGCAGGCTTCCCTCAGTTGTTGTTGGTGATCTGGTTTTCTTCTTGTGCACTTTGAAGTCCGCTTATCCCCTGCTTGGTCCTGCATCGTTCAGATATGTTATTTGCTTGCTGGAATCTTTTGCATTTGATCCAGTTTTTGTCTTTCTGCTTTGCTGTGTGGGTTCAGCATTGTTCCCTGTTGGGATCTGTGCTGGACCCCGTTCCATATGCCACAGCTCATGTCAGTCTGTTCAGTATTACTAATCCCCTATTATATCAGTAACTATTGTTTTGCATCCAGTTCACACCAGAATGCTGATCTAGTGGGGAAGAGATTGTGTGGCCTCAGTATTTTTGCATATCAGATGTTTTGGATTTTTCTTAGGGTTTTTTACGTGATTGCAGACAGTATCTTTGCTGTCCTGTTCTATCTAGACAGTTTGGGCCCCATCATTTGCTTACTCTATTTTCTGCCTGTGTTTGTGCCTCATCTTGTCTCACCGGCAATATATGTTTGGGGGCTATCTATTCCTTTGGGGTTCTGCTCCGGGGCAGTTTAGCTTTCCCCTTTCTTGCTTTAGGCTTAGTTAATTCTTTGGCTGTGCCGAGGCATCTAGGGCATCGTAGGTACTTCCCACGGCTAATTCTAGATGTGTTGTTAGTTTCAGGGGTCTGCAATCCGCTAAGTTACCAACCTTTCTAGTTATCTGGTTGCCTAGCTTATTCCCCGGCTATCTTCCTCGGTGACCTAATCATAACAGAATCACCAGCCAAAACTGTAGATTCTAGGGTACTCTAAAGAAGGAGAAATTGTAAAAAAAAAAAAAAAAGGGTCAGAATTTTTTATATATATTTTTTCCTCTTTTTCTCTGGGGGCTGTAGGAGGATTTTTTCTTTAATGGAGACTAAGCAATTGTCCGATCGTGTTGAGCAGCTCGCTGCTGAAGTTCGGGGAATTTCTGCCTATCTTGCTCAATCATCTGCTGTAGAACCAAAAGTCCCTATTCCTGATGTATTTTCTGGGGATCGGTCTAAATTTTTGAACTTTAAGAATAATTGTAAACTGTTTTTTGCCTTTAAACCTAATTCCTCTGGGAACTCGGTGCAGCAGGTTAAAATTGTCATCTCCCTGTTGCACGGCGACCCTCAGGACTGGGCTTTTTCCCTGACACCTGGGAACCTATTCTGACTAATGTGGATGCGTTTTTTCAAGCTCTGGGGTTGTTGTATGATGAACCTAATGTTATTGATCAAGCTGAGAGAACTTTATTGGCATTGAACCAGGGTCAGGAAGCGACAGAGTCATATTGTCAAAAATTCTGAAAGTGGGCAGTCCTTACTAAATGGAATGATGACGCCCTAGCAGCTCTTTTTCAGAAAGGTCTGGCAGAAACCATAAAAGATGTTATGGTGGGATTTCCTGTCCCCTCTGGTCTTAACGACTCTATGTCATTAGCCATTCAAATTGATCGACGTTTACGTGAACGTAAAACTATGCGAGAGGCGGTGCTGCCTTTCGAACAAACTTCTGAGCCCATGCAATGTGATAAGGTTTTGTCTAGGGTGCAACGTCAAGAGTTTAGAAGGCGTAATAAATTGTGCTTCTTTTGTGGAGGCGCCTCTCATACTATTTCCATCTGCCCTAAGCGGGAAAAATGTTTTGCTCACTCATTTGCTGTGGGCAGTGTACAGCCTAAATTCCTTTTGGCGGTTTCCTTGATCTGCTCCTTATCTTCATTTTCTGCTAAGGCTTTTGCTGATTCAGGAGCTGCCTTGAACCTGATGGATTTTGACTTTGCCAAACATTGTGGTTTTCCCATGGTACCCCCGCGGACTCCTATTCCTTTAAGGGGTATTGATGCAACCCCTTTGGCAGAGAATAAACCCCAGTTTTGGACCCAGGTGATAATGCGGGTAGCCCCAGACCACCAAGAGAATTGTAAATTTTTGATGTTGCATAATTTACATGACATTATTGTACTGGGTTTTCCTTGGTTGCAGACCCATAATCCTGTTCTAGATTGGAAATCTGTATCTGTGGTTAGTTGGAGTTGTCAATGTGTTCTTAGGGACACTCCTGTTTTCTCCATCTCTCCCAGTCTCATGATATTCCTGACTATTTGGCTGATTTTTCTGATGTATTTAGTGAGAGTAAGTCCACATCTTTGCCTCCTCATAGGAGTTATGATTGCACGATTGAGATAGTACCCGGTTGTAAATTTCCCAAGGGTCGGCTTTTCAACTTATCTGTACCTAAACATGATGCTTTGCGATCTTATATCAAGGAGTCATTGGAGAAGGGTCATATCAGACCATCCTCTTCACCGTTAGGTGCTGTTTTTTCTTGTGGCCGAGAAAGATGGCTCATTAAGGCCATGTATTGACAATCGTCTCCTTAATAAGATCACTGTTAAATAGCAGTATCCGTTACCCCTGATTTCTGATTTATTTTCCAGAGTGAAAGGTGCTAGTTGGTTTACCAAGCTTGACCTTAGGGGGGCGTATAATCTTATTCGCATCAAGCACGGGGATGAATGGAAGACGGCGTTTAATATTCCTGAGGGGCATTTTGAATACCTAGTAATACCTTTTGGGCTCACTAATGCCCCTTCCGTCTTCCAATCTTTCATGAACGATATTTTCCGGGAGTTTGTGGATAAGTTTTTGATAGTTTATTTGGACGATATTTTGATTTTTTCCAGTGATTGGGATTCTCATGTGGAACATGTTCGGACTGTATTCCGGATTTTGAGAGAAAATGCTCTGTATGTTAAGGGATCGAAATGTCTCTTTGGCGTACAAAAGATTTCGTTTATGAGATTCATTTTGTCCCCATCTGCTATTGAAATGGACCTGGCCAAGGTCCAGGCCATTTATGATTGGGTTCAGCCCACTTCCTTGAAGGCTCTCCAGAAGTTTTTGGGTTTTGCTCATTTCTATCGTAAATTCATGAGTAATTTTTCTGGTATTGTTAAACCACTGACAGATCTGACCAAAAAGGGCGCTGATGTGGTGAATTGGTCTCCAGAGGCAGTCTCGGTGTTTCAGGAGCTTAAGCGGAGATTCACTGCTGCTCCTGTCTTACGGCAACCTGATGTTTCACTTCCATTTCATGTGGAGATAGATGCTTCTGAGATTGGTGCAGGGGAGCTGTTTTGTCTGAAAGAGATCCGGTAACCTCTAAGATGAATCCCTGTGCCTTCTTTTCTCGAAAATTTTCCCCATCTGAACGTAACTATGATGTGGGGAATTGGATATTGTTGGCTATGAAGTGGGCATTTGAAGAGTGGAGACATTGGTTGGAGGGAGCCAGACATCAAGTTGTGGTCCTCACCGACCACAAGAACTTGATCTATCTCGAATCTGCCAAGCGACTGAATCCTAGACAGGCTAGGTGGGCCTTGTTTTTCACACATTTTAATTTTGTGGTCTTCTTTCTTCCGGGCAAAAAGAACATTAAGGCGGATGCCCTCTCTAGGAGTTTCTTTGCTGACTCTCTTGATGTGACCGAGCCTACTACCATTCTAAATGAGGGTGTGGTTCTTTATGCTATTTCACCCGATTTGAGACTTGCCCTGGAGGAATTTCTGGAGGACAAACCTGAACGATGCCCTATAGGGAAATTGTATGTCCCTGACCAGTGGAGGAGAAGAGTAATGTCTGAAATTCATTGCTCCATGTTAGCTGGTCATCCTGGTATTTTTGGTACCAGAGATTTGGTGAGTCGGTCTTTTTGGTGGCCTGCTTTATCTTGCGATGTCAGGAATTTTGTGCAGTCCTGTGGGACTTGTTCTCGGTCCAAACCCTGTTCTCGTTCTACTGGTTTGTTAATGCCCCTGCCGGTGCCCAGGAGGCCATGGACCCATATGTCAATGGATTTTATTTCTGACCTCCATGTCTCTAAGAGAATGACGGTTATCTGTGACAGATTTTCTAAGATGGTCCATCTTGTACCACTCCCGAAGTTGCCATCTTCTTCTGAGTTGGTGCCCTTGCTTTTACAACAGGTGGTTTGTTTGCACGGTATTCCTGAGAACATTGTGTCTGACAGGAGTCTGTTGTGAGTTCATTTTCCGGTCCACCAGTTGTGAATTCTCCTTCCAGTCTCCCTCTGGTGGTAACTGGAGGTAGTGAGGCTGATTTAATCAGTAGCCATCTGCCACCTGATAATGAGGATGACGATTGGACCTCAGGAATCTCAGACTGGATTTAAGACAGCCGACGCCCTAGTCTGGTGCTGGTGATTCCTTCTGGCTTGTCAGGTCTTGGTTTTTCAGCTCTGTTCCAGTCATCTAAAGCTAAGTTTTTCTGCTAATGTTCACACTTGATTTTGCTGGTCTATTCAGTTTTTGTGTGGTTAGCCAGCCCCGGCTGAGGCTGCGCTGAATTTCCACTCTTATTTATCTGTATTTGCCAATTTGCTCTTTTGTCCCTTATTAGATTGGCCTCTTTTTGCTCTGTCTCAGAATATTTCAGAGTGCTGATATAGTGGGAGAAGTCTAGTGACTTCAGGGTTAATTTTGCTATCAGAAGTGTTGGACATTATTTTTGTAGGGCTTTTGGCAGATTGCAGACAGTGTCTTTCCTTTCCTATCCTTTCTAGTTAGTTTGGGCCCCATCATTTGCTCAGCCTATTTTCCTGCCTGTGTTTGTGCTTTCATCTTGTTTCACCGTCAATACATGTGAGGGGGCTGTCTTTCCTTTGGGGTCTGCTCTGGGGAAGTTAGTTTTCCCCTTTTCTTGCTTTAGGCTTATTTAGTCCTCCGGCTTTGACGAAGCATCTAGGACCATTGTAGGTACGCTCCACGGCTGCTGCTAGTTGCTGTGGTTAGGATCAGGGATCTGCAATCTGCATAGTTACCAACCTCTCTGGTTTTCTGTGACTTGGCTTCATTAGTCTTTTTCTCCTCGGTGACCCATTCATAACAGAATCACCAGCCATACCGCAGATTCTAGGGTACTCAAAAGCAGGAAAAAGTTGTTAAAAAAAAAAGGAAAAAAAAAAAGTGTCAGAATTTTTTTTTAAATTTATTTTTTCCTCTTTTTTTCTGGGGCCGTAGGAGGATTTTTTTTTTTTCCCTAATGGACATTAAGCAATTGTCTGATCGTGTGGAGCAACTTGCTGCTGAAGTGCAGGGAATTTCCACCTACCTCATTCAGTCACATGCTGCTGAACCTAAGATCCCTACTCCTGATGTGTTTTCTGGGGATCAGTCTAAATTTTTGAATTTTAAGAATAATTGTAAATTATTTCTTGCCTTGAAGCCTAACTCATCGGGGAGCTCTGTGCAGCAGGTTAAAATTGTCATCTCCTTGCTGCACGGCGATCCCCAGGATTGGGCTTTTTCTCTGACACCTGAGAATCCTATTCTGACTAATGTGGATGCATTTTTTGAGGCCTTGGGGTTGTTGTATGATGAACCTAATGCTGTTGATCAAGCTGAGAGAACCCTGTTGGCATTAAACCAGGGTCAGAATTCTGCAGAGTTATACTGTCAAAAATTCCGAAAGTGGGTGGTCCTTACTACATGGAATGATAGTGCTTTGGCAGCTCTCTTTCGGAAGGGTTTATCAGAGACCGTAAAAGATGTTATGGTGGGATTTCCTGTTCCCTCTGGTGTGGATGATTCTATTTCATTAGCCATTCAAGTTGATCAGCGTTTATGTGAACGTAAGACTACACGGGAGGCGCTGCCACATTTTGAACAAACGTCTGAACCTATGCAATGTGATGGGGTTTTGTCTAGGGCGCAGCGTCAGGAGTTTAGAAGGCGTAATAAGCTGTGTTTTTTCTGTGGAGACGCCTATCATACTATTTCTGTCTGCCCTAAACGAGAGAAACATTTTGCACACACATTTGCTGTGGGTGGCATACAACCTAAGTTCCTTTTGGCAATTACTCTGATCTGCTCCTTATCCACGTTTTCTACTAAGGCTTTCGTGGATTCAGGAGCAGCGTTGAATTTGATGGATTTGGACTTTGCTAAACGTTGTGGTTTTTCCATGACGCCTCTGCAGACTCCTATTCCTTTGAGGGGTATTGATGCTACTCCTTTGGCAGAGAATAAACCTCAGTTTTGGACCCAGGTGATAATGCGAGTTGCCCCAGACCACCAAGAGAATTGTAAATTTTAGGTGCTGCATAATTTGCATGATACTATTGTTCTGGGTTTTCCCTGGTTGCAAACTCATAATCCAGTTTTGGATTGGAAGTCTGGGTCTGTGGTGAGTTGGGGTTGTCAGTGTGTTCTTAGGGACACTCCTGTTTTCTCCACCTCTCCTCAGTCTCATGATATTCCTGATTATCTAGCCAATTTTTCTGATGTATTTAGTGAGAGTAAGTCTGCGTCTTTACCTCCTCATAGGAGTTATGACTGTGCGATTGAGTTGATGCCTGGGTGTAAATTTCCCAAGGGTCGGCTTTTCAACTTATCAGTACCCGAGCATGATGCTATGCAGTCCTATATTAAGGAGTCGTTGGAAACGGTCATATTAGACCATCCTCGTCACCTTTAGGTGCTGGGAGTTTATTTGTGGCCAAGAAAGATGGTTCATTAAGACCGTGTATTAATTATCATTCCCTTAACAAGATGACTGTTAAATATCAGTACCCGTTACCTCTGATGTCTGATTTATTCTCCAGAGTTAAGAGTGCCTGCTGGTTTACTAAGCTTGACCTCAGGGGGGCGTATAATCTTATTTGCATCAAGCACGGGGATGAATGGAAGACGGAGTTTTATACTCCGGAGGGACATTTTGAGTACCTGGTGATGCCTTTTGGGCTCACTAATGCCCCTTCTGTCTTCCAGTCCTTTATGAATGATATTTTCCGTGAGTTTGTGGATAAGTTTTTGATCATCTATCTGGATGATATTTTGATCTTTTCTAGTGATTGGGATTCTCATGTGGAACACATCCGGACTGTGTTATGGATTTTGAGGGAGAATTCCCTGTTTGTTAAGGGATCGAAATGCCTCTTTGGTGTACAGAGGATTTCATTTTTGGGATTTATCTTGTCTCCATCAACTATTGAAATGGACCGGCCAAGGTACAGGCCATTTATGATTGGGTTCAGCCTACTTCTTTGAAGACCCTCCAGAAGTTTTTGGGTTTTGCCAATTTCTATCGTAAATTTATTGGTAATTTTTCTGGTATTGTCAAACCACTGACTGATCTGACCAAGAAGGGCGCTGATGTGTTGAATTGGTCTCCTGAGGCTGTCTCAGCATTTCAGGAGCTTAAGCGGAGATTTACTTCAGCTCCAGTTTTACGGCAACCTGATGTCTCACTTCCATTTCAGGTGGAGGTAGATGCTTCTGAGATTGGTGCAGGAGCTGTTTTGTCCCAAAAAGACCCTGTGACTTCTAAGATGAATCCCTGTGCCTTCTTTTCTCGAAAGTTCTCCCCATCTGAACGCAACTATGACGTGCGGAATCGGGAATTGTTGGCCATGAAATGGGCATTTGAGGAGTGGAGACATTGGTTGGAGGGAGCTCTACATCAAGTTGTGGTCCTCACCGATCACAAAAATTTGATTTATCTGGAGTTGGCCAAACGCTTGAATCCTAGACAGGCTAGATGGGCCTTGTTTTTCTCACTTCTTAATTTTGTGGTCTCTTTTCTTCCGGGTACTAGGAATGTTAAGGCAGACGCCCTTTCTAGGAGTTTCTTTGACGATTCTCTTAATGTGACCGAGCCTACTACCATCCTAGGTGAGGGGGTAGTTCTTTCTGCCATTTCGCCAGATTTGAGACGCGCCCTGGAGGAATTTCAGGAGGATAAACCTGAGCGTTGACCTATGGGAAAATTGTATGTTCCTGACCAGTGGAGAAAGAGAGTGATGTCTGAAATTCATTGCTCCACATTGGCTGGTCATCCAGGTATTTTTGGTACCAGAGATTTGGTGAGTCGGTCTTTTTGGTTACCTGCCTTATCTCGTGACGTCAGGAATTTTGTACAGTCCTGTGGGACTTGTTCTCGGTCTAAACCCTGTTCTCGTTCTAGTGGGTTGCTGATGCCCCTGCCGGTGCCCAAGAGGCCATGGACCCATATCTCAATGGATTTTATTTCTGATCTTCCTGTCTCTCAGAGAATGACTGTTATCTGGGTGATTTGTGATAGATTTTCGAAGATGGTACATCTTGTACCACTCCCCAAATTGCCATCTTTTGCTCAGTTGGTGTCCTTGTTTTTACAACAGGTGGTTCGGTTACATGGGATTTCTGAGAACATTGTGTCCGACAGAGGAGTCCAGTTTGTTTCCAGATTCTGGAAAGCCTTTTGTTCCAATCTGGAAATTCAGTTATCCTTCTCCTCCACGTTTCATCCTCAGACCAATGGACAGACTGAGAGAACAAACCAGACCTTGGAGTCTTATTTAAGATGTTTTATATCTGCTGATCAGGATGATTGGGTCTCATTTTTGCCCTTGGCCGAATTCGCACTAAACAATAGAGCTAGTTCTGCCACTTTGATGTCACCCTTTTTCTGTAATTTTGGGTTTCATCCTCGATTCTCTTCAGGGCAAGTGGAATCTTCGTCCTGCCCAGGTGTGGACACTGTGGTTGAGAGAATGCAGCATATATGGGACCAAGTGGTGGATAAGTTGTCACTTTCTCAGGAAAAGGCCCAGCGATTTTCCAACCGGCATAGGACCATTGGTCCCCAGTTTAAAGCGGGTGATAAGGTTTGGTTGTCGTCTAAGAATATTCCTTTGAAGGTTGCATCTCCAAAATTTAAGCCAAGATTTATTGGACCTTATAAGATTTTGGATTCTTAATCCTGTTTCTTTTCGATTTGCTCTTCCAGTTACGTTCAAGATCCATAACGTAAGTCTCTGTTGAAGAGGTTTGTTGAGCCAGTGGTTCCTATGGCAGCACCACATGACCCAGTGTTGGTTGAAAGCAATGTGGAATATGAGGTAGAGAAAATATTGGATTCTCGTTTGATTAGACGGAGACTCCAGTATTTGGTCAAATGGAAGGGTTATAGCCAGGAGGATAATTCTTGGGTCTCTGCCTCTGATATTCATGCCAATAGATTGGTACGTGCTTTTCACCGGGCCCATCCTGATCGGCCTGGTGGCGTGGATGAGGGTTCGGTGACCCCTCGTAAAGGAGGGGTACTGCTGTGAGTTCATTTTCCGGTCCACCAGTTGTGAATTCTCCTTCCAGGCTCCCTCTGGTGGTAACTGGAGGTAGTGAGGCTGATTTAATCAGTAGCCATCTGCCACCTGATAATGAGGATGACGATTGGACCTCAGGAATCTCAGACTGGATTTAAGACAGCCGACGTCCTAGTCTGGTGCTGGTGATTCCTTCTGGCTTGTCAGGTCTTGGTTTTTCAGCTCTGTTCCAGTCATCTAAAGCTAAGTTTTTCTGCTAATGTTCACACTTGATTTTGCTGGTCTATTCAGTTTTTGTGTGGTTAGCCAGCCCCGGCTGAGGCTGGGCTGAATTTCCACTCTTATTTATCTGTATTTGCCAATTTGCTTTTTTGTCCCTTATTAGATTGGCCTCTTTTTGCTCTGTGTCAGTCCCTGTCTCAAAGGATCGATTACTTTGCTAATCCCAGATCGCATACAGTCTTACAGCTTTGTCTCTATGGCCCTTTGGATAGACTCTGACGAGGCATATCTTTGAACAGGACCTACTGTCCATTGTCCCTTTACAGACTTCAGTACATTGTGAAGTGGTATCTGGCATAGCTGCATCAGTGTTCCTTTCCTCCCCGCCATGCTCACTGTCAGCTGGCTTGTTTTGTGCACTCCATGGAGCTGGGTCAGGGTGTAGAGCAGTGTTATGATCTGTGGTGCCACATTCTGTGCATTTTACACTGACCTTACAATCCTTGGCGAGATGAGTTGAGGATGAGCAGCATTTGTAGCAGATACTATTCTCTTTCAGGAAGCTTCTGCGATCTGGCATAGATTTTCCTCTGAAGGCTCTGCATTTCAGGAGAGGATGAGGCTTCTGATGGAGCGGGCACTGCTTGTCAGGCTCTTGTACCTTTGTCTCTGATTGAAAGCATCAGCTGACCTGTAATTGGAACTTTTAGAAGAAACCTTAATCTTGTGCACTGCCACAGATGTTCTGCGTGGATTTGTAGCTGGTGACGGTGTGGCATATGACATTGCAAAGTCAAAGCTGGGATCATTTCTAATTGTGGCTTGTTGGTGTACAAAGTCTACAAAAACAGAGAAGGGAGGGAATGGAACACTGTGTTTGTATTTGTACGTGGAACCATGTGTGAGCCACCTCTCCTGTAGATTGTAGGGCAACTTTTGGACTATAGGGTTAACACCTCTGGCTGTGTCAAGGTATGCAAGTCCTTGTAAATCAGCCTCACATTTGGCAACTAGGACTTCCTTTAGCAGACCACTTAGGTCACTTAATTTCGGGAGACCTTTGTTAGATATTTTAGGAAAGTCGATGTCACGATACTAGTGGAGACAACTGGACACCAGTGGCTAGGTCAAAGAGACTACAGACACAGTGGGTTGCGCAAGCAATATTGTATTAATGATCTGAATGCAATATAGCATATAAGTCCAGATAAATGTTCAGTCAATCTGATAAATGGTAATAGCAGAGCTGATACTCTGCGACACAGCATGCAAAGTCACTGAGCAATGCGGGCACAAGACACAGACTCTTGCAGAGCGGAGGAACACACTAGCTGGCTGGAGTTCTTACTTCACCGCAGGTGTAGTCAGGCAGAGGTTCCTGAAGTCAAGTGTTCAGCAATCACTCGGTCAGCAGGCAGGGATCCAGACGTGCAGGTTGGCAGAGGACTCCGCCGTTAAGAGAGGACCAACAGGGATAGTAAGTCCAGGCTTGGGACTGCAGAGGCACAAAGTCCAATACATAATACACAAGCAATGAATCAGAGCAGGTGCTGGCTTTATATACAGCTTTGACAGGAAGCAAGATGGCCGACGTGGAAACATCAAGATCCATGTTAACTAAGGGCAAGTCTAAGGGCAAGAGAAACAGATTCCAGGACTAGATACTGACAGTCGATTCTTTTTAACAAGGCTCTTTCTATTACCTCTGAGCTGTAACACTCATCTGGCCTCTTCCAGATCTCTTTAAGGCCAACCTCAGGGTGGTTTATATTAATGTCTCTGATCCTTACTGCGTGTTTGACTGACTCTTCTTCCAGGTATTTGACTAAGAGGTCTATCTCTTCCCTGTGTTGTAGTCCCAAGTCTCTAGTGACATTTTGGAAGGAAGCTTTCCAAGCCCTGTAACCTTCAGCTTGGTCAGTGAATTTCATGAGTCCCTTGGCAACCAGATCACGTCGTGTGAAGAACTTAGCAAATTCTGTTGTGAACCGGTTGTCAGCAGAGTATACTGGTGATGGGTCACCCTGATAGTGATGTGAGGTGCGTTCATACCTGTTAGTATCCTCAGGGTGGCACCAGCCAGTGTCATATTGCTTCGGTCTGACGTGCGGTGTGTCAGCAAGGTGATTCACGTTAGTTACCTGGGGAAGGGCAAGGTAGTTACTAGCAGAATTGTTTTGTTCCATGTTTTCCTGGAGCTGAGCCTCATGATAACTCTCACTTGCTTCACTGGATGTGTCGTGTTCTTGCTTATAGTTTGGATCAGGAAGTTCACTAATATACTGAGATGTGCATTGTGGTGAATCTTGCAGTGGCAACTTCAGACTTGACGCACTGCTACAGCTATGTAGCTCAGGGTTGTGCGCGGCTTCTAGTGATTCTGCCTTGGTTAGTGCCGCAGCAGCTTCTCTTTTTACTGCTAGGCTCTCTAAGGCGGCATCCACATGTGCCTTCTCTAACTGCGTCTTTCTCTCTTGCTCATCTCTCTCTAAGCATGACTTCTCTAACTCTATGTGTGACTTCTCTTTTTATGTGAGTCTTTCTTTCTTGGTCTTCTAAGCATGCTTTCTCTCATTTAAGTTCATCTCTTCTACAACAAAGCTTGCTCGCATTTTGGTGGCTTCAGCATTTGCACGGGCAATGGCGACTGCACTGCTGATGGATGTAGTCTTTGAAGAGACGGAAGTAACAGATTTTGTCCTGTGTGATTTGTGGGACATGATGTCTTGGAGGAATTCTTGGCTGTGCAGAGATTGCTGTAGCTATATTAAGTCTCTGTGTAGCTGGTGACTTGAATCTGTTAAATATTAATAATTCGTTAAATATTTCTTATTACACCCAGTTCTGTAGAATGCTTTAGCTTACATGACATAGGCTATTTTTAAGCTTGGCTCATGGTAGAAATGTCAGCTCACTACATATTTAAGTTTAGCCTTGAGGTAAATGTCAAACTCCATATATACCGAGATCACGTGTTTCAAGAGACGTATATAATTCATGGCTAACTGTAGGGGTCGCTGTCTTCTTCCCTCACCATCATGAGACACAGACGCAAGATGACATAACTCAACAGCTGGTATGTTACTTTACTAAGAAGAAGCCGAACTGAGAGACAGACGCCATTTGCCATGTGAGATCCCGGAGAGAAAGAAGAATACATGCTGCTTTGCTATTAACTGATGGACAATCTCTCACCTATTTTTATTCACCTGTTTTTCTGTAATAACCTTTCTTTGATGGAAGAAACCAAATAAACCACTATATTTTTATCTGGTAACTAGTCCTGAGTATTTTACAGGATAAGCATTATTTTACAGAATCTCACTAGGTGGATGGCTGCAGATTCACTAGTTCCTGCAGGATGGAAGGCTATCCTTTCTCTGAGTTCCAACTAGCCGGAAGGCCGTTTCACTGCGGTCCTGCAAGATGGAAGGCTCTTCTCTCTGTATTCCCACTAGCTGGAGAGCCGCTGTTTCACTGTTCTGTCCTTACTAAATGAAGCAGACTTCAGGTAGCTTATACAGGCAGCTAAACCGCTATACCGGGGTCCAATAAGGAGACTGTAGGTTGAATCTGTGTTTTATTGAACGTGGTGGTATATTAATACGCGTTGAAACTATAATACAAAACATAATATATACACTGAGTCAATACAGGGTACATCAGGGATACATATCATACATAATGCATTAACCTCTGCACTAATAGCTAACCTAGGGAGAGCTAACTAAGCAGGTAATATGAGGCAAAATTAGATATAAGAAGCATGTTTACGTACCAGCGATGCTGACGCAAGGGGAGAAGAGGAATGAGATGCTTCCAGGATGCAGGGTGAGAAAATGGAGAACTGGAGGGAAAATGGGGGCTGGACTAACCATAATCCTTTGCAAAGCGTACCATGGTGCATTGCAACCTGACCAGAATGCATTGCGAAAGGAGGGAAAAGGAATTCAGGAAGTAAACACACAATAATAACTGCAGTTATGACTCTGGTCAGTAGATGGAGCCAGAGATACATAAAACAGTAGAATATATAGAAACCTGTACATTCTATGCATTTCCAGCAAATAACAGTATATTTTAGACAGACATTCAAATATTGGATGAAATGTCGGAGACAGAACAGTATGTTTTTAGTCTTCTTTGAACCTGAGGCATCTCTTTTTTGTGTAAATTTGTTATTAATAACATTGAATGTTTAAATATACACTCCTTTGCTTTTAATTGCAGTATGATGGCACAGTTTTCACGGTGTCTACTCCTAATTTCAGCTGTTTGTTTTTGTCACCCCTTATGGTGTTGTGTATATGTTTGGTTTAGCCTCCCATGGGACAAATTTTGTTGCCAGTCCCAATTTTGAGAATCTGCCCTGCTGTCCCTGCCGGGAGTTTACTTTTCCCACGGACACAGTAGTACATGGCGAAGCCCCGAGGAGCACTTTAAAACTTGCACGTGATGTTCCAGCAGAAGTGACGCGCTGGAAGCTGACCGGAAATTAGGTAATTTCGGGAGATTGTGACGGAACCATGGAGTCACTTCAGGGAATGCTTCAGATCCATCACCCTGTCCTCCTCTGACTTCGAGTGAAGAGAAAACAGCTGCACTTTGGGAAATTTTGATTTTCAATGCAAAAAATTTTTTATTGAAGACACCACAGGGGAATAGTGCGTTGAGGTAACGCACTATTCCCCTGTGGTGTCTTCAATAAAAAAATTTTTGCATTGAAAATCAAAATTTCCCAGAGTGCAGCTGTTTTCTCTTCACTGGATGACCGTCTGGACTAAGTTCCAGGTTCAGCTTGAACCTACCTCATATCCACAGAGTGCACACCTTGTCTGTATCACTCCTCTGACTTCAGACATCGGGATGGCCTTGGAATCGGGGATGCCAGCCATCTGAGCGGATCATGATATGTCCTGCATCGGGAGGCTCAGGTGGGCACTACAATAGGAGCCGGGCTGCTATAGTATCTTTATAGAATCTTTCTTTCTTTCTCTCTCTCTGTTCTTTCTTTCTTTTCCTCAGTACCAGTTAGTGTGTCCACAGTACCAGCCACTGTGCCCATAATGCCAGCTACTGTGCCCTCAGTACCAGTCAGTCAGATCAGCAGTGCTAAATGGGTGCGGTTGGGGCATGGATATGGGTGCAACAAGTTGCAAAATGGATGTGGTCAGGGGCGTGGCCCAAAATTTGCCACAGCGCGCTGAGCGTGCCGCACTCTTTGTCCCTCTTTCCCTTCTAATGGTTAAAGCCGCCAGCCAATCGGAGGCTGGCAGCTGACGTCAGCGCACACCTTGCCGGCGGATGATGTTATTGTCATTCTGGAGGCTGGGAGCATCACCGCAGTCATGTTTCACTGGCAGGATGGAGACACAAGGACCATGTGTCTCCATCCTGCCCGGGGCAGAATGGAGCACGTGGGCAGAATGGAGACACGGGGGCAGGATTGGCGACGCATAGGGCAGGATTGGAGACAGATGGGGCATGATTAGAGACGCAGGGGGCAGGACTGGAGACGCAGAGGGCAGGATTGGAGACGCAGGGGGCAGGATTGGAGATGCAGGGGGCAGGATCATGGGGCAGGATGGAGACAGATGGGTCAGGATCATCGGGCAGTATGTAGACAGATGGTGCATTATCATAGGGCAGGATTGGAGACAGATGGGGCAGGATTGTGACAGATGAGGCAGGATCCTGGGGCAGGATGGATACGATGGAGACAGATGGGGCAGGATCATGGGGCAGGATGGATGCGATGGAGACATATGGGGCAGGATCATGGGACAGATGGAGCAGGATGGGACATCACATGGGGCAGAATGAATATTCATGATGGCAGGATGGGAGAACATATGGCTGGAGCCAGGAATTTGACACACAGGGCCAGAATGGGGGATATTATTACCATAGGGGCTAATTAAGGGATTATCTGTGTAGCAAGGTGGACATTAAAACTTAACCTTTATTAAGTAAATTTGTAAAAAACCAAATTAGTCAAACAACAAAAACAAAGGGGTACCACAGTGAAGGAAGTGTCCTATAACCAATGAACAGAAAAGGGGGGGTTGTTAAAAAGGTACTACTGGCCTCTCAGATCCTCAATATTAATCTGACCTGATGGCAAAATGACTATAGTTGCCCATAAGATGAATAGTATATACATGATATCATTTATATGGTACAAATAAGTGGTGCTTATAAGAAAAGGATGTTATACCCATACATGTTATTGTGACTTACTTGGGCAAGTGGCTGACATATCCTATGGGCAACAATAGTCATTTTGCTATCAGGTCAGATTAATATTGAGGATCTGGGAGGCCAGTAGTACCTTTTTAACAACATCCCCCCTCCCTTTTGCTGTTCGTTGGTTATAGGGCACTTCCTTCACTGTGGTACCCCTTTGTTTAATTGTTTGACTAATTTGGCTTTTTACAATTTTACCTAATAAAGGTTAAGTTTTAATATCCACCTTACTACACAGATAATCTATTTTGTGGATTGTTCTATTCCTAGTTTATATGCTAATTAAGTGATATTATTACTGCAGTGATGTATTTATTATTTGAGGATACTGTTTTAAATGGGGGAGGCGGTCCTTTTACTGTGCACAGCGCCACTGTCGGTTTTTGTCTTCATCTGGTGTAGTTTAGAATTTGGGATAAAATTAAGTAATGTGTTCTGCAAGAGGTGCTCTAGATAACTGTGTTATTTCCTGCAGAGAAGAGCCCTAGCTGGAAGAAGTTATGGCGGTCTGTGCTGGTTGAAAGATAAAAAGCAAAGATGAAGGACTTCACCCAGAGATGTCACTGGTGAGTCAGTGTGTTACCTGTACACTGACACTATACACTGCAAACTATATACAGCGGTCCGGTGTATAATTGTCACGCCGTGCTCACCTGGGGGCGGGACCTCGGTCCCGACGTCATCTCTTCCGGAGCTGCGGTCACTCCGGGGGTCCCGTAGGGTGCGCACGCGCAGCTCCCGTCCCCGGGCCTCCTCCTACATGTCACGTTTGCGCTTGCGCGCTCCTGTCAGTGCTGTATAGGGCTCGGTCCTCTCTATGGTAATGGAGGACCTGACCCGGAACCTGTAGTGGTCATGTGCTTTCTGGCTAGGTCCTGACCCGGAACCAGTAGTAGTCATGTGCTATATCAGACGACCTCCCCCTAGGGGAGGTGCCTGATTATTGTTGTGCTCCTGGCTTGGTCTGCCGTGTCCCTGCCTGGCTGTGCGCTGTACTCAGGTCCTCTGCCTTGCACTCTGTTGTGCCTCTTGGCACACGCTCTGAATCTGCACTCTGCTTTGTACTTGGTTGTGCCTCCTGGCACACGCTCTGACCCTGTGTTCTGTCTCGTACTCGGTTGTGCCTCCTGGCACATGCTCTGACACTGTACTCTGTCTCATACTTGGTTGTGCCTCCTGGCACACACTCTGATTCCGTGCTCTGTCTTATACTCAGTTGTGCCTCCGGGCACACATTCTGATCCTGTACTCAGTCTCTTACTCTGTTACACCTCCTGGCACACCTGCTGCCTGACTCAGTGCTCTGACGTGCTCCTTGCACGCTTGCTGCTTCACTCACACCCGGACGAACGAAGTCTCTGTATACCACGTGTTCCCGTGTCCACACTTTACACGTTCCTGCAGACACTCTCACCCACTCGTGTCTCCTGTGAGCCGGCCGCCTGGTGCCAGCAGTCGTGGTGCCTCACCCCCTGGGGCTTGCCCCTGACACTCCCTGTATAGGGGGTGGTCTTCACTAGGTCAGCTCGCCCTGGGAGGGTTGGTGTCACGACCCAGAGGGTCCACTCCAGGAGTCGTCACAGTATAATCAGGCCATGGACCCCGCTGGTGCCACCACCTCCATCCAAAAGGAACTAGTGTTCCTACGGGAGAGTCAGACCAGGATTATGGTCTTTTTGAAATCCATGGAGTCTCGTTTGTCGGCCATACAATCCGTTTCTGCCCAGTCCTCGGCCCCGCACCCGATACCGCGCCTCGGCAAGCCACCCCGATATAGCGGGGACCCTAAGTTTTGTCGAGGATTTCTGAACCAATGCCGGTTACATTTTGAGCTTTTGCCGCAGCACTATCCCACTGAGCGCGCCCAAATTGCCTTTATTGTTTCACACTTAGAGGGGGAGGCATTAGCATGGGTGAACCCCCTCTGGGAGCGCAATGACCTACTCGTCTCTCGGCTTTCCACCTTTTTGGACACCTTCCGCAAGGTGTTCGACGAGCCGGGTCGGCTGGCCTCTATCACCGAGTCCCTCTTTAACCTCCATCAGGGTACGCTACCGGTAGGACAGTATGCCATCCGTTTTCGTACCTTGGCCTCCGAACTCGGTTGGAACAACGAGGCTCTCGTAGGGATCTTTTGGCGTGGCCTGTCCAGTCGGATCAAAGACGTACTGGCAGGTCGGGATACTCCCACCTCTTTAGAGGATCTGATCTCACTGGCGACACGCATCGACCTGCGGTTTCAGGAACGTGCCCGTGAATTAGCCAGAGAGAGGAGCTCCTCTCCCCTCCTCCGTTCCTGCTCCAAGAAGCCGGGAAACTTCTCCGCCTAGGGTTGATAGGAGAGGCCTCCCTAGGTGTACGTGATTCCTCTCCTCCCCTGCTCGTGTCCGTATTATTGAATCTCGGTGCCAAGCGTTATTCTGAGGAGGCTTTCCTGGATTCTGGCGCGGAGGGGAATTTTATCACACTCGAGGCGGTTAAAAAATACCGGATTCCTGTCAGATCCCTGGAGACTCCTCGGTCGATTGTTTCGGTCAATGGTACGTCCGTGCTGGAGTCCGTTACCCAGGCCACCGAAGAGATCGAGCTGCAGATCGGAGCCCTGCACCTGGAGAAGATCTCCTTCCTCGTCTTGTCCACCATGTCTCACGCACTTCTTCTAGGCCTCCCTTGGCTACGGACTCATGAGCCAACCCTGGACTGGCGGTCGGGCGAGATACTCCGGTGGGGACCGTTCTGTCAGGAGAAGTGCCTGTTGCCCGTCCGTCTGATGAACTCTGCCGGCCCATCCCCGGCACCTACAGGTCTGCCGTCGGCTTACTGGTCCTTTGCAGATGTTTTCAACAAGAAGGAGGCCGAGACTCTGCCCCCCCATCGGCCATATGACTGTCCGATTGACCTCATTCCTGGTTCTACGCCACCCAGGGGTAGGATATACCCGCTATCCCCTGCTGAGACCCAAGCTATGTCTGACTATATCCAGGAGAACCTTGCTCGAGGTTTCATCCGTAAGTCCTCCTCGCCCGCGGGAGCGGGATTTTTCTTTGTAAAAAAGAAGGACGGCTCCCTCCGTCCTTGCATAGACTACCGAGGCCTGAACAATATCACGGTCAAGAACAAGTACCCATTGCCATTGATCCCGGAGCTCTTTGACCGACTTAGAGGAGCTCGAATTTTCACCAAACTGGATCTTCGTGGGGCCTACAACTTGATCCGCATTCGTTCCGGGGATGTGTGGAAGACCGCCTTTAACACCAGAGACGGTCACTACGAGTACTTGGTCATGCCCTTCGGCCTCTGCAATGCCCCAGCGGTTTTCCAGGAGTTTGTGAATGACGTCTTCCGGGATATGCTGTACTCCTGCGTGGTAGTCTATCTGGATGACATCCTCGTTTTTTCTCCAGACCTCTCCCACAGAAAGAACGTGCGTCAAGTCCTCCAGCGCCTGAGGGAGAACCGCCTTTATGCCAAGCTCGAGAAATGTGCCTTCGAGCAAACGTCCCTGCCATTCTTGGGGTACATTATCTCAGAATCAGGTCTATGCATGGATCCGGCAAAAGTGTCCGCCGTCCTCGATTGGCCACAGCCCCATGGGGTGAAGGCAATCCAACGCTTCCTTGGTTTTGCGAACTACTACCGACAGTTCGTTCCTCATTTTTCCTCGTTGGTTCGCCCCATCTCGTCCCTTATCTGCAAGGGAGCTAACCCAAAGGCTTGGCCCTCTGAGGCTGAAGAGGCCTTCCAGTCGTTGAAACAAGCCTTCGCCGCTGCTCCGGCGCTTCACCGACCTGAGGTTAGTAGACCTTTCACTCTCGAGGTAGACGCATCCTCTACTGGGGCTGGCGCAGTCCTTCTGCAGAAATCCTCTTCTGGACGTTTTGTCACCTGTGGCTTCTTTTCTAAAGTATTTTCCTCCACTGAGCAGAACTACTCCATTGGCGACAAAGAGCTATTGGCCATTAAGTTGGCCTTGGAGGAGTGGAGGTACTTACTGGAGGGTGCCATACATCCATTCAAGATCTTCACAGACCATAAGAACCTGGCGTACATCCAGTCCGCACAGAGGCTCAATCCTCGGCAAGCCAGGTGGTCCCTATTCTTCGCCCGCTTTGACTTTGAGCTACATTTTCGGCCCGGCGATAAGAACGTTAGAGCGGATGCGTTGTCAAGATCATTCCTGTCGTCTGATGCAGAGGAAGAACCCTCTCATATCATTGATTTATCCAAAGTAATTACTGTGGCTCCTGTCAAGTTAACCACGTTACCTCCGGGAAGAACCTTTGTGGCTGAGAATAACCGAAAACGAGTGCTAAATTGGGGACATTCGTCCAAGATTGCCGGCCACGTTGGTGTCAAAAAGACTTTGGACTTAATCTCTCGCCATTATTGGTGGCCTTCACTCTCCCACGATGTTAAAGACTTTGTAGCATCTTGCCCGTCCTGTGCCCAGAACAAGATACCCAGACAACCACCCTCCGGTCTTCTGTTCCCGCTTCCCATTCCGTCGGCTCCATGGCAGCACATAGCCATGGATTTCATTACTGATCTGCCTTGTTCTTCCGGTTGTACTGTGGTCTTGGTGGTTGTAGACCGATTTTCAAAGATGGCTCACTTCATTCCTCTTCCCGGACTACCCTCTGCTCCTGACTTGGCGAAGATCTTCATTTCCCATATCTTCAGGATTCACGGCTTCCCCCAGCACATCGTGTCGGATAGAGGGGTCCAATTCACCTCCCGGTTCTGGAGAGCTCTATGCGGACTCATGAAAGTGTCATTGGATTTCTCTTCCGCCTATCACCCCCAAACCAATGGGCAGGTGGAACGTACCAACCAGATCCTTACATCCTATCTCCGGCATTTTTCTAATGCTCACCAGAATGACTGGGTCGGTCTACTTCCTTGGGCTGAGTTCGCCTACAATAATCACTCCAGTGAATCGTCTACCAAGTCTCCTTTCTTCATCGTCTTTGGACAGCATCTCAATGTGCCTCTACCGGTACTTCCTGTCTCGGGGGGTACCTGCTGCCGATTCTCAGTCTGTGGAGTTTTCCAGGGTATGGCAGGAGACCAAAACCGCTCTCGAGAAAGCACGGGACAGAATGAAATTACACGCTGACAAGAGGCGCCTGGACGTTCCTCCATTTCTCCCTGGTGACAAGGTGTGGCTCTCCACCAAATACGTCCGCCTTAAGGTACCATCTTACAAACTGGGTCCCCGTTACATTGGTCCTTTTGAGGTCCTCAGGCGGATTAATGATGTTGCTTACAAATTGAAGCTGCCTCCTTCACTCCGTATTCCCAATTCCTACCATGTGTCTCTCCTAAAACCTGTGGTTCTTAACCGATTTCATCCTTCTCCAGGCCACACACCTTAGCCTGTTGGCTTGGGGGATGAGTTTGAGGTGAATGACATTTTGGCCATGAAGAAGGTAAGAGGGAGAACCATGTTCCTGGTCGATTGGAAGGGTTTTGGCCCCGAGGAGAGGTCATGGGAACCCAGGGAGAATATCCACGCACCCCAGATTTTGTCTAAGTTCCTCTCCAGTTTTAGAAAGAGGGGGCGTAAAGGGGGGGTACTGTCACGCCGTGCTCACCTGGGGGCGGGACCTCGGTCCCGACGTCATCTCTTCCGGAGCTGCGGTCACTCCGGGGGTCCCGTAGGGTGCGCACGCGCAGCTCCCATCCCCGGGCCTCCTCCTACATGTCACGTTTGCGCTTGCGCGCTCCTGTCAGTGCTGTATAGGGCTCGGTCCTCTCTATGGTAATGGAGGACCTGACCCGGAACCTGTAGTGGTCATGTGCTTTCTGGCTAGGTCCTGACCCGGAACCAGTAGTAGTCATGTGCTATATCAGACGACCTCCCCCTAGGGGAGGTGCCTGATTATTGTTGTGCTCCTGGCTTGGTCTGCCGTGTCCCTGCCTGGCTGTGCGCTGTACTCAGGTCCTCTGCCTTGCACTCTGTTGTGCCTCTTGGCACACGCTCTGAATCTGCACTCTGCTTTGTACTTGGTTGTGCCTCCTGGCACACGCTCTGACCCTGTGTTCTGTCTCGTACTCGGTTGTGCCTCCTGGCACATGCTCTGACACTGTACTCTGTCTCATACTTGGTTGTGCCTCCTGGCACACACTCTGATTCCGTGCTCTGTCTTATACTCAGTTGTGCCTCCGGGCACACATTCTGATCCTGTACTCAGTCTCTTACTCTGTTACACCTCCTGGCACACCTGCTGCCTGACTCAGTGCTCTGACGTGCTCCTTGCACGCTTGCTGCTTCACTCACACCCGGACGAACGAAGTCTCTGTATACCACGTGTTCCCGTGTCCACACTTTACACGTTCCTGCAGACACTCTCACCCACTCGTGTCTCCTGTGAGCCGGCCGCCTGGTGCCAGCAGTCGTGGTGCCTCACCCCCTGGGGCTTGCCCCTGACACTCCCTGTATAGGGGGTGGTCTTCACTAGGTCAGCTCGCCCTGGGAGGGTTGGTGTCACGACCCAGAGGGTCCACTCCAGGAGTCGTCACAATAATGTCAGCGGTGACCACTGTATTACCTGTACACTGACATTGTATACAGAGCTCCTGTGTATAATGTCACCGTGATCACTGTACTACCTGTACACTGACACAATATACAGAGCTCCTGTGTATAATGTCACCGGTGATCACTGTATTACCTGTACGCTGACACTGTATACAGAGCTCCTGTGTATGTCACTGGTGATCATTGTATTACCTATACACTATATACAGAGCTCCTATGTATGTCACCAGTGATCACTGCATTACTTGTACATAGACACTGCCTACTGTTAGGCATCAGGTTTCTGCGTCTGCTCTGCAGGAATCCAGATCTTCACATTCCGCGGTCTCCTGCTGTCTATCTACTGCAGAGAAGATTACTTTGCAGCAGACCTCTCCAGAGACTAAGTTCCTCTGTGCTCCTACTGGGCATGCTCACGAGACGATCTCCCATTAGAGATCGGGAGTCATGTGACCAGGTCCTGCTCCAGATCTCATTGGTCCATCTCGGAAATCTGGAAGGTCCCGCAAGGCTATAAAAAGTGCGCATGACCATTCGGCCATGCGCTAGTATAGACTATACTTGCTACTGTATGTGTGAATGGTGTCGGATGTATGTTTCTGGTGACTGACTCATTATAAAACACTTTCCCTCTGATATTACGCATGTGGATAGGGAATTAGTTCAGCAGTCAGCACCAGTCAGTGGCAAGCCTTAAGCCACTGTGCACACCACACCGCTACGCTAGCGTCCGACATTGCGCTTGCTTTGTCGTCGAGCAGCAGTGTCCTACGCCGCGCTGCAATTGCAGCCCTTCTTGGCACTCTCAGAAGCGACACTGCACACACGGTAGGTCTAGAGGGACGCAGCTCCTCTGTCTTGGGTCCTGCTCCTGTGACCAGATACCGTGTGTTAGGACGGCGGAATGCACCAAATATAAAATAACAGGAGGTGCGTTCGCCGCCCGGAGTCCACCGTGCGGTGACAAGACCGCTGCTGAACAATGGCAGATGCACCTAATCAATGAGGTACTGCGCTCGGGTTAACGTCACCCGAACACTAAGGACGGCTCTGTTCTGGCACAGAGTCGCAAGAGGCAATGTGATGCCGAGACGCGGCTCTGTTAATGTCACAGAGACCTGCGTGTGGCGTCGCAACAGCGACCAAGAGTAGCTGCGGTTAGTGCAGCGCAGCGGCAGGTAAAGCCGCAGACGTCGGCGCTGAGACACGGGCGCCGACGGACGCTAGTGTAGGCGAGGATCACGTGGCGTGTAGCTTGCCACAAGCTGAGACTGACTATCCAACTCTCTGTCACCATTCGTAATATCCGAGGGAAGGGGTTTCATAATGCGTCAGTCACCAGTCCACACATCCGTCACCATACACACACAGCATAATATGCTACACTAGCGCATCGCCGAGCTGCCATGTGGGCTTTTTATAGCGATGCGCTTCTGGGACCTTCCATTAGCTTGGGAAGGACCAATCAGATCCGACATAGGACCTGAGCATGTGACCCCTGCTCTCCAGTGAGAGGTCAAGTTGCGGGCATGCCCAGTAGCACGGCATGAGGACTTAGCCTCAGGAGCAGTTATGTTTTTGTTGCGGCACCTCTGTGTGAGAACAGAGCCCGCTCTGCGCACTCCGAGTGAAGTGAAGTTGAACCCGTGCGCATCATACCGCCATATTGCTCCTCTGTCATTACCTAGCAGCGGTGTAACACCTACTGCACAGTGGACCCTGAGCGGCGAACGCACTTTATTATTTATTTTTATTTAGTGTGTTCTGCCATTCCTAACATTATACTAGCACCAGGGTCTGGCTAGTAATGGCAGATCAGCGCACCTCCTTCAGTGCATTCGCCAGCTAGAGGGCCGGTTGGCTACTCGAGAGTGTTATCGCAGCGGCGAAGTCTTTGGAGGCTGCTGTACAGGCGATCGCAGAGGCGGTTTCACGTATGTCCACGTCCTCCCACGCACCGACAGTTACCCACCTCCCGTTGTCCGATAAATTTTCTGGCGATAGCGCCTCCTGTAGGGGTTTCATCAGCCAGTGCTCTATCCAGCAGGAGTTACTGGCTGCGCGATTCCTTACGGAACGGGCCAAGGTGGGGTTTATTGTTTCCCTTCTGTCGGTCAAGGCGTTGGAGTGGGCTACGCCACTATGGGAGCGTGGTGACCCAGAGGTTCGGACTGCTGCTCAGTTTCTAACAGCTATTAAGCAGGTCTTCCTGGGACTACGGGTCACGCACGACACCTCTCTTCAGCTACTCGCTTTGACTCAGGGATCCCTCTCGGTTAGTCAGTATGCCATTCATTTTCAGACACTGGCTTCCGAGCTGGAGTGGTCTGATAAGCCCTCATCCCTGTGTTTTGGAGAGGTTTGACGGAGCATGTTAAGGATGCTCTCTCTACCAGAGAGCTTCCTGCAAGTTTGAAGAGCTGATTGCTATTTCCACCCGCATTGATCTTCGTTTTTCGGAGCGCTGTCTGGAGCGTGCTCAATCCAAACGGAAGGTTACCTCGACTCCCAACTTTTTTGAGCCTCTGGAATCTCCTGAACCAGAGACTCAACTCCCAGATCACATGGAGGTGTCTCGCGCCGTTCTCGAGGCGCGTCCGGCGCAAAATTCCATTTGCGGTTACCATTGTCAATGCGCTGTTTCTCAGGACAACAGTGTCCCGCAATGGCCAAACTCTGTGCCGCCGAGCAAGACCTTTGTCCCTCCCCACCTTCTGCCGAAGGTCCTCGTGTGGGCACACGCGTCCAGGGCGGGTGGTCACTGTGGCTACATGCAGACCACAAAACTCCTGGCGGGGTCGTATTGGTGGCCGCCAGGGCTCGGGACATTAAAAAATATATTCAGGCATGCGCCTCATGTGCTCGGGTTAGCCTCCTTAAGCAGAGAGTGGAGACGTCCGCCGTCACACCGCGGCATTCCATTTCAACTTATGCTCCTGGCGTTTTTGCCGCACCCGTTGTCTCTCACGTGTCCCTTCTTAAACCTGGCGATCTTGCCACCTCTGATACCTTCCACGTGTCCCGGTTTTCCGTGTCACCTACCGGGACATCAGACTTGCCTCCGGACGAGTCTGAGGCCTATGCCTCTGATGGGCACAGGGTGGTGGATTGGAAGGCTCAGAGAGGAGGGGGCCCTAGGAGAGGGGGTAATGTTAGGTGTCAGGTTTCTGCATCTGCTCTGCAGGAATCCAGAGCCTCACATTCCATGGTCTCCTGCTGTCTATCTACTGCAGAGATTACTTTGCAGCAGACCGCTCCAGAGACTAAGTTCCTCTGTGCTCCTACTGGGCATGCTCACGAGACGATCTCCCATTGGAGATCGGGAGTCATGTGCCCAGGTCCTGCTCCAGATCTCATTGGTCCATCTCGGAAATCTGGAAGGTCCCACACGGCTCTAAAAAGTGTTCATCACCGTTCGGCCATGCGCTAGTATAGACTATACTTGCTATGTATGAATGGTGTCGGATGTATGTTTCTGGTGACTGACTCATTATAAAACCCCTTCCTTCTGATATTACGCATGTGGATAGGGAATTAGTTTAGCAGTCAGTGCCAGTCATTGGTAAGCCTTAAGCCATTGTGCACACCGCTAGGCTAGCGTCCGACATTGCGCTTGCTTTCTGACTTTGTCGTTGAGCGGCAGTGTCCTATGCCGCGCTGCAGTTGCAGCCCTTTTTGGTGCTCGCAGAAGCGACGCCGCACACATGGTAGGTCTAGAGGGACGCAGCTCCTCTGTCTTGGGTCCTGCTCCTGTGACCAGATACCGTGTGTGCATTTACCTGAGGCCTGTCACTAACAGGTTCAGCATTTTGTATGTTTTTGTTGCGGCACTTCTGTGTGAACAGAGCCCACTCTGCGCACTCCGGGTGAAGTTGAACCCGTGCGCAAAATACCGCCATATTGCTCCACTGTCATTACCTAGCAGCGGTGTAACACCTACTGCACGGTGGACCCCGAACGGCGAACGCACTTTATTATTTATTTTTATTTAGTGCGTTCCGCCGTTCCTAACAGCATACTAAGTACAGATCTCCTATGTATAATGGCACTTTTGGTGATATTAGTATTGTGGTTTTTTTGTTAGTGATCAGTATTGTAGTATTCAGTCACTATGTGGTGGTAATATGTTGTCCGGCCATGGTGTGGTGATATTTTTCCTTGTCTGTGCTATTATTTGGTCACCATGTGGTGGTAATATGTGGTCTGGTCATGGTGTGGTGGCATTTATTCCTTGTATGTGGTATTATTTGGTCACTGTGGTGGTAATATGTTGTCTGGACATGGTGTGGTGGTATTTGCTTCTTGTATGTTTTATTATAGATCACTATGTGGTGATATGTGGTCTGGTCATGGTGTGGTGGTATTTGTTCCTTGTATGTGGTATTATTCGGTCACTGTGGTGGTAATATGGTGTCTGGTCAGGGTGCAGTGGTATTTGTCCCTTATATGTAACATTATTGATCATTTTAAAAATTGAAAAATAAATAAAAATATACAGAAATTGTATTGGATATTTTAACAAATGTTTAATAGGATAGAGTAGAGTAGGGCCCGGACAAAAGTCTAACATGTCGTGGTGGTGGCTTAAAAAATCTTTTGGTCAAAACAAAAGCTGCTGGCCATATGTGTGATCTAGTGATGGGAACTGTTAATGTGTGATAGTTGAGATGTGGAGTTTTTCCAAGAGAGGGGTGGGACTGTGGACAGTTTGAGGGGTGGAGACAGGGCTGAGTTGGAGCCTGTAGTCTCAAGGGGGCCCCGAAAATTTTGCCAGTATGGGGCCCCAGAAATTCCTAGTGGCGGCCCTGCCTGTGTGCACACGGGCAATGTTTGCTCCCAGGAAGGTGCGGATGTGGGACAAAGCAGGAGGAATCTCCATTGTTCTTATAGCATTTGTTACACTATTACTAAGCACTAATTTATAAAATTTATCACCAGTTTTATTCACAAGTAATTTGTGCCAGCAAAATGGCCCCAAATCCTACACCCTGGGTACTGCCGATATATCCAGGTTGTCTGCCCCCTGTGCCATGGTCCTAAATGCAGAAACGCTGCATGTTTCCACATTTCGTCTTTAATATATATATCTTTTGTGGTTAACAAACTTCTCCGATTATTGGGTCTTTGCTGTATTTTTTATGTTTCTGCACTCTAAGCACCACTTTGTGTTTTTTTTTGGGGGGGTTGCCCTGGAGTGATGCTTCTAACCTAAGGTCCCTGCCAGGGCCGGACTGGGACTAAAATTCAGCCCTGGCATTTGAAGTTACACAGGCCCACTAGTCACATGGTGACTATATATCTTTGTACACTTGTAGGTTACAAGAAGTGAGAGGAGATTAACACGACTATATAACATGTAGTCAGAGCTGTGCCCAGTATTTCAGCTCAGTCCTATTTATTGCTTTTAGGTACAGTACTCCTCCCAAAGCTCTGTCCCCTTTTGTACACACGGTGACAGAATTTCTGGCAGAACTGCTATCCATTGGGCAACCAGACCCCCTGGTCATAGCTGCCCCTATCATACCTCCCAACTTTTGAAGAAGGGAAAGAGGGACAAAGACTGCGGCGTGCGCAGCGCGCCGCTGCAAATTTTAGGCCACACCCATTTCGCAACTAGTCATACCCATGTCCACGCCTAATCGCACCCATTTAGCACTGCTGATCACACTTACTGGTACTGAGGGCACAGTGGCTGGCATTATGGGCACACTGACTGGCACTAAGGAAGAGAGAAAACAGAGAGAGAGAGAAAAAAGAGAGAGAAAGAAAGGAGAGCGAGAGAGAAAGAACAGAGAGAGAAAGAAGAACAGAGAGAGAAAGAAAGAGGGGAAGAAAGAACAGCGAGAGACAAAGAAAGAACAGAGAGAGAAAGAAAGAAGTAAAGAAAAGAAAGAAAGAACAGAGAGAAAGAAAGAGGGGAAAGAAAGAACAGAGAGAGAGAAAGAAAGAACAGAGAGAGAAAGAAAATGAGGGAAAGACAGAACAGAGAATGAGAAAGAAAGAACAGAGAAAGAAAGAAAAAGAGAGAAATAAATAAAGATTCTATAAAGATACTATAGCAGCCCGGCTCCCATTGTAATTGCCCATCTGAGCCTCCCGGTGCAGGACATATCATGATCCACTCACATGGCCGGCAACCCCGATTCCAAGGCGATCCTGCTGTCTGCGCTGTCGGAGGAGGACATGGTGATGGATCTGAAGCATTCCTGGTTCCGTCACAATCTCCTCATGAAATTACCTCATTTCCGGTCAGCTACCAGTACATCACTTCAGGTGGAACATCATGTGTGTTTTAAAAAGCTCCTCGGGGCTCCGCCATGTACTCCTGTGTCCGTGGGAAAAGCCCGCTTTGTATGGCTCCGCTCCGTACATCCCGTACACATATGGCTTCACTCCGTACACACACGGCTCCGCTCCGTATACCCCATACACACGCGGCTCCGCTCCGTACACCAAGTACACACATGGCTCCGCTCCGTACACCTCGTACACTCGCGGCTCCGCTCCGTACACCTCGTACACACACGGCTCCGCTCCGTACACCTCGTACACACACGGCTCCGCTCCGTACACCTCGTACACACGCGGCTCCGCTCCGTACACCTCGTACACACGCGGCTCCGCTCCGTACACCTCGTACACACGCGGCTCCGCTCCGTACACCTCGTACACACGCGGCTCCGCTCCGTACACCTCGTACACACGCGGCTCTGCTCCGTACACTTCGTACACACACGGCTCCGCTCCGTACACCTCGTACACACACAGCTCCACTCCGTACACCTCATACACACACAGCTCTGCTACATCTACCCTGTAAACCCCTCCTGACCACACACATACTTACCTCATCCAGCACCATGACAACAGCACAGCAGAGTCTTGCAGACACCAAGAGGCAAGGCTGAACGCACAGGACCTGTGATGAGGTCACAGGAGGGACGGAGTCAGGGGTCACATGATCAGGGGTCTGGACAAAGGCTCCTGATCATGTGACCCCTGACTCCTCCCCTCCTGTGACCTCATCACAGGTCCTGTGAACATAGAAGAGAGCAGGCAAGCGACGCTGTGAGTGGCTGCGGGGGGGAGGTCTCATGCTACGGCGAGGATGGGGGGTGTGGGGGGGCGTGGCGGCTTATCTCCCTGTAGTGCGGGAGGGTTGGAAACTATAACAGCCGTGCTCGCAGAGGGCCGGCGGAAGGAGCAACAGCCAGGCCAGTGGCCACATCAGCTGGCAAGCGACCAGATGATCGGGCGCTGCCGCCCGTGGCCCACATGACAGCGGCCCAGCGGGAAAATGCCCGGTTGGTTATATTACCAATCGGGGCCTGGTCCCTGCCCTGCTCCCATGCTCCCTGCTGCCGTCTTCACCTTTTATCGGCACCATTTTGTGACTATAACTTCTGTCTGCAGGAAGTCAGATGTAACAGAAACATGCAATCGGCCACGTTCACACGTTAAGTAATTTACCTCAGTATTTGTAAGGCAAAAATCAGGAGAGGAACAATCAGAGGAAAAGTATAATAGAAACACGTTACCACTTCTGTATTTCTCACACACTCCTGGTTTGGCCTTACAGATACTGATGTAAAATACTGACCAAATACTGAACTTGTGAATGTGGCTTTAGGCTGGTTTCACACATCCTGATATTTGAGGGACTGGAGATATCAGTGTGTGTAATACATGTGGCAACTGTGTGCCGCATCAGAACCAAATGGACAGCCGCCAGGGAAAAAGCACTACAGTAAGCACTGTTCCCCAGCCAGGGTCGCACCTAAAATGAAGTTGATCACTTCGCCTCAGGTGGCATTGAGTCCCTGAAGACAAGTGTAAAGATCAATGTCTCAAATATATTCCTATTTAAAAGCATGTGTATTTTACATGTGCATCAGGGTAGGGTAGTAAAGAGTAAACCAGACTTATTTGTACTGATTTTACCCGGGGGGGTTGCGCCATTTTGCAGTTCGCCTCAGGCAGCAGAGAGGCTAGGTTCACCCCTGAGCACAGGTAACGATATTCCTGATTTCCGGGAGCAGCAGGACACTCCAGCAGTGATGTCTCACCTGGGTGCAGGGTGCATGTTGTTCACTGGAGGAAGGTTCTGAGCTCTGGATCATCTTGCAGATCAAACTTCAAGCAGAAAGTTGAGGTTGGATTTTTGTCATTGATGAGATTTTTTTTGTTTTTTTCTGTGAAATAATGGACAAACCTTTTTGATAGATGAGAAGACATAATATTAGGTCTTACGGTGCCTCTATACTTGCAGATAATAATTGAAGTAATCAGTGGTACAATCAAAATAAATGACCAGTAAACAAGATCAGAGAAGAATCTACATTGGTGAGAATCTTGTAAGAAATCGCTGAATAGCCATCGCTTAATCGTTACATTGAACGTTTTTACACTGACACTAGAATATTGCTTTGCCATAGAAAAATTAAAATCCATAAGACATCTTCAGGGTAAGGACATGCCCTCCCCCATCACCTTGAACATATGTGAGGGAAAGCTATGTATAACTGGAGAAGATCTCCTTTTTAAAGGGAATCTGTCACCCATTTTCAGCCTATAAGCTGCGGCCACCGCTATTCAGCCGCTATTCTGGCTAAACTGTAAATGTTGGGCGCTCAGACTGCCATCCCATGGCATCTGTTAACCATTACTCACATTTAGTGTTGTCCGCAGATAGCTTAAACTCGGCTGGAAAGAACACGTTTGAAGGTTCAGTAGAAGGTTTATTCTCAGCCTAATCCTTGCACAATGCACAGTTACAGTAGGTAAAAAGAGACTTTCCTTGTATAGAGCTGTATAAACATGTGTCTACAAAATGGAGAAAGACTCAAAGATGGAGAAGAAGGGAGGGGTTACAGAAATGAGAGTCACATGCAAGGGGGGAGGAGAAAAACTCTAAAAGGGACAGTTCTATACACAGCAATGAAAAACAACAATATGATTAAATGCAGTACTGTCTGTATGATTCTAAATCATGGGACATGACAACCGCCATCAGGGGCTTATCTAAAGCATTCTGTAATGCTGTAGATAAGCCCCCTGATGCAGGGGTGGATTAAGGGTAGCCAGGGCCCGGGGCAGTTCAGACTCTGAGGGCCCCCCTCGTCACGTGACGGGGGTCACGAATCGTAGAGCCACACTCTACATAGAGAATAATGGGGCCTCCAGCACCGACCTCCACCCGCAGAGCCACACTCTACATAGAGAATAATGGGGCCTCCAGCACCGACCTCCACCCGCAGAGCCGCACTCCACATAGAGAATAATGGAGCCTCCAGCACCGACCTCCACCCGCAGAGTCGCACTCCACATAGAGAATAATGGGGCCTCCAGCACCGACCTCCACCCGCAGAGCCACACTCCACATAGAGAATAATGGGGCCTCGGGCACCGACCTCCACCCACAGAGCCCCACTCCACATAGAGAATAATGGAGCCTCCAGCACCGACCTCCACCCGCAGAGCCACACTCCACATAGAGAATAATGGGGCCTCCAGCACCGACCTCCACCCGCAGAGCCGCACTCCACATAGAGAATAATGGGGCCTCCAGCACCGACCTCCACCCGCAGAGCCACAATCCACATAGAGAATAATGGAGCCTCCAGCACATCCCTCCACCCGCAGAGCCGCACTCCACATAGAGAATAATGGGGCCTCCAGCACCGACCTCCACCCGCAGAGCCACACTCCACATAGAGAATAATGGAGCCTCCAGCACCGACCTCCACCCGCACTCCACATAGAGAATAATGGAGCCTCCAGCACCGACCTCCACCCGCAGAGCCGCACTCCACACAGAGAATAATGGAGCCTCCAGCACCGACCTCCACCCACACTCCACATAGAGAATAATGGAGCCTCCAGCACCGACCTCCACCCGCAGAGCCGCACTCTACATAGAGAATAATGGGGCCTCCAGCACCGACCTCCACCCGCAGAGCCGCACTCCACATAGAGAATAATGGGGCCTCCAGCACCGACCTCCACCCGCAGAGCCACACTCCACATAGAGAATAATGGAGCCTCCAGCACCGACCTCCACCTGCAGAGCCGCACTCCACATAGAGAATAATGGAGCCTCCAGCACCGACCTCCACCCACACTCCACATAGAGAATAATGGAGCCTCCAGCACCGACCTCCACCCGCAGAGCCGCACTCCACATAGAGAATAATGGAGCCTCCAGCACCAACCTCCACCCGCAGAGCCCCACTCCACATAGAGAATAATGGAGCCTCCAGCACCGACCTCCACCCGCAGAGCCCCACTCCACATAGAGAATAATGGAGCCTCCAGCACCGACCTCCACCCGCAGAGCCACACTCCACATAGAGAATAATGGGGCCTCCAGCACCGACCTCCACCCGCAGAGCCGCACTCCACATAGAGAATAATGGGGCCTCCAGCACCGACCTCCACCCACAGAGCCGCACTCCACATAGAGAATAATGGAGCCTCCAGCATCTACCTCCACCCGCAGTGCCACACTCTACATAGAGAATAATGGGGCCTCCAGCACCGACCTCCACCCGCAGAGCCGCACTCCACATAGAGAATAATGGGGCCTCCAGCACCGACCTCCACCCGCAGAGCCACACTCCACATAGAGAATAATGGAGCCTCCAGCACCGACCTCCACCTGCAGAGCCGCACTCCACATAGAGAATAATGGAGCCTCCAGCACCGACCTCCACCCACACTCCACATAGAGAATAATGGAGCCTCCAGCACCGACCTCCACCCGCAGAGCCGCACTCCACGTAGAGAATAATGGAGCCTCCAGCACCAACCTCCACCCGCAGAGCCCCACTCCACATAGAGAATAATGGAGCCTCCAGCACCGACCTCCACCCGCAGAGCCCCACTCCACATAGAGAATAATGGAGCCTCCAGCACCGACCTCCACCCGCAGAGCCACACTCCACATAGAGAATAATGGGGCCTCCAGCACCGACCTCCACCCGCAGAGCCGCACTCCACATAGAGAATAATGGGGCCTCCAGCACCGACCTCCACCCACAGAGCCGCACTCCACATAGAGAATAATGGAGCCTCCAGCACCTACCTCCACCCGCAGTGCCACACTCTACATAGAGAATAATGGAGCCTCCAGCACTGACCTCCACCCGCAGAGCCACACTCCATATAGAGAATAATGAAGCCTCCAGCACTGACCTCCACCCGCAGAGCCACACTCCACATAGAGAATAATGGAGCCTCCAGCACCGACCTCCACCCGCAGAGCCACACTCCACATAGAGAATAATGGAGCCTCCAGCACCGACCTCCACCCACAGAGCCGCACTCCACATAGAGAATAATGGGGCCTCCAGCACCTACCTCCACCCGCAGAGCCACACTCCACATAGAGAATAATGAAGCCTCCAGCACCGACCTCCACCAGCAGAGCCGCACTCCACATAGAGAATAATGGAGCCTCCAGCACCGACCTCCACCCGCAGAGCCACACTCCACATAGAGAATAATGGAGCCTCCAGCACCGACCTCCACCCACAGAGCCGCACTCCACATAGAGAATAATGGGGCCTCCAGCACCTACCTCCACCCGCAGAGCCACACTCTACATAGAGAATAATGGAGCCTCCAGCACTGACCTCCACCCGCAAAGCCACACTCCACATAGAGAATAATGAAGCCTCCAGCACTGACCTCCACCCGCAGAGCCGCACTCCACATAGAGAATAATGGAGCCTCCAGCACCGACCTCCACCCACAGAGCCGCACTCCACATAGAGAATAATGTGGCCTCCAGCACCTACCTCCACCCGCAGAGCCACACTCTACATAGAGAATAATGGAGCCTCCAGCACTGACCTCCACCCGCAGAGCCGCACTCCACATAGAGAATAATGAAGCCTCCAGCACTGACCTCCACCCGCAGAGCCACACTCCACATAGAGAATAATGAAGCCTCCAGCACTGACCTCCACCCGCAGAGCCGCACTCCACATAGAGAATAATGGAGCCTCCAGCACCGACCTCCACCCACAGAGCCGCACTCCACATAGAGAATAATGGGGCCTCCAGCACCTACCTCCACCTGCAGAGCCACACTCTACATAGAGAATAATGGAGCCTCCAGCACTGACCTCCACCCGCAGAGCCGCACTCCACATAGAGAATAATGGGGCCTCCAGCACCGACCTCCACCCGCAGAGCCACACTCCACATAGAGAATAATGGAGCCTCCAGCACCGACCTCCACCCGTAGAGCCGCACTCCACATAGAGAATAATGGAGCCTCCAGCACCGACCTCCACCTGCAGAGACGCACTCCACATAGAGAATAATGGAGCCTCCAGCACCGACCTCCACCCGCAGAGCCTCACTCCACATAGAGAATAATGAAGCCTCCAGCACTGACCTCCACCCGCAGAGCCACACTCCACATAGAGAATAATGGAGCCTCCAGCACCGACCTTCACCCGCAGAGCCACACTCCACATAGAGAATAATGGAGCCTCCGGCACCGACCTCCACCCACAGAGCCGCACTCCACATAGAGAATAATGGAGCCTCCAGCACCGACCTCCACCCACAGAGCCGCACTCCACATAGAGAATAATGGGGCCTCCAGCACCTACCTCCACCCGCAGAGCCACACTCTACATAGAGAATAATGAAGCCTCCAGCACCGACCTCCACCAGCAGAGCCGCACTCCACATAGAGAATAATGGAGCCTCCAGCACCGACCTCCACCCGCAGAGCCACACTCCACATAGAGAATAATGGAGCCTCCAGCACCGACCTCCACCCACAGAGCCGCACTCCACATAGAGAATAATGGGGCCTCCAGCACCTACCTCCACCCGCAGAGCCACACTCTACATAGAGAATAATGGAGCTTCCAGCACTGACCTCCACCCGCAGAGCCACACTCCACATAGAGAATAATGAAGCCTCCAGCACTGACCTCCACCCGCAGAGCCGCACTCCACATAGAGAATAATGGAGCCTCCAGCACCGACCTCCACCCACAGAGCCGCACTCCACATAGAGAATAATGTGGCCTCCAGCACCTACCTCCACCCGCAGAGCCACACTCTACATAGAGAATAATGGAGCCTCCAGCACTGACCTCCACCCGCAGAGCCGCACTCCACATAGAGAATAATGAAGCCTCCAGCACTGACCTCCACCCGCAGAGCCACACTCCACATATAGAATAATGAAGCCTCCAGCACTGACCTCCACCCGCAGAGCCGCACTCCACATAGAGAATAATGGAGCCTCCAGCACCGACCTCCACCCACAGAGCCGCACTCCACATAGAGAATAATGGGGCCTCCAGCACCTACCTCCACCCGCAGAGCCACACTCTACATAGAGAATAATGGAGCCTCCAGCACTGACCTCCACCCGCAGAGCCGCACTCCACATAGAGAATAATGGGGCCTCCAGCACCGACCTCCACCCGCAGAGCCACACTCCACATAGAGAATAATGGAGCCTCCAGCACCGACCTCCAACCGTAGAGCCGCACTCCACATAGAGAATAATGGAGCCTCCAGCACCGACCTCCACCTGCAGAGCCGCACTCCACATAGAGAATAATGGAGCCTCCAGCACCGACCTCCACCCGCAGAGCCTCACTCCACATAGAGAATAATGAAGCCTCCAGCACTGACCTCCACCCGCAGAGCCACACTCCACATAGAGAATAATGGAGCCTCCAGCACCGACCTCCACCCGCAGAGCCACACTCCACATAGAGAATAATGGAGCCTCCGGCACCGACCTCCACCCACAGAGCCGCACTCCACATAGAGAATAATGGAGCCTCCAGCACCGACCTCCACCCACAGAGCCGCACTCCACATAGAGAATAATGGAGCCTCCAGCACTGACCTCCACCCGCAGAGCCCCACTCCACATAGAGAATAATGGAGCCTCCAGCACCAACCTCCACCCGCAGAGCCCCACTCCACATAGAGAGTAATGGGGCCTCCAGCACCGACCTCCACCCGCAGAGCCGCACTCCACATAGAGAATAATGGGGCCTCCAGCACTGACCTCCACCCGCAGAGCCACACTCCACATAGAGATTAATGAAGCCTCCAGCACCGACCTCCACCCGCACTCCACATAGAGAATAATGGAGCCTCCAGCACTGACCTCCACCCGCAGAGCCGCACTCCACATAGAGAATAATGGGGCCTCCAGCACCGACCTCCACCCGCAGAGCCGCACTCCACATACATGGCTGCTCTCAGTGCTGTGCGCACAGGACCTGTGATGAGGTCACAGGAGTGGAGGAGACAGGGGTCACATGATCGGGGGCCCTGACACCTTACCTCCTGTGATCTCATCACAAGCCTTTGCACGCTACCAGCAACATCAGCGTTCAGGCTACTTGTAGATGCTGCTGGTAGCAGAGCACATAATGCCGCCCCCACGGTCACTCACTTTTAGGTGGAGAGAAGATGGAGTGCCATTGCAGCAGCCAGCAGGAATGTGGTGGGGCCCCCCTTAGAAGCTCTTGAGGTGGGGGCCCCGGGGCTGAAGCCCCGCCTGCCCTGCCTATAATCCGGCCCTGCGCAGTGGCGGATTATAATGGGGCAATTTACTGGCCTGGGCTGTGGGCCCCTTAACCCCACTGGGCCCGGGGCAACTGCCCAAATTGACCTCATTATAATCCGCCACTGCCCTGATGTAACCTGAAAGATAAGAAAAACAAGTTAGATTATACTCACCGGGGGGCAGGGGTGGGTGCGGTGGGTGTCGCGGTCTGGTCTGGCGCCTCCCATCTTCTAGAGATGACGTCCTTCTTCTTACTTCTGCCGCGGCTACTGCGCAGGCGTACTTTATCTGCCCTGTTGAGGGCAGAGTAAAGTACTGCAGTGCGCAGGCGCCGGGAAAGGTCAGAGAGGTCCGGCGCCTGCGCACTGCAATACTTTACTTTGCCATCAATAAGGCCGAGAAAGTACGCGTGCACAGGAGCCGCAGCAGAAGTAAGAAGAAGGACGTCATCTCTAGAAGATGGGAGGTGCCGGACTGAATGGTGAAACCCTTCGGACCGGACCAGACGCCGGGGTGAGTATAATCTAACTCTTTTTTCTTATCTCTCAGGTTACATCGGGAGCTTATCTACAGCATTACTGAATGTTGTAGATAAGCCCCTGATGGCTGTGGCCGCAGCTTATAGGTCAAAAATAGGTTGACAGATCCCCTTTAAAGTGGGATTAATTAGACCTAGGAACAGAGAAATCAGTTAATAAAGAGGAAATAGGGAAAAAACTGACACTAATCTCTTCGAAGCAGAGACCGTCAGCTGTGGACAGGTGATTAAAACATTATATCTGCTTTGAAAAAAACAGCCACATTGAGATCTGTTTACGCATAAGCGGAGGCTTTCTTTGTTCCAAGGAGGAGAATTGCGTTCACCAGGATTAGCTTCCTATGATGAAGGAAAACAGAAAAATTGCAGCTAGACAACCTGATAGGAGTATTTGGGGTTTGTATCGATCCTATATTTATGGGCTATATATATTTTTGCACTGTAGTGAAGGGACACATTCACTCACATCACTGTAGGCAGGGCCGCCATCAGGGAATTACTGCCCTGACTGGCGTATGGGGCCCGGTGGGCAGAGGGGGCCTGCATCGGGCCCCGTCACTTTCACCCATCGAGCCCCACTGCCCATCAAGTAACTGAAACTGCGCACTGCAATAGTTAAAGCTGACAGCCAATCGGAGGCTGGCAGCTGATGTCAGTACACATGCACGGGCGTCTGACATCATTGTCAGTCGCCGGCAGTGCGCACTACAACGGAGATGATGGATCTTCGCCGCAGGACCGCGGCCAGGTAAGGAGAAAGTGTTTGGGTTTTTTATATTTATTGAAAGCGGCAAGCCGGGGGCAGAATGGACACAGGGGGGGCAGAATGGATGACATAGGGGGCAAAATGGAGGCATGGGGCACAGTGGACACAGGAGGGCAGAATGGACACAGGGCAATAATGGATACAGGGGGCAAAATGTGGGCAGAATTGACTACTCAGGGGGCAAAATGGAGGCATGGGGCAAAATGGAAGCACGGGGCAGAATGGATGACATGGGGCAAAATGGAGGCATGGGGCAAAATGGAGGCACAGGGGCAGAATGGAGGCACAGGGGCAGAATGGACATAGGGGGCAGGATTGGAGACACAGAGGCAGAATATGCTGCGACACAGGAAGGTGCAGGATTGGAGACACTTGGTGCAGGGTCATGGGGCAGAATGGAGACAGATGGGGCAGCAGAATCATGGGACAGATTGGCCAGGATCAGGAGATCATATGTGGCATAATGGATACTCATGAGGGCAGGATGGGAGAACATATGGCTGGAGCCAGAAATGAGATACACGGGGCCAGGATGGGGGATATTAGTACCATAGGGGCTAGTTAAGAGATATTATTACTGCAATGATGTATTTGTTTTATTTTTTTAAGGATCACCTTTTTTTCTTTATCTTGGTGTACTGTAGAGGTTGGGAAAAAATTAAGTAATGTGTTCTGTAAGCGGAGCTCTAGATAACTGTTTTATTTCCTGCAGAGATGAGCCCTGGCTGGAAGATGTGATGGCGGTCTGTGCTGGATGGAAGATGAAAAGCAAAGCTGAAGGACTTCACCTAGAGACATCACTGGTGAGTTAGTGTGTTACCTGTACACTGTCACTATACTCTATATACAGAGTTCCTGTGTACAATGTCACCAGTGATCACTGTATTACCTGTGCACTGACACTATATACAGAGCTCCTGTGTATAATGTCATCAGTGATCACTGTATTACCTGTACACAGACACTGCATACTAAGTACCATCTCATGTGTATAATGGCACTTATGGTGATAGTATTATGTTTTTTTTAATTAATTAATGACCAGTATTATAGTATTCAGTCACCATGTGGTGGTAATATGTGGTCTGGTCATGGTGTGGCTGTATTTATTCCTTGTACGTGGTATTATAGGTCACTATGTGGTGGTAATATGTGGTCTAGACATGGTGCGCTGGTATTTGTCCCTTTTGGATGTGATATTATTGTTCATTTTAAAAATTGAAAAATATATAAAAATATACATAAATTGTATTGGATATTGTAGCAAATGTTTAATAGGTTAGAGTAGAGTAGAGTAGGGCCCGGCCAATAGAGTCTACCTTGTGATGGTGGATTTAAAAATTTTTTTGGCCAGAACAAGAGCTGCTGGCTATATGTGTGATCTGGAGATGGGAACTGTTAATGTGTGATTGGTGAGAAGTGGAGTTTTTCCAAGAGAGAGCGGTGGGACTGTGGACAGTTCAAAAGGTGGAGGCGGGGCTGGGGTGGAGCCTGGGCGGAGTCTCAAGGGGGCCCCAAAAATGTTGCCAGTATGGGGCCCCAAAATTCCTAGTGGCAGCCCTGGCCATAGGGCCACTAGAACGCTTCCAACTTAATAACGATCCAATAGATAATGTGAACCAGCTCATGTTTGATCCCCATGTAAAGGTAAAATTAAAATGAAACATATGACATCAATATCTAACACCTGGAATCTCAAGAGCCGAAAATATCTTGTAAGTTGGGGATCTCATAAAATCCTCAAGAGCTGAAAACATGCCACAAACAGCCCCCACATTAAGTCATCAAAGGGAGGTATGTGGATGTGACAGAGCTAACAAAAACATTATCTGGGTTTGAATCCTTTGTCAGTCCTTCTCAAAGTGCTTCCCTTCGCTAAGCTGTGAGCCATTTCTGTGACCAGGTTTGTAGTTTTTTTTCATTATTCCTCTTTATTTTATGTAATTGTATGTATCATATGTGTTGTTCCCATTTTGTATTATTTTGTATGTTTTTATAAACACTCACTATCTTTCTGGATTAAATATAAAATGTGGTAGCTCTGTTCCTCTTGTTCTATAAACCGCACCCCTGAAACTATACAATACCTGTAACAGGTGTCCAATCTTCCTGTATAAATGAATGGTGATGTCAGCGAGTTGTTCTTTTTCTTATTACGGAGCTGGCATTGACTGTACAGGATTATATATGCATCCCATGCATTGGAATCAGAGGTGTATATACCATACGCTCACTGTGATCTCCTCAATAACCGGCCTAGTAGTGAAAGCAGCTGCGGCCTTATCCATCACTCGTCAGCCAACTGTGTAATTACCCTGACGATTGGAGGCAGCAGAGTTGCGTTCTCTTGACGATTGGTGGAAGTGGTGGGATCTGCATGATCTCTCCGATGTCATCTGTGTCAAAGTGGTGACAGTGGTGGGGGTCACGTGACCCCCTGGCTGTGTATCCTTGACACACCTATTGAATACTTGCATTGTATCTCCTCTTATTCTGATGTCAGAACATTGAACAAGCGAATAATCGCCATTTACAATTGCGCTGTCAATGAAAGATGAACGAGAATTTTTTTTGCTCCCCTAAACTAACTAAAGCATGGAGGAGGAGAGTCTTTGGACACATCGCTCAGTCACTCTAACCATTCACATTACCCTATTATTCCGAACGATGAGTAGAAAACATTCCAATATTAATAATTCAATGGGAAAATATGGCCTGAGCACAGAACGCAATGCATGGACTGGCTGCGAGACTCCTGACCCAAACGTGACAGCCCAATAAGCAAATATAAGACCACCAAGCTCAGGAAAGGAGACCCACAGCCAAACCAGGTCAAACAGGGCTCCATGTGTTTTTAGTGATTCTTTTGTTGCACTAGGAATCAATGACATCAAAAGCAAAAAACACAGACTTGTTATATTGTGGCACTAAATAATTAGGGCCCGAAAAAGTGTCTGTTTGGCCCTTGAAACTGAGGTTGTAAGTGCTGCCTCCTCGCCCTGGAAGCCGGCCACTTCTGATAGACTGCAGTGGTGGCTGGTAACCTAGACAATGAGCAGTAAAGTATAGAATTAAAAATCCTCTGATTCTTGGGAACAGACAATTTTAATAAGAGATAAAATGCCAAGTTACTTTTTTACAACCACTTTACAATTTTGCTCATTTTAGAAGATGAAAATAACAATTTATCAGTGATTGTCTTATATGAACATAATAAACCCTAAGGCTGGAGTCACACACAAGGTAGAAAAATACGGACCGTATTTTACGTCCGTAATATGCATAAATGTTCCCTAAATAGTGCTCCGTATGTCATCCGTTGTCAGGGTGTGGCCGCGTATTTTTCTCATGTAAGCATCCGTATGTAATCCGTATACCGTTTTTTTCTCGCAACCTTGCAAAATGGACATTTAACGGTTTTGAGGCCTGCACATAATTTAAATCATCAGCACCAACCCTATTTATTGCCTCAACATCAGGTGGCAGCCTCCAATCTGCCCATTTTGGTGCTGTGCTTGTGTAGGTGTCTTGCTGGTTGTTAGCAAACATGTCTGACACACTTCAGTTCACCCCAACTGACCGTGTTCTCTTCAACTGGGTTTTGTCCAGGCGCTTTGGCCAGCCATACCCAGTGATTGTGGATCCGAGGAGGAGGAGACGCATGTGGGTCCTTCCACTTTTGAGGTAACGACTCACAAGAGGTCATTTTCAGCCCCTCTATTCTTCTCTGCGGGATCATCCAGAAAAATGTTACAAATACTGTTGCATGAGCCTTGCAACATTTGATCTACTCTTGGAGACAGTGCGCCCTGGGATCCTGGGATAACCTTTTTAAGACACAAGGATGCGCAAAGCTAGATCTGCAGAGGAGCGACTTCTACTCGCATTACGGTATGTACTACACAACCACATTCTCTATGTTCATGATGTGTTGCCCAAAGTATGTTTTTTATTTTATCCTAAGTTTAATGCCCTCATTTTATTCCAGTTATATATAAACTTACAGACCAGAATGTTATGTGTAATATGTACTGAATATCACGTAGTGATTGTGCGACCAAATATATGTGTGTTAGTAGATATGAATCACTAACAAGTTTGGTATGTATGTACGTGGTGCTTTGTTAATTTGTGCATTCTAAAATGTTCCATTTCTGCTGTTCTTCAGCTTCCTGTCCACTGGCCTGTCTTATGCCGCCCTCCACCATGATTTTCTCATTGGAAGATCTACCATTTCTGGCATAGTCAGGTCGACATGTAGTCAAATATGGTCAAGACTACATCAACTCGTCATTAGTGTTGAGCATTCCGATACCGCAAGTATCGGGTATCGGCCGATACTTGCTGTATCGGAATTCCGATACCGACTTCCGATATTTTTTCAATATCGGAATTCGGAATCGGAAGTTCAGTTGATTGACAGCCTGACGTCATCATGATGCGCGGTGTGTGCGCATCATGATGCGCCGTCATTTCGGGCCTTCCGGGGGTCTCTGCCGGCCTGCCGGGGGGCTGTGCCGGCCTGCCGGGGGGCTGTGTGGACTGCCCGGGGTCTGTACCGGCCTGCCGGGGGGCTGTGCCGGCCTGCCGGTGGTCTGTGCACCCTGTGGGGGTCTGTACCGGCCTGCCGGGGGGCTGTGCCGGCCTGCCGGTGGTCTGTGCACCCTGTGGGGGTCTGTACCGGCCTGCCGGGGGGCTGTGCCGGCCTGCCGGTGGTCTGTGCACCCTGTGGGGGTCTGTACCGGCCTGCCGGGGGGCTGTGCCGGCCTGCCGGGGGGCTGTGCTGATGTCCGGGGGTCTGTGCAAGCATCGTCCGATGGGACTACAAGTCCCATCTGGCGATGCCTGCTACCATGACAGTGATTGACACATTAGCCAATGATGGGACAGTAGTAGTCCCATCATCCGGCTAATGTGTTAAATGTTAAAAAAAAAAAATACTACATACATACTACATGCTACATACATACTACATGCTACATACATACTACATATATACTACATACATACTACATACATGCTACATACATGCTACATACATGCTGCATGCTACATACATACTACATACATACTACATACATACTACATGCATGCTACATGCATGCTACATACATACATGCATGCTACATACATACTACATGCATGCTACATACATACTACATGCATGCTACATACATACTACATGCTACATACATACCACATACATACTACATACATACTACATACTACATATATACTACATGCATGCTACATACATACTACATGCTACATACATACCACATACATGCTACATACATACTACATATATACTACATACATACTACATACATACTACATGCATACTACATGCATACTACATACATACTACATGCATGCTACATACATACTACATGCATGCTACATACATACTACATGCTACATACATACCACATACATACTACATACATACTACATACTACATATATACTACATGCATGCTACATACATACTACATGCTACATACATACTACATGCTACATACATACCACATACATGCTACATACATACTACATATATACTACATACATACTACATACATACTACATGCATGCTACATACATACTACATGCTACATACATACCACATACATACTACATACATACTACATACATACTACATGCTACATACATACTACATATATACTACATACATGCTACATACATACTACATGCTACATACATACCACATACATACCACATACATGCTACATACATACTACATGCATACTACATGCATACTACATACATACTACATGCATGCTACATACATACTACATGCTACATACATACCACATACATACTACATACATACTACATACATACTACATGCTACATACATACTACATATATACTACATGCATGCTACATACATACTACATGCTACATACATACCACATACATACTACATACATGCTACATACATACTACATATATACTACATGCATGCTACATACATACTACATATATACTACATGCATGCTACATACATACTGCATGCTACATGCATGCTACATACATACTACATACATACTACATGCTACATACATACCACATATACTACATACATACAATACATTCATACAATACATACATAGACATACAGTACATATAACATAGAGTAACATACTTACCAATACTTGTCACATTGTTCCCCGAAGCCATTGTCTTTTCCGGAATAAATATTAACATAACAAACCACAAAAATACTCACCCACGATCCGAAGCAGTCCACGAGTGTGTCCCACGACGATCTTGGGTAGAGAACTGCAGCATCAGATGATGCTGCCGTTCTCTACGGGCTGCAGGAATCCAATGACGGAAGGTAGGTATCCTTCCGCACTGTATTCCTCCGCCACTTAAAAAAAAAAAAGTCCCTAGTCTCACTTTATGCCATTGCTGTGTGGGAATTTCCCACACAGCAATGGCATAAAGTGAGACTAGGGACTTTTTTTTTTTTTAAGTGGCGGAGGAATACAGTGCGGAAGGATACCTACCTTCCGTCATTGGATTCCTGCAGCCCGTAGAGAACGGCAGCATCATCTGATGCTGCAGTTCTCTACCCAAGATCGTCGTGGGACACACTCGTGGACTGCTTCGGATCGTGGGTGAGTATTTTTGTGGTTTGTTATGTTAATATTTATTCCGGAAAAGACAATGGCTTCGGGGAACAATGTGACAAGTATTGGTAAGTATGTTACTCTATGTTATATGTACTGTATGTCTATGTATGTATTGTATGAATGTATTGTATGTATGTAGTATATATGTGGTATGTATGTAGCATGTAGTATGTATGTAGTATGTATGTAGCATGCATGTAGCATGCAGTATGTATGTAGCATGCATGTAGTATATATGTAGTATGTATGTAGCATGCATGTAGTATATATGTATGAATGTATGTAGCATGTAGTATGTATGTAGTATGTATGTGGTATGTATGTAGCATGTAGTATGTATGTAGTATGTATGTAGCATGCATGTAGTATGTATGTAGTATGTATGTAGTATATATGTAGTATGTATGTAGCATGTAGTATGTATGTAGCATGCATGTAGTATATATGTAGTATATATGTAGCATGTAGCATGTATGTAGTATGTATGTGGTATGTATGTAGCATGTAGTATGTATGTAGCATGCATGTAGTATATATGTAGTATGTATGTAGCATGTAGTATGTATGTAGTATGTATGTAGTATATATGTAGTATGTATGTAGCATGTAGTATGTATGTAGCATGCATGTAGTATATATGTAGTATATATGTAGCATGTATGTAGTATGTATGTGGTATGTATGTAGCATGTAGTATGTATGTAGCATGCATGTAGTATATACGTAGTATGTATGTAGCATGTAGTATGTATGTAGCATGCATGTAGTATATATGTAGTATGTATGTAGCATGTAGTATGTATGTAGCATGCATGTAGTATATATGTAGTATGTATGTAGCATGTAGTATGTATGTAGCATGCATGTAGTATATATGTAGTATGTAGCATGTAGTATGTATGTAGCATGCATGTAGTATATATGTAGTATGTAGCATGTAGTATGTATGTAGCATGCATGTAGCATGTACTATGTATGTAGCATGCATGTAGTATATATGTGTTATGTATGTAGCATGTAGCATGCATGTAGCATGCCTGTAGTATGTATGTAGTATGTATGTAGTATATATGTGGTATGTATGTAGCATGTAGTATGTTTGTAGCATGTAGTATGTATGTAGCATGCAGTATGTATGTAGCATGCATGTAGTATATATGTAGTATGTATGTAGTATATATGTAGTATGTATGTTGCATGTAGTATTTATGTAGTATGAATGTAGCATGTATGTAGCATGTATGTAGTATGTAGTATGAATGTAGTATGCATGTTGTATGTATGTAGCATGTAATTTTTTTTTTTTTTTTTTTACATTCAACACATTAGCCGGATGATAGGACTATTACTGTCCCATCATTGGCTAATGTGTCAATCACTGTCATGGTAGCAGGCATCGCCCGATGGGACTTGTAGTCCCATCGGACGATGCCTGCACAGACCCCCGAAGCCTGCACAGACCACCGGCAGGCCGGCACAGCCCCCCGGCAGGCCGGCACAGCCCCCCGGAGCCTGCACAGACCACCGGCAGGCCGGCACAGCCCCCCGGCAGGCCGGCACAGCCCCCCGGAGCCTGCACAGCCCCCCGGCAGGCCGGCACAGCCCCCCGGCAGGCCGGCACAGCCCACCGGAGCCTGCACAGACCACCGGCAGGCCGGCACAGCCCCCCGGCAGGCCGGCACAGACCACCGGAGCCTGCACAGACCCCCTGGCAGGCCGGCACAGCCCCCCGAAAGGCCCGTACAGACCCCAGAGAGGCTGTACAAGGGCAGGAAAGGGTTTTTCTTATTCCGATACCGGAAGTCCCATAGACTTGAATGGGACTTCCGGTATCGGAATCGGCGATACCGATACTTTTTTTAAAGATCGGCCGATACCATCCGATACGATACTTTGAAGTATCGGACGGTATCGCTCAACTCTACTTGTCATGCCCCAGCCCAGGATGGAAGACTGGTTGAGGATATCAAGGGACTTTGAGGAGGAATGCCACTTTTCTAATTGTATTTGGGCCCTTGATGGCAAACATATCCGGGTGCGTAAGCTGCCGAACTCTGGCTCACAATTCTTCAATTAGAAACAATACTTTTCTGTTGTATTGTTGGCTCTGGCCGACCCTCAATACAAGTTTATAATTGTTGACATTGGGGCCTATGGAAGGATGGGAGACTCTAGAGTCTTCAATACTTCCATTATGGGTCGGTGGATACGCAGCTACCAGGATCCACTCAAGAATCAGTCCCTTATGTCCTTGTGGCAGATGAGGCATTTCAGTTAACGCACAATGTCATGAGGCCATATCCCCGGCGCAACCTGGACCACCGCCGCTGAATTTGTAACTTGCGCCTATCACGTCCTCGGCAACTGGTGGAGTGTTCCTTTGGCATTCATTGGGTCAAATGGCGGCTCCTACAGTCTGCCATTCAGCTGAGTGAACAAAATGTAAATGAAGTAATTAAATCATGTGGTGTTCGCCATTACTTCACCAGGATACATGATTGTTCCTCCTCTGCTGGTGTTGTGTGTGGGTCAGACAATGTACGTAGGGCGAGACCACCTATCAACCCTCAACGTAGACCGCTCTCTGGGCTCAAAGTGCGTGATATTTTCACTAATTAGTTTAGGTCACCTGAGGGGGAAACTTCTTGGCAAAGCATGCTGTGTCTATGTTGTAAATGTTTCTTTTTGGCCTTTGGGAAACTATATATATTACAACCCCTTATGTCTTTTCTCTGTTTAGAAATCAATGTGTAAGCATATGGCAGCATGTCGTGATGTAAGTGCATCATTGATAAAGACAACAACAATTGAAAGTTAAAAATTTTTATGTATCCTTTTTTAAAGGTCTTGTGAAGCCTTATGTTATTTAGCAAATGACCAGAATTGGCCTTAGAACACAAACAAATTTTTATAATGTTGCAATACAGCATTTAACCACAAAAACACACACAATCTTATAAATTGTAGTATGTGGGGGGGGAGAAGGCGGCAGCCCAGCCTGTGTTGCCTGATGGCTAGTGTGGCCACCTTGGCCCTCGGCCTGTGTGGGGGCATACTCTTGCCCATGATGGAGGTAGTGGGCCGGCTCATGGGCTTGAGGTGGATACTGGGCACTACACTGTGCTCCAAATTATTATGCAAAAAATATTTCCTCATATTTTCTCTAATTTACCTATATGAATTGCAGTCATTGTTATTTTCCAGTCATCTAATATTCTAGTATAATTGCAATATTTTTGAACAAACTGCTTATGAAAACAGTATATTTTTAAAAATAAGAAACACTCAAAATGCATGTTCCAAATTATTATGCACAGCAGAGTTTTCAACCTTTTTATTTTTATTTTAAACAAAAAAATGGTCAATTGTGAAATTTATAAGCATTATCAGCTTATTACAAAATGAAATCAAACAGTTTTCAAGTCAAAACTTTATTCTAGGTGATGTTACATTTGCACATAGGACCCCTTGTTGGAAAGAAGCTTCTGAACTCTCTCGTCCATTGAATTTGTCAGTTTTTGGATGGTTTGTGCTTCAATTGTTTTGCATGTGGACAGAATACCCTTCCAGAGCTGTTGCTTAGATGTGAATTGCCTCCCGCCATCATAGACACTCCTGCTGCTGTTGCCCTGTTCATCCTGGATTCGGGTGGTGATGCAGCTGACGGTCCTTGTTGTGGCTCTGTTCCTGGTGGTGGTGTTTCTGGTGGCGGCCCAGGTTCTAGGGCAGGATCAGGTCGAGCCGGAGAAGTCACTTGGGCCTGGCTCCTTGGAAGGTCACAAGATGTGCCAGACACCTCAACCCCTCCACCTACAGGATTGATGATGGGCTCTGATTCAGACCCTGTCTCCCTTTCAGTAATGTTAGACTGAGTTCTGAGATTAAATATAAAATGTAGAAAAAGGAAATTTTTGATCGGGCCCTATAAAGCATTTGTGTCATGTGGTGTTTTTGTTATACTTACGGTCTGAGATCAATAATTGGAGCGAGGAACGAGAGGCGGTCAAAATAAACATATTTCCGCTTTGTGTGGGCCCCTGAACCACTTCTTGCCCGCTGCTGGCACTCACGGCGATACTGGTCACGGATGCTGCGCCAGCGTCTTATCACATCTTCGATTGCAATGTGACATAAAAGAATGAAAACTTACAATTTGCCTAAAAACAAGTTTTTGAACTAGTATCAAAGTCATGTGGCCTACTAGGGTGTGAGTTCTACCCAGGGTGGCATATAGCATTGGTACAACCAGGCCAGATGCACAAGGTCACAGTAGCTCATGTGGCAAGTAGCAACCCGTTAAACTGTTTTTTCTAGGCATTATGAGGAGCTTGGGACAGGGTAACATTCTCTCAGGGTCAAACAGTGGGTCCAAAAATAATTTACAAGCCACAAGAGCCCAATATCAGAAGCACAGGATGTGGGGGGCCTACTTGTAAAAAATTTTTTGGATAGCAGGTAATTTGACATACATAATTTATGTGCACGTACTTATGTGCTGCTGCTCCTCACGTGGCCGATCACCAAAATCAGGGAACATTTTGCGACATATGCGCCTCCATGCAGCCTCCTTTCTTGCCCGGTCGGCATAATGTGCATCCCGTTAGTCCCATGATTCCGGGCGATCATGCACAAGAGCAATTAGCAGCTCCACATTCAGATTCTGGTAGGGTGCCATGATGCTGTACTCCGTGGAGGCGTACTTCCTGTATGTCTGGAGCGCTTTTTGAGCTAATTTGCATGTCTAAGTTTCCTGATGATGGAATGGCCCATTTCCTGTCACCAGGAAAAGTCTTGCGTATTTCTCGCAAGTCACACGGGTGGTCCGTGTGTAATGCAGCTTTTTTGCGCACCCATAGACTTGCATTGGCGTACTACGGTCATAGTACGCTGACAATCGCAGCATGCTGCGATTGGTACGGACCGTAGAAAATGCGCGAGAAAAATACGGCTGATGGGAGCTGCCCCATAGAGAATCATTGGTCCGTGGGCAATGTGTTTTTTAACGCCTCTCACTCGTCCGTATTCCTCTCTAGTGTGACGCTGGCCTTACAATTAGTGTTGAGCATTCCGATACCGCAAGTATCGGGTATCGGCCGATACTTGCTGTATCGGAATTCCGATACCGACTTCCGATATTTTTTCAATATCGGAATTCGGCATCGGAATCGGAAGTTCAAAGTTGATTGACAGCCTGACGTCATCATGATGCGCGGTGTGTGCGCATCATGATGCGCCGTCATTTCGGGCCTTCCGGGGGTCTCTGCCGGCCTGCCGGGGGGCTGTGTGGACTGCCCGGGGTCTGTACCGGCCTGCCGGTGGGCTGTGCCGGCCTGCCGGTGGTCTGTGCACCCTGTGGGGGTCTGTACCGGCCTGCCGGGGGGCTGTGCCGGCCTGCCGGGGGGCTGTGCTGATGTCCGGGGGTCTGTGCAAGCATCGTCCGATGGGACTACAAGTCCCATCTGGCGATGCCTGCTACCATGACAGTGATTGACACATTAGCCAATGATGGGACAGTAGTAGTCCCATCATCCGGCTAATGTGTTAAATGTTAAAAAAAAAAAAAAAAATACTACATACATACTACATACATACTACATGCATGCTACATACATACTACATGCTACATACATACTACATGCTACATACATACTACATATATACTACATGCATGCTACATACATGCTACATGCTACATACATACTACATATATACTACATGCATGCTACATACATACTACATGCTACATACATACTACATGCTACATACATACTACATATATACTACATGTATGCTACATACATACTACATGCTACATACATACCACATACATACTACATACATGCTACATGCTACATACATACTACATATATACTACATACATACTACATACATACTACATACATACTACATGCATACTACATGCATGCTACATACATACTACATACATACTACATACATACTACATGCATGCTACATACATACTACATGCATGCTACATGCATGCTACATACATACTACATACATACTACATATATACTACATGCATGCTACATACATACCACATGCTACATACATACCACATACATACTACATACATGCTACATGCTACATACATACTACATATATACTACATGCATGCTACATACATACTACATATATACTACATGCATGCTACATACATACTGCATGCTACATGCATGCTACATACATACTACATACATACTACATGCTACATACATACCACATATATACTACATACATACAATACATTCATACAATACATACATAGACATACAGTACATATAACATAGAGTAACATACTTACCAATACTTGTCACATTGTTCCCCGAAGCCATTGTCTTTTCCGGAATAAATATTAACATAACAAACCACAAAAATACTCACCCACGATCCGAAGCAGTCCACGAGTGTGTCCCACGACGATCTTGGGTAGAGAACTGCAGCATCAGATGATGCTGCCGTTCTCTACGGGCTGCAGGAATCCAATGACGGAAGGTAGGTATCCTTCCGCACTGTATTCCTCCGCCACTTAAAAAAAAAAAAGTCCCTAGTCTCACTTTATGCCATTGCTGCGTGGGAAATTCCCACACAGCAATGGCATAAAGTGAGACTAGGGACTTTTTTTTTTTTTAAGTGGCGGAGGAATACAGTGCGGAAGGATACCTACCTTCCGTCATTGGATTCCTGCAGCCCGTAGAGAACGGCAGCATCAGCTGATGCTGCAGTTCTCTACCCAAGATCGTCGTGGGACACACTCGTGGACTGCTTCGGATCGTGGGTGAGTATTTTTGTGGTTTGTTATGTTAATATTTATTCCGGAAAAGACAATGGCTTCGGGGAACAATGTGACAAGTATTGGTAAGTATGTTACTCTATGTTATATGTACTGTATGTCTATGTATGTATTGTATGAATGTATTGTATGTATGTAGTATATATGTGGTATGTATGTAGCATGTAGTATGTATGTAGTATGTATGTAGCATGCATGTAGCATGCAGTATGTATGTAGCATGCATGTAGTATATATGTAGTATGTATGTGGTATGTATGTAGCATGTAGTATGTATGTAGCATGCATGTAGTATATATGTAGTATGTATGTAGCATGTAGTATGTATGTAGTATGTATGTAGTATGTATGTAGTATATATGTAGTATGTATGTAGCATGTAGCATGTATGTAGTATGTATGTGGTATGTATGTAGCATGTAGTATGTATGTAGCATGCATGTAGTATATATGTAGTATGTATGTAGCATGTAGTATGTATGTAGCATGCATGTAGTATATATGTAGTATATATGTAGTATGTATGTAGCATGTAGTATGTATGTAGCATGCATGTAGTATATATGTAGTATGTATGTAGCATGTAGTATGTATGTAGTATGTATGTAGTATATATGTAGTATGTATGTAGCATGTAGCATGTATGTAGTATGTATGTGGTATGTATGTAGCATGTAGTATGTATGTAGCATGCATGTAGTATATATGTAGTATGTATGTAGCATGTAGTATGTATGTAGCATGCATGTAGTATATATGTAGTATGTATGTAGCATGTAGTATGTATGTAGCATGCATGTAGTATATATGTAGTATGTATGTAGCATGTAGTATGTATGTAGCATGCATGTAGTATATATGTAGTATGTATGTAGCATGTAGTATGTATGTAGCATGCATGTAGTATATATGTAGTATGTAGCATGTAGTATGTATGTAGCATGCATGTAGTATGTATGTAGCATGCATGTAGTATGTATGTGGTATGTATGTAGCATGTGGTATGTATGTAGCATGCATGTAGTATATATGTGTTATGTATGTAGCATGTAGCATGCATGTAGTATGTATGTAGTATGTATGTAGTATGTATGTGGTATGTATGTAGCATGCATGTAGTATGTATGTAGCATGCATGTAGTATGTATGGGGTATGTATGTAGCATGTAGTATGTATGTAGCATGCATGTAGTATATATGTGTTATGTATGTAGCATGTAGCATGCATGTAGTATGTATGTAGTATGTATGTAGTATGTATGTGGTATGTATGTAGCATGCATGTAGTATGTATGTAGTATATATGTGGTATGTATGTAGCATGTAGTATGTATGTAGCATGCAGTATGTATGTAGCATGCATGTAGTATATATGTAGTATGTATGTAGTATATATGTAGTATGTATGTTGCATGTAGTATTTATGTAGTATGAATGTAGCATGTATGTAGTATGAATGTAGCATGTATGTAGTATGCATGTTGTATGTATGTAGCATGTATGTAGCATGTAATTTTTTTTTTTTTTTACATTCAACACATTAGCCGGATGATGGGACTACTACTGTCCCATCATTGGCTAATGTGTCAATCACTGTCATGGTAGCAGGCATCGCCCGATGGGACTTGTAGTCCCATCGGACGATGCCTGCACAGACCCCCGAAGCCTGCACAGACCACCGGCAGGCCGGCACAGCCCCCCGGCAGGCCGGCACAGCCCCCCAGAGCCTGCACAGACCACCGGCAGGCCGGCACAGCCCCCCGGCAGGCCGGCACAGCCCCCCGGAGCCTGCACAGCCCCCCGGCAGGCCGGCACAGCCCCCCGGCAGGCCGGCACAGCCCACCGGAGCCTGCACAGACCACCGGCAGGCCGGCACAGACCACCGGAGCCTGCACAGACCCCCTGGCAGGCCGGCACAGCCCCCCGAAAGGCCCGTACAGACCCCAGAGAGGCTGTACAAGGCAAAAACAGGGTTTTTCTTATTCCGATACCGGAAGTCCCATAGACTTGAATGGGACTTCCGGTATCGGAATCGGCGATACCGATACTTTTTTTAAAGATCGGCCGATCCATTCCGATCCGATACTTTGAAGTATCGGACGGTATCGCTCAACTCTACTTACAATGCGTCTTTGCAGCTCCCATCACACATCCCCGACCTCCTGACTATGGCCAAAGCTTGTACCGGGTGAGTCATAAAGGACGGACGTTTTTAAACTAATCATAAAATCGTTAAATATAAAGGACGGATGTATTTGAAGTGGCTATAACTCACCACCAGGTGGAGGTAGAGATGTGCGGCAGGCGGGGTTATGTTTGTGAGGTGAAAGCATTGTTTTTATTTTAGTTTCAGTTTAAGCTATGGAGCCGTGGACGATAGAACATTGCGTTTTTGCGTACGACAGTTTTGTCAAGAATAATGAGTGTATCACAGCCGTTCAGCGTGAGTTTCGGCGTCATTTCAATATTCACAGAAATCAAGCTGTTCCCGCTCGTAACACTATCCTACGTTGGGTTGAAGCACTCCGTACACGAGGTACACTAATGAACAAACGACCACCGGGGGCTCCACGAACGGCACGTACCCCTGAAAATGTGGAACGCGTCAGGCAAGCCATGCTGCGTAGTCCGAGTCGATCTGCTCGGAAACATTCTTTAGAACTTGCCCTCAGTAATCGTACAGTAAGGCGTATTTTGCATTTAGACCTGCATTTCCACCCCTATAAATTGGCCATTGTGCAACAGTTGGAGCGCGGGGATTACGCAGCGCGACTGAAGTTCGCACATGAGATGGAAGCAATTATTGAGCAAAACGACAACCTTATTTTATTCATGAGTGATGAAGCTCATTTCCATGTCAATGGCATGGTTAATCAGCAGAACTGCCGTTATTGGGCCTATGAAAATCCGAAAGAATTACATGAACGACCGCTGCACAGCCCTAAGGTAACGGGGTGGTGCGCTATGGGCAAATATGGCGTGATCGGTCTGTACTTTTTCGAAGGCGATAATGGCAATACTGTTACCGTGAACTCACAACGTTATATCGCCATGATAAATAACTTCTTTGTTCCTGAGTAGTGTTGAGCATTCCGATACCGCAAGTATCGGGTATCGGCCGATATTAGCGGTATCGGAATTCCGATACTTAATTCCGATACTTTTTTCATATCGGATTCCGGGATCGGAATCGGAATAGGAAGTTCCCATCATGCTATGAGCCTGCTTGCTTTGATTAAGCCAATGGGAATCCTCCGAAGTGTGGGCACATCCTGTTAGGCATGTAGGCATGTTAACTATTGGCATGGCTGTGATTGGCTGCCGAAATGATGTCATGATGCACTATAAAAGCCACCGCAGCCGCCATTTCTGGTCACTCTGCTGTGAATTCAGTTAGGGACAGGCTGCTGTAGAAGACTGTGAGGGACAGTTAGAAATAGCGATTCCACCAAACATCTAGTGCTTTACCCAGGCTACATAAACCACCACTGTAGCCTTCTTTGCCCTAGCAGCAGTGTTCACAGCTGTCTGCAAGGGCTGTGTGAGTGCAGCTCACGCTGTGGAGTGGGTCCTGCAGCCACGTCAGGCTGTAGGCCACCCAGTGTGATCACTGCTGCCTCATACATCTTTTATTTTTTGAGCTGCATTTTTTAAATAATTTCAATCTAGTGTGCTTCCATCCGTATCCATATACGTTGGTTGCAAACACTAGTAGTAGACAGCGGAGCCTTTCTGCAGCCTTTCAGTGCTAGTGTCCACTTTGCTGCACTGTTCACGGCTGTCTGAGAGGTCTCTGACTGTGTGTGAGTGCAGCTCACGCTGAGTAGTGTGTCCTGCAGCTACGTCTGGCTGTAGGACGCTCAGCGTGCGTCACTGCCTCACACATATTTTTATTTGAGTGCAGCTCATTTTTTCTTCTATTAGTGTGCATCCATCCGTCTCCATCTACGGTGGTTGCAAACACTATATAGGAGTACACAGCGGAGCCTTTCTGCAGCCTGTCAGTGCCAGTGCCCACTTAGCTGCACTGTTGACGGCTGTCTGAGAGGTCTCTGACTGTGTGTGAGTGCAGCTCACGCTGAGTAGAGTGTCCTGCAGCTACGTCTGGTTGTAGGACGCTCAACGTGCGTCACTGCCTCACACATATTTGTCTCTGAGTGCAGCTCATTTTTTCTTCTCCTATTAGTGTGCATCCATCCGTATCCATCAACATTGGTTGGTTGCAAACACTATATAGGAGTAGATAGAGGAGCCTTTTTTTCTGGCTTGTGCCCTGCCGGCGCAGCCAGATTAGTATTACCCAATTTTTTTGGAGCCTCATCTTTTGCATTGTAGGTTACCTGCCTGCATTGTAATAGCTCCAAAAAGTTGGTGATACTATCAGTTTCAATTCTTTGTTCTCATACTTTGAGTTTGTTTCAAACAAAGAAACCACATAAAAAGTTCACCAAACACTACATTTTGAACTTGTGTAGGCCACATCAGCTCCTATTAAAGTCTAGTCCACACACACACACTTCATAAAATTAGTGTTTCTTGTACCTGTAACCAGCTGTTCAGGAATAAGCACACTAAGGCCCCCCTTTGTACTTTTTTGCCTATCTTAAGCAGTCTTGCAAGATGAAGAAGGCAGGGAGTAAGGCGCGTGGGCGTGGGTGTGGAGTTTCAGCAGGGAGAGGACGTGGGGATTCTGCAGGGAGAGGACGTGGGGATTCTACAGGTAGAGGACGTGGGGATTCTGGGCCTGCTGCGGGCACCAGTGGATCAGCATCCCCCAGTTTTAGCAGGCAACAGTCCTTTATGCGCAGCTTTGTAGGACCTCAACGTACCCCACTGCTGCGGGAGGAACAAATTGAAGCCGTTGTCGGATGGATGGCAGCTAACGCATCGACTTCAATTACTTCCGCATCCTCTCAGGGTCAGAGCACCGAAGAGCAACCATCTGTCTCTTCACCACCTGCCAAAGTGCCCAGGCAGTCAGAGAGACATGGACAGGAGCCATCACAGTCTCTACTTCTGTTCTCGGAATCTGTTGGCTTGGAAAGAGGGGGCCAGCCAAGCAGCATTCCTGAATGTGAAGAAGAGGGAGTATGCAGTGATGCGCAACTTCTTTGTCCCTCTGAATCTGAAGAGGCGAGTGGGCAAGTGCCTATGGTCAGCACACCTCAGTACGCATCAGATGATGACGAGACTCAGTTGCCACTTTCTGGTGCGTACGGTGCTGGCGAGACAACCCCGGAGAAGCAGCTGTTTGAAGAGGGGAGGGAAGATGATGAGGTCCTTGACCCATCATGGCGTGAGCAACAGGAAGGTGGTGGGAGCAGCTCGGAGGAAGAGATTCCCCTACCGGCCAAAACAGGAGGCAGAGGGAGGGGGAAGACTTGGTTGCCTGTACCCTCCACTTCGGCACCCGTTAGGAGCATTCCTCCTTCCAAAGGCAAACCGGGCGCTCACAAGAGTTGCAGTGCGTGGTCCTTTTTTGACACAGTTGCAGATGACATTTGCTTTGTCAAATGCAAGCTGTGTCATCAGAGAGTCAAAAGAGGGAGAAATGTCAGCAACCTCAATACCACAAATATGTGGAAACATGTGCGCACCAAGCACGAGTTGGAGTTGCAGAGACACCCTGAAGACGTAGGCCAACGTACAGCACCACCTACCACCTCTTCAGTTCGTGTTGGGCCCTCTTCCTCCAGCTCACACACTGCTGGTTCGGCTTCCTCACAGGATCGCCAAGGAAGAACCTCTGCCACTGTTGTCCGGAGACCCTGTCAGATTCCACCCATAACAGCACGTTCCCATCCATCACAGCCATCGGTAGCACAGGCATGGGATAAAAGGCGCCCTTACTCGGCAAACCATCCCCGAGCACAGTCTCTGAATGCTGGCATTGCCAAACTTCTGGCAGTTGAAATGCTGTCATTCAGGCTGGTGGACACTGACACCTTCCGGGACTTAATGGCATTGGCAGTCCCCCAATACAACGTGCCCAGCCGCTTTTATTTCAGCAGGCGAGCCGTCCCTGCCCTGCAGAAACATGTTGAGGGCAAAATAAAACATGCGCTACTAAACGCCGTTAGTAGCAAGGTCCACCTGACCACCGATGCGTGGACCAGTAACCATGGACAGGGACGATACCTTTCCCTCACTGCCCACTGGGTCAATGTTGTGGAGCCGGGTACGGATCTGGAGAGTGGCGCTGTACGTGTTCTTCCAACGCCACGGATTGCAGGACTCCAGTCTGTACACATAGACTCCTCCTCCTACTCAAGTTCCTCAGAAACAGCAGAGCAGGAGCCTGTTACGACCGATATGAGCACAGCCGTGGCCAAACGTCAACAGGCTGTACTCAAATTAATTTCTTTGGGGAATCGAAGCCACACAGCGCAGGAGCTCTGGAATGCTATCAAGCTGGAGAGCGATGTGTGGTTTGGGCCAGCGAATCTCCAGCCGGGCTTGGTAGTGTGTGACAATGGCCGAAATCTGGTGGCAGCTCTTGGCCTAGGCAACCTCACACACATCCCATGTCTGGCACATGTTCTTAACTTGGTCGTGCAGAGCTTTCTGAGGGACTATCCGGATCTTGCTGCACTGTTGCACAAGGTCCGCATAGAGTGCGCTCACTTGCGACGTTCCAGCACGGCAAGATCGCGCCTCGCTGCTCTGCAGCGACGATTTGGCCTTCCGGAACATCGCATCATATGTGACCTACCCACCCGGTGGAATTCAACGTTACATATGTTGGAGCGGTTGTGTGAGCAGCAGGCAGCAGTCATGGAGTACCAGCTGCATCAGGCGCAAACAAGTCGCACTGTGCGCCGTTCACACTTCAGCACCATTGAGTGGGCCTCTATGAAGGACATCTGCCTCGTTTTGCGTGCCTTCGATGAATCCACGCGGATGGCGAGTGCAGACGATGCACTAGTCAGCATGACTGTCCCCCTTATCTGCCTGCTTCAACAAACACTGCAAGCACTAAGGGATGAGGTTTCAGAAGAGGTGGAGGATGAGGAGTCCCAAATGCCATCTGCTTCTGGACAGTCTGCGCTACGTGTTTCCTCACAAAGGCCTAGGCAGGGGACACTTTGTGAGGAGGATGAGGAGGAGTCGATGGAGGAGGAAGACATCTCTCCAGAGGAGGGAGGTACACAAACCTCTTCTCAGTATGTACAGCGAGGGTGGGGTGATGCAGAGCAGGTCGAGGTCACGCCTCAAACAGGGGACAGCGGTTCTTTGGCAGTTGGGAGTCTGCAGCACATGGTTGATTTCATGCTGCAGTGCCTGAGAAACGACCGCCGCATCGCCCACATTCTCGTCTCGGCTGATTATTGGGTGTACACCCTCCTAGATCCTCGCTACCGGGACAGCGTACAAAGGCTCATACCAACGTTGAACCGGGAGCGTAAAATGCGGGAGTACGAAGAGTCACTGGTGCAGTCCATAATGTTTTCCATTCCACCCGACAGCATTGTTGCTAGTGCTTTACAAAGCAGCTCTGTGCGTCGAGGCAGTGGAGGAAACTCTGCACAAAGAGGGAGCAGAGGCAGTGCCGCAGCACAAGGCAAGACCACTATGGCCCAAATGTGGCAAAGTTTTGTGTGTCCACCACAATTGTCTACACCATCAGCGACGCCTCGAGTCAGCAGGAGGCAACGCTTCCGTCAGATGGTGTCAGACTACATGTCTTGCCCTGTCACTGTACTCCCAGATGGCTCTTCCCCCTTCAAGTTTTGGGTCTCTAAGCTGGATACATGGCCAGAGCTTAGCCAGTATGCATTGGAGGTGCTGGCTTGCCCTGCTGCCAGTGTATTATCGGAACGTGTCTTTAGTGCCGCAGGTGGTGTACTAACAGACCGTCGCACGCGACTATCTTCCGATAATGTTGACCGGCTGACTTTTCTGAAAATGAACAAGGCCTGGATCTCCAAAGACTTTGCCATTCCTCTTACAGACTAAATTAGTGGTTGGCAACTGTATCCAGGTCTGCTGGTGTGTTCATTTTTCTACCACCTGAACTATAATCCCTGTGCTTCAACACAGCCAGTTGTCGCTCAGATGTGTCGTCTGCACAGAGAAACACACTAGCTCCTGTGTTACTGGGGTTCAGTAATGCCAGCTGATCCCCTGCTGTGTGGACGGCAGAGTCACCAGCTCCATCAACATTCAAACCACTACTGATTTTTAACCGTGCCCAACTTAGGTCTCTGGCTCCACTGTCTCTACTATTTCCCCTGACCTCCAACCCCGCCATCTACATCTCTGAAGTGGCGTCAGCACAATCTACACTTGTTCCTGTGTTCCTGTGGCTCAGTCCCATCAGTTTATCCCCTGATGTGTGTCCGGCAAGGTCTCCTGCTCTGTCCACATTCCCATAACCAGTAGTGGGAATGAGGACAGAGCTGGCGAACTTGCCGGACAAACATCAGGGGATCAACTGATGGGACTGAGCACCAGTAACACAGGAACAAGTGTAGATTGTGCTGACGCCACTTCAGAGATGTAGCTGGCGGGGTTGGAGGCCAGGGTAAATAGTAGAGACAGTGGAGCCAGAGACCTAAGTGGAGCATGGTTAGAATCAGTAGTAGTCCACAACCTCCATAAAAACCGATGCCCATTGGCCTCTGCATGCGGCATGCGTAATCCTGGGCTCCAACAGCGTCAGTTGGTGTTCAGAAGTGTCGTCTCCACAGAGCCAAACACATTCGTTCAAGTGTTAGTGGGGTTCAGCACTGCCAGCTGTTCCCCTGCTGTGGAGATGGCAAGTCTCCTGCTGCATTCACCTGCCAAAATCCAGTAGGCCCCAGCCTGCTCCTCGCCTAATCCTGGGCTCCAACAGCGTCAGTTGGTGTTCAGAAGTGTCGTCTCCACAGAGCCAAACACATTCGTTCAAGTGTTAGTGGGGTTCAGCACTGCCAGCTGTTCCCCTGCTGTGGAGATGGCAAGTCTCCTGCTGCATTCACCTGCCAAAATCCAGTAGGCCCCAGCCTGCTCCTCGCCTAATCCTGGGCTCCAACAGCGTCAGTTGGTGTTCAGAAGTGTCGTCTCCACAGAGCCAAACACATTCGTTCAAGTGTTAGTGGGGTTCAGCACTGCCAGCTGTTCCCCTGCTGTGGAGATGGCAAGTCTCCTGCTGCATTCACCTGCCAAAATCCAGTAGGCCCCAGCCTGCTCCTCGCCTAATCCTGGGCTCCAACAGCGTCAGTTGGTGTTCAGAAGTGTCGTCTCCACAGAGCCAAACACATTCGTTCAAGTGTTAGTGGGGTTCAGCACTGCCAGCTGTTCCCCTGCTGTGGAGATGGCAAGTCTCCTGCTGCATTCACCTGCCAAAATCCAGTAGGCCCCAGCCTGCTCCTCGCCTAATCCTGGGCTCCAACAGCGTCAGTTGGTGTTCAGAAGTGTCGTCTCCACAGAGCCAAACACATTCGTTCAAGTGTTAGTGGGGTTCAGCACTGCCAGCTGTTCCCCTGCTGTGGAGATGGCAAGTCTCCTGCTGCATTCACCTGCCAAAATCCAGTAGGCCCCAGCCTGCTCCTCGCCTAATCCTGGGCTCCAACAGCGTCAGTTGGTGTTCAGAAGTGTCGTCTCCACAGAGCCAAACACATTCGTTCAAGTGTTAGTGGGGTTCAGCACTGCCAGCTGTTCCCCTGCTGTGGAGATGGCAAGTCTCCTGCTGCATTCACCTGCCAAAATCCAGTAGGCCCCAGCCTGCTCCTCGCCTAATCCTGGGCTCCAACAGCGTCAGTTGGTGTTCAGAAGTGTCGTCTCCACAGAGCCAAACACATTCGTTCAAGTGTTAGTGGGGTTCAGCACTGCCAGCTGTTCCCCTGCTGTGGAGATGGCAAGTCTCCTGCTGCATTCACCTGCCAAAATCCAGTAGGCCCCAGCCTGCTCCTCGCCTAATCCTGGGCTCCAACAACGTCAGTTGGTGTTCAGAAGTGTCGTCTCCACAGAGCCAAACACATTCGTTCAAGTGTTAGTGGGGTTCAGCACTGCCAGCTGTTCCCCTGCTGTGGAGATGGCAAGTCTCCTGCTGCATTCACCTGCCAAAATCCAGTAGGCCCCAGCCTGCTCCTCGCCTAATCCTGGGCTCCAACAACGTCAGTTGGTGTTCAGAAGTGTCGTCTCCACAGAGCCAAACACATTCGTTCAAGTGTTAGTGGGGTTCAGCACTGCCAGCTGTTCCCCTGCTGTGGAGATGGCAGTCTCTCCTGCTGTCTCCGCATTACAAAGACAGTAGGCCTCTGCCTACACCCTCCTATTTCCTGGGCTTCAACACAGCCAGTTGTAGTTCGGAAGTGCCGTCCACACGGAAAGAGATACTTGCTCCCGTGTCTCAGTGGGGTTCAGTAACGTCAGCTGATCCCCTGCTGTGTGGATGGCAGTCTCTCCTGCTGTAAACTCATTCAAAATACAGTAGGCCTCTGCCTACACCCTCCTATTTCCTGGGCTTCAACACAGCCAGTTGTAGTTCGGAAGTGCCGTCCACACGGAAAGAGACACTTGCTCCCGTGTCTCAGTGGGGTTCAGTAACGTCAGCTGATCCCCTGCTGTGTGGATGGCAGTCTCTCCTGCTGTAAACTCATTCAAAATACAGTAGGCCTCTGCCTACACCCTCCTATTTCCTGGGCTTCAACACAGCCAGTTGTAGTTCGGAAGTGCCGTCCACACGGAAAGAGATACTTGCTCCCGTGTCTCAGTGGGGTTCAGTAACGTCAGCTGATCCCCTGCTGTGTGGATGGCAGTCTCTCCTGCTGTAAACTCATTCAAAATACAGTAGGCCTCTGCCTACACCCTCCTATTTCCTGGGCTTCAACACAGCCAGTTGTAGTTCGGAAGTGCCGTCCACACGGAAAGAGACACTTGCTCCCGTGTCTCAGTGGGGTTCAGTAACGTCAGCTGATCCCCTGCTGTGTGGATGGCAGTCTCTCCTGCTGTAAACTCATTCAAAATACAGTAGGCCTCTGCCTACACCCTCCTATTTCCTGGGCTTCAACACAGCCAGTTGTAGTTCGGAAGTGCCGTCCACACGGAAAGAGACACTTGCTCCCGTGTCTCAGTGGGGTTCAGTAACGTCAGCTGATCCCCTGCTGTGTGGATGGCAGTCTCTCCTGCTGTCACCTCATTCAAAATACAGTAGGCCTCTGCCTACACCCTCCTATTTCCTGGGCTTCAACACAGCCAGTTGTAGTTCGGAAGTGCCGTCCACACGGAAAGAGACACTTGCTCCCGTGTCTCAGTGGGGTTCAGTAACGTCAGCTGATCCCCTGCTGTGTGGATGGCAGTCTCTCCTGCTGTAAACTCATTCAAAATACAGTAGGCCTCTGCCTACACCCTCCTATTTCCTGGGCTTCAACACAGCCAGTTGTAGTTCGGAAGTGCCGTCCACACGGAAAGAGATACTTGCTCCCGTGTCTCAGTGGGGTTCAGTAACGTCAGCTGATCCCCTGCTGTGTGGATGGCAGTCTCTCCTGCTGTAAACTCATTCAAAATACAGTAGGCCTCTGCCTACACCCTCCTATTTCCTGGGCTTCAACACAGCCAGTTGTAGTTCGGAAGTGCCGTCCACACGGAAAGAGATACTTGCTCCCGTGTCTCAGTGGGGTTCAGTAACGTCAGCTGATCCCCTGCTGTGTGGATGGCAGTCTCTCCTGCTGTCACCTCATTCAAAATTCAGTAGGCCTCTGCCTACACCCTCCTATTTCCTGGGCTTCAACACAGCCAGTTGTAGTTCGGAAGTGCCGTCCACACGGAAAGAGATACTTGCTCCCGTGTCTCAGTGGGGTTCAGTAACGTCAGCTGATCCCCTGCTGTGTGGATGGCAGTCTCTCCTGCTGTCACCTCATTCAAAATTCAGTAGGCCTCTGCCTACACCCTCCTATTTCCTGGGCTTCAACACAGCCAGTTGTAGTTCGGAAGTGCCGTCCACACGGAAAGAGATACTTGCTCCCGTGTCTCAGTGGGGTTCAGTAATGTCAGCTGATCCCCTGCTGTGTGGATGGCAGTCTCTCCTGCTGTCACCTCATTCAAAATACAGTAGGCCTCTGCCTACACCCTCCTATTTCCTGGGCTTCAACACAGCCAGTTGTAGTTCGGAAGTGCCGTCCACACGGAAAGAGATACTTGCTCCCGTGTCTCAGTGGGGTTCAGTAACGTCAGCTGATCCCCTGCTGTGTGGATGGCAGTCTCTCCTGCTGTAAACTCATTCAAAATACAGTAGGCCTCTGCCTACACCCTCCTATTTCCTGGGCTTCAACACAGCCAGTTGTAGTTCGGAAGTGCCGTCCACACGGAAAGAGACACTTGCTCCCGTGTCTCAGTGGGGTTCAGTAACGTCAGCTGATCCCCTGCTGTGTGGATGGCAGTCTCTCCTGCTGTCACCTCATTCAAAATACAGTAGGCCTCTGCCTACACCCTCCTATTTCCTGGGCTTCAACACAGCCAGTTGTAGTTCGGAAGTGCCGTCCACACGGAAAGAGACACTTGCTCCCGTGTCTCAGTGGGGTTCAGTAACGTCAGCTGATCCCCTGCTGTGTGGATGGCAGTCTCTCCTGCTGTAAACTCATTCAAAATACAGTAGGCCTCTGCCTACACCCTCCTATTTCCTGGGCTTCAACACAGCCAGTTGTAGTTCGGAAGTGCCGTCCACACGGAAAGAGATACTTGCTCCCGTGTCTCAGTGGGGTTCAGTAACGTCAGCTGATCCCCTGCTGTGTGGATGGCAGTCTCTCCTGCTGTAAACTCATTCAAAATACAGTAGGCCTCTGCCTACACCCTCCTATTTCCTGGGCTTCAACACAGCCAGTTGTAGTTCGGAAGTGCCGTCCACACGGAAAGAGATACTTGCTCCCGTGTCTCAGTGGGGTTCAGTAACGTCAGCTGATCCCCTGCTGTGTGGATGGCAGTCTCTCCTGCTGTCACCTCATTCAAAATTCAGTAGGCCTCTGCCTACACCCTCCTATTTCCTGGGCTTCAACACAGCCAGTTGTAGTTCGGAAGTGCCGTCCACACGGAAAGAGATACTTGCTCCCGTGTCTCAGTGGGGTTCAGTAACGTCAGCTGATCCCCTGCTGTGTGGATGGCAGTCTCTCCTGCTGTCACCTCATTCAAAATTCAGTAGGCCTCTGCCTACACCCTCCTATTTCCTGGGCTTCAACACAGCCAGTTGTAGTTCGGAAGTGCCGTCCACACGGAAAGAGACACTTGCTCCCGTGTCTCAGTGGGGTTCAGTAACGTCAGCTGATCCCCTGCTGTGTGGATGGCAGTCTCTCCTGCTGTAAACTCATTCAAAATTCAGTAGGCCTCTGCCTACACCCTCCTATTTCCTGGGCTTCAACACAGCCAGTTGTAGTTCGGAAGTGCCGTCCACACGGAAAGAGATACTTGCTCCCGTGTCTCAGTGGGGTTCAGTAATGTCAGCTGATCCCCTGCTGTGTGGATGGCAGTCTCTCCTGCTGTCACCTCATTCAAAATACAGTAGGCCTCTGCCTACACCCTCCTATTTCCTGGGCTTCAACACAGCCAGTTGTAGTTCGGAAGTGCCGTCCACACGGAAAGAGACACTTGCTCCCGTGTCTCAGTGGGGTTCAGTAACGTCAGCTGATCCCCTGCTGTGTGGATGGCAGTCTCTCCTGCTGTAAACTCATTCAAAATACAGTAGGCCTCTGCCTACACCCTCCTATTTCCTGGGCTTCAACACAGCCAGTTGTAGTTCGGAAGTGCCGTCCACACGGAAAGAGATACTTGCTCCCGTGTCTCAGTGGGGTTCAGTAACGTCAGCTGATCCCCTGCTGTGTGGATGGCAGTCTCTCCTGCTGTAAACTCATTCAAAATACAGTAGGCCTCTGCCTACACCCTCCTATTTCCTGGGCTTCAACACAGCCAGTTGTAGTTCGGAAGTGCCGTCCACACGGAAAGAGACACTTGCTCCCGTGTCTCAGTGGGGTTCAGTAACGTCAGCTGATCCCCTGCTGTGTGGATGGCAGTCTCTCCTGCTGTAAACTCATTCAAAATTCAGTAGGCCTCTGCCTACACCCTCCTATTTCCTGGGCTTCAACACAGCCAGTTGTAGTTCGGAAGTGCCGTCCACACGGAAAGAGATACTTGCTCCCGTGTCTCAGTGGGGTTCAGTAATGTCAGCTGATCCCCTGCTGTGTGGATGGCAGTCTCTCCTGCTGTCACCTCATTCAAAATACAGTAGGCCTCTGCCTACACCCTCCTATTTCCTGGGCTTCAACACAGCCAGTTGTAGTTCGGAAGTGCCGTCCACACGGAAAGAGACACTTGCTCCCGTGTCTCAGTGGGGTTCAGTAACGTCAGCTGATCCCCTGCTGTGTGGATGGCAGTCTCTCCTGCTGTAAACTCATTCAAAATACAGTAGGCCTCTGCCTACACCCTCCTATTTCCTGGGCTTCAACACAGCCAGTTGTAGTTCGGAAGTGCCGTCCACACGGAAAGAGATACTTGCTCCCGTGTCTCAGTGGGGTTCAGTAACGTCAGCTGATCCCCTGCTGTGTGGATGGCAGTCTCTCCTGCTGTAAACTCATTCAAAATACAGTAGGCCTCTGCCTACACCCTCCTATTTCCTGGGCTTCAACACAGCCAGTTGTAGTTCGGAAGTGCCGTCCACACGGAAAGAGACACTTGCTCCCGTGTCTCAGTGGGGTTCAGTAATGTCAGCTGATCCCCTGCTGTGTGGATGGCAAAGTCTCCTGCTGCCTACACAGTCGTACCACTACTGATTTTTAACCGTGCTCCAATTAGGCCTGTGGCTACACTGTCTCTCGTATTTCCCCTGTCCTCCAACCCCGCCAGTTACAGCTCCGAAGTGGCGTCTGCACAATCCACACTTGTTCCTGTGTTACAGGTGTTCAGTCCGGTCAGTTAATCCCCTGATGTGTGTCCGGCAATGTCGCCTGCTCTGTCCACATTCCCATTATCGGAATGTGGACAGAGCAGGCGACATTGCCGGACACACATCAGGGGATTAACTGACCGGACTGAACACCTGTAACACAGGAACAAGTGTGGATTGTGCAGACGCCACTTCGGAGCTGTAACTGGCGGGGTTGGAGGACAGGGGAAATACGAAAATCAGTGAAGCCACAGGCCTAAGTGGAGCTTGGTTCAAATTAGTAGTCTACAACCGATCTTAAAATTTCTTCAATGCAGCCTAAGCCTGCTCCGTGCTTGTCCCTGGGCTTCAACACAGCCAGTTGTTGCTCGGAAGTGCCGTCTTCACAGAGTAAAACACTAGCTCCTGTGTTTGTGGGGTTCAGTAACGTCAGCTGTTCCCCTGCTGTTTTGATGGCAATCTGTCCTGCTGCCTCCCAATTGACAGCACATCAGGCCTCAGCCTGCTAAGTGCTTGTCCTGGGCTCCAACATCGCCAGTTGCTGCTCATAACTGACTTTGGCACGGGTACTCCCTCCTGCCCAGCTTGGTTCCAGCCCTGCCTGCTGTTTCCGGGAAGTGTCAATGTCAGTTTGCCACCCCAAGTTGCCATGTCGTGTTGCGGTTGGGTTAGCCGAGGCTAGGGTGCCAGCAGTTTAGGTGCTTCCTATGTGGACTGCGGGTTCTGGTAAGAAAGGTTTGTTCCATAGTGCCAGTAGGACAAGCACCCCCTGTAGGACTGTGTGATTCGGTAACTGCGGCCAGCTTGCGGCATGCCAACTTTGCTTTTCAGGGGTAACTTCTGATACCCCTCCGGGTTCCAGCACCGTCAGCTGGTTCTCATCAGAGCCTTTGGCCTAGGTGCCTCCATCTCGGTATCCGAGTTCCGGCAACGTCTGCTGGTCCTTGGTAGTGCTTTGTAGCACAGGTACCTCCTGCTTAGTAACCGGGTTCCAGCACCGTCAGCTGGTCCTCGGTTGTGCCATTGGCTCTTATTCCTTCTGCTGCCCCTCCGGGTGCCAGCACTGTCAGCTGGTCCTCGCTATTTCCATTTGCTCTTGCAGCTTATGCTACCCCTCCGGGTTCCAGCACCGTCAGCTGGTTCTCGTCAGAGCCTTTGGCCTAGGTGCCTCCATCTCGGTATCCGAGTTCCGGCAACGTCTGCTGGTCCTTGGTAGTGCTTTGTAGCACAGGTACCTCCTGCTTAGTAACCGGGTTCCAGCACCGTCAGCTGGTCCTCGGTTGTGCCATTGGCTCTTATTCCTTCTGCTGCCCCTCCGGGTGCCAGCACTGTCAGCTGGTCCTCGCTATTTCCATTTGCTCTTGCAGCTTATGCTACCCCTCCGGGTTCCAGCACCGTCAGCTGGTTCTCGTCAGAGCCTTTGGCCTAGGTGCCTCCATCTCGGTATCCGAGTTCCGGCAACGTCTGCTGGTCCTTGGTAGTGCTTTGTAGCACAGGTACCTCCTGCTTAGTAACCGGGTTCCAGCACCGTCAGCTGGTCCTCGGTAGTGCCATTGGCTCTTGTTCCTTCTGCTGCCCCTCCGGGTGCCAGTACCGTCAGCTGGTTCAAGAGGACAAAGAACAGGAAGACAACCACCAAGATGCAGAACAACAAGAGAGAGAAGACAAAGAAGCATAAAAAAAACAAAGCAGAAGAACATTAAGCATAAGACTAATACTCTGAGCAAATGATATTATCTTATTTATAAGCAGAAGAAGACTAAGCAGTGTATGGGGGTGAGTCCGTTCCTCCTCGTGGTGCCCCTGGAAAAGGCCTGCTTCTGCAGGCCAAACTGAACGCGGACAAATCCTGTTGTAAATCTTTTGTGACAGGCAGAACGGAAGGTGTAAACTTCTAACTTTTCTAGATAACAACTACAGGAATGCCTGACACAAACAAGAATATGATGAAGAAGAATAGGAAGAAGATGAAGAAGCTGAATATGTAGAATAATAATTGTTGAATAAGAAGAATATGAAGAATGTAAGAAAAGGAAGAAGAAGAAGAAGAAGAAGAAGAATGTAAAAAAAGGAAGTAGAAGAAGAAGAAGAAGAATGTAAAAAAAGGAATAAGAAGAAGAATGTAAAAAAAGGAAGTAGAAGAAGAAGAAGAATGTAAAAAAAGGAAGTAGAAGAAGAAGAAGAATGTAAAAAAAGGAAGTAGAAGAAGAAGAAGAAGAATGTAAAAAAAGGAAGTAGAAGAAGAAGAAGAAGAATGTAAAAAAAGGAATAAGAAGAAGAATGTAAAAAAAGGAAGTAGAAGAAGAAGAAGAAGAATGTAAAAAAAGGAAGTAGAAGAAGAAGAAGAAGAATGTAAAAAAAGGAAGTAGAAGAAGAAGAAGAAGAAGAATGTAAAAAAAGGAAGTAGAAGAAGAAGACATACATGTCTGGCAAAATATAAATGAGGCTAACATAGTCAATATCTTTGTAACTCCTAACATCTTTAAAAAAAAAAGTTTAATTCCTGCTATTCCATTTGATTGGGCTAAACCTCTATGGCTTTAATGTCTCCTCCACCTCCCACAATACATTCTACATTATTCTTAGTTGTTTTTCTTCATGTAGAATTAACCTACAAGGAAAGAAAGGGTTTTTTTTAATTCCGATATTTTGGCCCCATTGACTTGCATTGGTTCCCGGTATCGGAATCGGCGATACCGATACTTTTTTTAAAGATCGGCCGATCCATTCCGATCCGATATTTTCAAGTATCGGCTGGTATCGCTCAACTCTATTCCTGAGTTACGACGGCAACATATCCCCATCTCTAGTGTGTGGTTTCAACAAGATGGGGCAACGGCCCACACAGCCGGAGCAACAATGAACGTTCTTCGCCCTCTCTTCCCTGGTCGCATCATTTCCAGGTTTGGCGATATTAATTGGCCTCCTAGGTCCCCAGACCTGTCCATGTGCGATTATTACTTATGGGGTCACCTCAAATCACGTGTATACAAGCTTAAGCCTCGATCATTACAAGAACTGAAGGAAGCTATTCGAGTGGAAGTTGCCCAAATCAACAGAGTTGTGTTGGAACGTGTTGATGCCAACTTCCAAGAACGCCTTTGGAAATGCATCACTGATAATGGCCACCACATGGCAGATGTTGTTTTCCACACTTGAATTTGTCAAATGCTATTAGTATACGTAACCAAATCTGTGAATACATTTATATTTAATAAATATTTAACGATTTTATGATTAGTTTAAAAACGTCCGTCCTTTATGACTCACCCGGTACTAGGTAAGATGCCAAGGAGAAGAATCTAAGACATTGCATGTGCTCAGACTTTCAGCACAGGAAAGGTTTGTGTCGGGGGTGTTGTAGGGCTGGATGGTACTTGTCTCTATTGTATGGCACTGCTCACATATTGTGCTTGCACCAAATGTTGGGCCCCGATCATCCAGCGCTTGTCTAAAGGGAGTCCTGTGCTGTACACTCCATAACCTTTCATTGCTATATAGAATAGTGAAGCAGCCTATGCCTATATTATACAGAGGGATACAGTAAAAAAGGTACACTATAGAATGTCTACTTACATTAGGAGCCTAAACATTAATCTAAAATATCAAAGAATCGTTTATCATGGAAATCCCAAATGTAAGAGCAAAACTATTTGAATGTTTGCTGTTCCCTGCATGTCATGACAGCAAACTAACACAAGAGGGCAGAGGAGGATGCATGTAAGGAGAGACCGGATCCTCGGGAAGGACGCGGTTTCTAGGGGTCTGATTTACCTATCATTTTCCTTTTTATTTTTCAAGTCACTTGTCTTTTACTTTGTGGTATTTGTAGATTTTTTTTTGTGCCAAATCTATCAAAATGGTGCACGCAGCTCATGAATTTTGCACAAAATGTCAACAATGTTCTTTTTTTTCTGCCTGACCATCTTTGTGACTATTTTGAGCAATAAGTCATATATTTTTCAGAATGTCCTAAAAATTGCTCAACATTTTCTGGTGTGATGGTGTGGTGTGATGGGGACTGGAGAACATTTGGGACAAATTTAGCAAAAGAATGAATCAGGAGAAAACATCTGGAAAACTGAACCCCGACCACAGTGGAAAACACCAAATGCTCGACAAAAAACAGGCACAAATGTAACAGTGAATTTCTCAAAATGTCAAGGTTTTGTTTTTTTGTTGCAGGGGCCTTGAACTTTGTAGTGTCCAGGGCCGCAGGACTTTACAATGTCCTCACTCATTGAGTCTGTGCACACAGATACAGAATCAGAACCTTCCACAGAGATGAGACCGGGGACGGAAATAATCACATAAGAATGATAGATGCAAAACAATAAGGCGGATGATAGTGTGTATGGGGGAGGGGCAACAACGCGTGTGGGGGAGGGACGACAGTGCATGTGGGGGAGGGGTGACAGCGCGTATGGGGAGAGGGGCGACAGTGTGTAAGTAGGTTTATGGGAACCAGAGCAAGCAGTTTGGCTCCCTCCCAAGCACATATGCGATTTGCACACTTAGTCACGTGTTGACGAGCTGGTCACCCTAATTCAATGTTCAGTGAAAAACTAAGAGAAGCAATAGAGAAGCTAGTTGTCACGTAACAGCGTAAGAATGAAAATCGTATATGAGTGAAGCAGCCATGTGATGACTGCTGGAACCAGCAAGCAGAGCTGAATCCTGACAGTGAGGATATTTCATGCTGTTAGGATTGGCTGCAGGACTTCATTTTATAATTAAAGGGTGTGTCTAGATTTGAGATGAAAATCTGTGTTCACTATAGGTGGCTGCAGGCTTCTGAGTTCTCACAGTGCATAGGAATCTCCCTTGCACAAGTATGTGATTTGTATACTTCTGGCCACATTACAACTAAATGTGCCCGGCCTCGCTCAGTTCATTTTCATTGAGTGAGGTCACACATGTCTAGTCAGCACGTGACCGCTTGTATGCAAATCACTGGCACCAGAGAATCCTGACAGTGTCAGTGCGCACTGTGAGAATTCAGAAGCCCACAGTCACATAGAATGACTGCAGACTCAGCACAAACTTGGACAACCCCTTTAATGCGCCTAACAAATAAAAATATGAGAATTAGTATCACAAAAAATTCTCAAAAGAGCCAGGTACCTTAAAGATGACGTTGTCCTTGGAGTCGTTCTCTTTCTTTTCTTTTTCATCTTGTCCAGACTCCATGAGTTTTCTCATCCACAGCCATCTCTGCAGACTTCTCCGATCTTGTGCAGCACATCCCCACACGACGCCCTTAAAGATAGCAGTGTCATTATAATGCTCCCACATAAAAATATCTGCAGTACACTGACCTCCTGAATAAATAATTGTCCCTCACTATATTCCCTGAACAAAATATGACCCACACACTGTCCCTCTTATGGTACATGCTCACCACACTGCTCCCTCCTTTCCATACTGGGCCCCCTATTCACACTGTTCTATCACCCCTATAGGGCCCAGTCTCTAAACTGTGCCCCCTCATCACACCCCCCTTGGTATACTGTCACCTCCTGGCTGTGCCCTTATACTGTTGCCCCATGCTACACCCCCACACTACTATGTATCTATTTTGTGCCCACTCACACTTTTTTCCCCCCATATTGTCTCCTGGCACGTTTCCACGTCCCTCCCTTCTCATACATTTACCCTCTCACTTTCCATACTGCCTCCTCACACATGCCTCCGACTCCCCACACTGTGTCCGCACCCATCCCATCAACCCATACTGTGTCCTCATACATTTCCCCCTCGCTCCTTATACTGTGTCCACACCCATACCACCACTCACCATACTGTGCCTGGACCCTTCCTCCATACATGCCCCCCATCTCATACCTTCCTCCTCATATTGTATCTTCAAATTTCTCCAGCTCCCCATATTGTGTCTGAACCTGTCACTTCCTTGCTCCCCAAATTTGTGTCTTAAAATCATCCCCCATTACAAGAAATCTCACCCAGCCCGTATGTCATGATCCAAGGTGGATCTGACAAGTAAATGGACAAAGTGAACTTTTTTCCCTTTGGCTTGGTGCCAAAGTGGTGTGATTGCCCCCGGTGGCCATTAGAATTATTACACGTGGTGTCGTTTGTTCTAAGTTGCCCCGGTGGTGGTTAGCGGTAGTGCACTTTAGTTTCTTTGGTTTAATGTGCACTTAATTATAAATCAGGTGTGAGGCTCTGTAAAAGAGAGCCAAGTGTGGGCAATCATTGTTGGTGATATTGATTGTGTGTTAGTCATTCACAAGGGAGCCTGGGTGAAAGAAGGAGCTGAACATGAGTCCTGCGCAGCCCAGCCAGAGGGGACGAGTGGCAGCTATGTGGTCTGCAAGAAGGGCTGGCATGGCGTGGTGGAGTCACAGTTTATGGTGTCGGCAGGAAGTGCTTGCATGGCTTGGTGGAGTGGCGACTATGGAGAGAGTTGCACTCAGCATGCGGGACTTGGTTGCTGAGAGCTGGACTCAAGCATGCTTGACTTTTTGGGCAGGAGCTGAACTCATCTTTGGGACTCTGTTACTGGACTTCTGCAATTGGTGGTGGACTCTGCTCCAAAGCTGCACTATGGTGAAGGATCCAGTTATGGTGATGGATCCGGCTGGAGGAGAAGATGCACGCAGGTGGTGGGCTCTGTTGCTACGAGCGTATGCAACAGAGCAAAGTTAAGTGGTGTTTCCCCTGTATTGTCATTTTTCCTCATGTGTGTTTAGTGCAGTGGTGGGATTAGTTTCCGCACCGACCAATTCCCTAGTGAGGGTTTAGGTGCAGGGCGAGCTAGGGTTTGAGGTACGTGTGCGTCGCCCGGTGCGGAATCGGCATAGGGAACATTAGGAGTGCAGGGACACTGGCTCAGGGGAGTGCAGGAGGTCTCCACTTCCCTATTCCCTATCGCAGGGCCCACCATTGTTAATGTTACCCAGGTTCCCCCTTATTATTTAAATTCGCCTTACTGGAGGCGGGGTCTCCAGACTATTGTACATAACGTGTATTACCTAAATTCGCCAGTTGGAGGCTGCGTATCCAGCTGCACGTTTTATTATTTAAATTCACCCCACTGGAGGCGGTGTATCCATGGTCACGTGTGTATGGGTTCACCTTGCGGTAGTCGCTGCGTCCAGACACACGCGTGACCATGACATTATCACCAACCTTACCTTTTTTTTTTTCCTTGTGAGCTTTGGCCATATGGAGACCTGTGAGTAATTGCTGCCGGGCCTCACTGAGGTGAGTGGGGACCGGCATGGTGTGTTAGAGCCGCTGCAGCAGCAGTTATCAGGGTCTGGGGCCTCTGCTCAGGTAACCAGGAAATCAAAATGGCGGCTTTGGCAAGTAGTCTCCTAGAGTCGCTGCTGGAGAGCGGGACTTGTTCATACAGGCGGACGTAACCAGACAGGTGGGTGGAGTTGGTGATCCCCATAGTGCTGTCTGGGGTTCCCCGAGGTGAAGGGGTACGTCCCTGTAGTGAGCAGACTGGTGTTATAGTCCGCAGGGCTCATGCCAAATCTTCAATACCATCGAAGAAGCCGCCCCCTCCTGGTCGTGTGGAGGAAGGCGACCAGCGAGTGTATATTTCCTCCATATCCCGGTCCCTTCTCCTCCAGGTGTGAGCAGCAGGTGCGCTGCGGGGGAGTGGGGGCATATCTCAACCCTCGCCATTAGCCAACCCTGGGAGGCGTCGACTTCATGGTGAAAGGGTTGGAGGGTGGTGTCCCTTGGTGAATAGCGGGGGTGTGAGTGTTGTGACAGCAGGGGGACGCCTCTGTTGTCGAGTCCAGAATGAGTTCACCAAAATATGACAAACTAATGTGTGGCAATAAACGTTCAGGTCCGGACCTGTGTGTGAACAAGCATGTATGGGTGGCCACCAAAAAACATCTTGTGAAAGTGTGTTATGGAGTCTGACCAGCTCATAGCAAACATACACATACATAAACTCGTTCCCCAGGTCGGCGCTGTGGAGATGAGTGGTGCCTCCAGAACATGTATTGCCAATACCAGCAGTGCGTTTGTCATAAACCTGTAGTTTCAGGGGGTGGTGGGGTGAACCCAGGATCTGGGCGTCCCCGTTGTAGGTGTTTTCCTGATGAGGAGTGGTCTTGAGGGTCCTGAGGCCCCTCATTAAGGAGGGAGTACTGTCATGATCCAAGGTGGATCTGACAAGTAAATGGACAAAGTGAACTTTTTTCCCTTTGGCTTGGTGCCAAAGTGGTGTGATTGCCCCCGGTGGCCATTAGAATTATTACACGTGGTGTCGTTTGTTCTAAGTTGCCCCGGTGGTGGTTAGCGGTAGTGCACTTTAGTTTCTTTGGTTTAATGTGCACTTAATTATAAATCAGGTGTGAGGCTCTATAAAAGAGAGCCAGGTGTGTGCAATCATTGTTGGTGATATTGATTGTGTGTTAGTCATTCACAAGGGAGCCTGGGTGAAAGAAGGAGCTGAACATAAGTCCTGCGCAGCCCAGCCAGAGGGGACGAGTGGCAGCTATGTGGTCTGCAAGAAGGGCTGGCATGGCGTGGTGGAGTCACAGTTTATGGTGTCGGCAGGTAGTGCTTGCATGGCTTGGTGGAGTGGTGACTATGGAGAGAGTTGCACTCAGCATGCGGGACTTGGTTGCTGAGAGCTGGACTCAAGCATGCTTGACTTTTTGGGCAGGAGCTGAACTCATTTTTGGGACTCTGTTACTGGACTTCTGCAATTGGTGGTGGACACTGCTCCAAAGCTGCACTATGGTGAAGGATCCAGTTATGGTGATGGATCCGGGTGGAGGAGGAGATGCACGCAGGTGGTGGGCTCTGTTGCTAGGAGCGTACGTAACAGAGCAAAGTTAAGTGGTGTTTCCACTGTATTGTCATTTTTCCTCATGTGTGTTTAGTGCAGTGGTGGGATTAGTTTCCGCACCGACCAATTCCCTAGTGAGGGTTTAGGTGCAGGGCGAGCTAGGGTTTGAGGTACGTGTGCATCGCCCGGTGCGGAATCGGCATAGGGAACATTAGGAGTGCAGGGACACTGGCTCAGGGGAGTGCAGGAGGTCTCCACTTCTCTATTCCCTATCGCAGGGCCCACCATTGTTAATGTTACCCAGGTTCCCCCTTATTATTTAAATTCGCCTTACTGGAGGCGGGGTCTCCAGACTATTGTACATAACGTGTATTACCTAAATTCACCAGTTGGAGGTGGCGTATCCAGCTGCACGTTTTATTATTTAAATTCACCCCACTGGAGGCGGTGTATCCATGGTCACGTGTGTATGGGTTCACCTTGCGGTAGTCGCTGCGTCCAGACACACGCGTGACCATGACATTATCACCAACCTTACTTTTTTTTTTTTTCCTTGTGAGCTTTGGCCATGTGGAGACCTGTGAGTAATTGCTGCCCAGGTTACCCTTATTATTTAAATTCGCCTTACTGGAGGCGGGGTTTCCAGACTATTGTACATAACGTGTGTGATGAAGGAGCAGCCGCCATCTTGGATATGGGGCCACATGTCTGAGCTTGGCATCCATTTTGGTCTAAGTTCAGGAATTACAGGCAGTTAACGGCTTCTATACCCCCAGGTGCTGTGTACTTAGTAAATACAAGCAGGATTTAGTGTTCCAATGCTAAATAGCCAGGGCCATTGCTGTGATAATGAGGATAGGCCCAAAACAGAGCTTCAAAGCTCAGGTACGGAGCCGTGCCAGCAGGGGGCCGGAGAAAAGCCTAGGGCTTCAATTAGAATGTACCTGCTGGCAGACGCAGGAATATACGTCCTTTGTGTGTCCCAGACGCTTTGGCTCCATCCTAGGAGCATGGATTATTAGCCCACCCTCTGACACAGGGGGAGGAACCTAGCGTGTTTAAGGATTGGCAGCCCCTGGCAGACATTCAGTCTTTCATACAGAAGATCCGGACGATGACGATCTAAGAAGGACTTGGGGACAGACCTGCCGAGGGGAGCAGCGGCCCATGCTTTGGGGGTCTGTCCGGCAACTAAGATTCTTGTACCTGTGGACTGCAGAGCTCCCCAGCACCCACATGACCCTACAATCTGGTAAATTGACCTCCAGCTTAATATCTTAAGTCTTGTACCCTTATTGTTATATCTTTTCTCTGACTGCAAATTTACTGTATATTTCTGTAATTATCTAGTGCGCCCTTAAGGCAATTAAACAATAAACTTAATCTTGGGCTGATGCTTTTACTCTGATCGCGAATCTTAGAATCCCAGCGGGTAACAGGACCTCCTCCCCGGCGACCATTTGCTCTAGGTGCAGTTCCCTTACTGACCTGAGAGACAAAGGGGGCGCCGGAGAGCTGTGCCTGTGTAGTTACGTCACGGTGGTGACGTGGGAGGAACGGGTTTGAGTGTGTACCTCCACACTGTGTATTACCCAAATTCGCCAGTTGGAGGCGGCGTATCCAGCTGCACGTTTTATTATTTAAATTCGCCCCACTGGAGGCGGTGTATCCAGGGTCACTTGTGTATGGGTTCGCCTTGTGGTAGTCGCTGCGTCCAGACACACCCGTGACCATGACACCCTATAAAATAAACACACCCATCAACGTAAATCTCCCCACACAGTAGATACCCCCCACACAGTGAATACCCAACACACACAGTAAATACTGTTAGGCGTCTGGTTCCTGTCGATGCACAGTGGGAATCCCGAGCCTTGCTTCCAGCGGTCTCCCGTTCCTCTCCAGCCGCAGAGGAGGTTGCTCGGCGGACTCGTCGGTCCCGGCGCTCTGCTCAGACTGGCTCCGTAGGTTTGGTTGCTGCTGCCACGTCTGGTACAGCTATAGCAACGCATGGTGGTCAGCAGCGAGCTACTCCAGGGACTAAGTCCTCCTTTTGGTCCACTGAGCATGCCTGTGGGATGATCTGTCATTGGAGATCGGAGGTCACATGCTCAGGTCCTTCTCCAGCTCGGATTGGACCATCAAAAAGGTCAGAAAGGTCCCGGAAGGACGCGGCTATAAAAGGTTCGCATGGCCGTTCGGCCATGCGCTAGTATAGACTGCATTACCAGACTATGAGGAGTGAGTGTTGTATGCATGTATGAATGTCTCTGGTGACTGACTCATTTGAAACCCCTATCCTTGGTACGCTTGTGTTGTGCATCCTAGCCTGTTAAGCGCCCAGGCTTAGGTGTAGGTAGAGGCAGGGTCTGAGACTAACATCAGTGTCCACTGGCGGCTCTGCATGCCACGGTGCACGTGCTTGACACTCCACCTTAGTCAGCAGCTATAGTGGCATCTGCAGGTGCGATGCCGCACACTCAGTAGGTCTAGAGGGACTCAGACCTCATGTCCTTGGGGCTGAGTTCTGTGACCGCATACTGAGCGCTCTCTTGCCGAGTGCTGTGATTTTAACAGGCTCCGGCATTTATGTTCAGCGGTGGCGCGGCTCTGTGTCGTAACAGAGTTTGCTTCTGTTCACACTGGGTGACGTTAACCCACGTGTGACCTCTTGTATACCGCTTTATACTTCCGCCATTACTAAGCAGCAATTCACCACCCCTGCACGGTGGACCTCGTGCTGCGAACGCACCTTACTATTATTTTATTATTTGGTGCGTTCCGCCAGCCCTAACAAATACCCCCTCACGCACACAGTAAATACCCCCTCACACACACAGTAAATGCCACCCCATACACAGTAAACACCCCCACACACAGTAAATAACCTCCACGCACAGTAAATAACCCCTTCCACACACATAAAGCAAATATACAAACACACAGTAATTACCCAATCACACACACAGTAAATAGCACCCCATACACAGTATATACCACCTGACACACACAGTAAATACCACCCCACACACAGTAAACACCCCCACACAGTAAATAACCCCTTCCACACACATAAAGTAAATATACACACACAGTAATTACCCAATCACACACACAGTAAATACCCCCCCACACACACACAGCAAATACCCCCTCACACTAAATAATAATACATTTTATTTCTATAGCGCCGACATATTCTGCATCACTTTACATTTCAGAGGGGATTTGTACAGACAATAGACATTACAGCATAACAATAATCACATAGATTATAAAAAATACAAAGAGGAATGAGGGCCCTGCTCGCAAGCTTACAGTCTATGAAGAAAGAGGTAGACACGAAAGGTGGGTGGTAACGGTTGCCCTGATTGTATGGACCAGCCATAATGTTAAGTGTGTATCAGTACAGACACAGAGGGCTAATGGATGCATAAAGCATGTGGGAACATGATGCGGGGAACCTGGTTATGGTAAAACTTTTGGCTGTGCCACACAGGGATAGATTAGGTTAATAGTTTGAGGCGATAGGCCAGTCTGAATAAATGCGCATTCAGGGCACGCTTAAAAGTGTGGGGATTGGGGACTAATCGTATTGACCTGGGAAGTGCATTCCAAAGAATTGGCACAGCAAGTGTAAAGTCTTGGAGACGGGAGTGGGAGGTTCTGATTATTGAGGATGCTAACCTCAGGTCATCAGCAGAACAGAAGGTGCGGATAGGGTGGTATACTGAAACAAGGGAGGAGATGTAGGGTGGTGCTGAGCCATGGAGGGCTTTGTGGGTGAGGGTAATAAGTTTATACTGAATTCTGGAGTGGATGGGTAGCCAGTGTAATGACTGGCACAAGGTAGAGGCATCGGTGTTACAATTGGTGAGGAATATGATCCTGGCTGCAGCATTCAAGACAGATTGGAGAGGGGAGAGTTTGGTAAGAAGGAGACCGATTAGAAGAGAGTTACAATAGTCGAGATGAGAATGAATAAGAGAAACAGTAAGAGTTTTTGCAGAGTCAAATGTAAGAAAAGGTCGAATTCTAGAAATGTTTTTGAGGTGCAGATGACAAGAGCCAGCCAGTGATCGAATGTGGGGGGCAAAGGAAAGCTCGGAGTCAAGTATGACCCCAAGACAGCGGATATGTTGCTGGGGAGTAATAGTGGAACCACACACAGAAATGGCAATGTTGGGTATAGGTACATTTGTAGAGGGAGGAAACACAAGAAGTTCAGTCTTTGACAGGTTCAGTTTCAGATATAGTGAGGACATGATGTTAGACACAGCATTTAGACAATCGCCGGTGTTTTCTAGAAAGGCTGGCATGATATCAGGAGAAGAAGCGTATAATTGGGTGTCATCAGCATAGAGATGGTGCTGGAACCCAAATCTACTGATTGTTTGACCAATAGAGGCAGTGTACAAGGAGAAGAGGAGGGGGCCTAGAGCCGATCCTTGAGGAACCCCAATAGTAAGGGGAAGGTGAGAGGAGGAGGAACCAGCAAAAGATACAGTAAAGGAGCGGTCAGAGTGATAGGAGGAGAACCAGGGGAGAGCGGTGTCCTTGAGGCCAATGGAACGGAGCATAGTGAGGAGGATCTAATGATCCACAGTGTCGAATGCTGCAGAGAGATCCAAGAGAATTAGCATGGAGTAATGACCATTTGATTTAGCTGTTAGTAGATCATTAGAGACTTTAGTGAGGGCAGTTTCAGTAGAGTGTAAAGAGCGGAAACCGGATTGGAAAGGGTCGAGAAGAGAGTTATCAAAGAGGTAGCGGATAAGACAGGAGTGGACCCGGCGTTCCAGGAGTTTAGAGATGAAGGGAAGATTAGAGACAGGTCTATAGTTAGCGGCACAGTTTTGGTCGAGAGATGGCTTTTTAAGTAGTGGATGTATGATGGCATGCTTAAATGAGGAGGGAAAGATACCAGAAGAGAGAGAGAGGTTAAATATCTTAGTTAGGTGAGGGGTGACAGCAGGGGAAAGGGACTGGAGGAGATGTGAAGGAAATGGGTCACTGGTGCAAGTGGTTGGCGAGAAGATGCAAGGAGCCTGCTTACTTCTTCTTCTGTGACTGGTTCAAAATCAGAGAGTGAGCCAGATGCAGTGGGGGAGGGAGGACAGTGCATGGTATGAGGTGATTGGGAGATAATTTCCTGTCGAATCTGGTCAATTTTTTCTTTGAAGTAATTGGCCAGTTCGTCAGCTCGGAGCTCCGTGGTTGGGGCCTGTACTCTTGGGTTGAGTAGAGAATGAAATGTGTCAAAGAGACGTTTCAGGTTATTGGACAGTGCACACCACCCCCCAGTAAATACCTCCTTCCTATCTTTGGTGTCTTCAGCTCCCCTAATGTGGAGCAATTACCACCCATCTGCACTTCTGCAGCGTCGGCGAGTGATGTCAGCAGCGTGATCACATGACATGATCACACTGCTGATGTTGCTCTGGCCCGACGGTCAGAGCTTCATTTGTACGAGTGTCTGTTGCACTAGGAGCCAGCGCGCTGCAGTCTCTATGCCAGCTGTCAGCTTGACAGCTGACTCAGAGAACTGCCGACTCCCAGTCCTGGAGGTGGCAGAAAGCCGCCGCCAGGGGAGACACTTCAGACCGCTGCATTAGGCTGCCTGACTGCGTCCCCTGCTGGCTGCATCCGGGGCACACGCCCCCCTTAGATATGCCTCTTGGTGACAGTGTGTATTGGTGAGGGATGACTGTGTATGGGGGAGGTTTGACAGTGTGTATGTAAGGAGGAAGACTGGGCTGCGGGTGCCTGTACCGAGCCGGGTCCGGAAATGTTGCGGCTGCCTCCCATATTGCCTGGGGGAAGAAATGAGAAGCCGAACCAACCTCATGACCCGGGAAGACGGAGTAAGATAAAAGGAAAAGCGCGCCCCTCAGTGGGCAGTTTGGCGTGAACCAGCAGCAGCGCGCAGCCAGGGGAGCAGCGTGCTCCTTCCCCTGAGCTGCGACAGGCTGCATTGGATCATATGCGGAGGAGGAACATAAAGGACACGATAAGTTGATAATTGGACTGTTGCTATTCTGCACTTGCTTCTTTTCTTTGTCATTAACTCTTTAACCATTTGTTACTCCCTGCAAGGAGATAACCCCTTGTTAATTAAACTGTTAAAGTTGTTAACCCTTGCTCTGCCTCCTATCTGTCACTGCATCTCACAACCTGCTTACATGTATGGGTGAGGGGTGACAGTGAGTATGGATGAGGGGTGACAGTGTGTTTGGGTGAGGAGTGACAGTGTATATGGGGGAGGGGTATCAGTGTATATTGGGGAGGGGTGACAGTGTATATAGGGAAGGGGTCACAGCATGTATGGGGGAGGGGTGACTGTGTATGGGGGAGGGGCGACAGTATGTATGGGGAGAGGGGCAACGGTGTGCATGGTGGAGTGGTGATTGTGCCTTGAGGAGTGGTGACAGTGTGCATGGGCGAGTGGTGACAGTGTGCATGGGCGAGGGGTGACAATGTGCATGAGCGAGGGGCGACAATGTGTATTGGGGAGGGGTGACAGTGTGTATGGGGAGTGTGACAGTGTATATGGGGAGCAAGGCTGCCGTCAGTCCTGCGAAGTTAATTTATATTTTACCACTGCATTCTGGGATAAGTGAAGACTCAAGGGACACCGGATTTTGGCTGTTGCAGTGGAAAAGAGGACATCAGAAGACCGAACAAATTTTGCCACGGCGTTCACAGCTTTTACATCATATAAACATTAAGAACATGGAATAGGCTAATAGCCATTTGGTGAACTGCATTGCATGCTACATGTTCAGACTGACCAGTGGAAAAGCCAAACTTCACCTGCCAGAAATGAAGCTTGTGTCCATGTTGGAGGAAAAGTTGCAAAGTCTAGAAGAGAGGTTAGCTACATTGAAAATTATTAGGGAAGGTGAGGAGTTCTTAGGCCTCTTTCACACATCAGGTTTTCGCCGTCAGGCGCGATCCGGCGCTTTTGACAGAAACCGGATCCGGCGAAATGCAATGCCGGATCCGGTTTCCCCCCCATTGACTTGCATTTGCGCCGGATCGCGCCGGATGGCCATGCGTTTCATCCGGTTTTCGCCGGATCCGGCAATGTGTCGCAATGTGTCGCGATCCGGCGTCTGGAAAAAACGTCTACTGTAACGTTTTTTGTCTCCGGCGAAAAAGCCGGACACGCCGGATCCGGCGCGTCCGGCTTTTTCACACAATGAAAGCCTATGAGCGCCGCAATGCGCCGGATCCGGCGAAAGCCTGATCCGGCGGCCGGATCCGGTTTTTTGGTCTGAGCATGCTCAGTAGCTCTGCCCACAAGACATATATAAAAGCAAGACAGTGGGACCCACAGCCACACCCAACATGCCACCCAAGACAGCAACCAGGCGCAGGAGAAGGCAGGAGACATCTGCAGCAGCACCATCAGCACCACCCCAATTGGAGCAGCATGCTGAACAACGGGAGGGGAGTCCAGCAGCAGATGAGAGACGGTAATTATCAAATCACCCATTCCTCCAAACTAGGGCTATTGAATATCAAGATATTCATTGGCCCTTTGTTTCTCTTTATTCAACAGCCGCCCAATAGATGCAGCAGCAGCAGCAGCAGCAGCAATGGCAGCAGCTGGAACACCACCCACAGGCATGGAGTGTGGCCACCAGGAAGACAGCACATCATCTTCTGGGAGCCCTCCCTCGCATCGTCAGCGTTTGACGGTAAGTTTTTATTTCCAAAATCCATCTTCTCTGTAATATATGTCTATTCATGGCCTTTTATTTCAAAACAGGAATCACAAGATGAAGAGGAGCTCCCAGAAGAAGAAGGAAGGGGTGGACAGACACCTGGAGTGGGCTCACAATTGGTAAGTTTTTTGCATCAAACGCAGAAACACAACATCACACTACACACAACACATAGAAAACAATGTTCTGCAGACCACACACAGCAAACAAATGCCTACATCCAAAGACATAACTTTTTTTGTTTTCTTCTCTAGTCTTCCCAATCTGGTGCTTGGCCAAGAGGTGCTCGCAGTGCCTCCCAGGGTCGTCGGCGACAGCAACGCGGCGGTCACCAGCGTGTAAGTATAAATATTTTTGCTTTGTTTTTTTGCACTTTTTATTTCATTTCTTTTGTGGAGGCTAATTATGTTATTTTTGTCTTTTTCTTTAACAGCCTTCACAGCGTGCTCCCGACTCTGACGTTGAGGATGGAGGGATTGATGTGGACCGCCTCATCGATCTCATCAGAGAAAGGGAGCCGCTCTGGAATATGGCTGACCGCCGCCACGCTGACCTGATCGTTACCCGACGACTCTGGGAGGAAATCTGTTCGCTCCTTGTGGGCCGCTGGGAGGACCTCGATGTTCGGGCCCAGATTACAGAGCGTAAGTATATACAGTACCGGTTGCTTGATTTAAACCAGTGTTTCCCGAACTCCAGTCCTCGTGGTCCCCACGGATCATGTGTTCAGGATTTCTATTTACTATGGAAATCCTGAAAACATGACCCCTGGGGACCATGAGGACTGGAGTTTGGGAAACACTGATGTTGTATACTAACCACTCCTTTCTCGTTTCAGGGAACAGAATTGTGAATCGGTGGCGGTCTGTGAGAGATCGTTTCAAGAAGGAGTTCAATAAAGAGATGCGGGCCCCGAGTGGATCTGGAGGACGCAGGAGCAAGTACCAGTACGCAGAAGCCCTGTCGTTCCTCCGGGAAACAATGGTCACCAGAAGGTAAATATTACACACCACATGTGAAAAAAAATGTTAGATGTAAATTTTTTTTTCAGCCAGGGCCATACCATGTCAGTATTTTAATTGTTTTTTTTTCTCTTTATTCCACAGCACGGTGAGCAGCACTCGGGAGCCGGCACGATTGGACCCTTCTGAGGCGATCCCTGAGGAGACCGGCACCGAGGGACACTTCGACCGCCCCGGTACATCTGCACCTTCCCAGCCTTCCAACACATTCGACCCATCTGTCCCATCCACCAGCACAGGAGCATCGTGGCCGCCTACATTACATGAAGCTGCTGGTGAGGAGATCGCTTTCCCTTTACCCCACCCTTCTGCCCCTGCCACCTCTAGTACAAACCATGCATTCAGAAGCAAGATCTTCGCCAAACCACACCTTTTTCAGGTCTGTTGTGGAGCGCATGGAAACGCTCTCTCCTGCTCAGCAGATGCATGTAATGCATTCATGCCACGCTGCTCTCCAGCAAGTTACCTCCCAACCTCCTCCTCCTCCTCCCACCACAGTAGTTCCTCCACCTGCACCCCCTCCAGCCACTTTCCATCCTCCCCCTCCTATTACATCTACACCCCCTCCAGCCACTTTCCATCCTCCCCCTCCTATTACATCTACACCCCCTCCAGCCACTTTCCATCCTCCCCCTCCTATTACATACCATCCACCTCCAGCCACTTTCCATCCTCCCCCTCCTATTACATACCATCCACCTCCCCAGCACCATCCACCTCCCCAGCACCATCCACCTCCCCAGCACCATCCACCTCCCCAGCACCAGCCACCTCCCCAGCACCAGCAACCTCCCCAGCACCAGCAACCTCACCAGTACCAGCAACCTCCACAGTACCTGCAAACTCCCCAGTACCAGCAACCTCCCCAGTACCAGACATCTCCCCACTTCCAGCAACCTGCCCCGTACCAGACATCTCCCCACTTCCAGCAACCTGCCCCGTACCAGACATCTCCCCACTTCCAGCAACCTGCCCCGTACCAGATATCTCCCCACTTCCAGCAACCTGCCCCGTACCAAACTCCTTCCCCATACAACTTGCCATCAACATCATCTGCTCCTACAGTCCCTGCCCAACCCTCCACTCCACCACCCACCACCTCTTCTGCTTCCCACATGTCCACCCATTCTGTAGTTTTTTCCACACCTTCACCTCTAACTGTTCCTTCCCCACCACGATCCCAGTCCTCTCTCCACACTCCCAGTGTCGAAGTGTCCCGCAGCCCCTACAGCAGTATTTCCACCACACACTACACAGAATTATAATGTGTGTATTTAAATAAAAATGACCAGTTTTATGGTTTCAGTTTTATAGTTTCAAATTTTTATTAAACATGTTTATTAAAATTTTAAAAAAGTTTACTAAAAAAAACATTTTTCAATAAAAGTTAAATTATTTTTCACTAGTTGTCTGTCATTTCTTTCTGCGGCGAAAAAGGTTAAATACAGGGTATTTAAAAGGTGAAATGGTATTCAAAACTAGGTATATAACTGTGGGTAAATTTTAGCTTTTTGCCACAGTTGTGTTCCTGGTTGTGTTTGAAGCAAAGTATTTCACCTAAAAAGTTGTGTTTATTGTTGGTGATTTCCTAACAATGTACACAACTTTTGTTAAAAGGTGAAATACTTTGCATAAAACACAACCAGGTACACACCTGTGGCCTAAAGCTAAAAATAGAGACCATGACAAGATAGCCAACTTTGGTTGGCAAAGGTATATACTGTTGGTACAGAAGGTACACAAGTTTGGTTAGGGCACAAATCTTTCACACTCTGTCATCCTGCCAGTGTACTCTGCCTTGAGGTGACATAAAGTATAGTGCAAAATTGTCCCTCATTACTGAAACCGTCACAGAACTTCTAGTGGTAATGTCATGGTAATCTTGCAAGGTGGTTTCTTCAGAGGTGTCCTCAATGGAAATGGGTTCCTTGCATATAACAAAATTGTGAAGTACCACGCACGCTTTGATCACCTCGTCCACAGTTTCTGTCTTGAGGTTGATCGCAGTCAATAGGAATACCAAAGGTACATTCAACCATTCTTCTTGCTCTTGTGAGGCGGTAATTAAAAATGCGTTTTGGTCTTGTCAATCCTCTGCTAGAGTACGGTTTCAAAAGGTGTTCTGACAGCTGGAAGGCTTCATCCCCTACACAGACAAATGGCATAGGTGGACCAGATGTTTGCGGCAGCGGTCTAGGTGGTGGGAACTGGAAGGTGTTTCCATACAGTTTACGCCCCATGGCAGACAGTTTGAAAACTTGAGAGTCATTGGAGCGGCCATAGGCCCCAATATCAACCGCAATAAATTTGTATTCCGCGTCAGCGATGGCCATGAGGACAATTGAAAAATATTTCTTGTAATTGAAATATTCCGATCCAGATCCAGCTGGCTTTACAATGCGGATATGTTTCCCGTCCACAGCGCCCAAGCAGTTTGGAAACTGACATATCTGTTGAAACTTGTCAGCAATTTCAATCCACCTCTCTGTTGTGGGCTCTGGTAAAAACTCTTCAGCTAAGGAGTCCCACAGTGCACGGCATGTGTACTTCACAATTCCAGATATGGTGGAAATCCCGAGTCTGTACTGGAAATGCAGTGACGAAAGGGATTCTCCAGTTGCAAGAAATCTGTGGGGAATTAACAAACAATAAATTAGTTTTAAATCACAGCATTACATACCAAAACTGACCTAACACTTGGAGATACAAACTACCACCAACAAGATTGCAGTGAAAGTGTGCTCTGATGCGATCATATCCAATAAATGTGGCTTACCTTAAAGTCACCATCAGACGCTCTGCGGGTGAAACGGAGAAGCGGCAATAGGTGTCCGCTTTTCTTATGAGGTGTGCAATGCGCTCCACCAAGTAATCAAAATTCTCCATTTTCATCCTAACATATCCAAAAAATTTATCCGGGTTTCGTCGAAGGTCCATGCATAGTGTAGAATAGACCCCACGCGTCATTCTCTTGGCTGTGATGGGGTGGATCCACAAACGTCGTCTACGATGCCTGATGCGCTGCTGTCTCGCTCTCTCCTTCTCCAGAACTATCACCCTCAAACGATTTGCCTCCGCTGTAAAATCCGCCAAATTCTTCAAAATATTTCCAATGACAACATCCATCTTCGCCAGTAAACTTGCTCTTCTCTCCAACCTGCACTTTCTCCTCTACAACCTGTCAAAGAAGGGCTGTAGGAACATGCTATATATAGTTTTCCAGTAGCCAATCCCGTTCGGAAGGCCACAAGGGTCAATTTTAAAAACCGGATCCGGCGTAATCCGTCGAAAAACGGATAGAAAAACAGATGAACCGGATGAGACGGATCCGGTTTTGTCTGTCAAGAAAAAGACGGATCCGGCAGAAAACCGGATCCGTCACATCAGGTTTTACTAAACATTTGCCGGATCCGGCGTTCCGGCACGACGCCGGATCGCGCCTGACGCCGAAAACCTGATGTGTGAAAGTAGCCTTAGACACAGCAGAAGTACCTCTTCAGAAAACAGGAAGAGAAGAAATTAGAAGTGCACCTGAAGAAACAGAGGAATGGAAGCATCAAGCATGTGACCCAGAGAAGCAGGAGGATCAGGAGGCAGTCAGCACCCATACTGCTCAGAAACCAGTATCAGGCTCTCATACAGGAGAATGACAATCAAATATATCAAGATAAGACTTTGCCCACAAAGAACAACCTTGTAAGCACTCAGAGTCCTCTTGGATGGAGAAAAAAAAAATGTTGTGACGAAGAAACGGATAGTTGTGGCGATGGGGAATTTCCTGTTGAGGGGAACAGAGGCCAATATCTGCAGACCGGAGATAACCTCAAGAGAAATGTGCTGTCCTCCATGTGTAAAAATTAAAGAGGTGTCTGACAGGATATCAAGACTCTTCAGACCTACAGATGACTACCCATTCCTGCTAATACATGTGGGGATAAATGACACTGCAAGAAAGGACCTGGAAACCATCTGCAGTGACTCTGAAGACATAGGTAAGAAATAACTGGGATCGCAGGTCGTCTTCTCATCCATCTCCCAGTGGATGGCCATGGAACAAATAAATGTGGAGAAGGTGTTGCATTGTATGTTTAAAGCTTCAGTCTCTGTGGAGATATATACGCTTTTCTGAGACTGGGAGTTCTTTGGAAACTGTTTGGGTAAGAATACAAGGAGAGATCAATGGAAAGGACACTATTGTAGGCATTTACTATAGGCCACCTGGGCAATCCGAAGATATGGATGAACTGTTTATGCATCAAATGGCCAAGTTCTCCCAAAAAAATATGATGTGATCATGGGGGATTTCATTTATCCAGACGTTTGTTGGGAATCTATCTCAGGGAAAAGTAACAGGTCCAACAAGTTCTTATCTTCTCTGGCTGACAACTTTATCTTCCAAAAGGTTGAGCAGAAAACAAGAGGATCTGCTACCTTGAATCTAATCCTTATAAAACAGGAAATGGTTGAGGAGGAAAGGGCTGCTGGGACCCAAGGAGGCAACAATCATGGTATCATAGAATTTTGGATAACTAGAGGAGGAAGACCTGTAAAGACTCAGACTTCAAGGTTGAATTTCAGAAAGGCAGATTTTAAGGGACTCAGAATGAAGATAGGAGGGATCCAATGGCTGGATGTTCTAAAGGATAGAAATGTCCAGGAAGGATGGGAAATTTTGAAAAATGAGATTCTCAAAGCATAATCGTTAACAATCCCTAAATGAGGGAAGAATAGGAAACATTAAAGGAAACCAGGATGGATGAACACGGAACTTAAATACATGCTGAAAAGGAGGAAATAAATGTTTATCAAATGGAAAGAGGGAGGCATATAAAAATAAGAATATAATGCTGCCTGCGGAACCTGCAGGGCGCACATCAGATTAGCGAAAGCTCATAATGAATTAAGGCTTGTAAGAGATGTCAAAAGCAAAATAAGAAAGGATTTTGGGAGAATGTCAAAGTAAAAAGTCAAATATGCTATAGGATTTTTACAGGATGAAATTGGTGAAATGGTCAAAAAATGATGTTGAGAAGGCCAAACTTAAATTCCTATTATGCATCTGTTTTCTCTCAGAAAGTAAATGTAGCATCAACTGATCTTCACTGTACTTTGGAAGGAATCCACACTATCCATAAAAAGAGAGATGGTGAGGGAGCATTTAGCTAATTTACATGAATTCAAGTCTCCAGGTCCAGATGAATTACATCCTATGGTACTGAAGGAAATAGCATTGTAAATTATTGAACCACTCTTCATAATCTTTGAAAATAAAGTATCTCTTACAATCCTTATTGAAAAAAATTATCAAGTATGGAATAGACAAGGAAACTGTTAGGTGGATTCATAACTGCTCAGTGATTGGACTCAAAGATTGTTAATAAATGGTTGCACATCCAGATGGAAGAATGACTCAAGTGGGGTACATCAAGGCTCTGTCCTAAGCCCAGTGTTCTTCAACATCTTTATTAATGATACAGATTAAGGAATTGAGGGTAAACTGATTAAATTTGCTGATGACACAAAGCTAGAAGGGATAGATAACACTAGAGGAGAGAGAGGATTCAAAAAGATCTAAACAAACTGGAACTGTGGGCAGCAACTAACAGAATGGTTTTTATCAGGGAGAAATGCAAAGTCCTAAATCTGGGCAAGAAAAATGAAAAAAGCATATAAAGAATGGGAGGAATAGAATTAAGCAACAGCACATGTGAAAAAGCCTATGGTATACTAATAGATCACAGACTGCACACTTCTGTATTTCTCACCCACTTATGATTTTGGCTACAAATACTGATCATGTGAATGTGGCCTTAGTGATGTACTATGCTTGCCATGGCAATTTTCACGGTGCCCCTGTCCACACTCAGTATTCATAGGAAACCTCAAACACTCAATGACAACATTCCCCTCCCTAAACCCCCCTCCTTGTGGATTATGGAGAACCTCCTATATTTTGATACACATTGATTGCAAATGTATTTTTCCCTTTCTCTGAGCTGTTGCTAAAGATATATCTTTCTCGTCGAAAACATGACTGGCTTTCAATTAGACACTGTTAAAAAAAATAAAGGGAACACTTAACCAACAGAATATAACTCCAAGTAAATCAAACTTCTGTGAAATCAAACTGTCCACTTAGGAAGCAACACTGATTGACAATCAATTTCACATGCTGTTGTGCAAATGGAATAGACAACAGATGGAAATTATTGGCAATTATCAAGACACACTCAATAAGGAGTGGCTCTGCAGGTGGGGACACAGACCACATCTCAGAACCAATGCTTTCTGGCTGATGTTTTGGTCACTTTTGAATGTTGGTTGTGCTTTCACACTCGTGGTAGCATGAGACGGACTCTACAACCCACACAAGTGGCTCAGGTAGTACAGCTCATCCAGGATGGCACATCAATGTGAACTGTGGCAAGAAAGTTTGCTGTGTCTGTCAGCGTAGTGTCCAGAGGCTGGAGGCGCTACCAGGAGACAGGCCAGTACAGCAGGAGACGTGGAGGGGGCCAGAGGAGGGCAACAACCCAGCTAAAGGACCGCTACCTCGGCCTTTGTGCAAGGATGAACAGGAGGAGTACTGCCAGAGCCCTGCAAAATGACCTCCAGCAGGCCACAAATGTGCATGTGTCTGCACAAACGGTCAGAAACTGACTCTATGAGGATGGTCTGAGGGCCCGACGTCCACAGATGGGGGTTGTGCTCACAGCCTAACACCATGCAGGATGCTTGGCATTTGCCACAGAACACCAGGATTGGAAAATTCGCCACTGGCGCCCTGTGCTCTTCACAGATGCAAGCAGGTTCAGACTGAGCACATGTGACAGACATGACAGAGTCTGGAGATGCCGTGGAGAGTGATCTGCTGTCTGCAACATCCTTCAGCATGACCGGTTTGGCAGTGGGTCAGTAATGGTGTGCGGTGGCATTTCTTTGGAGGGCCGCACGGTGTTGGGCTGTGAGCACAACCCCCATCTGTGGACGTCAGGCACTCAGACCATCCTCATGGAGTCGGTTTCTAACCATTTGTGCAGACCAATGCACATTTGTGGCCTGCTGGAGGTCATTTTGCAGGGCTCTGGCAGTGTTCCTCCTTGAACAAAGGCTGAGGTAGTGGACCTGCTTCTGGGTTGTTGTTTCCATCTGTTGTCTATTCCATTTGCACAACAACATGTGAAATTGATTGTCAATCAGTGTTGCTTCGTAAGTGGACAGTTTGATTTCACAGAAGTTTGATTTACTTGGCGTTATATTCTGTTGTTTAAGTGTTGCCTTTATTTTTTTTTAGCAGTGTATTATGTATATTGACCTGTGTTGGTCCCTTCCCTTGCTTTTCCTTTTTTGTTTTAGGTGAATACACACCAGTTGTTTCTATTGCTGATAGCTTTATTTATGAATTTTTTCAACACTAAATATATATGTGGTCAAAGTTATGAAAACCTTAATTTGGAAGATGTTTGTGTCCACAAGCAAATATATTGTACTGATGCTTTTGTTTATATTTCTGTTATGTAGAAAACCCTTGAAAAAGGCCATAAAGGCCAAAACGTTGGGATTATTTTTCTGTTTTTCATTATCGGCTGTGGATTTCCAAAATAAAACATATATACTTTTATTTAATTTATTATGGACTGAAATCAATGAGTGCTTGAGGTTTCCTAGAAAAATATTCAGAATTGAGAGTCCTCAGTGGTTGATACCTTTTAATGGCTAACTGAAAAGATGGTAACACATTGCCCGCTTACGAGACTACTCAGCTCTCTTCATCAGGCATTGACTAATACAAAATCTGAAGAATCACATATTTATAGACAACACAGCACAGAAATAGCGCAATAGATAAGGCAAGTGACGTGAAGCAGAACTATCATTATGGGGGAGTGATAGACAGTTATGGCCATAAATATTGGAACAGTTCATAGATAAGGAGTCTGGATGTTTTATTGTCCTCAGATTGGGGTCTGGCAATGTGTTGTGATGCCTCCAAAAGGTCTTAGGAGCAAATTCCTTAATTACAATAAAACATCCACTCCTTATCTATGAACTGTCAGAGGGGTGATGGCAGTGAGTCCCACTGAGTAACTCAAATCTGGGACTGTTCGCTGTTTACGGGACAGTTAGGACCTGTAGATTTATTTTTTTGTTCCTTCATTCACAGTCGGAGCTGCCAGAACTTTCTCATCTTTATGCAGCTTCACTATACGACATCAGGATTTTTTGTGTCAGTAAGGCCTTGTGCACATGTAGCAGAAATACTGTGTTTTTTGTTTTCTGCAGGATCAGCAACAAACTACACAATAACGATCTTCTCTGATTGTTGCACTTTTGATGCATTTTTTAGACCTTTTCCCCCTTCAGGCATTTTTAGTGCAGATGTGTTTGGTGTGTTTTTTTTATAGCACAGAAAAGTTTTGATTCTGCACTTAACCCCTTAACACAGTCCATCATTGGACATCTCCCCTGCTTTGATGAGCGCTCCGGCGGTGAGCCCGCATAAACGCCTGGACATGTCAGCTGTTTTGAACAGCTGACATGTGCCCACAATAGGTGCAGGTGGAATCACTATCCACCTGTGCCTATTAACCCATTAAACGCCGCTGTCAAATGCTGACAGCGGCGATTAACCGGCGCTTCTGGCCGCTGGGCCGGAAATGCGCGCATCGCTGACCCCATCACGTAATCGGGGTCAGCGATGCGTTGGCATAACAACCAGAGGTATCCTGGAGTCCTCTATGGTTGTTGTTGCCGCATTGCTATGAACACCACCCGGTGGTCGGCACTCATAGCAATGCAGTAAATCTGCTACATATAGGCGATCTGCTCGTTGCCTATATGTAGCAGAGCCAATCAAGTATGGCATGCTTCTAGCCTCCCATGGAGGCTATTGAAGCATGCCAAAATTAAAAAAAAATGTTTTAAAAAATATGAAAAAAAAAAATAAAAATTCAAATCACCCCCCATTCGCCCCATTCAAAATAAATTAAAAAAAAAACCCGCACATACACATATTTGGTATTGCCGCATTCAGAATTGCCCGATCTATCAATAAAAAAAGGTTGAACCCAGTCGCTAAGCGACGTAGCGAGAAAAAAAATCAAAAACCCAGAATTACGTTTTTTTGGTCGCTGTGACATTGCATTCAAATTCAATAACAGGTGATCAAAAGAACGTATCTGCACAAAAAATGGTATCATTAAAAATGTCAACTTGGTGCGCAAAAAATACGCCCTCACCTGACCCGAGATCATGAAAAATGGAGGCGCTACGGGTCTCGGAAGATGACGCAATTTCTTTTTTTTTTTAGCAAACTTTGGAATTTTGTTTCACCACTTAGACAAAAAAGAACCTAGACATGTTTGGTGTCTATGAACTCATAATGACCTGGAGAATCATAATGGCAGGTCAGTTTTAGCATTTAGTGAACCTAGCAAAAAAGCCAAACAAAAACCAAGTGTGGGATTGCACTTTTCTTTTGCAATTTCACTGCACTTGGAATTTTTTTCCCATTTTATAGTACACAACATGGTTAAACCAATGGTGTCTTTCAAAAGTACAATTCGTCCCACAAAAAACGAGCCCTCACATGGCCATATTGACTAAAAAATAAAAAGTTATGGCTCTGGAAAGAAGGGGAGCGAAAAACGAAAATATCCCCGATCCTTAACCCCTTCATGACCCAGCCTATTTTGACCTTAATGACCTGGCCATTTTTTGCAATTCTGACCAATGTCCCTTTATGAGGTAATAACTCAGGAACGCTTCAACGCATCCTAGCGATTCTGAGATTGTTTTTTTGTGACATATTGGGCTTCATGATAGTGGTAAATTTAGGTCGATAATTTTTGCGTTTATTTGTGAAAAAAATGGAAATTTGGTGAAAATTTTGAAATTTTCAAATTTTGAATTTTTATTCTGTTAAACCAGAGAGTTATGTGACACAAAATAGTTAATAAATAACATTTCCCACATGTCTACTTTACATCAGCACAATTTTGGAAACAACATTTTTTTTCGTTAGGAAGTTATAAGGGTTAAAAGTTGACCAGCAATTTCTCATTTTTACAACAAAATTTACAAAACCATTTTTTTTAGGGACCACCTCACATTTGAAGTCACTTTGAGGGGTCTATATGGCAGAAAATACCCAAAAGTGTCACCATTCTAAAAACTGCACCCCTCAAGCTACTCAAAACTACATTCAAGAAGATTATTAACCCTTCAGCTGCTTCACAGGAACTAAAACAACATGGAATGAAAAAATGGACATTTTAATTTTTCCAACCAAAATTTTCTTTTAGCATCAGTTTTTTCATTTTCACATGGGTAACAGGATAAAATGTATACAAAAATTTGTTGGGAAATTTCTCCTGAGTACACCGATACCTCATATGTGGTCATAAACCACTGTTTGGGCGCACGGCAGGGCTCAGAAGGCAAGGAGCGCCATTTTACTTTTTGAATGTAAAATATGCTTGAATATTTAGCGGTTGCCATGTCGCGTTTTAAGAGTACCTGTGTGCCTAAACATTGGAGCTCCCCCACAAGTGACCCCATTTTGGAAACTAGACCCTCCAAGGAACTTATCTAGATGCATAGTATGCACTTTGAACCCCCAGGTGCTTCACAAATTGATCTGTAAAAAAAAAAGTACTTTTTTTTTTCACAAAAATTTTATTTAGCCTCAGTTTTTTCATTTTCACATGGGCAACAGGATAAAATGGATCCTAAAATTTGTTGGGCAATTTCTCCTGAGTACATCAATATCTCATATGTGGTCATAAACCACTGTTTGGGCGCACCGCAGGGCCCGGAAGGGAAGGAGCGCCATGTGACTTTTTGATTGGAAAATTATCTCCAATCGTTAGCGGACACCATGTCGCATTTGGAGAGCCCCTGTGTGCCTAAACATTGGAGCTCCCCCACAAGTGACCCCATTTTGGAAACTAGACCCCCGAAGGAACTTATCTAGATGTGTGGAGAGCACTTTGAACCCCCAAGTGCTTCACAGAAGTTTATAACGCAGAGCAGTGAAAATAAAAAATAATTTTTTTTTGCTCAAAAATTATTTTTTAGCCCGCTATTTTTTATTTTCACAAGGCTAACAGGAGAAATTGAACCACAAAAGTTGTTGTGCAATTTGTCCTGAGTACACTGATACCCCATATGTCGGGGGGGAACCACTGTTTAGGAGCACGGGAGAGCTCAGAAGGGAAGGAGCGCCATTTTGGAATGCAGACTTTGATGGAATGTTCTGCGGGCATCATGTTGCGTTTGCAGAGCCCCTATGTGTCTAAACAGTAGAAACCCCCACAAGTGACCCCATTTTGGAAACTAGAACCCCAAGGAGCTTATCTAGATGTGTAGTGAGCACTCTGAATCCCCAAGTGCTTCACAGAAGTTTATAAATGCAGAGCCATGAAAATAAAAAATATTTTTTTTTCCTCAAAAATGATTTTTTAGCCCGCTATTTTTTATTTTCCCAAGGGTAACAGGATAAATTGGACCCCAAAAGTTGTTGTCCAGTTTGTCCTGAGTACACTGGTACCCCATATGTGGGGGAAACCACTGTGTGAGCGCACGGCATGGCTCAGAAAGGAAGGAGCGTCATTTGACTTTTTGAATGGAAAATTAGCTCCAATCGTTAGCGGACACCATGTCGTGTTTGCAGAGCCCCTGTGTGCGTAAACTTTGGAGCTCCCCCACAAATGACCCCATTTTGGAAACTATACCCCCTAAGGAACTTATCTAGATGCATAGTGAGCACTTTGAACCCCCAGGTGCTACACAGAAGTTTATAACGCAGAGCCGTTAAAATAAAAATATTTTTTTTCCTCAAAAAATAAATTTTTAGCCTGCTAGTTTTTATTTTCACAAAGGTAACAGGTTAATTGGACCCCAAAAAAAGTTGTTGTCCAGCTTGTCCTGAGTACGCTGGTACCCCATATGTGGGGGGGACCACTGTTTGGGCACACGTTGGGGCTCAGAAGGGAAGTAGTGATGTTTTGAAATGCCGACTTGATGGAATGGTCTGTGGGCGTCATGTTATGTTTGCAGAGCCCCTGATGTACCTAAACAATGCAAACCCCCCTCAAATGACCCCATTTTGGAAACTAGATCACCCAAGGAACTAATATAGATGTGTGGTGAGCACTTTGAACCCCCAAGTGCTTCACAGAAGTTTATAACGCAGAGCCGTGAAAATAAAAAATATTTTTTTTTCCTCAAAAAATGATTTTTAGTCCACTATTTTTTATTTTCACAAGGGTAACAGGATAAATTGGACCCCAAAAGTTGTTGTCCAGTTTGTCCTGAGTACGCTGGTACCCCATAAGTGGGGGGGACCACTGTTTGGGCACACGTTGGGGCTCGGAAGGGAAGTAGTGACGCTTTGAAATGAAGACTTGATGGAATGGTCTGTGGGCATCATGTTACGTTTGCAGAGCCCCTGATGTACCTAAACAGTGCAAACCCCCCACAAATGACCCCATTTTGGAAACTATATCACTTAAGGAACTAATCTAGATGTGAGGTGAGCACTTTGAACCCCCAAGTGCTTCACAGAAGTTTATAACGCAGAGCTGTGAAAATAAAAAAATATTTTTTTTTCCTCAAAAAAATGATTTTTAGCCCACTATTTTTTATTTTCACAAGGGTAACAGGATAAATTGGACCCCAAAAGTTGTTGTCCAGTTTGTCCTGAGTACGCTGGTACCCCATATATGGGGGGGGACCACTGTTCGGGGACACGTTGGGGCTCGGAATGGAAGTAGTGACGTTTTGAAATGCTGACTTGATGGAATGGTCTGTGGGCGTCATGTTACATTTGCAGAGCCCCTGATGTACCTAAACAGTGGAAACCCCCCACAAGTGACCCCATTTTGGAAACTAGACCCCCCAAGGAACTTATCCAGATGTGTGGTGAGCACGTTGAACCCCCAAGTGCTTCACAGAAGTTTATAACGTAGGACCGTGAAAATAAAAAATCTTTTTTTTCCGCAAAAATAATTATTTTAGTCCCCATTTTTTTATTTTCCCAATTGTAACAGGAGAAATTAGACCCCCAAAGTTGTTGTGCAATTTTTCCTGAGTACCCTGATACCCCATAAGTGGGGGTACACCACTGTTTGGGCACACGTCGGGGCTCGAAATGGAGGGAGCACCGTTTGACTTTTTGAACGCAAAATTGGCTGGAATAAATGGTGGCTCCATGTCGCGTTTGGAGACCCCGTGATGTGCCTAAACAGTGGAAACCCCTCAATTCTATCTCCAACCCTAACCCCAACACACCCCTAACCCTAATCCCAACCCTAATCATAACCCTAACCACAACCCTAATCCCAACACACCCCTAACGAAATCCCAACTCTAACCCTAACCACAAGCCTAACCGTAATCCCAACCCCAACCCAACCCTAATCCCAATTCCAACCCTAACCCTAATTCCAACCCTAACCCTAAGTCCAACCCTAACCTTTAGTCCAACCCTAACCCTATTTCTAACCCTAACCCTAATTCCAACCCTAGCCCTAACCCTAGCCCTAACCCTAGCCCTAACCCTAACCCTAGCCCTAGCCCTAGCCCTAACCCTAACCCTGGACCTAACCCTAATGGAAAAAAAAAATATATTTTTTTTTTATTTTATTATTTGTCCCTACCTATGGGGGTGATAAGGGGGGCGGTGATTTACTTTTTTTTTTATTTTGACCACTATGAAAGTTTATCATAGTGATCAAAATAAATGAATGAATCTGCAGCGTTGCCGATTCGATTTGGCGCACTGCGCATGCGCCCGCCATCTTCCAAGATGGCGGCGCCCATGACGCTGGATGGCGGGACACCGGGACGGATAGCGGGAGGTCGGAGGCACAAAGGAGGGTGAGAGTGGGTGACCGGAGGGCTGGGGGGGCGGAGGGAAGGTGGGGGGGCAGATTATGACGGCGGCTGCCGATCGGTGCCGTCAGACGGTGGCGGCAGCCGATCGGTGCCATCAGTCAGTGTGGGGGGGGGTCGAGTCTCGGTGTCCAGCCATGTCCGATGCTAATTCAGCATCGGCCATGGCTGGATTGTAATATTTCACCAATTTTCATTGGTGAAATATTACAATCGCTCTGATTGGCAGTTTCACTTTTAACAGCCAATCAGAGCGATCGTAGGCACGTGGGGGCTAAGCCACACCCCCAGGTGTTCACTCTGAAGGGTCCTTTGTGTGCGGGTCGGGTGACCTTTCAGTGACCCCGGTCACCCGACCCGCAGGGGGGCTATTTATAGCATGACGCCTACGTAGGCGTCATAGGTTGTTTGGGCACGACTTTTCATGACGCCTACGTAGGCGTCATGGGTCATGAAGGGGTTAAGGGGTTAAAAAAGCAGCTGCGTTTTTACCTGTGTTTTTTCACACACCACATAGAAGCTTATAAAGAAAAAAAGCACCATAACCGCACAGCTCAGCAGCGTCTTTAGGCCTCATACCCATTGGCGATTAAAAAAACGGTCCGATTTCTGGACTGGAAAAAAGGGTGGAGTGTTATGCCAGTGTCATGCAATTTCTATGCAATTTTTTATTTTTCCATCCATTTTCCATCCGTTTTCCATCCATTTTCCATCCATTTTTTTTTCCCAGCCACTCTTTTTCTACAGTCATTTACAGGACCATTTACAGTGTTCTATACCACAGAATGGTGAGGTATCCGTTGAAAACGGATGGTCCGTTTTTGGTCCGTTTTTTTTTATCACACTCATTGACTTCTATTGGCCAAAATTGCTGCAAATCGCAGCATGCTGCGATTTTTTTCTCAGACGGATTTTGGCTGAGAAAAAAACCGCAACTGAGATGTCACCCATTGACTAACATGGGTCAGAGTGCAATCCGATTAAAAATTGGATTGCAATCGTCCAATTTCATCACCAGTGAGTATGAGGCCTTAGGCACACAGCAGTCAATTTTCATGAAATCCCATCCACTTTGCTTGGACAGGTAAACACAGCAGAATTTCGGTGCACAAAAAAACAGCAGAAAAACGCAGTATTTACGTTACATGTGAATATGGCCTAAATGTCCACGCAAAGTGGATGTGATTTCATGAAACTTGACTGATTTGTTCCTAAAGACGCTGCTGAACTGTGCAGCTATGATGCTTTTTTCTCTATAGACTTCAATGTGGAGCCTGAGAAAAAACAAATGTAAAAACAGGACGCTGCATTTTTAAGTGCAGAATCAAAGCTTTTCTGTACTATGACAAAAGTGTCAAAACTGCGGCTTCACATCAGCACCAAAATACATCAAATAAGAGGGAAAAGGCATAAAATAAACGCAGTAAATATACAATAATCAGAAAACATTGTTAGGCTGGTTTCACACTAGCGTTTGATCGCGCAGCGCATCGTGCGCTATCAGGCGCACGCACAATGTTCCCCTATCTTTAACATGGTGATCGCAGGGTCTTGCGAATGTGCGCGCTCATCAGCATTTAGCGTGCGCTGCGCATTTTACAGGTGTGCGCCCAGACGCGCCAAACGCTACATGTTGCATTTTTTGTTCCGCCTACATACTTAAAAAAATCACGCTTGCACGTGTGCACTCGATGTGCGCCCAAAAATAGCATTACAGTCTATGTTGTCGCTGACGAGTGCTTGGCACCGTGCACGTCAGCGCCTTGTGCGCGCACGCGCTTTGAGTATACAATGTCTAAACACTTGTCTAAGGATACTTTCACACATCAGTTTTTCGCTGTCAGACGCAATCCGGCGTTGCCGGATCCGGGAAATATTTTGTAAAACCGGATGTGACGGTTCCGGCTTTCTGCCGGATCCGTCATGCGCATCCGACCAAAAACCGGATCCGTCTCATCCATTTCAACCATTTTTCGACGGATACGCCGGATCCGGTTTTTAAAAAGCCAGCCCCTTGGTGGGCTTCCGAACGGGATTGGCTACTGAAAAACTATATATACCGTGTTCCTACAGCCCATCTTTGACAGAGGAGAAAGTGTAGGTTGGAGAGGTTGGAGAGGTTGGAGAGAAGAGCAATTGACTGGCGAAGATGGATGTTGTGAGTGGAAATATTTTGAAGTACTTGGTGGATTTTACAGCGGAGGCAAATCGTTTGAGGGTGATTGTTCTGGAGAAGGAGAGAGCGAGACAGCAGCACATCATGCATCGTCGATGCCGTTTGTGGATCCACCCCATCACAGCCAAGAGAATGACGCGTGGGGTCTATTCTACACTCTGCATGGACCTTAGACGAAACCGGGAGAAATTTTTCGCATATGTTTGGATGAAAATGGAGAATTTTGATTACTTGGTGGAGCGCATAGCACACCGCATAAGAAAATCAGACACCTATTGCCGCTTCTCCATTTCACCGACAGAGCGTCTGATGGTGACTCTAAGGTAAGACACATTTATTGCATCTGATTGCATCAGAGCACACTTTCACTGGAATGTTGGTGGTACTTTGTATCTCCAAGTGTTAAAGCTGATTTTTGGTATGTATGCTGTGATTTGGAACTAATAATTTTTTTTTTTATTTGCCCATAGATTCCTTGCAACTGGAGAATCCCTTTCGTCACTCCATTTCCAGTACAGACTTGGGATTTCCACCATATCTGGAATTGTGAAGTACACATGCCGTGCGCTGTGGGACTGTTTACTTGATGAGTTTTTACCAGAGCCCACAACAGAGAGGTGGATTGAAATAGCTGACAAGTTTCAACAGATATGTCAGTTTCCCAATTTCTTGGGCACTGTAGATGGGAAACATATCCGCATTGTTAAGCCATCAGGATCCGGAACGGAATTTTTCAATTACAAGAAATATTTTTCCATTGTCCTCATGGCAATCGCTGACATGGAGTATAAATTTATTGCAGTGGATATCGGGGCCTATGGCAGCTCAAATGACTCTCAAGTTTTCAAACTGTCTGCCATGGGGCGTAAACTGTATGGAAACACCTTCCAGTTCCCACCCCCTAGACCGCTGCCGCAAACATCTGGCCCACCTATGCCATTTGTCTGTGTAGAGGATGAAGCCTTCCAGCTGTCAGAACACCTTTTGAAACCATACTCCAGCAGAGGATTGACAAGAGCAAAACGCATTTTTAATTACCGCCTCAAAAGAGCAAGAAGAATGGTGGAATGTGCCTTTGGTATTCTGACAGCCAAATGGCGGGTCCTATTGACTGCGATCAACCTCAAGACTGAAACTGTGGACGAGGTGATCAAAGCTTGCGTGGTACTCTACAATTTTGTTCTCTACAAGGATTGAGGACACCTCTGAAGAAACCACCTTGCAATATTACCAGAACATTACCACTAGAAGTTCTGTGACGGTTTCAGTAATGAGGGACAATTTTGCACAATACTTTGTCACCTCAAGGAATACTACACTAGCAGGATGACAGAGTGTGAAAAATTTCTGCCCATAACCAAAGTTGTGTACCTTCTGTACCAACAGTATACCTTTGCCAGCCAAACTTGGCTATGTTGTCGTGGTTGAACTATTTTTACCTTTTGGCCACAGGTGTGTACCTGGTTGTGTTTTATTCAAAGTATTTCACCTTTTAACAAAAGTTGTGTACATTATTAGTAAATCACCAACAAGATACACAACTTTTTATAAAAGGTGAAATACTTTGCTTAAAACACAACCAGGAACACAACTGTGGCAAAAAGGTAAAATGTTGTCTTTTTCCCACAGTTATATACCTGGTTTTGAATACCTTTTTACCTTTAAAATACCCTGTATTATACCTTTTAACCTTTTAAATACCCTGTATTAAACCATTTGGTATACCATATTTCGCCACAGAAATAAATCACAGACAACCATTTTAAAACAATAATTTAACTTTTATTGATAAAGCTATTTTGTAAAAAAAAATTTTTAATAAAATGTTTTGAAATTTTATAAAACTTTTAGAATAAAGCTTTGAAACAACAACATTGGTCATTTTTATTGAACACAAAATTATAAGTTTGTGTATCGTGGGGTGGAAATACTGCTGGAGGGGCTGCGGGACACTGGGAGTGTGGAGAGAGGACTGGGATCGTGGTGGGGAAGGAACAGTTAGAGGTGAAGGTGTGGAAAAAAATAAAGAATGGGTGGAGATGTGGGAGGCAGAACAGGTGGTGGGTGGTGGAGTGCAGGGTTGGGCAGGGACTGTAGGAGCAGATGATGTGGATGGAAAGTGGTATGGGGAAGGAGTTTGGTACGGGGCAGGTTGCTGGAAGTGGGGAGATGGCTGGTACTGGGGTGGTTGCTGGTACTGGGGAGATTGGTGGTACTGGGGAGGTGGCTGGTATGTAATAGGAGGGGGAAGAGGGACAGTGGCTGGATGGGGTGCAGGTGGAGGAACTACAGGGGTGGGAGGAGGAGGTTGGGAGGTAACTTGCAGTAAAGCACCATTGCACGAATGCATTACATGCATCTGCTGGCTAGGAGAGAGCGTTTCCATGCGCTCCACAACAGACCTGAAAAAGGTGTGGTTTGGCGAAGATCTTGCTTCTGAATGCATGGTTTGAAGAAGTGTCTTCAACGATCTGCTGAAAGCCTGCGGAGATTTGCTGTGACAAGACTTTTAGACAGTTCTGAAAAGATGCATTCAGATGCAAGAACTCTGGCGCATAGCTCTTTTCCTGACCCCTCTGCCGCTGCCGCCCAGTACCCGCAGGTGTACTAGAGGTGGCAGGGGCAGAAGGGTGGGGTAAAGGGAAAGCGATCTCCTCACCAGCAGCTTCATGTAATGTAGGCGGCCACGATGCTCCTGCGCTGGTGGATGGGACAGATGGGTCGAATGTGTGGGAAGGCTGGGAAGGTGCAGATGTACCGGGGCGGTCGAAGTGTCCCTCGGTGCCGGTCTCCTCAGGGATCGCTTCAGAAGGGTCCAACCGTGCAGGCTCCCGAGTGCTGCTCACCGTGCTGTGGAATAAAGAGAAAAAAATACAATTAATATATTGACATGCCATTGGCCCTGGCTGGAAAAAAAAATTAGACATGTAAAGATTTTTTTTGACATATGGTGTGTAATATTTACCTTCTGGTGACCATTGTATCCCGGAGGAACGACAGGGCTTGTGCGTACTTGTACTTGCTCCTGCGTCCTCCAGAGCCACTCGGGGCCCGCATCTCTTTGTTGAACTCCTTCTTGAAACGATCCCTCACAGACCGCCACCGCTTCACAATTCTCTCCCCTGAAACGAGAAAGCACAAAGTGGTTAGTAGGGTGACCACAAAAAATCGATGTTGGAATTTTGTCCGTCTGGACCCCACAAAACGATTCCCCTTTCCAGATATTGAGATAGCCAAAATTTGAGCTCGATCAAACGACGTTAACCCGTGCCGCTCGTCGCTCAAAGTTTGAAAAAATCCAAATTGAGGTATTTTAAGATTTAGGTATTTTGCATAGTCTGTTAGACTATAAAGAATGTGACAACAACATTGCAGAAATAGCCCTGACCAAATTTTCGAACCATTTGTGGTATTTGAATGCAGAGTTGGTGGGATTATCGTTTTTTGATCCCACCATTACAGACAATGAAAAGTTGTTAATGGCTAATAAATTGCTCAGTAGCACAGATGAACCATCAGAGCACGCTAGGGTTGTAAATCCAAAAGTTAGGAAAGAAAAATTAAAAGAGGTAGGAAGTAACCGACTTTAACGACCTTCTGACAAAAGATGAAGAACAAAAGCAATATGTCCTGCAAGTTGTAAGCAAATGCCGAGCATTATATTCTGACGTTTCAAAAACTACTTTAACAAAAGCTCTAGAATAGATTAGATAACTATGTAAAATTATCAACTCATGTAGGTTAGCGTGCTCTGATGGTTCATCTGTGCTACTGAGCAATTTATTAGCCATTAACAACTTTTCATTGTCTGTAATGGTGGGATCAAAAAACGATAATCCCACCAACTCTGCATTCAAATACCACAAATGGTTCGAAAATTTGGTCAGGGCTATTTCTGCAATGTTGTTGTCACATTCTTTATAGTCAAACAGACTATGCAAAATACCTAAATCTTAAAATACCTCAATTTGGATTTTTTCAAACTTTGAGCGACGAGCGGCACGGGTTAACGTCGTTTGATCGAGCTCAAATTTTGGCTATCTCAATATCTGGAAAGGGGAATCGTTTTGTGGGGTCTAGACGAACAAGATTCTGACATTTTCCCCCCCCCCATATGAGATCCGGTCACCCTAGTGGTTAGTATACAACATCAGTGTTTCACAAACTCCAGTCCTCATGCCCCCCACGGGTCATGTTTTCAGGATTTCCATAGTGTTCCTCTAAAGGAAATCCTGAACACATGATCCGTGGGGACCACGAGGACTGGAGTTCGGGAAACACTGGTTTACATCAAGCAACCGGTACTGTATATACTTACGCTCTTTAATCTGGGCCCTAGCATCGAGGTCCTCCCAGCGGTCCACAAGGAGCAAACAGATTTCCTCCCAGAGTCGTCGGGTAATTATCAGGTCAGCATGGCGACAGTCAGCCATATTCCATAGCGGCTCCCTTTCTCTGACGAGATCGATTAGCTGGTCCACATCAATTCCTCCATCTTCACCGTCAGAGTCGGGAGCATGCTGTGAAGACTGTTAAAGTAAAAGAGAAAAATAGCAAAATTAGGCACAACACTTTAAGACAAGAAATAAAAAGTGTAAAAAAATTAAACTAAAATATTATACTTACACCGCTGGTGACCGCCGCGTTGCTGTCTCCGACGACCCTGGGAGGCACTGCGAGGACCTCTTGGCCGAGCACCAGATTGGGAAGACTAGAGAAGAAAAGAAAAAAAATTATGTGTTTGGATGTTGGCATACTTGTTTGCTGTGTGATGTCTGCGGTACATTGTTTTCTATGTGTTGTGTGTAGTGTGATGTTGTGCTTCTGCGTTTGATGCAAGAAACTTACCAATTGTGAGTCCACTCCAGGTAACTGTCCACCCCTTCGTTCTTCTTCTGGGAGCTCCTCTTCAGCTTGTGATTCCTGTTTTGAAATAAAAGCCAATGAATAGACATATATTACAGAGATGATGGATATTGGAAATAAAAACTTACCGTCAAACGCTGACGATGCGAGGGAGGGCTCCCAGAAGAAGATGTGGTGTCCTCCTGCTGGCCAGACTCCACTCCGGTTGGTGATGCTGATGCTGCTGTTGCTGCTGATGGTGCTGCCGTTGCTGCCGGTGCTGCTGCATCATCTCTAGGGCGTATTCTGCTGGTGAATAAAGAGAAACAAAGGGCCAATGAATATCTTGATATTCCATGGCCCTAGTTTTGAGGAATGGGGGATGTCATAATTACCGTCTGTCATCTGCTGGTGGACTCCCCTCCGCCTGGTCACCATGCTCCATTTGGGGTGGTGCAGTTGTCGTCTCCTGCCATCTTCTGCATTGGTCTACTCTCTTTTTAGGTGGCATTTTGGCTGTGGCTGAGGGTCCCACTATCGTGGGTTTATATATGTTTGTTGTTGGCTGGGCTACTGAGCATGCTCAGACCAAAAAAAACGGATCCGGCGCATTGCGGCGCTCATAGACTTTCATTGTGTGAAAAAGCCGGACGCGCCGGATCCAGTGGGGCCGGCTTTTTCGCCGGAGACAAAAAACGTTGCCGGATCCGGCCAAAACCGGACGAAACGCATGACCATCCGGCGTGATCCGGCGCTAATGTAAGTCAATGGGGAAAAACCGGATCCGACATTGCATTTCGCCGGATCCGGTTTTCGTAAAAATAGCCGGATCGCGCCTGATGGCGAAAAACTGATGTGTGAAAGAGGCCTAAAACTCCCCCTAAACAAGCAACATTGTTTGGGAGGAGTGTAGATAAAAGAAGGTGTCTTCAGGGTCAGACAATTACTCTACAGACAGCCTTGCAGAGAGCAGACAAAAGCCCAGAAGAGCCTTCCAAGTGTGGATTCAAGCTTCAGGAGCCAAAATGTGAGTATTCTTCAACATAATGTCTGTGTGTCTTGTACAATTTTATAATGTACTAATGTTTATTTTGTTTTCATTTCAGCATGTCTTCTTCTGGATCGGTCTATTCGCCATCTTGGCAAGAACTGGCCCAAGCTGATCGTGAGGTGACAATCTTGCTGCCTTTGGGTAAGTATAGCTGCCTCTAGAAATGTGTTTTAATTTTTGATTTCTTTACAGACATGGGACACGGGCAGTGAAGATGGAGTGCGAGAGCGTTCTGAGCGGGAGCAGTCTGAGCGGGAGGATTCAGAGCGGGAGCAGCGTAGTCAAGTCGTGGCGAGGAGACGCAATGTGAGTATATAATGTGCCTTTTTTTTCTGTCTTTATTTTCATCTTTTATCTTGCTTCTTCTCTGTTTCTTTTTATATCTTTTTCATTCTCCAAAATTACAAACATTCTAATATATTTCTTTTTTTCTAGGTTCCACAACGGGATGACGAAGAAGTCTACATCGACAACGAGCACCTGATCCGCCTCGTTCAGGAGCGTATCCCGTTGTGGGACAGCCGTGACCAGCAGTACAAAGACACGGTGGTGACACGGCAGCTCTGGAATGAGGTGGCCGGAGCGATGATGGATGGCTGGGACAGTGCCGCTGCAGCTTCCAAAAGGGCGTTCAGTAAGTATAAAGATGCACTGTGATGCTGCATTGATTTTTTTGTCCTGATGGTGCTGGTGTTTTTTTGGCAAGATATATTCTTGCATTACAAACACCAATGCCATGTGGCACACTGTGATTGATTTTGGTCTTCAACTGCTGCATTGATTTATGGTCCTGATGGTGCTGGTGTTTTTTTGGCAAGATATATTCTTGCATTAAAAAGACCAGTGCCATGTGGCACACTGTGATTGATTTTGGTCTTCAACTGCTGCATTGATTTATGGTCCTGATGGTGCTGGTGTTTTTTTTGGCAAGATATATTCTTGCATTAAAAACATCAATGCCATGTGGCACACTGTGATTGATTTTGGTCTTCAACTGCTGCATTGATTTATGGTCCTGATGGTGCTGGTGTTTTTTTGGCAAGATATATTCTTGCATTAAAAACACCAGTGCCATGTGGCACACTGTGATTGATTTTGGTCTTCAACTGCTGCATTGATTTATGGTCCTGATGGTGCTGGTGTTTTTTTTGGCAAGATATATTCTTGCATTAAAAACATCAATGCCATGTGGCACACTGTGATTGATTTTGGTCTTCAACTGCTGCATTGATTTATGGTCCTCATGGTGCTGGTGCTTTTATGGCAAGATATTTTGTATTGAAAAGTTTAATCTGTTGTGTGTGCTGATATTTAAGTTGCCTTAAGTGCATTTTATAATTTTATCTTTTTTTGTTGTTTTTTTTCCCAACAGTGAACAAAATACGCACACGTTGGCGCTCGATGAAGGACCGCTTCAACACTGATGTTCGTGCTGAGGGACAGGTTCGGAGTGGTTCAGCGGCAAGGCGCAGAAGAAAGTACCGCTACTATCGAGAGTTGGCTTTCCTGAGACCGGTCCTTGCCAGCAGAGCGTAAGTTTTTTTGTTTTGTTTTGTTATTACTATGTGCTTTTCAATTCAACAAGTGATGCTTCTTGTAAATACATGATACTAATGTTTTCCCTTTCTTTCCACAGCACTTGAAGCAGCACCCTGCAACCTGTCCCGGGAGCGGTTCTTCATCGATCGACTTCGGACCCGTCCCAGCGATCCGACAGCCAGGAAGCATCTTGCAGGTCAGCAACACAGACAGCTGGTGACCAGGAAGCTGGTCCATCAGGTGTTCCCCTGTCCCAGGTCTCTGTCACTGGTTATGCGGGCACTACCCGCCAGCGGCAGAGGGCCTCGGACTGGCCTGTCATGCCCGAGTTCATGCTTTTGAGCGAGGCCTTTAAGGGCAGCCTCAAGGCGCTGTCCGCCAGAATGGAAAGCGGTTTTTCCCTGATGGAACGTGGTTTTAACCACATGGAACACCGCTTCCACTCTGTTGACCAGCGCCTTGACCGTCTGGAGGCCGACCTCAACAGACCAGCGCACCATTTTTTTAGTAAAATTGAACAGGGCATGGCGGAACACCTTAGTCCTGAGCAACAGCTGAGTGTGTTACAGGCCTGCAACACTGCTTACTTGCAGGCTATGCAGCAGAATTGGTATATTCAGCAGTCAGTGGTGTCATTTGCAACAGTTCCACCGCTGACTCGCTTTACCACACTACCGACTTCTGCTGCATACCACTGCACGGCCACCTGCATTCCCAGCGAAGCCGGATACCACCCCAAGTCTGAGTGCTGCTGGACACTCCTCCGCCACCACCACTATGTCAAGCGCTGCTCCTGTATGGAGCACCACCACCGCCAAAGCACCACCAGCTTGGAGCCAAACCACCACAGAACCTGCTTGGGCCACTGACACCACCAGTCAACACCAAAGGAGCACCACCAGCACTCCTCAGGAACAGCGCACCGCCAGCACTCCTAAGCAACAGCGCGTCGCCAGCACTCCTAAGCAAGAGCACCGCCAGCACTCCTAAGCAACAGAGCACCGCCAGCACTCCTAAGCAACAGAGCACCACCAGCACTCCTAAGCAACAGAGTACCGCCAACACTCATCAGCAAAAGAGCACCGCCAGCACTACTCATCTAAGGAGCACCGGCAGCACTCAGCATCAAAGGAGCACCACCACCACTCCTCATCAAAAGATAACCACCACCAATTCTCCTCCTCGGAGTCCTTAAAGAACTTTGGCTGAGATCCCAGACAGGCAGCCTCCTGCTCGGAGCACCGACCCAACTTTCTACCCTTCAAGGAGCACCGCCACTGCCACTTGCAGCAGCACCGCCACCGCCACCACAGAGCAGCAAAGTGGGGATCTGCATTCCCTTTTTTACAGGGCAACGCCACAGTCCACCGTCACCAGGCGGTCAACAAAAGTAAGGCGTTCACAGGCTGCCAGTCGGTCCGGTCTGGATATTCCTGCGCCAAAGAAAAAAAAAAAAAAAACTTTGTTCGTCCATCCACCCTCTCCACCTAATGTCTCTCAACATGCCTCCTTGTCCATTCCAGAGCTCCCTTCCCCCTGTACTTTCGTCGCCCCTTCTCCTAGAACCTCTTCCTCAACCTCCAGTCGTTCCTCGTCTCTCCACACACCCAAAGTATCCCAAACTTCCCCCTTTTTTTGTTACAAAATAAATGTGCACTTGTGCTTTAACAAAATCTGGATTGGTTACTGTGTCTATCGCCAACTACACACACTGCGCCCAGTGGCGGATTATAATGAGGTCAATTTGGGCAATTGCCCCGGGCCCAGTGGGGTTAAGGGGCCCACAGCCCAGGCCAGTAAATTGCCCCATTATAATCCGCCACCGCGCAGGGCCGGATTATAGGCAGGGCAGGCGGGGCTTCAGCCCCGGGGCCCCCACTACAAGAGCTTCTAAGGGGGCCCCCACCACATTCCTGCTGGCTGCTGCAATGGCACTCCATCTTCTCCCCACCTAAAAGTGAGTGACCATGGGGGCGGCATTATGTGCTCTGCTACCAGCAGCATCTACAAGTAGCGTGAACGCTGATGCTGCTGGTAGCGTGCAAAGGCTTGTGATGAGACTACAGGAGGTAAGGTGTCAGGGCCCCCGATCATGTGACCCCTGTCTCCTCCCCTCCTGTGACCTCATCACAGGTCCTGTGCGCACAGCACTGAGAGCAGCCATGTATGTGGAGTGCGGCTCTGCGGGTGGAGGTCGGTGCTGGAGGCTCCATTATTCTCTATGTGGAGTGCGGCTCTGCGGGTGGAGGTCAGTGCTGGAGGCTCCATTATTCTCTATGTGGAGTGCGGCTCTGCGGGTGGAGGTCGGTGCTGGAGGCTCCATTATTCTCTATGTGGAGTGCGGCTCTGCGGGTGGAGGTCGGTGCTGGAGGCCCCATTATTCTCTATGTGGAGTGTGGCTCTGCGGGTGGAGGTCGGTGCTGGAGGCTCCATTATTCTCTATGTGGAGTGTGGCTCTGCGGGTGGAGGTAGGTGCTGGAGGCTCCATTATTCTCTATGTAGAGTGCGGCTCTGCGGGTGGAGGTCGGTGCTGGAGGCTCCATTATTCTCTATGTGGAGTGGGGCTCTGCGGGTGGAGGTCGGTGCTGGAGGCGCCATTATTCTCTATGTGGAGTGCGGGTGGAGGTCGGTGCTGGAGGCTCCATTATTCTCTATGTGGAGTGCGGCTCTGCGGGTGGAGGTCGGTGCTGGAGGCTCCATTATTCTCTGTGTGGAGTGTGGCTCTGCGGGTGGAGGTCGGTGCTGGAGGCGCCATTATTCTCTATGTGGAGTGCGGCTCTGCGGGTGGAGGTAGGTGCTGGAGGCTCCATTATTCTCTGTGTGGAGTGTGGCTCTGCGGGTGGAGGTCGGTGCTGGAGGCCCCATTATTCTCTATGTGGAGTGCGGCTCTGCGGGTGGAGGTCGGTGCTGGAGGCTCCATTATTCTCTATGTGGAGTGCGGCTCTGCGGGTGGAGGTCGGTGCTGGAGGCTCCATTATTCTCTATGTGGAGTGCGGCTCTGCGGGTGGAGGTCGGTGCTGGAGGCTCCATTATTCTCTATGTGGAGTGCGGCTCTGCGGGTGGAGGTCGGTGCTGGAGGCTCCATTATTCTCTATGTGGAGTGCGGCTCTGCGGGTGGAGGTCGGTGCTGGAGGCTCCATTATTCTCTATGTGGAGTGTGGCTCTGCGGGTGGAGGTCGGTGCTGGAGGCTCCATTATTCTCTATGTGGAGTGCGGGTGGAGGTCGGTACTGGAGGCTCCATTATTCTCTATGTGGAGTGGGGCTCTGCGGGTGGAGGTCGGTGCTGGAGGCTCCATTATTCTCTATGTGGAGTGGGGCTCTGCAGGTGGAGGTCGGTGCTGGAGGCTCCATTATTCTCTATGTAGAGTGTGGCTCTGCGGGTGGAGGTTGGTGCTGGAGGCCCCATTATTCTCTATGTAGAGTGTGGCTCTGCGGGTGGAGGTCGGTGCTGGAGGCCCCATTATTCTCTATGTAGAGTGTGGCTCTACGATTCGTGACCCCCGTCACGTGACGAGGGGGGCCCACAGAGTCTGAACTGCCCCGGGCCCTGGCTACCCTTAATCCACCCCTGACTGCGCCGTACACTTAGTGTTTTTGCCACCAGATATCTCCATTACTGACATGTTTCTTGTGTCAGTCTTGGAGATATGTGTTGTCAACGCAACAAATCTACATGACTTGTCTTTTCCACAGCAATCTCTACATTCTTGTAATATTGCACGGTTCCCCAACTCCAGTCCTCATGGGCCACCAACAGATCATGTTGTATGGAATCCTCTTTTTATTTCATTTCAACATGATCTGTTGGTGGACCTTGAGGAGTGGAGTTGGGGAACCCTGGTGGATCCAGTCTGTGCAATATACAAGAATGTAGAGACTGCTGTGGAAAAGACAAATCATATAGATTGGTTTAAAAAAAACCAAACCAATCTACAAGACTTGTCTTTTCCACAGCAATCTCTACATTCTTGTAATATTGCACGGTTCCCCAACTCCAGTCCTCATGGGCCACCAACAGATCATGTTGTATGGAATCCTCTTTTTATTTTATTGCAACATGATCTGTTGTTGGACCTTGAGGACTGAAATTGGGGAACCTTGCTCTATCCAGTCTGTGCAATATTACATGAATGTAGAGAGTTACCTACTCAGGAGTATTAGTGAATTCATGATGCACAAAGCACAGCATAATAAATTCACTGATACACCTGGCTACTTGCTAATAGTATTGGGAGTGAAAAACTGAGAATGCACTCAGTACAGGTATCAAAACAGTTTTTTTATTAACATACCAACAACATGCAATAAAATTTTTTTACAACATTTGCTCTTGCCATTCCACCCGTCCTACATCTGAGTTGAAGTAGGCCGCAAATTGGTCCCTCATTTGGCCAACTTCAACGGAAGACCTGAGAGGGTGCTGTGTAAATTCTGGCAAAGGATTAGGAGTAACATCATCAAGATCAAAGTTCGGGTGCTCTCGAGAAATTACAGAATTATGTAGAACACCACAGGCCTTGTCCACCTCATTCACTGTTTCCAGTTTAAGATTAATAGCTGTGCCAAGAATGCGCCATCTCGATACAAGTATACCAAAAGCACACTCTACTGTTCTCCTGGCCCTGGTCAGCCTGTAATTAAAAATTCTTTTTTGTAGGTCCAAGTTCCGGCTGGAGTAGGGTTTGAGGAGGTTTTGGCACATCTGGAACGCTTCATCACCAACCATTACAAATGGCTGTGGCGGACCTTCGGTGTTGGGAAGAGGACGTGGCATGGGGAAGTCGAAGTCGTTGCCATACAACCTCCTGCCCATGTCCGATGTCTTAAAAGCCATTCCCATGGCCAAATGCACCAATGTCCACTGCAATAAACTTACAGTCTGCATCCGCAATGGCCATCAGTACAGTAGAAAAGTACTTTTTGTAGTTATAGAACTTAGAGCCCATTCTTTTGAGCTTGATCATCCGGATGTGTTTCCCATCCACCGCTCCTAAACAGTTAGGGAAATTGCATACAGTCCAGAATCTTTCGGCGATTTCCAACCACTTTGCTGCAGTGGGCATGGGCATGAATTCGGGACAAAGAACGCTCCAGAGAGCTCGGCAGGTGTCTGCTACAATTCCAGACAACGTGGAGATTCCAATCCGGTACTGGAAGTGCAGTGACGAGAGGGTCTCTCCAGTAGCCAGGAATCTGTAATACAAAGAAAACAATAATGAATATTTGTGTATACGTAATTTTTTTACACACGTTTAATTGAAAAAACAAAAAAAAAAAATTCTGCAGCCTTTGGTTTATGAAAACTACGTACCTTAATGTGACCAGGAGCCGTTCCTCAGGAGTAATCGCACGCCGGAGCTGAGTGTCCTGTCTCCGGATGACTTCTTTTACCCGGCCAAGCAAATAGTGAAAGGTTTCTTGGGTCATCCGGGTATAATCCGTAAATTTCTCTGGGATTGCCTGGAGCTCACTGTAGAGGGTGTGGTACGCTCCACGGCTCTCCCGGAGTTCAATAATGGGATGTATCCACATACGCCGCTGCTGCCGTCTTCGCTGCCTCTCTCTCTCTCTCTGTTCATGGCAAGCAACTGCATAAGCCTGAGCCATCCTCATGTCCAGATCCAAGTCAAAGTAAAAACTCTTCCAGCGCAGATCCATGTTTCTCAAGTCAAAGGCAAGCAAATGTGAAGAATTCAGCTGTAAACAGGAGCTATATAAAGAATTTCCATAAGATACGCCCACTGCTGTCCCATTGCTTGAGTGTGTTGCAAGAATTTTCCAAGGATTTTTTCTCTAGTTTATTGCGCATAAAAAATGCAAACGCATGAAAAACGCTTACAAACGCATAAAAACGCTGCGATTTTTGGTCGCTATGCGCACAATAATGCTACAGCGTTTACAAGCGTTTGTATGCGCTTTTCACATGCGTTTCATGTGCGCTCCTAATGCAGCGCAAAAAACCGCTAGTGTGAAACTAGCCTTACTGTGTGATGTGGTGTGGATCCTGCAGAAAATGCGCAGAAGAAAAGCATTAGGGCTCATCCCCATTTGCGATTAAAAATAGGTCCTTTTTCTGGATGGAAAAAACGGACCGATTCTATGCAACTGTCATGCGAGTGTAATGTGATTTCAGTGTGATTTTTCAATATGACATGAGTATGCAATGCGATTTTAACATGAGGTATTACATTGAGCAGTTCTCTCCATGTAAAAACTCATGTTAAAATAGCATTGTAAAAAACAAACTGTACACATCGCTTTAAAACAAAAGAATCTTCAAAACACACACACACACACATATATATATATATATATATATATATATATATATAATATATAAAGCTCAAGTGTGTGTATGTATGTATGTCCGGGAATGGCATCCGCACCGTCGCAGCTACAGCCGCAAAATTTGGCACAGTCACACGTCTGGACCCCGAGAGCGTCCTAAGCTATGTTGTGAGGCAAAATTTTAACCCCGTGCGTTCCAATTCACCAAACAATTTTGCCCCTATCTACATAATGGGGGAAAAAGTGTGTGTATCAAGCCCCGCCCCTCATTATGATGTCATAATGGTTGCCATGGCGACGCTGATGTCATCATAGGTTGCAAGCCCCGCCGCTCATTATGATGTCATAATGGTTGACTATGGGATGGAGGATGTGTGATGGGTATATGGGCACTGGACTATGGGATGGAGGATATGTATGACGGGTATATGGGCACGGGACTATGGGATGGAGGATGTGTGATGGGTATATGGGCACTGGACTATGGGATGGAAGATATGTATGGTGGGTATGTGGGCACGGGACTATGGGATGGCGGATATGTATGATAGGTATATGTGCACGGGACTATGGGATGGTGGATATGTATGATGGGTATATGGGCACGGGACTGGGATGGAGGATATGTATGATGGGTATATGGGCAAGGGACTATGAGATGAAGGATGTGTGATGGGTATATGGGCACTCGACTATGGGATGGCGAATATGTATGATGGGTATATGGGCATGGGACTATGGAATGGAGAATATGTATAATGGGTATATGGGCATGGGACTATGGGATGGAGGATGTGTGATGGGTATATGGGCACGGGACTATGGGATGGAGGATAATTATAATTTGTTATAACTATCCACAGTTAGATACCTTGCCCGGGCAGCGCCGGGCTCTTCAGCTAATATATATATATATATATATATATATATATACTATATACTATACACATAGATAGCAGAATAGCCGTTAATTCATTTGTCGGCTTTTGTACAATAATTGCAAAAGCCGACATGATAGGAGACATGGATTACATACAGTAAACTATTTTATTTCATTTATTTTTTTTATATGTACATATATACACATAGAGTACATACATATATATACACACGTCAGTGACACACACACACACACATATATAATATATATACATTATATATATATATATATATATATGTAACATAACATATATATAATATATATAGTTACAAACTATATATATTATATATATAATATATTATATATTTAATATATTAATCCGGACATGTATTTATTTAATAAATGACTATTTCAAGGAAAAAAAATGGTGTGGGGTCCCCCTATTATTTATAGACAGCAACACTATACTACGGTAATTGTATCTGTCACTGAAATATATATATATATATATATATATATATACATATATATTTTTTATTTTTTTTTTTGTTATATATATTATATTTTGATTATATTTATATTATATATGATATGTACATATATATAATATAGTTATATATTAGCTATACCTTCTATATATAATATAGTAGATATATATTATATGTATATATGCATCTATGTCTTCAATATAATATATATATTATTTTATATATATATATATCTTATGTATATTTACTCTATATATATATATATATATATATATATATATATTTTATACATATGGCTATATATATTACATATAAAATATATATATTATTTTATGTATATATATGTATTTTAATATATCTTCACAATATATTACATATATTTATTCTATATATATATAATTTATTATATATTATTATATATATTCTTTATATATTATATATATGTATATATATTATATGTTTACATATATACAGTTGTGGCCAAAAGTATTGACACCCCTGCAATTTTGCCAGATAATACTCAGTTTCTTCCTGAAAATGATTGCAAACACAAATTCTTTGGTATTATTATCTTCATTTAATTTGTCTTAAATGAAAAATCACAAAAAGAATTGTCCTAAAGCCAAATTGGATATAATTCCACACCAATCATAAAAAAGAGGGTGGATAAAAGTATTGGCACTGTTCGAAAAATCATGTGATGCTTCTCTAATTTGTGTAATTAACAGCACCTGTAACTTACCTGTGGCACCTAACAGGTGTTGGCAATAACTAAATCACACTTGCAGCCAGTTGACATGGATTAAAGTTGACTCAACCTCTGTCCTGTGTCCTTGTGTGTACCACATTGAGCATGGAGAAAAGAAAGAAGACCAAAGAACTGTCTGAGAACTTGAGAAACCAAATTGTGAGGAAGCATGAGCAATCTTAAGGCTACAAGTCCATCTCCAAAGACCAAAATGTTCCTGTGTCTATCGTGCGCAGTGTCATCAAGAAGTAACCCATGGCACTGTGGCTAACCTCCCTAGATGTGGACGGAAAAGAAAAATTGACAAGAGATTTCAACACAAGATTGTGCGGATGTTGGATAAAGAACCTCGACTAACATCCAAACAAGTTCAAGCTGCCCTGACAACAGTGTCAACCCATACTATCCGTCGGCGTCTGAATGAAAAGGGACTGTATGGTAGGAGACCCAGGAAGACCCCCACTTCTTACCTCGAGACATAAAAAAGCCAGGCTGGAGTTTGCTAAAACTTACCTGAAAAAGCCTAAAACGTTTTGGAAGAATGTTCTCTGGTCAGATGAGACAAAAGTAGAGCTTTTTGGGCAAAGGCATCAACATAGAGTTTACAGGCGAAAAAAAGAGGCATTCAAAGAAAAAAACACGGTCCCTACAGTCAAACATGGCGGAGGTTCCCTGATGTTTTGGGGTTGCTTTGCTGCCTCTGGCACTGGACTGCTTGACCGTGTGCATGGCATTATGAAGTCATAAGACTACCAACAAATTTTGCAGCATAATGTAGGGCCCAGTGTGAGAAAGCTGGGTCTCCCTCAGAGGTCATGGGTCTTCCAGCAGGACAATAACCCAAGACACACTTCAAAAAGCACTAGAAAATGGTTTGAGAGAAAGCACTGGAGACTTCTAAGGTGGCCAGCAATGAGTCCAGACATGAATCCCATAGAACACCTGTTCTAAAAATGGCAGTGTTACACCCACAGGGCGTGAAGATGTATAGTGGACCCACTAGACCACTGATGGTGCAGAGGTAGCTGTATACCCGATACACAAGAGACAGGAGAAGAGCTTTAAATAAACTAAGGATGTTTATTAAATAAAGCAAACAAATGGACAAGGTGCCTGAGGGAAGAACCCTCTGGACCACGACACAGAACCACATAGTGGAGCACCGGACAAGGTGTACCCCTATACAGGGGCTCCCCCGTCGCAACACCAGATGACCTTAATGCCGCGATGCCCGGACCAGAGGGACGACCCATACAGACCGTATAGACCGTATAGAGGAGGTGGTGAGAGACCTGGAAGGTCTGAGTAAACACAGAAAGGCTGATTTAGCCTGAGATGGTAACTGGATGATTCCAAGAGGAAAGCCTTGGTCAGTCTGGGGTAGGAACCGGAGTGTTCAGAGGGATCCAGGAGCAGGAACTGCCAGCAGTGGATTCTGAGGAGACAGAGATATTAGAATATTGCAATAGCCTTCAGAACACAGAGCAAAGCAGAGTGTGGCTGGAGTGGGAGGCAGCAATCCCACAGAATGAACACATTGTTCAGACAAATCCCTCTTGAGGGAGGATGCCTTTTATGCACAGAGCATCACAGCACAGACAGCCCTAATAGACAACAGGTGCCCTGCTGTTTTAAGTATGTGCAGGAAGCGGGGCGCGCCTCCTAAGAGCATAACCAGGAGACCTGCCAAGAGGATGCAAGTTCTTAGCAGAGAAAGGAGCCGCTGATTGTCTGGAGCCACGGACAGAGTGAGTAGTAGCAGTGGAGCTGTGAGATAGGCGCCGGTTTCCCTGCGCAGCAGAGACCGTGCCTGCGGCTAAGGGCATGACAGTACCCTCCCCCTTATGCCCCCCTTCTTCAAACCTGCCAGGAACTTTCAAAGAAGCAGCGGGGCATTAATGTTCTCCTCAGGCTCCCAGGATCTCTCCTCAGGACCATATCCCCTCCAGTCAACCAGAAAGAGCGACTTGCCCCATCTTCTCTTCATGGCCAGGATGTCCTTCACTTCATAGACATCCTCTGAACTGACAGGAGAAGGAAATATACCTGGATCCTGGGTGAAGCGACTGAGAACAAACTGGCTTCAGCAGGGAGACATGGAAGGAGTTATGGATCCGTAAGGAGGCTGGCAACTTCAAACGATAGCACACATAGTTGATCCGGTGGAGCACTTCAAAGGGACCGATGAAACGAGGAGCCAGTTTATAAGAAGGGACCTTAAGACGGATGTACCCGGAAGACAGCCATACCTTATCTCCGGGTTGGTAAGGTGGCGGATCCAGATGTCTCTTATCCGCATGCTCCGTGGTCCGAACCAATGCCTGCTCCAATGAGGTCCTGGTCTCTGTCCAGACCTTTGAAAAGTCCTTTGCCAGGGACTCAGCTGCAGGATTGCCGGAAGCAAGAGGCAGTGGAGCCGGGATCCTAGGATGCTGTCCATAAACAATGAAAGACGGGGAGTTAGAGGAGGACTCACCGACATGATTGGTGTATGAAAACTCCGCCCATGGTAGTAGGTTGGCTCAGTCGCTGTGGTGACCATTGACAAAGTGTCGCAGATAGTTTGTGAGGACTTGATTCATTTGCCTGCCTTGTGTTTCCACCACCCCTGTTATTTCATCATGTACAGAGACAATACTATAATATGTCTCATCTAGGTCTGCTGCTTATCCCCATTGTTACTCCTGATGCCTAGAATGTTAAAATTGACTTGTGGCCAATAGTCTAGCACTTGCTTAATTTAATTTTTTTACTCTCTATATGACATTTTCCTAATTGCCCTAGGGACCTTTATGTTGTTGTGCTTAAATTTGTATAGATATATGTTTCGCCTTTAGGGTTTTTTTTGCACTACTTTTCTGTTGTGTTTTTTTTTGTTAGTATTTTTTAAAAAAAATAATTTTTTTAAAAATTTTTTCACATTTTTCTCATGTTTATTTTTTCTTTTCCAGCTTTCCGCGAGTTTGTCGTCCATATTCATTGTTGTAATTGCTTTTTATTTTATTTTTCAGTATGGTTTGAGAAACGTAACCATAGTATACTCATATCCTGGATTACGATATTATACCCACATTTTGGATACTTCTTTTGTCTGCGGTGTTACACTATTTGATGCATTTGAAATAAAATAAAAATCCAAAAATTTCACAAAATCTTCAGGATTTTTTGCAAGATTAATCCACACTTGAGTGCGACTGTTTATCTACTGACTACTGTTTGTGGACCCTCCACGTACAGTCAGCACCTATCTCCTCCACAGCAAGAGTGCGCGTCTTTCTTCTTTTGCTCTGTAGAGTGCAGTAATCCTGTCACTGCCAGCAAGGTGATGAGAACAGTCATTCTGCTGTTGACATGACCTTCTTGCAGTGACTGGCGTGGATCCAGGTGGGCTTTCCCTCAAGTTTTACTGAAGTGGATGTGGTCAGCTGGACTTGGAAGGGGCCGTCAAATCGTGAGTCCAGGCTCCTTCTCACGTGTCTGCGTATAACCACCCAATCACCTGGATTCAGCTGATGCACATCTGCACTGGCATTAGGATCTGGAATGGATGAGAACACATGTTTATGCACCACATTAAGTCTTTCCTGCAAGGCCTGGACGTAGGCTGTCATAGCACCGTGTTGCATTTGTAGCACCTGTGGGAAGTACAGACCAGTCTTTGGTGCACTACCAACAGGACTTCAGAAGGAGACAAGCCTGTGTTTCTATTTGGAGTGTGTCTGACTGAAAAGAGTGCAAGAGGCAAGCACTCTACCCAGCTCTTTCCTATGTCTGCCATGGCCTTTTGAATTTTGAGTTTAAGTGTCCCATTTAGTCTTTCTACTTTCCCACTACTTTGTGGCCTATATGGTGTATGAAACGTTTGCTGTACACCCGGGGCCTGCATGACTTCCCTCATTATTTCTCCCATGAAGTGTGTACCCCTATCTGTTTCTGTGGCTTCTGGGACACCATACCTGCAGATCAGTTCTTTCATCAGCTTGTCTGTAGTCATTTTAGCATTTGCGCATTTTACCGGATAGGCTTCGGGCCAACCAGAGAAGAGATCTACACATACTAGGATATTTGCATACACTCCTACCTTGGTAGCTGTATGTCGTCAATCTGCAGTCTCTGAAACGGGTAGAGAGGCCTAGATGTCGCTTTCTTAGGGACTTTTACTGTTTTACCTGGCTTGTGCTGTGCACAGATGAGACATGATTGTACAAGTTTCGCGGCTGCGTAACTGAAACCAGGAGCGATCCAGAAGGCATCTACCATGGCACACATGTGACTTTTTGAGGTGTGAGTGGGGCCATGTGCTGCTTGCGCCATGATTGGGAACAGGGACTTTGGTGGGCACAATTTATCCTTATTCTCCCATACTCCATTTGAGTTCAGCTCAGCTCCCAGTCTCCCCCGGTGTACCTTCTCTGTTTGGGCAGCTTTTTGCTGGAGGGATTTCAGGACATCTAGGCTCAATGTGGCTGGAATACGCTGACTCCCCGCCACCATCCACTGCTCTCTCTAGGCCGCCTTGTGCTACTTTAGCAGCCTCGTTCGCCCTTCTGTTGCCCTCTACCTCCACGGAGTCACCTTTGTGTGTGCTTTTACCTTGACAATGCCAACCTGGACTGGTAACATCAATGCCTCCATCAATTGTTTCACCAGCTCTGCATTTTTAATGGGCTTCGAATCTGTGAAAATATTAGCGACTTTACCTGCAGCGGCTCTACACGCCTCAGTGAGTGCCTTCAACTCTGCCTCCTGCGCCGACATGTGAGGAGAGTGGTTCCGCTCGGATTACCTCATGTGAGGATACTACTGCATATCCAGTGTAGAATCGTCCATCCTGGTGGTATCTGGGGCCATCTACAAAAAAGAAACTCAAAGTCTGCATTAGGAACAGGTTTTTCATGAACATGTGCAAACCCAACTGTCTCCTGACTCATCAGTTCTATGCAGACACAATCAATTTTGTGTGAGGTCCCGGGTCTGATGACAAGCAGTCATAAAGTGGTTGGAATATTTGTGAAGCGGACCTTATCCAAGGCCTACTGTAGGTCACTAAACCTAGGAAAGTGCATAGATGCTGATGTGACCTGGGTAAAGGGAGATCTTGAATTGCCTGTTTCCTGTCAGGTGTCTGGTACCTTTGGCAATATAATGTCCCAACAAATGTCACCTTTTGTTTGTAATACTGTAATTTGTCACGTGAGACCTTGCAACCCTTAGGGTCATCCATGTACTGTAATAGTACAATCAGCGGATGAGGTGATTGCCACTACTCAAGGATCCCTGCCATTGCTGCTGAATAGATGGCAGGGGATTTCTTTCCCCCTTTGTGGGAGGACTGTCCAACAATATTGTTCACCTCTATGAGTAAAGGAGAAAGATACTGACAGTCTGGGTGCAGAGGTACAGAGAAGAATGCACCTGCTAAATCAATGACTGTGAAACATTTTGACATTACTTTGATCTGTGACAGTATTGTGTGTGTGTGTTAGGGACGATTGAGGTCACACTCACTGTATCATCATTAATAGCCCTTAAGTCATGAACCTTTCTGTAAGTGTCAGCAAACCCTTGAGTCCTTTTTTTTTTTTTCCTAATGGGATACAAAGAGGTGTCACAGGGGGAAGATCTTTGCAGTCCAGGGGGGGGTTTCTTTGCACCAGAACCCCTGCCTTAACATACTCTCTAATATCTCTGCTCGGGGCAATTGATTTGGCTAGGCTCAAGGGGTATTGCTTTAAACAAGGAATGTTTCCTTCTTTCATTTTAATCATGACAGGGGGAATGGGCAGCCGACCCACATCAGTTTTTCCCCTTGCCCAAACAGTGTCTGGCACCTGTCCCATTTCCTCATACTCAGGCATTTTGGTGTCAGGTGTTAGTTTCACCGCTTTTGTCATATACACCATTGCCACAATCTTACACAAATGTTTATCTGAGAGGGGACTTGTGACTGTAATACCCTCAGGAGAGTACTGTATGGTGGCCTGGATCACACTCAGCACATCTGCTCCCAGTAAATTCATAGGGGTATTGTCACTAACAAGAAGTTTTGTAAGTACCACAATTCCAGCACCTCACTCTTTCTAGGTCCTTAGGTCCCTTATTACATCTCCACTTTTTTCCTTGTGCTCCAGCATACATGACAGGTCGTCTTATTGTCCTTGTTTGCTCAACTTCTTTAGCTACCTTAAGGAGGTCTTTTTGGATCTACATATCTCCATTCAGGTCTGGCTGTCTGTACTGCGTCTCGTAAGTCTTTGTTCATACCGTCAATGAATGCATTCACCAGTATTCTAACATCAAGTGGGTTTATGCAAATGTACCCCATGTCTGCCCATTTCAGTTGTAACCGTCCAAAGTACATCTCTACCCTCTCTCCTTTTTGCTGTGTCACATTAGTCAGGAGTACGGACTGCTCTGATTGTTTCACTATAGCCCATTGTTTTAGTGACTCACAGTACATCTCCCCAGATCGTGCAGATTTATCATCCATGCCCCAAGCCTGATTCTTTGTCACATCTGTGTGTATCTTAATTATATGTCCTAGTGCATCACCTGCCTTTAAACTCACCAACCTCTCTAGGTCTGCCCAGGTACACTTATATGTCTGCTGTACTTCCTTTATGTGTCTGTAAAACGGGAATGGTTGGTCTTCAGGGTCAGGCAGCTGCTTCAGCAAGCTAGCTGGTCAGAGGGGCTCCAGGGATAATACACCTGCATCTTTCTTATTCTAGTCGCACTTCTAGGTCCTGATGGGGTTGGTCGTCTGATGTCTACTGTCAGCTTACTCCTCAAAGGTCAATGTCCCCACTACCCACTATCCACACTATTATGTCAGCTTCTTATGATCTTGTCTGGACAGGATTTAGTGCAACTCGCTTAGGTCAGTAGCACAGGTCACACAAGTAGCTATTCAGTCTGGGTTTGTCTGAGTCTGATCATAGTGTTTACAAGTCCATCTGTTTTGTCTGGGTCTCTGGTTAAGTTTTGGCAATCAAAACATTCATAATACACCTTCCATACTGCTGCACATTCATTCTCAAGCATCATTTATTCACTTGCTATTTTCTTCCCTTGTCTGTGCCTTTTTGTACATCCAAACATTCACACTCTGGTATTTTTGCCTTTTTAAATATTGGTCCAACCTGTTTCACTGCTTCCTTTCTTCTCTGTCTTTTACAATTTGCATAGCTGTCTTGGATCTCATTGGGGCACCGACTGTACACAGAAAAAGTTGCCATGGCTTCAACCTTTTTCTGCCGACAGCTCACCTTTCTTCTGAAATGCCCTCCCAGTGTGCCTGGACCTCTGTCTTACAGGCCACACTTAGCAAGTCAGAGAGAGCCTGCCAAGGTGTAGCGGGAAGGCTTCTTTGCTTCTCACCCGGTAGACCTACAGGATGTAGCGGGAAGGCTCTCTGCCTCTCACCCGCTAGATCAGCTGACTAGATAGGAATAGGCCTTTTTCCTTCTAGCCCAGCTCCATGGATTGTGGGAAGGCTACTTCAACTTAGACAGCTCACCTTTCTTCTGAAATGCCCTTCTGTGTGTCTGGACCTCTGTCTTACAGCCCACACATAGCAAGTCAGAGTGAGCCTGCCAAGGTATATCCAGAGGGCTCCTCGCCCTCGCCTTCACCCACAACAAAAAACCCCGCTGACTAAAGTAAGAAGGCCCAGGTGTGATAGGCCTCTGACCTACTTTATCAGCCGTACAGTCGGCTACCTCCTCTGTCGATACACAATTTGCTATACAAATCAATCACTTACAATTACCAAACAATCACTTACAATGACCAAACAATCACTTACAATTTCCTTCTAAATTAGGCACCATATTTTACTTTTAACTTCCAACTTCAATTAAGTACTGTTGCTTTAAAATGCACAAATCTTTCAGCACGTACCTTACGGATAGAATTACAGAGAATTTTGAGCACAGCTCACACTCAGCAGAGATAAGCGCGAAGGGAGAAGAAAAACTGTGCAGCGGCATCATTCCCCCCTCCCATCAGCATGTAGCATCTTTCACAGAATTCCGTAGTTCTTTAGACTTATCAAAATCAATTTCTACAAAGAAACTCATAATCACGGGATTTCACTGTAAGAGCAGATAACTGTATAATGAGATTAACCATGCCTTGCCCTTTCTCTGGCCAAATGCATTCAGGAAACTTTACAATGTAATGCCACATATAACACGAGCTATATCATTACTCAATTCATTCAGTCTCAGATGTAGATTTGAAATATCTATAACGCATCTGTCCGGGATTCCACCACAGCTAGAAAGGTAACAAATCTCTTGACACAAAAATGATGTGTGATGATGATTCATTCATACGTGCTCATTCAGGGATTTTTTTATACTCAATTACTCATCTCTCAACTCATTCAGAGGTTCTCATAGACATACATACAAGGATTCACACAGCCTGCCTATCTTGGACTTTGGATTTGACACCTTAACCTACAGCAGTGTCCACTGACACTCTGAGAACACCAAAGCCAACTTTTTTAACAACAAGAATCAATGAAAATCAAACCAACGTCAGAAGGTCCAAAACAACCAAAAACCACAGCCCTATACAAAATACAGCCTCATATGGTTTACTGCCAATCCAAAATAGACGCTGCACAGAGTCTATCCCAGGCTTTGTGCTACACAGTACACCAGTACACAACCAGTTAGTATATTAGTATATTGCCAGAACAGTTTAACAGATAATACAGATGACAATTATTATCTTATTACTCTATTATTCAACTCTCATACAGACATACTCACCACTCACTGGTGATGTGGGTTCTTTTGAACCGTGTTTGTACAGTCTTACCCAGAGATATGTAGACATCCTTAGAAAGGTTGCAGATGCAGAATCAATGTAAGAATAAATGTTCTCACCTGCTGCAGCCTGGATTCTGCATTTTCAACCTCCCAGGAAGCTCCCACATACAGATTCCGAATAGGCTGGTTTCCACGGTCCCCGTTGGTCATCAAAAACTGTCGTAGCTGCTTTTGATCTGACCAAGCGTCAGCTGTCCAGATCACCAGTGAGTCCGAATTGTGAGGTTTTTCGCCCTTTCTGTTGCAAGCGCTTGGCGACAAAGAGACTTCAACACTTCAACACACAAGCCGTGGTCAAATCACTTTATCTGACGTAATGAAATACAAGACATGTTTTTATCCCATTTACAACAATATGTGACTCTATGGAGCTCATTTGGTCCCCACCATCACCTCAGGGTCGTACCTTGTTTACAATGTACCCAGAACACGTTGTTGAGAACAAATATGATAACAAGTATAGTTTCCTTGAAGACAGAGACTACTAGTCTACATAAGAATAATTCTAGCATTAATAAGGCAAAAGGCAATTGAAGTCTTAAAGGCATTTAAAGGGATATAAAAGGAAACCATTAACTCTTCTATATCAAATACATCTGCGAAGGACCAGTAGGCAGCGGGTAACCCGGGTAAGGCTTTGTATACAAAAACACGGAGTAACGACATCCACCAAGAGGAATAATTAAAATAGTTTTATTCTCAAAGATTCATGATTTAAACAAGAAACACATAAAGACAGGTCACATGATTAAAGAGCTCCATATGATGAAGAATTCAGGTGCAGAAAAAACACACATGCAGCAATACCCCCTGACGAAGCCCACGCGAAACGCGCGTTGGGGCTACATGTGTGGCATACTAATCAGCTATGGGTAAGCGATTCTGAATGTTTTTCTAGATGTGGCCTCCAAATTGAGAGTTTGAGCTATTATGCAGTAACAATTTACTACTGTGAGGGGGTCACTTTGTGGGATGTTTTGGGTATTTGAGAGTAAGACTTGAAGCACTGGCACTTTATTCATATCTATATATCCAATATACACTTTACTCCATTGCTCTTAGTATTGCTGCATGTGTGTTTTTTCTGCACCTGAATTCTTCATCATATGGAGCTCTTTAATCATGTGACCCGTCTTTATGTGTTTCTTGTTTAAATCATGAATCTTTGAGAATAAAACTATTTTAATTATTCCTCTTGGTGGATGTCGTTACTCCAAGTGTTTTTGTATACAAGGTATTGGGAGTTATTCCAGAGCTAGTGCATGTTATGGGGTGGTCACCATGGGTCAGGGCCACCTATAATTATATGTTCACTGCCCTTGAAATCTTGTTTGCTAACCCGCCTGCAGGAGGACGCAGGCTTGAACCAGGCCGTACAGGTACGAGGCAGTGATTGTGACAAGACTGACCCCATCGAAGGACATCTCCTGACTGCCAAACCAGGACGGGTTCATGATGGCACAGACACGGAAGACCTAGTAGAAATGGTGGAGATTCGGTAACACAAAGAAGGCAATTCTCTCCTTGCGGAGTGCTCCGATTTGAAGCTCCACCTCTTCGGTGATACCAAGAATGGATCTTTCAGGGGTCTTCCATCTACGGAGATGATGTGCCGGGACGGCTGCAGAGGATTGATAGGGATCCCGAACTGCCTGGCCACTGCTTGCTGGATGAAGTTTCCACCAGATCCAGAGTCCAGATAGGCCATCTCGGAGAACCGCACCTTTCCGAAGATCACCTGTATGGATATAGTTAGTGGAGGTGAGGAATCATTCTCGCCTAGGGAAGCCTCTCTTACCTGTCCCAGGCGGAAGAGTGTTGTGAGTTCATTTTTCCCTTCACCATTGAGGTCTGATGAACTCCCTCCTCTGAAGGAAGGTAGTGAGGCTGATTACCAAACACATGGGCAGCTAGATGATGACTGGGTGGCTGGAATTAAGGACTGGATATAAGGCTGCCGACGCCCTTCTTCCTGGCTGGTGATTTTCCTGCTGGATTCTTGGAGACCAGTCTGATTCCTGCATCTCAAAGCTAAGTTTTTCTGCTCTGCTTTGTACACTTCAGTTTGGTTATTGTTTTGCCTTGTTTTTTGGGAGTTCTGCCATCCCCGGCCGGGGGTGAGCTGAATTCCATTTTTGTCTCTGATCTGTTGATCTTTTGCTCTGTCTTCAGAATATACCTGAGTGCTGATATAGTCTTTTGAAGCCTAGCGTCTTCAGGGCCTGTTTTTCCTATCAGTCGGTTGGCTCATTTTGATAGGGGTTTTGCGGATGGCAGACAGCAGCTTTCCTATCCTGTCCTATGTAGTTAGCTTGGGCCCCATCATTTGCTCAACCTATCTTTCTATCTGTGTTAGTGTTTTCATCTTGCTTCACCGTCATTATATGTTGGGGGCTGCTGTTGTGAGTTCATTTTCCCCTTCACTACTGAGGCCCGAGGAACTCCCTCTTCTGGTGAAGAAAGGTAGTGAGCCTGATGGTCAAACACCTGGGGCTGATGATGATGACTGGCTGAGTGGAGTTAATGACTGGATATAAGGCTGCCGACACCCTTCTGGCCTGCGGGTGATTTCTCTGTGGACTTCTAGGAAACCAGTCTGATTCCTGCTCATCTAAAGCTAAGATTTCTGCTTTGCCTTTTTGCATTAGTGTTTTGTTTTCCTTGCTTTTCTGGATTCTGCCATTCCCTGCTGGGGTGAGCTGAATCTCCTTTTGCCTGTTGCTCTGTCTTCAGAATATTCCTGAGTACTGACATAGCCTTTTTTGAAGCCTAGCATCTTCAGGGCCTTTTTTACTGTCAGTTTGTTGGCTCTTATTTTCATAGGGTTTTTCACGGATTGCAGACAGCAGCCTTCCTGTCCTTTCCTATCTAAGCTAGCTTGGGCCCCATCTTTGCTCAGTCTATCTTTCTGTCTGTGTTTTGTTCTTTCTTCTTGCTTCACCGTCATTATATGTGGGGGGCTGCCTTTTGCTTTGGGGTCTGCTCTGGGGCAGTTAAGATTTCCCTTTCTGTCTTTAGGCTATGTAGTCCTCCGGCTGTGATCGAGGGGCCTAGGGCATCATAGGAGCCCCCCACGGCTACTGCTAGTTGTGTTGATAGGTTCAGGGGTCTGCAATCCGATAGCTGCCAACTTCTCTGGTTTTCTGGACTTAGCTAGCATTTCTATTTTTGCCTCCTACGGTGACTCAATCATAACAGGCTGCCTATTGCTTTGGGGTCTGCTCTGGGGCAGTTTAGTTTTTCCCCTTTCTGTCTTTAGGCTATATAGTTCTCCGGCTGTGATCGAGGGGTCTAGGGCACCGTAGGAACCCCCCACGGCTACTGCTAGTTGTTGTGGATAGGTTCAGGGGTCTGCAATCCGATAGCTGCCAACCTCTCTGGTTTCTCTGGACTTAGCTGTTATTTTGTTTTTTCCTCCTTCGGTGACTCATCATAACAGAAGAGTTTCTCCGGCCTCTTCATTCCACTGCATGAACTGGGAGAAGGGCGTCCACCATAACGATGCTGATCCCTAGCGGACATTTTCTCCTGCCTATTCCTCTGCACCTTAACGCGATCAAGCTCCATGAGTTCATTCTTAGAAACCGGAACCGGACAAGACGGAAACCGAGGTTTCGGTGAAGAAGATGCAGGACAATGAAATCGCTTCTCGAGAATCCTCTCCCTGCAGCGCTCCTGGAGACGCAGGTCAATTCGAATGGCGAGGGATATGAGATCATCCAGGGCCTCAGGTAGATCCCTGACCGCCAATTTATCCTTGATTCTTCCGGATAATCCTCCCCGAAAGGCTCCGACCAAAGGCTCATTGGTCCACTGGAGCTCCGAAGCCAGGGTACGGAAACGGATGGCATACTGACCGACAGAGAGAGAGAGCCCTGTTGCAAAATGAAGAGAGACTCCATAGCAGATGTGGCACTACCAGGCTCATCAAATATCTTGCGGAAGGTGTCCAGGAATACCTGCAGATCAGACACGATGGGATCATTCCGCTCCATTAGGGGGTTGAACCAGGCTAAAGCCTCTCCCTCCAGGTATGAGGCAAGGAAAGCCACCTTGGCCATGTCAGTCGGATAATGCTGAGGCAAAAAACAAAAATGCAACAAGCATTGGTTCATAAATCCTCTGCACAACTTGGGGTCACCATTGTAATGAGGAGGTTTGCAGAGACGAGGACTGGGTCCTGTAGAGGGCACAACCATAGGATGCAGCACTGGAGGCTGAAGGACTGGGGATGCAGCAGCCGACAGTACTTTAGTTAATTGGCCCTCCACGGAGGTCATGTAGTCCAACAAGCGGGTCTGCATCTCTAGTTGGTGAGTTCCAGATGGAGCTCTGCTAGCTGGGTGGCGTTGGTGGGCTCAGCAGCCTGTAGAGTAGACAGATGGGTATCCACAGTTTGCATAAAGGCCACAAACTGATCCTGACTCTGTCGAAGCACAGCCAGCTCACCCTGGGCTGAGTATCGGGTATCAGCGGAGTCCATGGCCTGAACAAACTGTTACGCCCACAGGGCGCGAAGATGTATAGTGGACCCACTAGACCACTGATGGGGCAGTGGTAGCTGAAGACACACTTCAAAAAGCACTAGAAAATGGTTTGACAGAAAGCACTGGAGACTTCTAAGGTGGCCAGCAATGAGTCCAGACCTGAATCCCATAGAACACCTGTTCTAAAAATGGCAGTGTTACGCCCACAGGGCGTGAAGATGTATAGTGGACCCACTAGACCACTAATGGTGCAGTGGTAGCTGTATACCCGATACACAAGAGACAGGAGAAGAGCTTTAAATAAACTAAGGATGTTTATTAAATAAAGCAAACAAATGGACAAGGTGCCTGAGGGAAGATTCCTCTGGACCACGACACAGAACCACATAGTGGAGCACCGGACAAGGTGTACCCCTATACAGGGGCTCCCCCGTTCCAACACCAGATGACCTTAATGCCGCGATGCCCGGACCAGAGGGACGACCCATACAGACCGTATAGACCGTATAGAGGAGGTGGTGAGAGACCTGGAAGGTCTGAGTAAACACAGAAAGGCTGATTTAACTGAGATGGTAACTGGATGATTCCAAGAGGAAAGCCTTGGTCAGTCTGGGGTAGGAACCGGAGTGTCCAGAGGGATCCAGGAGCAGGAACTGCCAGCAGTGGATTCTGAGGAGACAGAGATATTAGAATATTGCAATAGCCTTCAGAACGCAGAGCAAAGCAGAGTGTGGCCGGAGTGGGAGGCAGCAATCCCACAGAATGAACACATTGTTCAGGCAAATCCCTCTTGAGGGAGGATGCCTTTAAAGGCCCCGTCTCACTAAGCAATCTCGGTAGCGAGATCGCTGCTGAGTCACAACTTTAGTGACGTAACAGCGATCTCACCAGCGAGATCGCTGTGTGTGACAGCGATCAGCGAGCGGCCCCCCTGCCGGTATCGCTGATCGCTGCAAGACACCTCTGGACATTTCTTTGGTCGCTGGTCTCCCGCTGGCCAGCACGCATCGCTGTGTGTGACAGCGGGAGACCAGCGATCAGGTGTAAAAAATAATAAAAAAAATTAAAAATATAGTTATTCTCACCTTCCGACGTCCCGTTCAGCCATCCCGCCTCTCTCCACGCTCCGGTCCCAGTGATCCTTTGCACGAATGACCGCGAGACTTTGTTATCAGGCGAGACCGTGACATCTCGCGGTCATTCATGCAAAGGATCACTGGGACCGGAGCGTGGAGAGAGGCGGGATGACTGAACGCGACGTCGGAAGGTGAGAATAACTATATTTTTTATTTTGATTCTATTTTTTACAGGATGGCCAGCGATGCCGGGCGCTCGGCATCGCTGTGCTGATTGCTGGTGAAGCTGTCTGTGTGACAGCTCACCAGCGATCACATAGCGACTTACGAGCGATCCTGACACCTTGATATCGGTGTCGGGATCGCTGGTAAGTCGCTTACTGAGACGGGGCCTTTATGCACAGAGCATCACAGCACAGACAGCCCTAATAGACAACAGGTGCCCTGCTGTTTTAAGTATGTGCAGGAAGCGGGGCGCGCCTCCTAAGAGCATAACCAGGAGACCTGCCAAGAGGATGCAAGTTCTTAGCAGAGAAAGGAGCCGCTGATTGTCTGGAGCCACGGACAGGGTGAGTAGTAGCAGTGGAGCTGCGAGATAGGCGCCGGTCTCCCTGCGCAGCAGAGACCGTGCCTGCGGCTGAGGGCATGACAGGCAGTTTGGAGAAGGCACCCTTCAAATATCAGGGACCTGGAGCAGTTTGCCAAAGAAGAATGGTCTAAAATTCCAGCAGAGCATTGTAAGAAACTCATTGATGGTTACCGGAAGCGGTTGGTCGCAGTGGCTAAAGGTTGGGCAACCAAGTATTAGGCTGAGGGTGCCAATACTTTTGTCTGGCCCATTTTTGGAGTTTTGTGTGAAATGATCAATGTTTTGCTTTTTGCTTCATTCTCTTTTGTGTTTTTTCATTTAAGACAAATTAAATGAAGATAATAATACCAAAGAATTTGTGTTTGCAATCATTTTCTGGAAGAAACTGAGTATTATCTGACAAAACTGCAGGGGTGTCAATACTTTTGGTCACAACTGTATATATATATATATATTTTAGATATATATCATACATATATTATATATATTAGATTTGCTATATATTATAATGTACATATATTATTTATTTGATATATTATATACTGTATATGTGTGTGTGTCACTGACATATGAATGTATTCTATGACTATATATCTAGTGTTTTGTGAGCTCAGTGTTATTTTACTAAACCCGACAAATGAATTATCACCTATTCTGCTATGTATCTCTCTATTATATATATGTCTCACTGACATATATATGTATATATATATATATATATATATTCACCTATTCTATGTGTATACATGTAGTATATCTTTTGTATTAGAACATGTCAGTGTGATTTTACTGTCTAGCCGCATATGAATTGCCGGCTTATCTATCTATCTTTCTAATATAAATACATATATACATGTCAGTGACACACACACATATATATGTATTTGGGTCGCCCCACAAGGCTCGCCCAGGGCAGTGGGGTACTCGGTAGCGGGCCGGTGTAAGGGGGATGGTGTGTCACAGCAGCGGTGACCCGGTCCGTGGCCCTGGGCCCCAATATCAATGGCGGTGGTGTTTGTTTGTAATGTAAAGTTCGTGACGCCACCCGTGGTATTTGGCAAGTGAAATGTTAGCCAACGCTGCGTGCAGATCCTCTGGGGCTGATGGTGTGTTGCAGCTTAGATGGTGTAGCTCCCCACAGGTGAAGCTGTAACCCCAGGGCAGTGTATAAGTGATGGGCACAGGGACGTAGCAGTGCCGACAGGTTAGGAAGCAGACACAACACAGCGGGGTGCAATTTCTGTACCTTTACTGGGCAACTGCAGTCCAGGGTCCTGATTACAGATGGTATTGAGCAGGCTAGCCTGGAAGCAACTCAGGGATTCTCTCTCACAGACGGGCTGTGCAGTCTCCTTAATAGCGCTGTGTGTGTGAAGTACTCCAGTCCTTAGTTACTCTGAAGTTCCTCCTGTCAGATGTTCCTAGAACTCTCCTTGCACAGCAGACAGCTGTAGCCTCTCTCTCTGGGACTCCGCTCACTCTCTGAATCCCCGGCTCTATCCGTTTTGCTGTTGTGCCTCAAGTCTTTGATGGGAGCAGGGCATCTACAGCCTCCTACTCCTCGGGTATCTGTGGCAGGGCCGTTAGTACCCTTACCACCATGGAGACCCGACTCCAGTTCTGTGCACTCTCAAGCTGAGGGAGCTCGCCTGGTGCAGCTCAACCTCCAGCTTCGCATTCCTCTTCCGCACACTTCTCCCTCCGCAGACTAGCTAACTCTACTTCCTCCTGGCCCTCAGGGATCACTCCTCCCCTCAAACCTGGGTCAGAGCTACCCCTGCTGGTCAGGAGTGAAACTGTGTTGTATGCATGATTGACTGTGAGAGAGTCCCATCATTGCCTCCAAGCCTGGCATTACCCTCCCCTGGAGGAAGGCAAAGCCAGTGTGGTGACCGTACTCCTGGGGCACCACATTCCCCCTAGTGAAAGTCAGCACTCCTGGGCTGAACAAAAGAAAACATAGATAACATATAAACATTTGAACAATAATATTTGTACAAGATTTGAAAAAGGAAAAATATACAAAAACCAAGTGTTTCCAAAAATGGTCCTATGATGATAAGTCCAGCATCAATGTCCATGGTCCATTCCTGGGCAAATGGTAAATAGTTATAAATAAAGTTTTTGACCACACACAAGTCCAGTGGTTCAGTGTCCATAAAAATCAAAGGGAACTCTTACAGATTACCTGTAGGTACAAAAGCTTGAAAAACAGTTACATATTTACATTTCAACAGTTTCAACATTTACATTTACTTTAGATGCGGTATCTAACTGGTGGTATTCCCTGTGTGGTACAAGTAGATCTACGTAACACTGGTGATGTAGTGTGTGACTTACTGGGTACACTACTAGGGATTCTACATGGCACAGGGATATGTGATTGTCCAGTGACTCTTGAACTCCCCAGGGGTACAACAGGTTCACCACTGGCAGGGCGAGGGTTCTCTGGCTCCACTGCTGGTGTGGCTTCTGCTACCTGATTCTCCCGATCCTCTCGAGCCACATCCTCCTGTGCTTCCACTTGAGGAAATAACAACACTGGTACCACAATTGCATCGTTAATTCTAGTCCAATCCGCAGGGAACTCCCCAAGCACTGTGCTGACCTTCTCTTCTGCCTCTACAGGTTGGATGTCCTCTGACTCTTTTGCTCTTGCTTTCAACTGGTCAGGGCATAACTTCAAATGGTCCTTGGATACCGCTGCTGAGGTATTTCCTCCATCTTTACTCACAAGGCATACTTTAGCGTTATCTAAGTTTGAGGGCAGAATGGTATAAGGTTCGGCCTCCCTCTGATCATCCAGCTTGTGCAACCTCCTCTTTCTTTTGAGGACTATTTCTCCCGGCAAAAAGGGTACAGCAGGTGCATTCTGATTGTAAAGCTTCTCCTGCCTTTGCCTTGCCTGGGCCAGACACTTCTCCACACACTCCTGTACCCTTCTGTACTGCTGCTGCCTCTCTTTGTCCCAATCAGCATCTGGTGACGTTACTTCAGGCGTCAGGACTCCCATGTCCAAGTCAATAGGCAGCTTACCAGGCCTTGCTCTCATCAGGTACGCTGGAGTACAGTTGGTAGAGTTCACTGGGATATGGTTGTAGAGGTCTACCAGATCAGGCAACTTTTCTGGCCACAGATTCCTCTCCTCCAAGGGCAGCATCTTCAGCAGGTCAATCACTACCTGGTTCATCTTCTCGCACATGCCATTGGTCTGTGGGTGATAAGGTTAAATAGAATCATAGAATCGTAGAATCGTAGAGTTGGAAGGGACCTCCTGGGCCATCTGGTCCAACCCCCTGCTCAAAGCAGGATTCGCTAAATCATCCCAGTCAGATGTCTGTTCAGCCTCTGTTTGAAGACTTCCATTGAAGGAGAACTCACCACTTCTCGTGGCAGCCTGTTCCACTCATTGATCACTCTAACTGTCAAAAAGTTTTTTCTAATATCTAATCTGTGTCTCCTCCCATTCAGTTTCATCCCATTGCTTCTAGTCTTTCCTTGTGCAAATGAGAATAAAGTTGATCCTTCTACAATGTGACAACCCTTTAGATATTTGTAGACAGCTATTAAGTCTCCTCTCAGTCTTCTCTTTTGCAAACTAAACATTCCCAAATCCTGCAACCTTTCCTCATAAGACAGGGTTTGCAGACCGGTCACCATTCTGGTCGCTCTTTTCTGAACTTGCTCCAGTTTGTTGATGTCTTTTTTAAAATGTGGTGCCCAAAACTGGACACAATATTCCAGATGAGGTCTGACCTAAGAGGAGTAGAGGGAAATAATGACTTCACGTGATCTAGACTGTATGCTTCTGTTAATACATCCTAGAATTGCATTTGCCTTTTTTGCTGCTGCATCACACTGTTGACTCATATTCAGTCTGTGATCTATTAGTATACCCAAGTCTTTTTCACATGTGCTGTCACTTAGCCCTATTCCTCCCATTCTATATATGCTTTTTTCATTTTTATTTCCCAGATGTAGTACTTTGCATTTTTCCCTGTTAAAAACCATTCTGTTAGTTGCTGCCCACTTCTCCAGTTTATTTAAATCTTTTTGAATCCTCTCTCTCTCTTCTCTAGTATTAGCTATCCCTCCTAGCTTTGTGTCATCAGCAAATTTAATCAGTTTACCCTCAATTCCTTCATCTAAATCGTTGATAAAGATGTTGAACAATACAGGGCCCAGGACAGAGCCCTGTGGTACCCCACTTGAGACATTCTTCCAACTGGATGTGCAGCCATTTACGACCACTCTTTGGGTCCGATCACTAAGGCCTCTTTCACACATCAGGTTTTCGCCGTCAGGCGCGATCCGGCGCTTTTGACAGAAACCGGATCCAGCGAAATGCAATGCCGGATCCGGTTCCCCCCCATTGACTTGCATTTGCGCCGGATCGCGCCGGATGGCCATGCGTTTCATCCGGTTTTCGCCGGATCCGGCAATGTGTCGCGATCCGGCGTCTGGAAAAAACGGCTACTGTAACGTTTTTTGTCTCCGGCGAAAAAGCCGGACACGCCGGATCCGGCGCGTCCGGCTTTTTCACACAATGAAAGCCTATGAGCGCCGCAATGCGCCTGATCCGGCGAAAGCCGGATCCGGTGGCCGGATCCGGTTTTTTTGGTCTGAGCATGCTCAGTAGCTCTGCCCACAAGACATATATAAAAGCAAGACAGTGGGACCCACAGCCACACCCAACATGCCACCCAAGAAAGCAACCAAGCGCAGCAGGAGAAGGCAGGAGACCACTGCAGCACCATCAGCACCACCACCACCCCAAATGGAGCAGCAAATGGAACATGCTGAGGAGGGGAGGCCAGCAGCAGATGAGAGACGGTAATTATCAAATCCCCCATTCCTCCAAACTAGGGCTATTGAATATCAAGATATTCATTGGCCCTTTGTTTCTCTTTATTCAACAGCCTCCCAATAGATGCAGCAGCAGCAGCAATGGCAGCAGCTGGAACACCACCCACAGGCATGGAGTGTGGCCACCAGGAAGACAGCACATCATCTTCTGGGAGCCCTCCCTCGCATCGTCAGCGTTTGACGGTAAGTTTTTATTTTCAAAATCCATCATCTCTGTAATATACACTCACTGGCCACTTTATTAGGTACACCATGCTAGTAACGGGTTGGACCCCCTTTTGCCTTCAGAACTGCCTCAATTCTTCGTGGCAGAGATTCAACAAGGTGCTGGAAGCATTCCTCAGAGATTTTGGACCATATTGACATGATGGCATCACACAGTTGGCGCAGATTTGTCGGCTGCACATCCCTGATGCGAATCTCCCGTTCCACCACATCCCAAAGATGCTCTATTGGGTTGAGATCTGGTGACTGAGGAGGCCATTTGAGTACAGTGAACTCATTGTCATGTTCAAGAAACCAATCTGAGATGATTCGAGCTTTATGACATGGCGCATTATCCTGCTGAAAGTAGCCATCAGATGTTGGGTACATTGTGGTCATAAAGGGATGGACATGGTCAGCAACAATACTCAGGTAGGCTGTGGTGTTGCAACGATGCTCAATTGGTACCAAGGGGCCCAAAGAGTGCCAAGAAAAAATTCCCCACACCATGACACCACCACCACCAGCCTGAACCGTTGATACAAGGCAGGATGGATCCATGCTTTCATGTTGTTTACGCCAAATTCTGACCCTACCATCCGAATGTCGCAGCAGAAATCGAGACTCATCAGACCAGGCAACGTTTTTCCAATCTTCTACTGTCCAATTTCGATGAGCTTGTGCAAATTGTAGCCTCAGTTTCCTGTTCTTAGCTGAGAGGAGTGGTACCCAGTGTGGTCTTCTGCTGCTGTAGCCCATCTGCCTCAAAGTTCGACGCACTGTGCGTTCAGAGATGCTCTTCTGCCTACCTTGGTTGTAACGGGTGGCAATTTGAGTCACTGTTGCCTTTCTATCAGCTCGAACCAGTCTGCCCATTCTCCTCTGACCTCTGGCATCAACAAGGCATTTCCGGCCACAGAACTGCCGCTCACTGGATTTTTTTTCTTTTTCGGACCATTCTCTGTAAACCCTAGAGATGGTTGTGCGTGAAAATCCCAGTAGATCAGCAGTTTCTGAAATACTCAGACCAGCCCTTCTGGCACCAACAATCATGCCACGTTCAAAGGCACTCAAATCACCTTTCTTCCCCATACTGATGCTCGGTTTGAACTGCAGGAGATTGTCTTGACCATGTCTACATGCCTAAATACACTGAGTTGCCGCCATGTGATTGGCTGATTAGAAATTAAGTCTTAACACACAGTTGGACAGGTGTACCTAATAAAGTGGCCAGTGAGTGTATGTCTATTCATTGCCTTTTATTTCAAAACAGGATTCACAAGATGAAGAGGAGCTCCCAGAAGAAGAAGGAAGGGGTGGACAGACACTTGGAGTGGGCTCACAATTGGTAAGTTTTTTGCATCAAACGCAGAAACACAACATCACACTACACACAACACATAGAAAACAATGTTCTGCAGACCACACACAGCAAACAAATGCCTACATCCAAAGACATAACATTTTTTGTTTTCTTCTTTAGTCTTCCCAATCTGGTGCTCGGCCAAGAGGTCCTCGCAGTGCCTCCCAGGGTCGTCGGCGACAGCAACGCGGCGGTCACCAGCGTGTAAGTATAAATATTTTTGCTTTGTTTTTTTGCACTTTTTATTTCATTTCTTTTGTGGAGGCTAATTATGTTATTTTTGTCTTTTTCTTTAACAGCCTTCACAGCGTGCTCCCGACTCTGACGGTGAGGATGGAGGACTCGATGTGGACCACCTCATCGATCTCGTCAGAGAAAGGGAGCCGCTGTGGAATATGGCTGACCGCCGCCACGCTGACCTTATCGTTACCCGACGACTCTGGGAGGAAATCTGTTCGCTCCTTGTGGGCCGCTGGGAGGACCTCGATGTTCGGGCCCAGATTAAAGAGCGTAAGTATATACAGTACCGGTTGCTTGATGTAAACCAGTGTTTCCCGAACTCCAGTCCTCGTGGTCCCCACGGATCATGTGTTCAGGATTTCTATTTACTATGGAAATCCTGAAAACATGACCCCTGGGGACCATGAGGACTGGAGTTTGTGAAACACTGATGTTGTATACTAACCACTACTTTCTCGTTTCAGGGAACAGAATTGTGAATCGGTGGCGGTCTGTGAGGGATCGTTTCAAGAAGGAGTTCAATAAAGAGATGCGGGCCCCGAGTGGATCTGGAGGACGCAGGAGCAAGTACAAGTACGCACAAGCCCTGTCGTTCCTCCGGGAAACAATGGTCACTAGAAGGTAAATATTACACACCACATGTGAAAAAAAATGTTAGATGTAACTTTTTTTTTTCAGCCAGGGCCATACCATGTCAGTATTTTAATTGTTTTTTTTTCTCTTTATTCCACAGCACGGTGAGCAGCACTCGGGAGCCTGCACGATTGGACCCTTCTGAGGCGATCCCTGAGGAGACCGGCACCGAGGGACACTTCGACCGCCCCGGTACATCTGCACCTTCCCAGCCCTCCCACACATTCGACCCATCTGTCCCATCCACCAGCACAGGAGCATCGTGGCTGCCTACATTACATGAAGCTGCTGGTGAGGAGATCGCTTTCCCTTTACCCCACCCTTCTGCCCCTGCCACCTCTAGTACACCTGCGGGTACTGGGCGGCAGCGGCAGAGGGGTCAGGAAAAGACTTATGCGCCAGAGTTCTTGCATCTGAATGCATCTTTCCAGAACTGTCTAAAAGTCTTGTCAGAGCAAATCTCCGCAGGCTTTCAGCAGATCAACTCCAGCATTCTGGAGGTGAAGACACTTCTGCAAACCATGCATTCAGAAGCAAGATCTTCGCCAAACCACACCTTTTTCAGGTCTGTTGTGGAGCGCATGGCAACACTATCTCCTACCCAGCAGATGCATGTAATGCATTCGTGCCACGGTGCTCTACAGCAGGTTACCTCCCAACCTCCACCTCCCACCACTGTAGTTCCTCCTCCTGCACCCCCTCCAGCCACTTTCCATCCTCCCCCTCCTATTACATCTGCACCCCCTCCAGCCACTTTCCATCCTCCCCCTCCTATTACATCTGCACCCCCTCCAGCCACTTTCCATCCTCCCCCTCCTATTACATACCAGCAACCTCACCAGCACCAGCAACCTTCCCAGTACCAGCAACCTCCCCAGTACCAGACATCTCCCCACTTCCAGCAACCTGCCCCGTACCAAACTCCTTCCCCGTACCAAACTCCTTCCCCGTACCAAACTCCTTCCCCGTACCAAACTCCTTCCCCATACAACTTTCCATCAACATCATCTGCTCCTACAGTCCCTGCCCAACCCTCCACTCCACCGCCCACCACCTCTTCTGCCTCCCACATGTCCACCCATTCTGTAGCTTTTTCCACACCATCACCTCTAACTGTTCCTTCCCCACCACGATCCCAGTCCTCTCTCCACACTCCCATTGTCGAAGTGTCCCGCAGCCCCTCCAGCAGTATTTCCACCCCACACTACACCGAGTTATAATGTTTTTTTGTAATAAAAATGCCCATTTGGTTGGTTTCAAACCTTTATTAAAAAAGTTTTTTTAACTTTAAAAACAGTTTACACAAAAAAAAATATTTTAAATAAAAGTTAAATTATTGTTTACACTGGTTGTCTGTCATTTCTTTCTGCGGCGAAATATGTTTAAAAAAAAGGTTAAATACAGGGTATTTAAAAGGTAAAAAGGTATTCAAAACCAGGTATATAACTGTGGGTAAATTTTAGCTTTTTGCCACAGTTGTGTTCCTGGTTGTGTTTGAAGCAAAGTATTTCACCTGAAAAGTTGTGTTTATTGTTGGTGATTTCCTAACAATGTACACAACTTTTGTTAAAAGGTGAAATACTTTGCATAAAACACAACCAGGTACACACCTGTGGCCTAAAGCTAAAAATAGTAAGACCATGACAAGATAGCCAACTTTGGTTGGTAAAGGTATATACTGTTGGTACAGAAGGTACACAAGTTTGGTTAGGGCACAAATCTTTCACACTCTGTCATCCTGCCAGTGTACTCTGCCTTGAGGTGACATAAAGTATAGTGCAAAATTGTCCCTCATTACTGAAACCGTCACAGAACTTCTAGTGGTAATATTTCCAATGACAACATCCATCTTCGCCAGTAACTTGCTCTTCTCTCCAACCTGCACTTTCTCCTCTACAACCTGTCAAAGAAGGGCTGTAGGAACATGCTATATATAGTTTTCCAGTAGCCAATCCCGTTCGGAAGGCCACAAGGGTCAATTTTAAAAACCGGATCCGGCGTAATCCGTCGAAAAACGGATAGAAAAACGGATGAACCGGATGAGACGGATCCGGTTTTGTCTGTCAAGAACAAGATGGATCCGGCAGAAAACCGGATCCGGCACTTCAGGTTTTACAAAACATTTGCCGGATCCGGCATTCCGGCACGACGCCGGATCGCGCCTGACGCCGAAAACCTGATGTGTGAAAGTAGCCTAAGCCAGTTATGAATCCACCTAACAGTTGCCTTGTCCATTCCATACTTAGTCATTTTTTCAATAAGGATTGTATGAGAGACTTTGTCAAATGCTTTGCTGAAGTCAAGATATACTATATCTACAGCATTTCCTTGATCCACCCAATCAGTGATACCATCATAGAAGGAAATTAAGTTAGTCTGACATGACTTATTAGTTACAAACCCATGCTGACTCTGTTTAATCACTTCATTCTTATCCAGGTATTGACATACATGTTGTTTAATAATTTGTTCAAAGATCTTTCCTGGTATAGAAGTCAGACTCACCGGCCTATAGTTGCCTGGGTCCACCTTCTTCCCCTTTTTGAAGATAGGAACAACATTTGCTCTTCTCCAGTCTTCTGGCACTTCTCCTGTTCTCCAAGAATTTTCAAAGATTATGGAGAGGGGTTCAAAAATTTCTTCTGCTATCTCCTTCAGTACTCTGGGGTGTAATTCATCTGGACCTGGAGACTTGAATTCATTTAGGTTAGCTAAGTGTTTCCTCACTATCTTTCTTTTTAAAGATATCCTGGATTCTTCTATTCCCTTAATAGGACAGTGAATAACAGTTGATGTTACATTTCCTTTCTGAGAGAAAACAGATGCAAAATAGGAATTTAAAAGTTCAGCCTTCTCAACATCCTGTCTTACCATTTCATCATTTTCATCCTGTAAAAATCCTATAGCATCTTTGACTTTTCTTTTACTTTTGACATATCCCCAAAATCCTTTATTATTGCTTTTGACATCTCTTGCAAGCCTCAATTCATTTTCAGCTTTAGATAATCTGATTTGTGCCCTGCAGGTTTTGCAGACAGCATTATATTCTTCTTTAGATATGCCTCCCTCTTTCCATTTTATAAACATTTTTTTCTTCCTTTTTAGCATGTGCTTAAGTTCTGTGTTCATCCATCCTGGTTTCCTTAAATGCTTCCTATTCTTCCCTCTTTTCGGAATTGTTAACAACTGTGCTTTGAGAATTTCATTTTTCAAGGTTTCCCATCCTTCCTGGACATTTTTGTCTTTAAGGATATCCAGCCATTGGATCCCTCCAATTCTCTTTCTGAATCCCTTAAAATCTGCCTTTCTGAAATCTAACCTTGACGTCTGAGTCTTCACAGGTCTTCCACCTCTAGTTATCCAAAATTCTAAAATAGCATGGTCGCTACCTCCTAGGGTCCCAGTCACTTTTACCTCCTCAACCATTTCCTCCCTGTTTATAAGGATTAGATCCAAGGTAGCAGTTCCCCTTGTTTTCTCCCTTACCTTTTGGAAGATAAAGTTGTCAGCAAGAGAGGATAAGAATTTCCTTGACCTGTTAGTTTTGCCTGAGAGAGATTCCCAACAAATGTCTGGATAGTTGAAATCTCCCATGACAACTATGTCATATTTTTTGGAGAACTTGGCCATTTGATGCATAAAGAGTTCATCCATATCTTCAGCTTGCACAGGCGGCCTGTAGTAAATGCCTACAATGGTGTCCTTTCCATTGTTCTGTCCTTGTATTCTTACCTAAACAGTTTCCACAGAACTCCCAGTCTCTGAAGCTTCAATCTCTGTGCAGATATACTCGTATCTAACATACAATGTGACACCTCGTCCTCGTCAGTGTGATTGTACAGTAGCTGCACATGAATTGTCGGCTTTTTTCAAAGGACACCGGTGCGTATAAATCGGACAGCACTCGCATGGTGCGAGTGCTGTCAGATATTTTATCGCACCCATGACTTGCATAGGCGATTTTCAACTGAAAATCGCAGCAAATCACAGCATGCTGCGATTTTTTTCTCAGACCGATTTCGGCTGAGAAAAAAATTGCAAATGAGACGTCACACATTGCCTAACATTGGTCAGAGTGCAATCCAATTTTTAATCGGATTGCACTCATCCGATTTTCGCACCAGTGAGTATGAGCCCTTAGAAAAAAACAAAAAACATTTAGGCTACATTCCCACGATGAGCTTTTGGAGCGTTTTTGACGGTACATGTTTTTGCTGCATCAAAAATGCAGTGTGTTGCTTACTAGCAAAGTGGATGGAATTTATAGAAATCTCATGCCCATTGTGCTTCTAACACTGACTAAACTCACCCTAAGTTTTCTGTGCGGAATTTCCCTATAGACTTGCATTAGTTATGGAAATTCCGCACGCTAAAAACGCACATAATTCACACCTAATTATAACAATAAGGTTTTGTCAAAGCAAAATAACAGGAAGAATCAAAAACAAAGCAGCTTTATTTACACCATGACCCACAAAACAGAGACAAAAAACACAGCGTCAAAAACGCATGTTAAAAAATTAACACAAAACCGCAAGTAAACTAATTTACATGATATTCTGCACTAAAAGCTCATCATGGGAACGCAGCCTCATGCTGCGGCCGGGGGGTAAGACTCACACGAGTCTCGCACCTCAATACCCAGCACTGCCGCCAGCACTCGGGACCGGAGTGTGCGGCTGCATGTATTTCTATGCAACTGAATGCTCTGGTCCCGAGTGTCGGCGGCAGTGCCCGGTATTGACATGAAACACTCGTGTGAGTTTCTTGCAAGTCTGACCCGGCCTACAGTTGACCATGGCCTCAGCGTTACATTTTTACTACATTTTATATGGGTTTAATGAAAAGATAATAATCCATGAAATGTTTTATGCTATTTACCAATCACCATAAATAATCTGATCATTGTTATAACTACAGGGACAACAAATATATCCATGTTGTTTGCTTATTTGTGATGTTTATTGTTTAAAAAAAGCGCATTAAAAATTACATTTTTGTAATTTTTTTTTCATTATTTTTTTTGGTAATTTTATACAAAGGAAAAAAATCTTACCCCTAGAATACAGGGAAATCGAAATGCACTGCTATGTACAGATGTATCTCTATGTACCAATATATTGTGCCTGTAAAATAGACACATGCTGTACATTGCACATTCAAGTGGCAGCTTTTTACACTTTTCTCTTCCTTGTAAACACATGAATGCTCAGACAAGTGGAGTGTGCATGTGTATGGGGTGTGAGGCAAGATAGCTGTCAGCCACAAGTGTTCATCCGGCTATTACACAATGTATGTGCACCTTTGGGGTATATGTGTGGTTTGGGGAACAATTGTCTTTTCCGTGACAAAAATCTACATCGCTTTACATAAGTAGAGCAGCTTTTGGCACAACTACGAAAACAGTAGCAGAGAGTGACCTCAAAAATTATTAAACATTTTCCGTAATATATACCATTCCCGGTTTGGAGGTCATTCTGGGATGTCGGCAGCGTGTCTCATTTTCAACTGTACAGTATCTTTGTCATTAGGATGCAGATACAGATGATATAATGGTGGAGCAGCTGTCATCCCCCCCACTCCATCACTCCGGCGGTGTCTGAGGTTCAGCACAGTTACATTGTTCCATCGCGTCTGCTGCACCGACCACACACAACAGAAATCTCACCCATTTTTTGTGGGATCAAGTGGCAGAACACCATATTGGGGGTCCTAAGGGGCACTCCGAGGACATCAGTGTGTGTGGGGGGGCATCATACTGAGTGTAATGGGCAGGACCAGACTAGAACTGAATTGCCAGATGTCTAGTCCGGCCCTGATTAGGGGGCAGTGTGGGGACGTCACCCCATATGGGGGCCATAATTGGGTTTCAAACCGTGCGGGAACACTAAGGGTACGTGAACATGATGCGGAATGCTCTGCGGATTTGGCCACGCGGATTTTGTAAAATCCGCAGGTAAATCTGCAGGTCAAAAGACCTGTGGTTTTACCTGCGGATTGCTCTGCGGTTTTGCCCTGTGGTTTTTCATCTCCTCAATGGAGAAGGTGGCAAACCGCAGCGGAATCCGCAGAAAGAATGGACATGTCTATTCTTTCTGCGGTTTAGAAACCGCAGGAAAACCGCGCGGAAAATTCCGCACCGTCTGCACAGCGGGTTTTTTTTCCATAGGATATTATGCTACTGTACACCGCAGCAGAAACTGCTGCGGATCTGCAGCGTGTGCACACAGCCTAAAGGCCCTTCCAGGAGAGCTATTTCTGTGTGGGAGCACAAAGACGGTTTCAGTGAGTTAGGAGTGTGGCTTTCTGTAAAAAAAAAATTGACGCAGTGTGCAAAGAAATCTGTGTGCGTCTTTCCTGGCTTTCCATGTCGTGAGGTTTGTATAATGGTGCACAAATCCAATATAATATCACATTCAGCAAAGCAACATAAAGATTTAACTATCACATACGCCACACAAACCCCCACATACTATGACCGCGTCACCAGGACATCAGGGCATGCTGAGAGGTGTAGTATCCCCAAATCTACACAGTCTCCTGCGCAGCTATTAACCCCTTCCAAACATGGGATATACATGGACGTCACCTAAGCTGTCATAAGCCCACCAGCTGCACGTAATAAAACATTAGAAAGCTATATAAAGCTACTATCGCTGTACCCAACCTGTACAAGAAAGTCACCCGCTCATTTTTACAGCACAATGAATGTTAAAAAATTAACCCCGAGTAACAGTGGTGCAATTGTGATTTTTTCCTTTCCATCGCACAGAGGTTTCTTCTATCATATGTTATACTCTATATGATAAATTAATTGGGGTATTAAAAACTACAATTTGTCATGCAAAAAACAAGCCCCCATAAGCCTACTATTATGGTAAAAAGAAAAAAAAAACAGTTCTTGGAAATCAGGGATGAAAAAAAATCTTTAAAAAAACATGTCTGTGGCAGAAGGATTTAATACAAACTTCTGAAAATTCACAGATGTCACAGAAGAGTGAAGTCATTTAAAAAAATAAGTGTTGAAGTTTCTCAACATTGGAATATAAAGTTTCTCACTGCATAAAATACCAGTGTGGATGATAGGTGTATTACTCCAAGAGACCACTGGAGGGCAGCACTGCATTTCATCGCGACTCTCTCCCGCCTGCATTGCTGGAAAGAGACAATAATAAGAAAACAAGGACGTAGTATAATTAGCATTTATAATTTAGTATAATTAGCATTTGCATAATTAGCATATTTCCCAGAGGAGCATTGCGGCTTTAAGTCTCCTCACCTCGACATGCTTAGCATGTTATTCTCCGCAAGGAGAAATGATACTTCCTGGATATCGGTCAGACGCCTCTCTCACAGCCAAACCAGATCTTCTCCCACTTTGCACTGATGAGGGGCAGTACCCCGAAACACAGTGTCTGCAAATGGAGATTCTGGCTTGGCTTTTATCCTAAGTCATGTAACAAGGCTCGTTAAAGGGTCAACATTGACTTTTAGGATTGCTACCTCCAATAGGTGGCACTAGAGTTCTAGTCCTCTTCCTCTCTGAAGAGACAATTTGCATAATTAGCAAGGACGTAGTATAACGGCTAATGAACCATTTCTGTTCTCCCAGAAGTTCTGTCTGGTGAGAATATAAGCGATACTTGTCTGCTCTCCAATTGGCCAAAACTGCACAGAATATTCTCACATTTGTCGAGCAGTTTATCGCGGTTTTTAGAATAGATTAAGTGCGGGGGGAAAAAATCACAAAGTGCACAAAAACGTAAGAGTCAAAGGTTCAGCAAAATATTTGATTTGTGCCCCGAGTTCTCCCAAGGACGAGTCCGTGGAATAACAAAACGAGACACAGCCAAGTACAAATGTAAGACGCGTCACACGGAGGAGTGTAGCGGGGCGCTCGGCTCATCATCATAACATGTATTCATCCTTGTTAACAAAAAAGATGAAAAACTACATGCACAGAGCCAGGGATCACCAGAATATTCAAATAATAATACAACATTTTATTACAAGACCAAAAAATACACACAAATAAAAACAAATTAAAAATCCACTCAGGATAATTCACACAGAGAAAGATCCATAACAGGGAGAATATTACTCACAAATACCATGGGCCAAAGAGAAATAGAGTTAAATAACAAAATCAACATATCTGAGCACTATACAAAGAGCTCCTGCTGCCTGCTCTACCGAGCATGTGAGACTAGTCAGTGTAACATACAAGGACCCCACTAGGCACAACAAGTTATAATAAACAGGTGTATAAAAGCAATATTGATCCTCTAGGGCGAGGACTTCATAGAGTGAGGTCCTAATGCACTAGAGTCCCGGCTGGCTGTGTATGCGACTGAAAAACTGCAGATCTCCAGCCAAAGAATCCAATTAGTGGGAGCAGTATAGTGTGGGGTGAAGGCAGTACTCGGCCCTAATACAGTCAGATGGTCACCCCCAAAAGTCCGGCCCGAAGGGTACTGGACCCACGCGTTCCGACACTCACGGGGTCTTTTTCAAGGTAGGTGTCATCATTGTATTATCATTGTTCTTACACTAAACACCTGATAACTCCCGGAGGGGGAAGGGGAAAAGGCGGAGCAGTGAGGGAGCGAAAAGGCGGATCAGTGAGGGAGGGAGAAAGTGGAGCAGTGAGGAAGGGAGAAAGCGGAGCAGTGAGTAAGGGGAGAAGGCGGAGCAGTGAGAAGGAAGAAAGCGGAGCAGTGAGGAGGGAAGAAAGCAGAGCAATGGGGAAGGGAGAAAGCAGAGCCGTGAATGAGGGGAGAAAGTAGACCAGTGAGAAAGAGGAGGAGGTGGAGCAGTGAGGAGGGAAGAAAGCAGAGCAGTGGGGAAGGGGGGAAGTGGAGCAGTGAGGAAGGGAAGGAGGCAGAGCAGTGAGAGAGGGGAGAAGGCAGAGCAGTGAGGAAGGGAGAAGTAGAGCAGTGACGGAGTGTGAAAGCCGAGCAGTGAGAAAGGGGAGAAAATGGATCAGTGAGGAAGGGAGAAAGCAGATCAGTGAGGAAGGGAGAAAGCGGAGCAGTGAAGAATGGAGAAAGTAGAGCAGTGACGAAGGAGGATCAGTGAGGAAGGGAAAAAGCGGAGTAGTGAAGAAGGGAGAAAGTGGAGCAGTGAGGAAGGGAGATGGTGGAACAGTGAGGAAGGGATAAAGAGGAGGAGTGAGGAAGGGAGAAAGCAGAGCAGTGAGGAGGGGAGAAAGTGGAGCAGTGAGGGTATGTGCAGACGATCAGGAATTGGCAGCGCATGTCCACTGTGTTCAAAATGCTGCCGGCTATTGAACGCAGGTGAATTCGCATGTGTTCACTGAACCGTGCGGAATCACCGCTCCCAATACATTGTATGAAAATTGTCTTGCAATCCCATCCACTATGCTGTAACATCTGGATGCTGCTGGTTGGACGCTGCACAAGTACGCAGTGTCCAACCCACTGCTTTTACTGATCGTGTGCACATATCCTGAGGAGGAGCAATGAGGGAGAGAGAAAGCGGAGCAGTGATGGGAGGGAGAAGGTGGCGAATTGAGGGAGGGAGAAAGAGGGGCAGTGACAGGAGAGAGAAGGGCATTGAGGGGGTGAAGTTGGGCAGTAAGGGGAGGGAGAAGGCAGGGAAGTTAGAAATTGCAGTGAGGGGAGAAGGTGAGTCGGTAAAAGGCCAAGCTGTGATGGAAGAAGGTGGGGCAGGGGTGGGGGAGCAATGAGGGACAGAAGGCATTGCAGTGAGGGGAGAAGGTGGAGCAGGAGAAGGCAGAGCAGTGAGGGATGAGAGGTGAGGAAGAGGTAGGTGGAGCAGTGAGGGACAGAAGAATGCAGAGAACTGAGGAGAGAAGGCAGAGCAATGAGTGATGAAACATGGTGGGGGCAGTGAGGGACAGGAGAAGATGGGGTAATATTAAAGGGAATCTGTCACCCCTTTTTTGAGATATCATATAATGATGTAATTCAATTGTGTGTCACATAAGGATTCTCTTAGTACTTTTGCTTCCCCCTGACCCCGCACCTTTCATGCATAAATACCTTTTTTATATCGGTTCAGATGTATGTAAACTGCTGCTGTCCGGTCTGCTGGGCGGGGCTTATTCACCTGCTCCCCCCCTCCCTGACAAGCTCTACGCATTTCTTCTTGTGTAGAGCAAGACGGGGGGGGGAGCAGGTGAATAAGCCCCGCCCAGCGGACCGGACAGCAGCAGTTTACATACATCTGAACCGATATAAAAAAGGTATTTATGCATGAAAGGTGCGGGGTCAGGGGAAGCAAAAGTACTAAGAGAATCCTTATGTGACACACAATTGAATGATATCATTATATGATATCTCAAAAAAATGGTGACAGATTCCCTTTAAGGAGGAAGCTTGGGTGGAATAATTGAAGCAGTGACAGATGGGAACAGGTGGAGCAGTAATGGGAGGGAGAAGCTGCGGCAGTAGAAGGCGGAGCAGAGAGATGGAAATAGGCTGGGCAGTGAGAGGTGGGAGAAGGCGGGGACTTATGGTAGGTGGAGTAGTGAGGGACAAGTCTGGGCACTGAGGGGAGGGAGAAGGAGTAGGTGGAACAGTGAAGGACGGAAGAAGGTGGAGCAGTGAGGTGAGAAACTGGGTTGGAGAAGTGAGCATGGGAGAAAGTGGGGTAGTATGATGAGGGAGAAGCTGTGGCAGGTGGAGAAATTATGTACAGAAGGCAGGGCTGTGAGTGGCAGGAGAAAGTTGGGCAGTGAGGTGAGGCAGAAGGCAGGTCAGTGAAATGCAGGAAAAGGCAGGTCAGTTATGGATAGAAGGTGGGGCAGCGTTATGCTACTAAATACTGCTGACAATTTTTATGCCGGCATAAACCATGCAATCACCTGATGAATTAGCGTTTGTCTCATTCTGTGAGCGGCTGAATTTCAACATATTTATAAATGAGTATGATCGGAAACAAATGTTATTCGCTTATCGTCTGCTGTACAGGGGCCATAACTGCTGTTCGTCTTTTAGATCCAAGATGTGTTATACGAAACAGGTTTTTGCTTTAAAGGGAACCTGTCACCTCCCCCAGGCGGTTTTAAGTAAAAGAGCCACCTTGTGCAGCACTAATGCTGTATTCTGTCAAGGTAGCTCTTTTATTTAGCATCCCTTCCACCGCAGAAATAAACTTTTATAAAATAGGTCAGACATACCAGAATTTTGACCAGGGGGCAGGTCTTTCCCCCTCTGACACCGACGCCTCGCATCCATATTTCATTTCGTCCTTATGTCTTTGCTCCGCCTCCTCTGTGTTCAATTTCAAATGCTGGCGCCTGCCCTGAAATATATTTTCTTGGGCATGCGCAGTTAGCGCTGCCCGTTCTCTCACATCACTTCATGGCCTGGCTATCGCGCCTGCGTGGACGACGGACGCACTGCCAGAGATCCCGCCCCACAGTCGCTTATGATTTATTCACACTGATTTATTCACCCTTTGATGAGACTTACAGGAGGGCCTCATGAAAAAGTGTTCTAAGTGTAAGAAAATAGGTCTCCTATAGTGTTATCCTATGCATTAAATGCAAGGCCTGCCCTGCACCAAGGTAACACGCACCCCAGTAAGCCTTTGAATCCAGGTACTGGATGGCCACAGGCAAACCAAGTTCACATTATTCTTTTGGCACTGCTGTACCAAATTCTAACGCCCCCCCCCCAAAAAAGCATTTGAACAGATGTACTGGATGGCCACAGGAAAGCCAAGTTCACATTTTTTCAGCACTGCAATACTGTTAGCCAATGCATTGAATGCAAGGCCCGCCCTGCAACAAATTCAAACGAACCCCAAATAGCCTTTGAACCGACGTACTGGATGGACACATGAAAACCAAGTTCACATTATTATTTTTGCACTGCCTAAGGGTGTGTGCAGACGCTGCGGAATCCGCTGCGGATTAATCCGCATGGATTTTGCAAAAACCGCAGATAAACCGCAGGTCTTTTATCTGCAGTTTTGCCTGCGGTTTCACCATCTCCACAATGGTGGAGATAGGAAACCGCTGCGGATTCCGCAGAAAGAATTGACATGTCAATTCTTTCTGCGGTTTCAAAACCACAGCAAATCCGCACGGATTTTTCCGCAACGTCTACACAGCGTTTTTTTTTTTACCATTCATTAGAATGGTACTGTACACCGCAGCTAAAACTGCTGCGGGTCCGCAGCGGCCAAAACCGCTGCGGAAACGCAGCGGAATCCGCAGCGTGTGCACATACCTTTCCTGTTAGTTTATGCATTGAATGCAAGGCCTGCCCTGCAACAAGGTCACATGCACCCCAATAAGCCTTTGAACCGATGTACTGGATGGACACAGGAAAACCAAGCTCACATTATTATTTTGGCACTGACATTCTGTTAGCTTATTCATTGAAAGCAAGGCCTGCCCTGCACCAAATTCTAACGCCCCCCAAAAAGCCTTTGAATCTATGTACTGGATGGACACAGGAAAACCAAGCTCACATTATTAATTTTCTTCTCTCATAGTGTTAGCCTATACAGTGAATGCAAGGCCCAACCTGCCACAAAATCACATGCACCCCACTAAGCCTTTGAACCGACGTACTAGATGGACACAGGAAAACCAAATTCACATTATTATGTTGGCACTGCCATACTGTTAGCCTATGCATTGAATGCAAGGCCCGCCCTCAGGGCCGCCATAAGGGCATTACTGCCCTGACTGGCGTATGGAACCAGGTGGGTAGAGGGGACCCGCATCGGGCCCCGTCTCATCTGCTCACTGGGCCCCTACCGGCAGGCTAAACATGGCCCTTAGTGGCGCTGCGGCAGTTGAACGCTATTGACATGCGGGCCCGGGCCCGCACGTCAATAGTTTACAGCCGCCAGCCAATCGGAGGCTGACAGCTGACATCAGCCGCAGCGCGCATGTCGCCGGCGTCTGACATCATTGTCAGTCGCCGGCGAGTGCGCGCTTCTGCTGCGTGGAGGGAGCTTCGCCGCTGGAGCGCAGTCAGGTAAGAAGAACATGGGGTTTTTTTGTTTCATTGAAAGTGTCACTCCGGGGGCCCGGGGCAGACTGTGAGACATGCGGGAGGGGGGTGCAGAATGCAAGACATGGGGGCAGAATGCTGGACATGGGGGCAGAATGCAGGACATGGGGCAGACTGTGAGACACGGGGGGCAGAATGCAGGACATGGGGCTGAATGCAAGACACATAGGGGCAGAATGCAGGACATGGGGGCAGAATGCAAGACATGGCGGCAGAATGCTGGACATGGCAGAATGCAAGACACAGGGGCAGAATGCAGGACACGGGGCAGAATGCAGGACACGGGGGCAAAATGCAAGACATGGGGGCATAATGCAGGACACGGGGCAGAATGCGAGACACGGGGACAGAATGTGATAATGTGAGAGTGAAACACAGGAGGGGGCTGAATGGATACGGGGCAGAATGTGACAGTGAGACAAAGGAGGGGACAGAATGCAGGACATGGGGGCAGAATGCAGGACACAGGGGCAGAATGCGATACACGGGGGCAGAATGTGACAGTGAAACACATGAGGAGGCAGAATGGATACGGGGCAGAATGTGACAGTGAGACAAAGGAGGGGGCAGAATTGACACGTGGGAAGAATGTGACAGTGAGACACAGGAGGGGGCAGAATGTGAGGCACGGGGCAGAATGTGACAGTAAGACACAGGAGGGGGCAGAATGTGACAGTGAGACACAGGAGGGGCCAGAATGGACACAGGGGCAGAATGTGATAGTGAGGTACAGGAGGGGCCAGAATGAACACAGGGGCAGAATGTGACAGTGAAACACAGGAGGGTGCAGGATGTGACAGTCAGACACAGGAGGGGGCAGAATGTGAGACACAGGAGGGGGCAGGATGCGAGACACGGGGCAGGATAGGAGACACATGGGGCAGGATGGGAGATCATATGGGGGCAGAATGGATACTCATGAGGGCAGGATGAGGGAAAATATGGCTGGAGCCAGGAATGAGACACACGGGGGCCATGATGGGGAATATTATTACCATAGGGGCTAATTAAGGGATATTATTACAGCAGCGTATTTTATTTTTTGAGGATACTGTTTTAAATGAGGGAAGGTCCTGTTACTGTGCAGAGCGACACTATGTCGTCTTTTTTCTTCATCTGGTGTATTGTAGAAGTTGGCAAAAAATTAAGTAATGTGTACTGCAAGCTGTGCTCTAGATAACTATGTTATTTCCTGCAGAGACAAGCCCTGGCTGGAAGACGTGATGGTGGTCTGTGCTGGATGAAAGATGAAAAGAGAAGCTGAAGGACTTCACCTAGAGACGTCACTGGTGAGTCAGTGTGTTACCTGTACACTGATACTATACACTATTTACAGAGTGCCTTTGTACAATGTCACCAGTGATCACTGTATTACCTGTGCACTGACACTGTACACTATATAGAGTTCCTGTGTAAAATGTCACCAGTGATCATTGTATTACCTGTACACTGGCAAAATATATAGAGGTCCTGTGCATAATGTCACCGGTGATCACTGTATTATCTGTACACTGGCACTATATACAGAGGTCCTGTGCATGATGTGACCGGTGATCACTGTATTACCTTTACACAGAACTGCATACTAAGTACAGATGTCCTGTGCATAATGCCACTTAAGGTGATTGTATTGTGTTTTTTTTTTATTAATGATCAGTATTGTAGTATTCAGTCACCATGTGGTGATAATATGTGGTCTGGGCATGGTGCGTTGGTATGTGTCCCTTGTATGTGCTATTATTCTGTCACTGTTGTGGTAATATGTGGTCTGGTCATGGTGTGGCTGTATTTGTTCCCTGTATGTGGTATTATAGGTCACTATGTGGTGTTAATATGTGGTTTGGACATGGTGCGGTGGTATTTTTCCCTTTGAATGTGATATTTTTGGTCATTTTAAAAATTGAAAAATAAATAAAAAATACACCTAAATTGTATTGGATATTTTAACAAATGTTTAATAGGTTTGAGTTGAGTAGGGCCCGGCCAAAAGAGTCTACCTTGTCGTGGTGGCAGATTTAAAAAATCTTTTGGCCAAAACAAGAACTGCTGGCTATATGTGTGATCTGGAGATGGGAACTGTTAATGTGTGATTGGTGAGAAGTGGAGTTTTTCCAAGAGAGAGCGGTGGGACTGTGGACAGTTTGAGGGGTGGAGGCGGGGCTGGGGTGGAGCCTGGGTGGAGTCTCAAGGGGGCCCCGAAAATTTTGCCAGTATTGGGCCCCGAAATTCCTAGTGGCAGCCCTGCCCACCCTGAAACAAAGTCACATGCACCCCACTAAGCCTTTGAGCCGACGTACTGGATGGACACAGGAAAACGAAGTTAACATTATTCATTTAGTTCTGCCATACTGTTAGCCTATGCATTGAATGCAAGGCTTGCACCAAATTTTGACAAACCAAAATACCACTTGTAAGAGACGTGTATGAAGCCCTCCTAACAATCTGTTTCCATTACAAAGGAGCGGTTCTCCTATACTTGTAATGCCAATACAGTAAGTGTATGGGCCGGCAAACATTTACCCCTGGGGGTAGGGCACACATCAGCCTACTGTGTAACTAATTGTTGTTACGGACATCCTAAACACCCTTGCAAAACAATCTAGTGGCCGTGCCTGTTTCATCACGGAACACGTTCACCTTCGTGTTCTAGTCATGGTTAGAGTTGAGCGAAACGGGTCGAAAAAATTCAAAAGTCGCCGACTTTTGGCAAAGTCGGGTTTCATGAAACGAAACCCGACCCTAGGATGAGGTCGGCCACGAGGTCGGCGACTTACGCGCCAAAGTCGCGTTTCAAAAGTTTGTTTTGCGCTCTTTTTCAGTCAATCAGGATCCACGGACATTGTGGGCAACGTGATGACATAGGCACGGGTCACCACCATCTTTCAGAAGGGCATGCAAGTGATTGGCTTGCTTTGGTGGGCGTCACAGGGGGTATAAAAGGGCGTGCACGCCGACCGCCATCTTACTTCTGCCGATCTTAGTATAGGGAGAGGTTGCTGCTGATTCTGTAGGGAGAGCGTTAGGCAGGGAAGAAGACAAAAGAACTGCTTCTGCTGCTAGCGATTTGGCCTGCACAACACACAAGTCACTGTGTGTGCAGTGCAAGGGGAGGCTATATTGTGGTGTATCAGTGGTGTTGGTTGTTGGGCTGCCTTCTAAGGCTTCCTGACACGCTGGCATTGCTGTTTACCCACTGCTCCGCAAACTGCTTTTTTAAAAGCAATCCAATCTCCCTTATCCTCTAGTCACTTTTGTCACAGCTGTGCCATCGAGCGTGTCACATAGCGCTCAGATATCAGTGGGCCTCACACAATCTACAAGTGTCCAGTGTCCAAAAGTGTACGCAGAGATTCAAAATCTCCATTATCCTTTCGTCACTTTGGTCACAGGCAGCTGTGCCATCGAGCGTGTCACATAGCGCTCAGATATCAGTGGGCCTCACACAATCTACAAGTGTCCAGTGTCCAAAAGTGTACGCAGAGATTCAAAATCTCCATTATCATCTCGTCACTTTGGTCACAGGCAGCTGTGCCATCGAGCGTGTCACATAGCGCTCAGATATCAGTGGGCCTCACACAATCTACAAGTGTCCAGTGTCCAAAAGTGTACGCAGAGAATCAAAATCTCCATTATCCTCTCGTCACTTTGGTCACAGGCAGCTGTGCCATCGAGCGTGTCACATAGCGCTCAGATATCAGTGGGCCTCACACAATCCACATGTGTCCAGTGTCCAAAAGTGTACGCAGAGATTCAAAATCTCCATTATCCTCTCGTCACTTTGGTCACAGGCAGCTGTGCCATCGAGCGTGTCACATAGCGCTCAGATATCAGTAGGCCTCACACAATCTACAAGTGTCCAGTGTCCAAAAGTGTACGCAGAGATTCAAAATCTCCATTATCCTCTCATCACTTTGGTCACAGGCAGCTGTGCCATCGAGCGTGTCACATAGCGCTCAGATATCAGTAGGCCTCACACAATCTACAAGTGTCCAGTGTCCAAAAGTGTACGCAGAGATTCAAAATCTCCATTATCCTCTCGTCACTTTGGTCACAGGCAGCTGTGCCATCGAGCGTGTCACATAGCGCTCAGATATCAGTAGGCCTCACACAATCTACAAGTGTCAAGTGTCCAAAAGTGTACGCAGAGATTCAAAATCTCCATTATCCTCTCGTCACTTTGGTCACAGGCAGCTGTGCCATCGAGCGTGTCACATAGCGCTCAGATATCAGTAGGCCTCACACAATCTACAAGTGTCCAGTGTCCAAAAGTGTACGCAGAGAATCAAAATCTCCATTATCCTCTCGTCACTTTGGTCACAGGCAGCTGTGCCATCGAGCGTGTCACATAGCGCTCAGATATCAGTAGGCCTCACACAATCTACAAGTGTCCAGTGTCCAAAAGTGTACGCAGAGATTCAAAATCTCCATTATCCTCTCGTCACTTTGGTCACAGGCAGCTGTGCCATCGAGCGTGTCACATAGCGCTCAGATATCAGTAGGCCTCACACAATCTACAAGTGTCCAGTGTCCAAAAGTGTACGCAGAGATTCAAAATCTCCATTATCCTCTCGTCACTTTGGTCACAGGCAGCTGTGCCATCGAGCGTGTCACATAGCGCTCAGATATCAGTAGGCCTCACACAATCTACAAGTGTCCAGTGTCCAAAAGTGTACGCAGAGATTCAAAATCTCCATTATCCTCTCGTCACTTTGGTCACAGGCAGCTGTGCCATCGAGCGTGTCACATAGCGCTCAGATATCAGTGGGCCTCACACAATCTACAAGTGTCCAGTGTCCAAAAGTGTACGCAGAGATTCAAAATCTCCATTATCCTCTCGTCACTTTGGTCACAGGCAGCTGTGCCATCGAGCGTGTCACATAGCGCTCAGATATCAGTGGGCCTCACACAATCTACAAGTGTCCAGTGTCCAAAAGTGTACGCAGAGATTCAAAATCTCCATTATCCTCTCGTCACTTTGGTCACAGGCAGCTGTGCCATCGAGCGTGTCACATAGCGCTCAGATATCAGTGGGCCTCACACAATCTACAAGTGTCCAGTGTCCAAAAGTGTACGCAGAGAATCAAAATCTCCATTATCCTCTCGTCACTTTGGTCACAGGCAGCTGTGCCATCGAGCGTGTCACATAGCGCTCAGATATCAGTGGGCCTCACACAATCCACATGTGTCCAGTGTCCAAAAGTGTACGCAGAGATTCAAAATCTCCATTATCCTCTCGTCACTTTGGTCACAGGCAGCTGTGCCATCGAGCGTGTCACATAGCGCTCAGATATCAGTGGGCCTCACACAATCTACAAGTGTCCAGTGTCCAAAAGTGTACGCAGAGATTCAAAATCTCCATTATCCTCTCGTCACTTTGGTCACAGGCAGCTGTGCCATCGAGCGTGTCACATAGCGCTCAGATATCAGTAGGCCTCACACAATCTACAAGTGTCCAGTGTCCAAAAGTGTACGCAGAGATTCAAAATCTCCATTATCCTCTCATCACTTTGGTCACAGGCAGCTGTGCCATCGAGCGTGTCACATAGCGCTCAGATATCAGTAGGCCTCACACAATCTACAAGTGTCCAGTGTCCAAAAGTGTACGCAGAGATTCAAAATCTCCATTATCCTCTCGTCACTTTGGTCACAGGCAGCTGTGCCATCGAGCGTGTCACATAGCGCTCAGATATCAGTAGGCCTCACACAATCTACAAGTGTCAAGTGTCCAAAAGTGTACGCAGAGATTCAAAATCTCCATTATCCTCTCGTCACTTTGGTCACAGGCAGCTGTGCCATCGAGCGTGTCACATAGCGCTCAGATATCAGTAGGCCTCACACAATCTACAAGTGTCCAGTGTCCAAAAGTGTACGCAGAGAATCAAAATCTCCATTATCCTCTCGTCACTTTGGTCACAGGCAGCTGTGCCATCGAGCGTGTCACATAGCGCTCAGATATCAGTAGGCCTCACACAATCTACAAGTGTCCAGTGTCCAAAAGTGTACGCAGAGATTCAAAATCTCCATTATCCTCTCGTCACTTTGGTCACAGGCAGCTGTGCCATCGAGCGTGTCACATAGCGCTCAGATATCAGTAGGCCTCACACAATCTACAAGTGTCCAGTGTCCAAAAGTGTACGCAGAGATTCAAAATCTCCATTATCCTCTCGTCACTTTGGTCACAGGCAGCTGTGCCATCGAGCGTGTCACATAGCGCTCAGATATCAGTAGGCCTCACACAATCTACAAGTGTCCAGTGTCCAAAAGTGTACGCAGAGATTCAAAATCTCCATTATCCTCTCGTCACTTTGGTCACAGGCAGCTGTGCCATCGAGCGTGTCACATAGCGCTCAGATATCAGTGGGCCTCACACAATCTACAAGTGTCCAGTGTCCAAAAGTGTACGCAGAGATTCAAAATCTCCATTATCCTCTCGTCACTTTGGTCACAGGCAGCTGTGCCATCGAGCGTGTCACATAGCGCTCAGATATCAGTGGGCCTCACACAATCTACAAGTGTCCAGTGTCCAAAAGTGTACGCAGAGATTCAAAATCTCCATTATCCTCTCGTCACTTTGGTCACAGGCAGCTGTGCCATCGAGCGTGTCACATAGCGCTCAGATATCAGTGGGCCTCACACAATCTACAAGTGTCCAGTGTCCAAAAGTGTACGCAGAGAATCAAAATCTCCATTATCCTCTCGTCACTTTGGTCACAGGCAGCTGTGCCATCGAGCGTGTCACACAGCGCTCAGATATCAGTAGGCCTCACACAATCTACAAGTGTCCAGTGTCCAAAAGTGTACGCAGAGATTCAAAATCTCCATTATCCTCTCGTCACTTTGGTCACAGGCAGCTGTGCCATCGAGCGTGTCACATAGCGCTCAGATATCAGTGGGCCTCACACAATCCACAAGTGTCCAGTGTCCAAAAGTGTACACAGAGATTCAAAATCTCCATTATCCTCTCGTCACTTTGGTCACAGGCAGCTGTGCCATCGAGCGTGTCACATAGCGCTCAGATATCAGTGGGCCTCACACAATCCAAAAGTGTCCACTGTCCACAAGTGTGTGCAGAAATTCTAAATCTCCCCTGTCCTATAGACACCTTTTACCTTGTTTTACATTACTATATAGTTTGTTGGATTTTGTCTACATTTCTACCAAAAATGAGGAAGGCTGGTGGAAGAGGCCGTGGAATTGGGCGGGGGTTGGCAGCTGGTAATGATGGTGTTGGTGGTGGATCTGATGGTAGTGGCAAGAGCAAAATAGGACCGAATGCAGGAGGTGCTGACCCTGCGTCATCGTCTGGCTACATAAGGCCTCGAACGCTTAGTTTTCTAGGAGTTGGCAAACCGCTTTTAAAGGCAGAGCATCAGGAAGAGGTTTTGTCTTACATTGCTGACTCAGCCTCCAGCTCTATCGCCTCCTCTTCTTCAGTTGTAAAAAGTAAAAGCACTGAGTCGTCATTGGAGGCTCATGTTCATGAACCACACCTTTCCTTGTGTCCTTCACCCCAACCAAGATTGAAGGATGACGCAGGCCATCCTACTGATTACTCCATGGAGCTGTTTTCACATACCATGCCTGGATTATCAAGTCAAATGGTGAATTACCCAGGCCAAGATGAATCTGACATGGAGTGCACTGATGCACAGCCGCTGATGGATGATTCTGCTGGTACATTCACTCAGAGCACTACATTGTCCTCGCAGTGTACAGAGCCAGATTTTGACCCTGATGAGACTCAGGTGCCCCTTCCCGCACACTATACCACCATACACGGTGACACAGAGAAAGGTGCACATGACATAGAAGAGGAGGTGATGGATGACCCAGTTGTTGACCCAGATTGGCATCCATTGGGGGAAGAGGGTGCTGCTTCCAATAGCTCAGATGAGGAGCATCCACAGCAGACATCGACATCGCAACAGCTGTTATCTGGCAGGCCCGGAGCACTCCAAAGACAGGTTCCAAACATCAAAAGAGTTGCTGGACAGCTTGTCCAGAGGGTCAAAAGATCACAGCGTGCTAGGCCGCAAAATGTCTGCCAAAGTAGGAAGAGTGCAGTGTGGCACTTTTTTGAACAAAATCCTCATGATCAGGCCAAGGTTATCTGTAAGAAGTGCGCAAAGACCTTTAGCCGAGGGAAAAATCTGAAAAATTTGAATACCAGTTGCATGCTTAGACATTTAACCAGCATGCACTTGCAAGCGTGGACACAACACCAAACCTCAAGTGCCACATGTGCAACTGATCACAACGAAGGTAGTCAGCAATGCTACATTGTTTCCCCCACTGTAAGTCCACCGGTTAGCACAGCAGCAAATGTTGAGGTGTCGTTGCAAGGCCACAGCAGTCAGGGAATCCCACTGTTATATCAACGAAAGACTGATTCTAGGCCATCAGAAAGAACACCAACTCCATCACCATCATCAACCCTCTCTCAGTCCGCCCTGTCCACCGCTACTTCCACCATATGCAGCTCTCAAGTCCAGCTCACCCTCCCAGACACTATGAGTAGGTCAAGAAAGTACTCAGTCTCTCATCCGCGTACACTGGGTTTGAACGCCCACATTGCCAAACTAATCTCGTTTGAGATGATGCCCTTTCGGTTGGTGGAAAGCACCGCTTTCCGCGAACTCATGGCCTATGCAGTACCACGCTATGACCTACCCAGTCGCCACTTCTTCTCTCGCAAAGCCATCCCAGCCCTCCACCATCATGTGAAAGACCGCATTGTCCATGCACTCAAGCAGTCAGTGAGCGGAAAGGTGCACCTCACAACTGATGCATGGTCCAGTCGGCATGGCCAGGGCCGTTACGTGTCCATCACTGCGCACTGGGTTAATGTGGTGGATGCAGGGTCCACAGGGGACAGCGGTGGTGGGACAGTGCTGCCTAGCCCACGGTATAGGAAACAGTTGGCTGTAGGCGTTCGACCCTCCTCCTCCTCCTCCTCCTCCAGAAGCGAAAGCTCATCCACAGAGCGCAGTCGTACGAGCACTCCATCTGTAGCTGCCACTGTTGCACACGAGGTGTCCCCCTATCGAGCAGCTAGTGGAAAGCGTCAGCAGGCTGTGTTGCAGATGATGTGTTTGGGCGACAGACACACCGCCGAGGTGCTGGCCGAGTACTTGAAGCGACAAACTGAGTCATGGCTGGGCAGTGTACATCTTGAGGCAGGCAAGGTAGTTAGTGATAACGGCCGTAATTTTGTGGCAGCCATAGCCCTTTCAAAACTCAGGCACATACCTTGCTTGGCTCACACATTGAACCTGGTGGTGCAGTGCTTCCTCAAAAATTATCCGGAGTTAACAGCCCTGCTCCAGAAGGTGCGAAGACTGTGCGCGCACATCCGCCGGTTGCCTGTACACTCCGTTCGTATGCAGAAGCTGCAGCGATTGCTCCACCTTCCCAACCACCGCCTCATTATCGACATTGCAACAAGGTGGAACTCCACCCTGCACATGGTGGAGCGGCTGTGCGAGCAGAGGCAGGCCATAATGCATTTGTGGGAGGATACACGGCCAGGCACTTTGAGAGCAGACATGGAGTTGACAGGCGTGCAGTGGTCGAAGCTGAAAGACCTTTGTAAAGTCCTTCAGTGTTTTGAGGAATGCACACGGCTGGTAAGCGCAGACGACGCCATCCTAAGCATGAGCATCCCACTTATGCGTCTGCTCATGCAAACTTTGACGCACCTTAAGGAGCAGGCGTCTGCAGCCAATGTTGAGGAGGAGGGAATCCTTGATGACATTCAGCCATTGTCTGCTCAGGGACCTCTCCTGGACGAAGTGGAGGAAGAAGAGGAGGAGGAGGAGGAGGATGATGGGGATGATTACTTAGGGGAGGAGGATGCATCTCGTGGGGCAAGTGAAAATGTTGGGGTGGCAAGGTCTGGTACAGGGTTTGTGCGTGACTGGAGGGATGTGGATTTGCCAGAAAGTGCTCCTCCAACCAGCACTCGCAGTGCATCATTGACACCGGGAACATTGGCCCACATGTCAGATTATGCCTTGCGGATCCTAAAAAGGGACCCCCGCATTGCCAAAATGATGAACGATGACGACTACTGGTTGGCCAGCATCCTGGATCCACGCTATAAAGGCAAATTACAAAACATCATGCCACAGAAGAACCTTGACCTAATATTGGCTAATAAACAAGCAACTCTGGTAAATCGGTTGCTTGAGGCATTCCCAGCACACAGCAGCGGTGATGGTTCTCACACGAGCCGTACGGGCCGGGGGCAGCTTGGCAGAGGTGTTCGTGGTGCACACAGCAGAAGTGGCGTTGGAGACAGGGGTTTCATGACAATGTTGTGGACTGATTTTTCAAATACCGCTCACACAACTGGTAATACTGCATCGATGGAAAGTGACAGGAGACAGCAGTTGTCAACTATGGTTACAAACTACTTTTCCTCCCATATCGATGTTCTCCCACACAGGTCATTCCCCTTTGACTATTGGGCCGCTAAACTGGACACCTGGCCTGAATTGGCCCAATATGCCTTACAGGAGCTCGCTTGCCCAGCTGCAAGTGTGCTATCGGAAAGAGTCTTCAGTGCAGCTGGATCAATCCTGACAGAAAAAAGGACCCGTCTGTCAACCCAAAATGTGGATGATCTAACCTTCATTAAAATGAACCACGCATGGGTTTCCAAGGATTTTGTCCCACCTTCCCCTGATGACACATAGGGTGACAGAAAAATGGCTTGCTTTGGTCCACCTCTTCCTGGTACTTCACCTATTTCGCCTTTTGCATCAGCTGAATGTCCAACATCAACATATGCCACTTTCTAAAACTCCCTAACTGTGCTGCCTCCCCCCCCATGGCCGGGGTCACCACCTACCGCACGACACCGTGCGAGTGCCGTTGCCCTGGACAGGTGGGTAGGCCGACTCTTGGGCGCGGGCACTGGCACAGGGTCCCTCATAGTGCAATCAAGTGTCTCTGACGGCGGTGGTGCACACCCGCCGTCAGACACACCGCTGTACTATGAGGGGCCCAGTGCCAGTACCGACGCCCACGAGTGGGCCCCCCTTGCTTGGGCAGGGCCCCAGCATTTGCAATCTTTACCTCTCCCTGCTCCTCCTCTGTGTAATCTGCGCCGTCAAATCCATTCTGTGCCTGACACCGTCTGAGCCTGCCTCCTGAGACATATATTTTGAATGTGTACGCTATCCATACATGTTATCCGGGGATACGGTACCCTTTCTAAACTTTGTGCAATGACGTGCAATCCATACTGGGCCTAACACCGTCTGAGCCTGCCTCATGCTGTATAGACATATATTTTGAATGTGTACGCTATCCATACATGTTATCCGGGGATACGGTACCCTTTCTAACCTTTGTGCAATGACGTGCAATCCATACTGGGCCTAACACCGTCTGAGCCTGCCTCATGCTGTATAGACATATATTTTGAATGTGTACGCTATCCATACATGTTATCCGGGGATACGGTACCCTTTCTAACCTTTGTGCAATGACGTGCAATCCATACTGGGCCTAACACCGTCTGAGCCTGCCTCATGCTGTATAGACATATATTTTGAATGTGTACGCTATCCATACATGTTATCCGGGGATACGGTACCCTTTCTAACCTTTGTGCAATGACGTGCAATCCATACTGGGCCTAACACCGTCTGAGCCTGCCTCATGCTGTATAGACATATATTTTGAATGTGTACGCTATCCATACATGTTATCCGGGGATACGGTACCCTTTCTAACCTTTGTGCAATGACGTGCAATCCATACTGGGCCTGACACCGTCTGAGCCTGCCTCATGCTGTATAGACATATATTTTGAATGTGTACGCTATCCATACATGTTATCCGGGGATACGGTACCCTTTCTAACCTTTGTGCAATGACGTGCAATCCATACTGGGCCTAACACCGTCTGAGCCTGCCTCATGCTGTATAGACATATATTTTGAATGTGTACGCTATCCATACATGTTATCCGGGGATACGGTACCCTTTCTAACCTTTGTGCAATGACGTGCAATCCATACTGGGCCTGACACCGTCTGAGCCTGCCTCATGCTGTATAGACATATATTTTGAATGTGTACGCTATCCATACATGTTATCCGGGGATACGGTACCCTTTCTAAACTTTGTGCAATGACATGCAATCCATACTGGGCCTAACACCGTCTGAGCCTGCCTCATGCTGTATAGACATATATTTTGAATGTGTACGCTATCCATACATGTTATCCGGGGATACGGTACCCTTTCTAACCTTTGTGCAATGACGTGCAATCCATACTGGGCCTAACACCGTCTGAGCCTGCCTCATGCTGTATAGACATATATTTTGAATGTGTACGCTATCCATACATGTTATCCGGGGATACGGTACCCTTTCTAACCTTTGTGCAATGACGTGCAATCCATACTGGGCCTAACACCGTCTGAGCCTGCCTCATGCTGTATAGACATATATTTTGAATGTGTACGCTATCCATACATGTTATCCAGGGATACGGTACCCTTTCTAACCTTTGTGCAATGACGTGCAATCCATACTGGGCCTAACACCGTCTGAGCCTGCCTCATGCTGTATAGACATATATTTTGAATGTGTACGCTATCCATACATGTTATCCGGAGATACGGTACCCTTTCTAACCTTTGTGCAATGACGTGCAATCCATACTGGGCCTAACACCGTCTGAGCCTGCCTCATGCTGTATAGACATATATTTTGAATGTGTACGCTATCCATACATGTTATCAGGGGATACGGTACCCTTTCTAACCTTTGTGCAATGACGTGCAATCCATACTGGGCCTAACACCGTCTGAGCCTGCCTCATGCTGTATAGACATATATTTTGAATGTGTACGCTATCCATACATGTTATCCGGGGATACGGTACCCTTTCTAACCTTTGTGCAATGACGTGCAATCCATACTGGGCCTAACACCGTCTGAGCCTGCCTCATGCTGTATAGACATATATTTTGAATGTGTACGCTATCCATACATGTTATCCGGGGATACGGTACCCTTTCTAACCTTTGTGCAATGACGTGCAATCCATACTGGGCCTAACACCGTCTGAGCCTGCCTCATGCTGTATAGACATATATTTTGAATGTGTACGCTATCCATACATGTTATCCAGGGATACGGTACCCTTTCTAACCTTTGTGCAATGACGTGCAATCCATACTGGGCCTAACACCGTCTGAGCCTGCCTCATGCTGTATAGACATATATTTTGAATGTGTACGCTATCCATACATGTTATCCGGAGATACGGTACCCTTTCTAACCTTTGTGCAATGACGTGCAATCCATACTGGGCCTAACACCGTCTGAGCCTGCCTCATGCTGTATAGACATATATTTTGAATGTGTACGCTATCCATACATGTTATCAGGGGATACGGTACCCTTTCTAACCTTTGTGCAATGACGTGCAATCCATACTGGGCCTAACACCGTCTGAGCCTGCCTCATGCTGTATAGACATATATTTTGAATGTGTATGCTATCCATACATGTTATCCGGGGATACGGTACCCTTTCTAACCTTTGTGCAATGACGTGCAATCCATACTGGGCCTAACACCGTCTGAGCCTGCCTCATGCTGTATAGACATATATTTAGAATGTGTACGCTATCCATACATGTTATCCGGGGATACGGTACCCTTTCTAACCTTTGTGCAATGACGTGCAATCCATACTGGGCCTAACACCGTCTGAGCCTGCCTCATGCTGTATAGACATATATTTTGAATGTGTACGCTATCCATACATGTTATCCAGGGATACGGTACCCTTTCTAACCTTTGTGCAATGACGTGCAATCCATACTGGGCCTAACACCGTCTGAGCCTGCCTCATGCTGTATAGACATATATTTTGAATGTGTACGCTATCCATACATGTTATCCGGGGATACGGTACCCTTTCTAACCTTTGTGCAATGACGTGCAATCCATACTGGGCCTAACACCGTCTGAGCCTGCCTCATGCTGTATAGACATATATTTTGAATGTGTACGCTATCCATACATGTTATCCGGGGATACGGTACCCTTTCTAACCTTTGTGCAATGACGTGCAATCCATACTGGGCCTAACACCGTCTGAGCCTGCCTCATGCTGTATAGACATATATTTTGAATGTGTACGCTATCCATACATGTTATCCCGGGATACGGTACCCTTTCTAACCTTTGTGCAATCACGTGCAATCCATACTGTGCCTGACACCGTCTGAGCCTGCCTCCTGAGACATATATTTTGAATGTGTACGCTATCCATACATGTTATCCAGGGATACGGTACCCTTTCTAACCTTTGTGTAATCACGTGCAATCCATACTGGGCCTGACACCGTCTGAGCCTGCCTCCTGAGACATATATTTTGAATGTGTACGCTATCCATACATGTTATCCAGGGATACGGTACCCTTTCTAACCTTTGTGCAATCACGTGCAATCCATACTGGGCGTGAGAACGGCTGGCGAGCTGTTAAGCAAGCTACAGCACCTGTCCAGACAAGTACAGGGATTCCCTAGCGAGGAGACTTATTTGATTGTTTTCAATGTTGGGACAGCAATTTTTGGGGAGCACTATACTCTGGAGAATGATAGATGTGGCCCACCATACACTGGAACATTCCAAAGGTGGACATCAGACACTGGAGCAGCATTTACTGGGCCCATTATACACTAGAGCATTAGAAATGGGGCCCATTATGTTTGGAGCATTATTTGGGCCCATAAGACAGTGGAGCTTCATCCATGGGGACCAACATATACTGTAGCATTATGTGGAGCTCATCATATACTGTTTCAAACATTATATGGGACCAATGATTCTGTATGGAGAAATAGATGGGCCTCGTCATGAGATGTAAAAAGTGAGGTATTTTTCATTGTACTATACCGCTATTTCTCTGCCGTATCGGAGCATGATGAGTTGTGGTATGTGTTAAAGGGGCGCTCTTTCGCCCAGGGCACATGAAAACCTGGAGCCAGCCCTCCCCCCCCACAGTTTGTAGCCAAATAACCCCCATTTTTCAGTGCGTAACTTGTAATATGAAGTTAATTAAGGTTGACAAGCTTAAGAAAGAAGAATTGATGCTTTTGGCATTCAAATGGGCACTGTAGGTGTGTTTCCTGTCCTCCTCTCACTGCCGACTTTTATTCCCCATTGACTTACATTGGGTTTCGTGTTTCGGGACGACCCCGACTTTTCCCTATAATCGGACGATCTTGCTCGACCCGACTTTTGGAAAAGTCGGGTTTCACGAAACGAAACGCGACCCTAAAAAACCAAAAGTTGCTCAACTCTAGTCATGGTGTCTGAAGAGACGTGGAGGATGGCCTGCGAAAAAGGTCCTCCCAGTTTAAAGGAGCGTGTCTCCTTTACTTGTAATGCCCATACACTAAGTGCATAGGCTGAAAAACATTTTCCCCTGGGGGGGACACATTAACCTACTGTGTAAATAATTGCAGACATCCTAAACACCCTTGCAAAACAATCTAGTGGCTGTTTCATCACAGAACACGGTCACCCTGGTGATCTAGGGGTGGTGTAGGAAGAGACGTGGAGTATGGCCTGCGAAAAAGGTTTCCCAGTTTAAAGGAGAGGGTCTCCTATACTTGGAATGCCCATATGTGGTAGGGGCCGGGATTGGGGGGTGGACCGCTGCTTACCCTGTCCGGATGACACAGACACCAGGCGATGCAAGGACAAGGCGGAGCCAGATTTCAGTTGTAACAGTTCCAGATTTATTCGTCATCGTGATGCAAGTCACCTTCCCCACACTCCCCTTCCCTTTGTCCATTGTCGTCCCGACAATCGTACTCCGAACCTACGTCGTTCTGAAGCTTGTCCACAGTCTGTTGTCAGACCGGTCGTTGGGCCAAACCCGTCACCCACGGGGGCCGAACCGGTAGCACCATGCTCCGAGCAGCCTACTGCTACCCGCCGGCGTGCATGCCACGTGACAACTTCTTTCAGGTTGGCGAGGTCCACCCGGACTACTCTACGGCGTGTACCTCCCAATGCTCTCCCCTTCTACTACCCTCTACGCCATGACCGAGGCCTTTCGCCTACCAGGTCACCGTTGGCGCCCGCCCATCCTTTTGGGGTGTCCGTGGTGTCGGGGACCTGACTGACGGACCACTGTCTGGTTCAACATCCTTCGTCTCTTTGTCCTTCACGTAAAAGAGTCATGGTCGGCGTCTTAATTACATCTAGCTTGTACCAGGAACCTGTTACATACACATTTTTTGTTATACACACTATTCACTAAGTCAACTCTTAACATACTATTATTTTTACTTTAATAACCATAGGAGTTACTCAACCGGAGTAATCCCTTTTGCTCTCTTTTTTTTTTTGTTTTTCTTTTTTTTTCAAACACACTAACATTGTTTCTAACACAATATTTCCCGCACAGCATTTTTGAAACAAGTACTCCCTCTCCCTTTAAGGCTGAGTTCACACGTGGCGTTTTTTTCGCGTTTCCGCGGCAGTTTTAACAGCGCGATTTTGCTGCGAAAACGCGAAAAATAAGCATCCCATGCATTCCTATGGGATTCCACAATGCTGTGCTAATACTGCGGTTTTTACCGCGGCGGAATCGCTTCGCGGTAAAAAACACAGCATGCTCATTATTTTGCGGAATCGTGGCGATCCCGCACCCATAGGAATGCATTGTTCCGCTTACTTCCCGCATGTGGCTGTGCACAACATACGGAAAGTAAGCAGAACAATTGCGGATGGTACCCACGGTCGGGAGGAGAGGAGACTGTCCTCCGGGCTTTGGGTACCATATCCCTGTAAAAAATAGAATTTAAAATAAAAAATATTGTTATTCTCACCTTCCGACGTCCCTCGCTGCCTTCCCGCCTCCCTCCACGCTCTCGTTCCCAGTAATCCTTTGCGAAAATGCCCGCGATGGTGTCCGTTCTCGCGGGATCGCGAAGTCTCGCGGTCATTCGCGCTACGTCATCGCGAATGACCACGAGACGTCGCGATCCCGCGAGAACGGACGCCGTCGCGGGCATTTTCGCAAAGGATTACTGGGAACGGATGCGCGGGACGTCGGAAGGTAAGAATAACAGTATTTTTTATTTTTTTTTTACATTCTATCTTTTACTACTGACGCTGCATAGGCGGCCTCAGTAGTAAAAAGTTGGTCACACTCGTCAAACACTGTGTTTGACGAGTGTGACCAACCTGTCAATCAGTTCTCCAAGCGATGCTACAGATCGCTTGGAAAACGCTAGCATTCTGCAAGCTAAATACGCTTGCAAAATGCTAGTTTTTCCGCGGGAATTAAAATGCGATTTTCCCGCGGACTGGAATTCCGGAATTCTCGCGGTAATTTCCGCGAGAGTTCCGTTACGTGTGCACATAGCCTAACAGTAGTACTCCCTTCTCCGCATCCCCGCTATATCAGGAGAAACAGATCAAACAATAAAACATTTTTTTCAACCTGGACGAAAAACTGTCCTCGTGGCCTGCACAACGGTGCAACGAAATCCCGACAATCCGGGCCATCTCCTGATAGCTGGGAACAAAGGGCCCCCACAGCTGTGGAGCTCCTGGGATGCAGGGAGTATCTTTAGAAGCCCTTTCTACGGGGGCTCGTGGACTTCGGGTTCAATAATTACGGCTACCGCGTAGTAGCCGCGGGGGCAGTACTCTTTGTAGTACGATACCAAGTCCCCCCCTCTCGCAAAGCCCGGCCGTGACGGATGGAAGTCACGTTGATATATACCTTCTGGCCGGTTGCGAGGTCCCGAATGAACCCGTAACCCTTCTGCAGGTTGGTGAACACAAGCCGCCCCTTAGATCGTGAAGCCACCATGCCAGCCTCCCCTCTCTCGTGGAGCAGGTTCCAGACCTCCCGCTCCCTGGCCTTTTTCTTCTGCATGACCTCCACGACCCAGACGGAGGGTCCGGTGTAGGCCTCGGAGTCCGGTGGGCGAGACACGGCCGGAGTTGAGAGAGGGGCAGAGGCGGCCGTAGATGTCTGCGGCCCAGCAGCCGCTGAGGCCGGGCGGCGGGCAGGGGCAGCCGTGGCTACCGGCGGATAGGCCGCAGAGCCCGACAAGCAGGCCGCAGCCAACTCCGGGGGTGACGCAGATGCGGCCGTGGGGCAGGCCGCAACCGGAGTCGCAGACGGGGCCGGAGTGGCGGCCGGCTTCAGGGAATGGGCCACCGCTGGCAGGTGAAACGCAGCAGCGTCGGCCGTGGGCTGGTTCTGCACCGGCGACACCGGACATGACGCCGCCGGCAGAGTGGCTCGGGGACGGGAGCAGGGACATCGCTCAGCCCGGCGGAGGCCGCAGAACCCTCCGCAGCCGGTGTTGCAGGAGTGGGGGAGACCGTGCGGTGCGACCGGGTGGTGGGGGCCACCTGCGGAGTCGCCGGCAGAGCCGGGGGAACTCTCACCTTCCTCGGCGCCGCAGCCTCCGACATGTCACCCCGCGGCTCCTCCCGCAGCCGCCGATCTTCACCCCGCCGTCCGGCAGGGCTAGCCTCCAGGCTCGTGGGTCCCGCGGGGAGGCTCCCAGGTGACGTTTTCGGCGGCTGCTCCCGCAGGGCCCGCAGTCGCTCCTCTTCTCCGCCCAATGTCTTGAGGGTGGTCCGTGATTCCAGGAAGCAGGTCTCCCAGCGAGACATGACCTCCCGACACCACCGCCACTCCAGACGGCCGAGGCCACGGCAACTACAGCGTCACATCCCGTCCGGTGGGCAACAGTCGAATGGCGCCAAGCAGCCAGCCTTCTCTCCCGGGCCACTCCCGCTCCTGGGTGGGGCGATAGTCGACTTCTCCACCCATCTGCCCGGGTCCAAGATGAGGGGACGGCGGTCTCCGGACATACACCGCTCCCCCCAGGGGTAAGTGGGAGATGGCCCCAGTCCATCCAGAACTGCTGCAAACGCCCGGGCCTCTCCCCGGCGCTGGAGTACCATGCCCATGTTGGACGGCTTCTGGTACCGCCCCGGATCCTCTGATGGCAGCGATGATCCGGAACAAAGTCTCCACTTTATAATCCACAGGTGAGCAGTTTTGTAATCCACAGGTATTTATAATCCACCGGTGAACAGTTCTTTAGGAGTCCTCCTGGCGCAGGCCTGCCGCAGAAGATGTCGTATTAGCGCCGGCGATCCTGCCGACTATGCCAAATGTGGTAGGGGCCGGGATTGGGGGGTGGACCGCTGCTTACCCTGTCCGGATGACACAGACACCAGGCGATGCAAGGACGAGGCGGAGACAGATTTCAGTTGTAACAGTTCTGGATTTATTTGTCGTCCTGACGACCATAGCCACGCACCGCAGCCACTTTACAGTTCTCTGTCTCCAGGCCCAGGTACCTGCACCTTTGCTGCAGTCGAAGTAACGTCCCTCGCGGATCTTTCGCTGGGGCTGTCCTAGACCAATCTACCGCCAGCGCTTCACCTGCCCGAGGTCGTCGTCCAATCGGTACCCACGGGGCCTCGCCTGTCCTGCGGTCCGTTGGGTCAGGGCCACCCCCTTGACTGTCTTCTCTGTTGTCCATCCCCTGGTCAAGCTCTTCTCTCTCCTCCGTCTTCTACCGAGCTCCTCCCGGGACTAACCTGCCTGGAACCCCAATCAGTCCTATTTATCCCCTCTCTCACCGGGAATTCCCCTCCTGGGTTCCGATCTCCCCACCCCTCATGACTAAGCAGTTTCTATAGCCGTAAGCTGATGTAAAGTCCTGTACTACACTCCTCCCTGCCATCTTGTGGTCAAATCTCGGTACTGCACTCCCTCTTTTGGCTTTCCCTGCTGTTACCTTTCTGTCATTGCCAATCCCTGTCTACCGTGCACACATCGTCCCCTCCTACTACCAGTCACGTCTGTCCGTCAAGTCACCTTCCCCACACATACACTAAGTGCATAGGCTGAAAAACATTTTCCCCTGGGGGTAGAGAACACATCAACACAGAGGGTAAACATTTTTGGAATGGGCATGAAAACACCCTTGAAAAAATTTCTACTGGCTGTTGCATAACGGACCACGGTCACCCTCGTGTTATAGTGGTGGTGGATGATGAGTATGAGGAGGAGGAGGATAATAACACACAAAATAGCCAAAGTCAGGAAGCGTATACCATGTGTGGGTGTAAAGAAGTGCATGGTAATACACCTCCAAAAAAATACACTTTATTGGAGGTTATGTTTCACTGTTATCATTCGTTGGTGTACAGAAGTCTGCCCCAATCCAGGCCTTGTTCATTTTTATAAGAGTCAGCCTGTCAGCATTTTCAGTTGACAGGCAGATGTGCTTACCAGTTATTATTCCTCCAGTGGCACTAAAAACCCGCTCTGACAAAACGCTAGCGACAGGGCAGGCCAGGACCTCTCCAAGGCGTAGACAGCCAGTTCATGCCACGTGTCCAGCTTGGATACCCAATAATTAAAAGGCACAGAGGAATCACGGAGGACGTTGGTAGGGTCAGCAAGGTACTCCAACATCTTTCCAAACTTTTCAGGCCTTGTGAGACTACCCACGAATCTGTGCCAGGGAGATGGGAGGGTCTGAGAAAACTGTCCCAGATCTTTGCCAGTGTTCCCCTGCCTCTGCTGGATTATAGTTGGGTCTGTCTCACCTCTACTCCTTGGTTGTCCAACGAACAGTGACCTCAGCCGCCAGCGTTTTAAGATGGGAATTTTTTCATTAATTCTGCAACAATGTCCCTCTGGTACTGCATCATTTTAATACATTTTAATACACCTATCTGACTCTGGAATAAGAGATTGAAAGTTCTCCTTGTAGCGTTGGTCTAGAAATGTCACCATCAGTACTGTCAGCAAAAATTTGGATAATGCAAGGGTCAAAGGAAAGGCAGCGCAACATAAAGTCTGCCATGCATGCCAGACTGATAACTGGCAAGCCTTCTGTGTCCTCACAACAGGACGACTGACCATGCTGTCCTCCTCCTCCCTGTCCTCAGGCCATCCACGCTGAACAGACGGTATGACAGTTGTGCTTGTAGTACCGTCTACAACGCAGGAAAGTAGGTCCTGTTCTTCCTCCTCATTGTCAACCAATCCACGTTGGGATGACATGAGGCTGGGTTGTGTGTAATCACCCTGTATGGTTCCTTGCTCCATCTCATCATGCTCTGCCTGCAATGCATCCTCTTTCATTGAGAGCAGAGAGCTTTTCAGAATACTGAGAAGCGGGATGGTAACGATAATTATGGCATCATCACCGCTCGCCATCTTGGTGGACTCCTCAAAGTTTTGCAGGATGGTACATATGTCTGACATCCATGTTCACTCCTGTGGAGTCTGAACTGAATACCGATGCCCTTGTTGATGCTGGGACTCAACAACTGCCCTCTTCTTCTCACAAATCCTTTCCAGCATATGCAGTGCAGAGTTCCAACTCGTGGGGACATCACACACCATTAAGTGAGCCGGAAGCTGCAAACGCTGCTGAAGCACGACAAGGGCGGCTGAAGCTGTTGCTGACTTTCTAAAATGGGCACACAGGTGGCGTACTTTCACAAGCAGATCCGGCAGCTCCGGGTAGGTTTTGAGAAACCGCTGAACCACGAGGTTAAACACATGGGCCAGGCATGGTACGTGTGTGAGCTTGCCTCGCCTCAGAGCCGCCACTAGGTTCTGGCCATTGTCACACACGACCTTGCCTGGCTGTAGGTTCAGCTGTGTCAGCCACAGATCTGCCTGCTCTTTCAGAGCTGTCCACAACTCTTCAGCATTGTGAGGTTTGTTACCTAAGCATATTAGCTTCAGCACAGCCTGTTGCCGCTTGGCTGAGGCAGTGCTGCAGTGCTTCCAGCTTGCGACTGAAAAGTCATTTCAGAGATGAAGGCTGAAGAGGAGGAGGAGGTTAAGGAGCTGTAGACTGTGGGGGCAATCCTGATTGACCTAGGGCCCGCAATCCTCGGCGTTGGTAGTACATGTTCAATCCCAAGGTCAGACTGGGTCCCGGCTTCCACTATGTTTACCCAGTGTGCCATCAGGGAGATGTACCGTCCCTGCCCAGAAGCATGTATCCGTGGTTAAGTGAACTTTCCCTGTAACTGCATTGTTGAGAGCACTGGTAATGATGTGGGACACGTGCTTGTGTAATGCCGGGACGGCACACCGGAAAAAATAGTGTCGACTGGGGACAGAATACCTTGAGACAGCCACCGCCATCAGGTTGCGGAAAGCTTCCATCTCCACGAGCCTAAAAGGCAACATTTCGAGCGCAAGCAGACAAGAAATGTGTGAATTTAGTACTGTGGCCTGTGCGGCGTTGGCTGCGTATTTTCACTTGTGTTCCAATGACTGGGGTATGGACAAATGAAGGCTGCGCTGGGACAAGGACGTGGACATGCTTGCTGATGGTCATAGTTGAGTGTGTGCAACAACGTACTGGGTAGGAGGCATCTTCGCAGGCACCATGGACAGGGGATTGGCTTCCACGCACAACAGCGGAAGAAGCAGTTTTGTCCCCCGCAGACACTTTTCCTGGACCCTGGGGTTCAGCCCACAAACTCGGGTGCTTTGCTGCCATGTGCCTTATCATGCTGGTTGTGGTCAGGCTGGTAGTTTTGCTACCTCTGCTGATGCGGGCATGGCAGGTGATGCAAATAGCCTGTTTGGGGTTATCGGCAGAGTCTTTAAAAAACAACCAGACTCGGGAAGACCTAACAGTTGTAATGACATCTTCCGTCATGTTACGAGGAACGGTTGCCCGCCTTCTGTCTGCGGCCACCACACTGCTTCTTCCTGCCTGTTGTGGTGCTACGCCTCCGTCCCCCTGTGTGTTGCTGTCCTCACTCTGCATGTCCTCCTGCCAGGTTGGGTCAGTTACTATGTCATCCACCTCCTCCTCTTCCACTTCCGCACCCTGGTCCTGCTCCTGACTTTCTGGCAATTGTGTCTCATCAGCGTCCATCTCTTGTGACACATTTCCACCGTCACCTTCGTGTGAACGTGGCTGCTCAAATATTTGGGCATCGCTACATGCGATCTCCTCTTGCTCCGCTTCAAGTGGACCAGGCAAGAGACCCGAATCTATAAATGGACCAGTGAACCGCTCTTTGGAATGTCCAAGTGTGGGATCAGTTGTCTGTGGGCGCTCAGCATGGGAGGAGGAAGGAGGATCACGGTGAGGAATATGCGGTCCAGAGTCACGGCTACTCAGACTTGACCATGTGGAAGACAGGGTGCTGGTGGTGGTGGCAAAGTGACTGGAATCATTATCCGCCATCCAACCTTTTCACGCTGCTCTTGTGTCAAGAGTGCTGTTCTGCCTTCCCCTATGAATTCTGACAGGAATCTGTTGCGAGAAGATGTGGGTGTTTGTTGTGGCACAATTGCAGCTTGCCTATGACCTCTGCCTCTGCATGCACCATCACTATCAAGTCCACTTCCCTGTCCCTTGCCATGTGCCTTTCCCATTTTAAATGTAGTACAATATTTTCCACGATCAATAAAAAAGGCTGAATTGGGAGCAAACTTAGATGCGATCCATGTGCGGGAAAAACGCACTTTCAAATATCTGGAATGTACTTTATTTGTTTAACAAACTGCTGTCAATAACTGTGGTAAGACCAAGAAAAAACTGTGTAATGTAGGCCTGAAATGCCACAATTTTTAGCACACAGAGAGATAGGAGTCTGACACAGATAACACACTGGTCAATATGTGAGCTGGATTTTTTTTACCCCAAAATAGTGTACAGAACTAGGGTAACAGACAGCAAAACAAATTGGAATGTAGGCCTGAAAAGCAACTATTTACAGAGCACAGATAGACCTGGCGTCTGATGGAGACACCAGACTGTTCAATATGTGGCCTGTATTTTTTTTATTGTTTACCCCAAAATAGTGTATATACCTAGGGTAGCAGGCAGCAAAAAAAAGTGGCATGTAGGCCTGAAAAGCAACTATTTGTAGAGCAGATAGACCAGGCGTCTGACGGAGATACCACACTATTCAATATGTGGCCTGTATTTTTTTATTTTTTACCCCAAATTAATGTATAGACTTAGGGTAGCAGACAGCAAAAAAAGTGGAATGTAGGCCTGAAAAGCAACTATTTGTAGAGCACAGATAGACCAGGCAAAAAATTGGAATGTAGGCCTGAAAAGCAACTACAGTCATATGTTAAAGTTTGGGCACCCCTATTAATGTTAACCTTTTTTCTTTATAACAATTTTGGTTTTTGCAACAGCTATTTCAGTTTCATATATCTAATAACTGATGGACTCAGTTATATTTATGGATTCAAATGAGGTTTATTGTACTAACAGAAAATGTGCAATCTGCATTTAAACAAAATTTGACCGGTGCAAAAGTATGGGAACCTCATCATAAAAGTGACATTAATATTTCGTAGATCCTCCTTTTGCAAAAATAACAGCCTCTAGTCGCTTCCTGTAGCTATTAATGAGTTCCTGGATCCTGGATGAAGGTATTTGTGACCATTCCTGTTTACAAAACAATTCCAGTTCAGTTAAGTTTGATGGTTGCCGAGCATGGACAGCCCGCTTCAAATCATCCCACAGATGTTCAATGATATTCAGGTCTGGGGACTGGGATGGCCATTCCAGAACACTGTAATTGTTCCGCTGCATGAATGCCTAAGTAGATTTGGAGCGGTGTTTTGGATCATTGTCTTGCTGAAATATCCATCCCCTGCGTAACTTCAACTTCATCACTGATTCTTGCACATTATTGTCAAGAATCTGCTGATACTGAGTTGAATCCATGCGACCCTCAACTTTAACAAGATTCCCGGTGCCGGCATTGGCCACACAGCCCCAAAGCATGATGGAACCTCCACCAAATTTTACTGTGGGTAGCAAGTGTTTTTCTTGGAATGCTGTATTTTTTCGCCTCCATGCATAACGCCTTTTTGTATGACCAAACAACTCAATCTTTGTTTCATCAGTCCACAGGACCTTCTTCCAAAATGTAACTGGCTTGTCCAAATGTGCTTTTGCATACCTCAGGCGACTCTGTTTGCGGCGTGCTTGCAGAAACAGCTTCTTTCGCATCACTCTCCCATACAGCTTCTCCTTGTGCAAAGTGCGCTGTATTGTTGACCAATGCACAGTGACACCATCTGCAGCAAGATGATGCTGCAGGTCTTTGGAGGTGGTCTGTGGATTGTCCTTGACTGTTCTCACCATTCTTCTTCTCTGCCTTTCTGATATTTTTCTTGGCCTGCCACTTCTGGGCTTAACAAGAACTGTACCTGTGTTCTTCCATTTCCTTACTATGTTCCTCACAGTGGAAACTGACAGGTTAAATCTCGGAGACAACTTTTTGTATCCTTCCCCTGAAAAGCTATGTTGAATAATCTTTGTTTTCAGAACATTTGAGAGTTGTTTTGAGGAGCCCATGATGCCACTCTTCATAGGAGAATCAAATAGGAGAACTACTTGCAAGTGGCCACCTTAAATACCTTTTCTCATGATTTGATACACCTGGCTATGAAGTTCAAAGCTCAATGAGGTTACAAAACCAATTTAGTGCTTCAGGAAGTCAGTAAAAAGTAGTTAGGAGTGTTGAAATCAAGAAAACGATAAGGGTGCCCATACTTTTGCACCTGTCAAATTTTGTTTAAATGCAAATTGCACATTTTCTGTTAGTACAATAAACCTCATTTGAATCCAGAAATATAACTGAGTCCATCACTTATTAGATATATGAAACTGAAATAGCTGTTGCAAAAAACAAAATTGTTATAAAGAAAAAAGGTTAACATTAATAGGGGTGCCCAAACTTTAACATATGACTGTATTTACAGAGCACAGATAGATCAGGCGTCTGACGGAGATAGCAGACTGTTCAATATCTGGCCTGTATTTTATTATTTTTTACCCAAAATAGTGTATAGACCTAGGGTAGCAGACAGCAAAAAAAGTGGAATGTAGGCCTGAAAAGCAACTATTTGTAGGGCACAGATAGATCAGGCGTCTGACGGAGATAACAGACTGTTCAATATGTGGCCTGGAGTTTTTTAATTTTTTTTTACCCCAAAATACTGTATAGACCTATGGTAACAGACAGCAAAAACAGTGGAATATAGGCCAGAAATGCCACAATTTGTAGACCACAGATAAATCTGGCATCTGACGGAGATACAACACTGTTAAATATGTGGCCTGGATTTTTTTGGGCCCACCAAAATTTTGTTAATAAGTAGGCTATGACGCTAAAAAAAAAATTGTTGGCGTACTAAAATTGTAAAATATTTAACGCAATGATATGTGATGCGTGTGGTGTACAAAACACAGTGATAAATATATGAACTGTAGCTAAAGATTTTTTAGTCAGCAAAATGGTGTCCAAAAATGTTGTAAGACACTCCAAAAAATGCTATAGTACTACAAAAAACACCAGAATTTTCTGCGCACTCAGATGTGAGGCCTGGGACGGACAAAGCCGTTTTAAATTGCTGGATTTTCACACTGTTGTATTAAAATGATCAAGCTGCAGTCTGCAGTGTGAACAAGCAAATAAACGTATAAAAAAAAAGGGGGCTCTGGATTGCTTTGTAATAAAATTAGCAGCATTCAGGTGCAAAAAAAAATTATTCCTAGCCACGAAGACCTGCAGCTAGGTATATACAGCTCTGGCAAAAATTAAGAGACCACTTTCAAATGTTCAGTTTGTCTGATTGTTCTCATATTAGGTTTATTTTTGAGTAAAATGTAAATTGTTCTTTTAGTCTACAAACTTCTGACAACATGTCTCCGAATTTCCAAGCAATAAATTTTGTATTTTTTTTTCTGACAAAGAAAAATGGTCAAAATTTAAAACAAACAAACAGCGCTTTCAGACCTCAAATAATGCGAAGAAAACAAGTTCATAATTATTTAGAAACAACAATACTAATGTTTTACCGCAGGAAGAGTTCAGAAATCAATATTTTGTGGAATAACCATGATTTTTAAAAACAGCTTTAATGCGTCTTGGCATGTTTACCACTAGTCTTTCACACTGCTTCTGGTGCAAAAATGTAAGCAGTTCTTTGTTTGATGGCTTGTGACTAGGGATGAGCGAGTATACTTGTTGCTCGGGTGGTCGCCGAGTATTTTGGCGTGCTCGGAGGTTTAATTTTTGTTGCCTCAGCTGCATGATTTGCGACTTCTAGACAGCTTGAATACATGTGTGGAATGCCTGTTTGTTAGGGAATTCCCACAGGTATTCAGCCTGTCTACAAGTCGCAAATCATACAGCTGAGACGATGAAAACTAAATCTCCGATCATGCCAAAATACTCGGAGACCACCCGAGCAATGATGCTACTCACCCATCACTACTTGTGACTATCCATCATCCTCTTGATTACATTTCAGAGGTTTTCAATGGGGTTCAGGTCTGGAGAATGGGCTGCCCATGACAGGGTTTTGATGTGGTGGTCTCTTAATTTTTTCTAGAGCTGTATATAATCGGCAGCATATATACTCACATACAGTGCCTGCATGACTTGCACTGATGTGGATATGTGTGGTGCCCTGCGTCTTTACCACCACAAAAGGGTTAAATATGTTCTGTTTTGTATGTGTTTTGTGAGCAATGGCAGTTATGCTTTCTCTGCTAGAGACCACACACACACAATTCACCTCACTCCCTTACTTGTCTGAAGCTTAGAGCTTTGCAGCCATACCCTAACTGGGAGGGGGAGGAGTTGAAGGGTTGTTGTTTCAGTGAAGAAGGAGAAGAACGCTCCTGGAAGCCATAATGACATGTGCTCCCTCTAGGAGTAAAAGCTAAGAAGCATCAGGGAATCAGCCCCTAGGCCATCCATGCTTTCAGAGCAGGGTGGTAAGCTGAGAGACTGTGTGAGTTTATACAACCAGCAGCGCAGTGTTTTCCCCGGGAAGACTGCAGTAAATTAGGATCAGTGAAGGATTGTGCAAGAAGGATCCAAGCTACAAGTTGCCCGAGGAGGAAAACACAGTGAGTAGTGGCTATACTGGAAAGTTCTAGACTCCGGGAAGCCTTGGTCCCAGAAGGGATTAGAATAGCAGGAAGCTTACACCGAGTCACAGCAGAGTGAAGGATAACTCCCATTCTGCAGAGCAGACTGTAACCTTGTGAGAGTTTTTCATATCTCCTCTGAACTGCATCTGAACTACAGTAAATGATAAAGTGACTTTCCTTGTCTCCTGCCTTATTACTCCGTGCCTTCTACTTCCATCACAATCTCTGGGGGTCAGCCCTGATTGGAGAGGGTTAAACATCTGCACTGCCATCACCAGTACTCCCCCAGGGATCATCTGAGGTGCTGGCTATACTACCGTCGAACACTCCAACTGGTGTCACGAATCACTACATAAACTTTATCCCTAATCAATACTCCCCTTTTACATGACCACCTGGGGCCACGGACCGGGACACTGCCACTGTGACACATCCCTTTAAGATGACCGTCCTGGTACCGAGTATCCCACGGCCCCTGGGGCGCGTCATTCGTGCACATAGACTCCCCTGCCTACCTAGCACTGCCATCTATATACCCCCTAATTAGCCCTTAAAAGGACCGTTGGTTTAGCTGGATTTGTGGATTGAACAATGGTAGACCCACACTAAAAAAAGCATAAATCTGACACTATCTCAGTAGCAGCTCTCCCTACACTTGTTTGAATTCAGAGCTGAATGCGCCGGGCGGAGTGGAGTTAGGTCTCTAATAGACCTGATGATGCTATGCGGCCGGCCAATCACTGTAATACCACAACAAAGATGGCTGCAACATTACAGTACATGACAGACAATCCCTGCATATCAATTGGGATTCTAAAGACTACCAAAAATGCAGGGCGGGGTGTAAGAAGATAAGTCGAGACGAAGTCAGCAGTGTGCGGTGCCCTTTGAGGCCGGAACTATCGGAGCTGTCACCACTGTTGGCGGGGGAGGTTTCCTCTGAAAGGGAGAGACCTTTCTGTCAGGCAGCAGGGGGGAGGGTATATAAGGAGACCTGAGTGCGGGAACGGGTCAGACTTGGCGGGAAGGCGACAGGAGACGGTTGACTCCCTCTCCGCTGCTCGTGCTGACAACTCCACTTTTCCCATACCTCAGTGTGCTGACCTTAAGACTTCTCATGTAACTATTAAGTTACCATCTGTTCCCGCACTGTTGGATACCCCTGTTTTTCCTAAGACACTGGACAAACTGCTTAGAGACAACTCCGTAAGACCAAAGGCTGTTGCGGCCTGTACACATGCTCACGACCCATGTCTGGCGCTATATCTGAGGAATCCACATAAAGGACTGTTTCCATGTTTCGGCGCACCAAAGTCAAGCAGAACTGAATCCATCAGCACTGTCGGTCGGCAGTGCTACTCGTATCTCCATAGCAGAGCCAGAGACTTTCTACATCAGTTGAGACACCGCCGAGAGATTTTCTAGCCTTTCCCCTGCCAGAACTGCAATCAATAGGTTGCCTTCTTTTGTATATTCTTTTTCTGATTGTCTTTTCCTCCCTGCGTGGAGAACTACTTGTTATTGCCTGTTCCGTAAATCCTTGTTAACCCCTTCTCTGTCTCCAGTTACTCACTGCATCCCCACGAACTGTTTATTCCTTACAGTGCTCGCCAAGTTCAGTGATGCTCGGGTGAGTAACGAGTAGTGGCGAGCAAGTTCGCTCATCACTAATAATTATAAAAACATTCCCCAAATCACTGACAGCATTAATGGTTTCCAGGACTTGCCCAATCTCTCCTTAAAAAAAAAAATCTGCCAGTCTGGAAGGTATCCGATATACTAAATATCTAGGACTTGTCTAAGGGGAACATCCCAACTGCTGGGGTCTCCCCTATACCCAGAACCGGAGCCCCTTGTGAATGGAGTGGTGTCCAATCATGTGGAGATCTGCTCCATTCATTCTCATGGGAGTGCCAGGGAGGGAGTGCAGCGCTTGTCCAGTCTCTGGCTCTCCCATTAGAGTGAATGGAGCAGATGATTGACCACCGCTCCATTCTCACAGGACTTTTCAGAGTGCTAGGTCTCAGGATTATTGAGGCCCCATACAATTACGTTATCCACCCCATCCCAGGCAGATTACCCCTTTAGTTGTAACTTTTAACAAACGGCACATACAGGGCTCAGATACAAGCGCTGCTCAACTCCCAAATGTAGTGCATTGGACAACGCCTTTATTTTTAATCAGTTTCACACTTTTTTGTGTTTATTTTCATATACAAGACATCCCACTGTTTCCTGTTGTTTGAGCATGAGCTTTGGGCCAAGAAATTCCCACAGTGAGTATTCTATTTGATGTTGCCGATTTTCTGCACCTATTAGGCTATGTGCACATAGTGCGTTTTTCATGCATTTTCTCCGCACGGAAATGGGCCACAAACGATAAGCAATCCTTATGCAAGCTAATTCAATGACAATCCTTTAGTGTTGTGCATATGATCAGTAATTTTCATTAAGTATTTGCAGTGCATTTTTATCCTGCAGCATGTCAATTCCTTTTGCATTTCTGCACCCATTGACTTCAATTGAGTCAGTCAAATCTGCAGAAAAAACGCAGGTACAAAAATATTTGCGGATTTGCTGAGTTTTTGTTTGTTTTACCGGCTTCCTGTGGTGTTTCCCACACTGTCATCTGTGTGACAGCGTGGGAAACACAGGCGGGGTGGTTCTTATCGGTAGTAACGCTACAAAACCATCGGTTAGAGTGCAGCAGGGTCATGCTGGCAGATGTCAGCGTGATACAGATAAGCAATTCAGATTGTTATCCATGCTGGAATTTTGGCGTGCAGTCCACGGTACCTGCGTTCCACTATAGCAACCAATGTGGTGAGTTTTTTTGGTCACAAAACTCTGTACTACACCATCTCTCACTAATACTACCTGATTCCCCACACATATATACAATAAAGCATTGTACACTTCACATTTTTACATTTTATCTCTCTCCTTCAGACAGGTCCACATATCAGTCCACCCTCCTACACAATTGTTTACATAAATGGACCCCATCATGGAATCTTTCCTATGGGAAGCTCTTTATTTATACCTGACATGGTGGAGCCCTCTTGTCCTGGCTGCCATATCCCCTGATGAGTCCTGGTGGGATGAAATGCGTTGGGAGGCGGTCCCTTGAAATGGCATGATTCCTACTCTTGACATAGGCACTTTTCTCAGTGGCTTAGTACCTTCAGCTCAACATGCGATTTTTTGAACAAATGACGGCGGTCCAATCAAAAACCAGAATTGGGTGAGACCGTTCTAGTTTTAATTTTATGGATCTGGAATATATTTTTGGGCCTTTAGGCCTGTTTCACACTTCAGTTTTTTGATGTCAGTCAAAATCCACCAAATTTCGAAAAAAACGGATCCGCCAAAAAAGGGGCAAATCCATTTTTCCCCCTATAGACTTACATTAGTGGCGGATCTTGACTGACGGTCGTCCGTCACACCCATTTTTTGATGGATCCGCCAAAATTTTACTGTGTCCTGGGTGTATGAGACGGACTCTGCAACATTTTTTTTTCTTGACGGTCCGCTATTTTGATGTGCACATGCCCGGAAGCTTTGCTCCGGGAACATTTTTAACCAAGAAATGCTGTTCCGGGATCGTCAAAAATTCTCTCTCTCTCCTTTTCCAGGCTGCGGTTCTTTAAAATTCTAACTTCGCCGGATCTGTCAAAACGGCAACGGATCCGTTTTCCGCTTTTTTCACGGATTGCAACTGACGTCAAAAAACGTAAGTGTGAAACAGGCCTTACTGGCAATGTGTCAGTGGTACTGGCACGGTTATATACCTTTTATACCTCATAAGGTCTATTTACTACATCGCCAGTGGTACTGGTTTTCGTAGCACAGGATAGACTGTCGGTGCCCTGACTGAGCAGACTTGGTTTTCTTGCTATGTTTGTTGTGTCTATGAATTTTAAAGTTTATTATTAAATGTTATAAAATAAGTTCCCTACTTTGCTATTTTCTCCAGATGTCAGCGTGACCCCGCAGCTGTGACTGTGACCCGCAGTGGTGATCTACGGTAAAAAGCTTACCACAGGTCACCAGGTGTAGGCTGATGAGACTATTGCTCCCATCGGGCTACGTCTGCTGTCACTGATAACAGTGACAGCAGGTATCGCTGATGGGAGCCATAGTCCAGTCGCTGCCTGTGCTCACAGTTAAATAAAAGTAAAATAATTACATATATATTCAAATAAAAACTCATTATACTCACCTTATTGCCCAATCCCTAATGCCATCGTCTCCTAGAAAAAAATTAAAATAAACCACCATATACTCTGCTGTAATCCACGTAAGGAGGTTTAACCCCTTTCTGACATCAGACGTACTATCCCGTCCATGGGACCCGGGCCCCTATGCCCATGGACGGGATAGTACGTCTACCGCGATCAGCGGCGCCCACGTGGTGAGCGCCGCTGATCACGGCCGGGTGTCAGCTGATTATCACAGCTGACACCCAGCACAATGTGTCAGGGGCGGTCACGGACCACCCCCGACATGTTAACCCCTTGCACACCGCGATCAAACACGATTGCGGTGTACCGGGAGTTAAAGGGAAGCATCGGGAGGGGGCTCCCTCCGTGCTTCCCTGAGCCCCCCACGGCAGCGCTGCTGCGGGGGGCTCCTTTCCTGCAGTCCCCCGAATCCAAGATGGCGACCGGGGCCTTCGGGGGCCTGCAGGAAGCTGGCTTCCTCAGTGTCTGCAAAGCGCAGGCAAGAGGAAGCCTTCGGCACTGCCTGTGACATCGCTGATCTGTCACAGTGATCTGTGATGTGACAGATCAGCGATCTGTCACAGGACAGTGATGTCCCACTTGGGACTATGTAATAAAGTAAAAAAAAAAATTAAAAAAAGTGTAAAAATAATTTTAAAAAAATCGCTAAATAAATTAGTAAAAAAAAAAAAAATATTCCCCAATAAATTCATTTTTTGAAAATAAAAAAAAAACAAAACAATAAAAGTACACATATTAGGTATCGCCGCGTCCGTAACGACCCGCTCTATAAAACTGTCCCATTAGTTAACCCCTTTAGCGAACCCCTTAAAAAATAAAAATAAAAAACGAAGCAAAAAATGATTTATTATCATACTGCCAAACAAAAAGTGTAATAACGCGCGATCAAAAAGACGCATATAAATATCCATGGTACCGCTGAAAACGTCATCTTGTCCCGCAAAAAACGAGCTGCTACACAGCATCATCAGCGAAAAAATAAAAAAGTTATAGCTCGCAGAATAAAGCGATGCAAAAATAATTATTTTTTATATAAAATAGTTTTCATTGCATAAAACCGACAAAACATAAAAAAACGACCTAAATGAGGTATCGCTGTAACCGTACTGACCCGAAGAATAAAAACGCGTTATCAATTTTACCGCACGCGGAACGGTGTAAACGCACTCCCCCAAAAGAAATTCATGAAACGCTGGTTTTTGTTCATTCTGCGTCCCAAAAATCGGAATAAAAAGCGATCAAAAAATGTCACGTGCCCGAAAATGGTACCGATAAAAACGTCAACTCGTCCCGCAAAAAATAAGACCTCACATGACTCGGTGGGTCAAAATACGGAAAAATTATAGCTCTCAATATGTGGTGATGCAAAAACTATTTTTACAATAAAAAGCGTCTTTTAGCGTGCGACAGCTGCCAAACATAAAAACCGCAAAAAAATAGTAAATCAAACCCCTCGTTATCACCCCCTTAGTTAGGGAAAAATAATAAAATAAAAAAAATGTATTTATTTCCATTTTTCCATTAGGGATAGGGCTAGGGTTAGGGCTAGGGTTAGGGTTAGGGCTAGGGCTAGGGTTAGGGCTTGGGTTAGGGCTAAGATTAGGGTTAGGGGTGTGTTGGGGTTCGGGTTGGAGTTAGAATTGGGGGTTTCCACTGTTCGGGCACATCAGGGGCTCTCCAAATGCAACATTGCGTCTGATCTCAATTCCAGCCAATTCTGAGTTGAAAAAGTCATATGGTGATCCTTCCCTTCCAAGCTTTGCCATGCGCCCAAACAGTGTTTTACCCCCACATGTAGGGTATCAGCCTACTCAGGACAAATTGCAAAACAATTTTTGGGGTCCAATTTCTCCTGTTACCCTTAGGAAAATAAAAAATTGGGGGCAAAAATATCATTTTTGTGGAAAAAAAATGATTTTTTTATTTTCACGTCCGAGCGTTATAAACTTCTGTGAAGCACTTGGGGGTTCAAAGTGCTCACCACACATCTAGATAAGTTCCGTGGGGGGGTCTAGTGTCCAAAATGGGGTCACTTGTGGGGAGTTTCAATAGTTTAGGTACATCAGGGACTCTCCAAACGCACATGACACCCGCAGACCATTCCATCAAAGTCTGCATTCCAAAATGTCACTGCTTCCCTTCCGAGCCCCGACGTGTGTCCATACAGTAGTTTTCTCCCACATATGGGGTGTCAGCGTACTCATGACAAATTGGACAACAACTTTTGGGGTCCAATTTCTCCTGTTACCCTTGGGAAAATGAAAAAATTGGGGACTAATTGATCATGTTTGTGGAAAAAATACGATTTTTTTATTTTCATGCCCGGGCATTATAAACTTCTGTGAAGCTCTTGGGGGTTCAAAGTGCTCACCACACATCTTGATAAGTTCCTTAGGGGTTCTCGTTTCCAAAATGGGGTCATTTGTGGGTGTTTCCACTGTTTAGGTACATTAGGGGCTCTCCAAAGGCAACATGACACCCGCAGACCATTCCATCAATGTCTGCATTCCAAAACGTCACTACTTCCCATCCGAGCCCTGACGTGTGTCCATACAGTAGTTTTCTCCCACATATGGGGTGTCAGCGTACTCAGGACAAATTGGTCAACAACTTTTGGGGTTCAATTTCTCCTGTTACCCTTGGGAAAATAAAAAAATTGGGGACTAATTGATCATGTTTGTGGAAAAAATACGATTTTTTTATTTTCATGCCCTGGCATTATAAACTTCTGTGAAGCCCTTGGGGTTCAAAGTGCTCACCTCACATCTAGATAAGTACCTTAGGGGGTCTAGTTTTCAAAATGGGGTCATTTGTGGGGGGTTTCCACTGTTTAGGTACATTAGGGGCTCTCCAAAGGCAACATGACACCCGCAGACCATTCCATCAATGTCTGCATTCCAAAACGTCACTACTTCCCTTCCGAGCCCTGACGTGTGTCCATACAGTAGTTTTCTCCCACATATGGGGTGTCAGCATACTCAGGACAAATTGGACAACAACTTTTGGGGTCCAATTTCTCCTGTTACCCTTGGGAAAATAAAAAAAAAATGGTGACTAAAAGATGTTTGTGGAAAAAATACAAATTTTTTACTTTCACGCCCGGGCGTTATAAACTTCTGTGAGGCACTGAGGGGTTCAAAGTGCTCACCACACATCTAGATAAGTTCCTTGGGGGGGTCTAGTTTACAAAATGGTGTCATTTGTGGGGGGTTTCCACTGTTTAGGTACATCAGGGGTTTTCCAATCGCGACATGGTGTCCGATCTCAATTCCAGCCAAAAACGTCAAATGGCGCTGCTTCCCTTCCGAGCTCTGCCATGCGCCCAAATAGTGGTTTACCCCCACATGTGGGGTATCAGCGTACTCAGGACAAATTGCACAATAACTTTTAGGGTGCTGTTACCCTTGGAAAAATAAGAATTGAGGGTGAAAAGATCATTTTTGTGGAAAAAATATGATTTTTTTAATTGTACGGCTTTTGTTATAAACTTCTGTGAAGCCCTTGGGGGTTCAAAGTTCTCACCACACATCTAGATAAGTTCCTTAGGGGGTCTATTTTCCAAAATGGTGTCATTTGTGGGGGGTTTCCACTGTTTTGGTACATCAGGGGTTTTCCAATCGCGACATGATGTCCGATCTCAATTCCAGCCAAAAACGTCAAATGGCGCTGCTTCCCTTCCGAGCTCTGCCATGCGCCCAAATAGTGGTTTACCCCCACATGTGGGGTATCAGCATACTCAGGACAAATTGCACAATAACTTTTAGGGTCCTGTTACCCTTGGGAAAATAAAAATTGGGGTGAAAAGATCATTTTTGTGGAAAAAATATGATTTTTTAATTGTACCGCTGTACGTTATAAACTTCTGTAAAGCCCTTGTGGGTTCAAAGTTCTCACCACATATCTAGATAAGTTCCTTTGGGGGTCTAGTTTCCAAAATGGGGTCACTTGTAGGGGGTTTCCACTGTTGAGGTACATCAGGGACTCTCCAAACGTGACATGGCGTCCGATCTGAATTCCAGCCAATTTTGCATTGAAAAAGTCAAACGGCGCTCCTTCCATTCTGAGCTCTGCCATGCGCCGAAACAGTCGTTCCCCCCCACAAATCAGGTATCAGAGTACTCAGGACAAATTGCACAATAACTTTTGCAGTCCAATTTCTCCTGTTACCCTTGGTAAAATAAAAAAAATTGAACCTGAAGTATTTTTTTTGTGAAAAGTTAGATGTTCATTTTTTTTTAAATATTCAAAAAAATTCCTGGGACGCACCTAAAGGGTTAATAAGCTTCTTGAATGTGGTTTTGAGCACCTTAAGGGGTGCAATTTTTAGAATGGTGTCACTTTTGGGTATTTTCTATCATATAGACCCCTCAAAGTGGCTTCAAATGTGATGTGGTCCTAAAAATAAAATGGTGTTGTAAAAATGAGAAATCGCTGGTCAACTTTTAACCCTTATAACTTCCTAACAAAAAAAAATTTTGGTTCCAAAATTGTTCTGATGTAAAGTAAACATGTGGGAAATGTTAGTTATCAAGTTTTTTGTGTGCCGTATCTCTGTGATTTAAGGGCATAAAAATTCAAAGTTGGAAACTTGCGAAATTTTCAAAATTTTTGCCAAATTTCCATTTTTTTCACAAATAAACGCAAGTTATTTGAATGAAATTTTACCACTAACATGAAGTACAATATGTCACGAGAAAACAATGTCAGAATCACCGAGATCCATGGAAGCGTTCCAGAGTTATGACCTCATAAAGGTACAGTGGTCAGAATTGTAAAAATTGGCCCGGTCATGAACGTGCAAACCACCCTTGGGGGTGAAGGGGTTAATCCCCGGAGCTTTTTTTCGGTTTGCACGCTCCCATCCTTCCCAGAGCCATAACTTTATTTTTCCATCAATATGGCCATGTGAGAACTTAGTTTTTGCGGGACGAGTCGTGTACTGGAAAACGGGAAAAAAAATTCCAAATGTGGTGAAATTGCAAAAAAAAGTGCAATCCCACTATTGTTTTTTGTTTGGCTTTTTTGCGACGTTCACTAAATGCTAAAACTGAGTTCATAAACACCAAACATGTCTAGGTTCTTTTTTTATTTTTCGTGATCTCGGGTCGGGTGAGGGCATATTTTTTGTGCGCTGAGCTGACTTTTTAGTGATACCATTTTGGGGCAGATATGATCTTTTGATCGCCCGTTATTGCATTTTAATGCAATGTCGCAGCGACCAAAAAAAACATAATTCTGGCATTTTTAATTTTTTTCTCGCTATGCCGTTTATAGATCGGGTTAATCTTTTTTTTTCATTGATAGATCGGGCGATTCTGAACGCGGCGATACCCAATGTGTTTGATTTTTTTGTTTGTTTTATTTTGAATGGGGCGAAAGAGGGGTGATTTAAATTTTTTCTTTTTACATTTTTACTTTTGCCATGCTTCAAGTCTCCATAGGAGACTAGAAGCTGGCACAACTCGATTGGCCCTGCTACATAGAGAATATGAGCAGATCGCCTCTATGTAGCCGATTTACTCACTTGCTATGAGCGCCGACCACTGGGTGGCGCTCACAGTAAGCAGACACTGACAACCAGAGGTCTCCTGGAGACCTTGGATTGTCATGCTGATGCACCAGTACAACCTGCAACAGTGACCCTATTCCTTCACATCTCCTGCAGTATCTCACCAGTGGTCACCACTCACCTGACTAAAATATTTAACCTCTCTCTTTCTTCAGGTATATTTCCCTCCTCATTTAAACATGCCATCATAACCCCTTTACTTAAAAAGCCATCCCTGGACCAGAACTGCACTGCTAACTACAGACCTGTCTCTAACCTTTCCTTCATCTCTAAACTCCTGGAACGCTTGGTCCACTCCCATCTAATCCGCTATCTCTCGGATAACTCTCTCCTCGACCCCTTACAATTTGGTTTCCGCTCTTTACTCTCCACTGAAACTGCCCTCACCAAACTCTCTAATGATCTAATAACAGCTAAATCGAAAGGTCATTGCTCCTTGCTGATTCTCCTGGATCTCTCTGCAGCATTCAACACTGTGGATCATCAGCTCCTACTCACTATGCTCCGCTCTATAGGCCTCAAGGACACAGCCCTCTCCTGGTTCTCCTCCTACCTCTCTGACCCCTCCTTCACTGTATCTATTGCCGGCTCTTCTTCCTCCTCTCCTCGTCCCCTTACTGTCGGGGTCCCGCAGGGCTCAGTCCTAGGCCCCCTCCTCTTCTCTCTATACACTGCCCCTATTGGGCAAACAATCAGATTTGGGTTCCAGTATCATCTCTATGCTGATGACACCCAATTATACACTTCTTCCCCTGACATCACCCCTACCCTAATTCAAAATACCAAGGATTGTCTGTCTGCTGTCTATAACATCATGTCCTCCCCTCTATCTGAAACTAAATCCCTCCAAAACTGAACTTCTTGTGTTTCTCCCCTCTACTAACCTCACTCAACCTAACATCGAAATAACCCTGGAGAGTTCAACCATAACTCCCAAGCAGCATGCCCGCTGTCTTGGGGTCATATTTGATACCGAACTTTCCTTTACTCCCTATATCCGATCACTCACTCGCTCTTGTCTCCTGCATCTTAAAAACATCTCCAGAATCCGACCTTTTCTCACCTTTGAAACTAAGACTCTTACTGTCGCTCGTATTCATTCTCGTCTGGACTACTGCAACTTGACTATTGCACTTAAACACACAGGCTGATGACCAGATCATGCAGCTTTATATTAAAATCCCTATTATAATTGCCAGACCTGAAATAACAAGCACTTTTCACCTACTGTGTCCTCCCTGTGCCTGTGTGGCAGCTCACTAGCGACCACTTAGCGATGCACCAGCGATCCTGACCGCGTTATATCGCCGGTGCATCGCTAAGTGTGATAGTACCTTAAGTCCAGAGCAGACTGATGAGTAGGGCGCAGACTGGTCTAATAGAATTAGTCTTGCCAGTATTTCGGTTTCTAAGAACCTTCCAAGACAGCCATATCGGAGGATGTCTCCCCGCCCTAATGGGGGACAGGAAATACACAATAGGTTAAATATCCCTCCCCTTCCTGCCACCACCAGTGTTTTTTCTGGACACAGTGACATGTATAGTTACCACCAAAGTGCAGGAATCATCCAATAAGATTATCAGATAGGGAGGGAAATTAGTGCTGTCGTGGAAGGTTCCTAGAAAACGAGTCAGATTCCACGGGTGCCATTTTCCTTATCCTAGGAGGAGGGGGCTGCGGTGTCGGGGTCTGGGAAAATGTCATAGAAGATTGGACTTCCTGTCTGATGAGCGTTTTTATAGTGTCCAGTAGGGAGGGCTGCTCTGCATGGAAAACATCTGTGCAGGGCTGACAAAGTTTCTTCCTATATGCAGAGGGAAGTGTGGAACCACACAATTTGCGGATTGGTGGTTTATCCTTTTTAAGGGCAGGGGCCTTATCTCCCTAAAATAGAGAGAGAAAGGCATACTAGGTCACCTCAGGAACTACCAGGACAGAAAAGGGGGACCCACCCAGCTACTTACAGTAGGAGGGTGAATGCTGGTCTCCGCAGAAGCAGGCAGTACGGGGGTTTGTCGCCGACCATAGTCAGCCTGTCACCTGTACAGATAATGGCCTTACCTAGACACACCCAGACCAGGATTTAAATAACCGAGGTACACCAGCGTGTTCTGTGTTCCTTCTCCCCTTGGTCCACAGGTGGGGGTCATCTCAAATCACCCCTAATCCTTTGCATCTGATTTCTCAAGCTGCTCAGCGGCTGCCCCATCCAAGGCTCTTCCCAGCTGTGATCTGATGGGGTCACTGGGAACCGCCGCGGTTCGGTGATTACAGGCCGCGCGTGCGTTCCAGCCTGGAACGCAATAGGAGGTAAGCCGTAATTGCAGCACCGGTCTCGACGTCACTTCCGGTGCACACGGCCCTGGATACAGCCGCATGGGGGAGGACCCCAGCTGCACATCACATCCCCGCTTTACCCCAGAGGCGGCACAGGAGGGGGTCGAGTGCCATCTGATATGGAGATGGGAGCAGCCTTCTACCGGAGAGCAGAGCCCCAAACCGCGGCTGCCCGCTCACCCATTACTAATATATGCAAAAAAAAAAAAGTTTTGTATATTAAACTTTATACTTTTGTTTTATGCAGGGCTGTGGAGTCAGAGTCGTGGAGTCGGTGCTCATTTTGGTGGAGTTGGAGTCGGTGCTCATTTTGGTGGAGTTGGAGTTGGTATAAAATGGACCGACTCCGACTCCTAAAATATATAATAAATTGGGTACAGTAGTTCAATGCAGAATGTGCTGAATATTTTTTCACAGGAATTTGGGAAAGTTATGAAATGTCCTATAAATGACTGTTCTATTCCTGATCTAAGGCTACATTCACACACAGCGTTTTTCCTGCGTTTTTCGAGGATACGTTTTTCAGTTGCAAAAGCATATCAGCTTTTTAAAAAAAACGCATCACCTGAAAGGTGTTTGAGCTCACAGAGAATGTTTTCAATAGCAAAAGCAGATTAGAAATCTGCTCTATCTATCCATTTATCCATATCTGTCTATCCATATCATATCTGTACCAAATAGAATGAAAGCCGGATAGCACACAGACTAACACTCCTTTTTTTTAGCACCAGTCAGGTACACCTCATAGCTTCCCAAAAGAACGCCCAGGACAGGCATTGCTTGTCTTCAGTAATATCAACATCAATTGATAGTTGGAATAGACTGCATTCATCACCACATATTCTTAGGCCATGTGCACACGATGCAGATATGCGTTTCCGCAGCGGATTTTACCGCGCAGAAACGTTGCATATCCGCATTGTGATGTACAGTACCTTTAAAATGAATGAAAAAAAAAACCCGCTGTGCAGACGCTGCGGATTTTTCCGCGCGGTTTTCCTGCGGTACAAAATCCGCAGCATGTTACTTCTTTTGTGCGGTTTTCTATCTCCCGTTACCAAATCCGCAGGGGGAAGACCGCAATGGAAAACCGCATGAAAACCGCGTGAAAAATGGAAGAAATCCGCAGGAAAAATGCAGGTCATTTGACCTGCGGTTTTCTTCCATTCTGCACGGAAAAATCCGCAGGGCTCAAAACTCCGTCTGCACTCAGCCTTAAGGTGCAGGCTTTATTTTCAAGCGTAGGGGTGTGAAGTATGAAGTTCTGCAGCAGCTGAGGTGTGCGGTATGAAATTCTGTGGAACAGTATGAGATTCTGCCCCCCCCAGGGTTGATCCTGGCTACGCCCATAGTGTGAATGTAGCCTGATGATCTAGGCTTTATCTTAGCCGAGATAAGTCAAAGTGTGTGTGTATATATATATATATATATATATATATATATATATATACACACACACACATAGTGTGTATATATATATATATATATATATAACACACACACACATACATACACACATATACAGTACAGACCAAAAGTTTGGACACACCTTCTCAAAGCGTTTTCATGACTATGAAAATTGAAGATTCACTCTGAAGGCATCAAAACTATGAATTAACACATGTGGAATTATATAATTAACAAAAAAGTGTGAAACAACTGAAAATATGTCTTATATTCTAGGTTCTTCAAAGTAGCCACCTTTTGCTTTGATTACTGCTTTGCACACTCTTGGCATTCTCTTGATGAGCTTCAAGAGGTAGACACTGGAAATGGATTTCACTTCACAGGTGTGCCCTGTCAGATTTAATAAGTGGGATTTCTTGCCTTATAAATGGGGTTGGGACCATCAGTTGTGTTGTGCAGAAGTCTGGTGGATACACAGCTGACAGTCCTACTGAATAGACTGTTAGAATTTGTATTATGGCAAGAAAAAAGCAGCTAAGAAAAACGAGTGGCCATCATTACTTTAAGAAATGAAGGTTAGTCAGTCTAAAAAATTGGGAAAACTTTGAAAGTGTCCCCAAGTGCATTGGCAAATGCCATCAAGCGCTACAAAGAAACTGGCTCACATGAGGAAGACCAAGAGTCACCTCTGCTGCGGAGGATAAGTTCATCCTAGTCACCAGCCTCAGAAATCGCAGTTTACCAGCAGCTCAGATTAGAGACCAGGTCAATGCCACACAGAGTTCTAGCAGCAGACATATCTCTACAACAGTTAAGAGGAGACTTTGTGCAGCAGGCCTTCATGGTACAATAGCTGCTAGGAAACCACTGCTAAGGACAGGCCACAAGCAGAAGAGACTTGTTTGGGCTAGAGAACACAAGGAATGGACATTAGACCAGTGGAAATCTGTGCTTTGGTCTGATGAGTCCAAATGTGAGATCTTTGGTTCCAACCACCGTGTCTTTGTGCGACGCAGAAAAGGTGAACGGATGGACTCTACATGCCGGGTTCCCACCGTGAAGCATGGAGGAGGTGTGATGGTGCTTTGCTGGTGACACTGTTGGGGGATTTATTCAAAGTTGAAGGCATACTGAACCAGCATGGCTACCACAGCATCTTGCAGCGGCATGCTATTCCATCCGGTTTGTGTTTAGTTGGACCATCATTTATTTTTCAACAGGACAATGGCCTCAAACACACTTCCAGGCTGTGTAAGGGCTATTTGACCAAGAAGGAGAGTGATGGGGTGCTACGCCAGATGACCTGGCCTCCAGTCACCAGACCTGAACCCAATCGAGATGGTTTGGGGTGAGCTGGACCGCAGAGTGAAGGCAAAAGGGCCAACAAGTGCCAAGCATCTCTGGGAACTCCTTCAAGACTGTTGGAAGACCATTTCTGGTGACTACCACTTGAAGCTCATCAAGAGAATGCCAAGAGTGTGCAAAGCAGTAATCAAAGCAAAAGGTGGCTACTTTGAAGAATCTAGAATATAAGACATATTTTCAGTTGTTTCACACTTTAATTATATAATTCCACGTGTTAATTCATTGTTTTGATGCCTTCAGAATAAATTTACAATTTTCATAGTCATGAATATAAAGAAAACTCTTTGAATGAGGTGTGTCCAAACTTTGGTCTGTACCGTATACATGTATACAGTGTATTACATATTTACAATTTATTAGTTTTTGTGTGCTAAAGTTGTATTCCAATAGTTATGTTCTATCTAAATATCTTGATTATTGGATCATAGAAATGATTAAATGTCTGATGTTCACATTGTACTACAATAAATTTTTTACTTAAATATAAGCAATATATATGGGAGTCAGTCGGTGTATGGGAAATTGAGTCGTCGGGAGGCGCAGGTTTGGCTTACACACTCCACAGCCCTGGTTTTATGTGTATATACAACACTGGCATACAGGGGTGTGCATTATACAACACTGGTATACAGGGGTGTGCATATAACATTACAGCATAGTAAGTTACAGATCCAAAAAAATTATATGGGATATTTAATAACCCAAGACACTTGTTAGGGTAGGTGCACACGTTGCGGATTGTGCTGCGGATTTTGCTAAATCCGGTCGAAAGACTTGCGTTTTGACACCTGTTCATGGAGCATGTGTCAAACCTCAGCGGAATCCACGCAAAGAATTAACATGCTGCTGATTTAAAACCGCTGAAAAATCCGCATGTGCACTGCGTTTTTCATTTTCCATTGAATATAAAGGTACTGTACAACGCAGGAGATTCTGCTGCGGATCCGATGGCCAAATCCACTGCGAATCTGCAACGTGTGCACATACCCTTAGAGTCAAAAGACCAAAAGCTATTGCATTTCTTATATACAAATCGCATTGGGGGGGAATGAATTCTTCTCATAGATGATTTAACGATAGCATTATAATTGAACAACGACGACGATGTATTTGGAAGTATATTTTTTTCTTTATTTCCATGTTTCCAAACTAAAAGGGCTTGAACAGTTACAAGATAGACAAATAGTAAAGACGTCATACAGAGCGACAAACAAAACAGTCAAAAAGGAAGAAAATAAAAACATTTGCTTCCAGGTAAAAAATAAAGTCACCCTTTACATTTAGAAACATGCCGCTTGTGCAACTTGTAATATATATATATTTAGATATATACAGAGCTTATAAAATCTTACATCTACATTGGCCCCTGTATCAACAGGAGCCCTCTAATTATTTTACATTATAAAACAAAAGAAAGTTCTTTCCTTCTCTTAAAATAAATACAAAAGGGGAAAAAAAACAAAAAAAAAAAAAATGAAAACACAAACAAGGCTATACAAGACTTCTGTAGGGGTCTGGTAACAAGTCGCCCATGTCCAGAGGCAGAACTTGCCGTCACCTAATACGCTGCATGCATCGGAGGGCCGAGGGGACATTAGTAGAAAATCTTATCCAGGTGCCTTAACCTTGTAAGACATTGTGAAGGCCGGTGTTCAGGACCCTTGAGCAGCCCCCTTTGCTGAAACTCCTCAGACACACATTAGTAATACTCTTGCCATTGGGCAAATACTCGAGCAGTCTCGCTTTTATGCACCAAAACAAAAACTAAATAGAACAATCAGCTTTATGCTGGGGGGAAAAAAAAAAAAAAAAAAAAAAAACATAGCTAGGAGGCGCTCATAAAAATTGTCCCCTCACCCAAGTCAGTCCTTCCTCCAGGCGTCTGTGCGTTCACCGAGAACTTGTAAACAGAATAAAATAAGGACACTCAGCAATCCTACCCCGCGCACCCACCCTCTATGCCCACACAGGAGTCCGATTCCAAGGGTGATGCCTCATGCTCCAAGATTCTCCCCAGCTGTGTTATGTGCACCACATGACGTGGGAAAGAAAGGCAGGGAAGCCAACATCCAAAGGCCGCAGTTTGTCACCCAAAAAGGGGATTAAGTCTGGTTCACAAGGACTCTGTTCCTGCAGATCCTTTAGAGAACCACGTACAAAGCATAAACTCAGCCCCTCCTGCCGCTCCAGGGAAAGGTGAAGTCACATCCCAGCCTTCACCCAGAGTCAGAGTCACTGGTATCTGAGGAGCTGGACGTGGAGCTGCTGCTACTGTCAGAGTCCGAGCTAGAGCTGGAAGCACTGAGGCGGGAGACAGACACTGGCTGCACAGATTCAACCTTTTCATGGACTGTAAGAAGAAAAAAATAAAATGTTAATGTGACAAGAAAATTATGAGAACTGTCCTCACAATGCAGGATAAGCTGCATACAAACAATAACATCCCAAGCCAGCCCCCCCCCCCCATCAGAGGCAGTGGGCACGCACCTTTCTTGGGTGGCTTTTTGGTGGAGTTTAGTTGCCCGCTGACATCCTGTAGTCTTTTCTCTAGCTCCCTCTTCTTCTCCAGAGCAATCTCTTCTTTTGTTTTTCCCACTGGCTTTTTCAGTGCTGCAGAGAGCCCAGAGTTAGGGGGAACTGAGGAGAGCACAAACAAGGACAATCATTATAAACAGAGAACGGACGAAGCCCTAAAAATACAAGCGAGGTGGCAACAAGGCAGGATTCACAAGATTATCAGTGCTCCCATTGCCCGACCGACTCAGAATACTAGAGGGCTTCCTAACCCTCACACAGCAGGCCATTTGCAGTATATTTATACTGCACCATATGTATAGGAAGGGTAAGGTGTAATCAGGGGCTTACTACATCATCCCCCCCTCCCATGACAGGTGGAGGGAAGGGTAAGGTGTAATCAGGGGCTTCCTACATCATCTCCCCCCCCCCCTCCCATGACAGGTGGAGAAGACACTCACTGTATGGCTTTCTTGGCTTCTTTCTCAGACATGACATCACATATCTCTCGAGCTCCCGAAGCGTTGAAGGCTTTAAAGTCTCAAAGTCTATTTCAATTTCTTCTGGGTTGGAGTCTCGCAGTGAGGGCTCCCGGGACTGGATGATGTACACTACACGACCCAGCTTCTCTCCTGGTAGCTTATTGATATCCAAGCTGAGCTGCCGCTTCTCATCGTAGGTCATGGGCTTGCTTTCCTCCTCTTCCTCAGAGTCGTACATGACTTGGGGAGGGGGAGGTAATGATTTTGATGACTTCTTAGAACTCCTGAAGAGGAAATACATTTTAAAAAAATTTAGATACAAGTAAATATACTGAAAAGTATGAGAGCACCCTCAGAGGCGAGAAAACTGAATAACTTGCATTATGACTCATTAACACCTACTTAGACAGTGTGGGGGCTGCGCCGCTGGAGTTCATGGTCCCACCAGACACAAATTTCTTGGATTTTTTATTCTGTGATGTTCGCGCCTTGCCACATCTCCATTCATCATCATCTTTCACTTTCTTCTTCTCAGATTTCTTCTTTTTCTTTTTTTCCTTCTTTTCTTTTTTTTTCTTTGGCTTAGAAATCGGGCCCTGTGAGAGCGCAGCCAGCTGCTCATGGACAGCACGGAGCTGTAAATGAGAGTCAAAAGATGTTACAGCAGTTGTTGATATGGACAAACCCATACACATTAAAGGGGTTTCCGGGCTTTTCACATAATCTCAGTGCATATCTGGGCTGCAGAAGTAATTTACCTTCTGTGGCAAGTTTGCAGCGTTTCCAAGATATGATCTCTTGCTTCTATGAAAAACGTCTGGGGAGGGGGGTGTATTCTGGCATTGAAATGAGAACTGGTCGTTTCCTCCTACTCTACTAAAAACTTGCCCTCTATAGCAACAACCCCACCCTCCATAGCAACAGGCCCTCCCCGACCACATGAACAAGCCTATCCCTCCTCACACAGTAACAAATCCTCCCCCTCTAGCAGCCTCAGTGCAGAGAGCAGAAACACCCAGCTGCTCCTCCCCCAGACACACGCTGAACAGTGATCTATGGAAAAAGTGAAAACTAGTGAGGCAGAAACGACCAGTTCTCATTTCAATGCCAGAACACACCCCCCTGGACGTTTTTCATAGAAGCAAGATAGGATATCTTGGAAACCGTGCAGACTGGTGACAGAAGGCAAGTTACTTATTGTCAACATTCTGCAGCCCAGATATCCACTGAGATTATATGAAAAGCCCGGACAAGCCCTTTAACGTTGACCGAACCCGCCTACATCGACAGTCTAATGGGAAGGGGTGGGAATGATGATCTAGCATATCAAATTTCGGGCACTTTGTCCCTCTGTTCAACCCGATATGATCCACAGTTAAGTAAGGTTTATGGAGGCGGGGGCTACAGAACATTGTGTTAAAATTAAAGCAACTGAAATGCAATACCAGACAACCACTACAGAATCAATAGTGCTGTGCCTGGTAAAGCAATAAGGCAACACTCAACGGAACCAGTAGGGGTGAAGGGATCAACTGGCTCTTTAAAATCCATCGCCTGTAATTGCTGTACGCCGCCAATCATTGGTCAGTATCCTCTGAGATACCGACCGATGATTGGAGGCGTACAGCAATTATATGCTATCGATTTTAAAGAACCAGTTGAGCCCTTCATTACACCCATTAGTAATGAAGTGATGCCAAGATGTGGGAGTACTCCAGGCGTACCTGCTCCTGCAGTTCTGCCAGCCGGTTCGCCCTCTCTTCCTCAGAATCATCAGAGCTCTCGCTGTCATCAGAGCTGTCGCTGCTGCTCTCGCTTGAAGAATCGGATGAAGACTTGGAGTCGGAGGGGGGCAGCTGTGTGGATGTGGTGGGGGGAGTAACGACCATTGGCTCGTCCGGCATCTTAGCATAACGGAATTCAAACACATCCTGTAGGGGACATCAAGTGGATGAGCTGCGTACACCCCCAAGAGACCCCACTAATGAGTTACATGCCCATTCTGCCATTCACACCTGTAACTTCCTGGCCATGGCCACCACATCGTGGTCCGGGGGATTGTACTTGTAGCAGTTTGAGAACATGAGTCTGACATCTGCAGCAAACTCCTGAGCATCATGAAATTCTCGGTTTTCCATTTTTTTCTGTTTAAAAAAAACATCAGAAAAGACCTTAATTAACCACAACACGCGCAGCACCAAGTGTTCATTACATCAGAGTCAAACAGGAGCATGGCACGAGTATTTCCTGTAAGTGGCCATGTCGGCCCCTGCACCCACCTTGATAGTGCTGATATCCATGGGATATTTAATGATTTCATGATAATCGTGCAGTCCCAGAGAGGAGGCATCCACAGGCTTGTAGAAGGGCCAGGCATAGGCAGCATGCTTCTTGGAGAGCAGCTCTTTCAGGATACCGTTGCAGTATTTCAGCTGCTCGGACAGTTTGCCTTTCTTCGACGTCTGGTGCTGCTGAGAGTCCGGCAGGTCCTTCCGGGGAGGCTTGATGGGCCGACCGCTCTCCCTTCGGGCAGGGATCTTAGCGGGTTTGTTATCAGATGGAGTTAGAGGGGAGGAATCTCCACTGGTTGCAATGATGGCGGTGGTGGTAGGAGTTGTAGTGTCGGCTTTTCTCTTCACTCCTTTCTTCTAGGGAAAGGAAACATTAGCTACGGCACAGACAGGCTCACCAGAAATTAAAGTGCACTTGTCAGCAGTTTTGGCGACATAAGCCCTGAAAGGCAGTGGCCTATCTTATCTACAGCATTCTACGGTGCAGTCCGGTCCCATGGGTGTCACAGGTCCGGCGCCTCCCATCTTCTTGCGATGCCGACCTCCTGCTTCCTTTATAGCCGCCCGGCATTGCGCTCCTGCGCAGGCGTACTTATCTGCCCTGTTGAGAGCAGAATAAAGTACTGCAATGCGCAGGGTCTCTGACCTTTCCCTCAACAGGGCAGATCAGTACACCTACGCAGGAGCGCGATGCCAAGGAGCCATGGAGCAAGGACGGTGGCGCCGAACCCGTGACACCCATCAGACCACCCCCCCCCCCCCGGTAATTATAATAAAACTTATTTTTCTTCTCTTGCAGGTTGGATCGGGGGCTTAGCTATAGCATTATAGAAAGCTGAGACAAACCCTGAAAGGCAGTGGCCGAATCTTATATCGGCCACACATGCTGACATTCCCTTTAACGTGCCACTTTCTATCCACCCGTTTTACCTTAGAAGTTTGTTGTGTTGACGCAGGGACGCCTGGCAGCAGCGTTTGAGGAGAGGACATGGACTTCAGCAGAGGATTAGACAGGACCGTGGGATGTGGCAAGTTAATGATTGTGGTGGGCACTTCAGGAGAACTTGGGTACAGTGTAGACAGAGACATGGAGGAGACTGCTGGCACTTGGTGTGCGCTCGTAATTCCACCTGTAAGAACTGATAAAATGTCAGTTTTACATCACAAATGCTTCATGTGCGGATTAAGAAATATACGATGAAGGTGGCAATCATTTACCTGGTAGCTTGGTGCTAGGTGGCTTCACGTGCTTGCTCTTAGTAGTGGTATTGGGGATCTCCTGCTCCTCCTGAGGCATCTGAGCCACTTTCTGCAGAAACATCTTCTCCAAGCTTTGAGCCATCAGTACAATATCGTCTGTAGGCTGCAAGATCCATTATAGATTACAATCAGTATGAAACTCTAAAAATCAACAATTATAAGTCACAATAACTAATACACTACAGAGGCCATATAAGAGGACAGCCCCATGTCATGTGTCTAAAAGGCCATATGGATATCAGAAGGGGTAGTTAGATATGGTGGGGTCCTTGTCCATCTGTGCCCCTTCACCCACCCGAACAGATCCACTATACAGAAGCATCATTGCATTACAGAGATGACCAATCTAATGACTTGCAACCACATACCACTTTCGCCATCCTAAGAAATTACTAATTGCCATGCGCAACATCGGACGCTGCCAGAAGCATGACCAGAGCGCTCAGCCGACGTGCCAGGGCTTATCTCTGGTAACAGAACCTGTCCAGGCGGCACATACCTTGTTGTAGATGTAGCAGTTGGTGAACATTGTGTTGAAGTCCTGCATACACTCCAGTGCGCTCCAGTAGTAGTTGTTCTCCAGCCGCCTCTTGATGGTGCCCATGTCCATCGGCTGCTTAATGATTTTGTGATAGTCCTATAAACACCAGTCAATAACAGACAAATGACATCAAATCCAACACAAGGTATAAAGTAAAACTCTAAACTGTTTAATTAAAATATTACATTGGCAATACGAAGCTAAAATGCAGCAATACAAGAAAAGCAGAGTCCTAAACTGACGCCCCTCCGAGGACGATGGCCCGCTGCATACAACGCGCCTGGTGACAGCTCTGGGATATTTTGAGGACTGCACTCACAGGACTGTCACATACCAGTAACACGCAGTCTGTGTGACCTTCAGTAACGCTGTCATACAATCACTGACACTCAAAGATTTCCTCAAATGGAGTAAACCAGGTGGTAACGGTATTCATCATGACGATGGCAGCACAAAGCACCAATGCTCATCTCAAACGTATCGATAAGGATTCGGGGGAAGACACAAACTTGCCAAACACTGGAGTGACAAGCTGGTGATGTGGTGCAGGGAGAATAGGACTAAAAGCTAAATAATAGGACACCTACCAGATTAATGTACCGTCATACTTCTAATCCAAGACATCTCAGTATGTGTGGCTTTTAAAACTGTCACAGTTGGGGTCCTGTACAAATTCATGGATGGGCAGATCTGCAAAATGTATCAATTGGAAATTTGCATTTCACAAAGTAAAAAAAAAAAAAAAAAAATTCAACCAAATCACAAATTATCGGGTTGTGCCTACATTACATGAAGCTCTGAGCAGCACAAGACAAGACATCCGTACCATTGTAGGGATGAACAGGAAGAGGCTAGAGTGCGGGGTGGGAGAAGATGGGAGTTATTGTTCTTGACAGACGCTTACCCTTACATGTAAGGGTCTCTGAACCCACCAGAGCTGTCACCAGGTCGTGTCCACAATAATCTCTCATAACAGTTTTCCAGGGACCCAATAATACAATGCCAGGATCCCATTATAAAGACTGACCTGACTGCACCCTCCAAAATCTGCCACCCCGAGCCAGACAACCAAGAAAAACAACGTACCGGTAATCCGAGCTTCAGCGCGTCCACAGGCTGACGGAAAGGCCACGAAAACTGGTGCTTCCACAGAGACTTCATGACGGCCTTGTGCAGGTACTGCAGCTGGTTGGTGGAGCGGCCAGGCTTCTTGGCATTGCTGACTTCTGGAGGTGGTGGATTTACTTGAGGGCTGTGACTGAAGACTCCGGACGTCATGTTGGGGCCCTCAAAGTCCTCATACAGAAGGGACGGCTTGCGGATACGCTTTCCCGGTGTTCCCTCTGCTGACTGACCCATTATAGCATGGTTTATATCGAGAGGAGGCCTGGGGATGGCAGAAAGGCTTCAGTGAGAAAACAGTTTTACGGAGGCCGACCTACTGTCATGTAGAAGAAAGCCAAAGCGAAAGCAAAGGAAAAGTAATCAAGAAAAGACTTCACACTGGTGCAATATGGCAAATACTAGCAAACAAAATCTTCAGGACAGTAAGCATATTATTAAAGGTGGCCCTGACCCAAAGTGACCACCTCATTGCATGCAATAGCCATGGAATTACTCCCAAAATCTTGTATACAAAAGGAAAATTGGAGTAAGAAAATCCACCAAGAAGAAATAAAATCAAAATAGTTTTATTTCAATTATTCATAGGTTAAGACACCACAATACATAGAACAGGGTCACATCAATACAGAGATCAAATGAGAGGAGGAATTCAGGTGCAGAAAAACACACATGCGACAGTACACTAACAGCATATAGGCAAAAAGTATATATTAGATATACAGATATCGATAAAGTGCCAGTGCTTCAAATCTAAACCAGAATTTCTTAGGTACCCCAAAAATGTGACCACCTCAAAGTAGTATTTAATTACAGCATAGTAGCTCAAATGTAAACCCAGAGGCCACATGAATGGTTACCATTCAAAATTGCTTACCCAAAGCTCTCATATTATGTGACCCTGTTCTATGTATTGTGGTGTCTTAACCTGAGTAATTGAAATAAAACTATTTTGATTTTATTTCTTCTTGGTGGATTTTCTTACTCCAATTCTCATTTTGTATACAATATGGCAACTACTGTAGCTACCTGTGAGGGTGGTATGACAAGGTATGGAGGCCTGGTGATTCTCCTCTGACTGACATTAAGAACCCAGGTGATGAGGATTCTCATGACAATTGGTGCCTGACTTTGGGGTCGTATGCGTTTGGTGAAGATACGAGATCCCTGGTATGTTAAAAGAGTTTGAAAAAAAAAAATATATATATATTTTGCTGAATTATTGTACACTAAACAAGTAAGGATCCCTCCTAATGAGACATCACAGGCAGGTGAATACAACACAGCTATATACTAGTGCCGCTCCATCACCGGGGTCTTATACACAGCGGTGACTGGGGGCTGCACCATGCTACACTGTAAACAGAGGCCATAGTACGAGCCTCAATGGGGACAGACGGCGTGAGAGAAAATACCTGGAATCTGCTAACATTATAAAAATATTATAAAATAATCTCTTATTAAATCATATGCAAGTCGCCCCTTTACACAGCGCAGGTACAGGCAGGCCCCCTCCTGGCAGCACTTCCTGGGTGCACGGCGGCGGTGACATCACACAGTGTGATCCGCTGACCTCACCACATACAAGTCAGGTGTAACCAACCAGGAGCCGCCCCAACACACACCACGCCGGGTGTAAACATTAGGGGTCACACCTGACAGTCACCATCACATGACCCCAGACTGTACATGGAAAAGGCACAAAGCAGCACTACAGCCAGCGCCTGACCCCAGAAACCATGGAGACCACCAGCAACAATGTATCCACAGCGCGATCCCCGCTGCCGGCATCACTCCCGGGGACAGGCCAGCCGCCGCCAGGTGCCCCCGTTGCCGGGATACGCAGCGCCCCCTCCCGTGGGACACACTAGTCTGGCCAGCAGGAAGAAAATGGCGGCGCCGCAGAGTAAGGAGGGCACTGGCGAGAAATCCTCCCGAAAACGTTCCCGACCGCCAATACACAGCGGTCTCAAACAGCGATGCCGGCCGGGAGGACACCGTGAAGACCGCGGAGCTCGGAGGCGGCGGACACGGCCGATGGCTCCGGATTGTACCGGTGCGGATAGGGGACACCATCTCTATGGAAGCAAGGCCCGGGGGGGGGGGGGGGCACTGCGGAGAGCCCGCGGATTACTAGGAAAACACGGCTTTAATGTAACAATATCGGGTCTCTCCGGTACAGCACAGCTCCATCCGGCACTTGTACCTTTTAAACGCTGGACTGAGGGCTGCCTCCATGCGGATGGATAGGGATTGTGAAGCCGCCCGCTCTCCGGCTGAGGGCGTAGCGCTCTCTTTGGCTCAAACTTCAGGGTTTTCCCCCTTCCAGCTCCGACTCTCCGCTTCAGCGAAATGGCGCTTGGAAAGCTGAGCCCGGTCTTATATAAATACAGCGGCACTTCTTGATTGGCTGAATAGGGACAGCCCCATAGATACTTCCAAAGTTTCCATTCGCCGACCTGCCCATCCATTACCATGTTACACGCCCACCCTAGTGTAACCATCTCCCTATTGGTTAGCAGGACTTACGTAGTTTGACCACCCCTAGTGGTTGCCTTGAGTACGACTACTGCAGCAGCAAAAGAGGACGCGCCCTTCTCATCGTAGGACTCCAGGACAAGTGACTCAGCGCCGCTTCCACGTCACCCAAGAAAGCCTCCTCTCTCATTGGCTGGGACCAAGCAGAACTCAGGGGCTCGGCTTCACACTATTGGCTGTTACTAGGCAGCAGAGCTCAGACGGGGCGGGTTTCCCATATCACGCGACGTGGCCGTTGTTTTCTCCTTCTAGCAGCTTGAAGGAGACGACGCCATCTTGTTGCGCAGTTGTAATGTTCTTCACCAGACAAAGGAGAAGCCGCCATTTTGTCAAACATTTCACTCTCCGTGTATGCGCTATAAAGCCGTTTCCATTGTGTCACAAATCATTTCGCAGCTTCCTGACGTTAAGTTCGTACAATGACTAAATCTGTGAAAGAACCAGCCGAACACACACAAGCTTACAAAAAGACACTAAAAAAAGCGAAAACCAAACATTTCACCACAGAAAACAATAGAAATATTCTTACCCAGACTAGATATAGGTCCATTTACGTCAACAATCCCTCAGGTGCCACACAACGAAACTCGGCGGCTTTTCAGCCCAACCAAAGATTTTAGGCAAAAATAACCAAGCTGTCCAGATACATCGCCCTCCGCGTGTTCCAATGAGCCGGTCTCCGCCACTTTCGTCCGCCGGAATGTCGTTCCCTGTCCCCGCAGGCACACGCCGCCCCCGCCTGCTTAGATCCGCCGCCATTTTGTTGTCAGGAGCTGAGGCAGCTACGCTGTGCCTGTCCGTCCTCCTCCTCTAGCTCTCCTCTCCCCCTGCAGACGCCGCCGCTCTCCCGCAGCTCCTGGGACGCCCCGGCCCCCGGATGCTGCATCCCTTCCGCCACCTACTGGCGGCTGCATTATTATTTCCTCCCCCTTCTCTCTCCACACCTCCCTCCCCTCGTCTATGTGCAATGCATAGTCATTGCTCTAAGATGGCGGACGCTCGTTGTTCTAGTCAGCTTCCCAGACGGAAGGCGAAATAAAAAAAAATGTCCTATAGAAGGGGTAGAGAGCCCACCACATGCATGTCCCTCACACTCCGTGATAAGAGCTGCTGGTTAGAAGCAGAAAATGGGACAGGAAAAATCCCGCCAATGTGGCGTGGGGTCTACCTGACCCACCCCTCCTGCAGCTGGGACCCAGCAGGGACTGATAGTCATGTGGAGAGACCCTCAGTGACTGATACACATGTGGAGAGACCCCCTCATAATAATACACATGTGGAGAGCCCCCTCAGTGACAGTGGTGTGTGGAGACCCCTCAGAGACCAATATACATGTGGAGAGACCACTCAGTGACACACATGGTGTGTGGAGCCCCTCAGTGACTGATACACATGTGGAGAGACCCCTCAGTGACTAATATACATGGGGAGAGCCCCCCTCAGTGACACGTGGTGTGTGGAGACCCCTCAGAGACCAATAGACATGTGGAGAGACCACTCAGTGACACACATGGTGTGTGGAGACCCTCAGGGACTAATACACATGTGGAGAGACCCCTCAGTGACTAATACACATGTGGAGAGCCCAGCCCCCCTCAGTGACTAATATACATGTGGAGAGACCCCTCTGAATAATATACATGTGGAGAGCCCCCTCAGTGACACGTGGTGTGTGGAGACCCCTCAGAGACCAATAGACATGTGGAGAGACCACTCAGTGACACACATGGTGTGTGGAGACCCTCAGGGACTAATACACATGTGGAGAGACCCCTCAGTGACTAATACACGTGGAGAGCCCAGCCCCCCTCAGTGACTAATATACATGTAGAGAGACCCCTCTGAATAATATACGGTACATGTGGAGAGCCCCCCCTCAGTGACACGTGGTGTGTGGAGACCCCTGAGAGACCAATAGACATGTGGAGAGAAAACTCAGTGACACACATGGTGTGTGGAGACCCTCAGTGAGTGATACACATGTGGAGAGACCCCTCAGTGACTAATATACATGGGGAGAGACACAATCAGTGACCAACATACATGTAGAGAGACCCCCTCAGTAACCGCTATACATGTGGAGAGACCCCTCAGTGACTGATATACATGTGGAGGACCCCTCAGTAACTGCTATACATGTGGAGAGACCCCTCAGTGACTGATATTCATGTGGAGGACCCCTCAGTGACACACGTGGTGAGTGGAGACCCCCCCGGCCACCTCATGATGTAATATTCAGAAATGTCCTGGTGTAAATTAGCGGCTTTTCATCATCTGCTCCCTCCTCCCTCGGAGTTGCGTCTCGCTTGCCTGAGACGGCTGCTACATCCTCTGTCTCCCTGCCCTCTTCACATCACCATGACTGTATACCACATAATGCAGGTTCACAGCCGTCCTCTCGCACAGTATACCCCGTACGCGTCCTAATCCATGCAGATGGCTTTTTATACGAATGATCAACAAAGTAGGAAGCTGATCTTTGCTCGCGTAACATTTCGATCGCGATTTGTCCGGAAACCCTTTATGTTACTGTCTTCGACAGCTTCTCTTTACTGCCGAGTAGTCAGCGAAAGTCACGCGATCAGCAATCGAAAAATTAGTCTCCGACTACGCTCTGATCGTGTTCACATCGGTCAGTGATCGGGGACAATCGTTAGAGTGATGCCGAAATACCACTACTAGTAATCCGGGTGACCGCAGCGCCTTATGATGGTTTTTGTGCCTCCTTTACAAGTCATCGCATCTACTAATCTATAAAAGAGTGTTATTTTTATGTCAGCTGTGGTTATACCACAACAATTCCTATAACCTATGGAGAAACAATAATAATCCAACAACTCCGAATACAATATAACAATGAAACTTTTTCCTAGCTATTTCTAGCACAAAAAGTCAAAGAGCATTTTTGAAGATAAAAATTTGGCCGGGATCACACACAGCGAGATACGGCCGAGTCTCGCAGGTTAAAACCAAGCTCTGGCGCCGGCACTCTGGAGCGGAGCGTGCAGCCGCACAGCAATACATGGAGCTGCACGCTCCGCTCCGGAGTGCCGGCGCCAGACCTTGGTTTGAACCTGCGAGACTCGGCCGTATCTCGCTGTGTGTGATCCCGGCCTTAGACATTTTATTGCAACAAAAAAATTCAAATACATGAATAGACAGAGCAACTCACTAAGCAGGCATGTAACATGGGGTTAAATCATTATAAAAATGGCTCAGAGCATAGTATAAATGGGTCGCCCTCCCAGGGCTGTGGGGTACTCGGTACCGGGCCGGTGTCAGGGGGAATGTGTCACAGCAGCAGTGACCCGGTCCGTGGCCCTGGGCGCCCAAGCAACGGTGGTTTGATGTAATGGTTTATATGAATAGTTCGTGACGCCACCTGTGGTGTTCGGCAAGTATGGTGTTAGGCCGACGCTGCATGCAGATCCTCTGGGACTGATGGTGTGTGCAGCATAGAAGGTGCAGCTCGCCACAGGTGGAGCTGTAGTTCCAGGGCAGTGCAGATGCTGGTGCCCAGAAGTAGCAGGGATGAGTGTGTTGGCGCAGAATGAATGGAGGACACCAGAGCTTGTAGTTCCAAGGCTTTACTCACAGTCTGTAGTGCACCCAGGTGCCTGCCTCCGCACTGTGTCCTCCGGGTCAGAGACTCAGTCAACCTCCAGGCAAGATGGAATGCTCTCTTCCAACACTCCGCCAACATGTGCCTTCCTGAATGTCTCCTCTATAGCGCCTTTAATTGTCAAGTACTCCAGTCCTAAGTTACTCTGAAGTGCCTCCTGTCCCAGGTTCCTAAAACCCTTACTTGTATGAAAGACAGCTGTAGCCTGATCAGGGATCCTCCACTCCGAGGTCCCGGCTCTCTGTATCCGTGTTGCTGTTGTGTCCCAAGTCTAAGATGGGAGTAGTGCATTTACAGCCCACTACTCCACCGGTGTCTGCTGCAGAACCATAAGTGTTCATACAACCTCGGGGACCGGGCCCCGGCCTTGCGCTGGAACCTATAGGCAGGGTTCTCTCTCTCTAACCCACGTCCTCTCTGTTCCCTTCTCCTTCATTCCGTACTTTATCCTTCTTTCTTATGGAAGCTGCAGTTACAAGTCTACGTCCTTTTCCTTCTCTCCTTTCCCATGCCAGCTGGCCCAGATCACTGGGGCAGCTGCAGCACACCTTCCTCCATCCCTTCTTCCAGGGATCCCCACTCCTCTCCGAGTGGCTTCTTCCCTCCTCTGACCTCCTGTCAGACTGCCCTGACGGACTGACCTCAAATTCTACACTTTCCCCTTCTTTTTATATATCTAACTCCACCCACCTCCCAGCACATCTCGTGTTACGAAGCCAGGGACCACAAAAGGTGCTCTGCTACCTTCCCAGCATAAAGCCGCAAATGTGTCCCTGCTGAACTATCCTGTGTGTGGGGTGCAGGTGTTGCAGTGTGGTTAGGAGCTCCCAGGATTGTGGGGCACCACACCTTAGGAGAAGGTGCAGTACCTCTGTGGCGACTGAACCTCAGGGGCGCCACATAAACATTAACCACTAACAAGTAATACTATCTTTATATCAGTGCCCTACAAAAAACACGTCATGTAAACTCATTTTGTGATCCAATACTGGCATACACTCAATCACTACTGGCTGTTAAGCTGAATCTTACAACCCAAAACAGTTATTCAAAAGTTTTAACTCCCTCCTCCGCCCACCACTGCCTCCTCCAACCTCCCTCATCTCTGCCAAGGACTTTGCCACACACTTCAAAAACAAGATTGACCAAACAAGGCAAGTCTTCATCACTCAACCACCACAACCCCTTTGTATACCAGACCAATGCCCAAACCCCATAACCTCACTCTCCAACATCACTGAAGGGGAGCTTAATCGCCTCTTCTCCAAATCGCACCTCACAACCTGTGCACTTGACCCCATCCCATCCCACCTCCTCCCCAACCTCACCACCACACTTATCCCATCCCTAACCCACCTCTTCAACCTATCACTAACGTCCGGTACCTTCCCGTCTGCTTTCAAGCATGCCACAATCACGCCTATCTTTAAAAAGCCAACCCTCGACCCAACCGCTATGTCCAGCTATCGCCCAATATCATTGCTTCCATTCGCTTCCAAACTCCTGGAACAGCATGTCCACACTGAACTTTCCTCCCACCTATCATCTAACTTGCTGTTTGACAATCTACAATCTGGTTTCCACCCCCATCACTACACTGAGACAGCCCTGACCAAAATTACTAACAACCTACTTACAACCAAATCAAATGGACAATACTCTATACTCCTGCTTCTAGACCTGTCCGCTGCATTTGACACAGTTGACCACTGCCTCCTACTACAGATCCTCTCCTCCTTCGGCATCAAAGGCCTTGCCCTATCCTGGATCTCCTCATACCTTTCCAACCGCACATTCAGCGTCTCCCACTCCCACACCACCTCCACATCCCACCCTCTCTCTGTTGGAGTCCCCCAAGGCTCTGTTTTAGGACCCCTACTCTTCTCAATCTATACACTTGGTCTGGGGCAACTCATAAAGTCCCACGGATTACACTACCACCTTTATGCTGATGACACTCAGATCTACCTCTCTGGCCCAGACGTCACCTCTCTGCTGTCCAGAATCCCAGAATGTCTATCAGCCATATCCTCCTCCTTCTCCTCTCGCTTCCTCAAACTCAATGTAGACAAATCTGAACTCATCATCTTTCCTCCAGCTCACAGATCTTCTTTACCCATCCTAGCTATAACAATTAATGACATCACACTTTCCCCAGTACCAGAAGTCCGCTGCCTCGGAGTAACCTTTGACTCTGCCCTGTCCTTCAAACCCACATCCAAGCTCTTTCTACCTCCTGTCGCCTCCAGCTCAAAAATATTTCCAGAATCCGTCCTTTCCTCAATCTACTAAAATGCTTGTACATGCCCTCATCATCTCCCGCCTCGACTACTGCAACATCCTTTTCTGTGGTCTCCCTGCTAACACCCTTGCACCTCTCCAGTCCATCCTTAACTCTGCTGCCCGACTAATTCATCTCTCTCCTCGCTACTCCTCCGCTTCTCCCCTCTGCAAATCTCTTCACTGGCTCCCATTTCCTCAGCGTATCCAGTTCAAACTACTAATACTGACCTACAAGGCCATCTATAACCTGTCTCCCCCATATGTCTCTGAACTAATCTCCCGATACCTTCCCTCACGTAATCTCTGGTCCTCCCAAGACCTCCTTCTCTCCTCCACACTTATTCGCTCCTCACCCAACCGCCTCCAAGACTTCTCTCGAATAGCCCCTATTCTCTGGAATTCTTTGCCCCAACAAGTCGGACTATCAACCACATTTGGATCCTTCAGACGGAACCTGAAAACCCACCTCTTCAAGAAAGCCTACAGCCTGCAATGACCCCGCTACCTCCTCACCACTACCGGTGATCTCACCTCAACCAACACTGGAACTGCTGCAACCCACCAACCTACTGTCTCCTTCCCCACCATCCTGTAGCATGTAAGCCCGAAAGGTCAGGGTCCTCTCTCCCCTCTGTATCAGTCTGTCATTGTTAGTTTGTTTACTGTAAGTGATGTGTATACGGAAAAGAACAGAAGCGCAGGAACCAGTGCACACTCAGCCGAAATGAAAAGTACAAAAAGCTTTATTGAACATAAATGCCCGACAGACAAAAAGACATACAATATAAAAACACATTAAAATAACAACATGCAAAGGCAGATCAGACCTGACATATTAGGTAGATATAAAATTGACAATCGTGGGTACAAATAGTAGTGATTAACAGACCACTGAGTGGACACCACACATAACAGCATGGGTAAGGAAATAGATCTAATCAAAATTGTATATCGTGCATCACATATATAAACATCCTACAAAAAATCCTCACATATGAGTAAACTGGCATAATGTAATCTAATTTAATCCACAATCAAATGCCAAAAAGGGTGATATAATAAATCAGGCTATATTAACTATAGCTACTGAACAGATGGATAAAGTGCAAAATCTCTATATAACATGCCCCCTAGCTATGCACGTGTGTCCACTCCGTGGTGAATCATGTATGTTACATGCAGTTCCCATCACATAGGCCCCTTAGGTAGATGATACATTAATACATTAAAAAAAAAAATTCCAATAGAAATTAACACAGAGGCCCCATGTGTATATCATACTCTCTGGTCCTTCTGGTCCGACGTGTGTCGCTGTTCCTCAGACAGCTTCGTCAGGGAAGACTACGTGATGGGAACTGCATGTAACATTTTTGTGAAAGTGCTGTTGCTACATGGGAGAAATACTAGACGCCGTAGACGGGTCTCCGTAGAAGCTCTAGAGAAGTTTCTTCTGATAAGAGGAGTAGCAAATGAATTTGTGGGGTTTTTTAGGTCAATTTATAATTTTTACCACTTTTTTGGTTGAAATTTTCAATACTAGTAATCAGAACAATTACAGCATCTTTTGATATTACACATATTTATCTGAAATATGAAATATTTTCTGCTCCAAAAGATGAGCTAGGGCTTATTTCAGGGTATCTTATAATTGTTTCCATGAACAGCAATCAACATTTATTCTTGAACAAAAAAAAAAAAAAATCACATTTATTCAAATCTAATCATGTCACATTGCACATACTTATGTATATACACACTGCTCATATACACATACACATGTATATACACACACTGCACATATGGTACACGCCAATCTGTCTCCTTTTCAGTTCCTCTAGACTCCGTCAATTAAAGAACCTTTGGTGACATCACGGTCACATAACCATGATGTCATCAAAAGTCCTTAAGTAGTCTTAACCTCAGAATAGAAATGCTGGGTGCCCCAAAGAGAGTGGGCGCTGGGCAATTGACCCTCCCCAAACACCAGTCCTGACTGTAACAAGGACTTACGGTATATTTCAAGCATACTCCAAAAATCCAGTAAAATCATGTTAAGGCTTATTTTCAGGGGAAACATTTTTTTTTCACATTTTTTCAGCTTCTAATCGATAATATTAGCATTTTAGCACAAAAGAAAAGGAAAAGCTTGTAAACTGACCTAAAAAAAACTGTTAAAAACTTTCTATACTGTTAGGTACTAGAAAATTTTCTACACTTTGTAGTAGAGTCGCAGGACTCGGTCCATCAGCCACGTCAGTAATGAGTGGCTGGCGGATGGTAGCCCCGAGAACCGTCTCTTCCTTTGATTGGCCGGTTTGGTGGAACGTCCAAAGTGTGTCACGCTGCCTAGATGGCCCCATCCCAAGCTGGCTAATCAAAAGAGACGGGGATGCCATCAGGTAAGAGGCAGTTTTCAGGGCTTTTGGTCATCAGCCACAAATATTGACGCGGTCGATGGACAAGGTTCTGAGAACTGATTTGCACCAACATTGCTTTGTTGTTCTCACATGCAAAAACAACACTTTTCTCAAAAATGTATCTTCTGTCTTAAATTATCACAGCTGACGTACAAAATGAAACATCTTTGTGGCTGACAAACGTTGTAAAGGCTGCGCAAATAATGTGAAAGGGTATTATAGTTCTGAGTACTAGTATTTAACATTTTCTGCTGATCAACAGTATTGCAAGTTGATTAATGCTTTTTTGTTCCATTTACAGGTTTTACCACTTTAGGTTAACTAGGAGGAGTAATAAAATGCACAGCAAACAGTGTATTTTTTATGAAGTTGTGCTTTTTTGCTTCATGGGTTTTTTTTTTCTTCCCAGAATCAGCATGCTGACACAATAAGCTTTTTACAAGCAGTATGCCATACACCTCAGAAAAGAGAAAAATTAACTTCAGTTCAGGTTCAGACCATTTGCCTCATTCCTCCCCAGGCACATTTTCAGGTTAGGCTACTTTCATACTTGCCATGTTTTTTTGCGGCCCGTTTTTGTGGGCCATATTGCCGTGATTTTTGCGGGCAGCAAAAAACCTTTTCGGATCGCTGTTTTTCCCTGTTATAACAAATAGCAGGGGAAAAAACGGCGATCTGCAAATACTGTGTACCGCAAAAAACAAGCTACCGTTGTTTTTGCGGATCCATTGATGTAAATGGAGGCCGTGTCCGTGAGCCGTGAAAAATATCGAGCAGACTTGATATTTCTTCATGGCCCTCACGGCCATACGGGACACAGCGCTCCAGTGTATTTTTGCAGGCCGTTTTTGCAGCCCCATATAAATCTATTGAGGCCGCAAAAATGCCAGCAAAAACACGGCAAGTGTAAAAGCAGCCTTATCGTACTTTTAATGGCTATAAAATACTTTCTCATTTGAATTGTCAAATAATTGTGCCTCTTTTTTGTTATACATAGGGCTTGAAAATAGAGAATACCAGTACTTGTCTATTTTTCATAATTTTTATTTTTTCCGACCACATAGGACTGCTAAAAGCATTTTTAATTGTGCCTCCTTTACAAACAATTTAATTTTATATATTAAACCTTTTTTTTTACAGTGGTGGGCTAGGAACAGCAATTGCAGACTTTTTTGTTCTATTATATTTATTTTTTCACTACCTTAATAATGCATTCTTCTTTTTTGCAGATTTCCCCTGTAAAGGTATGTGCACACGTTGCGGATTTGCTGTTGATTTGCCCCTGTGGATCCGCTGCAGATCTGCAAGTGATTAACAGTACAATGTTATTCTATGGGGAGAAAAAAACGCTGTGCACATGTGTAACGAATGGAAGCGGGGACCACGGTCCGGGGGGCTCCGAAGGGGGCATCACTAGTGAGCCCCGGGTACCCGTAGTAAAGCCCCTCAGGCAGGGCCAGAGTGGAATACCCGGAGGAAACAGGTGCTACCTCCAATTAGACCCCGAACACGTGGCAGCTGTCCAAGCGGGACCAAAAGGGATAACAATAGTTAAAGCGGAGTCCGTAATGACATGGGTCCTGGATCCAGGTAGTTGGTAAGGAGTCGGTTCCAGTGACCTTCACACAGTCCTTGGACTCAGATGGCTGTTGGTGGAACAGGATGGCTTTGGCCCAGATGGTTGCAGATATAACCAGGTAACACAGGATACTGATATGCTGTGGAGACAGAGAGCATTAGACAATGCACTGCAGACGCAGTGCAGACAGGTTAGCATGAGAACCGGATGTAGCAATGATAGATACTCGTTGCCAGATGTGACATAATGAAGCCCACTTTGGCACGGTCAGAAGCAATCATGTGCCCCAGGATTTCAAAGTGTAGTGTACACTGATAGAGAAAACCCCGACACTGAGTGGGATCACCAAGGAAGCGGGGAGGAGCCGCCAGGCGAGGGCCCTTGCTTGTCAAGACAGCAGGTACCTGGGTGTTGCTAGGAGAATCAGGAGCAGCTGGGTTCAGCAGAGAATCCATGTGGGTGGACATGTTCCGTAGATAAGACGTGATCTTGTCCTGTTGCTCTTTCAGGCGGGTCACCTCTTGGCACAGCTCCATAGTCGGAGGCCTCTTGAGGCCTCTGGGGTCCAGCGGATTCCATGGCCGGAGCAATCTGTAACGAATGGAAGTGGAGGCAGAGATGGTGAAGTTCACATTCGTTTTTATTTTTTAAGTGGAACCTCGGGACCACGGTCCGGGGGGGCCCCGAAGGGGGCGTGACTAGTGAGCCCCGGGTACCCGTAGTAAAGCCCCTCAGGCAGGGCCAGAGTGGAATACCCGGAGGAAACAGGTGCTACCTCCAGTGCGACCCCGAACACGTGGCAGCTGTCCAAGCGGGACCAAAAGGGATAACAATAGTTAAAGGAGAGTCCGTAATGAGACGGGTCCTGGATCCGGGTAGTTGGTAAGGAGTCGGTTCCAGTGACCTTCACACAGTCCTTGGAGGATTTGACTAGGATTCAGCCTTTGCGCAGTTTGGAGGTAAGCAAGGTTTTTATGATCGGTGTATATGACTACCTGATGAAGAGCTCCTTCTAAAAGATGCCTCCACTCCTGCAGAGCCAATTTGATAGCCAACAATTCCCGATCGCCGACAGAATAATTCCTCTCTGCAGAAGAAAAAACCTTGGAAAAAAAAACCACAGGAATGCATTCACCCGGAGGACGATTTCTCGGTTAGTACGGCTCCCGCATCTACTGAAGAGGCATCGACCTCAAGAAAAAATTGTTCATTGGAGTTAGGACGATGAAGAACAGGTGCGGCAGCAAAGGCCTTTTTGAGAGAAACAAAAGCCTCCTCAGCATCAGGAGGCCAATCCTTGGGATTTGTACCTTTCCGGGACAGAGCTGAGATGGGCGCCACTTGGGTGGAGAAGTTAGGAATGAATTGTCTGTAGTAGTTGGCGAAGCCCAGAAATCGCTGTATGGCCTTCAGCCCAGACGGACGAGGCCACTTGAGTACAGCCGATTACTTCTCTGGATCCATTTTTAATCCTGTGGAGGAAACAATGTAACCGAGGAAAGGCAAAGAGGATTGTTCAAAGAGGCACTTTTCAAACTTGGCCTACAGTCTGTTCTCCCTGAGCCTCTGTAAGACTAGACGCACTTGCCTGCGATGCGAAACCAAGTCAGTAGAGAAAATCAGAATGTCGTCTAGATAGACAACAACACAGGTGTAAAGCAAATCCCTGAAAATGTCATTGACAAACTCTTGTAAAACAGCGGGGGCATTGCTTAGACCAAACAGCATTACCAGGTACTCGTAGTGGCCATCACGGGTATTGAAGGCTGTTTTCCATTCGTCTCCATCTCTAATTCGGATCAAATTGTAGGCACCTCTGAGATCCAGCTTGGTGAAGATCTTGGCCCCTCAGAGACGGTCAAACAGTTCTGAAATTAGAGGCAAAGGGTTCCTGTTTTTTACCGTGATCTGGTTCAGACCTCGGTAGTCGATACAGGGCCGCAAGGATCCGTCCTTTTTCTTCACGAAGAAGAAGCCTGCTCTTGCCGGTGATGATGATTTTCGGATAAACCCTCTGGCCAAGTTCTCCTGGATGTAGTCCGACATAGCCTGAGTCTCTGCCTGGGAAAGAGGGTAAACTCTCCCACGGGGAGGAGATGTTCCAGGAAGAAGGTCTATTGGACAGTCATACGACCTGTGGGGGGGGGAGTTTTTCAGCCTCCTTTTTCCTGAAGACATCCGAGAAAGACCAGTAAGCGGATGGTAATCCAGGCAGGGTAGCAGGTTGGACCGGGGGTGAAACAGGTTAAATCCGGGTTAAACAACGGTCCGAGCAGGAATCTCCCCAACGTAGAATTTTGCCTGTTCTCCAATTAAGGACTGGTTCATGTTTCTGAAACCAAGGCAAACCTAGAAGCAAGGGGTGAGACAAACCAGGGTACACATAAAAACAGATTCTTTCAGAATGCATAAGACCTACCCAGAGTTCCACTGGCTCAGTCTGGAACTGGACGGGTTCGGCCAGTGGCTGGCCATCGACAGCGGTCACCCGCAACGGATTGGGAAGAGCCTGAACTTGTAAGTGGTAGCGATCCACAAGCGTCTGCTGGATAAAGCTTCTGGCAGCTCCGGAGTCCAACAGACAGAGTCCAGAAAATTTTATTGCTCCGCAGGTCACGGAGACTGAGATCTGCAACGAAGGAGAGGAACGTTCTCTACCTAGGGTGCCCTCTCCTACCGAGCCTAGGCACAGGAGTTTTCCGACTTCTTTGGACAGGAGCGGATCAGGTGCTTGGAACTGCCACAATATAGACAGCTTCCGTCTTTGCGACACGCCTCCTGGCAGCGACTAGCCAGACTTACTCGATCTACCTCCATCGCTTCGGGAGAAGAGGATGAGGTAGCGAACTTGGAAGAATTAGAGTCCAGGTGGTAGGACCTCCTGTCACGCTTAATCTCCACGGAATGCTCCTGAAAACGAAGGTCAATCCGGGTCGCCAAGGAAATTAGGTCATCCAAGATGCTAGGCCTGTTCCGTCCCGTCAGCTCATCCTTAATTTTTCCAGAAAGGCCCTCCCAGAAGGTAGCCAGCAAGGCCTCATTGTTCCAGGATAACTCAGACGAAAGGGTGCGGAACTGAACAGCATACTGAGCAACCGTGAGGGTTCTCTGGCGTAAGCGAAGCAGGGCAGAAGCGGTCAACGTGGACTGGCCAGGTTCATCGAAAGTCCTGCGAAAAGTCTCTAAGAAAGACTGAAGATCATTAACCAGCGGGTCTCCTCTCTCCCATAACGGGTTTAGCCAGGCGAGAGCCTCTCCTGCCAGATGTGACATAATGAAGCCCACTTTGGCACGGTCAGAAGCAAACATGTGCCCCAGGATTTCGAAGTGTAGGGTACACTGATAGAGAAAACCCCGACACTGAGTGGGATCACCAAGGAAGCGGGGAGGAGCCGCCAGGCGAGGGTCCTTGCTTGTCAAGACAGCAGGTACCTGGGTGTTGCTAGGAGAATCAGGAGCAGCTGGGTTCAGCAGAGAATCCATGTGGGTGGACATGTTCCGCAGATAAGACGTGATCTTGTCCTGTTGCTCTTTCAGGCGGGTCACCTCTTGGCACAGCTCCATAGTCGGAGGCCTCTGGGGTCCAGCGGATTCCATGGCCGGAGCAATCTGTAACGAATGGAAGTGGAGGCAGAGATGGTGAAGTTCACATTCGTTTTTATTTTTTAAGTGGAACCTTGGGACCACGGTCCGGGGGGGCCCCGAAGGGGGCGTGACTAGTGAGCCCCGGGTACCCGTAGTAAAGCCCCTCAGGCAGGGCCAGAGTGGAATACCCGGAGGAAACAGGTGCTACCTCCAGTTCGACCCCGAACACGTGGCAGCTGTCCAAGCGGGACCAAAAGGGATTACAATAGTTAAAGGAGAGTCCGTAATGAGATGGGTCCTGGATCCGGGTAGTTGGTAAGGAGTCGGTTCCAGTGACCTTCACACAGTCCTTGGACTCGGATGGCTGTTGGCGGAACGGGATGGCTTAGGCCCAGATGGTTGCAGATATAACCAGGTAACACAGGATACTGATATGCTGTGGAGACAGAGAGCATTAGACAATGCACAGAGACTGCAGACGCAGTGCAGACAGGTTAGCATGAGAACCGGATGTAGCAATGATAGATACTCATTGCTCCGGCGTTCTCACTATGGAGGAGAGGCCAGAAATAGCAGCCAGTGTGCTGCCATTGGTTAATTGCACTTTTTGAATAATGCACGCCGCCCCTTTAAGAAGGCAAGAGAGCGGGCGGGCGTGCCCTAATAGCCTTAGCTACAGATCTCCTCACAGGATGCCAGGAGGAGGAGGCAGAAGGGAGGCCAGAATGCTGAGCAGCAGCATGAGATCCAGAGGAGGCCGGCTGCAGCCTGAGGGCAGCATGTGAGGCTCGAGGTGAGTGCCCAGAATGGAGAGCAGTGGCAGGCCTGGACACAGCGCCAGGACGGGGACCAGGTGTAACAGTGGCAGACCTGGGCACCGCGCCAGGACAGGGACCGGGTGTAACAACATGCTGTGGAAAATCCACGCAGAAACGCAGCGGTTTTTTTCCCCGCAGCATGTCAATTCTTTGTGCGGATTCCACAGCATTTTTACACCCATTATATTATAGGAATCTGCAGGTGTAAAAACACATGCCACATCCGCACAAAATCCCCAGGAAATCCGCATAAAAAATGCCTGGATTTTGACCTGCGGATTCTGCCAAGAGATGCAGAGTCCGTGCAGAAAATTCCGCGCAGCAATCCGCAACCTGTGCACATACCCTAATCGGTGCTGGTACATTTTTTAGGCAGGCCTACCACATTTCAAAATTTGACTACTTTTCTTTAGGGTTTCAGCACCAGAACTGATAGATTTATAGATCCCTATCCTCTCCAAAATTCACTTGAAAAAAATAGAAATAAGTTTTAAGTTACAGATCAAGTTGCTGTGTTTTTAGCTGGATAAAAAAAAGTTGTGCAGAGTACTTTTTTTTATCCAGCTGAAAAATGGATTGTAGCTGGGAAGAAAGGAAACAGAAGACATTTTATGACCCTTAGGGTACTGTCACACTTAGCGATGTACCAGCGATCCCGACCAGCGATATGACGCTGTCAGGATCGCTGGTACATCGCTAAGTCGTCGCTAGTGAGCTGCCACACAGGCAGATCTCAATAGCGACATCGCTGGGGACGGGGATCGCTACTTACCTGTCACACTAGGCGATCCTGCGTCCTCCCGCCCGGCTCCACGCGTCGCTCGTCGTCACAGCAGGAAGCGCCGCAGGAAGCAGACGACGAGAAACAGTCCAGCCTGTTCTCGCGCGATCAGCGATGACCAGCGGGGGAGCGGGTTGTAGGTAAGTATCACACACAGCGATGTCGCTAGCAATATCGCTATAACGTCACTAGTTATAGCGATATTGCTAGCGATATCTCTTAGTGTGACATGCCCTTTACTTTCCCATTCAAATGAATGGATTCTGCACTACAGTGTTTTATTTCCGTTTTATGATCCAAAAATGGAAATTTTGACTGAACCTGTGAACAGAGTTTGGGACTCATTTAGACAGGCCAGCAATTGTGAACGCAAGTTCCTTGTTTATCAATTATTGACCTGTCTATACTGACTGACAATCGCCCAGTGAACAGGCAAAATGCTTGTTAGGGTACCGTTTCACATAGCGATGCACCAGCGATCCCGACAACGATATGGATCGCTGGAGCTGCCACACAGGCAGATCTCACCAGCGACATCCTGACGTCCTCCTGCCCGCATCCACGCATCGCTCGTCGTCACAGCAGGAAGCGCCACAGGAAGCTGACGACGAGAAACTGCCCAGGACGTTCTCGCGCGATCAGCGATAACTAGCGGGGGAGCCGGTCGGAGGTAAGTATCACATGTAGCGATATCGCTAGCAATATCGCTGCTACGTCACAAAATCGGTGACTTTACAGCGATATTGCTAGCGATATCGCAGTGTGTAACGGGGGCTTTAGTTGGGTCAGATGAGATTTTTTTTTATTAGCAAGCCTAAACATTCTCAGCGTCACATTGCCAAATGTAACACTAAATTTCTGACAAACATGATGTTCTATCCACACAGCATACAGTGGGTTCGGAAAGTATTCACACCCCTTTAAAGTTTTCACTATTTGTTTCATTGCAGCTATTTGGCAAACGCAAAAAAGTTGATTTTTTCTCATTAATGTACACTTTGCACCTCATCTTGACTAATAAAAAACAGAAATGTAGAAATTTTTACAAACTTATTAAAAAGAAAAACTGAAATATCACATGGTCATAAGTATTCAGACCTTTTGCTCAGACACTTATATTTACGTTACATGCTGTCCATTTCCTTGTGATCCTCCTTAAGATGGTTATACTCCATTGAAGTCCAGCTGTGTTTAATTAAACTGATAGGACTTGATTTGTAAAGGCATACACCTGTCTATATAAGACCTCACAACATACAGTGCATGTCAGACCAAATGAGAATCATGAGGTCAAAGGAACTGGCCAAGGAGCTCAGAGACAGAATTGTGGCAAGGCACACATCAGGCCAAGATTACAAAATAATTTCTGCAATGCTCAAGGATCCTAAGAGCACAGTGGCCTCTATAATCCTTTAAAGGAAGAAGTTTGGGACCCCCAGAAGTCTTCCTAGATCTGGCCATCCAGCCAAACTGAGCAATCGTGGGAGAAAAGCCTTGGTGAGAGAGGTAAAGAAGAACCCCAAGATCACTGTGGCTGAGCTCCACAGATGCATTAGGGAGATGGGACAAAGTTCTACAAAGTCAACTATCACTGCAGCCCTCCACCAGTCGGGCCTTTATGGCAGAGTGGCCCGACGGAAACCTATCCTCAGTGCAAGCCATATGAAAGCCCGCATAGAGTTTGCTAAAAAAAACACATAAAAGACTCCCAGACTATGAGAAATAAGATTCTCTGGTATGATGAGAGGAAGATAGAACTTTTTGGTGACAATTCTAAGCGGCATGTGTGGCTAAAACCAGGCTCTGCTTATCACCTGCCCAATACAATCCCAACAGTGAAACACGGTGGTGGCAGCATCATGCTATGGGGTGATTTTCAGTTGCAGGGACAGTACAACTGGTTGCAATTGAAGTAAACATGAATGCGGCCAAGTAGAGATATATCTTGGATGAAAGCCTCTTCCAGAGTGCTCTGGACCTCAGACTTGGCCGAAGGGTCACCTTCCGACAAGACAATGACCTTGAGCACAGAGCTAAAATAACAAAGGAGTGGCTTCAGAACAACTTTATCATCATTCTTGACTGGCCCAGCCAAAGCCCTGACCTAAACCCAATTGAGTATCTCTGGAGAGACCTGAAAATGGCTGTTCACCAACATTCACCATCCAATCTGACGGAACTAGAGAGGATCTGCAAGGAAGAATGGCAGAGGATCCCCAAATCCAGGTGTGAAAAACACCAATAAGACTCATGGCTGTACTAGCTCAAAATGGTGCTTCTACTCAATACTGACAAAGGGTCTGAATGCTTATGACCATGTGATATTTCAGTTTTTCTTTTTTAATAAATTTGCAAAAATTTCTACATTTCTGTTTTTTTTCCAGTAAAGATGGGGTGCAGAGTGTATATTAATGAGAAAAAATAAACTTTTTTGCATTTACCAAATGGCTGCAATGAAGCAAGGAGTGAAAAATTTTAAGGGGTCTAAATACTTTCCGAACCCACTGTAAGTTCAATATTCTGTACGATTGAAAATGAAAGCTATTAAACCTCTCATTGGCTTATACATAGCGGATTGATGTCGGTTTGTAAGGAGGTGGCAGATCCCCTCATTTGCGCCCTCTCCTCCCGTGTGACTCCCTGTGCACTTACCTGTACCTATATTTTATGTGCAATATAATGTATGTGCTGTAATTGTTAACCTGCAGCGATCCTCAGTCTGCTGAACCGCCACACGACCAACTCTAGCCTCTCCTAGTGTATCCTCACCCATCCCTTGTAGACTGTGAGCCCTCGCTGGCAGGGTCCTCTCTCCTTCAGTACTTGTTTGTGCCTTGTTTTGCTCAAGTTTATTGTACTTGTCTATATTTGCCCCGTGCACATGCAAAGCACCATGGAATAAATGGCGCTATAAAAATGTAGAATAATAATATGTATTGTGTATGTTCTCCTTTAAATGTCTATGCAGAGGGACAGGCAATAGTTAAAAGGGGGCTGGATTTGCAGCCACATGAAGAAAGGAAGCCATAGCTTCCTCAGTTCTGCCCGAATCATTGGCCAGGTTCAGATGTACATTGCAAGAGGGGCATTGCCAGACTCCCCGATGGGAGAGATCTGCTGCCCCTTACCAAGGACTCTATTGGCCTAAAGGATCATAACACAGGCCCTCTGGACTTTCGCTGAAGGGGTCTCAAGCGCCCAGATTCCAGTGACTGGATCACTTCAGACATTGGCTGCTGCAGCCATTGTGGGTGCGACAGCAGCAAACGTCAGGGAGAGCGGGAAATCCAGTGTTGAAATGGTCTTTTCTGTCCATCCTTCATCCCCTGTTCAATAAAACAGTTACGTTTTCCCTGTTGGAATACAGCTGCATCCCTGGACTCTTATTTGCCTGCACTACTGTGACCAGAAGGAAGAGAAGGTAACCCTTTTGGGGGTAGCCTGTATCAGTACCATGTTGCATGTGCAAGGGGACGCGGGTGTATACAGACTGTGTTTAGTGGGTGAGCTCGGTCCGGACTACCACCCGGTCGCCCCTTATTACAGATTCACGGGCCGCAGTCGGCATGACATGTCTAAATGTAGCCGTAGACTGATTTAGACTTATATTATTTTTTGCTCCATAAGATGGGTAAGGGCTTGTTTTCAGATGTGTTAATTTTTCCATGAATAATAATCCTAAGAGTTTGAGAAAGACCTTGAGAAAGACACATCACTGTGTCGATACGCATGGGTTTGGGGGTCCCATGTAACCTACCCGGTAGCTTGTTCATCCTCAGAAACCAGGTGATATCATGTTAGGGAAAGGGACTAGTTAATGTATGTTTATTTGTGTTGGCAACATGATAAGCATTCAATTTTCTATTCATGGTATATGTAGAATCTCTATGTAACCTTAGTAATTATTGATAATATGGTATTTTTGATCCAAGCTCATGATTGTCATTACAATTGATTTGATAGACCCTAGGTTATGGTAACTAGCAGATACCTGGCATTATACTGAATGGTTGGCCTTGGGACCCATAGTATTTAACTATTTATCAAAATGACCCATTGTCTTTGTTTTGTTATCAGTGTCTGGTTGTTCAGACTTTTTAATTGTTTTTAAACAAAGTGTCTGTTTGTTGTGTCCATTAATAAAATTGATACTTTTTGATTATCATATCTTTGTGGTGATCCCTATTTGTGTGCATATACTTTCTTTTCTTCATGTGTTTTTTTTTAATAATCCTAAGAGAGTGCGGGTCCTGAGAAAGTTAGCAGTTTGTACCCCTTTCCCCTAATCCTGGCTTTGCATGGCAGTCTGTTTCCTCTTCAGTTCCTTTAGACTCCCCCGCAGAGAGGGGGGCCCTGGGCAGTTGCCCTCCCCACCATTGATGGCCCTGACTGTAACTAGGGCTTGGGAATAGGGCTTATATTTAAAGCATACTCCAAAATCATGTAAAATTATTTAAGAGCTTATTTTCGGGATAGGTCTCATTTTCAGGGAAACACGGTAGTCATTCTTATCTCCAGGTATGGTGGTTTACATGAGAGAACAAATATTTTATGCATAATCAGACACATTTCATCTAAAATACATGTACAAGAAATAATTATATTGTGGATTCGTATTAGCCAGAAAAATTGATGTAAATACTTTAATTCTAAAAAAAAAAGACTAGTAATAGATGAGCAGAGCCAAAAGTATCTCAAAGAGCAGCCCCCTGGGTTACAACAGAGGGAGGATAACATGGTGCCTATTGTGGTTATATACAGCATTGGACTGTCTATGTAACAACTGTAGGTAGCCTCTGGCATCACTTGAGCTTCCTAAAGAACATTGCTGCTGATCTCCAATCTATATTTCACAGAGACAACAGACTGAAATAAATATTCACAGAGCTACCACTTCTGTCATCCAATTACCAAACTTAAGGAATCTCCTTGGCAGAAGTGTCCTCTGGGCACCATCAGATATGGGCACATTCCCCTGTAAAAATGCAGGACCTGTACCCACATATCACCAACAAACACTGGCCACATACCCAACACAAAACGGGAATTTCAAATTTCTGATGTCTTCTGATATTTATCTTGCAAAGTGGTGTACTTAATACAGGGTGGGCCATTTATATGGATACACCTAAATAAAATGGGAACGGTTGGTGACTCAGATCGGCGCACTGAATTTGCAGAATGGGCAAAACAAAAACTGGAACAGGACCCTCAGTTTACATAGAACATTATGTTCAGTGATGAGGCAAACTTTTTTGAGTGGGCCATTTATATGGATATGTGGCGCCCCTGAGGCTCAGTGGCCACAGAGGTACTGCACCTCCTCCTGAGGTGTGGTGCCCCACCATCCAGGTAAGGTGGGAAGCTCCTGACCATACTCCAACACCTACACCACACACCACAAAGTAGTGTAGCAAAGCACCTTGGGCGGCACCCTGCTTGGAGTATAGCAAAGCACTCATTGGTGGCTCCTTGCTTGGAACACAAAACGTGCTGGAAGGTGGATGGAGTTTAGTTTACATTACAAAAGCGGGAAGAGTTTAGGATTTAGTCATTCAGTCAGTCAGTCATTCAGTGATCGAGTGATTCAGTGATGGGGCACTCAGTCAGTGAGTGAGGATGCAGAAGGACAGAGAGTGAGACAGAGAAGATCCCTGGGAGAGGGATGGACGAAGGAAGTGCTGCAGCAGGCCACAGTGACCTGGGTCTGCTGGCGCAAGAAAGAGACATAGAAAGAAAACCTGATTGTTCCATAGAAAGAAAGGATTAGTACGGAACGTGAGTAGTAAAAGAGAACAGAGGACGTGGGTTAGAGGAGAACCCTTCCTAGAAGTTCTAAGCGCAAGGCCGGGGCCCAGTCCCCGAGTATGTACGGATACTAATGATCCTGCAGCAGACACCGGAGGAATAGAAGTTAACCATACTTTATTCCCACATCAGACTTGGGGGCACAACAGCAACATTGATAGTGAGCCGGGACTAGGAAGCAAGGAGTCCCCGAAGCAGGCTACAGCTGTCTGCCGTACAAGGAAAGTTCATAAGAACATTGGACAGGAGGAACTCCAGTGTAACTCAGTACTAGGAGTACTTCATTTATAGGCGCTATAAGAGGAGACGTTCAGAAAGGCACATGTTGGCGGAGTGTTGGAAAGGAGTGTTCCACCTGGCCTGGAGGTTGACTGAGTCCCTGACCCGGAGGACACGGCACGGAGGCAGGCACCTATTTGCACAACAGACTGTGAGTAAAGCTTTGGAACTACATGCCCTGGTGTCCTCCACTTATTCCTGCGCCAACACACCTGACACTGCTGCATCTGGGTGCCCGACACGGCCTTACCTACACCTCCCCTTTGCCTCCACATCTACACTGCCCTCAGACTACAGCTCCACCTGTGGGGAGCTATAACATCTTTGCTGCGCCATACCACCAGTCCCAGAGGATCTGCATGCAGCGTCGGCTTAACATCTCCCTTGCCGAACACCACAGGTGGCGTCACAAACTAGTCATCTAATCAAACTCCCTTTTGATTGGGCGCCCAGGACCACGGACCGGGTCACCGCTGCTGTGACACCTTCCCCCTGAGTGACCAGCCCGGTACCGAGTACCCCACAGCCCTGGGAGGGCGACCCAGATACACTTAAATAACATGGGAATGGTGACATTTTTCTTGCGTTGGGTGTCTTGCATTGAAATCTGCTGCAATGACCCGGGTGCTGCGTTCACCAGACACCAACACAATTTCTATCCACTCCTCAAGTGTTAACCTCTGAGACATGTCAATGGCAGTAAACAAAGAGAAACTTGAAAATAACTCATTAACAAATAAAGTTACGCTACAACCAAACACCATTGTTTTTCTTGTGAAATTCTCAATAAGTTTGATGTGTCACATGACCTTCTTCCTATTGGAAAAAATAAAGTTGGATCCAAAATGTCTGACTTCAAAATGGCCACCATGGTCACCACCCATCTTGAAAAGTTTTCTCCCTCCCATATACTAATGTGCCACAAACAGGAAGTTGATATCACCAACCATTCCCATTTTATTTAGGTGTATCCATATAAATGGCCCACCCTGTACAGTGCATGAGGTGCTCTGAAGAAACCAATTTTGGAGCCACAAAACAAAAACATGAAAAAGAATGAAACTACTCAGGAAAACGATAAGTAATAAGCTGGACACGCCTTTAGGAAAACATTTATTTGCATTAGGAGACAGTATGACAGATTTAAAAGTCTTATGGTGTGTTTACATGGATCAATCAGTGGTCCAGCCTGTTTACACAAGCAGACCAAAGTGAAGGATGCCCACTGAGCAAACTAATAGATCACTCAGTGATCATAGGCTGCCATGATTCTCGGCAGTGTAAGACCTGTATACATGAGATGATGAGCTGCGCAAAAGGTCATTTCTGTCATGATACCAGTGCTGGGTGACCGGCACTGCTGGGGTTAATGTTCAGACCTCAGTGCAGACTCTCACCTGCACACCTGGGACCTATTATGGTGGTCTCTCATTGGTTCTGGGGAGGCTTCTTATAGCCTCAGGATGCTCCCATCCCTGTCAGTTATACTTTCGCCCTTGGCATAGTGTGGTGACCCCTGAGTGTGTTTGTGCTGTGTTCTGGTTGCATGATTCTCTGTGTATGACTCGGTCTGTTCTCTGGATTCTGCTTTGGATTCTGCCTGGTACCTTCTACGTCTGTTTGGTTTTGATCTCTGCTTGGCTCTGACTATCCGTTCTGTCTCATCCCTGGTACTTTACTGAGATCTTGTGTATGACCTTTGGCTTTGTCTGACCTCCCGTCTGTTTATCCCTCCTGTACCTCGCTTGCCTGTTTTGTGCATGACCCCCGCTTTGCCCGACTTTGAGTTTTCTACCTTCTCTGAAAGCAGGACGCTAAGCCCCGCCCCCTTGCAGTCATATGACCGTTCACATGACCGTAGTTCCTGTGCCTGCTTTCTAAACTTCTACATTCAGGTCCCGTGCATCTTTATTTTCCGGCTGTTCTTGTCCCCAGGGGTCCCTACGGTGCGGGTGAGTCCCTGCTTAGCGGAGGCTGTACGCCGGCACTGTCAGGACCCTGACATTATAACTGACCATTAAGTTTTTTGGGGGGGTTTTTATGCAGAGAGTTATGGATCCCATACAGTCTCTGGCTGTCCAGATGAAAAGTCTGAGTCAGATGTTTCAGGGTTTATCTCTGGAGCAGCAAGCTCTGGCTCGTTCTCAGCAGCAGGTTTCTGAGACAGTGCTGGGAGCTCTAGCTGCTGGGTCTCTGGGGGCTGGGGCGACTGATGTTGTTTTGGTGTCCCCAGAACCACCTGTTAAACTGCCTGACTTTTTTTCTGGAAACAAAAAGGAGTTCAGGGTCTTCATGGAGGGGTGCAAACTTTTTTTAGTTTGAGACCACGTTCCTTTGGGGACGAAAGTCAGAAGGTTGGGGTCATTATGTCTCTGTTAAGAGGGTCCCCACAAGCTTGAGCTTTCTCCCTTCCTCCCACTGCCCCTGAGAGAGTGTCTGTGAATGCATTCTTTGAGGCCCTCAGGCACATTTATGATGAGCCTGACCGAGTGCGATTGGCAGAGGACATGGAGATGAGCGTCTGTCAGGGGAAACACTCAGCTGAGTGGTTTTGTACTGAATTCCGCCGCTGGGCCGCAGAGATCTCTTGGAACGACGCCACACTCCGAGGACTCTTTCGCAGAGGCTTGTCCGAGCGGCTGCAGGATGGCTTGGCGTTACATCCCCCACCTAACTCTCTCGAGGACGCCATGACCCAGGCCGTCCGGATGGACCGCAGGCTGCGGGCCAGAGGGGTGATGCAGGTGGAAACTCCATAGTTCCCCAGTGGAAAAGAGACTGCTCCTGAGCTCATGGATGTAGGCGCCCTCTCCCTGAAGGATACGGAGAGGAAACGCCGGAAGGACAAGCAGTTATGCTTTTACTGCGGTAAAACGGGACATTGGAAAAGGGAGTGTCCTGATTGCCCGTCTTCAACCAGGTCGCGGGAAACGACTAGGTCTGGGTAGTCAACGGGGAGACTACTCAGACCCTCAGGTACCCTTTTCCTCGTTTTCTAAAGTCTTACTGCATGTGGAACTGTTTGTGGACGGTAGTTCTTTTTCCTCTACAGCCTTCGTGGACTGCGGATCATCGATTAACCTTATTGACTCCCAATTGGTCACACACTGTAAGATAGGGACAGTTAGGCTCAAGGTTCCGATCAAGGTGATGGCCATTGACTCCTCTCCCCTCACTAAGGAGGGAATTCTCTTTATGACTGACTTGTTTTCACTCAGAGTGGGTGCTACTCATGTGGAAAACCTAAGTTGTTTTGTTCTGGACAATCTACCTGCAGGGTTGGTGCTGGGCATGCCCTGGTTACAACGTCATAACCCAGTTATTAACTGGAAAATGGGGAAGATTGTTCAATGGGGGTTTAATGATTTTAAGTTATGTGATAGAATCATAGAATCAAAGAATCGTAGAGTTGGAAGGGACCTCCTGGGCCATCTGGTCCAACCCCCTGCTCAAAGCAGGATTCGCTAAATCATCCCAGTCAGATGTCTGTCCAGCCTCTGTTTGAAGACTTCCATTGAAGGAGAACTCACCACTTCTTGTGGCAGCTTGTTCCACTCATTGATCACTCTGTCAAAAAGTTTTTTCTAATATCTAATCTGTGTCTCCTCCCATTCAGTTTCATCCCATTGCTTCTAGTCTTTCCTTGTGCAAATGAGAATAAAGTTGATCCTTCTACAATGTGACAGCCCTTTAGATATTTGTAGACAGCTATTAAGTCTCCTCTCAGTCTTCTCTTTTGCAAACTAAACATTCCCAAATCCTGCAACCTTTCCTCATAAGACAGGGTTTGCAGACCGGTCACCATTCTGGTCGCTCTTTTCTGAACTTGCTCCAGTTTGTTGATGTCTTTTTTAAAATGTGGTGCCCAAAACTGGACACAATATTCCAGATGAGTTCTGACCAAAGAGGAGTAGAGGGAAATAATGACTTCACGTGATCTAGACTGTATGCTTCTGTTAATACATCCTAGAATTGCATTTGCCTTTTTTGCTGCTGCATCACACTGTTGACTGCTGGTTGAACCTGTTAAATCTGTGTCTGTATCATCTGTCGAGCTGGAAGGTATTCTGGAATGCCTGAAGGACTTCGAAGATGCATTCTCCGAAAGCAAGGCCGAGACGTTACCGCCACATAGATCCTTTGACTGCGCTATTGAGCTGGTCCCGGGGGCTAAATTACCTAAAGCCCGTCTGTTTAATTTGTCCGGTCCTGAGCGCTTGGCTATGAAGGAGTACATTGCTGAAAGTCTGCGCAAAGGACACATACGTCCTTCAGTCTCACCTGTGGCGGCAGGTTTCTTTTTTGTAAAGAAAAAAGATGGCGGGTTACGTCCCTGTCTCGATTTTCGGGAGCTTAGTCAGATTACGGTACGGAATACGTACCCCCTTCCGTTGATTCCCGATTTGTGTTACCAACTATCAGGGGCAAAGTGGTTTTCTAAACTGGATCTTCGGGGGGGCATATAATTTGATAAGGGTACGAGAGGGGGATGAATGGAAAACCGCATTCCTCACGACCGAGGGACTGTTTGAAAATTTAGTCATGCCATTTGGTCTTACCAACGCCCCCACCATATTTCAGAATTTCATCAACGTGGTATTCTCAGATCTTATTGGTCGTTTTGTCATTATCTACTTAGATGATATTTTGATATACTCCTCTGACAAGCATTCTCATTTGGAACATGTACGAACTGTTCTCCAAAGACTGAGAGAAAATCATCTGTATGCCAAATTGGAGAAATGTGTATTCTGTGTGCAAGAATTGTCATTTTTGGGATTAATTGTATCCGGTGAGGGTTTTCGCATGGACCCCAAGAAGGTGCAGGCCATTGCGGATTGGGTGCAACCCCGATATCTTAAGGGTCTTCAGCGCTTCTTGGGGTTCGCCAATTATTACTGCAAATTTATCCGGGGGTTTTCGCAAGTGGTCAAACCTCTCACGGATCTAACATGCAAAGGTGCAGATGTGAGAAATTGGTCCTCGCTCGCAAAAGAGGCCTTTGCGATGCTGAAAAAATGTTTTATGTCTGCTCCTGTCTGGGTACAGCCCAATCCTTCCAAACCATTTGTGCTAGAGGTGGATGCCTCCGAGGTGGGGGTGGGGGCAGTGTTATCTCAAGGGTCTGCCACTCTTACCAACCTCAGGCCATGTGCTTTCTTTTCCAGGAAGTTCTCTGCTGCTGAAAGAAATTATGATGTAGGCAATAGAGAGCTTCTTGCGGTCAAGTTGGCATTTGAGGAATGGAGGCACTTTTTGGAGGGGGCCAGTCACCCGGTTACTGTGATCACTGATCACAAAAGTTTGTCATACATTGAGTCTGCTAAAAGATTAACGCCCAGACTGGCCCGTTGGTCACTTTTTTTTTTTCTCGTTTCCAGTTTACAATTACTTTCCGTCCAGGGTCAAAGAATGTCAAGGCTGATGCCTTATCTCGTAGTTTTCACCCTGTGTCTGCCCATGAGCCACTGTCCTCCATCCTGCACCCTGGGGTGGTGTTAGCAGGGATCTCGTCTGAATTGGAACGGGAAATTGAGGGGGCCCAGTCGCTGGCTCCTGCGGCCAAGCCAGGGGGCAAGTTGTTTGTTCCAGAGCAACTTCGCTTTAAACTCTTGCAAGAGTTCCACGAATCCAAGTTGTGTGCTCACCCTGGTATATCAGCCACGCGACTGACGGTGGCTAGGATCTTCTGGTGGCCTACTCTTGGTTCTGATATAAAGAAATTCATTTCTGGTTGTGGGGTCTGCGCTCGTTCTAAAAGCTCCCATAGCCGGCCGGCGGGGGAGCTGATGCCCTTGGAAGCTCCCGAAAGACCGTGGACCCATCTGTCAATGGATTTTATTACCAATCATCCCTCTTCCAGGGGTAATACGGTGGTATGGGTAGTGGTGGACAGATTTTCATAGCAGGCTCATTTTGTACCCCTGTCCGCATTACCTTCTGCTGAGACCTTATCCAAATTGTTTGTGCAGCATGTGGTCCGCTTGCATGGGGTACCCCTGAATGTGGTGTCTGATCGTGGTGTGCAGTTTGTGGCTAAGTTTTGGCGTGCTTTCTGCAAAAAATTAGGGATATCTCTGTCCTTTTCGTCTGCATACCATCCTGAGAATAATGGTCAGACGGAACGCACTAATCAGTCTCTGGAACAGATCCTCAGATGTCTGACTTCTGCTACACAGAAGGACTGGTATGATATACTGCCGTTGGCTGAATTTGCCTTCAATAGTCGGGTGAGTCAATCCACTGGTCTGTCCCCTTTCTTGATCAACTATGGGTTCAGTCCTCATTTTGGTGAGTTTTCTCGTCTGGATTCGGGGTGCCCCGGGCTGAGGATTCTGTTCAGCGGTTAAAAAATATATGGGCAGAAGTCCAGCGGCGTATATCTAGGTCTCAAGGCAGGTATAAATTTTTTGCGGACAGGAAACGAACACCTGGTCCCATGTTTCAGGTTGGAGAGAATGTTTGGCTCTCCATGTGAAACATTAAGTTAAAGATTCCGTCAGCCAAGTTGGGCCCCAAATTCATTGGCCCTTACAAGATTATGGAAAAAATCAACCCAGTAGCGTACAGGCTGTGCCTTCCACCCTCTTTCAAGATCCCTAACGTCTTCCATAGATCTCTACTGAAACCGTTTGAAGCAGTCCGGGGAGAATCTGAGTCCGCTGCTCCTCCGGTTTTGGTTGAGGGACATGTGGAATATGAGATTGGTCACATCGTAGATTCTAGGTGGTACGGCTGTCAGTACAGTACCTAGTTCATTGGAAGGGGTATGGGCCGGAGGACAGGTCCTGGGTGCCGGCCCGGTTGTTGCATGCTGTTCGTCTGGTTCGGGATTTCCATGCTAGATACCCGAGCAAGCCTGGGGGTCCAGAGGCCCCCCGTTGAGAGGGGGGTACTATCATGATACCAGTGCTGGGTGACCGGCACTGCTGGGGTTAATGTTCTGACCTCAGTGCAGACTCTCACCTGCACACCTGGGACCTATTATGGTGGCCTCTCATTGGTTCTGGGGAGGCTTCTTATAGCCTCAGGAAGCGCCCATCCCCTGTCAGTTATACTTTCGCCCTTGGCATTGTGTGGTGACCCCTGAGTGTGTTAGTGCTGTGTTCTGGTTGCATGATTCTCTGTGTATGACTCGGTCTGTTCTCTGGATTCTGCTTTGGATTCTGCCTGGTACCTTCTACGTCTGTTTGGTTTTGATCTCTGCTTGGCTCTGACTATCCGTTCTATCTCATCCCTGGTACTTTACTGAGATCTTGTGTATGACCTTTGGCTTTGTCTGACCTCCTGTCTGTTTATCCCTCCTGTACCTCGCTTGCCTGTATTGTGCATGACCCCCGCCTTGCCCGACTTTGAGTTTTCGACCTTTGAAAGCAGGATGCTAAGCCCCGCCCCCTTGCAGTCACATGACCGTTCTCATAACCGTAGGTCCTGTGCCTGCTTTCTATACTTCTACATTCAGGTCCCATGCGTCTTTATTTTCCGGCTGTTCTTGTCCCCAGGGGTCCCTACGGTGCGGGTGAGTCCCTGATTAGCGGAGGCTGTACGCCGGCGCTGTCAGGACCCTGACAATTTCAACCAATGAACGAGAGTTGTGCTTATTTTTCAATGTTAAGTAAACTGTTTACACTAAAAGACAGCTGTGAAACAACGCTTTTATGAACACACATTCACGATTATCTGTCAGTGCAAACGCTGTTGTAGTGAAACCTCCACCAGGGGGAGCTGGTGAGGGAAGAGAGGTTATACACTAAGAGCAGCAACCCTGAGCAACAGCACAGGTGCCACAGGTAACGAGAGAGAATAGTCAGATGAACCGAGTCAGAAACTAACAGGAGCAGACGTACCAGAAGGAGCAGCAATACACGTAGTCAAAATACCAAAGCCGAGAGTCAGAAAGCCAGAACATGAGCACGGGGTCCAAAACGTGAGATGAATACGAGGTCGGGGTACAAGCCAGGGAGTCAGATGCCAGAGAGGGAACATAACAGCAGAGACGAATACCAAGAGACGGGGTCAGAAATCAGTCCGGGTCATACACGTGAATATCAGTCAAAGGCAGGAGGATCACCAGGGTACAAGGGTCAGCGGCTCTAAACTGCAAGCTTGAGCTATCACTAACACTGGTCAGCAGGCTGTGAGGGATTTAAATAGCCCAGCTAGCTCCAGAACGAGGCTGAGGAGATTAACCCCCGCATGACCAGTCCGGAGTGAAGACAGCAGAAGATAAACTCCGGACTGGACCATGACAGCCGTGTTGATACTGAAAGGTCATTTTAGAAGGCAAGAGAAAAATATAGGAATTAAAGCCGATAAGGATGTTCGAGTATTTGACAAAAGAACTCAATCCAACACCTGGATTTTTTACTCACTACACGTACACATTTTGCACTGACTGCAAATCACTCCTAAAGCCGGTCATACACATTTGTTGTGTGTCGGTTGAACGATGCTTCATCCGTTCGTTTGGCCAACAGCCATCTCAGCCGACTCTCCCATACCCTGGAGCACCCATTCGGTAGTGTTCTCTATGAGAAAGCTACTGGCTGACAAGTTGGTCGGTGACTTATCTCTGGGAGAACGCTGTGATTGGCAGTCCGAAATTAGACGTGTGACTGACATCTCTCGACCATCAGTCGGCTAAGGCTCCCCATACACATTAGATCATTGGGCTAACTGATCGATATCAATGGGTTAGGACAACATTATTCTAATATCCACCATATCTAATATCTTCCATAACTTCAAGAAATATCACAGCTTTCAATCACCTGTTGTCACCTCGCCAGCACTGGAGCTGCTGCATCCCCCCAACCTACTGTCTCCTTCCCCAATAACCTGTAGCCCCCGTTACACACTGCGATATCGCTAGCAATATCGCTGTAAAGTCACCGATTTTGTGACGTTACAGCGATATCGCTAGCGATATCGCTGTATGTGATACTTACCTCCGACCGGCTCCCCCGCTGGTTATCGCTGATCGCGCGAGAAGCTCCTGGACCATTCCTCGTCGGTCACTTCCTGCGGCGCTTCCTGCTGTGACGACGAGCGACGCGTGGAGCCGGGCGGGAGGACGCAGGATCGCCGCATCAGACAGGTAAGTAGCGATCCCCGTCCCCAGCGATGTCGCTGGTGAGATCTGCCTGTGTGGCAGCTCACTAGCGACCACCTAGCGATTCACCAGCGATCCTGACTGCGTCATATCGCTGGTCGGGATCGCTGGTGAGTCGCTAGGTGTAACGGTACCCTAAGCCCACAAGGGCAGGGCCTCTCCCCTCTGTACCAGTCTATCACTGTTGTTTTGCCATTGCAATTTATATTTGTATTTTGTATATAGCTTCTTTTCTCACGTACAGAACCTTGGAATCAATGGTGCTCTAAAAATAAATAATAATGTGTATTGGGGCCATCGCCATTACTACCTCTCCATTTCTTGCAAAAATCACAATTTTAGTATGTTGGCTTTTCTTTCAGGGGCAATCACCCCTGCACAAGTGACTTGTAACATATTTTTAATATTGTCTTGTTTCAGCCATTCATTTGCAAACTTTCTTGATGAAGGGGCCTCAGTGCTACCAAAACTTGCAAATATAATTTTTCTGGTTATCCAATAAAAGTATCACTCCTAAAATACTATCGTCTTTTTTGTGCAAAAAAGTTTTATATACTGAGGATACAAGATATATTTACACAACCTCAAGTGGAAGAAATGAGGTAAGAGGATAAATTGCAAAGCATATAAAGATAAAGTTCAAATCTTTATTATTATTTATCAATTAACCCCTTTACCCCCAAGGGTGGTTTGCATGTTAATGACCAGGCCAATTTTAACAATTCTGACCACTGTCCCTTTATGAGGTAATAACTCTGGAATGCTTCCATGGATCCTGGTGATTCTGACATTTTGTACTTCATGATAGTGGTAAAATTTCTTTGATTTTACTTGCGTTTATTTGTGAAAAAAATGGAAATTTGGCAAAAAATTTGAAAATTTTGCAATTTTCCAACTTTGAATTTTCATCCCCTTAAAACAGTGAAATATGTCACACAAAATAGTTAATAAATAAAATTTCCCACATGTTTACTTTACATCAGCACAATTTTGGAACCAAAAACTTTTTTGGTAGGAAGTTATAGGGGTTAAAAGTTGACAAGCGATTACTCATTTTTACAACACCATATTTTTTAGGGACCACATCATATTTGAAGTCACTTTGAGGGGTCTATATGATAGAAAATACCCAAGAGTGACACTATTCTAAAAACTGCATCCCTCAAGATGCTCAAAACCACATTCAAGAAGTTTATTAACCCTTCAGGTGCTTCACAGGAATTTTTGGAATGTTTAAAAAAAATTAACATTTAACTTTTTTCACAAAAAAATTACTTCAGATCCAATTTGTTTTATTTTACCAAGGATAACAGGAGAAATTGGACCCCAAAAGTTGTTGTACAATTTGTCCTGAGTACACTGATCCCCCATATATGCTGGTTTGGGCACATGGCAGAGCTCGGAAGGGAAAGAGAGCCGTTTGACTTTTCAATGAAAAATTGGCTGGAATTGAGATCGGACTCCATGTCGTGTTTGGAGAGCCCCTGATGTGCCTAAACAGTGGAAACCCCCACAATTGACACCATTTTGGAAAGTAGACCCCCTAAGGAACTTATCTAGACATGTGGTGAGCACTTTGATCCCCCAAAGTGCTTCACAGAAGTTTATAATGTATAGCCGTAAAAATAAAAAATCATATGTTTTTCACAAAAATGATTTTTTTGCCCCCAATTTTTTATTTACCCAAGGGTAACAGGAGAAATTGGACCCCAAAAGTTGTTGTGCAATTTGTCCTGAATATGCTGATACCCCATATGTGTGGGTAAACCACTGTTTGGGCATATGGCAGAGCTCGGAAGGGAAGGAGCGTTGTTTGACTTTTCAATGCAAAGTTGGCTGGAATTGAGATCAGATGACATGTCATGTTTGGAGAGCCCCTGATGTACCTAAATAGTGGAAACCCCCCAATTCTAACTCCAATCCTAACCCCAACACATCCCTAACCCTAATCCCAACTCTAACCATAACCCTAACCACACACCTAACCCTAACAAACCACTAACCCTAATCCCAACCCTAACCCTAATCCCAACCCTATCCCTAATTCCAACCGTAACCCTAACCCTAACTTTAGCCCCAACCCTAACCCTAACTTTAACCCTAGCCCTAACCCTAATGGGAAAATGGAAATAAATACATTTTTTTATTTAATTATGAAATTTCTTTAACTAAGGGGTTGATAAAGGGGTTTGATTTACTATTTATAGCGGGTTTCTATAGCAGGTTTTTATGTTTGGCAGCGGTCACACACTAAAAGATGCTTTTTATTGCAAAAAATAGTTTTTGCATCACCACATTTTGAGAGCTATAATTTTTCCATAGTTTGGCCCACAGAGTCATGTAAGGTCTTGTTTTTTGCGGGACGAGTTGATGTTTTTATTGGTACCATTTTCGGGCACATGACTTTTTTTATCGCTTTTTATCCCGATTTTTGTGACGCAGCATGAACAAAAAACAGCAATTCATGAATTTCTTTGGGGGTGAGGCGTTTATACTGTTCCATGTGTGGTAAAATTAATAAAGCAGGTTTATTCTTCGGGTCAGTACAATTACAGCGATACCTCAGTTATGTCATTTTGGCGCTTTTATACAATAAAAACTATTTTATATAAAAAATAATTATTTTTCATCGCTTTATTGTGAGAGCTATAATGTTTTTATTTTTTCGCTGATGATGCTGTATAGGGGCTTGTTTTTTGACGTTTTTAGCAGTACCACGTTTATTTATATCCAACTTTTTGATCACGCGTTATTCCACTTTTCGGCGGTATGATGATAAAGCATTGGTTTTTTTGCCTTTTTAATGGTGTTCACTAAAGGGGTTAACTAGTTGGATAGTTTTATAGGGCAGGTTGTTACAGACGCAGCAATACTAAATATGTGTAGATTTTTTTATTTTTTTTAATTGATTGAATAAATATTGATGTTTTTTAAATTATTATTATTATTATCATTATTATTATTATTAATAATAATAATAATATTTTTACAATTATTTAAAAAACATTTTTTTATTTAATAATTACTTTTACACTGCGTCCCACTATGGGACACTCATTTTGTGCAGGCTGATCGCTTCTATAGCATGCATATCTGCATGTTATTGAAGCTGTCAGTGCTGCACAAAGTTGCACACTGACCTGAGAGACTTCCTGGTCATCACTGCGCATGACAGGAAGTCTCTCAGCAGTGGAGACCCAGGTCTCATTGTGTTGACATCGGGTCTCCATGGCAGCGATCAGGACCCCGCATCATGCCGCGGGGTCTTCGATCCAAAGGCAGAGGGGCTGTCACGGCTGACAGCCCTTCTGCCTGCTCCCGGAATGCTGCAATCATGCTTGATCACAGTGTTCCGGGGGTTAAAGTGCCGGGAGTGGTCCGTGACCGCTACTGGCACTTAGTGCCGTGTGTCAGCTGTGATAATCAGCTGACACCCAGCCGCGATATGATCTCATATGACGTACTATTCCGTTCATGGGGAATTAACTCCCAGTCACATGGACAGAATAGTACATCATATGGCAGAAAGGGGTTAAAATATTATAAAAATTGGTATAATGATAAATCAAGCTTCTGGAACAGAAAAGAAGCAGGAGAGCATGGAACCAAAAGGATAAGTATCAGTGATCATTTGCACAAAAGTATTCAATGGACTCAGATGAAAAACCTTAAAATAGGTTTGTAAAGTTATGTACCTTATTGAATGAAAATAAATCAATACCAATTCAAAATATAAAGTGCATAGAATTTAAATTATTATTATTATTATTATTATTTATATAGCACCATTGATTCCATGGTGCTGTACATGAGAAGGGGTTACATACAAACAGGGCCGGACTGGCCATCGGGCATTTCTGGCAAATGCCAGAACGGCCGGTCCCTATAGTGGGCCGCTCGATCACCTCCTCTCCCTCTTCTGTATGCACGTCATTCAGCATTAGCTTGCCGGGCACACACAATCACGCTGCACTGATGAAACCAGCAGGACCAGGGGGTGGCGCTGTGCTGTTCTGTGCCAACCCTTGCTCCTGCTGATTCTCTGCAGTGCGATCCTGTACACAAGCAGGGGGCGCTGTGCAGTTCCCCGTGCAGACGGTTTAGGCATCCCCGAACGGTACTGTACCATAGAGTTGTACAAGTGCCGGTCCAGCCACCCCAGTATATTGCAGACACACACTGCACGATGTGAGGGCGTACGTCACCTGCGAGCCGGCAGGGCTGAGAGGAGCTTCTGCAATAAGGTGAGCAGAGCAGGGGGCCGGGGCAGGAGGTCTCTGGCAGGGTCGAATCTTGCCTTGTCATGTCTGCAGTCGGGCTGAGGCATGGTGAGATGATTTATTGCCCAGCTTGGACCTTGACACAGATTGGGTCACACTGTCAGTGGGGTCATCAGCTCCAGCGTCACTCGATCTGTGTGTAAGATCAAGCTGCAGCAATGACTCCCAGTCTCATATCAGCCAGCTGTATACAGGGTCATACTGATTGCTCCTGAACCCGGCTGCAGGACATCATACACTGCACATAATATATACAGCCACCATATATTATATCATGTATGGCCTGTAGCCTGGTCCAGGAGTGATCAGTCAGTCATATAGATATATACACAGTGCACATAGTACATACAGTGTATAGGACAATATGTCACTGATAACTCCTATACTATGTGCACAGGCATCTGTTCCTGTATACAGGATAATATGTGATGATATAAAATCTAATATCTGTTCACATAGTGTAATATATAGCATGACATATAATCCTGTATATAACATCCGATGTCTGTACATATACACAACAAGAAAACAGATTTGCAAAAATACTCTGCAGTAAAATATATGACAGTAATCAGCAAGTGCTGGATAACAAATACAGGGTATTTAGTCGATACTTTTTTTGCAAAAAAATGTATACCAAGCTGCTTCACCGTGTCAAGGTAACCCGTATTGAAGCAGTCCCTATCTAATGTATTTAAAACCTGAACATCTGAACAGTGTCTAAAATGAACAGGATTCGGACAGGCGCCTCTTAGTATGGGCTTGTGCTGCAAGACAGCTCTTTTGTGCATGCCACACAAGAGAGGGGTGGGGTCTCTCAAACCATGCTAGGCAAGGAAAAAACGGATTAAAAACACATGTGACATGCACAAATATGAACAAGTCGGTAAGACAACGTTCACACCACCCACTAACTGAGACACAACAAGAAAACAGATTTGCAAAAATACTCTGCAGTAAAATATATGACAGTAATCAGCAAGTGCTGGATGACAAATACAGGGTATTTAGTCGATACTTTTTTGCAAAAAAATGTATACCAAGCTGCTTCACCGTGTCAAGGTAACCCGTATTGAAGCAGTCCCTATCTAATGTATTTAAAACCTGAACATCTGAACAGTGTCTAAAATGAACAGGATTCGGACAGGCGCTTCTTAGTATGGGCTTGTGCTGCAAGACAGCTCTTTTGTGCATGCCACACAAGAGAGGGGTGGGGTCTCTCAAACCATGCTAGGCAAGGAAAAAACGGATTAAAAACACATGTGACATGCATAAATATGAACAAGTCGGTAAGACAACGTTCACACCACCCACTAACTGAGACACAACAAGAAAACAGATTTGCAAAAATACTCTGCAGTAAAATATATGACAGTAATCAGCAAATGCTGGATAACAAATACAGGGTATTTAGTCGATACTTTTTTTGCAAAAAAATGTATACCAAGCTGCTTCACCGCGTCAAGGTAACCCGTATTGAAGCAGTCCCTATCTAATGTATTTAAAACCTGAACATCGGAAAAGTGTCTAAAATGAACAGGATTCGGACAGGCGCTTCTTAGTATGGGCTTGTGGTGCAAGACAGCTCTTTTGTGCATACATATAGTATATGATATAGCAGGGATATAATATACCGTGTGCACAGACATCAGATGTTATATTATTATTGTACAGGGAAATATAAGACTGGTGTAATATCTGATGTCTGTAGCCACAGTATACAGTAGCATAGCTACCAGGGGGTGCAGAGTGGACGGTTATCCTGGGCCCCAAGCTCAGGGGGCCTACCCAGAGCTACACTGCCCTTAATTAATCAGCATGTATAATGCACATATACGTTTAAACCCTGCGGTAGATCTCCCGGAACTACCGCTCTCTGTTCTGTAGATTGCAGATTGCTTTATGCCTCAGGTCTACTGAACGACGCACACTGAGGACGTCAGAGTCCTGGCTCATTGCCGTTATCATGCTGCACCAGGACTCTGACGTTTGGTGCGGGAGTCGGCGCTGTTCCAGCACGTTGCCTTGCTGCTGGACTCTACAGTATCCTGGGTTAGAAGAGTATGTTTATTTTTTGTTTTAATTAAAACTTGTGGTGTGATGTGGGGGCATCATAAACAATGGGGGAACATTATACATAGTGTGAGGGACCCTGAAACTTTGTGGAGGCCCTCATATGGTTTAGGGGCTATTTCAGCAGCCATTATACAGCTTGGGGACTAATGCCAGGGCCATTATACAGTTTGGGAGCTAATGTGGGATGGCTTTACATAGTTTGGGGACTAACTCAGGGGCCATTTTACAGTTTTGGAGCTTGTGTGTTTGGGGGTCATTATACAGATTGGGAGCTAATGTGGGGGGAATTGCACAGTTTTGGGACTAATGCTGGGACCATTATACAATATGGGAACTAATGTGGGGGAGCATTATACTGTACAGCTTGCGAGCTAATGTGGGGGCCATTATTCAGTTTGGGGACTAATTCGGGGACCATTATACAGTTTGGGGACTAATGCGGGGGCCATTATACAGTCTGAGGGCTACTGTGGGATTCATTATTCAGTATTTTGGGGAGCAGTGGGCACATCATGCTATGTGTAGGAAAGCTGTTGGCCCTGCATACTCTGTATAGCGGAGATGTTAGCCCAATATATTGTGTATAGGGGAGCTTTGAGCCCACCATACTGTGTATTGGCAAGCTCTGGGACCACCATACTGTGATTGGGGAGCTGTCGGACCATCATACTGTGTAAAGAGGAACTGTGGACCCATCATACTGTGTTTAGTGGAGCTGTTGGCCCATCAAACTGTGTACAGTGTAGCTGTAGAACCACAGTACTGTGTATAGTAGAGATGTGGAACCACCATACTGTGTACAATGGAGCTGTGAGGACATCATACTGTGTATAGTGGAGCTGTAGAACCATTGTACTGTGATTGAAGAGCTGTCGGACCACCATACTGTGTATAGTGGAGCTGTGGAACAACAGAAGTGTATAGAGGAGCTGTGGGCCCATCATACTGTGTAGAGAGCAGTTGAAGGAACATCATATTGTGTATAGAGGAACTCTGGGTGTATTACAGTATATTGTATATAAGGGATCAGTTTGCCCATCATGATGTGTATAGAGGAGTTGTACATTGGGGACTAGGGACACTAGTAGATGTTAAGTGGGCACGTAAGAAGCATATTTGTTATAGGGGCACTCAGAGTACAATGGCCATCATATGTGCACCTGGGGCATTATTACTTTTTAGGGGAAAAATGTGGATACCGTTTTCTAGTGCATTTGCACAGGGCATTAATATTTTCTAGGGGGCAATTTTACCATCTAGAGGGCGCAAAAGAGTCATTATTACTATGTAAGGAGCACAGTGGTGGCATTATTATGTGGGGCAGAAAAAGGAGCATGGTTATTGTACCACACAGTATGTGCAGTAATAGAGACACACATGGCAGCGGCGGCTCAGGATTGGGGTGTCAGCAGGATGAGGAGTTTTTGCAGGTTGGGGATAGATGGGGACGGTGCTGGAAATGTGAGAAGTCAGATGTGTCTGTGCTGTAAGCTCTGCGACTGAGTCCTGGCTGGAGAAGTTGTCATGTTTGTCTGGGGCAGATAGAAAAGACAGGAAAAGTGTAAGTCACCATCTATAACTGTGCTGTGATCTCTTATATGTTCTGCAGGACTGGTATCTACCACTATATGGTCACCATATGGAGGCAATATAGATCTTGACCTTTCTAGAGCTTTTTGGTGGCTCAGTGGTTAGCACTTCAGCCTTGCAGCACTGGAGTCCTGGGTTCAAATCAAGAGCAATAAATAGGACTGAGCTGTAATACTGGACGCAGCTGTGACTAGATGTTATATAGTCGTGTTACATGTATCTCATTTCTTGTAACGTACAGGTGCACAAACATATTACAAATTCACCATTTGACAAGTGGGCCTGTGCACCTTCACATGCCAGGGCTGAATTTTAGTCCCAGTCCGGCCCTGCATACAAATTACAGACATCACTTACATTAAACAAACTAACAATGACAGACTGATACACAGGGGAGAGAGGACCCTGCCCTTTCGGGCTTACATGCTACAGGATGGTGGGGAAGGAGACAGTAGGTTGGTGGGTTGCAGCAGTTCCGGTGTTGGTTGAGGTGATATCACCGGTAATGGTGAGAGAGAAGGTGTGACGCTTCAGGGGTTTCGGCAACGTCAGAGAGTGGACCCTCTGGGTCGCGGAACTGAGGCCCCCGGGACGAGTGCATCAGGTGGAACCAACCTCTATACAGGGACCGTTTGGGGCAGGCCCGCGGGAGATCAGAAACCGCGACAGCTGGAACCAAGAGGGGCGGCTCGAAGGACCGGAGAGACCACAGGTAGGGCTGAGAGGCCGCACCGGGACCTAAGTTCGGGACGAGGAGATATACAAAGCAACCAATACCAGAGGAAATGAGGAAGACAGATTGACGGCAGGCAAGGGAACTGGACAGGGAAAGTGCCAGACACAAGGAGCGGATCAGAACCGAAGACTAGGAAACACGGACCAGGCAGGACAGAGAGCAGACAGGGAGAACAGGCAGAGGCAGAGACGGAAGGCTGGGACAAGTATAGGACAGAGGGTGAACCTATAGGGACCCTATAGGTGGCCAAATTAGTGCAAGGACTTCACACCTTAACACAATAACCAGGCGTCCTCCCCTTATGGGAGACGCCTGATATATCCCCTGCTGGCAGGCGATTGGCTAACCGCTAATCGGCCGCCACCCACCGCAGCGTTAAACATCACAACGGGCCCACGCCCTAGTGTGCATGTGCAGGCGGGGAGCTGCCCAGAGGCCAGGAAGAGAAGACGCGCGTGAGCAGGAGGGAGGAGGGAACGCGCGCGCCACCGGGTAGGTGAGAGCCGCGGAGGGAGCCGGTGCCCATGGGACGGCGGCGGCCACGGCCGCTGTTGTCACAGTACCCCCCTCCTTACATCTCCCCCTTCTGAGATTGGCCAAAAACTTTTTCAGAATTTGCGGGGCATTTACATTTTCCCGAGGCTCCCAGGATCTCTCCTCGGGACCAAATCCCTTCCAATCGATAAGGAAAAAGGTCCTTCCTCTGACCTTTTTCATGGCCAAAATGTCTTTAACTTCAAAGACGTTATCATCCCCAATTGGCTGAGGGGAAGAGATAGGAGCAGGGCAGAACCCGTTAAGAATGACAGGTTTAAGGAGTGAGACATGGAAGGAGTTAGGAACTCGGAGTGAAGCCGGCAGCCTCAATTTGTATGCTGCGTTGTTAATGCGTCCAAGTACTTCAAAAGGCCCAATGTAACGGGGGATCAACTTGTATGAGGGAACTTTCAGACGGATGTGTTTAGTTGAAAGCCAGACTTTGCCACCAGGATGGTATGGTGGAAGATCCCTTCGTCTTTTGCCCGCATGCTTTTTCATCCGGGCACTGGAGTTCACGTGGGCTTCTCTGGTTTCTTTCCAAACTTGCGCAAAGTCAGCCCCCGAAGACGTGGACATGGGCAGCGGGATGCCAGAGTTTTGGCCTGAGACCACAAAAAACGGTGACTTGGAGGTGGACTCATTAGGATGATTATTGTGGGCAAACTCCGCCCAAGGAAGAAGTGAGACCAAGTTGTCCTGGTGGGCGTTGGAAAAGTGGCGCAGGAAGGTCGTCAGAACTTGATTGACCCGTTCCACTTGCCCGTTGGTCTGAGGGTGATAGGCGGAGGAAAAATCCAACGACGTACCCATGTGCCGACAGAGGACTCTCCAGAAACGAGAGGTAAATTGAACTCCCCGATCAGACATGTTCCGTTGAGGGAGTCCATGCAGCTTGAAGATCTGATGGATAAAGATCTCTGCCAACTTAGGAGCCGAAGGCAAACTGGGTAATGGGATGAAATGGGCCATTTTGGAGAAGCGATCTACTACCACGAGGATAGTAGTGCACCCAGAAGAGGAAGGCAGGTCTGTCACAAAATCCATGGCAATCTGCTGCCAAGGGGCCTCTGGAATAGGTAACGGATGAAGGAGACCGGAGGGCAGGTTCCTAGGCACCTTGTTCTGCGCACAAGTAGTACAGGACGCTACAAAATCCATCACGTCCTGGCGGAGAGAGGACCACCAATAGTAGCGGGAGAGAAGCAAGCGGGTCTTCTTGGTCCCGACGTGTCCTGCGATTTTGGACGAGTGCCCCCAGCGTAGCACCTCCAGTCTTTTGCTCTGTGGAACGAAGGTCCTGCCTGGCGGAAGGGTAGAGAGGCTCACGGGAGCCACGGTAATAACTTTTGCAGGCTCGATGATATAAGATGGAACCTCCTCCATTTCTGGTGACTGCAACGACCTAGAGAGCGCATCTGCCTTGGTGTTCTTATTCCCGGGTCGAAAATGGAGCTTGAAATCAAAGCGCGAGAAGTATAGGGACCATCGGGCTTGCCGGGCGTTGAGTCTTTGGGCGGACTGAAGATAGGCTAAGTTTTTGTGGTCCGTGAAAATAGTAAAGGGGTGAACTGCCCCCTCAAGCAGATACCGCCATTCTTCCAGAGCCATCTTTATAGCGCGCAACTCCCGGTCTCCAATAGAGTAGTTGCACTCGGCAGAGGAAAAGGATTTGGAAAAAACCCCACAGGGAACCAGATGTCCAGATGATGCCCGCTGGGAAAGTACTGCCCCAGCCCCGGTGGAGAAGGCATCTACCTCTAGGATGAAGGGCCTGCTGGCTACAGGGCGATGCAAGATTGGTGCTGAGGCAAAGGAGCGCTTCAGCGCAAGAAAGACATCTTCAGCCTCGGGAGACCAGGTGTTCGATTTGGTTCCTTTTCGGGTCAAGAGCGTGATGGGCTTGGTCACTGAGGAAAAGTGAGGAACAAACTGTCGGTACTAATTAGCAAATCCCAGGAAGCGCTGAATGGCCTTCACACCAACAGGACGAGGCCATTTGAGGACAGCAGAGAGTTTCTCGAGGTCCATCTTCAGCCCAGAATCCGTGATGATGTAACCCAGGAAAGGCAACGAGGTTGGTTCAAACAGGCATTTCTCCAATTTCGTATAGAGACGATTCTCCCGAAGACGTTGCAGGACCAGGCGAACGCTTCTTCGATTCGAGGAAAGATCGGGTTTAAAGATGAGAATGTCATCCAAGTACACCACAACGCAGAAGTATAATAAATCCCGAAAAACCTCGTTGATGAATTCCTGGAACACTGCTGGGGCATTGCAGAGTCCGAACGGCATGACCAAATATTCATAATGGCCATCCCGAGTATTGAAAGCCGTCTTCCACTCGTCCCCAGCATGGATTCGGATCAAATTATAGGCTCCTCGTAGGTCCAGTTTGGTAAAGACCCGGGCCCCTCTCAGCCGGTCGAAGAGCTCTGGGATCAGCAGAAGAGGATACCGATTTTTAACGGTGATATTGTTCAAGCCTCGATAGTCAATGCATGGCCTGAAGGATCTGTCTTTCTTCCGGACAAAGAAAAAACCCACGGCTGCAAGGGACGAAGATTTCCGAATGAAACCCTTGGCCAAGTTTTCTTGTATATACTCTGTCATGGCCGAGGTCTCTGCTGGAGACAAAGGGTACGTTCTCCCCCTGGGGGGTGGCTCCCGGAATCAACTCAATGGGACAGTCAAAGAACCGGTGTGGCGACAAGGAATCCGCTTCCTTCTTACTGAAGACGTCGGCATACGCGTGATATGGTGCTGGGAGTCCCGGAAGATCGGCTGGTTCCTGTGGCGGATGAGAACGGACCACCCACAACAGTGTTCCTGGCAAATATGGCCCCAGTGCAGAATCTCCCCAGAGCGCCAGTCCAGAACCGGTTCATGCAATCTGAGCCAGGGTAATCCAAGGAGGACGGCGTGGGATAAATTGGGCAGTACGTAGAAAGCCATCTTCTCCAGATGAAGAGCTCCCACTTGAAACTCAACTTCGGCAGTAACCATGGTGATGAGCTCTGGAAGTGGTCTGCCATCCACAGAGGCAATCGCACGCGGGTATTCCAAGGTAACCACAGGAATCTTGAACTTGTCAACCTCCTCAAGCCGAATGAAATTACCAGCCGCACCCGAGTCCACATACGCCTCCACAGATCTACGCTCCTGACCTAGAATAATTAAAGCCAAAATGGTAAGGGGCAGAGAGGAATTAGAGTCACCTAGGGAGGCCTCTCTTACCTGGCCTAGGTGGAGGCGTTTCCCGGTCTCACAGGACAGGTGCGCAGAAAATGATTGGCACCGCCGCAATACAGACAAAGGCCCTCTGTCATTCTCTACCTGCGCCGTTGCTCAGACAATCTAACACGGTCTATTTGCCTGGGCTGGGGGCGGAACTGGCAGAGGGTGCAGAGGAGCGTGGAATGGGGGCTTGATAGAGCCTAAAGGGTCTCCTCTCTCTGGCTGCCTCCCGAGAACGTTCGAGAAACCGGAGATCTATACGAGTGGCCAGGGATATGAGATCTTCCAGGGTGGTAGGAGTATCCCGTCCAGCAAGCTCGTCTTTTATTTTGCCAGAAAGACCCCTCCAGAAAGCTCCCACCAGGGCCTCATTATTCCACCCAAGTTCCGAAGACAGTGTCCGGAAGCGGATGGCATACTGCCCCACGGTGAGCGAACCCTGACGGAGGTTAAACAGAGCCTCAGTGGTAGAAGCCAACCGCCCGGGCTCATCAAATACCTTGCGGAACATGTCAAGAAAATTCTGAATACTAGAGACCACATGATCATCCCTCTCCCACAAAGGATTCACCCAGGCCAAAGCCTCTCCCTCAAGGTGGGACACGATGAACGCCACCCTGGCACGGTCGGAGGGGTATTGCTGGGGTAACAGCTCAAAGTGCAGTCTGCACTGGTTCAAGAAGCCCCGGCATAGCTTGGGATCCCCGCTATACCTGGGGGGCTTCCCAGGCGAGGTGGCGGGTGAGATGCTGGATCCCTGGGTTGGACAGAGGCGGCCGCCGAGGACTGTAGGGAAAGTAGACGGTCATCGACGGACGCCATGTAATTTATGATGTGGGACTGGGCGTCGTGCTGCTGCGGGAGCTCCTGCTGGAGGCCGGCTAACATGGGAACGTGCCCATCGGTGGTTTGAACGGCGGATAGCCGGGTGTCCATGGACTTCATGAAAGACATTATCCGGGTCTGGTTTTCCTGCAGGAAAAGTAACTCCTTTTGCGTAGCGGCCGCGGCTCCAGCGGGGTCCATGGCCTGGTTATACTGTGACGCTTCAGGGGTTTCGGCAGCGTCCGAGAGTGGACCCTCTGGGTCGCGGAACTGAGGCCCCCGGGATGAGCGCACCAGGTAGAATCGACCCCTATACAGGGACCGTTTGGGGCAGGCCCGCGGGAGATCAGAAACCGCGACAGCTGGAACCAAGAGGGGCGGCTCGAAGGACCGGAGAGACCACAAGGAGGGCTGAGAGGCCGCACCGGGACCTAAGTATGGGACGAGGAGATATACAAAGCAACCAGTACCAGAGGAAATATGGAAGACAGATAGACGGCAGGCAAGGGAACTGGACAGGGAAAGTGCCAGACACAAGGAGCGGATCAGAACCGAAGACTAGGAAACACGGACAAGGCAGGACGGAGAGCAGACAGAGAGAACAGGCAGAGGCAGAGACGGAAAGGCTGGGGCAAGTATAGGACAGAGGGTGAACCTATAGGCACCCTATAGGCGGCCAAATTAGTGAAAGGACTTCACACAATAACCAGGCGTCCTCCCCTTATGGGAGACGCCTGATATATCCCCTGCTGGCAGGCGATTGGCTAAACACCACGACGGGCGCGCGTGCGCGCCCTAGTGTACATGTGCAGGCGGGGAGCTGCCCGGAGGCCAGGAAGAGAAGACGCGCGTGAGCAGGAGGGAGGGAGCGCGCGCGCCGCTGGGTAAGTGAGATCCGCGGGGGGAGCCGGTGCCCGTGGGACGGCGGCGGCCACGGCTGCTGTTGTCACAGAAGGAGGTAGCGGGGTCATTGCAGGCTGTAGGCTTTCTTGAAGAGGTGGGTTTTCAGGTTCCGTCTGAAGGATCCAAATGTGGTTGATAGTGGGACTTGTTGGGGCAAAGAATTCCAGAGAATAGGGGCTATTCGGGAGAAGTCTTGGAGGCGGTTGGGTGAGGAGCGAATAAGTGTGGAGGAGAAAAGGAGGTCTTGGGAGGACCGGAGATTATGTGAGGGAAGGTATTGGGAGATTAGTTCAGAGACATATGGGGGAGAGAGGTTATAGATGGCATTGTAGGTCAGTTAGTATAATACCATGGTAAACTTAACTAAACGTATATGTGGGAAAAAGTGACTAATCCATGAACAGAATTGGCCTATGTATATCTTTCAATAGAAGTTTAGCCAAAGTAAATGCAAGACACAAGATTAACCCCTTTACTCTCAAGGGTGGTTTACATGTTACTGCCCTGGCCAATTTTTACAATTCTGACCACTGTCCATTTATGAGGTCATAACTCTGGAACGCTTCCATGGATCCTGGTGATTCTGACATTGTGTTCTCATGACATATTGTACTTGATGTTAGTGGTAAAATTTCATTCATATAACTTGTGTTTATTTGTGAAAAAAACGGAAATTTGGCGAAAATTTTGAAAATTTTGCAATTTTCCAACTTTGAATTTTTATGCCCGTAAATCACAGAGATATGGCACACAAAAAACTTAGTAAGTAACATTTCCCACATGTTTACTTTACATCAGCACAATTTTGGAACTAAATTTTTTTTTTGTTAGGAAGTTATAAGGGTTAAAAGTTGACCAGCGATTTCTCATTTTTGCAACACCATTTTATTTTTGGGGACTACATCACATTTGAAGTCACTTTGAGGGGTCTATATGATAGAAAATGCCCAAAAGTGACACCATTCTAAAAACTGTACCCCTCAAGATGCTCAAAACCATGTTCAAGAAGTGTATTAACCCTTCAGGTGCTTCACAGGAATTTATTGAATGTTTTAAAAAAATGAGCATTTAACTTTTTTTCACAAAAAAAATTACTTCAGGTCCAATTATTTTTTTATTTTACCAAGGGTAATAGGAGAAATTGGACTGCAAAATTTATTGTGCAATTTGCCCTGAGTACGCTGATACCTGATATGTGGGGGGGGGGGGGGAACCACTGTTTTGGTGCATGGCAGAGTTCGGAAGGAAACGAGCGCCGTTAGACTTTTTCAGCGCAAAATTGGCTGGAATTGAGATTGGGCACCATGTCACGTTTGGAGAGCAACTGTTGTGCCTAAGCAGTAGAAACTCCCCACAAGTAACCCAATTTTGGAAACTAGACCCCCCCCTCTAGGAACTTATCTAGATGTGTGGTGAGAACTTTGAACCCACAAGGGCTTCACAGAAGTTTATAACGTACAGCGGTACAATTAAAAAATCATATTTTTTCCACAAAAATGATAATTTCACCCCCAATTTTTATTTTCCCAAGGGAATCAGGACCCCAAAAGTTATGGTGCAATTTGTCCTGAGTATGCTGATACCCCATATGTGGGGGTAAACCACTATTTGGGCGCATGGCAGAGCTCGGAAGGGAAGCAGCGCCATTTGACTTTTTTGCTGAAATTGAGATCGGACACCATGTTGCATTTGGAGAGCCTCTGATGTGCCTAAGCAGTGGAAAACCCCCCACAAATGACACCATTTTGGAAACTAGACCCCCCAAGGAACTTATCTAGATGTACGCTGATACCCCATATGTGGGAGAAAACTACTGTATGGGCACACGTCGAGGCTTGGAAGGGAAGTAGTGACATTTTGGAATGCAGACTTTGATGGAATGGTCTGCGGGTGTCGTGTCCCATTTGGAGAGTCCCTGATGTGCCTAAACTGTGGAAACCCCCCACAAGTGACCCCATTTTGGAAACTAGACCCCCCAAGGAACTTATCTAGATGTGTGGTGAGCACTTTGAACCCCCAAGTGCTTCACAGAAGTTTATAACACCCGGGTGTGAAAATAAAAAAATCATATTTTTTTCACAAACATGACCTTTTAGTCCCAATTTTTTTATTTTCCCAAGGGTAACAGGAGAAATTGGACCCCAAAGGTTTTTGTCCAATTTGTCCTGAGTACGCTGGTACCCCATATGTAGGAGTAAACCACTGTTTGGGTGCATGGCAGAACTTGGAAGGGAAGGAGCACCGTTTGACTTTTTCAACGCAGAATTGGCTGGAATTGAGATCAGACACCATGTTGCGTTTGGAGAGCCCATGATATGCCCAAACAGTGGAAATCCCCCAATTCTAACTCCAATCCTAACCCCAACACACCCCAAACCCTAATCTCAGCTCTAGCCCTAACCCTAATGGGACAATGGAAATAAATACATTTTTTTAATTTTATTATTTTTCTCTAACTAAGGGGGAGATAATGGGGGGGTTTGATTTACTATTTATGGCGTATTTTTATGTTTGGCAGCTGTCACACGCTAAAACAGGGGTGGGGAATATGCGGCCCGCAATGACTTTTCATGTGGCCAGCGGACAGGTCCCTGGAGTCCCCAATGCTCGGGCGGCAGCTGCCGACCCTTTAACCCCCAAGTGCACGGGCACGCAGCGTTCATTATAAAACGCTGCCTGCCCTGCACATGATGATGATGATGATGATGATGATGATGTCTGGGTGGGTGGGGTTAGCGTCTGGGTGGGCGGGATTAGCGCCCAATGCTCTCCCGTCCACATGTCCCAGAAGAGGAGAGATGGATCCTGCATTGCTGCCAGAGAGTCAGGGATCTCTGCGTGCCCGCAGCTCTGTGCCTCCCCGGTGATCTGTGCCCTCAAGCTATGTGCCCCCCGTGATCTCTGTGCCCCCAGCTGTTTCCACACATGACCTGTGCCACCCACCTATATATACCCCTGTGATCTGTGCCCTCCAGCTATGTGCCCCCTGTGATCTCTGTGCCCCCAGCTGTTTTCACATGTGATCTGTGCCCCCCACCTATATATGCCCCCTGTGATCTGTGCCCTCCAGCTATCTGCCCCCCGTGATCTGTGCCCCCAGCTGTTTCCACATGTGATCTGTGCCCCCCACTTATATATACCCCGTGATCTGTGCCCTCCAACTATGTGCCCCCGTGATCTCTGCCCCAGCTATGTTTCCACATGTGATCTGTGTCTCCCACCTATATATACCCCATGATCTGTGGCCTCCAGCTACGTGCCCCCCGTGATCTCTGTGCCACCAGCTGTTTCCACATATGATCTGTGCCCCCCACCTATATATCCCGTGATCTGTGCCCTCCAGCTATGTGCCCCCCGTGATCTGTGCCCCCAGCTATGTGCACCCCTGTGATATCTGTGGCTCCCAGCTTTGTGCCCCCTGTTATCTATGTGCCCCCCTGCTATGTACCCCCTGTGATGTTTGTGCTCCCATGTGCCCCCTGTGATCTGTCACCCAAAGCTATGTGCCCCCCAGCTATATGCACCCCTGTGATCTTTTTCTCATCGCTCTGTGATCTGTCCCCCCCGGTGATCTATGAGCCTCCCCGACAATCCCCATCCCCCAGTGCTATATATCCCCCCACAGCTGCTGCATTTACCCCGAAAGTGCTGTATATCCCCCGAGTACTGTATATCCTACCACCTGTGATATGTATAGCCCCCAGTGATGGAGAAGCAGCTCCAGCCGTCACATTAAGGGTGAGTTACCATAATTAATTGTTTGACTAAATATACTGGGGTAATTTTCAGGCTATGTACCCACGTTTGCAGAAAATTTCTGCATGAAAACCGAACTCCTTCCCAGAAAACACGCGTTTTTTTCCGCGCATTTGTGCGCGTTTTCCGCATGTTTTTTATGCATTTTTTCCGCGCATCCCCAGTCTCATAGAAAAAAGCTAGAAATGTGGATTTTTCCACAAAATTAATGAGCATGCTGCGTTTTTTACCGCAATGCGTTTTTTTCACAAAAAAAAACATAAATTTGCACAAAAAGTGCAGAATTCATTAAAATGAATGGGATGCTTTTTTAAGCATTTTTGCTGGTAAAAACGCTTACGTGGGTACACAGCCTCAAGGTGATCATTTTTGTGTGGCCCTCGAATGATGGTAGAAATTTCCAAATGGCCCCCGGATGGAAAAAGGTTCTCCACCCCTGCGCTAAAAGATGCTTTTTATTGTAAAAATTGTTTTTGCATCACCACATTTTGAGAGCTATAATTTTTCCGTATTTTGACCCACAGAGTCATGTGAGGTCTTATTTTTTGCGGGATGAGTTTACGTTTTTATTGGTACTATTTTCGGGCATGTGACATTTTTTGATCACTTTTTATTCCAATTCTTGGGACGCAGAATGAACAAAAAAACAGCAATTCATGAATTTATTTTGGGGGGGTGCGTTTACACCGTTCCGCATGTGGTAAAATTGATAAAGCGGTTTTATTCTACGGGTCAGTATGATTAGAGCGGTAACTCATTTATATTTTTTTTATGTTTTGGCGCTTTTATACAATAAAACCAATTTTATATAAAAAATAATTATTTTTTGCATCGCTTTATTCTGCGAGCTATAACTTTTTTATTTTTTGCTGATGATGATGTATGGTGGCTCATTTTTTGTGGGACAAGATGACGTTTTCAGCGGTACCATGGTCATTTATATCTGTCTTTTTGATCGCACGTTATTGCACTTTTAGTTCGGCAGTATGATGATAAAGCATTGTTTTTTGCTTGAAGGGGGTCACTAAAGGGGTTAACTAGTGGGACAGTTTTATAGGGAGGGTCGTTACGGACACGGCAATACTAAATATGTGCATTTTTATTGTTTTTTTATTTAGGAAAAAAATAATTTATTAGGGAATATTTTATTTTTTTAATTTATTTTGAGATTTTTTTAAAATTATTTTTACAAGTATTTTTTTTTCTTTTAACTTTATTATATTGTCCCGGGGGGGACATCACTGTATTGTGTCAGATCGCCGATCTGACACTTAGAAACGCGCTGTGTCAGATCGGCGATCTGACAGGCGCTGCAGCAGGACCCCGAAGGCCCCCGCGGCCATTTTGGATCCGGGGGCCTGCAGGGAGGAGGACCCTTGGAGCAGCGCAGGACATCGCGCTGCTTCAGGGGTCGCAGGGAAGCACGGTGGGAGCCCCCTTCCTGCGCGCTTCTCTCCTATGCCCCCGGTACACTGCGATCATGTTTGATCGCAGTGTGCCAGGGGTTAATGTGCCGGGGGTGGTCCGTGACGGCCCCTAACGCATAGTGCTGGGTGTCAGCTGTGATAATCAGCTGACACCTGGCCGGGATCAGCGGCGCTCCTCCCGTGAGTGCCGCTGATCGTGCTGGACGTACTATTCCATCCTTGGGACTTAGGTCCCAGGTCACATGGATGGAATAGTACGCCCAATGTAGGAAAGGGGTTAAAAGGTAAATTCAAAAGAGTACCTGTCATGTCCCACGACTTGGGAAATCATTTAATATTTGCATTGTTTATGTTGCATCTCTGTTGCTAGGCAGAAGTTTGCCTTTCCCTGTATTTTGTTCCAACTCTCTCCCTGTAGTCCTGTGATGTATGTTTGTTCCCTCCTTTTTTGTCCATTTTGTGATCGTCCCTCCATCTGTATGCATCCTGTTACATATCCTCTGAAGAATATTCCTTTTTACCTGCTGCTTTCATCATAATACAAGAATTTCAGTTAAAGCATCCCTCTTTTCCTGGAGTCTTCTTACATGAGATCGTGGCTGAGTTAAGCTGTCTGATTAATCGGTATGAACGTGAGTACAGGTCGATACGGAAGGGGCCCAGAAAGAGAGGTCTATCCAGGCACCATACGTTCTACATATCCATGAGTCAGAATAGTAAAAAGGAATAACCTGCCTTCAGAGACAGTAACTCAAGGTCTGTGCTAAATTTCAGTGGAAAAGGACATTTCCCAGATAGACTGTAACCCAGTTCCAGCCAGACCCCAGCGTGCATAGAAGTCACACACTGCAGCTGAACAGAGAGGAATATAACTCCCATCATTACACAGGACCCTGCAGCTGCTCCAGCATTAGATACAAAGTATCAACTCTGTGCAGAGTCTGTGTATTTCCTGTTGCTAAACAGTGGGAAGTATAACCCCCATCATCAACTCTTCCTGCCTGCAATCTAATCATGTCTGAAGCAAGGAATACAATGTCCCTACCAGACTTACAAGCACAGGAAAGAGACCCAGACCCCCATCCACCATCTAGCGAAAGGGGAAAACGTACAGTCAAACCCACATGGAAAGTCATGGAGAATTTAGAGACTGCAAAATGTGAATTATATAGTGATGTGTCTTCAGTATGGAAGAAAGTGCTGAGTCATATAGACACTGCATCAAGGCCTGCTTCTCATGAGTTACCACCAGAGGGAGTCCTAGAACAATTATGCACAGCATACCAAATGTATATGGAGAAGAGTGACCAATACATTATTCTCCAGAAGAAACTGAATCTCCCAGAGACTTTAAACGAATTGCAAGGTTTCCAGCAGCTTAAATCTGAAAGAGACTGCACTGTACGTGACATTAAAGCCAAGATAGAGGCTAGAATCGCACGAACACCAGATGCATCAACTCGCTCATCCAAATCGTGTAAGCACTCAAAACGTTCATCTAGGTCAAGTTCATCAAAATATTCTACTCTTACTGAGCAGCTTATAAGAGCACGTGCTAAGGCTGAAACTACTAAGGTACAAGCTGCCTTTGCACAAAAGAGAGCAGAAATGGACGCAGCTGTTGCACAAAAGAGAGCAGAAATGGACGCAGCTGTTGCACAAAAGAGAGCAGAAATGGATGCCGCTGCTGCACAAAATAGAGCAGAAATGGATGCAGAAGCGGCACGCGTGAAAGCGGAAAAGGAAGCTCTAGAGAAGGAATGTGAGCATGCAACAGCCATGGCAGAATTAAAGGTACTCGAGCAGGCTGTCAGTGGGAGTCAAAGAGACAGCGTCAGTTTGTGTGAAATGGAGGCAGAAGACCCTATTGAATGCACAAGAGACTACGTGCTAAGCCAAGATGGCGAACCGCAGATCATCACTAACAATCTTGATGGTGTTGACGCTTCTCTAGAGCACCAGGATGCCGATCCACTTACAGAATCATGCATTCAAGGTCATACCCTCGACAACCACACAGTGCCACCTCCACATGTAGCAGAAACTATACCCACCAAACCAATTGCTGGACTAAATGCATATGCCACTCCATACTTCCCCATGTTTCAAGGCCAAGATGTCTCCACCTCTATGTACAACACCGCTCAGCCTACAATTGTGCATCCTAAGTCAGAAAGAACAGACATGTCCGACTTCGCAAGGTACATGATTCGCCGTGAACTTACTAAAACCGGTCTCACAAGGTTCGACGACCAACCTGAAAATTACAGAGGTTGGAAAAGTGCCTTTAGAACCGTAACTGGTGACCTCGGCATCACTGCTGCGGAAGATCTGGACCTGCTGATCAGATGGTTAGGACCACAATCCACAGAGCGTGTCAAGAGACTCAGGTCTGTACATATCAGTAATCCAACGGCTGGTCTCATGGCTGCATGGGAAAGACTAGAGAGAAACTTTGGCAGTCCAGAAGCCATAGAGGATGCACTGTTCAAGCGACTACAGAGTTTTTCAAAGATATCCAGCAAGGACAGTTCAAAGTTCCTAGAGCTCAGTGACCTGCTGTTAGAGCTCCAGCTGGCCAAGGCAGACACCCACCTACCTGGCCTTAGCTACCTGGACACTGCTCGTGGAGTAAACCCCATTATCTCCAAGCTACCATACAATGTACAAGAGAAGTGGACTGCAATAGGGTCAAAATACAAGAAAGACCATCAAGTGTCATTTCCTCCGTTCTCCTACTTCTGTGAGTTTATAAAAGACATTGCAGAGCGTAAGAACGACCCAAGCTTTTCCTACGGAGAATCCAGTGGCCCAGCTTCACCTCCCTCTAAATACGTGAGCACACGCTCGAATGACAGAAACCGCAGGGGTCCAGTGTCAGTGAAGAAGACAGATATTCTTCCCTTACCAACATCAACCCCAGGCAAGAGCAACAAGGGTGAATAGATAGAGAACCCAAATCGTGAGTGTCCCATCCACAAGAAGCCACATCCCTTAAAAAAGTGCATCGGCTTCAGGAAGAAACCGCTCCAAGAATGCAAGGAACTTCTAAAGAAGTTCGGGGTATGCTACAGATGTTGTGCTTCTACTGAACACCTTGCTAAAGACTGTAAAACTACAATTAAGTGTATGGAGTGTGACAGTGAGGATCACGTACAAGCACTCCACCCATACCGTCCTGACTCTACACGTATTCCTTCCCCCACCACGAACCATGGCGGGGAGGATGCAGCTCAGACTGCAAGTCATACCACAATATCTTCTTCATGCACAGAAGTCTGCGGAGAAGGTCTCTGGGACAAGTCCTGTGCGAAGATTTGCCTGGTGAACGTATATCCCAACGGTCACCCAGAGAAAGCCGCGAAGGTGTACGTCCTCTTGGATGATCAGAGCAACCGATCACTTGCAAGGTCAGAACTCTTTGATATGCTTAACTTAAAGGGAAATGCTTACCCTTACACCTTAGGTACCTGCAGCGGTGTTACAGAGGTCTCTGGGAGAAGGGCCAGTGGTCTTATAGCGACATCCCTCGACAACACCGTGGAGATACCCTTACCCACACTTGTCGAGTGCAACCAGATTCCATCCAATCGAGAAGAGATCCCAACGCCAGAGGCTGCTCTTCATCACCCACATCTCAAGGGGATAGCAAACAAGATACCAGCCCTCAACAACAGCGCAGATATCCTGATTCTGCTTGGCAGAGACATTCTCCGGCTGCACAAGGTACGTCAGCAAATTAACGGACCACACAACGCACCATTTGCCCAACGCTTTGATCTAGGCTGGGTAATTATAGGCGATGTTTGCATACACAACATGAAGAGACCTAATAACATCTCCTCTTACAAAACACACATCTTGCCAAATGGTCGCAGCACTCATTTTCAGCCATGCCCACATCATTACTGGGTGAAAGAGAAAGTGAGCAACACCAAGAGGCAACAGGAATCCTTCAACAACATGAACATGCTCCAGCCCTGGGACGAAAACCTCGGGTCAACAGTGTTTGATTCCACAAGTGAAGACAACAAGTTAGCACCCACAAGGGAAGATAAAGAATTCATAAAGGTTATGGACAAAGAATTTGTTCAAGATGACTCCAACAAAGGTGACTCCTTTACCCTTTCGTTTCCCAAGAGCGAGGTTGCCAAACAACCTGCAGCAAGCAACTGCAAGGTTCTCATCCTTAAAACGTACCCTAAAGAGGAAACCAGAGATGGAGAAGCATTTCATTGACTTTATGCAGAACATCTTTGACAAAGATCATGCTGAACCTGCGCCACCACTGAAGGAAGGAGAAGAATGTTGGTACCTTCCATCCTTTGGTTTCTATCATCCTCGCAAGCCTAACCAGATCAGAGTGGTGTTTGACTCCAGTGCTCAGTATGAAGGCCTCTCTCTCAACAACCTGCTACTAACTGGACCCAACCTGAACAACAGCCTCCTTGGAGTATTGATCCGCTTCAGACAAGAACCTGTTGCTATAATGGCTGACATCCAGCAGATGTTTCATTGCTTCATCATGAAGGAAGACAGCAGAAACTATCTTAGGTTCCTATGGCACAAAGACAACAATGTCAACAATCAAGTCATAGACTACCGGATGAAGGTCCATGTCTTCGGCAACAGTCCTTCACCTGCTGTGGCGATCTACGGACTGAGACAGACAGCCCAGGAAGGTGAGAGAGAGTACGGATCCGATGCTCGTCAATTCGTAGAGAAGAACTTCTACGTAGACGACGGGCTCAAGTCCTTGCCCACAAGTGAAGAGGCAATTGACCTACTCTCCAGGACACAGGAAATGCTATCCACATCAAACCTCAGACTCCACAAGATCATCTCTAACAGTCAAGAAGTAATGAGCGTGTTTCCATCTGAGGACCATGCCACGAACCTAAAGGACCTCAACCTAGGTTCTGATGTTCCTCCCACACAGCACAGCCTTGGTCTACTGTGGGATATCAAACAGGACACCTTCACCTTCCAAGTGTCGCCCTGTGACAAACCCTTTACCAAACGAGGAGTCCTATCTGTCATAAACAGCATCTACGATCCTCTCGGGTTTGTAGCATCCATCACTATTCAAGGCAAGATACTGTTAAGACAGCTCACTGCCGAGAACACTGATTGGGACACCCCGCTTCCGACTCAGAAACAGCAAAGGTGGGAGACATGGAAGAAGTCCTTGAAGTTCTTAGAGCAACTCCAAGTCCCACGTTGTTATTCTCCAAGATCATCTTTGGCTGCAATCAGAAGAGAAGTCCATATTTTCTGTGATGCATCTACAGAAGCCATAGCCACAGTAGCTTATCTGAAGACCTTAGAAGCTGATAAGGTGCATTGTGGTTTCATCCTGGGTAAGGCCAAATTAACTCCGAAGCCTGCACACTCTGTACCCAGACTCGAACTTTGCGCTGCAGTACTGGCAGTAGAAATTGCTGAAGTTGTAAGAGACGAAATGGACATTGCAATCGATTCCTTTACCTTCTACACAGACAGCAGAGTGGTACTCGGGTACATACACAACCAAACAAAGCAGTTCTATGTATATGTGAGCAACAGAGTAGAGCGCATCAGAAGTTTTTCTACCCCCGAGCAGTGGCATCACATCTCCACCGATCTAAACCCAGCTGACCGAGGTACAAGACTTACATCTGCTTCTAAGTTTGGTGACAACATGTGGTTTACGCCTCCCAGTCTCCTGTGCGAAGATTTCTGTGCGAGCAACACCAACGATGCTTATGAGCTGGTGGAACCAGAATCTGATAAGGAAATCAGACAAACTATCTCTGTCCACTATACTTCAACGACACCTAGGCAAGGGTTGAAGTCTCACCGCTTCGAACGCTTCTCTAGCTGGTCCTCCGCTGTACGAACTATAGCTCGTCTCATCCACATTGCTCGCTGTTTTACAAAGGACAAGCCCTCAGGGTGCCATGGTTGGCATGTGTGTAAGAGTCGTCTTACTGCCGACCACATAGACCATGCTGAACAAGTCATCATCAGGTGTGTGCAACAAGAAGAATATTCACACGAGATTGACAGTATTACCAAGGGAGTCGGTATGTCTAGAAACAGCACTCTGCTTGACTTGAACCCAGTAGTCGATCATCGCCAGTTACTAAGAGTGGGTGGACGTTTAAATAAATCTGACCAATACGATAAGGAGCAGAACCCTATCATCATTCCAGGTCGGCATCACATCACTACTCTGTTGATTCGGCACTATCACGAACGAGTGCAGCACCAAGGCAGACATCTTACTGAAGGTGCCATCAGGTCTGCTGGCTTGTGGATCATGGGGATGAAGAGGTGCGTCTCCTCAGTTCTCCATAGATGTGTCAAGTGTCGAAGGTTTCGAGGAAGACATCAACAACAACAAATGGCGAACCTTCCAGCAGATCGACTGAGCACGGACCAATCATTCTCATACGTTGGTGTAGACGTCTTCGGCCCATGGTCGGTTGTTGCCAGAAGAACCCGTGGAGGAGCCACAAACAGTAAGCGGTGGGCTGTCCTATTCACCTGTCTAAGTATCCGTGCAGTTCACATCGAGGTAATTGAATCCATGGATACCTCTAGCTTCATCAACGCCCTAAGAAGATTCTTTTCCGTCCGGGGACCTGCCAAGCAACTCCGGTCCGACTGCGGCACCAACTTTGTAGGAGCCTGCAAGGAATTGCAGTTTGACAATTTCTTGTCCGACAATGGATGCACTTGGGTATTCAACCCTCCACACTCTTCACACATGGGTGGATCCTGGGAACGCATGATTGGAGTTGCACGAAGGATCCTTGACTCCATGTTGCTGGACCATAAACTTCCTCTTACTCATGAAGTTCTGGTCACTTTCCTCGCAGAAGTGTCAGCCATAATAAATGCCAGACCTTTGGTCCCAGTATCATCTGACCCTGATGCTCCAATAATTCTTACCCCAGCTACACTTCTTACACAGAAGATTGGAGCTGCTACAGTTCCTCCCGGGAATTTCGATAACAAGGACATTTACAAACGTCAGTGGAAGCAAGTACAACACATAGCCAACGTGTTTTGGCACCGTTGGAAGACCGAATACTTGCACCTGCTTCAAAACCGTCACAAATGGCAGACACCCAGTCCCAATCTCCAAGAAGGAGACCTTGTTCTCTTAAAAGACAAAGAGGCTCATCGTAACGACTGGCCAATGGGTCTTATCACCAAGGTCATGCCCAGCGAGGACGGAAAGACTCGTAAGACAGAAGTTAAGGTGACAAAAGGGGGCTCTACCCGAACCTTCCTCCGTCCGGTCACCGATCTCGTGCTGCTTCTGCCAAAGGAGGACGTCACATGAACTGAACATTGCTCCTGGACGTTGCTCACGGCGGGGAGCATTCCTCCTCATTCCCCAGTTTTTTATTGAACATTGACATTTTCCATTGGATTGCTGGGTTGGTGGAAGAGTTGGCATGTTTCCGGCTTCCCCAATCCGAAGATGGGTTTATAGTCTTGGACTTATCTTCCGGTGTGATCTACGGGTCAACAACAACGAGTTGGACTTTAAAAATGTTTGATGTTTATTATTGCATACATGTTTTTCTCTTTTCTCTTGTTTTTCAGGTTCGAACGACTTCGAAGAATTACGGACATCGTGAAATCCAAGGATTTCAGATGGGGAGTGTCATGTCCCACGACTTGGGAAATCATTTAATATTTGCATTGTTTATGTTGCATCTCTGTTGCTAGGCAGAAGTTTGCCTTTCCCTGTATTTTGTTCCAACTCTCTCCCTGTAGTCCTGTGATGTATGTTTGTTCCCTCCTTTATTCTCCATTTTGTGATCGTCCCTCCATCTGTATGCATCCTGTTACATGTCCTCTGAAGAATATTCCTTTTTACCTGCTGCTTTCATCATAATACAAGAATTTCAGTTAAAGCATCCCTCTTTTCCTGGAGTCTTCTTACATGAGATCGTGGCTGAGTTAAGCTGTCTGATTAATCGGTATGAACGTGAGTACAGGTCGATACGGAAAGGGCCCAGAAAGAGAGGTCTATCCAGGCACCATACGTTCTACATATCCATGAGTCAGAATAGTACCTATAAAGTGTCTAGTGCAAATGTTTCCAGCTGCCATGTCCTCCCACCCCGACAGCACCGTTTCACTAGAGTGCTTCTTCCATGGGGGCGTAGATAACATGATCAAGGAGGTGCCTTAAATACCTAGTGCAGGGACATGATTGAACGAAATAGTTCATTAGTGGGAAGATGCGGGCGCTTCACTACTGGCAGTCTGACCCGGATGTAAGGAATGACTTCCGGTTTCTGCACTGGAACGCACGCATGATGGACCTGCTGCGCATGACCGGAAGTCAGGGTGACCTTTGAACAGGGAAGGGCACCACCCACCAATGACATATAGAAGGTATGTGACTGCTGAAGCCATGGCAATGTTGAGAAGAGGTGTGTCTATAGACATAAAAGCAAAAAAGTATGGAACACACACATCAAAAAAAGGGGGGGAAAGGAGGAGGAAGAAAGATGAAAATGATGGTATAAAAATTAAAACATAAGAAAAAAATGTGCAAATAAATGTTTATTTGAAAAGGGGGAACAGGGTGAAAGTGTTATATATGGTATGTGCGACATAAATAACCATCATGAATGTGAAAACATGTGAAAAAGCAATAAAAGATCCATAAATCCATAAATGTGTGTGAATGTTTTGAAGGGAAAATGAATAATGAGCTGGAATAAAGTGATGTCATTGAGATAGGGACAAATATGTGTGAATAAAGAAAAAAATCAAAGAAAAATAAGGACCCTGGAATGAAAGCAATGGAGACCACGTGATGAACCAAACAAAAAACAAACAAAACAAAATAAAAATGAAAATATAAATATGTGACCATGTGATGAGCAAAAAGAAAACAAACAAAATAGAAATGAGAATATATAAATATATAAAATATATGAAAAAAGACAATGCAAATTATGAAAAAAGTCCATATGGGGTTTGTAGGGAAAACCCCACAGAGTCCTTAAAATGTCGAATTGTTATCAACATCAGGTCCAAATCAAAGTTACAAGGTCTAAAGGGGTTCTGCTTTGTGTTCTTAAAGTCATCTCAGACACAGAACAAGATTTTCTTTCCAAAAAACAACCATGGCAGAAAAGCAGTCATGAATCAATCTTCTGATTATGAGGATGAAAAAGGCATGGAACCTGTGATGTCACGGGTGACTGGATACACCGACTCCAGCAGGGCGAATTTCTATGATACCCGTGACCCTGGATACACCGCCTCAGCAGGGTGAATTTAAACAATGAAACGTACAGCCGATACACCGCCTCCAGCAGGCGAATTTTAATAGTTACACGTGTATCTGGATACACCGCCTCCAGCAAGGCGAATTTTCAGAGATAAGGGAAACACCAGGGAAACCGATACAATGGAGGGCCCTGCAATAGGGAACAGGGACGTGGAGACCTCCTGCACTCCCCTGAGTCAGTGTCTCTACACTCCTAAAGGTCCCTAGGCAGGTTCCGCACCTGGCAATGAGCAGGATACCTAAAAACCCTAGCTCGCCCTGCACCTATCCCTTTCTAGTGAATTGGACGGTGCAGAAACTAATCCCACCACTGCACTAAAACACACATAAGGAAAGTTACAAACAGGGAAAAACCACTTAGCTTTGCTCTGTTGCTATTGCTCCCAGCAACAGAGTCCAGCACCCGAGTGCAGCTTTCCTCCTGAATAGCTGCTACTTCACCAAAGCTTTGCCAGAGCTGCAAGGAACTCCTCACTGTAGCTCCTTCCACACCAGGACTCTGACTGAGCTGCAAGGAACTCTTCTCTAGCTCCTTCCTCAACCAAGGATGGTTGGAAATGACCAATATCACCAACAGTGATTGCAACCACCTGACACTCCTTTATAGGCAAGAGCCAGAGCAATCACACCTGCTAGTGATTCACGTGTAATAACGCTAGCGGCCACCGGGGGGCCAAACTAGAACTAATGACACCACAGTGTAATGACCCTAACGGCCACCGGGGGCAAAACTAACTTTAAGCCAAAAGCTTAAAGGAACAAAAAAGGTTACTTGTACTAAATCTGTCACAATCCAGCATGGATCGTGACAGAACCATACATGAATCTATTAAATTAGATAGAAGACAAAAATTAGACAATACCTAGATAAAACCATGTAAAACACAGGATGTTGAATAAAAAATACATATTAAATAGAAAAAGGGGGGACAAAACAAATTAAAAAAGGGGACATAAAAAGGTACACATATTTAAAAGAAATGCACTGAAGCCCAGATTTGCATTTAAACCTTGTGTCCAAATATAGGTTTAGTTATGTTTATCATGGTATTATACTAATTGAAATTCTGCACTATGCACTTTATATTTTGAATTAGTATTGATTTATTTTCATTCAATACATAGCTTTAATTCAAGGTTTTTCATCTGAGTCTATTGAATACTTTTGTGCAAATGATGATTGATACTTATCCTTTTGGTTCCATGCTCTCCTGCTTCTTTTCTGTTCTAGAAGCTTGATTTATCATTATACCAATTTTTATAATATTTTGATTGATAAATAATAATAAAGATTTGAATTTTATCTTTATATGCTTTGCAATTTATCGTCTTACCTCATTTCCTGCACTTGAGGTTGAGTACATATTTCATGAACTAACATTTTTTGCCCTACCCATTTATAAGATTGTGTTAATTTATTGAGGATACAAGATACAGTTGATAAAAGTGCATATTGTTTATCTTGTAACCATTATCTGTTCAAAAAAAAATAGAGAGGACTATTCTTTGAACTCTCAAGATGTACACAGACACTGAATCCTGGTTGGAAGGGTAATGCAACACATATGGAAAAGCGGTAATCTTGTGCTGCAACCAGTCTCCAAATAATGCAGATAAAAAAGAGCTTTAATAATCCATTAGAAACATAATGTAAGAAAAGTTTAAAAACAGGACATCTAATACAAATCCTACGTGTTTTGAAAGTGATAAAGTATCTCACACTATCCTTGTTTAGAAAATGACCAAGTATTGGATTGACAAGGCTAATGTTAGGTGGATTCATAACTTGCTCAGTGATCGTACTCAAAGAGTGGTAATAAATGATTGCATATCCAATTGGAAAAGTGTTTCCACTGGGGTACCAGAAGGATGTGTCCTGGCCCCAGTGTTGTTCAACATTTATATAAATGATCTAGATAAGGGAACTGAAGGTAAACAAATCAAATTTGCAGGCGATGCAAAGCTAGGAGGGACAGCTAAAGGGCCTATCACACTAAGCGATATCGCTAGCAATATCGCTATAACTTGTGACGTTATAGCGATATTGCTAGCGATATCGCTGTGTGTGATACTTATCTACAACCCGCTCCCCCGCTGGTTATCGCTGATCGCGCGAGAACGTCCAGGACTGTTTCTCGTCGTCAGCTTCCTGCGGTGCTTCCTGCTGTGACGACGAGCGACGCGTGGAGCCGGGCGGGAGGACGCAGGATCGCCTGGTGTGACAGGTAAGTAGCGACCCCCGTCCCCAGCGATGTCGCTAGTGAGATCTGCCTGTGTGGCAGCTCACTAGCGATCACTTAGCAATGTACTAGCGATCCTGACCGCGTCATATCGCTGGTCGGGATCGCTGGTACATCGCTAAGTGTGACAGTACCTTAACACTTGAGAAGACAGAGAAAGGATTCAGAAGGATCTATATAAGCTTGAACAATGGGCAGTGACTAACAGAATGGTATTTAACAGGGAGAAATGCAAGGTTCTGTATCTGGGCAAGAAAAATGAAAATTACATCTACAGAATGGGAGGAATAGAACTAAGCACCAGAACATGTGAAAAAGACTTGGGTATACTAATAGATCACAAACTGCACATGAGTCAACAGTATGATGCAGCAGCAAAAAAAGGCAAACACAGTTCTAGGATGCATTAAGAGAAGCATAGAGTCTAGATAACGTGAAGTAATTTCTTCCCTCCACTCCACCTTGGTCAGGCCTTATCTGGAATACTGTGTCCAGTCCTGGGCACCACAATTTAAGAAAAGACAATGAAAAACTGGAGAAAGTTCAGAGAAGCGCTACCAGCATGGTGAGGATCTGAGAATATTTAGCTTGCAAAAAGAAGACTGAGAGGAGACTTAATAGCTGTCTACTAATATCTGATGGGATGTCACAGTGGAGAGGGATAATCCTTATTGTCATTTGCACATGGAAACAAGAGAAGCAATGGAATGAAACTGAAAGGGAGAAGATACAGATTAGATATTAGAAAACACTTTTTGACAGTGAGGGTGATTAATGAGTGGAACAGGCTGCCACAAGAGCAGGTAAGTTCTCATTCAATGGAAGTATTCAAACAGAGGCTGGACAGACTTCTGTCTGGGATGATTTAATGAATCATGCATTGAGCAGGGGGTGGGACACGATGACGCTGGAGGTCCCTTCCAACTCTAACATTCCAAGATTCTATGAACTTGAAAATATAAATGGTTATTAGTGACAGCCATGGGTTACTACTATTCATCTATCTTTTAGCCTTTATTTGAATGGGATGATGGCGCTATAATCATAGTTTCCACTATATTGTCTTTGTGGGAAGTATAATGATTAGTAGAATGCTGTGCATGCTGGCTCCAGAATGGTGCAGTACGTGACGATAAACTATAGACTGGATGCGTTCACATTGTGTTTAGGGATACGCTCAGTGGCCCCATTGGGGCATACATTCGAACCACCCTCAAAAGAAGATTCGGACATATGCGCTGACGGAGCTACATACTATTATGGGAGCGCGAACATGTGCTCTGATGTGCATAATTTTCGGGAGTGTACACCTCGTGGGCATACACTCCAGAAAATGATGCACATCAGAGCGCACGTTTGCTCTGCTGGCACCATTACAGTCTATGACCCAATCAACGCATACATCTGAATCCCATATTGCGGGGGTTTCGGACATATGCCCCGATGTGACCAGCGAACGTGTACCTAACTGCAGTGTGAAAGAACCCTAAGGGCACCTATATGCTGATCATACATACACTGATTATACTGACATGTGCTGTTGGCTGGATACTAAACAGACTTGCACAAGTAACTGCTCACAGATGGTATATACTGTATATGACGTCACCTTTCCCTTTTATGCCATATAACAGTGCTCAACCAAATCTGTTTTGTGCATTTTCCTAATATAGCAGTATTTGATTAATGTATTGATGTTTGATCACCGCTCAATGTGATTAACCTCTGCTCAGGTATCTGTTTGCCAGCTATAGATGCTAATAGATGTGATGGACAGGCCAAGCAGTACTGTTTGACACTTTGATCATGTGTTGCGTGAAGCATGTCAGAGATTATGGCACTCTACTTTGGCTTCGAGATGTACAATTTCATTTCCAAGAACACCCACGGAATATATAAGGAGAGCTTTAAACTAGAACAATGTGGGAAGGGAAGCAAAAGGCCAGAAAAAGCTATACACCTGACAAATACTATTGAGAATTCTGCTATTAGAAGTGGAAGGGAAGAACCAAGACAAAAGACAAAAAAATCTAAATAATAAAATATTGAAGAAAGAGAAACCAATCACAAACTAAAAAATGTTTCTATACAAATGCACAAAGCATGGGCAACAAACAAGGAGAATTGGAACTACTAACGCAGAAAAAGAAATATGATGTCATTGGAATCAGTGAAACTTGGTGGGACAATACACATGATTGAAATACAAGGCTAGAAGGATACAACTTATTTTCAAGAAACAGACTTGATAAACGAGGAGGAGGTGTCGCATTGTATGTTAGAAAAGCGTATATCTGCACAGAGATTGAAGCTTCAGAGACTGGGAATTCTGTGGAAACTGGGTAAGAATACAAGGACAAAACAATGGAAAGTGTTAGGGCTGGCTGAACGCACCAAATTATAAAGTAGTAGTAGGTGCGTTCGCAGCCCGGTGTCCACCGTGCAGAGGTGGTACACTGCTGCTAAAAAATGGTGGAAGAATAGAGCGGCGTGAAAACAGTCACACCTGGGTTACGTCACCCAGTGTGAACAGGAGCAGACTCTATTAATTCACAGAGCCGCACAACCGCTGAACGTGGATGCTGGAGCCTGTTTTGCTTACAGAGCCCGGCCAAAGAGCGCACGGCAAGCGGCCACAGAACTCTACCCCCAAGGACACGGGGTTAGAGTCCCTCTAGGCCCACTGAGCGCGTGGCGTCGCTGCCACGAATGCCGCTATAGACGCTGACTATGGAGTGTGGAGAACGTGCACTGAGGCGTGCCGAGTCACTGATGATGACTAATGCCAATGTCAGTATCTAGTCCTGGAATCTGTTTCTCTTGCCCTTAGACTTGCCCTTAGTTAACATGGATCTTGATGTTTCCACGTCGGCCATCTTGCTTCCTGCCAAAGCTGTATATAAAGCCAGCACCTGCTCTGATTCATTGCTTGTGTATTATGTATTGGACTTTGTGCCTCTGCAGGCCCAAGCCTGGACTTACTATCCCTGTTGGTCCTCTCTTAACGGCGGAGTCCTCTGCCAACCTGCACGTCTGGATCCCTGCCTGCTGACTGAGTGATTGCTGAACACTTGACTTCAGGAACCTCTGCCTGACTACACCTGCGGTGAAGTAAGAACTCCAGCCAGCTAGTGTGTTCCTCCGCTCTGCAAGAGTCTGTGTCTTGTGCCCGCATTGCTCAGTGACTTTGCATGCTGTGTCGTAGAGTATCAGCTCTGCTATCATATTGACTGAACATTTATCTGGACTTATAGGCTATATTGCATTCAGATCATTAATACAATATTGCTTGCGCTACCCACTGTGTCTGTAGTCTCTTTGACCTAGCCACTGGTGTCCAGTTGTATCCACTAGTATCGTGACAGGATACACAAGCCTTAAAAATGGATGCCGCTGGGTCAGAGACTTTAGAAGTGCGTGTTAAGAAGCTAAATAATATCACTGCCACTGTACACGCTGAAGTGCAGACATGGAAGAGCAGAATAGAAGGCCTAGAGGGGCAGACTAAATATGATATACAAGTACTCAGTCAGACCCTTCAGGAATTGCGTGGCCGAGTTGCGGCTCTGGAGGCACAATCTCAGGCTTCTGTTCCTACCATCCCCAAACTACCGCCATTTAGGTTTGGTGGCGACCGAGACAAGTACCGTGGGTTTCTGAACCAGTGTCGTTTATACTTTGCTGCACATGTCACACAGTTTCCTACAGACCGATCCAAAGTATTGACTATCATCATGTTGCTGACTAATAAGGCCCTTGCCTGGGCAAACCCTCTGATAGAATCACAGGATGCATGTCTGAATGACTTCAATATGTTTATCGCCGCCATGGGGCAGATGTTTGACGATCCGAACCGTGGCCTTACAGCTGAGACGGCCCTGCTGAATTTGCGTCAAGGTAAACGCCCAGTGACTGAGTATGCTATGGATTTTAGAAGGTGGGCTCAGGACACCACCTGGAATAGTGCAGCGAAGTACTCTATATTTAAGAAGGGGTTGTCCAGTTCCATCAAGGATGAGCTCGCACGTGCGGAGGCTCCCACTGCTCTAGGTGATTTCATCAATCACTGTATTCGCCTAGACGCTCGCATCTCCGAACGAAAACTAGAAAGGTGGTCTGATATGAACCGCAGCAATAAATCGCTTCTTCCTTTCCTTCCTAAGGAGATTCCGGACCCAAGTCCTCAGGAGTCCACACCTGAGCCGATGCAGGTAAATTCCCTACGAAGTCGAGTAAGTGACGAACGGAAGGAATTTCGCTTCAAGGAGAATTTATGTTTTTACTGTGGGAAGTCAGGACATTTTATTATCAACTGCCCCAATCGTTCTCGCAGAACAACCGCAGCCGTGATAGAACGCGACTTCTCTGAATCATACTCCATGACTTCTGAATCAGGGCCACCCGAAATTGCAGCAACCGCTCCTGATTATGACTTTTCAGATATGAACTCTGTTACATCCGAAACGATACTACCCATTAATGCTGTTATTCTATCTTCTGCAGTTTCATACCCTTGCAATAAGAAAAAAGATTCACATTGTTACCTTCCTATCAAGATCTGGATTGACTCCCGTTGGGTGAACAGTTCCGCCATGATAGACTCTGGGGCTAGCGGTAACTTCATGGACACTTCTTTTGCTAGGGAATATGGAATCCGATCACAGAGAAGAGTGTCTTCAATTCTGATGGAGACTGTGGATGGGTCCCCTTTGACCTCGGGGCCCGTAGACCAGCAGACTGAACCACTGAAGGTCCTCATGGGAGATGATCACCAGGAGAAATTGCCCTTCCTTCTGATTTCCTCTCCACATTTCCCTATTATCTTGGGTTTACCCTGGTTGCAGGCTCAAAATCCCATCATTGACTGGGAGACTAAGAGATTGCGCTTCCCAGCTAAAGAGGTAACTTCTGAGAAATCGACTGATCCATCTCCGGCCAACCCATCATCGGACCTAGAGTTACCGGCAGTTTATAAAGAATTTTCGGACGTGTGCGATAAAAAGAATGCAGATAAATTACCACCACACCGCTCTTATGACTGCCCAATCGAGCTTCTGCCTGCTGCTACCATTCCTTTTGGTAATATTTATCCATTGTCCGGTCCTGAGCTCAAGACTCTCAAAGAATATATCGACGAGAACCTGTCTAAGGGGTTTATACGCCCCTCATCCTCTCCAGCCGGTGCACCCATCTTTTTCGTTAAAAAGAAGGATGGATCCCTCAGACCCTGTGTTGATTACCGGGAAATTAACAAGGTAACCATCAAGAACCGCTACCCCCTGCCATTAATTCCGGAGCTTCTCGAGAGAGTTCGTCAGGCCAAGGTCTTTTCAAAATTGGACCTACGTGGGGCATACAATCTAGTCCGTATAAGACCTGGAGATGAATGGAAAACAGCATTTAGGTCTCGATATGGACACTTTGAGTATTTGGTCATGCCATTTGGACTTTGCAATGCCCCAGCAACGTTCCAACATCTCGTAAATGATATTTTCAGAGACATTCTTGATATTTTTGTCGTAATCTATTTGGATGACATTCTGATTTTTTCTAGCTCCATGGAGGAACATCAGCAACATGTCAAGACTGTCTTGCAGTGGTTGAGGGAACACCAGCTGTACATCAAGCTGGGGAAATGCGAATTTCACAAGTCAGAGATTCAATTCTTAGGTTATGTAATTTCTCCACAGGGTCTGAGTATGGATAACAGCAAGATCAAGGCAATTCAGGAGTGGCCAATCCCCAAGAACGTCAAGGAGGTCCAACGTTTCATCGGGTTTGCTAACTTCTACAGACGTTTCATCAAGAACTTCTCTGACATCGTCTCGCCCATCACCCGGTTGACACAGAAGAAGACAGCATTTTTTTGGTCCCTTCAAGCCCAAGAAGCATTCTCTCGGCGCAAGACCAAGTTCACGTCAGCACCAGTACTGATCCACCCTGACCCGGAACTCGCCTTCATTATTGAAGTGGATGCCTCAAACTGTGCCACCGGGGCTATACTGTCCCAAAGAACAGGTGAGAAGAATTTACTTCATCCTTGTGCTTTTCTTTCCAAGCGACTGTCTCCTGCCGAAAAGAACTACGATGTAGGAAATAAAGAATTACTGGCTATCATCGCCGCCTTCAAGGAGTGGAGACATCTTCTGCAAGGAGCCTCACAGCCGATCGTGGTCCTCACGGATCACCGCAACCTTGAGTTCATCAGGTCAGCAAGATGCCTGACCCCACGGCAGGCCCGCTGGAGTCTTTTCCTTAATCAATTCAATTTTACAATCTCTTATAGACCAGGTTCTCGCAATGGAAAAGCAGATGCTCTATCCCGGATGTTCTCCACTGACGTTGTTCCAGATGCTCCACCTAAGACCATACTTTCTGATTGCAATTTTGTAGGAGTCATTCAGAATCAAGATTTGCTGCAGGTCATCAAAGAAGCTTACAACTCTGATCTTTTCCTGTCTCAGCCATCTGATGAGGTAAGCCTTCTTTTTAGGAATGGAGTTTGGACCCGGGAACGGCGCCTCTACATTCCTGAAGCCGTGAGGTTAAGAGTGTTGAGATTGGTTCATGATTCCAAGGTTGCAGGGCACAGAGGAATTCAGAAGACTCAAGAATTCTTATCTCGCTTCTTCTGGTGGCCAGGTTTTCGGAAGGATGTCCAGAAGTACGTTTCATCTTGTGAGGTATGTGCCAAATTCAAGGTTCCACGTGCCTCCCCTACTGGTCTGTTACAGCCTTTGCCGGTGCCGTCTCGCCCGTGGGGATCCATTTCTATGGACTTTATTGTAGAACTGCCCCTTTCTGAGGGAAAGAGTATGATTTTGGTGGTGGTCGATCGCCTGACCAAGGCGGCCCATTTCATCCCTTGTTCCGGTTTACCCTCTGCGAAGGACACTGCTGACCTAATTATCCAGAACATCTTTCGCCTGCACGGGGTTCCGGATGAAGTTGTTTCTGACCGTGGAGTTCAATTTACTTCAAAGTTTTGGCGAAGCTTTTGTTCAGCATTAGGCATAGAAGTTAACTTATCTTCTGCTTTCCACCCACAGTCCAACGGGCAGACAGAACGTACCAACCAAACACTAGAGCAATACCTTCGCTGCTATGTTTGCCTTTTGCAAGATGATTGGGTAAGGCTACTCCCCTTGGCCGAATTCTCTTATAACAACTCCCAGAGTGCCTCCACCAAACAGTCTCCATTCTACGCTAACCTGGGATATCACCCTAGCATTCTTCCCAGATTACCGGTAGATACATCTTTACCAGCAGTTGCCGACAGGATCTCTTCACTTCAACAGAACCTTGAACTTCTGAAAGAGACTTTGGGTTCCGCACAAGAGAGGTACAAGAATGCAGCTGACAGATTTCGCAAACCAACACCAACATTTAAGGTAGGAGATTTAGTCTGGTTATCTACGAAGAATTTAAAGATGAAGATCCCTTCCCCTAAGTTGGGACAGAAGTACATTGGTCCTTATAGGATCAGTGGTCTGGTAGGTGCTGTTGCATGTCGCTTAAAACTCCCAAGAACACTGAAGATACATCCTGTCTTTCATACTTCCCTACTAAAGACTGTAGTACCAAATCCTTTTCCAGGACGTTCATCTCCTCCTCCCGATCCCGTTCTTGTGGATGGTCAAGAGCAGTTCATCGTTGAGAGGATTCTGGATTCAAGAATCTACAGAAATCGACTGCAGTATTTGATTAAATGGCAAGGCTATTCCTCAGAGGAGAATTCCTGGGAACCCGTGGATAATATTAACGCCTCCCGACTGATTGAGCAGTTCCATCAAAGGTACCCTGGCAAGCCTGGTTTAGGGTCGTCCGGAGGCCGTTCTTGAGGTGGGAGTAATGTCAGTATCTAGTCCTGGAATCTGTTTCTCTTGCCCTTAGACTTGCCCTTAGTTAACATGGATCTTGATGTTTCCACGTCGGCCATCTTGCTTCCTGCCAAAGCTGTATATAAAGCCAGCACCTGCTCTGATTCATTGCTTGTGTATTATGTATTGGACTTTGTGCCTCTGCAGTCCCAAGCCTGGACTTACTATCCCTGTTGGTCCTCTCTTAACGGCGGAGTCCTCTGCCAACCTGCACGTCTGGATCCCTGCCTGCTGACCGAGTGATTGCTGAACACTTGACTTCAGGAACCTCTGCCTGACTACACCTGCGGTGAAGTAAGAACTCCAGCCAGCTAGTGTGTTCCTCCGCTCTGCAAGAGTCTGTGTCTTGTGCCCGCATTGCTCAGTGACTTTGCATGCTGTGTCGCAGAGTATCAGCTCTGCTATCATATTGACTGAACATTTATCTGGACTTATATGCTATATTGCATTCAGATCATTAATACAATATTGCTTGCGCTACCCACTGTGTCTGTAGTCTCTTTGACCTAGCCACTGGTGTCCAGTTGTATCCACTAGTATCGTGACAGCCTGACTCAGACTCTGACCTACCTACACCTAAGCCTGTGCACTAGCAGGCTAGGCTGCACAACACATGCGTACCAAGGGTAGGGGTTTCATAATGAGTCAGTCACCAGAGACATTCAGACATGCATTCATCACTCACTCCTTATAGTCTGAAAATACAGTCTATCCTAGCGCATGGCCGAGCGGCCATGCGAACCTTTTATAGCCGCGAGCGTCCGGGACCTTCCTGGCTTCTCGGATGGGCCAATCCAAACAGGAACAGGACCTGAGCATGTGACCTTCGATCTCCAATGGGAGATCACTCCACCAGCATGCTCAGTGGCCCGACATGGGGACTTAGTCCCTGGAGAATCTCGCTGGTGAGCAGCATGTATTGCCATTGCTGTGAAAGAGGTGGCAGCAGCAAGCAAACCCACGGAGCTGGTTGGGGCAGAGCGCCGGGACCGACGAGTCTGCTGAGCAACCTCCTCTGCGGCTGGAGAGGAATGGGAGACCGCCGGAAGTAAGACTTGGGATTCCCGCTGTGCAGCAACAGGAACCCAATGCCTAACATTACCCCCCTCCTCTCTGAGCCTCGCTCTGCTCAAATTCCACAATGAGAAGAGGAGCGTGGATGTTCTCCACCGGCTCCCAGGTCTGAGCCTCTGGACCATGACCCTTCCAATCCACCAAATAAAATTTTTTGCCCCGCATCATCTTGCATCCCACGATGGCATTGACCTCAAACTCGTCTGACAACAGGTCTGATGTCCCGGCAGATGGCTCTGAAAACCGGGACATGTGAACCGGCTTATGGAGAGACACATGAAACGTGTCCGAGATAGCCAAGTGTGGTGGAAGAGCCAGGTGGTAGACCACAGGGTTGATCTGCTCGAGGACCTTGAAAGGACCAATATAGCGCGGTGCGAACTTAGCGGATTCCACCCGCAGCCTGATGTTTCAAGTGGAGAGCCACACTAAGTCGCCAGGGGCGAAGGTTAGAGCCGGGCACCGGCGGGTGTCAGCGGAGAACCTCATTCTCTCCTTGGAGGCCCGGATAGCATCCTGCGTGCGATCCCAAATGTCACGTGCCTCCACTGCCCAGTCTGCCACCCTAGAGTCGGTGGACGACACAGGCATGAGCACAGGGACGCGCGGATGCTGGCCGTAATTTAAGAGGAATGGGGTCTGACCGGTGGAGTCGGCCACAGCATTGTTCAAGGCAAACTCCGCCCACGGCAACAAGGATGCCCAATCATCCTGCCTGGCAGAGGCAAAATGTCGCAGATATGTCACCAGGGTCTGGTTGGCTCTCTCAACCAACCCGTTCGTCTCGGGATGATAGGCAGAGGAGAGATTTAGCTCAATGCTGAGCAGAGAACAGAGCTCTCTCCAGAACCAAGATGCAAACTGAGGACCCCGGTCGCTGACAATCTTGTCCAGCATGCCGTGCAGGCGGAAAACATGTTTAATAAACAACGCTGCCAGGCCCCGTGCCGAAGGTAGCCGAGAGAGTGGTACCAGATGCACCATCTTGTAGAAATGATCGGTGACCACCCAAATGACGGTGCTGCCGCTGGACTTGGGCAGACCCACCGCAAAGTCCATACCGACCATCTCCCAGGGTCTGTCCACAACCAGCAGAGGATAGATTAACCCAGCGGGCCGCTGCCGGGAGGGCAGATTCTGGGCGCAAGAGACGCACGCCCGAATATAGTCCCTGACATCACGGGCCATATGCGGCCACCAGTACGTCCTCGCCAGGAGTTCAGAGGTCCGTTTGATCCTGAAATGGCCACCCACCCTGGACGAATGAGCCCAAGAGAGGACCTCCGGTCGCAGATGTGCAGGGACAAAAGTCTTGCCCGGAGGTACAGACTCGAGAGCAACCGGAGCCACGGTCCTCAGGCTCTCTGATGGGACTATCAGCCGCGAGGCTCCTCCTCCTCCTCCAATGACACCACGGAGCGAGAAAGAGCATCTGTCCGGACGTTCCTCTCCCCGGAGAGAAAATGCAGTGTGAAATGGAATCGGGAGAAGAACAAGGACCATCTGGCCTGGCGAGAATTCAGCCGCTGGGCTGTCTGTAAATAGATCAAATTTTTGTGGTCGGTGAAAACCTGGAATGGGTGGCGAGCCCCCTCCAGGAGGTGTCTCCACTCTGAGAAAGCCAGCTTTATTGCTAGCAACTCTCTGTCCCCGATGGAATAATTCCTCTTCGCCGGTGTGAAGGTCTTAGAGAAGAAGAAGCATGGGTGCTTCCGACCTTGCGAGTCCTTCTGAAAAAGGACCACTCCAGCTCCGATGGAGGAGGCATCCACCTCCTGGATGAAGGGCTTATCTACATCAGGGCGATGTAGAATGGGAGCGCTGGCGAAGTGGGCCTTAATGGAAGCGAAGGCCTTGGAGACAGTCTCCGACCACAGTTTGGGATTTGCACCCTTCTTGGTGCTACCAAGGGCGCTATCAAAGTTGAGAAATGGGGAATGAATTGGCGATAGTAATTTATGAACTCCATAAGCGCTGCACCGCTTTGAGAGAATGGGGTTCCTGCCAATCCATCACTGCCTGTAGCTTGGCAGGATCCATGGCCAAACCCTGAGCTGAGATGATGTAGCCCAGGAAAGGCAAGGACTCCTGCTCAAACACACATTTCTCCAATTTGGCATAAAGAGAGTTGGCCCGCAGGAGATCGAAAACTTTGCGAACATCTCTCCGGTGGGAGTCAATGTCTGGAGAGTAAATGAGAATATCGTCCAGATAGACTACTACCGAGGTGGTAAGCATATCCCAGAAGATGTCGTTCACAAAGTCTTGGAAGACGGCTGGAGCGTTACATAGCCCGAAGGGCATCACCAGGTATTCATAGTGCCCGTCTCGGGTGTTAATAGCCGTCTTCCATTCGTCCCCCTCACGGATGCGAATCAGGTTATAGGCTCCCCGCGGATCGAGCTTAGTAAACACTCTCGCTCCCCGTAGCCTATCAAACAGTTCCGATATCAGGGGCAGAGGATACTTGTTCTTAACGGTTATGGCGTTAAGGCCCCTGTAATCGATGCATGGACGTAATTCTCCATTCTTCTTTTGGACAAAGAAGAATCCCGCTCCCGCCGGAGACACCGTCTTCCTAATGAATCCTCTTGCCAGATTCTCCCTGATATACTGAGACATGGCCTCTGTCTCTGGGAGAGATAGGGGATATACTCGACCCCAGGGAGGCTCAGCACCGGGCAAGAGGTCAATAGGACAGTCGTAAGGGCGGTGCGGCGGAAGGGTCTCTGCCGCCTTCTTGGAGAACACGTCTGCGTACTGCTGATATGGCTTGGAAAGCAAGGAGAGATCTGCAGGAACCTCAGAAGTAGCGACCTGTACGCAGTCCCTCAGACACCTACCCTCGCAGGACTTGCTCCAACCGAGGATTTTTCCCGAAGACCACTCTATGTGAGGAGAATGAGATCGTAGCCAGGGAACCCCTAGGAGGACCTGGTCGATCCCTTCGGGCATAACAAGGAGAGACAGCATCTCCTGATGAGGAGACAAAGAGAGTCTCAGTGGAGCCGTCTGGTGGGTGATTTGGGACGGGAGTGTCGCCCCATTCACCACTTTGTTGGTGACTGGTTGAGGTAGTAAGACCAGGGGTATTGCGTGTTGTTGAGCGAAGGCAGATGACATGAAATTGCCCTCCGCCACAGAGTCCACACAAGCTTCCACAATCAGAGTGGAAGATTTAAACTCTAATGCCCCTTTAAACAAGAGCTTGGAGGAGAAAGTCGCGGTGTCTAGTAGGCCCCCTCCCATAACCACTAGACGGGAGCGTTTTCCGAGCACTGTGAGGACTGGTTAGCAAGGTGCCCAGTCTGCCGACAGCGGAAGCAGACTGGAGGTAACCGCGTGGACCTGACCCTGGACCCCGTGCGGGACACCTCCATGGCCTCTGGAGGCTCGGGGGGCTGACCGGGAGGTTCCAGTGGTCTAGCAAAATTTGGAGCCAACTTATATCGTTGGCGGGACTTGGAGCGCTCCAGCCCTCGCTCAGTGAAGCGAATGTCAATTCGGGTAGAGACCGTAATGAGCTCCTTTAAAGTGGTGGGCACCTCCCTGGTGGCCAGGGCCTCTTTGACATGATCAGCCAGGCCTCCCCAGAATACAGGTATGAGAACCTTACCTGGCCACTCCAGCTCCGAGGCCAGAGTTCTGAAGAGGATGGCATACTGGCTGACCAGAGACGCACCCTGGGTTAGAGCCAGCAACTGAAGTGCGGTATAGTGCATGACCGGAGGACCCAGGAACACCTGCTTCAGAGTGACCAGGAAATGGGTGGCACTCTGTACCAGGGGATCCCCGCGCTCCCACAGCGGGGTGGCCCACTCCAGGGCCCTGCTCGACAGGAGGAAGATGATAAATCCCTCCTTGGCCCGCTCAGAGGGAAATCGAGTGGCCAGCAACTCCGGGTGAATGGAGCACTGACTCACGAAACCCCTGCATGAAGCACTATCACCCGAGAATTTCTCAGGCAGCGGGAGGCAGGACAAGGTCGGGGCGGGACTGGCCGTGGAGACACGGGCGACAGCCTCTGTAGCTGCTTGGACGGCGACCGAGGTAACAACCACAGCTGAGGTGGAACGCTCTAGCGCTGCCAACCTACCCTCCAGCTGCTGTATGTACCTATGTAGTCGTTGTTCGACCGCCATTACTAGCCAGACCCTGGAGCTAGGATAATGTTAGGGCTGGCGGAAAGCACCAAATTATAAAGTAGTAGTAGGTGCGTTCGCAGCCCGGGGTCCACCATGCACAGGTGGTACACTGCTGCTAGAAAATGGTGGAAGAATAGAGCGGCGTGAAAACAGTCACACGTGGGTTACGTCACCCAGTGTGAACAGGAGCGGACTCTGTTAATTCACAGAGCCGCACAACCGCTGAACGTGGATGCCGGAGCCTGTTTAGCTCACAGAGCTGCACAACACATGCGTACCAAGGGTAGGGGTTTCATAATGAGTCAGTCACCAGAGACATTCATACGTGCATTCATCACTCACTCCTTATAGTCTGAAAATACAGTCTAACCTAGTGCATGGCCGAGCGGCCATGCGAACCTTTTATAGCCGCGAGCGTCTGGGACCTTCCTGGCTTCTCGGATGGGCCAATCCGAAAAGGAGCAGGACCTGAGCCCGTGACCTTCGATCTCCAATGGGAGATCACTCCACGGGCATGCTCAGTGGCCCGACATGGGGACTTAGTCCCTGGAGTATCTCGCTGGTGAGCAGCATGTATTGCTATTGCTGTGCCAGAGGTGGCAGCAGCAAGCAAACCCACGGAGCTGGTCTGGGCAGAGCACCGGGACTGACAAGTCTGCTGAGCAACCTCCTCTGCGGCTGGAGAGGAATGGGAGACCGCCGGAAGTAAGGCTCGGGATTCCCGCTGTGCAGCAACAGGAACCTGATGCCTAACAGAAAGGACACCATTGTAGGCATTTACTACAGGTCGCCTGTGCAAGCTGAAGATATGAATGAACTCTTTAGGCATCAAATGGCCAAGTTCTCCAAAAAATATGACACAGTTGTCATGGGAGGTCTCAATTATACAAACATTTGTTGGGAATCTCTCTCAGGCAAAACTAACAGGTCACGCAAATTCTAATCCTCTCTTGCTGACAACTTTATCTTCCAAAAGGTAGGGGAAAAAACAAGGGGATCTGTTACCTTGGATCTAATTCTTATAAACAGGGAGGAAATGGTTGAGGAGGTAAGAGTGGCTGGGACCTTGGGATGTAGCGACCATGCTATTTTAGAATTTTGGATAATTAGAGGAGGAAGACCTGTGAAGACTCAGACGTCAAGGTTAAATTTCAGACAGACAGATTTTAAGGGACTCAGAAAGAGAATAGTAGGGATGCAATGACTGGATATCCTTATGGACAAAAATGTCCAGGAACGAAGAGAAATCTTGAAAAATGAGATTCTCCAAGCACAATCGTTAACAATTCCGAAAAGAGGGAAGAAACCAGGATGGATGAACACAGAACTTAAACACATGTTAAAAAGGAAGAAAGAAATGTTTATCAAATCGAAAGAGGGAGGCATATCTAAAGAAGAATATAATGCTGTCTGCAGAACCTGCAGGGCACGAGTCAGATTATCTAAAGCTGACAATGAATTAAGGCTTGCAAGAGACATCAAAAGCAATAAAAAAAGATTTTGGGGATATGTCAAAAGTGAAAGAAAAGTCATAGATGCTATAGGATTTTTACAGGATGAAAATGATGAAATGGTAAGACAGGATGTTGAGAAAGCTGAACTTTTAAATTCCTATTTTGCATCTGTTTTCTCTCAGAAAGGAAATGTAACATCAACTGATCTTCACTGTACTATTAAGGGAATAGAGGAATCCATGATATCTATAGACAGAAAGATAGTGAGGAAACACTTAACTAACCTAAATAAATTCAAGTCTCCAGGTCGAGATGAATTACACCCCAGAGTACTGAAGGAGATAGCAGAAGAAATTTTTGAACCACTCTCCATAATCTTTAAAAATTCTTGGAGAACAGGAGAAGTCCCAGAAGACTGGAGAAGAGCAAATGTTGTTCCTATCTTCAAAAAAGGGAAGAAGGTGGACCCAGGAAACTATAGGCCGGTGAGTCTGACATCTATACCCGAAAAGATCTTTGAACAAATTATTAAACAACATGTACGAAAGTACCTGGATAAGAATGAAGTGATTAAACAGAGTCAGCATGGGTTTGCAACTAATAAGTCATGTCAGACTAACTTAATTTCCTTCTGTGACAGAATCACTGCCTGGGTGGATCAGGGAAATGCTGTAGATATAGTATACCTTGACTTCAGCAAAGCATTTGACAAAGTATCTCACACAATCCTTATTGAAAAAATGACTAAGTATGGAATGGACAAGGCAACTGTTAGGTGGATTCATAACTGGCTTAGTGATCGGACCCAAAGAGTGGTCGTAAATGGCTGCACATCCAGTTGGAAGAATGTCTCAAGTGGGGTACCACAGGGCTCTGTCCTGGGTCCTGTATTGCTCAACATCTTTATCAATGATTTAGTTGAAGGAATTGAGGGTAAACTGATTAAATTTGCTGATGACACAAAGCTAGGAGGGATAGCTAATACTAGAGAAGAGAGAGAGGATTCAAAAATATATAAATAAACTGGATCAGTGGGCAGCAACTAACAGAATGGTTTTTAACAGGGTAAAATGCAAAGTACTACATCTGGGCAATAAAAATGCAAAAGCATATACAGAATGGGAGGAATAGGGCTAAGCAACAGCACATGTGAAAAAGACTTGGGCATACTAATAGATCACAGACTGAACATGAGCCAACAGTGCGCAGCGCTTAGAAACCTGATGTGTACCTTAGTTACCAGCAGGCTGGTGCAGGGAGCTGGTAACCAAGGTACACATCGGGTTTCTAAGTGCCGCGCGCCGCTTAGAAACCCGATGTGTACCTTGGTTACCAGCTCCCTGCACCAGCGCGCTGGTAACAAGGTACACAGTGGGTAAGTGATGTGCGTCGCTTGTTACCCACGTGTCGCTGGTGCTGATCGCTGGTGAAGCTGCCTGTTTGGCAGGTCACCAGCGATCATGTAGCAACACACCAGCGATCCTGACAAGGTGATATCGTTGTCGGGATTGCTGGTGCGTCGCTATGTGTGACGGGGCCCTTAGTTTGTGGGCTTAGTTTTGTTTCACATCATCAGATGAGAGATTTTAGACGGTTAATCCTATGAACGGTGATTGTATTGTGGGTGAATGTGGCCAGTAGTATAATAGTCTCATTGGTGCTGTGAGATTGTTCCTCTTGAAGTAATCTTTCAGATAAGCCAAATCTTATGGTCTCTTTACACAAGCAGAGCATTGGTTCAATGATGAACAATGCGATTGTAACTCACAATAAGCAATGTGTGGGAAGTGTATATAGGATGGGGATCGTGAATGCATGAATTCATAAACAATTGTACAAACATTTCGGTTGATACTGTACAAAGAAAATTTAATCAAATTAGCGATGCAAAAATTATTCAATAAACACAACTATGCACTTGATCCATTGAGCCAACTAGTGCTGCACTATTTATCTGCTTAGAACACGATCAATCCTATTTAGTACTTGAATTCCCACTCCAATTTTTTGATGATCAAATTTTTTAATGAGCGAAATCTCCATGTACATTACACAATTTTTGAAAGTTGAACGAGAATTTTTTTGCTCACCTAAACGATTTCATGCTCGATGAACGAAAGTCTTTGGACACATTGTATAGTCCCTCAACCTATTCACATTACACAATTATCATGAATGATGAGTCTTAACTGTTAATCTGATGGATTGTTGGCCAGTGTATGCAGAGCTTTAGTAAAACACATAGGAATAAAGCTGAGAAGAGCAAAGTAATAGGAGGAAGTGAAGTAGGTCTGGGTTGTAGGATTTTTTTTAATTATGTTAGTAAATTTCTCTCGTACAAATTTTTTATCTATCCATCAATTTATATTGATCATAAAAACAAAAACAAAAAATAATATATAATATAATAATTAAAAATAACCAGGGATGTAGCAAATATACCAAGGGGACAATGAGGAGATAGAAAGGCGAGGTGGGAAGAACCTATACCATGAGGCAGACAGGAGACATTTACCGTACATATGTAAGGCATGTGGTATGAATGAATTCCTTATTTTTTTTTTACTAATTTATAACACTGTACAGTGAAACATACTAAACCTGTACTTTCTAAAGTGATTTCCTGATTATTTTTGTTATTTTAACAAGTTTACAGCAAACAGACAGACATTCCTAATTGACTTATAGGGGAAAGGTTTGGGAGTTGTCTACATCATCAATTGTAAGTAGAGTAATCCTTTGTTATTTGCCTCCAGCTGTGTATTAAAGGTGTTACTTTCATTCAAATCTTATCTCCAATGTTAATAGATGTCTGGGCAGAGTTTGGGTATTGTGGGGACTCTGTGACCAGTTTGAAAACTAAAATCAAATATAACACCAGAATATAAGGCTGAAAAAAGTGATAAAACCCAATTTTCATTGATGAAAGTAGGCAGAACTCCATTGGTAATGGAGAGTAACTACATTGTCAATTGGGTTTTGATTGCAATTGACAGAATATTTTAGCTGATGTTTTACATGATCAAGAGATTAACTGCAATGCTTTATTATGAGATGTTTATTTTCTGTATATAAAATCAGGAATGTAGTAACAATGAGACTGAATACTAGAATTTACATAAACTTGTGTCATGTGTATTTTTATGGTTTCAGAATCAATATTTCTTACCTTTACTGGATTTGTGAATGAGATATGTTTTCTTGAAGTTTTATGGGTGTTTAGAATTGTCAAACAAGTAACATTATTGGACACAGGCAAAGGGTCGTGCACAAAACGGACCAAAATGTTATGATTGATGGGTTTTTTTTGGTCTTTTTTTCTAGTTTACTTTTGCACTCTATAATAAATTGTGTTTTTTCCACAATTAACAGTTATCATACAGTCTGCAACATGTCCATGCCTCATCATTCAATATACCTGTTTATATGAAGTTACTAAACCCTTAAGGACTGGGCAATTTTTTGTTTTTATACTTTTCATCTCTTCTCCTTTTTCTGAGAGAAATAACTTTTTTATTTTTTTGTCACCATTGCCATATGAGGGCTTGTTTTTTGCGGCACGAGTTGTACTTTTGAATGATACCATTCATTTTATCATATGACTAGCTGAAGAGCCCGGCGTTGCCCGGGCATAGTAACTTACTGTGGTTAGTTATAACAAATTATAATGATTATCCTCCATCCCATAGTCCCGTGCCCATATACCCATCATACATATCCTTCATCCCATAGTCCCGTGCCCATATACCCATCATACATACCCTGCATCCCATAGTCCAGTGCCCATATACCCATCACACATCTTCCATCCCATAGTCCCGTGCCCATATACCCATCATACATATCCTCCATCCCATAGTCGAGTGCCCATATACCCATCACACATCCTCCGTCGCATAGCTCCGTGCCCATATACCCATCATACATATCCTCCATCCCATAGTCCAATGCCCATATATCCATCACACATCCTCCATCCCATAGTTTCGTGCCCATATACCCATCATACATATCCTCCATCTCATAGTCCCATGCCCATATACCCATCATACATCCTCTATCGTATAGTCCAGTGCCCATATACTCATCATACAATAATGTATGTAAAGCGCTGTGGAATTAATGGCACTATATAAGTGAGTAAAATAAATAAGTACAATTCCTCCATCCCATAGTCCCGTGCCCATATACCCATCATACATATCCTCCATCCCATAGTCCCGTGCCCATATACCCATCACACGTCCTCCATCCCATAGTGCCGTGCCCATATACCCATCACACATACTCCATCCCATAGTCCAGTGTCCATATACCCATCACACATCATCCCATGGTCCAGTACCCATATACCCATCACACATAATCCCATAAGTATATGCGCACTGGACTATGGGATAGAGTATGTGTGATGGGTATATGGATACCCATCACACATACTCTATCCCATAGTCCAGTGCGCATATACCCATCACACATATCCTCCATCCCATAGCCCCATGCCCATATACCCATCACGCATCCTCTATCCCATAGTCCCTTGCCCATATACCCATCACACATCCTCCATCCCATAGACTAGTGCCCATATACCCATCACACATCCTCTATCCCATAATCCATTGCCCATATACCCATCACACATCCTCAATCCCATAGTCCAGTGCCCATATATCATCATTCATATCCTCCATACCATAGTCCTGTGCCCATATACTCATCACACAACCTCTATCCAATAGTCCAGTGCCCATATACCCATCACACATCCTCCATCCCATAGTCCAGTGCCCATATATCATCATTCATATCCTCCATACCATAGTGCTGTGCCCATATATCCATCATACATTTCCTCCATCCCATAGTCCCTTGCCCATATACCCATCACACATTCTCTATCCCATAGTCCCAGTCCCATATACGCATCACACATCATAGAGATCCAATAGTCCAGTGACCATATACCCATCACACATGCTCTATCCCATAGTCCAGTGCCCATATACCCATAATACATATCATCCATCCCATAGTCCCATGCCCATATACCCATCATACATATCCTCCATCCCATAGTCCCATGCCCATATACCCATCAAACATCCTCCATCCCATAGTCCTATGCCCATATACCCATCACATCCTCTATCCCACAGTCAAGTGCCCATATACCCATCACACATCCTCTAGCCCATAGTCCAGTGCCCATATACCCATCACACATCACCTCCATCCCATAGTCCCATGTCCATATACCCATCACACATCCTCTATCCCATAGTCCCTTGCCCATATACCCATCACACATCCTCCATCCCATAGTCTAGTGCCCATATACCCATCACACATCCTTTATCCCATAATCCAATGCCCATATACCCATCATATATATCCTCCTTCCCATAGTCCCTTGCTCATATACCCATCACACATTCTCTATCCCATAGTCCCAGTCCCATATACCCATCACACATCATAGAGATCCCACAGTTCAGTGCCCATATACCCATCACACATGCTCTATCCCATAGTCCAGTGCCCATATACCCATCATACATATCCTCCATCCCATAGTCCCATGCCCATATACCCATCAAATATCCTCCATCCCATAGTCCCATGACCATATACCCATCACATCCTCTAATCCCATAGTCCAGTGCCCATATACCCATCACACATCCTCCATCCATTAGTCCCGAGCCAGGTGGCGCTGAGCAGGAAGTTCCTGGAGATGTGCTGTTATGCAACCTTGCAATGTGGCTCTGTGTGCAGCTCTGTGTGCGGCCGCTGATAATGCGATTTTCTACGCCGGTAATAATAGAGACTGGCAGTAATAGAGGAGGGGTAATTAATTTCTGTCATGTGTTCTCTGCTCCATTCTGGGCTTTCTGGGGGGCAGACAATGGCTGGGAGCTTATGTTCCCGGGGATGCTAGATTTCTCCCACCCGGTCAGTGTCTGCTGAGGTGTTGTGGAGTGGGAAAACTGTTGCTCATAACAACCAATTACAGCTCAGCTTTCATCTTTTAAACAGCTCTGGTGAAATGAAAGCTGCTTAGTGATTGTTTGCTATGGGTAACACAGGCAATGTAACCTCTTTTGGTCAAAAATATGTGCCTATGAAATATATACAGTATATTAGATATTTATTATATATATATTTTATATTAGATATTTATTATACGGTGCTTTGCATGTAGACTGAGTATGGTTATTTGGAGTGGGCATGGCTTGATACACACACATACACACATACACTCTATATATATATATATATATATATACTTGAAAGCAAGAAAAAAATTCCAAGTGTGGTATAATAGCAATAATGCACAATTCAACAATTTTTTTTTATTTTTACTTACAGCATTCATACTGACCGGTCAGTTTGATTCTCCAGGTCAAAACAATTATGCAGGTATCAAACATGCATAGTTTTTGTTTTAAGCGGTTAAAAAAAAAAAAATTAAAACAGTAATTTGTAAAGAAAATTACTTTTGCTTGTGACGCCACTTTCCAAGAGCTGTAGCGTTTTAATTTTTTGAGATATGGAGCTTTATGAGGGCTTGGATACAATGTTTCAATAGCCTGCTATTATATTTTTTGTGTTGTTGTGACAACTAAAAACACACAATTCTGGCATATTGATTTTTTCCCTCAGATTAATTTATTTAATATTTTCATATATTGAACTTTTTTACGAACGTTGCCATACCATATGTGTATTTTTTTATTTCTTAATTTTTAATGGGGAAAAGGGGAGTGATTGAACTTTTATATATATATTTTAAAAACATTTGTTTTTATTTCTTACTGTACTTCTTAAGCCCCCTCACACACAGCGAGATCACTAGCGAGATCGCTGCTGCGTCACAAGTTTTGTGACACATATCAGCGACCGGCCCCCCCGCCGGGTATCGCTGCTCGTCCTGGAATAGCCTGGACATTTTTTTTTTGATCGTTGGTCTCCCGCTGGCCAGCACGCATCGCTGCATGTGGCAGGCGGGAGACCAGCGATCAGCGAACTGGACGCTGGTTTCCAATGTAAACGCGGGTATCTAAGGGTGTGCATCACTTAATTACCCGCTGTGTACCTTAGATACCAGCACGGTGGTGCAGGGAGCTGGTATCTAAGGTAAACAGCGGGTTTCTAAGCGCAGCGCGGCGCTTAGAATCCCGCTGTTTACCTTGGTAACCAGCTCCCTGCACCACCGCGCTGGTATCTAAGGTACACAGCGGGTAACTAAGCGACGTGCGCGCTTGTTACCCACGTCGTCCCTGTCCTGATCGCTGTTTGGCAGCTCACCAGCGATCATGTAGCGACACACCAGCGATCCTGACAAGGTCATATCGTTGTCGGGATCGCTGGTGCGTCGCTATGTATGACACGGGCCTTTAGCCCCCTTAGGGGATTTGAACCTGCAATCATCTATCTGATCTCTTGTAGTATGGAAAGATGAGGGCTCGGCGTGCGACCTTGCATCAGAGGCAGGGAGGCAATAGATGAATGACAAAATGCGTCATATGTCATCAAGGGGTAAATTTGAAGATGCATTGCAGATAGTATTGTAACTCCAAGCAATCTCCCTGGATCTGGGAAGGGATGAAATAGTGGCCATTGGCCATCGCGATTGGTGAAGTTTCAGCTTCACTGTATGCTCTCACCCTACATTGCCCATAGCAAACTAATGTAATTACAGCGATATATTGGAGCCATCATGAGGGTTTCATACGATTGATTGATTGTTCATGCAATTGTTCATACAATCGCCTATCATTATTGTAATCAGCACATCCCCTGTGTACATGAGGGGGCGTACTACCCATAAATGATTTTTTACAACCCATAAATGATATTTTTTTTTCTGTAAACCTAAAAAATGGGTTCAACAACATGTGAGAATCTTACAATTTGCCACTGATCACTTTACAACCAATCCTTTTGGCAATCATTTCCTTGTCCAAAGGGCCTTTGCAATCAAATAATACAGAAACAAGTGTTTCTAATGCTTTAGAAGGAAGAAACAACGAACTGGAGATTGCATTACTGTTTAGCAATTCTTTTTAAAGGGAAACTTGTACCTAATATGCATTTCTAGAGACCAGGCTGAACCTTTTGTCATTTAGCATTTTCATATGATTTAGAGAAGACTGAATAACAAATGGCTGTGTTACAATAGCTGGATCTGAAGCCAAATAATGCAATCACTGTAGAAAAATGACCCCACACCCAAATCTTATACATTGATAGGCTAAGAAAAATGTATAAAACTAAACATGAGATTTCAAGCCAAAAGCTGCGCTGATGTTATTACTGAACGGATGAAATATTAATGATCCTGAGTGCCTTTAATTCAGCGCTGATCTCAGCATTTGAGACATTTCAGATCTAAAGCTGAAAGATTATTCTTGTAGCTATCAGTTTCTTTGGTTACATCCTATGAGCCTTCAGTTATCAGAAATAGTGATTATGTCATAAACTGATTCACTTATGGCTCAATCGTCTTTCAGCCTCTGCAGCAGTATGTTTCCTGTAAAACCATCACACTCAGTGCTCTCCCCACATATCTTTCTTGTCTCTATATAGCCACATGTGAACTGCTCTGTATTTACACACATCTGAAAAACAAAATCTATATAGAACCTAGGAAAGACACAAAAGCAGTCTAGGGTATGCCTATAAAAAAGGCATAGGACATAAAGGGAGGTCAAGCACAGAAATGCTAACATGGATCACATAAAGAAAAATGTGCAAAACACAACCATATTATGAAGAATTTAAAATCAAACAGTTTATTGTTTATCAGAAAAAATAATAAAAATAATACATAATATATAAACGAAATATATTGACCAGCTGAAACCAAAGCAGCGGTGCACAGAAACAAACAATGCCTAGAGGATGTAGAGGTAAAAGTAATGCCACTATATAGAAGTACAGTACAGAGGACAATAATATAAAACTAGAGATGGAACATTAGTGTTGGTACAGAAACAAATATGATACAAAGTGTATTAATACCAACAGCAAGGCTGCAGGATAGAATATGATTACCAGTCCTTAAATGTATAAGTTGGCAGCAGGAGATAAAAAAAAGTGCATGTGCAACACAGAGGTAAAGAGAAATAAATAGTAATTACCCAAGCATGTGTCTGTGCAGCTCAGCGAGGTCCCCAAATTTGGTCGTGTTTTGCACATTTTTCTTTAGCGATATTATTGGTATTTTGGCTGCTCATCAGTTGGCTATTGATGACTAACCATTGTTTATTCATTTGCAAGTGTACAATGAACTTTGTCTCTTTGTCTGGAAGATTTGCAAAAGAATGTGATGTTTAAGTTGTAAAGTAGAATGAAAGGGGTTGACACCTTTGTCTTACACCCACTGTATCAAGATGTACATTATCTCCCAGGTCAAGAAAGAAAATGTGACTATACACCACCCCAGGGATTATTGACTGTCCAAATCTCATCATCAGACCCATGAAAGCTGCAGCGCCTCCAGCTGACCACATATTCCACATAACTGGCTTTTGCTGGGTTTAGACATGGCGACCGCAGCCAATATTCTATCTCTGCATACAAACAAGCTGATCGCCGGAAGTTTAATAACTTGTTTAGATAAAATGGCTAGTATTCTATGAGCAGAGAATGTTCGCCAATGCGATCGCACTGCGCACCAAGATTATCATTGTCCTTGGCTGTAACACATCACGTGTTTCTTTGGGCCATTGTGCTGAAGCAAACTATGATTTTTAAGTTGACTAAAAATTATTTCACCCATTTTTGTTCTTTCTGTGGGGTCACTGCCGACCCATTTAGATGGCCTGGAAGACTGGAATGAGTTTTCCTAGGAACGATGATTCCCCAGCTATCAGTCAATCTAAAACCAATATTCCTCAAGGCTTAACTTGGTTCTCCTCAGTCTTAAACGGAAAGTCTTAAAGAACAGAGCAAAGTACTGTAATGTGCATGCGTTCTTATGACCTTTCTCAACACATGTGCAGTACAGTACTGCTCTGCCCTCGAAAGGGCAGAAAGAAGTGCGCCTGCGCAGAAGCTCGAAGGGGGACACTGTGTGGATGACGTAGGACGCCAACCACATGAAGCACAGAAGAACAGCATCGATTTAGATGAAGGAATTGAGGGTAAACTGATTAAATTTACTGATGACACAAAGCTAGGAGGGATAGCTAATACTAGAGAAGAGAGAGAGAGGATTCAAAAAGATATAAATAAACTGGAGAAGTGGGCAGCAACTAACAGAATGGTTTTTAACAGGGAAAAATGCAAAGTACTACATCTGGGCAATAAAAATGAAAAAAGCATATACAGAATGGGAGGAATAGGCCTAAGCAACAGCACATGTGAAAAAGACTTGGGTATACTAATAGATCACAAACTGAATATGAGTCAACAGTGTGATGCAGCAGCAAAAAAAGCAAATGCAATTCTAGGATGTATTAACAGAAGCATACAGTCTAGATCACGTGAAGTCATTATTTCCCTCTACTCCTCTTTGGTCAGACCTCATCTGGAATATTGTGTCCAGTTTTGGGCACCACATTTTAAAAAAGACATCAACAAACTGGAGCAAGTTCAGAAAAGAGCAACCAGAATGGTGACCGGTCTGCAAACCCTGTCTTATGAGGAAAGGTTGCAGGATTTGGGATTGTTTAGTTTGCAAAAGAGAAGACTGAGAGGAGACTTAATAGCTGTCTACAAATATCTCAAGGGCTGTCACATTGTAGAAGGATCATCTTTATTCTCATTTGCACAAGGAAAGACTAGAAGCAATGGGATGAAACTGAATGGGAGGAGACACAGATTAGATATTAGAAAAAACTTTTTGACAGTTAGAGTGATCAATGAGTGGAACAAGCTGCCACGAGAAGTGGTGAGTTCTCCTTCAATGGATGTCTTCAAACAGAGGCTGGACAAACATCTGACTGGGATGATTTAGCGAATCCTGCTTTGAGCAGGGGGTTGGACCAGATGGCCCAGGAGGTCCCTTCCAACTCTACGATTCTATGATTCTATGAAGAGAGGAGGCTGTGGACCAAGACCACAGACAGCCATTGGACCAGACCGCCCCATAGGTGAGTATAACAAAAGGTCTTTTTATTGCCTTGCAGGGCAAATTGGAGTTATATGTACAGCATTATAGAATGTAATCACATACAGTCAAAAGGTAGTGGCCGTAGGTTACATCGGAATAAAATGGCGATAGGTTCCCTTTAAAGCTCTGTAATAGGATCACCACTTATCATGTGCTATTTAACTATAAGGCTGCCCATACACATTAGCTGGCTGTTGGATGAACAATACTTTGGACGATTGTTCAGCCAACATCAATTTTAGCAAAACCAACAACTGGCACGTTGACCGGCAGCTTATATCAGGGAGAACAATGTGATCGGCAGTCTGAAATTGCACATGGTCGATCGTCATCTCTATGGCGCACCCATACACAAGATGATTGGGGGGGCCTTAAGTGTCTTATGTAAAAGGGGTGATGCGGACCTCCTACCCCAAGTCCATGAAGTTGGCCATATAGTAGATTTCTAATTGCCAAGGGAAAAAGTGAAAGGGAAGGAAAAACATTATTAGAAAATATTATAGTCAGTTTTTCCTTGTAATTTGCCAAATACATTTTATATACTGTATGTAAGATGAAACATCTCATATATTTATTAGACATTAATATTAATAGAGGACACAGATCTTGTGTCCACTGATTACAGATTAGTTAACGGCTGAGAGACTGTAACTCATTAACATGGTACTGAGTGGTGTAGATGGTATGGGGTGACATGCTCCGGATTTTATCAAATATCTCTTCATTTAAAATAAAAAAACATTGTAAAGAATGTGAGATTAAAAGACATAGCCGGACAGCAAGATGGATAGTGAGCATATAGATACCAATAATCAAGTAGCAAATAAACTGTAGCATATTTTTTAACGTTGTTGAAGGGTGGTTGGGACGTTGGAAACTTTGACCATTGAGGAGCGTCTGCATTATCGTTAGCAGATGCAGGATGATGTCTTGCATCTTATTCCTGGGGAAACTATTAATGATGTAATTATAAACTATAGATATAAAGAGCAGAATTTGCAGATATTATGGAGAACTGATTGATATCAGGTTGCTATAGAGATGGATGTACTTGATTGTGGTGTGATCTCAAAGAATTTATCTAGATTGTGAGCCCCATCGGGGACAGTGATGATAATGTGTGCAAACTATAAAGCGCTGCGGAATATGTTAGCGCTATATAAAAATAAAGATTATTATTATAATTTGTTTTCAGGACTTCAGTATGAGGTTATCTGGGTGGACCATGGTGTAGATGCAGGGAGGTGGTCATCTGACGGGTTTGGACAGCAGCGTTAGCAGTTTGGTGAGTTGAGTACAAAAATATAGAGCAAATAATTTTTTTCATTGATTTTTGTATCGTTCTGCAATCTAGACAAACGTATGCAATGAGACTACAGAAGCTAACAGTGGTCTAAAATAGTGAGATCCAAGTTTCATGTAGAAGACATTATGATCAAGTTTTATTATATTTTGCGGTGGGCAAACCAGATTTATATTTGAGTAAAAGTTAAGTCTGGACAGACTGGAAGGTTTTTTTTTGTTATCCTTGGGGTTTATCCAGTACATACATATTGATAAACCTATCCATTAGATAGATAGGATAGGACAGACACCCCACTGACCAGCTTATCTCAGCGTCAGCAATGTACAGAGTGGAACATTGAAGCACTCTACATTGATTTGTATTGGGCAACTATTAGGGTGTACTCTGTCGGGATGCGAGGTGCTGGTGTAATGGGTCAAGTGACCCCTGTTCAAAGGAAGTCAAAATGCACCGCACACTCTTGGTTGGGTTCAAGTTATGTAAGATAATTTTATTAAAGTCCGTGAACAAGAAGGGGACAAGGGGGAGGGTGAAGTAACAATGCAAAGCGACTATAGTATATTATAAACGTTTCAACCCATCCCGGGCCTTACTCATTGCGCCGCTGTAAAAGAAAAGACAATGCATGAGAGTGTTGTTCACACACAAAAAAATACAAGTACTTCTCACTAAATTCGAGTGAGCCATAATCATCAACATTATCAGAAATAAACACGTGAAATAGATCACTCTGCTTGCAATGACTCTAGATAATATATGAGTTTCACTTTTTGTATTGAAAAACTGAATTAAATTAACTTTTTGATGATATTCTAATTTAGTCAGAAGAACCTGTATATACATAAAGCAAAAAGTGATCAGATTTATGAATAACACATAAATGTCCCAGATGCTATGCACATCACGATAGAAACAACAAGAACCATTTGAGTAATACATAATAATAGATAAATAAAGAAAAATTAAGTATGTACATATAAAAAAATATGAAAAATTGTAAAAATTGTTAGGTAACAACTAAAGCCCAACCGGAGGATATACAAATCTCAAGGGTACAGGTAGAGACAGAGTGGTGTCTAGGAAGGTGTTTACCTGGTTATAGCTAGACAGTGTTTGATCAATAATTTTAATAGAAGAGGAGAGTCTCCAGGTCAGAATCGCATAGAGAGAATGCTGTGGAAAAGAGGGTGGTTAAAAATTAAAAAGATGGCATTGGGTTAAAAAATGGGCATCCCTTGAATAGAGCAGACTACCTGTATAGTCGTCAGCGCAAAATATTGGGTAGAGTGTGCTGTGGAAACAAAATCAGTATTTACACAATAGGCATGGGGGAGTGGGGATAGCTCAAGGGCTATGATGGAGCAGACGCTCATTTACTTTATTGTGGCGTTGTGCTGGTGGCGCTCCCACGCCTTGATACTGCTGCTGCCGTGGCTGTAGAGTGGACTAATGGAGTTTTAAATATTGGAGCTAATTGCCAAACAGGAAGTGCATCTTCAGGTGCCAGATCGGAAGTGTGTCATCGGGTGCTGGATCGGAAGTGTGTCATTTGATGCTGGACTGGAAGTGGCACAGCACAAGGGAGATACGTGTGTGTATATGCCTGTGTGGGAGGTTGCCATGGAAGCGCTGATGCTTCCAGGGATACATAAGCCCTGCGCGAGTGTAGCAAAGTGACCATTTCTGGAGCAATATTAGTGAGTTGTGGTCTTATATATTGGGGTCATAATGTTATGGTACTTGTATGGTTATTAATTAGTGTTACAAACAGCGCATCTCTCTCTCTCTAGAGGACCCGTCCTGTCCTGCAGTACACAGTCAGCACTCGGGCACTGTGTAATTCTTACTACACCAAAGAGAAAAAGAGGACGGCACCGCTAACACAGCTGTAATACCACAAGCACTTGCATACTCCTATCCTCACTCTCCCAGCCATGATGTTTTATCAGTTGCCAATAAAGAGTCGTTTTTGCTGCGGATCAGCAGCGGATTTGGTCCTGCGGATACGTAGCAGTTTCCATGCGGCTTACAGTACCATGTAAACTTATGGAAAACCAAATCCACTGTCCACATGCTGCGGAAATTTCCACACAGATTCGCAGCGGTTTATTTTCCGCAGCATGTCACTTCTTTTTTGTGGAACCGCAGCTGCATTCTACGTTCTGGGTCTCTCTCTCTCCTCTCACTCTCTCCTCTTTTTTTCTCTCTCTCTCTCTCTTCCAAAACGATCAAATCCGCTGAACAAAAACTAGGAAATCGCAGGAATATTTCACCCTGCGGTTTCTGGCAGGAGCTGCAGTTTCTCTGCGGAAAATGCCGCAGCAAAAACCGCAACGTGTGCACACACCCTAAGGGGCACTTTGTGACGTGTTTAGTAGTAAAGGACTATTATAGCAAGTATGGATTGTTCATAGCAGAACTCCCCTTTAATATCTGTAAAAGACTTTAGATGTCTGTGTACAGAAATATTGATTTTAAAATTACAAGAAAACAAAGTTTTACTCAAATTTCCTCAATTATTTTCAATGTTAACTCTCCAGTATCAATGCATTGTGTGTTAGTAACATCACCACCATCATATTATGTTTCTTTGCTGCATTTGCCAAGTTTGCAGGCAGCCAGTCCAGGGCTAAATGTTTTTTTTATTATTATTATTATTATTATTATTATTATTATTATTATTATTATTCAAGGTTTAACCCTAACTTGAAAGGGAGTAATATGTCTGGGTTGTTTTATTACTTCACTCTGGATGCACAATTGGAGCAGTTTTCCAGGAGAGGGCAGCACATCCAAAGGCCAGGAGGATGAGAGGAGAGATGATCGAGTATTTGGAAATTGAGAACACACAAAGCTAGAAATATATTCTCTTATTTATCTGTTTACTGTTTTTTTTTTGTTTTGTTTTTTTAACTTGATGGTTTTTGTCTTATATTTACCGTAACAGAAAAAATTGGATGTTGCACTTATCAGTTCATCATCAGCCAAACATGATTGTGGCGTTACGTGACTAGCAAAATCCTTGTATAGAACTATAAAGATGACAACTCAAGTAGGTGGTGTTATAAAATAAAATTAAGCAGTCCATCTAAATAGAGAAAATGAGTACTGGACCCTGCAACACCAGCTGTGATGAGAAGACCACATAAAACTCTTATTCTCTTTGATGAAATTTTTAAAAATGTATAAAATATATGACGCCCTGGATACTTAAAGGGCTTATCCAGGTTTTATTTTTTTTTACTATGTGCTTAAAAACAAACAGGCAGCTTGATGCTAAAAGAGGCACCTACCTGCCTGTTGTACCTGTCGCCAGGCTCAGAGAGGTCACTGACCGCTCCTGCCTACGATTTAGCTGCTCCAAGTCAACAGATCCGCTCTTCTCCTCCCGGTCCTGTGCTGCTGTGTAGAAGGGATGTGACTGTTGGCGTCATGCTGACTTCCCGCTGAATGCCAAGAGTTGTGGTCTGTGCCCGCTCCGTACCGGCAGAGATTGGCACTGGGCACAGCTACCTGCCTGTTCATGCTTTAACATAACATAGTGATAAAGTCTCCCTTCAACCTTAAATACGATAAGTCCATCTAGTTCAACAGAGAGCCTAACATGTTGATCCAGAGGAAGGCAAAAAACCCATGTGGCAAACACTAAGCTCCACATTGGAGAAAAAAATTCCTTCCCGACTCCACATACGGCAATCAGACTAGTTCCCTGGATCAAAGCCCTATGAAGGAATCTAGTGAATATGTAAGCAGTTTGCCCGATGCAGTGACAGGAGGCAGAGCAAGGGTTAACAATTTTAATTAATCAGGAGTTAACTCCTCGCAGGGAGATAAATTGTAAAACTAGGGAATTAACAGTTCAGGTGAAAATAATATGCAGAGTTAATGAGCAAGATAACAGCAGTTCTTTTGTGCAATTATCATATCAGAAGTTTCTCTGACTGTAGATGCTACTCGAAAGGCAGTAGCTCCAACAACGGCTGGCGCGATGCTTGTCCAAGGAGGTCCTGCTGGTAACGGTGGTCTGTCTTCTGGCGGCAGTGGTTGGTGTCCGGTACCTTCCACTGGGCCCCTAGTCCCTTAGTGGCTGCAGCCAATGTAGGCAAGGCTGCAATACTGTCAGGGTCCTGGTCGAACGGTGTGGCAACGTCCTGCAATGTGGGCAACAGCAAACAGTCCTGCACCCTGCCCTGGCTCTTAAGCTTACGTGCGGTGCTCAGCTGAACAGGGCTCCTGGCTCTCCCTGTCACTGTGGCAGGCTCCAGCAGTGTCCTGGCATATGGCCGACCCCGTTTGGTCTCAACCCGGAGCATACTGCGCACACATCTTGCCCCTCTCTCGGCTGGCGGGATACTCCCCGACGCTGGGCGCGCTTTCCCTTTTAACCGCGCCCCCAGCTTCTGGGTTAGAGCACCTGTTTGGGCCTTTCTGCATTCATTGACATCATATGGCAGAGAGTTCCATAGTCTCACTGCTCTTACAGTAAAGAATCTGCGTCTGTGAGTATGCTTAAACCTTCTTTCCTCCAGACGTAGAGGATGCCCCCTTGTCCCCGTCACAGGTCTAAAGGCCCTTTTACATTTAGCGATGCACCAGCGATCCGACCAGCGATCCGACCCGGTCAGGATCGCTGGTGCATCGCTAAATGATCGCTAGTGAGCTTTCATACAGAAAGACCTCACAGCGATGCAGCAGCGACGCAGCGCACGATACTTACCATTCACACACAGCGATCCTGACGTCCTCCCGCCCGCCTCCACACGTCGCTCGTCGTCACAGCAGGAAGTCTCAGCAGGAAGCGCCCGACGAGAAATGGAGCCGGACATTCTCGCGCGATCAGCGATGGACAGCGGGGGAGCCGGTCGCTGGTAAGTATCACACATAGCGATATCGCTAGCAATATCGCTATAACGTCACAAAACCAGTGACGTTTTAGCGATATTGCTAGCGATATCGCTTAGTGTAAAACCCCCTTAAGAGTAATTAGAAAGGTCTTTGTACTGTCCCCGCATATATTTATACATTGTAATAAGATCACCCCTAAGCCTTCGATTTTCCAAACTAAATAACCCCAAGTGTAATAACTAGAGTTGAGCGACTTTGGTCCATACACTCAATGCCGACTTTTATTCCCCATTGACTTGCATTGGGGTCGGGTTTCGGACGAAACTCCGACTTTTTTTGCTCTAGTCGGACCAGTTTCATCTGAAACAAATTTTGTTTCATGAAACTCGATCCAACCAAAGTCGCTCAACTCTAGTAATAACCTATCTTGGTATTGCAGACCCCTTTGGCACATTATAAAAACAAAGTCCCGGTTATCCCCTCTAACTGCTGTGATTAAATAACGACTTTTAGGATCGCTGCACCTCATAGCTGGCACTGCAGTTACTGTCCTTTTCTTCTCTGAAAAAAGTTATTTACATATCTATATGGCAGGGGTTATTGAAGGGAATCTGTCAAAATGATTCCTCCCAAAACCGTTTACATGGTCAGGTTTCTCTCTGAAAGATACTGTGATCCCCACTGTAACTTGTACAATCTGACTGAAAAATGTTTTAATTCGAATGCAAACAAGGCTCAAGTGCTCTGGGAGTATCAAAGCACTTCCCAAGTCTCTGCTCACCTGGCTCTGTTCCCTGTTCAGCCTCGCCTTCATCTGCTTTACCGGCAGCTCACTGGTTGGCAACACATTGTAAGTAAAGGTGTGGATGACGTTATCCTTCAGAGAACAGCGTGACCATGCAAACCATTTTTGGGGTGCGGTTCGTGCTGACAGATTCCCTTAAAGCTGCTCTTCCCCCAGTATAGAGAAACCAAACCTCCTGGAAGGACTCATGGAGGTAAAGAAATATCTGTTTATGAGAACAACAGACAGGAACAAGATTCTTGTGAATTGGAAATCATCGAGCAAAAGTCCTGGGATTCCCCTAGAGGTGGATGTGTGTGTGATATTAAGGCTGATCTCAGAATGATGGTAATAATAACAATACAATAAACTCTATCTATCTATCTACCGTATCTATTGTAAGGTAGCGCTCATTGAGTGCGTTGGGGAACTCTCACTTGGCTGCGATATTGATGCACACCGGAACACTTTCACTTAAAACAGTCCAATGCAGTTTATTGTGCCATCATAAACCGCACTGTAAGCCATGTTATACTTCACAGGCTCACACATAGTCCATAACATTGCATAGTACACGGCTTGGATACGCTGTCACTAGACACGCTGGACCTCTTTGTCCAGTTACTGTGGGTGACCGCACGCCGTACACTTCATTAATGTCCATAGAATATAACAGGCACCAACAGTTATATCCCCATGTCCGGGGTTACCTCGCAGGAGCTCCAGCTCCAGATGCGAACTCTTTGTCAGTCCTCTCTTTCTTCCGGGGAAGCGGCCGCACTGGGCTCACCGATCCGGACAGTGCCTTATTCACTAGGCCGCCCCATGGTTCCAGAACCACAGACGGGCAGTGGCTTCCCCAAACGCAGGCCGTCACAGACTCTGTTCACACACGGGGCCGGGCCGGGTGCTGTTCAGGGATCCGACCCTACTCCTTGGGTCTCCCAACACACCGGCCTCACCAGGTCCAGGGCCTCAGCGGATGCTATTCAGGACATCCGTCCCCTTCTGATACCATCCAACACTCACGCTAAACCGGGTGCTATTCAGGGATCCGTCCCTACTCCCAGGGACTCCCAACACACCGGCCTCACCAGGTCCAAGGTCGCAGCAGGTGCTATTCAGGAAGGCAGCACACCTTCCAACACCTAGACCCTGAACCATTCAGGTACACACTCTCTCCCCTCATGTGACCTACCTCAGGCACATTATATGGTACATAGCCACACCCACAGGTGATCACAAGGCTATGACCTCATTCCAGGTCCTTTTCAGACACCCTACCATACACACACACACACACACACACACACATATACTTTGGGCATTCAGACACATGCCACTGGGGGAGTTTGTAGGTGACTGGTCCTACCCATCTCACCAAGCCACCTGAAAGCTTTCCCTGATACATAGTGACAAACACTCAGCATTACTTCTGCTGATCAACACGTTTCAGCTTCGATCCCAGGGCCACCCACCCTGGGATGCATAACAGTCATTTACCATCCTTTCTCCATCACAATAATGGAGATGCCTGTGTGCATGAGCCAGACAGCACCCCCTAGCTGTCACAGCGGTTACTGCATCACTCTATTATTTATCTATCTATTTATCTATTATCTATTTATTTTCTAGCTATCTATTATCTATGTATTTATTATCTATGTATTTATTATCTATTATCTATCTATTTATTATCTATCTATCATCTATCTATTATCTATCTATCTATTATCTATCTATTATCTATTTTTTATCTATTTATTATCTATCCATCTATTTATTATCTATCTATTATCTATTTATCATCTATTTATTATCTATCTATTATTTATCCAGGGGCGGACCTACCACCCTTGCAGATGGTTCATTGAAGGGGCGGGGCCCCCCAGCCTCCTGCACCACATGCCATGTGGAGCGCAGGAGGAGAGGAGAGCAGCACTGAAGTGTTGGAGGACCTGTGGTGACGTCATCATCATTTGATCAGGGGGCAGAGCTGATCTCAGGCCTTCACCATTGATCAGCTCTGCCCCCTGATCACATGACGATGATATCACCACAGGTCCTTTAGCAATAGTTGAGCTCACACAGGAGCTGCATCTTCCAGCAGGAGCTGGCCAGGTAAGAATTTTTTTTAAATTTAATTATTATGTTTCCCTGCAGGACAGAGACACATGGACCAGGGTAGATTGGAGACAGGGGGGAGGCAAGATGGAGACGGGCAGGATTGGAGACGGGGGCAGGATTGGAGACATTGGGGTCAGGATGGATACAGGGCAGGATGGAGATGGGGCAGAATTGGAGATGGGGCAGGACTGGAGGCAGGGCCAGGATGGAGATGGGGGCAGGATTGGAGGCGGGGCATGATTGGAGACATTGGGGGCAGGATGGAGATGGGGGCAGGATGGAGACATTGGGGGCAGGATGGAGACATTGGGGTCAGGATGGAGACATTGGTATTATGAGCTCATTTTCTCGTTCACCTTTGATGTCCGATGAACTCCCTCTGCTGGTGAAAGGAGGTGGTAAAACTGATTTGGATGGGACAGACCTGTCACCTGAACAGGTGGATTGCGATTGGACATCCGGAATCTCTGAGTGGATATAAGGCAGCCAACGCCCTGTAGGGTTGCAGGTGATTTCTCTGCTCTGAGCTCTGGCCTCCAGTTCAGTTCCTGTCTTCTAAAGCTAAGTTTTTGCTCTGTTATTGTTCCATGAGATTTTGTCTGATTTGCTTAGTTTTGTGTTCAGCTAGCCCCGGCTGGGGCTTTGCTGAATTTCCATTTTTGTCCCTGATCGGTTAATTCTCTTTTGCTCTGTCTTCAGAATATATCAGAGTGCTGATATAGGGATTTTGAAGTCTAGTGACTTCAGGGCCGTTTTTCCTATCAGACGTGTTGGGACATTTTTGGTAGGGTTTTTGCAGATTGCAGCCAGCATCTTTTCTGTCCTTTCCTATCTAGTTAGTTGGGCCCCATCATTTGCTCTGCCTGTCTTTCTGTCTGTGTTTGTGTTTTCATCTGTTTTCACCGTCAATACATGTGGGGGGCTGTCTATTGCTTTGGGGTCTGCTCTGGGGCAGTTTAGATTTCCCCTTTCTTTCTTTAGGCTTATTTAGTTCTCCGGCTGTGACGAGGCATCTAGGACCACTGTAGGAACGCTCCATGGCTACTGTTAGTTGTTGTGAATAGGATCAGTGGTCTGCAATCCGCTAGCTACCAACCTCTCCGGTTTTCTGGACTTAGCTTGTATTTTTGTTTTTTCCTCCTCCGGTGACTCATTCATAACAGAATCACCAGCCATGCCGCAGATTCTAGGGTACTCAATAGCAGGAAAGAATTGTAAAAAAAAAAAAAAAAAAGTGTCAGAATTTTTTTCTTTTATGTATATTTTTTCCTCTTTTTCTCTGGGGCCGTAGGAAGAAATTTTTTTCTTAATGGAGATTAAGCAATTGTCTGATCGTGTGGAGCAGCTCACTGCTGAAGTGTGGGGAATTTCCGCCTATCTTGCTCATTCACATGCTGCTGAACCAAAGATTCCTACTCCTGATGTGTTTTTTGGGGATTGGTCTAAATTTTTGAATTTTAAGAATAATTGTAAATTATTTCTTGCCTTGAAGCCTAACTCATCGGGGAGCTCTGCACAGCAGGTTAAAATTGTCATCTCTTTGCTGCGCGGCGATCCCCAGGATTGGGCGTTTTCTTTGACACCTGGTGATACTATTCTAACTAATGTGGACGCATTTTTTCAAGCCTTGGGGTTGTTGTATGATGAACCTAATGCTATTGATCAAGCTGAGAAAGCCCTGTTGGCATTGAGCCAGGGTCAGGATTCTGCAGAGTCGTACTGTCAAAAATTCCAAAAGTGGGACCACCGTAGGAACGCTCCACGGCTACTGTTAGTTGTTGTGAATAGGATCAGGGGTCTGCAATCCGCTAGCTACCAACCTCTCCGATTTTCTGGACTTAGCTTGTATTTTTGTTTTTTCCTCCTCCGGTGACTCATTCATAACACATTGGGGTCAGGATGGAGACATTGGGGTCAGGATGGAGACGGGGCAGGATGGAGATGGGGCAGTATTGGAGATGGGGCAGGATTGGAGGCAGGGGCAGGATGGAGACGGGGCAGGATTGGAGACATTGGGGGCAGGAAGGAGACATTGGGGGCAGGATGGAGATGGGGGCAGGATGGAGATGGGGCAGGATGGAGACATTGGGGGCAGGATGGAGATGGGGCAGGATGGAGACATTGGGGGCAGGATGGAGACATTGGGGGCAGGATGGAGATGGGGCAGGATGGAGATGGGGCAGGATGGAGACATTAGGGGCAGGATTGGAGACATTGGGGGCAGGATTGGAGATGGGGCATGATTGGAGAGATTGGGGGCAGGATGGAGATGGGGGCAGGATGGAGATGGGGCAGGATGGAGACATTGGGGGCAGGATGGAGACATTGGGGGCAGGATGGAGATGGGGCAGGATGGAGACATTGGGGGCAGGATGGAGACATTGGGGCAGGATGGAGATGGGGCAGGATGGAGACATTGGGGGCAGGATTGGAGACATTGGGGGCAGGATTGGAGACATTTGGGGCAAGATGAAGATGGGACAAGATTTGAGATGGGACAAGATGGAGACAGGGCAGGATTGGAGACGGGGGCAGAATGGAAATGGGGCAGGATGGAGATGGGGGCAGGATGGAGATGGGGCAGGATGGAGACATTGGGGGCAGGATTGGAGACATTGGGGGCAGGATTGGAGACATTTGGGGCAAGATGAAGATGGGACAAGATTTGAGATGGGACAAGATGGAGACAGGGCAGGATTGGAGACGGGGGCAGAATGGAAATGGGGCAGGATGGAGATGGGGGCAGGATGGAGATGGGGCAGGATGGAGACATTGGGGGCAGGATTGGAGACATTGGGGGCAAGATGGAGATGGGGCAGGATAGATGGGACAGGATGGAGACAGGGTAGGGATGGAGATGAGGCAGGATGGAGATGGGGCAGGATGGAGACATTGGGGGCAGGATGGAGACATTGGGGGCAGGATTGGAAATATTGGGGGCAAGATGGAGATGGGGCAGGATTGGAGACAGGGCAGGATTGGAGATGGGGGCAGGATTGGAGACAGGGGCAGGATGGAGATGGGGCAGGATGGAAATGGGGCAGGATTGGAGACATTGGGGGCAGGATTGGAGACATTGGGGCAAGATGGAGACAGGGCAGGATTGGAGACATTGGGGGCAGGATGGAGATGGGGCAGGATAGAGACAGTGGCTGGATGGAGATGGGGCAAGATTGGAGACATTGGGGGCAAGATGGAGACAGGGCAGAATTGGAGACATTGGGGCAGGATGGAGACATAGGGGCAGGATGGAGACATTGGGGGCAGGATTGGGGCAGGGTGGAGACTGGGCAGGATTGGAGATACAGGGGGCAGGATTGGAGTTACAGGGGGCAGGATTGGAGATACAGGGGGCAGGATGGCAGACACAAGGGGCATGATTGGAGACACGGGGGCAGGACTGGAGACACAGGGGGCAGGATTGCAGGTACAGGGGGCATGATTGGAGACAAAGGGGCAGGATGAAAGACATGGGGGCAGGATTGCAGGTACAGGGGGCATGATTGCAGACACAGGGTGCATGATTGGATACAAAGGGGGCAGGATGAAAGACACAAGGGGCATGATTGGAAACAGGGCAAAATGGAGACATGGGGCAGGATTGGAGACACAGGGGGCAGTATTGGAGACAGATGGGGCAGGATTGTAGACAGATGGAGCAGGATCATGGGGCAGGATGGATACGATGGAGACAGATGGGGAGATCATATGTGGCACAATGGATACTCATGAGGGTGGGATGGGAGAACATATGGCAGAAGCTAGGAATGAGACACACGGGGGCCAGAATGGGGGATATCATTACCATAGGGGCTAATTAAAGGATATTATTACTGCAGTGATGTATTTATTTTATTTTTTGAGTATACTGTTTTAAATGGAGGGGGCAGGCAGTCCTGTTACTGGGTAGAGTGATACTATGTTGCCTTTTTTTCTTCATGTGGTGTAGTGTAGAAGTTGGGAAAAAAATAAGTAATCTGTTCTGCAAGTGGAGCTCTAGATAACTGTGTTATTTCCTGTAGAGACGAGCCCTGGCTGGAAGAAGTGATGGCGATCTTTGCTGGATGAAAGATGAAAAGCAAGGATGAAGGACTTTACCTAGAGACGTCACTGGTGAGTTAGTGTGTTACCTATAAACCGACACTATACACTGTATACTATATACATAGGTCCTGTGTATAATGTCACCAGTGATCACTGTATTACCTGTACGTTATTTACAGAGCTCCTGTGTATAATGTCTTTAATCACTGTATTACCAGTACACAGACACTGGATAGTAAGTACAGATCCCCTGTGTATAATGGCACTTATGGCGATAGTATTGGTTTTTTTTTAATACTGATCAGTATTATAGTATTCAGTAACTATGTGGTGGTAATATGTGGTCTGGACATGGTGTTGCTGTATTTGTCCCTTGTATGTGCTATTATTTGGTCACTTTGTGGTGGTAATATGTGGTCTGGTCATGGTGCGGCGGTATTTGTTCCTTGTATGTGATATTATTCGGTCACTGTGGTAGTAATATATAGTCTGGTCCTGGTGTGGAGGTATTTGTTCCTTGTATGTGATATTAATTATAGGTCACTATGTGGTGGTAATATTGTGTCTGGTCATGGTGCGGTGGTATTTGTCCATTGTATGTGATATTAATGGTAATTTTAAAAATTGAAAAACTAATACAAATGTACCTAAATTGTATTGCATATTTTAACAAATATTTAATAGGTTACAGTAGAGTAGAGCTCGGCCAAAAGTGTCTACAGTGTTGTGATGGCGGCTTAAAAAATATTTTGGCGCAAAAAAAAATCATAGAATCGTAGAGTTGGAAGGGACCTCCTGGGCCATCTGGTCCAACCCCCTGCTCAAAGTAGGATTCGCTAAATCATCCCAGTCAGATGTCTGTCCAGCCTCTGTTTGAAGACTTCCATTGAAGGAGAACTCACCACTTCTCCTGGCAGCTTGTTCCACTCATTGATCACTCTCACTGTCAAAAAGTTTTTTCTAATATCTAATCTGTATCTCCTCCCATTCAGTTTCATCCCATTGCTTCTAGTCTTTCCTTGTGCAAATGAGAATAAAGTTGATCCTTCTACAATGTGACAGCCCTTTAGATATTTGTAGACAGCTATTAAGTCTCCTCTCAGTCTTCTCTTTTGCAAACTAAACATTCCCAAATCCTGCAACCTTTCCTCATAAGACAGGGTTTGCAGACCGGTCACCATTCTGGTCGCTCTTTTCTGAACTTGCTCCAGTTTGTTGATGTCTTTTTTAAAATGTGGTGCCCAAAACTGGACACAATATTCCAGATGAGGTCTGACCAAAGAGGAGTAGAGGGAAATAATGACTTCACGTGATCTAGACTGTATGCTTCTGTTAATACATCCTAGAATTGCATTTGCCTTTTTTACTGCTGCATCACACTGTTGACTCATATTCAGTCTGTGATCTATTAGTATACCCAAGTCTTTTTCATGTGTGCTGTTGCTTAGCCCTATTCCTCCCATTCTGTATATGCTTTTTTCATTTTTATTGCCCAGATGTAGTACTTTGCATTTTTCCCTGTTAAAAACCATTCTGTTAGTTGCTGCACACTGGTCCAGTTTATTTATATCTTTTTGAATCCTCTCTCTCTCTTCTCTAGTATTAGCTATCCCTCCTAGCTTTGTGTCATCAGCAAATTTAATCAGTTTACCCTCAATTCCTTCATCTAAATCATTGATAAAGATGTTGAACAATACAGGGCCCAGGACAGAGCCCTGTGGTACCCCACTTGAGACATTCTTCCAACTGGATGTGCAGCCATTTACGACCACTCTTTGGGTCCGATCACTAAGTCAGTTATGAATCCACCTAACAGTTCCTTGTCCATTCCATACTTAGTCATTTTTTCAATAAGGATTGTATGAGATACTTTGTCAAATGCTTTGCTGAAGTCAAGATATACTATATCTACAGCATTTCCTTGATCCACCCAATCAGTGATTCTGTCATAGAAGGAAATTAAGTTAGTCTGACAATACTTATTAGTTACAAACCCATGCTGACTCTGTTTAATCACTTCATTCTTATCCAGGTATTGACATACATGTTGTTTAATAATTTGTTCAAAGATCTTTCCTGGTATAGAAGTCAGACTCACCGGCCCATAGTTGCCTGGGTCCACCTTCTTCCCCTTTTTGAAGATAGGAACAACATTTGCTCTTCTCTGCCGGCTATATGTGTGATCTGGTGATGGGAGCTGTTAATGTGTGATTGGTGAGAAGTGGAGTTTTCCAAGAGAGGGCAGTAGGACTGTGGACAGTTTGAAGGGTGGAGGCGGGGCTGGGGTGGAGCCTAGGCGGAGTCTTACGGGGGCCCTGAAAATTTTCCAAGTATGGGACCCCAAAATTCCTAGTGGCAGCCCTGCCCCTACCCATATGCTGTAGCAGTTCAGGAATGTGCGGAGTGCGGACACTGGACAGTGTGGAATGGATGGATCCTCTTGGTCTGGTCTGCCCTGCCTGCTCCAGGTAAGAGTACTATCAGAGCTGAGCAGGACTGAGGGACTGGGACCGAGGTGCAGGCATGATTTTGGGGGGCTCCTGGGGTGGGGGAGAACTGAACATGGCAGGCATGATATTAGGGGGCTCCGTCCTGGGGGAGAACTGAAGCATGATGGCCTGGCTGCTCATGAATGAGGGGCCCCTGGCCTGGGGAGAAGGGAAGCATGGCCTTGGCTGGCCATGAATGGGGGGGCCCCTGGAGAGAAGGATGGCTGCTCATGAATGGGGGAGGCCCCTGGGGAGAAGCATGACTGCTCATGAATGGGGGGGGCCATGGGGGAGTTGCTTGGCTGCTCATGAATGGGACGGCTCATGGGGGGCAGAAGAAACATGAATCGGGCGGCCCACATAGGGGGAGAAGCAGCATAAACTGGGGGGGCCACATGGGGAGAAGCAGCATAAACTGGGGGGGCCACATGGGGCGAGAAGCACTATGCCAAAAGTAGACCGCATATGGGGGAGAGCATTATGAAACAAAGGGAAACGGGGGTGCCTATATATATAACCTATCTACTGTATATGTTTACATAACTTTGTTTCCCTATGAAGGACAGGGGGGGGGGGGGCCCGAAAAATTTCTTGCACAGGGGACCACTACAGTCTGTGTCCGCCCCTGATTTATCTATCTATGTATTTATATAGAAAAGATAGCAGCACAAACTTGAGCAGATTTTGGGTGTAATACTTCCTGAGTAATGCGATTGACCAACGCAAAATCTAAATGGAAAAAAAACAGGCAGCACTCCAGTTCAAGGAAAAATTGTGGACTTTAATCCAGCACCAAGTGGTGCAACGTTTCGACCTCACAACATGGTCTTTGTCAAGCACCTGTGGAGTAGTCCGCTCCCTTTACCCCGTGTGACCCTATACTTACACTCACATGCTGCCGTCATCTCCTTCCGCTTACGTAACGAGTAAGACAGGAAGCAAAATCAGTGTAGAAACATAACAACAGCATAAAAGAAGATATAAACCCAAAGATTTCCAGTAAATCACATGAATCACTGATCACAGACAGGACGAGGCTGAGCGAGGAGTCTGCCCGGCGACATGTGACGAGCCGCCGCAGAGCTCAGGCATTGGCTGCCTGTGAGTGTGGAGGATGAAGGGCGTGCTGTGCGGAGACACTGAGAGCCGGAGGTACTACTAGTGATATAGAGAAGTGCCGGACTCCATGCCCATCACACACAGACAGCATCCTGCAGCAGCATGTGACGTAGAGGACGCCGGCCGCCTTCACTATTATTATTATTATTATTATTATTATTATTATTATTAGCCGCTTTGGATCCGTACACAGGAATGGACGCTCTCCTGGTTATCACACGACTAGTACTGGGCTGTGGAGTTACCTACAACACAGCTCGTTAGATGCTGCACTGGTTATAGAGGAGCTCACTGACTAAGGTGCTTTATACAACCCTCACTCCGAGCTCGGCAGACAGGATATGCCACAGCTCCGGCCTTCCCGGGACAGTCTCCGCACCTTGGTGCTAGTGCTCCCCCTGCTGGCCACACTGGGGCTTTGTGGTAAGTGACTGCTCCTTCTATGGATACAATGAAAGCAGCAGGTGAATTATTGGAGATGAATTCAATGTGAATACTTTTCTGCCCAGTGATGACAAAAGTATTCTAGGAGTGATACCTTTATTGGCTAACCAGCAAATAATATGTTTGCCAGCTTTCAGCGCACAGGGGCTCCTTCTTCAGGCAGATTATAATATATTTTTGTAACTTTCAGAGCATTTGCTGGTTAGCCAATAAAGGTATCACTCCTAGAATACTTTTGTCATCATTGGGCAGAAAAGTATTCACATCGATTTCTCTGGCTAACACGGTACCACAGTATAATTTGTTATTGTACATGGAGATGAATTCATAACTTACCATACACAGAAATGTGTTTTTTTTAATATATATATAATTTTGCGTCAGTTCTTTATCTGTACGGCGATCACAATTACCGCAAGACTGCTAGAAACAAATAGATAAATTAGTTTTGTTCCTGACTGTGAACGATATTATTAACGTTGTATTCCCGTAGCTACAGGTGATGCCATAAGTGTCTGATAGATTCGGATCCCACATCCCTCGCTCGGTTGGCAATACAAATGAATGGAGAATTCCTTTTAGTTTCAGCACTCTGGGGCTATCCAGAGCAATTCATATATCCATTACACTAAATGGAATCTGAGGCACCCCTTAGCCGAGGCCCGAGGAGTTGTCTCATCTACTTTTATGGGTGACATTGCAAAGCGCTTGCATCTTTGCAATTTACGGTACTTCTTATTAAAAAAATCCTCTCCTCAATAAAAGTGAGATTAGTTTTATTGCTACAGTGTGCTGCTCATTGCCAATGTTACCGGCCATCACTACAGTCCATCAGCGGTGGTCAGTCTCCTAGACCGTTGGCTATGGAGCTTATAAGCGCTGCTCTGAAGCTGGACAGGTCTTTTAATTCAGTCCGTCTTCTTCCTTCAGTGCTGCAGAGGAAAGCTACCTTTGCTTGCAGTATTGGAGTGGACACAGTTTGGACCAGCTATGTAACCTTAACCATGTCACTGGTCTGAACTGTCAATCAACAGGAGCGCTCCACCCACAGGAAGCCGGGAGGCTAATGATGGTAGAGGATGACCCTCTATCCTGCTCAGAACGCAGCTCAAAAGTCCATCCCGCATCCTTTTCTGGTAGACAGGTGCCACAGCCATGACCACGTGATGCCTCTCCACCAGTTATGACACGTGGTGCCATAGTTATCATACACTTACTTGTCTTTTCTTGCTTATGAACCTGTTATAGTTAAACTGTAACACTTTAGGAGCCACTTAGACCCGACCATTCATTTTATTGGCCACATCATGGAAAACAATCGAAAAAGTTGAGTTCCAACGACATATTTCTAGACATCTTGGGTGCTATCCCATTATTAATGGTTATATATATTTTTCATGATAAATGTTTTGTTTCATGTGGTTTTTGTACTTTTAGTTCTCGCCATCACTTTTGACTCCCGTTTTTGTATCGTCTTTTTCAGATGATGATCATTATTTAAGCCAAGTGCTGTTCTGTCAGCCCAGTGAGCCATCCGTGGGGCTCCTGAAGATGTTTGATGGAGATCAGATGTTCAGCTACAACTTTGAGAATTACTCCGTCTCTCCTTGGATCAAAGACTTTGACAAGTGGCGTGACCAGGCTTTCCCCAATCCTTCAAATATAACCTTCCTTGCGAATCTATGTGACCAGTTTAGGCAAAACTTGACCCAGGCCCTTGTAGACATCACTCCTGAAGCCAGAGGTTAGATTTTATTAGGTTCTTCCACATTTACAAATTCAGAACGATTGTTGAAGGAGACGGTTTACCGGGATGCACAGGGATCTCTTAAATTGAAGGGACCATAATGTTTTCTGACATTCAATTGGACCTGAATTGTTTCATGATTGTTTATGGAAATCGAACGTGAACCTTGCAGTTTGTCCAAAAATAATTTATCTTTCATATAAAAAACTAAGCAAATGTGTACTGTTTTTATATCATCTTATATATAAAATTTACATGTTTACATGAAAATTAAAGGATCTGGGCTTGTGTATTAAAAATGTAAAAAAAAATACGTATACTCACCTCCCAGACCAGAGCCAATCCTCACAGGCTTCTCGGTCCCCCATCGATATCCATTCATAGAGGACATCACATGACGGTTGCAGCCAGTTAGCGGCCTCTGATGGGTTGGAACCTTCACATTTCTGCCCAACAGAACTGAGTAGAGTTATTCTTCATTTTTAAATCCTGACCCTGGAGCCATTCACACTAAGTATTAGAGCAAAGGAAATTCCCAAATCATTCATAATCTAGTCCCAATCCTGAGTTAACGCCTTTATGGTACTCCAAAGCAGCATTCACAGCAGGCTTCAGGGATGATATCATCTATCATCCGCTACCTGTTCAGTGTCTGCGGGGAGTATTCTGCGTTAGAAAAAAACAGTCTGTAAATAAAAACGAGAAGAAACTGCAGCTTTTGAGATCTGAAAAATTATTCAGAGTAAGAAAGTCTTTATAAGTGAAGGATTATATGTCTTCTTCCATCTAGATTACATAGTGTATTATCTATTCTCCTTCTTTTAGGTAGTACACGTCTGAAAGTTTTTACAGCACATCCTCTCCGAATTGGCAAGCAGAACACATTGATCTGTGCCATTGATGACGTCTATCCTCCGGCTCTCACCATCACCTGGAGGATAAATTCTAGAAGTCTAACCACCACATTGTTAAACTCAAATAAATATTTTGTGATGAATGATCTGTCGTTCCAGGCATTCTCCTACCTCAATGTCACTCCCTACCATGGTGATATCTTCTCATGTGAAGTGCAAGTGTCAGGAGACACTACTACTAGTATAGCGTTCTGGGGTAAGTACCTCAGTGTCACGCGGGTATGGACTCTAACCTCAAATTATTTTTTGTTTTATATACAGAAGGATGAAGCCATGTTCTAGATTAACCTAGTTGATTGCTTTCTAATTGTCTAATAGATTGACAGTGATCAAGTAGATATTGAAGTGGTTGTCTGGCTGAATATTTTTATTCTTAAGTCTCTATGTAGCATAAAATACAAATGAAGCAGTACTTATCCCCACTGTTCCCTTGCCACTTTAGCTCTGATGCTCTTTGGACCACCTGTTGGTCTCTGTTTCCTGGTCCCATCTCAACACCCATGAAACACCATTTAGCCATTCACTGGCATCAGTAGTGACCTTCCTCAGCCACTGATTGAAGAAGGAGAGACCAGAGATGGACCTGAGGTTGTAATCACTGGTCACAGAGGTGACCCGCTTCAAGAGCTAGTCACTGGTCACAGAGATGACCCATCTCAACCACTGATTGAAGAAGTAGAGACCAGAGAGAGACCTGAGGTTGTAATCACTGGTCACAGAGGTGACCAGCCTCAGCCAGTGATTGAAGGAGAGACCAGCGGGGACATAAAGAGGTAATAACTGACCACCATGATGACTTGCCTCAGGAGGTAGTCACTGACCACAGAGATGACCCGCCTCAGCCAATGATTGAAGAAGCAGAGACCAGAGGGGAAACCAGTTAGCTGATTACAGAGGTGACCTGCCTCAGGAGTTAGTCACTGACCACAGAGATGACCCACATCAGTCAGGGATTGAAAAAGCAGAGACCAGAGGGGAATCCATTTAGCTGACCACAGAGATGACCTGTGTCAGGAGGTAGTCACTGACCACAGAGTTGACTCACTTCCGCCAGTCATTGAAAAAGCAGATTCCAGCCGGGACACAAGGAGGTAATAACTGGCCACCAAGGTGACTTGCCTCAGTCAGTGATTAAGCAGAGATCAGAGTGGAACCCAATTAGCTGATCACAGAGGTGACCCAACTCAACCAGGGATTAAAAATTCAGGGACCGGCAGAAAACCAAAGTAGCCAATCACTGGTCACAGCGTAGCCCCACTTCAGCCTGTGATTGAAGAGGATGAGTCAAGCAAGGAACTCAATGATCATCAGTACTTTAGTTCTACTAATGTTCCTGTTCTTAGTGGGCTAACTACCCTGCATGCTGATCAGCAGGATATTGGTATTACTCTTTTTCCCATTCACAGTACAGTACATTTGAATGGGGTCTTAAAAATTACGTCCACATATAGCTAATATTTTCGAGTCAAAATACTAGTAAGGTATGGATTTTCAGATCCAGTCCAGGCTCATTCTGTTGCAAAAATTCACTCGAACCTCACTGCTGATTTTGCCTCATATGTATAGCAGTGACGTCTGATATATGTGAGCAGTGAAATCTTCTCCCAGAGAAAAATATGCCCGATACGCAGAAGAAAATGTGCCGAGAAACAGTCTCAACTCTTTTTTGTGTTGATTTTCACCCAGAAAAATCTACGGTACTTAAATTGTGAACAAATGATAATTGGGTTACTCTTGAAGTGAATGAGGAGAGGGTGAGAATTCTGATCATACTATGTGGAATTGTCTTTTAGGCAATTCTCTACTGTTTGTATGAAAATTAATTTCTTTCAACGTGTCTTAACACAAATGATTATCTCTCCTCTTGTACTAACGCTGGAATCTCATGAATGTGTTTGATATCTGTAACCTTCCTTTATGCTTTGTCCTCATTCTTTCTTCACAGCTGTGACTTGCAATGAAGCAGTAAAACGCGGAGTATTCATATCACCCGTGGCCAGGCAGCGTCTAATAAATATATGAAGAAGTAGTTAGAACTTGTCCATTCTGATAGTTACAACAGACTTAGAAAGAGAATGGTTCTGCTGCAGTAAGAAAAAGTGGCGTAAATTTACCAAATGTCAGATAGATTCAGGCTATAGTGCTAATCAGTGATAACAAGATTTTCACTTTATTGCCCTAGTGACAGCTGCATTCTGGTGATTGGGATACAATCGATAGGATATAGTGTCAATCAATAATTAGAGATATGGCTTTAATATCCTAGTGATCATGGCTGCACTATAGTGATTGGGTCGGGATAAGAACCTTCACACTTGATGTACTATTTAACAGTATAGAACACTACATGTCCTCACCTTTCTTTTGCTAAATACTAATTACAAGAAAGTTGTAACATTGCAAGGAAGAAGTGAAGTAAGCAAGCTACGCGTGTATATTACTTAAAAAGGATCTATCACTTGCTCAAAAAATGGGTTATTGCCTTGTAAAAATCCTCAAGCTCCCCTGATTATGACGCTCTTTTCCATTTTCGCTACATTGTTCCATTCCAGAGATATTCACATTTGTTGCTTTGGAGCGCAGTATGTGAAATCTCTGCTTCCAATTGAACTTGGTGTTTCTGCGCTTAGGCTAGTTTCACACTTGCTTTTTTTTGCAGCGCGTTTTTCCCGCAAAAAAACGTATTGAAAAAACGCATACATAAGCATACAACTGCTGCGTTTTTTTCAAGCATTTTTATGAGCATGCATGAAAAAAACGCAGCGTTTTTATGCGTTTGTATGCGTTTTTAGCGCGTTTTTACCACGTTTGCGTTTTTTTCCAACATTTTTAGGTGGCCCCTCACACTACCCAAACCATGACTTTACTAACCCTAACCCTGACCCTAACCCTGACCCTGACCCTAACCCTTAACCAAATCATACTTAACCCTAACCCAAACCCTAAACCCTAACTAACCCTAACCCTAACCCTGACCCTAACCCTAACCCTGACCCTAACCCTAACCCTGACCCTAACCCTAACCCTGACCCTAACCCTTAACAAAACCATACTTAACCCTAACCCTGACCCTAACCCTTAACCAAACCATACTTAACCCTAATCCTGACCCTAACCCTGACCCTAACCCTAACCCTTAACAAAACCATTCTTAACCCTAATCCTGACCCTAACCCTGACCCTAATCCTTAACAAAACCATACTTAACCCTAATCCTGACCCTAACCCTGACCCTAACCCTGACCCTAACCCTGACCCTAACCCTGACCCTAACCCTTAACAAAACCATTCTTAACCCTAATCCTGACCCTAACCCTGACCCTAATCCTTAACAAAACCATACTTAACCCTAATCCTGACCCTAACCCTGACCCTAACCCTAACCCTGACCCTAACCCTAACCCTTAACAAAACCATACTTAACCCTAATCCTGACCCTAACCATGACCCTAATCCTTAACAAAACCATACTTAACCCTAACCCTGACCCAAACCCCAACCCTAACCCTGACCATAACCCTAACCCTAAACCCCCTTAACTAACCCTAACTCTAACCCAAACCCCTAAATTCCATGGTTTAAAAAAAAAACGCATATGCAAAAAAACGCATACATGAGCATGCCAGTGCGCACATATGCGCATCCATAGGCTATAATGGCCATTTTTAGCGCAAAACGTGCGCATATGTGCGCATGCGCTTTTTTGCAGGGCCAAAAAATGCAACATGCTGCGTCTGGAAAATCCCAACGCACACCCCAAAAAAACGCAGCGCATGAAAATCGCATACATGCGCTTACCAGCGCGCAGGTATGCACACCCATGTTAAATATAGGGGAAAAAACGCATGCGCAGGTGTGCGTTTTTTTCCAGCGCTAAAAAACGCAAATGTGAAACCAGCCTTACACTCCTCTCTCCCAGATGCTTCCAGTCATAGCCGATCTAGCAGTCTATCAGTCTCAGATGCTGCCAAGCAGTCATTGGCAGTGTCTGGGAGGGAGGGGTGACAGTCTGAAAATTGCTTATTTGCACTACAAGCAGAGATTTCACATACAGCGCTCCAAAACAACAAATGTGAAAATCTCTGCAATGGAGAAAAGCAGCGCAAAACAAAAAATAGCAGAATCCAAGGAGCTCAGGAATTTTTTCAAGCTATTTTACTCAAATTTTTGCAGTACGTGATAGATCCTTCTTTAGGAGAACAGTGACTTACACTCACCTTTAACACTGCTTTTCTCCCAGAAAAAATGCAGGATTAATATAAGTGTGAACTATTGAGCCACAAATGTATCCAATTTTATAAAGACGCAATAATTATCTAAAAAAAAGGTTTATCTATTTAGGGGACCTTGTTAATTTCATTCATTGTGCTTTCTGTATTTCTAGTTCTCCAACCTCAGGCTTCTTTCACTACACAGATTTAGCAAAATAAAATGTAAGGACACAGATGGCGACCGCATATCAATCCTTCCTGTATTTCAGTTCCCCAGTATCCAGTCCCTTCTGATCTCATGGAGAATGTCCTGTGCGGTTTCGCTTTTGTTCTCGGCATCATCTTCCTCCTTGTGGGTTTCGTGTTCTTCTATTTAGCTAATAAGTTGCACAACACTGGTAAGCGGTGGGGCTTCTTCCTCTGTTAAGTGCACTCCATAACTTTTACTTGTTCCCATGTGATCATTGTAATCATACACATTTATTCAAGGGTCATTTTACCAAATTTCCATCAACAAACATTGTACAAAACCAGGGATTGTGTGAATTTGGTACTGATTCTATTCAGTAGTTTGGTGCATGGACCAAAAATTTGGATAAGTTGCAAAACATTAGAAATTAAATTAAAAAAAAGAGTAAATAAAAAAACCTGCATTTGTCACATATTAACTAGGATCATGATTGCAGTTTTTGATGCAGTTTTAGTGTCATTTTTAATCTTAAACTGTGATTTAAAAGAAATGAGAAATGTATAAGAGAATGATATAAACTTCTCCTCCCTGACCCACTTTTGGCTTGTGTCACAAAAAATTGCATAGCTCAAACTGCACTGAAAACAGAATATCTATTTATTGCTTAAAGGGAATTTGTCAGCAGATTTTTGCTGTGTAATCCGAGAGCAGTATCATACAGGGGCAGAGACCTTGGCCTGCTGCTTGTTGCTGTTTCGATAAAATCACTGTTTTATCAGCTGGAGATTATAACTTGAAGACTAGTTGTCTCATGCCATGTAGTCTTCCTGCTCTGTGTAACTCCGCCCCCTCCACTGATTGACAGCTTTCTGCCTATGCACAGTGTAAACAGAAAGCTGCCAATCAGTGATGTGGGCCCCAGAGTGACTGACAGCAGCTCAGCATTAGGGCCGGCTGTCAGTCAGGCCTAGGGATGCGGTTACAGTCTCCGCTCTCTACCTACACAGAACGATGACTAAACCCACGCCAGTGCTGCCCTTGTGACTAAAACTAGGGGAATAAAGTTTATTTCCTCCTGGCAGGGTGGTTATAAGTGCTAGCGCTGGGTGGCTTGACAATGCCATTAACCTGCAGATTAACCCCATAGCTGCAGCTTAAGGCTGTGTGCACACGCTGCGGATTAGGTGCGGATTCATCCGCGCGGATTTTGTAAAATCCGCAGGTGAAACCGCAGGTCAAAATACCTGCGGTTTTACCTGCGGATTGCTCTGCGGTTTTGCCCTGCGGCTTTTCATCTCCTCAATGGAGGAGATGGCAAATCGCAGGGGAATCCGCAGAAAGAATTGACATGTCAATTCTTTCTGCGGATTGAAAACCGCAGATAATCCGCACGGAAAATTCCGCACCGTCTGCACTGCGGTTTTGGATTCCCATAGGGAATCATGGTACTGTACACCGCAGCAAAAGCTGCTGCGGGTCCGCAGCGGCCAAAACCGCTGCTGAACCGCAGCAAAATCCGCAGCATGTGCACACAGCCTAATAGTGTTTTTGTAGGTGACATGTTCCCTTTAATCTCAGCTTTTTGATAAATTTTTATTGCTCCAGTTTTTAGCGTAAAAAAGTTGCAAACATTGTCAGACTGTTTTTGATCAAGAAGTTCCAACAAATTTTGCTCTGTTCTTGCACCTTTTAAAAAAATTGATGGGAAAGTGGCTTTGAAAATAGATTAAGGCCAGAGTTAAGAATTTTAAGATTTTTCAATAAGTTGCACTTTCTACTATTAGTTGGGAAAGTAAAAACTGTAGAAACAGCTGACACAAAAGTGTTATATGCAAGACGATGTGTCAAAAATTGTGTGATAATTTGATAAACTTGCTACCAATAAAGGCAACAGAACCATAGACAAGACTGAAGTCAAAGATCCTGCATGATAAACGCTTCCTCTATGTTTATGTGATCAGACCTGATGCACCTGATCCTACAGTCGTGTTTTAAGCCACATTGTCTGCCCCATCTTCATCACTTCAGACAGTTTCGAAGGGGGCCGCAGAGTATGACTAGGGTCTAATAACTAAAAATTACCAGAATTAGAAATGTAACGAGTTGAGTTCACTCTGCTTAGATTTTGTGGTTCGGTCTTTTTACATATAACACTGTTTGTTTCTTTTGATTTCTTTACTTTTGTTGGACTGTTGTCTTGAAAAAAAAAAAAACTATTGATCAGCCATAATTGAGTTTTTATTGCTTTGTTCCCTTCAGACTGAATTTTCCATTACCTCGGATGCTCCTAATCCTAAAGAGACTGCTGTGCCTTGAGTTCTCTGAATCAAAGCGTTCCTCACCACGTGCCTTGATCCCAAAACCTTACGTGATTATCTACTGTATTATTCTCCATGGCGGCATTTAGCTCAATGTCACTAGAAGCCCTTATGAAGAAAGTATCTGAGAAGTGATAGATGACTAATGTCCTACCCAGATCTGCTGTTCATCATGTCAGATAATGGCGGCACCGTTCACGTCATGGACATTGGACTACTTCAGTTTTGATGGATTCATTATCCAAATCTGAATTGAAACCGCATTTTTTATAGGAAAGTTTCACAAAACGTGTTATTCGGAAACAATTGCCTCTTTTTACGGAGTTTCTTGACCGAAAGCCAAATCTAATTACAGCAGAAAGGAGAAGTAGACGTCCAAACTCTATATTTCATATTCCAGTATTTATACTAGAAAAAAAAAAACTGTCAAGATGAAAGTGTAAATCTGATGTTCGTTAGGAATGGAAATTATGTACAATCAGTATGTGGGATGATTGCTTTACATGCAGGGAATATTAATGCAGTGATTCTTATGTGCACTGTTTAATAAATGTTCGCGACTGCCTCTGACTGTTTACTTTACTATCTGAAGTCCATACTGTAAAGCTTATTGAACCCCGTAATGACCAAGCACCATACATTTACGGCGGTCAATCCTTGGCTTTGACCCGCCCTCCATTATAAATTTACGGTCTAGGGTTAAAGCTTCTACTTCTGCAGTGTAGCAGGTCCAGTCCCCAAGTGTCAGCCACAGCAGGGAGAGGTTCCCCTCTGTAACTGGGGCTATTATACACTCTCAAGTCACATTGGAAAAAAAATAAGTGATGATTAAATAAATACGCTCATAGTAGATATTTTATGATCTATCAGGATAATATAATATATAATTGAGATAATTTAGATATATTAATATAATAAATATATAGAATTTATACCCTGAATGATCATAAAAGATCTCTTAGGAATTTTTTTTTTCGTAACCACTATGTATGAAACACCTGCGGAAGAAGATTAAAACAAAGTACCATAATAAAAAAAAACTCCATGATAATAATTCTGAAAAAATATTTATTTTCATATAAGATTGATATATACATAACACAAAATAGCTCCCACAAACTCTTTACATATTTGATATTCACAAGACCGTAATAAATTATAGCGTTCATTCAACAGGTTATTTGGTGTAAAACATGGAACAGTAAGGGTGTGTGCACACGGTGCAGATTCTGGTGCAGTTCTGCAGCAGATTTGGCCCTGCAGAACTGCAAGTGATGTACAATACCATTTAAGGCTATGTAAAACAAAAACCGCTGTGCACATGCTGCGGATTTTTCCGCGCAGATTTGGTGCAGATTTAAAACTGCAGCATGTCACTTCTTTTGTGCAGTTCTGCTGCAATTTTACACGGGCGCCATTATAGAAATCTGCAGGTGAAAACTGCAGGGGAAATCCGCACAAAAACTGCACTAAATCTGCAGGTAAAACGCAGGTCATTTTACCTGCAGATTTAGCAAAATCTGCGTGGAAAATTCCACAGCAGAATCTGCAACGTGTGCACACAGCCTAAAAAAAATCAACAAAACTAATACCGTATATAAAAATAGACATATAAATTACAATAATTTATATGCACCCCAAAATAGCATTAAAAAATAATACAATTTGGCCCATATAAAACAAAGCCTCATTCATCCATGTCAATGAAAAAAAATAAAAATTATGGCTAATGCAAAGGGAAGATGCAAACCCCCCCCAAAAAATTTATTGGTCATTATGACCCATTCAGGCCTAGTCATTAAGAAGTTAAAGAAGTGCCGATAAATAGTGGAGCAGTGGCCATAGCAGCCAACGAGATATCATCCTTGTGTACTCTGGTAGATGAAAGTGGGCCCATTAATGTGAAAAAGTCATGTGACAAGGCCCTTTAGACTTACCGTGTAGCTGCATCCAGAAGGTGTCACTAGAGACAGCTTTCTTCTTCCTGGACAACTGATTTGCATACCCTTTTCCCAGAGGGCAATGCACTACCCTTAAGTCTCCCTATACTGATCGGTGGTCTCTATAAGGAGAAGCAGGACCCCCTACACGAATAAAGATATGCTAACATTTCAGTAATAGACTTTTATGATCTAATAGTTATATCAGGTATAACAAGAACAAACAGAGGGCTAAATTCTTACATTTTTAGGTATGGTGTATACTGTTCTTTGCCTAGGCTACCGACCACCTTTGCAGTCTACCAGCAGTGGTCAGTCTGCTAGGCAGGGATCACAGCTTGTAAGCACTCTTGTATCCAGCTGCGCACAGTTTGGGCCACCAGCTTAACCATGTCACTGGTCCGAACGTCAGTCAATTACTGTAGTATTAATCACAAGAAGTCGAGACAATCTCTTTAAGTTTGAAGGCTTTAAGTAACTAAACGGTTATTCCTATATTCATAGACGCACATTGTTGGGTAGAGCTTGGAAAGACAAGCACTTTTGCAATTTGATGCTTTTTAAAATTTAGTCGTTTTTTAAATATTAAAACTTTTCTTTTCTTAACAGCTTGGAGCCTAGGGGACAGACCACCGCTGCTGTCTGACTGGTACGCACTGCTTCAAAGCTGTCCAGGATTAGATTGTGATCCTGGCCAGCTCAGAACAGCGCTTAAGATCTCAATAGAAAAGAGCTTGCAAGCACTGTGCATGTTTTGCTGTCCAGCAGTGGTGGTCGGTTTCCAAGGCAACAAGCTGCAAACAAAATAAAAGCGGTAATATTTTAAAAATGGCTGAACATTTTAATATGCAGTGACTTTCAAAATTGTCTGTATTTATGACTACTTACTACCTGACAATATCCATCTATGAAGATTTGACCAGCCCTTTAAATATGCCTATTTTTTGAAAGTCCTAGCCAAAAATGTAAAGTCAATTCTTTATACTACTAGATCATTAGGAGGAAGTTATAAACAAGGTCCAAAAACAAACATGAAGTGGGTGGAAGCATGTTAATAACAAGTGAACTAAACCCACAATCTTCTAAGTAAAGGGAAGTCTACAAAACTTTACGGGGATTTCCACTACAAACCGTCATCAAAATAGATCACTTGTCTGGCATGCACATAATGAAAAATAAATAAATATAACTAGAATTATATAAAAATACCAAATTTTTTTTTTTTATAATAATCAACCCTGTAATATTCCGATCTCAGAAGCAATCACCCTGATTCACTGTGAAACATGATGCATGGGAGGGAGGGCTCAAGTCTTGGTGTAAATGAGAAGTATTTAGGTTATTTTGTTACTCGTCCCTTTTCCAGCGCTGAGCGATGCCTTGCTTCTACCCTTCGTCCGGTTCTGTCTACTTGCCTGCAGGACGGTTGCTTCAGCAACCTGATGCACATTAATGACGTCATCCATTCGGTTCATTTAAACCTACTCAGGCCAAGGGTGATTTTTTTTTTCAAATTACGTACTGAGAATGCCTTAAGAATTTTCTGATTTCCCATAATGAAAAAAAAGACTTTGTCATATATTTTTTTTTACACGTCTTTTAACAGTTTTTTTTTCATACAGAAAATATAAGAAAATGTATGAAAAAACCCCTCACCAACCCTGAGAATGGTGACATGGTAATATGCGCATGTAGGAATGATCCGGTCTTCAAAGGGGGTTTGAAAAAAAAATATTTAGATCAAGTGTTACAATTAAAAATTGATAGATAAATATAAGAGATAAAATAAAGAAGATGGGTTCATGGAGATGAAAATGGATACGAGAGTGATCCGACCTGCTCCAAAAGGTGCAGTGCTTAAAGGGAACCTGTTATGTCCTCAAACGCTATTACTCTGGAGATATGGAGATAATCTGCAGGTTAATAGAGTTCTAAAGCCATGCACTTGTAACACTTAACTTTTTTTTTAAATCACAACCGCCGCTCACTTTGTACTAAGCGGTGACTGAAGCCGCACCTCTATGACTGAAAGCTGGAGGGTTTTGGAATGAATAAAGTTTTATTTCCTCCAGGTAGCCAAGCTTTTAGTGCAACGGCCGCACTGCTTTAGGCTACGTTCCCATGATGAGGTTTTGGTGACTTTTTGATGTTGCAGATTTTCTGCACCCATTAAGTAAATATGTTTCTTGCATTTTTTTCAAAAATACTGACCAAAAACTCATTGTGGGAATGAAGCCTTAGGCTGGAGTCAAACGATCATATAATAAAATCGCTCTGATGTTGATTCAGGCTTCTATATGACATGCGTTTTTAACATCTTTTACATACTGTAATTCTCTATGTAATTTAAAGCTAGTTTACGAACCTAATAAACCAATCTTATATAAAGATATACATGGATATCCTGCAGACATATAAATGTCACAACCTGAAAAATCCTTGATGAGACCAGGGGAACTGAAAACCCTTTGGGTTACTCACAGTCTTTGGCGCTCCCAGTGTATAATGTTTACTTTCCATTTTAACATATGTCTCTCTTATCAGTGAAATATAGCAAAATGCATATAGCACTACTAGTTAAAGTGGATGCCTTTGGTTCATATATATACACTCAGTCCCACAACCTTATTGGTTTGATCCTGGTGTGGGGAGTGTTTTATTTTTAAATACTTTTATTTATTTATTTTATTTATTTTTTAATTAGTCCAACTTGTGATCTATGGGATGTAAGTTATTGTGTCTTTTAACATTTGGTCGTTTTTTTGTGAAATTTCTATGTACTTGCATTTGGTTACTGCCCCCTCCATTTTTTTTTTTTGTGAACAGCGGGGGACCTAACCTCAATATGATATAAACCGCCAACTTCTGATTTATCTTCATTCCTGTACATTTGACCTGAAGAAGAGGTCACTGAATGGACCTCGAAACGAGTTGTCTCTGTATGTACCATAAATAAAGTACTGATATTGGAACCAATTTCTACAATCTACAGGATTTCCTCTATTTGATGGTTGAAATATAGCAGCGTGGGTGTCTGGTGTTTTTTTCCCTCTTGGGATCTCCTCTTTGAGTAATGAAGCAGACGCTGTCTGTCTACACCATCCTGCTGCAGCTTCATTGCATGTGACTAAGCACATACAGTAGTTGTGGCTTTACACAACTATTGAGGGTGAGTACCCTGCACAATTTAATTCATATTCATTATATCTGCACTGGTAAGGCCCTATGGGCGCGCTTTTGTGGTTTCTTTTATCTTTACAACCTGAAAAATGGAGACGCTATGGGTTTCGGAAAATGGTGACATTTCTTTTTCTCACAAACTTTGGATTTTTTCACCACTTAAATAAAAAAGAACCTACGATATATACACTGCTCAAAAAAATAAAGAATAGTCAAATAACACATCCTAGATCTGAATGAATGAAATATTCTCATTGAATACTTTGTTCTGTACAAAGTTGAATGTGCTGACAACCAAATCACACACAAATCATCAATGGAAATCAAATTTATTAACCAATGGATTTGGAGTCACCCACAAAATTTAAGTGGAATGGAATGTCCTTAAACAAGTAAAAAAGAGGCTCAGTAGTGTGTTTGGCCTCCACGTGCCTGTATGACTTCCCTACAATATCTGGGCATGCTCCTGATGAGGTTGTGGATGGTCTCCTGAGGGATCTCCTCACAGACCTGGACTAAAGCATTCGCCAACTTCTGGACAGTCTGTAGTGCATCGTGACATTGGTGGATGGAGCGAGACATGATGTCCTAGATGTGCTCAATTCAGATTCAGGTTTGAGAAACGGGCGGGCCAGTCCATAGCTTCAATGCCTAAATCTTGTAGGAACTGCTGACACACTCCAGCCACATGAGCTCTGGCATTGCCCTGCATTAGGAGGAACCCAGGGCCAACAGCTCCAGCATATGGTCTCACAAGGGATCTGAGGGTCTCATCTCGGTACCTAATGGCATTCAGGCTACCTCTGGTGAGCATATGGAGGGCTGTGCGGCCCTCCAAAGAAATGCCACCCCACACCATTACAGACTCACTGCCAAACCGGTCATGCTGAAGGATGTTGCAGGGGCAGCAGATCACTCTCCACGGCGTCTCCAGACTCTGTCACATCTGTCATATGTGCTCAGTGTGAACCTGCTTTCATCTGTGAAGAGCACAGGACGCCAGTGGCGAATTTGCCAATCCTGGTGTTCTGTGGCAAATGCAAAGCGTCCTGCACTGTGTTGGGCTGTAAGCACAACCCCCATCTGTGGACGTCGGGCCCTCATACTGTACCATCCTTATGGAGTCGGTTTCTACTGTAACCTTTTGTGCAGACATATGTGTGGCGCCTATGAGGATCAGTCGCGACAGAGGTACTGCACCTTCTCCTAAGGTGTAGTGCCCCACCAACTAGGTAAGTTGGGAACTCCTTTCCACACTCCAACACCCACACACAGGATAGTTCAGCAATGGACCAGATTGCGGCTCCATGCTTAGAGGTTAGCAGAGCACCTTTCGTGGGTTCTTGCTTCGTAACACGAGATGTGCTGGAAGGTGGGTGGAGTTAGATATAAAAGAGTGGGAAAGTTTAGAATTACAGGACAGTCAGGTGGGAGGTCAGGCGAGAGCAGGCTGACAGGAGGTCAGCCTGACGGGAGGTCAAGGCGGAGGAAGACAGGAGAGGCTGAGGACTGGTCTTAGTGGAACGAGCTCCCTAGGAGAGGAGAGAGAAGAAGGAGTGCTGCAGCTGCCTCAGTGATCTGAGCCAGCTGGCACGGGAAAGGAACAGAAGGAGAAAGACGTAGAACTGCAACCTAAGCTTCCATAAGAGAGAGAAGGAACAGTGCGGAACGAAGGAGTAGGAGAACAGAGAGGAGTTGTGGGTTGGAAGAAGAACCCTGTCTATAGGTTCTCAGCGCAAGGCCGGGGCCCGGTCCCCGAGGTTGTATGGACACTTATGGTTCTGCAGCAGACACCGGTGGAGTAGTTGGCTGTAAATGCATTACTCCCATCCAAGACTTGGGGCACAACAGCATCTGTATAGGGAGCCGGGACTCAGGAGAAAGGAAGTCCCCAAAGTAGGCTACAGCTGTCTGCTGTACAAGGAAGAGTTGTCAGGAACATCTGACAGGAGGAACTTCAGAGTTCCACGGTACTGGAGCTCTTCACACCAAAAGCGCAATATAGGAGTCGTTCAGGACAGGTACATGTTGGCGGAGTGTTGGAGAGGTGAAGCCTGACTTGCCCGGGAGCTTGATGGAGTCTCTGCCCCGGAGGACACGGCACGGAGGCAGGAACCAGTGTGTACCACGAACTGTGAGTAAAGCTTTGGAACTACAAGCCCTGGTGTCTTCCAGTCATTGTGCGCCAACACCATCAGCACCGCTACATCTGGGTATCATCCTTTACACTACCTGCGCCTACACACTGCCCTGGGGTTACAGCTTCACCTGTGGGGAGCTATACCATCTATGCTGCAACACACCATCAGCCCCAGAGGATCTGCATGCAGCATTGGCCTAACATCTTGCTTGCCAAACACCACAGGTGGCGTCATGAACTATTCCATTCCACTTAAACTACATCACATCCCTGCCATCACTTGGGCGCCCAAGGCCACAGACCGGGTCACCGCTGCTGTGACACATTCCCCTGACACCGGCCCGGTACCGAGAACCCCACAGCCCTGGGAGGGCGACCCAATTTTGGCATCACGAACAGGATGACGAGATACGATGCCATCGGGTTCTGTGCGCCTGAAATTTGTGAGACGTTATACTTTTGAAAATGTGCAGAAGACCTAATTTAATAGACTGTAAAATGGACATTAGAAATGGCCGCTGGTGCGGAGAAGAAGGGCGTGAAGAGATGGGAGGTCCTAAGAAAAGACCGCGAAGAGTATTGGGCCTTCCCTGCCTGAATTACTATGTGACAGATACATGGCCCACCCCCCCGAGGGGTTCGTATACTGGCTTGGTATGAAGGCGCTGGAAGAAGACGCCGTCTCCGGAAGGAGGGGCAGAAGAAGCGAGTGGCGGGAAAGGGGCCGAGGCAGGAAGAAGAATGCCAGAACGCCATTTTGGAGAGTGAGGGAAGGAGGCCTGCGGAGCGTGAGGAAACGGATCTCCCTGGCGCCATGGCTGACGGCTCCAACCCGATCTCCGGAATGAACCGTCAACAACTAGAGGAGGAAATTGCTGAGCTGACCACCCGTCTGCGGCTGAGGCAGGAGGCCTTGGAGCAGCTGAGACGGCAACAGGCCCAGGAGGGGCCTACGCCTGCGGTACCCGCTCCACCGGTACCTGCTACCGCTGCACCGGACTGTCCTCCGGCAGCGCTGATCTTCACCTCCACGCTGTCTGTGCGGCTGAGCGTACCGGAGGATACGAGAGCTGAGACCATGCACCCGCCTGGACCTGTTGCGGCTGCGCAGGTCCCTACCGAAGCCCCCGTGGACCCGGAGCCGCCATCGGTATCACCACCACCGGCACGCGGACCGCCTGCACCGGAGCAGAGGCCGCACCGCCAGGAGGCCCCAGGTACGTCGGATGTCCCTCCACCTGGGAAGGCCCTGGGGTGCACCACAGCTGCAGCGGCTAGCCAGGTCGTGCTAGACCTGGTATGGGACCGGGATGACTGTCCCCAGGGGGAAACATCTGGACCCCTAGTGGTGGTGCCGCGGACCCCAGTGGGCAAAGGCCGGTCCTGGGAAGAGCGGGAGGATGAAGAGAACTGGGCAGGGTGCCGGGCCACTATCTGACAGCTGGCAGCAGAATACCGGGAGAGAGAGCAGAGGAAGAAGGCTGTGTTGGGCCTGGATCTGGCCTGGAAGGAGAGGGCCCGTGCAGGTCATCATGGCCCCCGGGATGCAACCGGATGGGGGCAAGTGCTGAATGTGAACAAGGAGAGGGGTTTTGGATTCATTGCGGACCCCAAGCGCATTAGTGACTTGTTCTTTAACAGGAAGGATGTTGAGCCACATCTGAGGAAGGGACATCCAGACAGAGACCTGCAGCCTGGGGAGTATGTGACATTCACCCAGCATGAGGGGCTCAGAGGGTGGTATGCTCTGAATGTACGTCGCATTACAGGAGAGCTTATAGAGAGGTACAAGCCAAAGCGACCCGTTGCTGCCCCTCCGCCCACCGTTGCCTCCCAGACTGCACAGGTACCTGCTTCCAGGAACTAGGCTGCTCTAGCATCAGCTCCAGCCCGGCAGCCCAGACCAAAGATCCCTGGCTTGACACCGTGGGAAGAGGAGTACTTAAAGATGGCCAACGACTACTTTGAATCTGGTAGCAGTTCCAGTTCTTCCAGAACCCCAGGAGGGGACCACAAGTAAAGTAAACTTCCAAATCTCGTTACCCAGGAGGGTTTGTTTGCACCAGTTGTGCCTTGTTTTTGTTATCATGTTTTTCTGGTAGCACTTGTGTTGCCCTGTTTTGAATGGCAGCGGTTTCCCAATTTGAACTAGCGATCATGAACTTGGAGTGATCGAAAAACTTTTATTGTAAATAGTTGCACCTCTTTTCGAAGATGATGTCTACCTCAAAGGACACTGCAAGAGATCCTGGCTGGGAGCGGTGTCCAGCACTTACAAGAATAACTGTTGAATGTTTTACTGTGAAGTATTTGATAATGTGTTTTATGAGTATTAGTAACTGAGAAAGGGCTTTTATAGAAGAATTAGAAATTTCTGATTTAGGCCGGTTTCACATTAGCGCATTTTCAGCGCGCGCACGGCCGGGGGTAGCTCCGCCCCCGAGCCGGCTCTCTGCCCGGCGTGCCCGCCCCTTCCTTGTAGCGCCGCCTCCTAGTGGACAGCGGCGCCTGCGATCGGCGCACCCTATCTTTAGCATAGGGTGCGCCGATCGTGCGCAGGCCGTGCGCTAGTTGCGCTTTGACCTGCGCTGCGCACTTTTGACGGTGCGCCGTGCGCGCCAAAATCCGAAAAGTTTGATTTTGGCGCGCACGGAGCACCGTCAAAAGTGCGCAGCGCAGGTCAAAGCGCAACTAGCGCACGGCCTGCGCACGATCGGCGCACCCTATGCTAAAGATAGGGTGCGCCGATCGCAGGCGCCGCTGTCCGCTAGGAGGCGGCGCTACAAGGAAGGGGCGGGCACGCCGGGCAGAGAGCCGGATCGGGGGTGGAGCTACCCCCGGCCGTGCGCGTGCTGAAAATGCGCTAATGTGAAACCGGCCTTAGAGATGAGTGTGAATAAAGAATTGAAAGTAGACAGGTGATGGACCAGGTACTTGCGGTCAGCGTCTTGCGTCTAGAAGAGACAGTGAAAGTAGAAAAATAAATGTGCACTAAAGAAGGAAACTGAGAAAAATGTGTTACAGAGAATAGCACTTTGAATTGAGAATTACACTTAGAATTACAAATTTTAGATAGAATTTTAGATAGAATTGTTTGTAACGTTCAAGCTGAGTACCTCCTATACTAAGAAGATTAGTATAAGAAAAGTTTGTTATGCATTACAAAATTTTTGTATGTTTCTTTGCTGTCAACTTTGTTGTCTTGCAGCCCGCGGATGTGCTGTGTTTAACGGGGGGGGTATGTGGCACCCCTGAGGCTCAGTCGCCACAGAGTTACTGCACCTTCTCCTAAGGTGTAGTGCCCCACCAACTAGGTAAGTTGGGAACTCCTTTCCACACTCCAACACCTGCACCCACACACAGGATAGTTCAGCAATGGACCAGATTGCGGCTCCATGCTTAGAGGTTAGCAGAGCACCTTTCGAGGGTCCTTGCTTCATAACACGAGATGTGCTGGGAGTTAGATATAAAAGAGTGGGAAAGTTTAGAATTACAGGACAGTCTGGCGGGAGGTCAGGCGAGAGCAGAGAGCAGGCTGACAGGAGGTCAGCCTGTCGGGAGGTCAAGGCAGAGGAAGACAGTCAGGAGAGGCTGAGGACTGGTCTTAGTGGAACGAGCTCCCTAGGAGAGGAGAGAGAAGAAGGAGTGCTGCAGCTGCCTCAGTGATCTGAGCCAGCTGGCACGGGAAAGGAACAGAAGGAGAAAGACGTAGAACTGCAACCTAAGCTTCCATAAGAGAGAGAAGGAACAGCGTGGAACGAAGGAGTAGGAGAACAGAAAGGAGTTGTGGGTTGGAAGAGGAACCCTGCCTATAGGTTCTCAGCGCAAGGCCGGGGCCCGGTCCCCGAGGTTGTATGGACACTTATGGTTCTGCAGCAGACACCGGTGGAGTAGTTGGCTGTAAATGCATTACTCCCATCCAAGACTTGGGACACAACAGCATCTGTATAGGGAGCCTGGACTCAGGAGAAAGGGAGTCCTCGAAGTAGGCTACAGCTGTCTGCCATACAAGGAAGAGTTGTTAGGAACATCTGACAGGAGGAACTTCAGAGTACCACGGTACTGGAGCTCTTCACACCAAAAGCGCAATATAGGAGTCGTTCAGGACAGGTACATGTTGGCGAAGTGTTGGAGAGGGGAAGCCTGACTTGCCCAGGATGTTGATTGAGTCTCTGCCCCGGAGGACACGGCACGGAGGCAGGCACCAGTGTGTACCACGAACTGTGAGTAAAGCTTTGGAACTACAAGCCCTGGTGTCTTCCAGTCATTGTGCGCCAACACCATCAGCACCGCTACATCTGGGTATCATCCTTTACACTACCTGCACCTACACACTGCCCTGGGGTTACAGCTTCACCTGTGGGGAGCTATACCATCTATGCTGCAACACACCATCAGCCCCAGAGGATCTGCACGCAGCGTTGACTTAACATCTTGCTTGCGAAACACCACAGGTGGCATCACGAACTATTCCATTCCACTTAAACTACATCACATCCCCGCCATCACTTGGGTGCCCAGGGCCACGGACCGGGTCACCGCTGCTGTGACACATTCCCCTGACACCGGCCCAGTACCGAGTACCCCACAGCCCTGGGAGGGCGACCCATATGCACATTTGTGGCCTGCTAGAGGTCATTTTGCAGGGCTCTGGCAGTGCTCCTCCTGTTCTTCCTTGCACAAAGGCTGAGGTAGCGGTCCTGCTGCTGGGTTGTTGCAATCCTACAGCCCCCTCCACGTCTCCTGGTGTACTGGCCTGTCTCCTGGTAGCGCCTCCAGCCTCTGTACACTACGCTGACAGACACAACAAACCTTCTTGCCACAGCTCGCACTGATGTGCCATCCTGGATGAGCTGCACTACCTGAGCCACTTGTGTGGGTTGTAGAGTCCGTCTCATGCTACCACGAGTGTGAAAGCACATCCAACATTCAAAAGTGACCAAAACATCAGCCAGAAAGCATTGGTACTAAGATGTGGTCTGTGCCCCCACCTGCAGAACCACTGCTTTATTGAGTGTGTCTTGATAATTGCCAATAATTTCCTTCTGTTGCCTATTCCATTTGCACAACAGCATGTGAAATTGATTGTCAATCAGTGTTGCTTCCTGAGTGGACAGTTTGATTTCACAGAAGTTTGATTTACTTGGAGTTATATTCTGTTGTTTAAGTGTTCCCTTTATTTTTTTTGAGAAGTGTATGTTTGGTATGTTTGTACTTGTACTGACCTGGTAAATCATGATACCAGGTCAGTTTTAGCATTTAGTGAACATGGCAAATAAAAAAAAAAAATTGTGGAATTGCACTTTTTTTTACAATTTCACAGCATTTGGATTTTTTTTTCCCGTTTTCCAGTACACTATATGGAAAAATCAATACTGTAATTCAAAAGTACAACCTGTCCTGCAAAAAAAGAAGCCCTCACATGGCTGTATTGATGAAAAAATAAAAAAGTTCTGGCTCTGGGTAGAAGGGGAGCAAAAAAACAAAAAATGCAAAAATGGAAAATCCCAAGGTGGTGAAAGAGTAAAAGTCAAAATTTCGGTTCACAGCTGTGGGGCTGCTGCACATGCCTAAACCAAAGAATGTTACATATCAGTGATAGTGAAACAATTCATAAGCAAAATATAAACAATGAGTTTTCACGGTCTCAAAATACTGACTGATTTTTTATCCAGAGAGCAGCATCTTATAGAACATCCCATGAATATGTGCAGCACCAGAAGCGATGGTGCTCTAATCTAATATATAAAGCTCAATGTGTGTGTGTGTGTATGTTTGTATGTATGTGTGTATGTCCGGGATTGGCATCTGCACCATCGTAGCTACAGCCACAAAATTTTGCACAGTCACACGTCTGGACCCCGAGAGCGTCGTTGGCTATATTGTGAGGTGAAATTTTAACCCCGCGCGTTCCAATTAGCCAAACAATTTTGCCCCTATCTACATAATGGGGAAAAAGTAAAAGGAAAAGTGTTGGAGGCAAATTGACAGCTGCCAGATGTGAACAAGGGGGACTAAAAGAATGAGAGCGATGGCACCAAAGAGTATATACCGTACAGTTGCTAAGGTGGGGCCCTGACATGGGATACTCACCACACACGGGGATATGAACACACACACAAAATGCGCCACACACTTCCACGTGTTTCAACACATATACCACCCTCAGCACACATTTCACCACATATACACCAACCTCGCAACATAAAAGTCGAAACACAAAAGTCGCCACTCAAAACTCGCCATGCTGTCCCAGAGCTGTTTAAAAGGTGAAAAATGAGCTGTGATTGGTTGCTATCAGCAACAGTTTTCTTTGTAGATAGTTGTGGTAACTGAGGCCTATTATTCTTATCATTTCTATGGTGTTATCGTCCTTCTGTAAAGCTGGAAATAACACAATTTATTACTCTGTCAATGTAGGGAAGGTGACCTGACATACGAACTTGTCTTTAGGGAGAAGAGGTGGTTGGTGCACTTTAGATGGACGTTTGTATTAGTAGAAGGGGAACAGCTGGGAAAAGTGGAGAATGAATGTAATACCAGGGTTTGACCACAAGATGGCAGGAGAGAGCTGTGAGAACAGGGCAAAACAACAGCTTAGGGCTTAGGAAACTGCACAGTCATGGGGGCGGGGTTACAGGAACTCGAGAGTGAAATCCCCAGTGTGAGAGAGGGGATAAAAAGGAGAGAGAGGGTTCCAGAGGGTTCCAGTCCAGGGAGAGGAGCTCAAGAAGAGAGGAGGCAGAAAGACAAGACAGACAATGGAGGAGAGCTTCTAGAAGGGACTGACGAGAACAGACGGTCAAGGGGGGTGGCCCCGACAAGAAGAACCGCAGGACAGACAAGGCCTCGGGGGGGTACCAAACAGACGACGTACTCGGACTGGTGAAGCGCTGACGGTAGATAGGCCTAGGGCAGCCACAATGGAAGAGCCGCGAGGGACGCCACTACGACAGAGAGGAAAAGTGCAGGTACCCGGGCCTGTGTACGGAGAACTGTGAAGTTGCTGCGGTGTATTGCTACGGTTGTCATGAGGACAGACAATAAAGAAGACCTGTTGGACGCAATTCTGTCTCCGTCTCAAGTCTGTTCGCGGTGTAAAGCAGACCACCCCCCGGTCGGCTCACGTAACTACATTTGGCGTAGTCGGCAGGATAACCGCCGCCAATACTCCAACTTCAGCGGCAAGCCTGCTTCAGAAGAACCAAAGGACCCAAGTTGCTTTTCCCTGTGGATTACAAAACTGGACTGTGTTCGGGATTGCTGGCTGTCATCAGGCGGATCCGGAGCGGAAAGGTGCTTTGTCAAAATGACTGTGCTATTTCAGCGCCGAAAAGAAGCACAGAAGTTTGCAGCCACATTGGACAATCTGGGACTATGTCGCACCCGCCCCTGGGGGGAGCGGCCTACATCAGGAGACAGCCGCCCTCCCATGCTGGACCCTGGAAGATGGGTGGAGAAGCCGATTAACGCCCCACCCAAAAACGGGAGTGGCCCAGGTGGAGAGACTGGGTGCGGCTGCTTGGCACCATTGAGCTTCTGGAACTCAGACGAGATGCGACGCTGCAGCTGCCGTGGCCTCGGATGCCTGGAATGGAAGTGGCATCAGGAGATCGAATCCCGTCGGGAAACCTGCCCCTGGGAGCCATTCTCGGTACCCCGAACCCTGCTGAAACAGCCGCTGGAAGAATCTGCATGAGTTCTCCCCGTGGAACCATCGGGCCTGGAGGCCGGCCCTGCCGGAAGGCGGGGTGAAGATCAACGGCTGGTGAAGGAGCTGCGGTAAAGCCTGCCGGGAGCTGCGGTGCCGGGGAAGGTGAGCGTAACCCCGGCAGGCAGATCCCGCCGTCACGCCCCGTCCACAAGACAGGCCCCAGGGCCCCGACACCGGCCCTCGGCCTCCCTGCCCGACTTCCCGTTCTCCAGTGACCCTGGCTCCAGATGACTCTGTGGCTCCTGCCACCGACCCCGAGCCACGTCGCCGGTGCAGAACCAACCTTTGGCCACCGCTGCCGTGCTCCATGTTCCGGCGGCGGTCTATCCATCGGGGCCTGCCGCCACTCCGGCTCCGCTCCAGATCGCCGCGGTGACCAAGCTGCCAGCCTCTGCGGCCGACTCACCAGCATCTGCGGCCGACGCTGCTCCATCCTCAGCTGCGGCCTACTTACCGGTGGCCGCGGCTGTCCCGGTTTCGGCTGCGGCCTACTTGTTGGGCCCTGCAGCCCACTCACCGGTGACTACGGCCGCCTCCGCCCCGTCCGTGACTCTGGTTGTGGCCTGCTCCCCAATGCCTGTGGCTGCCTCAACTCTGTTTCAGGCTCTGGGTGCGGCCTATTCACCGGGACCCGCGGCTGCCCTTGCCCCTCGCCCGGCCCCAGCTATGGCTGGTCTGCCAGCACCTGCAGCCGCCTCTGCCCCGCTCTCGACCCCGGCCCGCTTGCTGGGCTCTGCGGCCTACACCGGACCCTCCGCCTGGGTTGCAGAAGTCATTGAGCAGAAAAAGGCCAAAGAGCCGGAGGTCGGGGCGCTGCTCCACGAAAAAGGCAAGGCCGCCATGCCGGTCCCACGGTCCACTGGCCGGCTCGTGCATACCAACATTGCACAGGGCTATGGCTTTATTTGGGAACTCACAACCGGCCAGAAAATCTACCTTAATGTGACGTCCATCAAGCACGGGTGGGCTCTGTGGGAGGGGGACTTGGTCTCCTACTACAAGGAGTAATGCACCCGTGGCTACTACGCTGTAGCAGTCGTCGCCTACCCCGAAGGATATGAGACCCCATAAAAAGACAAAGGACTCCTGGGTCTCAGGCACCAGGGACACTCGGGGCCCAGAGACACTTCAGCATCCCGGAGACTCCACAGCTGTGGGTCGCCTGTTGTTGGCGAAACATCGGCCGCCAGGAGGTGTCCCGGAGTATCCTTGAAAATGGACTGCCGGGACTGCTGTGCGCCATTGCATGGCCTGGGGGACAGTTCTAAGTCCTCGATTGGGTAACAAGTTCCCACTCCTGATGTGGCAGGGGATGCATGGAGGGAGGTTCTCTCTTCAAAGGAAGGGGGATCACCAATGTTTACAATGTTTATGTTTTGTTTAAAAAGAAAAAAGAGTTTAAAAGTAGAAACATTAAAACAGAGTATAGTTAAAAACTGTGTTTAGTATATATAGTTAAGTTGGGAATGTTACTTGTATGTAAAATGAAAGTGTTCAACAGGTCCCGGATACGAGGTGTAATGAAGACGCCGACCATGACTATTCAAAATTGACGGGACAGAGAGACCGAAGAAATTGAACCAGACACTGGTCCCTAAGTCAGGTCCCCGGTACCACGTACACCCCAGAAGGATAGGAGGATGCTGATGGTGACTTGGTAGGTTAGGGCCTCGGTTATGGCGTTCCGAATAAAAGAGGGTGACAGAAGGGGAGAGCAGTGGGAGGTACGCACCCGTAGAGTAGTCCGGGTGGACCTAGCCCAACCAGAAAGGAGTTGTCATATGGCATGCGCTCTGGCGGGCAGCTGTAGGCTGCTCGGAGCATGGTGCTCCCGGTTTGGTTCGGCCCCCGCATATGGTGGGTTTGGCTCGACAACCGGTCCAACAACAGACAGAGGAAAAGCTTCAGAACGACAAAGGTAGGGAACGAGATTGTCGAGGACGACAATAGACAAAGGAAGGGAGAGTGTAGGGAAGGTGACCTGATGTATGAACTTGTCTTTAGGGAGAAGAGGTGGTTGGTGCACTTTAGATGGATGTTTGTATTAGTAGAAGGAGAACAGCTGGGAAAAGTGGAGAATGAATGTAATACCAGGGTTTGACCACAAGATGGCAGGAGAGAGCTGTGAGAACAGGGCTAAACAACAGCTTATAGGGCTTAGGAAACTGCACAGTCATGGGGGAAGGGTAGGGAAATCCCCAGTGTGAGAGAGGGGATAAAAAGGAGAGAGAGAGTTCCAGAGGGTTCCAGTCCAGGGAGAAGAGCTCAAGAAGAGAGGAGGCAAAAAGACAAGACGGACAACGGAGAAGAGCTTCTAGAAGGGACTGAGGAGAACAGATGGTCAAGGGGGGTGGCCCCGACAAGAATAACCGCAGGACATACAAGGCCCCAGGGGTACCAACGGACGACGTACTCGGGCTGGTGAAACGCTGGCGGTAGATAGGCCTAGGGCAGCCACAGCGGAAGAGCCGTGAGGTATGCCACTACGACAGAGAGGAAAGGTGCAGGTACCCGGGCCTGTGTACGGAGAACTGTGAAGTTGCTGCGGTGTATTGCTGCGGTTGTCATGAGGACAGCCAATAAAGAAGACCTGTTGGACGCAATTCTGTCTCCGTCCCGAGTCTGTTCGCTGTGTAAAGCGGACCACCCCCCGGTCGGCTCACGTACCTACATCAACACAGACCACACTCTGACACAGACTGCAGGGGGAGCCCAGTATCACACAGGATAGGATTAGATACACGGCTCAGCAGTCAGTATCACATAGGATATGATTAGATACACAGCTGAGCAGTCAGTAACACTCATGACAGGATTAGGTACATGGCTCTGCAGTCAGTATCACACAGGATAGGGTTAGATACTCGGCTCAGCAGACGGTATCACACAGGATAGGATTAGATACACAGCTCAGCAGAAAGTATCACACAGGAGAGGATTAGGTACACAGCTCAGCAGACATTATCACACAGGATAGGGTTAGATACACAGCTCAGAAACAGGATGTGCCAAAGGAGAGGACATTTTCATTCCAAGAATTCCATTCATTCCATCTGATTTGTTTTTTGATTTTAAACGCCTCCAGTTTCCAGTTCTACTGCTATTTGCGATGTCCATTAACAATGCTCAGGGACAGTCCTTGAAAGTAGTAGGGATCAATTTGCAATCTCCATGCTTTTCTCATGGTCAACTTTATGTGGTCTGTTCAAGAGTTGGAACTGCCAAAAATTTGTTGATCTTTGCACCGATAGGAAAAACCAAAAATGTTGTTTATCAAAAGGCTCTTGAATGAGTTGAAAATAAAATACTATCAATATTTGGGTAATCGTTTAGTTAATTTGTGTTGCAAATCTGTAGTGTTGAATATATGATGTGAAATGCTTTTATGTGCAATATAATCATTATAATTTGTTATAACTAATCACTGTTGGTTACTATGCCCAGGCAACGCCGGGCTCTTCAGGTAGTAATAATTATAATAATGATAATAATAAACTTCTTCAGCTTTAATTTCTGTAGCTGAAATTAGGCATACATGTTATAAAGTTGGAATATAGCTGACACAGAACAGGTAATATAAGATATCGGCTACATGTAGATTATAATAGCTGCATTCATTATCTTCTTTATCAATGGTAAGTTTGGGGGGGGAAAGCGCAACGGACCCACAAAATACACCAAAAGTAAAAAAGAAAACTCACAAAAAAGCATTGTTTGCATTACATATTTTCAACATCAAGCTGATCATTTCTGCATCAAAAAGGAGACAAAACACAACATAAAACTGCATTGTGTGAAACACCCAAACACACATTGTTGTGGCGGCATTTTTTTTGGATTGTGGAAAAAAAAACCATTATGAATTTCCTGCATTTTTAAAAAATTATTTTTTTCCTGTAGAAAAGGGTATGAAAAAATTCTATATCCTTTGCATTTTGCCTTTAAAAAACACAGTATGTTAAAAGGCACAAATGCAACAAAAATGGACAGAAAATCAAAATACATAAATGGAATAGAAATGGTAGAATTATTAATATAATTGTATGTAAATGTTATTCTTTCACGCCAGTGTTTTCCACAAGAGGTGCACCCGGTCAGACCGGAATAACTTGGCACGGTATTTTCTGCGGATTCTCGTTTAGTTTCGCTTTGACTTCTCGATCAGACAGTCCAGGAATAATCTGCTGCCGGTTACAGCTGATGTCATCTCACTTCTCATTTTCTACTGGCCACAAACTACAGGACCGACTTCTGTGCTGCGGATTATTACCTATTACTGTCATATCCCAGCAAGCTGCCGAGATGAAAGGGTCATTAGCGGGGCTGCTGCTGGTATATGGGGCCATATCCCTCCCTGCAACAGGTATCCGGCTCCGCGTGCTGCACACAGAGCGATCCGCACGTCGCTGCCTTGTAACCCTTATATCTGTTTGTTAGTAACATCATATGTGACTTACGCTATTGTTACTTAGTGAAACGTTGCGACTTGATTATAAGTACGGTATATATTGATGTTCCGTCTTCTGCACAGCGGCGCCCCCTATAGGACACTCTAATGTGATTATTAATGACAATTCTACCATTTTTAGTATTAGCGAATATTTCCTTTCATCTACATAGTTATATGGAGTTTTATGTTGGTGTCTATTCTTTTCTGCAGGTTACGTCATGCAGGAGATTTCACTCTGCAGCTATGGGGATGATGAGAAAGGAAATGTTACATTTCATTATGTTTTTGCTTTCAATCACCAGTATATACTGGGATATGACAGCCAGGAAAATATGTTTCTGCCTTATCAATCCATCGAGGAAATGAAGGCAGTAGTAAGAAAGTTTACTGCAAAATTCAACCAAAATCCTGACATGTTAAATTATGTGAAAAATGAAGAGAAAAGGTGCAAAAACGAAATAAAGATGTTCTGGAAGGAGACAGTGGAAAGACGTGGTGAGTAGAGACATCCTGCTAAAACGCGTGCAGGCGGTGCTATGGCACTGCGATGCCTAAAGATTTATATATGCCCATAGACCTAACCTGAAGCTCCCGGGACTCAATGCAAAATCTGTACGGTACGTGCCCACAATTAGGAAATAGCAGCACTTTGGGCACAGAGTATTTTCGCTGCGTTCTAATCAGACAGGTAAATCTGTATGTGTTCACTGAATAATGCGGATTTACCGCCTCCAATACATATCTATTGTGAAAATGACATACTGCGGCCCATAAACCCACACCGCAGGTGAGATTACGCAGCGTCAAAAAGAAGCACAGTGGGCACAGGATACCAACAAATCCCATCCACTGTGCTTGTATTGTAGACCACGCTGCTATCCCTGATCATAGGCACATACCCTAATGGGGCCCAGCATCATTTTGTCCCAAAAATATGCTAAAGCAAAATTGGCAACAGTTGCTACACAGAGGGCAAAGTGTAGTTTTTGTAATTCTTCACACCAATATTATCATATAATAGGTGTAAAATACTAGCGTCTACAGACCCAGATATAACTACCGTAATAGATTATGCTCTTTATACCTGAGGTTATACCTACTTTAACATTGTGACCATGGTTAGGAAAACTGTAATTCTGCCTTCTAAAAAAAATATAATTCCTACAATGCTGCTTCTATGTACAAGAATATGACTGCTATAACACTGCCCCTATGTACAAGAATATAACTACTATAATACTGCTCCTATGTACAAGAATATAACTACTATAATACTGCTCCTATGTACAAGAATATAACTACTATAATACTGCTCCTATGTACAAGAATTTAACTACTATAATACTGCCCCCTATGTACCAGAATATAACTAGTATAACACTGCTCCCTATGTGCAAGAATATAACTACTATAATACTGCACCCTATGTACAAGAATATAACTACTATAATACTGCTCCCTATGTACAAGAATATAACTACTATAATACTGCCCCTGTGTACAAGAATCTAACTACTATAATCCTGCCCCTATGTACAAGAATATAACTACTATAATACTGCCCCCTATGTACAAGAATATAACTACTATAATACTGCCCCCTATGCACAAGAATATAACTACTATAATACTGCCCCCATGTACAATAATATAACTACTATATTACTGCCTCCTATGTACAAGAATATGACTACTGTAATACTGCCTCTATGTACAAGTATATAACTACTATAATACTGCCCCTATGTACAAGAATATAACTACTATAGAAAAAGCAGGCAAAGGTATAAAACAGCATTCTGTATCATAAATGCCGATACTTATGGATAATCATAGGATCAGTCGTACATAATATATAGCATGGGGATGTGGAAACCACATAAATTACGACCAATGGATCCAAGTATCAAAAAATAGTACATACTTTATTCAGGGATTTACACAGAACGGGAAATGGGGAACATGTGTACAGAAAAAACAAACAAGAATATAACTACTATAATACTGTCCCCTATGTACAAGAATATAACTACTATAATAGTACCCCTATGTACAAGAATATAACTACTATAATACTGCTTCTCTGTACAAGAATATAACTGCTATAATACTGCTCCTATGTACAAGAATATAACTGCTATAATACTGCTCCTATGTACAAGAGTATAACTACTATAATACTGTCCCTATGTACAAGAATATAACTACTATAATACTGCCTCCTGTGTACAAGAATATAACTGCTATAATACTGCTCCTATGTACAAGAGTATAACTACTATAATACTGCTCCTATGTACAAGAATATAACTACTATAATACTGCCTCCTGTGTACAATATAACTTCTATAATATTGCTCCCTATGTACAAGAATATAACTACTATAATACTGTCTCTATGTACAAGGATATAACTATTATAATATATGACTACTATAATACTGCTTCCTATGTACAAGAATATAACTACTATAATACTGCCTCCTGTGTACAAGAATATAACTTCTATGATACTGCTCACTAGGTACAAGAATATAACTACTATAATACTGCTCCTATGTACAAAAATCGAACTACTATAATACTGCACCTATGTACAAGAATATAACTTCTATAATACTGCTCCCTATGTACAAGAATATAACTACTATAATACTGCTCCTATGTACAAGAATATAACTACTATAATACTGCCTCCTGTGTACAATATAACTTCTATAATATTGCTCCATATGTACAAGAATATAACTACTATAATACTGTCTCTCTGTACAAGGATATAACTACTATAATATATGACTACTATAATACTGCCCCATGTACAAGAATATAACTACTATAATACTGCCTCCTGTGTACAAGAATATAACTTCTATGATACTGCTCACTAGGTACAAGAATATAACTACTATAATACTGCCCCTATGTACAAAAATCTAACTACTATAATACTGCACCTATGTACAAGAATATAACTTCTATAATACTGCTCCCTATGTACAAGAATATATCTACTATAATACTGCTCCTATGTACAAGAATATAACTACTATAATACTGCCTCCTGTGTACAATATAACTTCTATAATATTGCTCCATATGTACAAGAATATAACTACTATAATACTGTCTCTCTGTACAAGGATATAACTACTATAATATATGACTACTATAATACTGCCCCTATGTACAAGAATATAACTACTATAATACTGCCTCCTGTGTACAAGAATGTAACTTCTATGATACTGCTCACTAGGTACAAGAATATAACTACTATAATACTGCCCCTATGTACAAAAATCTAACTACTATAATACTGCTCCTATGTACAAGAATATAACTTCTATAATACTGCCCCTATGTACAAGAATATAACTACTATAATACTGCTCCTATGTACAAGAATATAACTACTATAATACTGCACCTATGTACAAGAACATAACTACTATAATACTGCCCCTATGTACAAGAATATAACTACTATAATACTGCCTCCTGTGTACAAGAATGTAACTTCTATGATACTGCTCACTAGGTACAAGAATATAACTACTATAATAATGCCCCTATGTACAAAAATCTAACTACTATAATACTGCTCCTATGTACAGGAATATAACTTCTATAATACTGCCCCTATGTACAAGAATATAACTACTATAATACTGCCCCTATGTACAAGAATATAACTACTATAATACTGCTCCCTATGTACAAGAATATAACCACCATAATACTGCTCCTATGTACAAGAATATAACTACTATAATACTGCCCCCCTATGTACAGAATATAACTAGTATAATTCTACCCCCTATGTACAAGAATATAACTACTATAATACTGCTCCTATGTACAAGAGTATAACTACTATAATACTGCTCCTATGTACAAGAATATAACTACTATATTACTGCTCCTATGTACAAGAATATAACTACTATATTACTGCTCCTATGTACAAGAGTATAGCTACTATAATACTGCCTTCATGTCTCTTCAGTGAGACCGTCTATGGAGGTGTTTGTTCCTGATGGGAATGAGGACAATCTCCCGCTACTAATTTGCTTTGTTTGGGGATTTTACCCTGAAAACATTATTGTGTCCTGGATTAAAAATAACAAGACTGTGGTTAAGACTGAAAATCAGGCGGTGCAAACTGGGGAATGGACCTACCAGCTGGTATCCATTCTGGATCTGAGGGACTCTCTTCCTGAAGACAACTATACTTGTAAGGTGGAACATGAAAGTCTACGTGAGCCCATGATAACAACCTGGAGTAAGTATGAGACGAACATCTCGGCACCACCGGGAGCTCAATGCTGCATCGTCCAGACCTTCTTCTGGTGTATTTTTGTGTTTTCATCCCATCTTCTTTATGTGGGAAATATTCAGGATCTAGTGCTGGATTTTTCTGTCTTACCTCTATATTCCCTTTATAACTTCTGATCTTCTGATTTTCCAATAAACAATAGAGACTAAAAATGGAGGAAATTTACTAAGCAAAATGTCAGAATGGCACCAAAAAATGGCAAATATGCTCTAAGTATCTAGAATGTCCACACTTTTCAGTTTTGAGAAGTGTTTATAAATAGGGGCCAGGACTGAGGCCAGTCAATAAAATGTGCCCAGTTAAGGTGCTCCCATATTTTTGTGCAAATATTGGTGTAGAAACGTCAAAATGAGACCTATGGAAGTGAAAGTGTCCAACGAGTCTAGAAAAATAACCAGCCCGACGCTGTGATACGTTTCGGCAGCTGATTATTGTTTTTTCCTTTTCTTCTTACAAGAACCGTATCTTTTTCATTTTTCCATCTGGAAGCCGTATGAGCCTATTTTGTTATGGGGCGAATTGTAATTTTTAATGATACAATTCATTTTTCCATATAATGTCATGAAAAATGGAAAAAGAAATTCCAAGTGGGGTGAAATAGTGACACCCACCCACCCACAGTTCTGACATTATTTTGGGGGATTTTATGCCATAAAATGACCCAATAACAAGATTTTTCAGGTCAGTAGGATTGCGGCAGCACCAAATTTTGTCTTTTCGCTTATAGTATGTGCTGCAATACCGTAACACTGCAGTATATAGTGAAAATCACAGTCTACTATGACTCTTCTGTGGCTGAGCTTCCTAGGAGAACCAGTCAGAACCTGGGCCAGTCAGTGCCCAGTGATCACGTTGCGAGGGGCCATTGGGAGCCAGATCAGATTAAAGTGGATTTCCAGCCAATGAAAACTGTTCTTAATAGGGCTCAGCCAATCACAGGCTGCAGTCATTTTTATCCATCCTGACAATCCTTTGGAAGCCCCCTGTAATGTATGTGAGGACCCCTGAGCGCTATTGTGGAGTCTTTTGTTCCACCTCGGTTCTTTGCTCTATCTTGTATTTTTCTCTATTTCCCCCTATTTTATGGTAATAATATTACTCGTTGCTTTGCTCCTGATTGTAGTGATGTTATCTGACTTTGTGCAGAATCCTGATCGTTCGGTGGATCTTTCAGGATCCTGTAAGGCCTCGTACAGACGTCATGATTTGGTCCGAGTTTCATCAGAGTTTCTGTCCTCAGTGTTTACTCATTGTCCGTTCATCGCAGTTTCTTATTTTGCTAACAAGTTTTCTTACGTTTCCATCAATCATGAGAATCAGATATCACATTGGTGGCATCCGATGGGTCCGAATTTTTTCACAGACCCACAAACTTAAACTAATGAGTTTGATTTGTGACTTTGTGATTTTTTTTTTTTCACAAGGAAGCTCGGAATGTGAATAAACTCCGAGACTATAATGGGTCCTGTCCCCTATCCTTGAGAATCACAGATACAGCTTGTGCCACAAAACCTGTCGTGTGAATGAGCCTTTATATTGTAGAAAACTTTGGGATTTCTACTAAATTTGAGGCAAATTCCATAGTGTAAAGTGTCATCAGATCGCATTAAAGCCTGTATGTCTGTGTGCCGCCATCTACTCTGTCTTTGGAGCAGATCGGGGGCTTCTCCTCTGCCTCTGGAGCAGATCAGGGGCTTCTCCTCTGTCTCTGGAGCAGATTGAGGGCTTCTCCTCTGTCTCTGGAGCAGATCAGGGGCTTCTCCTCTGTCTCTGGAGCAGATCAGGGGCTTCTCCTCTGTCTCTGGAGCAGATCAGGGGCTTCTCCTCTGTCTCTGGAGCAGATCAGGGGCTTCTCCTCTGTCTCTGGAGCAGATCGGGGGCTTCTCCTCTGTCTCTGGAGCAGATCGGGGGCTTCTCCTCTGTCTCTGGAGCAGATCGGGGGCTTCTCCTCTGTCTCTGAAGCAGATCGGGGGCTTCTCCTCTGTCTCTGGAGCAGTCGGGGGATTCTCCTCTGTCTCTGGAGCAGATCAGGGGCTTCTCCTCTGTCTCTGGAGCAGATCAGGGGCTTCTCCTCTGTCTCTGGAGCAGATCGGGGGCTTCTCCTCTGTCTCTGAAGCAGATCGGGGGCTTCTCCCGCATCTCTGAAGCAGATTGGGGGCTTCTCTGCATCTCTCACTCATTATCTTTTATTACACAGAAGCTGGTTTGACCTCCATTCAGATCATTAAGATCAGCGTTTCCTCTGTGATCTTTGGCCTGGGACTGATCTCCATGATGGCAGGAGTTGTGTGGTGGAAGAACGCCAAGAGGAGCGGTAAGAGCATGAGAGCACGGGCAAGGGGGTTATTAAAGGGGTTCTCTGATTTCCCGACTCCAGTTCTTTGTAGCTAAAACAAACCTGTATCACTCACCCTCCCCAGGTCCAGCACTGGAGTCTCCGCTGCTGCTCCCAGTGTCTGTTACTGTCTGCAGTGCTGACATCGCTTCCACAACACTGCTGCCAATCACCAATAACGGCAGGTCTGAGCTGCTCATGCCATCCACTCGGGCAGAGAAGCTGAGCTTAGTGTTTGTCTGCAGCGCTGTTGATGTGCATCCAAGTAACAGAGAACAGAAGCAGCGGTGGAGACTCAGCATCGGGCCCGGGGAGGGTGAGTACGGCTAATTTTGTTATTTTGCAACAATTCTTGGAGACGCTACTTTCTTAAAAACAGAAAATCCCTTTGTCTATTATCTCATGAAGTGACTGTCCTCCGATTATATCATCATTCGTGGGATAGACAAGCGATTTGGTGTAAAAGTTGGACATTCACTTTATAGACAAAGATAAAAGCGCATCCTACCATCCTCCGTACTTCTGTGTCCTCCTAATAAACATGGGCACAAGTGACGCCACTGCCTCATAGGCTCCTTCTGGGGTTTTATCTGAATCTTGTCCTGAGCGTTGGCCTGGACCCTACCTGAGGACGTGTTCACACAAGGCGTTATTGCATCTTATTTTTCTGCACAAAAAAAAACAGATTGGCAGGAAAAACGCTGCCAACAATAAGGGCATTTTTTGTTAAGTTTTGCGTTTTTACTTTTTTCCCATCTATTTGAATGTGTAAAATACACCACATTGACACTGCAGATGTGAAAAAAACACTTTGATGGCAAAAATAAGTGTGGAAGCAAAGCAGCGAGTGTAGGAGATTTCACAAAACTCACTCACTTTGCTGATTTTGCACATATTTATACACAAACTGCAGCTAAAGTCCAACCACAGTGCCAGGACTGAGCAGCATTAGAGGAACCATGGCGCCACCTGATGGACAGCTATAAGAATTACATTTTTGGGGTTTTTGTTTCTTCAACCAAATATTATAATATTACGGCACGTGGTCACAACTTGAGATGAACTAATTTGTTTGGATTCGGTTCCGAATACGATCAGAATCGAATATTGTTTTTGCAATATTCGTTGAACACAGCCCAACATCATTAGGGTCAATTGGAGTGGAAATTACCGAATATGTTCGGAACCGATCATAAGACAAACATTCAGAACGAATACAAACGAATGAGTCATGCACAACGTGAACAAGTCGGTAGGATAGTGTTCACACCACCCAAAGACTGAAACACAGAAAAAACACAGTATAACAAACGTGTAAAAATACTCTGTTGTAAAAAAATATATATATCAGTAAACAGCAAGTGCTAGTAAAAAGATGATAACAAAAACAGGGTATTTAGTTGACACGTTTTTTGTAAAAAATGTATACTAAGCCGCTCCACCAAACGTCAAGGTATGCCCATCTCAGAGAAGTCCTAACCAATGTACAGTCATGGCCAAAAGTATTGACACCCCTGCAATTCTGTCAGATAATACTCAGTTTCTTCCTGAAAATGATTGCAAACACAAATTCTTTGGTATTATTATCTTCATTTACTTTGTCTTAAATGAAAAAACACAAAAAGAATTGTCCTAAAGCCAAATTGGATATAATTCCACACCAAACATAACAAAGAGGGTGGACAAAAGTATTGGCACTGTTCGAAAAATCATGTGATGCTTCTCTAATTTGTGTAATTAACAGCACCTGTAACTTACCTGTGGCACCTAACAGGTGTTGGCAATAACTAAATCACACTTGCAGCCAGTTGACATGGAGTAAAGTTGACTCAACCTCTGTCCTGTGTCCTTGTGTGTACCACATTGAGCATGGAGAAAAGAAAGAAGACCAAAGAACTGTCTGAGGACTTGAGAAACCAAATTGTGAGGAAGCATGAGCAATATCAAGGCTACAAGTCCATCTCCAAAGACCTGAATCTTCCTGTGTCTACCGTGCGCAGTGTCATCAAGAAGTTTAAAGCCCATGGCACTGTGGCTAACCTCTCTAGATGTGGCCGGAAAAGAAAAATTGACAAGAGATTTCAATGCAAGATTGTGCGGATGTTGGATAAAGAACCTCCACTAACATCCAAACAAGTTCAAGCTGCCCTGCAGTCCAATGGTACAACGGTGTCAACCCGTACTATCCGTCGGCATCTGAATGAAAAGGGACTGTATGGTAGGAGACCCAGGAAGACTCCACTTCTTACCCCGAGACATAAAAAAGCCAGGCTGGAGTTTGCCAAAACTTACCTGAGAAAGCATAAAACATTTTGGAAGAATGTTCTCTGGTCAGATGAGACAAAAGTAGAGCTTTTAGGGCAAAAGCATCAACATAGAGTTTACAGGAGAAAAAAGAGGCATTCAAAGAAAAGTACACGGTCCCTACAGTCAAACATGGCGGAGGTTCCCTGATGTTTTGGGGTTGCTTTGCTGCCTCTGGCACTGGACTGCTTGACCGTGTGCTTGCCATTATGAAGTCAGAAGACTACCAACAAATTTTGCAGCATAATATAGGGCCCAGTGTGAGAAAGCTGGGTCTACCTCAGAGGTCATGGGTCTTCCAGCAGGACAATAACCCAAAACACACTTCAAAAAGCACTAGAAAATGGTTTGAGAGAAAGCACTGGAGACTTCTAAGGTGGCCAGCAATGAGTCCAGACCTGAATCCCATAGAACACCTGTGGAGAGATCTAAAAATGGCAGTTTGGAGAAGGCACCCTTCAAATATCAGGGACCTGGAGTAGTTTGCCAAAGAAGAATGGTCTAAAATTCCAGCAGAGCATTGTAAGAAACTCATTGATGGTTACCGGAAGCAGTTGGTCGCAGTTATTTTGGCTAAAGGTTGTGCAACCAAGTATTAGGCTGAGGGTGCCAATACTTTTGTCCGGCCCATTTTTGAAGTTTTGTGTGAAATGATCAATGTTTTGCTTTTTGCTTCATTCTCTTTTGTGTTTTTTCATTTAAGACAAATTAAATGAAGATAATAATACCAAAGAATTTGTGTTTGCAATCATTTTCAGGAAGAAACTGAATATTATATGACACAATTGCAGGGGTGTCAATACTTTTGGCCATGACTGTATTTAAAACCTGACCATGTGAATAGTACCTATATGAGCAGGATTCAGAAAGATAATGTCTGAAGTGGACACGCTGTGCAAGACGGCTTTTTATGTGCATGGCTCACAAGAGAGGGGCGGGGTCCTCCCAAAACTTGCAGAAGCAAGAAACCAATAAATACAAACGAATGACCCATGCACAAAGTGAACAAGTTGGTAGGACAGTGTTCACACCACCAAAAGACTGAAACACAGAAAAAACACAGTATAACAAATGTGTAAAAATACTCTGTTGTAAAAAAAATATATATAACAGTAAACATCAAGTGCTAGTAAAAAGATGATAACAAAAACAGGGTATTTAGTTGAACGAATAGTGTTCGAATATGGCTTGAATATGTAAAAATCAGATTCGGGGACAAAATCCGAACAAAGTCGCTTATCTCTAGTCACAACAGGGGTAAGAACTGATTATCTGCCTGTAACAGCAGATCTCTGACCGCGGTTTTTTCACCATTGATGGAGGCTCCATAGGAGAACCAATGGGTTGTAATGGCAGCTAAGTTCCTTGGTTATGTATAACATTATTTTAACCGTATGTCAAACACCAACAAGAAAAAGTAAAAAAGCAAAAATAAAATAGACTCATAATCTCTGACACACAGGACAGCAGGACTCCTAATCTCTGACACACAGGACAGCAGGACTCCTAACCTCTGACACACAGGACAGCAGGACTCCTAATCTAAAGGCCCCTTTACATTTAGCGATGCACCAGCGATTCCGACAACGATAAGACCTGGTCAGGATTGCTGGTGCATCGCTAAATGGTCGCTAGTGAGCTGCCACACAGGCAGATCTCACAGCGATGTAGCGACGCAGCAGCGGTCGTTACTTACCTTTCAGACGCGGCGATCCTGACGTCCTCCCGTCCGCGTCCACGCATCGCACGTCGGTGCCAGCAGGAAGCGCCCGATGAGAAATGGAGCTGCACGATCTCGCGCGATCAGCGATAATCAGCGGGGGAGCCGGTTGGAGTTAAGTGTCACACATAGCGATATCGCTAGCGATATCGCTACTGTGTCACAAAATCGGTGACGCTTTAGCGATATCGCTAGCGATATCGCTATGTGTAAAGGCCCCTTAAGACACACAGGACAGCAGGACTCCTAATCTGTGACTCACAGGACAGCAGGACTTCTAAGCTCTGACACTCAGGACAGCAGGACTCCTAATCTCTGACACACAGGACAGCAGAGCTCCTAAGCTCGGACACACAGGACAGCAGAGCTCCTAAGTTCGGATACACAGGATAGCAGGACTCCTAAGCTGTCACACACAGGACAGCAGGACTCCTAATCTCTGACAGACAGGACAGCATGATTCCTAATCTCTGACTCACAGGACAGCAGGACTCCTAAGCTCTGACACACAGGATAGCAGGATTCAAGCTGTGACTCACAGGGCAGCAGGACTCCTCAGCTCTCATACACAGGACAGAAAGACTCCTAAGCTCTGACTCACAGGACAGCAGGACTCCTAAGCTCGGGCTCGGACACACAGGACAGCAGGACTCAAGCTCTGACACACAAGACAGCAGGACTTCTAAGCTCTGACACAAAGGACAGCAGGACTCCTAAACTCTGACACACAGGACAGCAGGACTCCTAAACTCTGGCCCACAGGACAGCAGGACTCCTAAACTCTTGACACACAGGACAGCAGGATTCCTAATCTGACACACAGGAAAGCAGGACTCCTAATCTCTGACAGCAGGGCAGCAGGACTCCAAAACTCTGACACACAGAACAGCAGGACTCCTAATCTCTGACATGCAGGACAGCAGGACTCCTAAACTTGGACACACAGGACAGCAGGACTCCTAATCTCTGACACGCAGGACTCCTAATCTCTGACACACAGGACAACGGGACTCATAATCTCTGACAGCAAGACAGCAGGACTCCTAAGCTCTCACACACAGGACAGCAGGCTGTTATGAGCTCATTTTCTGCTCCACCAGCTGGGAGTTCTCCTTCCGTTCTCCCTCTGGTGGTGACAGGAGGTAGTGAGGTTAGTTTAATTGGTAATGGTCTGCCACCTGACGAGGAGGATAATGATTGGATCTCTGGAGTATCAGACTGGATATAAGACAGCCGACACCCTATCCTGTTGCTGGTGATTCAGTCTGCTTCTCAGGTCGTGTACTTCAGCTGTACTCCAGTCTTCTCAAGTTAAGTTTGTTTTTGCTAATGTTCACACTTTCTCTTGTTGGTCAGCTCAGTTTTTGTGTGGTCAGCCAGCCCGGCTAGGCTGTGCTGAATTTCCACTCTTATTTATCTGTTGCCAATTTGCCCTTTATTAGATTGGCCTCTTTTTTGCTCTGTCTCAGAATATTTCAGAGTGCTGACATATTGGGAGAAGTCTAGTGACTTCAGGGTTAATTTTGTTATCAGAAGTGTTGGACATTATTTTGGGTAGGGTTTTTGGCAGATTGCAGACAGTATCTTTCCTTTCCTGTCCTTTCAAGTTAGTTTGGCCCCATCGTTTGCTCAGCCTATTTTTCTGCCTTTGTTTGTGTTTTCATCTTGCTTCACCGTCAATACATGTGGGGGCTGTCTTTCCTTTGGGGTCTGCTCTGGGGTAGTTAGTTTTCCTCTTTTCTTACTTTAGGCTTATTTAGCTCTCCGGTTGTGACGAGGCGTCCAGGACCATCGTAGGCACGCTCCACGACTGCTTCTAGTTGTGTGTTAAGATCAGGGATCTGCAATCTGCATAGTTACCAACTTCTCTGGTTTTCTGAGACTTAGCGTGGGTTGCTATTTTTTTCTCCTCGGTGACCCATTCATAACAGAATCACCAGCTATACCGCAGATTATAGGGTACGCAAAAGTAGGAAAAAATTGTTTGAAAGAAAAAAAAAAAAAAGTGTCAGAATTTTAATTTTTTTTAATGTTTTTTCCTCTTTTTCTCTGGGGCCGTAGGAGGATTTTTTTTTCTCTCCTAATGGAGATTAAGCAACTGTCTGATCGTGTGGAGCAACTTGCTGCTGAAGTGCAGGGAATTTCTACCTACCTCATTCAGTCACATGTTGCTGAACCCATTCCTGATGTGTTTTCTGGGGATCGGTCTAAATTTCTGAATTTTAAGAATAATTGTAAATTATTTCTTGCCTTGAAGCCTAACTCATCGGGGAGCTCTGTGCAGCAGGTTAAAATTGTCATCTCCTTGCTGCGCGGCGATCCCCAGGATTGGGCTTTTTCTCTGACACCTGAAAATTATATTCTGACTAATGTGGATGCATTTTTTCAAGCCTTGGGGTTGTTGTATGATGAACCTAATGCCGTTGATCAAGCTGAGAGAACCCTGTTGGCATTAAACCAGGGTCGGGATCCTGCAGAGTTATACTGTCAAAAATGCTGAAAGTGGGCGGTCCTTACTACATGGAATGATAGTGCACTGGCAGCTCTCTTTCGGAAAGGTTTATCAGAGACCATAAAAGATGTTATGGTGGGATTTCCTGTTCCCTCTGGTCTGGATGGCTCTATGTCATTAGCCATTCAAGTTGATCGGCGTTTACGTGAACGTAAAACTACACGGGAGGCGCTGCCACCTTCTGAACAAATGTCTGAAGCTATGCAATGTGATGGGGTGTTGTCTAGGGGGCAACGTCAGGAGTTTAGAAGGCGTAATAAGCTGTGTTTTTTCTTTGGAGACGCCTCTCATACTATTTCTGTCTGCCCTAAACGAGAGAAACGTTTTGCACACACATTTGCTGTGGGCAGTGTACAACCTAAGTTCCTTTTGGTAATTACTTTGATCTGCTCCTTGTCCACGTTTTCCACTAAGGCTTTTGTGGATTCAGGAGCAGCTCTGAATCTGATGGATTTGGACTTTGCTAAACTTTGTGGTTTGTCCATGACACCTCTGCAGACGCCTATTCCTTTGAGGGGTATTGATGCCACTCCTTTGGCAGAGAATAAACCTCAGTTTTGGACCCAGGTGACAATGCGAGTTGCCCCAGACCACCAAGAAAATTGTAAATTTTGGTGCAGCATAATTTGCATGATACTATTGCTCTGGGTTTCCCCTGGTTGCAAACTCATAACCCAGTTTTGGATTGGAAATCTGTGTCTGTGGTGAGTTGGGGTTGTCAGTGTGTTCTTAGGACTCTCCTGTTTTCTCCACCTCTCCTCAGTCTCATGATATTCCTGATTATCTGGCTGATTTCTCTGATGTATTTAGTGAGAGTAAGTCTGCATCTTTGCCTCCTCATAGGAGTTGTGACTGTGCAATTGTGTTGATGCCTGGGTGTAAATTTCCCAAGGGTCGGCTTTTCAACTTATCTGTACCCGAACATGATGCTATGCGATCCTATATTAAGGAGTCGTTGGAGGAGGGTCATATTAGACCATCCTCGTCACCTTTAGGCGCTGGTTTTTTTTTTGTGGCCAAGAAAGATGGTTCATTAAGATCGTGTATTGTTTATCGTTCCCTTAACAAGATGACGGTTAAATATCAGTACCCGTTACCTCTGATGTCTGATTTATTCTTCAGAGTTAAGAGTGCCTGCTGGTTTACTAAGCTTGACCTGAGGGGGGCGTATAGTCTTATTCGCATCAAGCACGGGGATGAATGGAAGACGGCGTTTATTACTCCGGAGGGACATTTTGAGTACCTGGTGATGCCTTTTGGGCTCTCTAATGCCCCTTCTGTCTTCCAGTCCTTTATGAATGATATTTTTCGAGACATTGTAGATAAGTTTTTGATCATCTATCTGGATGATATTTTAATCTTTTCTAGTGATTGGGATTCCCATGTGGAACATGTCCGGACTGTGTTCCAGATTTTGAGGGAGAATTCCCTCTTTGTTAAGGGATCGAAATGCCTCTTTGGTGTACAGAGGATTTCATTTTTGGGATTTATCTTGTCTCCATCGACTATTGAAATGGACCCGGCCAAGGTACAGGCCATTTATGATTGGGTTTAGCTTCTTTGAAGGCCCTCCAGAAGTTTTTGGGTTTTGCTAATTTCTATCGGAAATTTATAGGTAATTTTTCTAGTATTGTCAAACCACTGACTGATCTGACCAAGAAGGGAGCTGATGTGCTGAATTGGTCTCCTGAGGCTGTCTCAGCATTTCAGGAGCTTAAGCGGAGATTTACTTCAGCTCCAGTTCTACGGCAACCAGATGTCTCACTTCCATTTCAAGTGGAGGTAGATGCTTCTGAGATTGGTGCAGGAGCTGTTTTGTCCCAAAAAGACCCTGTGACTTCTAAGATGAATCCCTGTGCCTTCTTTTCTCGAAAGTTCTCCCCATCTGAACGCAACTATGACGTGGGGAATCGGGAATTGTTGGCCATGAAATGGGCATTTGAGGAGTGGAGACATTGGTTGGAGGGAGCTAGACATCAATTTGTGGTCCTCACCGATCACAAGAATCTGATTTTTCTGGAGTCGGCTAAACGCTTGAATCCTAGACAGGCTAGATGGGCCTTGTTTTTCACGCGTTTTAATTTTGTGGTCTCTTTTCTTACGGGCACTAAGAATGTTAAGGCAGACGCCCTTTCTAGGAGTTTCTTTGCTGATTCTCTTAATGTGACTGAGCCTACTACTATCCTAGGTGAGGGGGTAGTTCTTTCTGCCATTTCGCCCGATTTGAGACGCGCCCTGGAGGAATTTCAGGCGGATAAACCTGAGCGTTGCCCTATGGGAAGATTGTATGTTCCTGACCAGTGGAGAAAGAGAGTGATGTCTGAAGTCCATTGCTCCGCATTGGCTGGTCATCCAGGTATTTTTGGTACCAGAGACTTGGTGAGTCGGTCGTTTTGGTGGCCTGCCTTATCTCGTGATGTCAGGAATTTTGTACAGTCCTGTGGGACTTGTTCTCGGTCTAAACCCTGTTCTCGTTCTAGTGGGTTGCTGATGCCCCTCCCGGTGCCCAAGAGGCCATGGACCCATATCTCAATGGATTTTATTTCTGATCTTCCTGTCTCTCAGAGAATGACTGTTATCTGGGTGATTTGTGATAGATTTTCGAAGATGGTCCATCTTGTACCACTCCCAAAGTTGCCATCTTCCGCTGAGTTGATACCCTTGTTTTTACAACAGGTGGTTCGGTTACACGGGATTCCTGAGAACATTGTGTCCGATAGAGGGGTCCAGTTTGTTTCCAGATTTTGGAAAGCCTTTTGTTCCAATCTGGGAATTCAGTTATCCTTCTCCTCTGCGTTTCATCCCCAGACCAATGGGCAGACTGAGAGAACAAACAAGACCCTGGAGTCTTATTTAAGATGTTTTATATCTGCTGATCAAGATGATTGGGTCTCATTTTTGCCCTTGGCCGAATTTGCGCTGAACAATAGAGCTAGTTCTGCCACTTTGAAGTCATCCTTTTTCTGTAATTTTGGGTTTCATCCTCAATTCTCTTCAGGACAAGTGGAATCTTCGCCCTGCACAGGTGTGGACACTGTGGTTGTGAGAATGCAGCAGATAGGGGACCAAGTGGTGGATAAGTTGTCACTCTCTCAGGAAAAGGCCCAGCGTTTTTCCAACCTTCATAGGACCATTGGTCCCTGGTTTAAAGTGGGTGATATGGTTTGGTTGTCATCTAAATATTCCTATGAAAGTTGCATCTCCAAAATTTAAGCCAAGATTTATTGGACCTTATAAGATTTTGGAGATTCTTAATCCTGTTTCTTGTCGATTGGCTCTTCCTGTTACGTTTAAAATCCATAACGTATTTCACAAATCACTGTTGAAGAGGTTTGTTGAGCCAGTAGTTCCTGTGGCGGCACCTCCTGACCCTGTTTTGGTTAAAGGCAATGTGGAATATGAGGTAGAGAAAATATTGGATTCTCGTTTGGTCAGACGGAGACTCCAGTATTTGGTCAAATGGAAGGGCTATGGCCAGGAGGATAATTCTTGGGTCTCTGCCTCGGATATTCATGCCAATAAATTGGTTCGTGCTTTTCACCGGGCCCATCCTGATCGGCCTGGTGGCGTGGATGAGGGTTCGGTGACCCCTCCTCAAGGGGGGGTACTGTTATGAGCTCATTTTCTGCTCCACGAGCTGGGAGTTCTCCTTCCGTTCTCCCTCTGGTGGTGACAGGAGGTAGTGAGGTTAGTTTAATTGGTAATGGTCTGCCACCTGACGAGGAGGATAATGATTGGATCTCTGGAGTATCAGACTGGATATAAGACAGCCGACGCCCTATCCTGTTGCTGGTGATTCAGTCTGCTTCTCAGGTCGTGGACTTCAGCTCTGCTCCAGTCTTCTCAAGTTAAGTTTGTTTTTGCTAATGTTCACACTTTCTCTTGTTGGTCAGCTCAGTTTTTGTGTGGTCAGCCAGCCCGGCTGGGCTGTGCTGAATTTCCACTCTTATTTATCTGTTGCCAATTTGCCTTTTTGTCCTTTATTAGATTGGCCTCTTTTTTGATCTGTCTCAGAATATTTCAGAGTGCTGATATAGTGGGAGAAGTCTAGTGACTTCAGGGTTAATTTTGCTATCAGAAGTGTTGGACATTATTTTGGGTAGGGTTTTTGGCAGATTGCAGACAGTATCTTTCCTTTCCTGTCCTTTCAAGTTAGTTTGGCCCCATCGTTTGCTCAGCCTATTTTTCTGCCTTTGTTTGTGTTTTCATCTTGCTTTACCGTCAATACATGTGGGGGGCTGTCTTTCCTTTGGGGTCTGCTCTGGGGTAGTTAGTTTTCCTCTTTTCTTACTTTAGGCTTATTTAGCTCTCCGGTTGTGATGAGGCGTCCAGGGCCATCGTAGGCACGCTCCACGACTGCTTCTAAATGTGTGTTAAGATCAGGGATCTGCAATCTGCATAGTTACCAACTTCTCTGGTTTTCTGAGACTTAGCGTGTGTTGCTTTTTTTTCTCCTCGGTGACCCATTTATAACAGCAGGCCCCCTGATCTCTGACAGACAGGACAGCAAGACTCCTAAATTTGGACACACAGGACAGCAGTACTCCTAAGCTCTGACACACAGGACAGCAGGACTCCTAAACTCTGATACACAGTACAGCAGGACCCCTAATCTCTGACAGACAGGACAGCATGACTCCTAATCTCTGACTCACAGGACAGCAGGACTCCTAAGCTCTGACACACAGGATAGCAGGACTCAAGCTGTGACTCACAGGACAGCAGGACTCCTCAGCTCTCATACACAGGACAGCAGGACTCCTAAGCTCTGATTCACAGGACAGCAGGACTCCTAAGCTCGGGCTCGGACACAGAGGACAGCAGGACTCAAGCTCTGACACACAAGACAGCAGGACTTCTAAGCTCTGACACAAAGGACAGCAGGACTCCTAAACTCTGACACACAGGACAGCAGGACTCCTAAACTCTGGCCCACAGGACAGCAGGACTCCTAAACTCTTGACACACAGGACAGCAGGATTCCTATTGTGACACACAGGACAACAGGACTCCTAATCTCTGACACACAGGACAGCAGAACTCCTAAACTTGGACACACAGGACAGCAGGACTCCTAATCTCTGACAGCAGGACAGCAGGACTCCTAAACTCTGACACACAGGACAACAGGACTCCTAATCTCTGACATGCAGGACAGCAGGACTCCTAAACTTGGACACACAGGACAGAAGAACTCCTAATCTCTGACAGCAGGTCTCCTAAACTCTGACACACAGGACAACAGGACTCCTAATCTCTGACATGCAGGACAGCAGGACTCCTAAACTTGGACACACAGGACAGCAGAACTCCTAATCTCTGACAGCAGGACAGCAGGACTCCTAAACTCTGACACACAGGACAGCAGGACTCCTAATCTCTGACACGCAGGACAGCAGGACTCCTAAACTTGGACACACAGGACAGCAGGACTCCTAATCTCTGACACGCAGGACTCCTAATCTCTGACACACAGGACAACAGGATTCATAATCTCTGGCACGCAGGACAGCAGGACTCCTAAACTTGGACACACAGGACAGCAGGACTCCTAATCTCTGACACACAGGACGGCAGAACTCCTAATCTCTGACACGCAGGATAGCAGGACTCCTAAACTTGGACACGCAGGACAGCAGGACTCCTAATCTCTGACATGCAGGACAGCAGAACTCCTGGTTGACATAAAGTTCATGGTTATTTTGCTGGATTACTGCAGGATAATGGAAGCGAAATGAGACATAGTAACATTTTGGATGAGCCTTATCACCACAGATGCACCAGGTATCGGAGCCATATTTTGCTATCAGACATATTTGTTGTTGAAGTGTCGTTCTGTCATCTCCGGCCAGCGCCATTACTTTTATCCTTGTCTCACCTGCATTGTCTGTATTACTAACCCTTCCTGTTGCCCTCAGAGTGGATGTTCTGTTCCTGTCTTGTAGATGACTGTCACTTGTTTCCCACCATTTTCCGTCCTTGGCGTCACATATTTGCACCATGTTTGTGGGTCGCCCTCCCAGGTACCGGGCCGGTATCAGCGGGATGTGTCACAGCAGCGGTGACCCGGTCCGTGGCCCTGGGCGCCCAATTAATAGGGGAAATTGAATGGTGGAATGTAGTGGATTAAATGAATAGTTCGTGACGCCACCTGTGGTGTTCGGCAAGTGTGCTGTTAAGCTGACGCTGCATGCAGATCCTCTGGGGCTGGTGGTATGTTGCAGCCAAGATGGTGAAGCTCTCCACAGGTAGAGCTGTAGTCCCAGGGCAGTGTAGATGTACAGGTAGAGGCGAGGCACAGGCAGTGTAGAAGCGGGTACCCAGATGTAGCGGCACTGGGTGTGTTGGCGCAGGAATAAATGGAGGACACCGGGGCTTGTAGTTCCAAAGCTTTACTCACAGTCTGTAGTACACACAGGTGCCTGCCTCCGTGCCGTGTCCTCCGGGTCAGGGACTCAGTCAGCCTCCAGGTCAGATGGAATGCTCCCTTCCAACACTCCGCCAACATGTGCCTTTCTGAACGTCTCCTCTTATAGCGCCTTTGGTGTGAAGTACTCCTAGTACCGAGATACACTGGAGTTCCTCCTGACAGATGTTCCCAAGAACTATACTTGTACGGCAGACAGCTGTAGCCTGCTTCGGGGACTCCTTACTCCTGAGTCCCGGCTCACTATCCAAGTTGCTGTTGTGCCCCCAAGTCTTAGATGGGACTAGTGCATTTACAGCCCACTACTCCACCGGTGTCTGCTGTAGGACCCTTAGTATCCTTACAACCTCGGGGACTGGGCCCCGGCCTTGCGCTTAGAACTTCTAGGCAGGGTTCTAGTGACTTGTGTTCCATCAATTTTCTGGATTTAAAACTATTTGGAGACAGCAGTAGGAATAAAGTTACTGTGGCCCCTTATAGGAAACCCACGGCATGTAACAGCAAGCATTCTCATGGCAACTTCTAACCATCCCAAACATGTTATAAAAAACATTCCGGTAGGTGAACTTACTAGATTAAAAAGAAATAGCACCTTGGATACGGATTTTGAGATGGAAGCTAATAAAACCTGCACTAACCTATTAAAAAGAGGATATTCTAAGTGGTCACTTAGCAGAGCTAGAGGAATTGTCAATAATATTGATAGAAATTCACTTCTCCAGGAGAAAACTGAGAGACGTTCAATGAACTCATTTGATTCGAAGGTGGTATTTAGCACTAATTACAGCCCACAATACAATACCATAGTGAGCATTATAAAACAGTACTTGCCACTTTTAACGCAGGATGATGTTTTAAAAAATATTGTGAACAATCATAATGTGGCGTTTGTAGCTAAACGGGCACCTACCTTAGCCTCTTTATTGTCTCCTAGCATGTTTATTGATCAGAATAAGAAGTCCAATAACTGGTTAAAAACTATACAAACTGTGGGTTTCTTTAAATTTGGAGCTAATGTCTGCATCTGCTGTGGCTTTGCTAATAAATCAAAAGTTTTTTCTTCATTTTCTAATAACAAAGAGTTTAGTGTTGCATCTTTTATAAACTGCAACACTGAAAATGTGATCTATTTGATCAGCTGCAGCTCTTGTAGACTTCAGTATATTGGCTGTACCATGAATTCATTGAAAACCAGGATGAGAAAACACATATCCGATGCTAAAAATTTACCTTTGGTTGGAGCTTCAGTTGTCTCACGCCATTTCTCCAAAATTCATAATGGTAATTTATCTAGTTTTTCCTTCATGGGAATTGAACAAGTAAAAAAAACTCTTAGAGGGGGGGACTTACACAGGAAGGTTCTAGCTAGAGAAAGCAAATGGATTTTTGAAATGGGTACAAGAACTCCTTTAGGATTCAATAGCCGTACAGATATTATTCTACATTATTGAGGTTTCAGTGGAGTATATTTTATTTTTATTTTTTTTATTTTGTATAACCTCTCCGCGTTGTATATTCTTTTTATCATCCTATTATATATCATCATGTCATTATTTAGGACGTTCATTTGTATTTTTTATTACATAAGAAAAAGTTGTTCATTTTGTAGCAATGCTGTTAGTTAATCCTCAGTAGCAAATAGGTCAAACCCTTTTTCTGCACATATGTTTGTAATTATTTGCACTAATTTTATTCAAGATTGCCTTTTATATGGCTCCACATACAAGGAGCAGATTAGGTTTGGACCGTGATGAAGGCGGATTAGGTCGCCGAAACGCGTAGTCCCATTTGCGTTTATTTCTGCCACGCACTCTGGTTCCTGATCCTTGTGGGTCGTCTTTTTAACTTTTTTGAAGAAATAAAGAAAAGTATTATTTTACTCCAATCCTGGTTTGCTGAGTCCTTGCTGGATTTCCTTGTTGTTCTCCTATTGAAGGATTTACTCCTAATCCAGTCCGTGCAGGAACTTGATCACCAGGTGGGAAAGACCCATGAGTCTCATTGCTGCAGCTGGACACTGACATACATACTCTCATATATATATATATTTGGGTTCTTTCATCAATGCTTTTTAAATGTGACCAATAGAAAACGTAGGGTCGCTCACTTTTGGATATTAGGGAATAAGGCTGGATGGACAAATCCATGGGTCGCGGTACGAGTGTGAGGCTGATGAGTTCAGTTCAGGAGACCTACAGCAGGTCCGTGCCTCATAGTCTGTACTCGGAGCGTGATGCACGGATGTAACGGTTGTGAGTGTGAGAGCGCTGGTAAGAAAGAAGCCAAAAGGAACATAACACTGCCTCTCCAGTGTCTACTGTGTGAGATACGAGCTACAGAACAATGTAGACGTCACTGGCCATAGTGGTGACCAAACTCCGTACGGCGGAGCGTCCAGCCGGTCTCTTATGCCGGAGCTGGACACTAATGAAGACCGGTCTGGCTAGAATGATCCTGCATGGCACATCTTTTGTTCTGACCCCGAGCAAAATAACTGATCTGCCGAATACAATCCCATAGGAAATCAAGAGATCACTCAGGACATCAATTTATTTTTAGCATTTTGTTACCACAAAGGCAGGAAAATATGGATCTCTGAATATATGAGGAAGAGGTTATACCAACCAGTCAGTGTAAATAAGCCCACGTTCACACGATCAGTATTTTACATCAGTATTTGTAGCCAAAACCAGAAGAGGAACAATCAGAGGAAAGTATAATAGAAACATGTCACCACTTTTATATTTATCACCCACTCCTGGTTTGGATTACAAATACTGATGTAAAATACTGACCGAACGTGAACGTGGCCTTAGTAAGAGGGAAGTGTGTGTCATGTCTAGATGGGAGCGCCCAATTGTCAAACACTTGCTAAAGTGATAAATACAGCATGGCTTCTTCCTGCATGATGAGTCCCGGAACTCTCACAGATCCCTACAATCACGTGCTCTGGAGAAATCTGCTTGCAATATATGGGGCTGAGTAACATTACCTGCAGAGTCTGGTTGTGCTGTGGAAAATAAAATAAGGGGTCCGGTGTCCGTTTCCCTTTAAGATCGCAGCAATAGAAAGTTATGGCGCCCTCAGTAATATTTCAATTGTTTTTTTAAAAAATACCAAGAGAACGTCAACTATTGGGCAAAGTTTACATGCAATTTTTTTTTCAAAGCAGAAAAATCAGATGAGTTTTCTCAAGGAATGCACTTCACAAAGCGTTTTTTTTTCATCTTTTTTAATAAGGCGCTTGTTTTTAACACTTGTTTTCTAGCCTTTTGAAATAAAAGCGTCAAGTTTGGAGATTACACAAGGAATATGTCAGAGAAGTGGCATGTCATTCCTTTTTTCTGTAGCAAGGTTTTAAAAATCTTATTACACAAAAAAAGACAAAAACCCTCAATGTATGAACAGCAAAGAGGATTTTGTGTTGAATCAAATAGTAAGATAATCCAAAAAGGATTTAAGCTTTTTTTTTACAAAGACTTTGGCGCAGATTTGCTTCAAAATCCTCAAAATACTCTTGGTGAACTTAGTATTAGATGAATCTTCTGCATTATCCAACATCATTTACATAGAAACGCGCAGCGCTGCGCTCACAGAGCATCAGTCAGTGCAAACTCCAATAGAAGACATATGGCAGACACAGGGTGCAGGAGGCAATGGAAAAAGGGTGAAATAAGGGTCGTGTTTATGTTAACTTTAGGTGGAGACAATGAAGGGGGAAAGTTAGAAATAGAAGGTGAGATAAAATTTTTAAAAGTAGAGAGAGCAATCCAGAGAAATGGGGCAGCTCAAGAGAAATCCTGTATGTGAGAAGGGAAAAGGAGAAAATCAGCAGAGAGGACGAATAGGAGAATATCTGTGAATAATGGTGGACATGTAGATCGGGGAACACTCAGGGAAGGGGAACTGAGGGTAAAACATGGTCATTTATATCTGATTCATATTGTAGGTGTCTGAAAAGTCTGTGGCGAGACGATGAAAAGGGAAACCTACTGGAGAGTAGTGGGGGACAGTGATTCCAGCGGCATTATCAACTAGGAGAGTCTTAAACAATTCATTTTCATTGGCTGAGCATTGTATTATTATTATTATGATCATTATTACATGTGACTGGCGAGCTGGATAATCTGTGATATTAATACTGTTTTCAGCGGGATCTCTTCTCTTTTCTTCTTCTGTAGGTTACACTCCAATCCCAGGATACAATGATGTAAACTGAGGCTTCGGGAGGTAAATGAAAACCTGATTATTCTATACATCTATTACAGGCGGTGATTACTTTCACAAGCCTCCATACATCTATTAGTATATCTAGAAGAGCTGGGGGTCTTGCTTTAAACAGAAACTTTGTGTCTTTAGCAAAAACTAAGACTGTATAGACAATTTCTTTTGCATTATTCCTCATGGCGTCTTTCTCTCCTCGCCCTTTTATCAAATCACTAAAAGAGGAAATAAAGATAAATGTTTGCCATAGGTTTCTGATACGATAAATCCATGCATATATTAAAAACTAACAAATATAGAAAGATGAGATTCCCTAGTGATCGCCTTGTTCCTTCAGTTCCAGGTGTGTAGGTATTTCAGCTATTACAGATCTCCGCTGTCCGGACCCGGGAGACTGGCGACAGGCGACAGATTCCTACAAATATGACTGGGGCGGACAGAAGATCCATCGGGATCATTGAATCTGGACTTTTCAGTGACAGATGACTCATATTTGGAAACTGATTTTAAATGTCAGCAGTTTGCCGGATATTTTCTCTTTCATTTTATTTTATTTCATTTTTTTATGTTTATGATAAAAGGAGACACTCTGCATTTAGAAAGATCTGTGCACAGATCACTCCGCAGTCACAGAGCGGTATTTCTGTCCAATATTTCTATTTCTCTGGATAAGAAACTCCTAGGACCATTGGAGGAAATACATTTTGGAAATTGGAGGCCATTGGAATTGTCCCTAAGGTTGAGTCCATGGAAAGTCATCCATTTTTTATAACCAAATTTCATGTGTTTTTTTAAGACCATAATTTTTAAATATACAAATTCCTATAATTTTTTCAATGGATCAACTAAAAACGGATGAATTACCAATGGTGCAAATACGGCGTCCATTCTCTTACTCTCTCATTCACTTGTATGGATGATTCTTATCCAGAAAATGTAAGGGACTGATACATTCAGTCCATGTGGGAAAACGCTCATCTTATCTATCCCATTCACTTACACTGACCCACGCGTTGTCCGCATGTTATCCGTTTCATACACAGACTGTGATAAGAGTCGTCTGGACGAGGTCTGAGGCCGGAACTACATGATCATTTCTCGTTTAAGTTGTAGAGAAAAATTTAGATGTAAAATTTACATATCAGCATATGCAGCAAAACAAAAAAAGAAAATGTTGTCACTTCCCTTATTCTGCTCCCGCACAGAAGCTCCAGGCATCCTCTCAGTCTTTCTTTAAAAGTCACCAACCCATGACCGCTGCAGACAATCAGGATGCTGAAGTTCCTGTGCTAAATTGGTAGGGGATACAAAAGTTCTGTGTGTATTTTTTTACAAACTAGATAATCCATTTGTGTAAAATATTACAGAATTGTAAGAGAGTTTTAAAAATTGTCCTGATTTTCACTGACTGAATCAATTTAATGTACTAAAAAATGAATTTTAAAGAAAATAATCAGATTTATTCGTAAAGGAAACCTGTCACCGGCTTATTTGCCATATAAAGTACGGCCAGCATCTGTACGCCTTATGTGACAGCATTCTACAGGGTGGGCCATGTATATGGAAACACCTGGGTGGGCCTTGTGTATGGATACACCTAAATAAAATGGGAATGGTTGGTGATATCAACTTCCTGTTTGTGGCACATTAGTATATGGGACGGGCAAAACTTTTCAAGATGGGTGGTTACTATGGCAGCCATTTTGAAGTCAGCCATTTTGGATGCAACTTTATAAATGGCCCACCCAGGTCTATCCATATAAATGGCTCACCCTGTTGAACACACAACACAAAAAAGCTTTCATTATACACACTTACGTCTGGTCCGATGGGAGTCTGTGGTCTTGATCCGTTGCCTCTTCTCTTCCGTCAATCACTGTCCTCCTTCTTGTTAATGTGGATAATATGTCCTGCGTTATCCACACAGTGTCCTCCATTGCATTCCTGGGCAGGTGTACTTCTCTCTGTCCTGCCGAGGACAGAGCAAAGTATTGTAGTACACATGTGCAGGCGCTCTTTGAACTTTCCCAGCGCATGCACACTTCAGTGCTCTGCTCTGCCCTCAGCAAGGAAGAGAGACGTAAACCTGCAGAGGAGCAAGATGGAGGACACTGTGCTATAAGCCCATAGGGGCAGGGTCCTCTCCTTTCTGTATCACTCTGTCATTCTTAATTTGTTCACTGTATTTTATATTTGTATTTTATGTTGAATCTATTTTTATTGAAAGAAAGATCAAATAGACAAAGTAAACAAAGTAAACATACAAAATGGTAAAGATTATACACCATCTGAACATTATAAATCCGTCACATCTGCTTAAGGTGAAGTCTCGCAGCTTACCAATAGAGTGCATGTTAAGTATACCCAGACCCACTGTTGCTACCCAAGTTCCACCCGAGTGATTGGCCCTAAGTATTAATTAACCCCACTATATGGGTTGCATTAAACATTATGCTTATATGAAGTAGTACAGCCTGGGGAGTGAACCTTCCTCTCATTATCTTAATTCTTAATAACATAGATGGGTAGGAACAGTACAACAGCGGTCATGGTCATTCAAAATACCTTTTACATTTCTCAGTAGGGGTGCGTTATAGAAAGAAGGAGAAAGAAAGAAAAGTAAGAAAAAAGAGGGGAGAGAAAGAACACAAAAAAAATATAATTGGAACGTTTAGGGGTAGTAAAGAAGGGAGAAGGTGGGAGGAAGGGGAGAAAGAGGGAAAACGGCCGCTTGACTCCCGAACCAGCTCCTAAGAAGCCTCCTCGACCAGTTGAGGCAGCCCAGCGGTTTCTTTGAACAAGATCCAGGGACGCCAAGTATGAATCAAGCGGGAGTTGTCCCCCTCCATCTCGGCCATCAGCTCCTCCATTCGGAAAATTTCTGCAAATTCTGACACCCATTCCGCCATGGTTGGCGGTGATGTTGCCCGCCAATGGCGTGGAATTGCCATACGTGCTGCAGTGATACAAAATCTGAGAATGCTCCGTTTCTGAGCTGATATGGAGCCTGGAATGATCGAGAGGATGGCAACTTGTGGGGAAGGGGGAACAACATCTCCAGTAATTTTTTGATAAGCCAGAAACACTTTCTTCCAGAAGGGTTGTATTGCGGAGCACTGCCACCATATATGGTATAGTGTGCCTTTCTCAGTTCCACACCGCCAACAAGTGTCCGCCACCGACAGAAAGATAGACTTTAATCTAATGGGGGACAGATACCATCTGGTCAGTATCTTAGAATTTTTCTCCTGTGCACCCCCGGCCGGGGACATTTTGTGTGTGAATAGGTAGGCTTTGTTAAGATCCTCTACCGAGAATCTACATCCCATCTCCTCCTCCCATGCCCGAATATAACTCGGGATCGTCTCCGAGTTCTCAACATGGAACTCTCCATATAATAGAGAGATCAAGTGGGAAGGAGGTTTTTGTTGCTGTAATAAGTTTTCCAGTCTTGTCTCGGGGAGGCGAGATGTACGACCAACTATGTGTCTCCGAACAAACGACCTCAACTGATTATATTCCATCCAATAGAGCCTCTCAGTGGGAAACTGTTCTTGTAGAGACCCCAAAGATGGAATATCTCCTCCCACCAGTACTTGTCCCAAGAGTAAGTCAGAACTAATATGCCAGCCCAAGAAGCGGTCCCTGAAACGTCCTGGAGGGAAGTCTGGGTTGCCAAAAATTGGTGTCAACGGGTTCAGGGCGCTAATTAATCCCTTCTTAATTTTTATGCGATTCCAAAGTCGTAATGTCTCCTGTGCCAAAAAACCGGAAGATCCCTCAGAGCCGCTTGCCGTAAAATCACAGCATCGGATCCAAGGAAGGTGTCTTAAGGGAATATCAAAGGATTTCTGTTCCAATTGAACCCATTGTTTAGAGCGATGGCTGTATCGCCAGTCGAACAGGCGCACTAATGTGGATGCCCTATGATAAAGTTCTAAGTCAGGGAGACGTGCACCGCCTCTGGACTTTGGAGCAGTCAGACTGGTGTATTTTAAACGGGGCCTAGAAGCCTGCCAAACAAATCGGATCAGTGCGGATCTGATGGCCTGGAAGAATGCCTTCGGCGGAGTGATCGGGACCGCCTGAAACAAATACAAGAGTCTGGGAAGAACATCCATCTTAAAAGAGTTCATCCTCCCAAACCATGAGATATTCTTTCGTCCGTATTCCCTCAAACGCCTCAGGGTCGATTCCAGAAGGGGTAAATAATTGAGTTTATAAAGGTCGGTCATGTCAGTAGGAATTTGAACGCCCAAATATTGAATAGTTCCATTCTTCCATCTAAAAGGGAAATTCCCCATTATTCTCGTAAGTTCTGCTTGTCCCAAGGATATGTTAAGGGCTTCGGTTTTCTGAAGATTGATTTTAAAATTATTGACTGCACCATATTTTCTAAACTCCACGATTAGTGACGGGAGGGAAATGTGTGGCTGAGATATATACAGTAGAAGGTCATCCGCATAAAGAGAGACCTTATAATGGACACGGTCCACCCATAGACCATGCACACTGGGGTTCTTCCTAATTGCTACCGCCAAATGTTCCATGACCACCGTGTATAAGAGGGGTGACAAAGGGCATCCCTGTCGTGTGCCGTTTCCAATAACTATAGGATCTGACAATGCGCCATTGACCCTAACTCTCGCCGAAGGGCTGGAATATAGAGCCGCAATTCTTTGTAGGAAGCGGCTCCCCAGGCCTATCTGTCGTAAGGCCGAGAACATGAACCCCCAGTGTACCCGGTCAAAGGCTTTCTCTGCATCAATCGACAGCAGTGTCATTGGTTTATGTTTTATTTTAGCATGTGCAGTCAGAATAAGGGTCTTGTTTATCCCGTCTCTCGCCTCCCTTCCCCGTACAAACCCCACCTGATCCGAGTGTACAGCCAAAGGCAGAAGGGGAGCCAGTCTGTTGGCCAAAATTTTTGCGTAAAGTTTCACGTCTACATTAATGAGTGATATTGGACGGTAATTGGTCACCACCATAGGATCCCTACCCGGCTTCGGTATCACTGTGATGAAAGCCTCTAAAGATTGTGGAACAAATGGGGCATCGCCTGTAATGGAACTAAAGATCTGTGTCATAGTGGGACTAAGTTGTTCACGAAACATTTTGTAGAAATGAGGGGAAAAGCCGTCCAGTCCCGGGCTCTTACCAGCCGGAGTGCTCCGAATAACCTCATCAATCTCCTCCATTGTGAAATCAGTTTCTAATGGTTCCGTTATGTCTGTAGTCAATGTAGGAAGTGCGGTATCATGTATATAAGACTCGATTTGTGGTTGGGGGTCCAGAGGTGATTGAGAGGGGTCACCTCCGTTTATATTGTACAATGCATGGTAATAGCGTCTCATTATGTCTAGGATTTCGGTTGGATTCAACGTCGCCTGACCATGTTGCTTCTGAAGGGATGGAATATATGAGGTCTGACAGCATGGATGTAGAAATCTAGCCAGCATACGTCCACATTTATTAGCTTGGCCATATAAAAGACTTTTAAAACGATTTCTATGAATACGGGACTTCTCATTTAACAGGGACTTCAGGTCGTCTCTACATTTGATCAAGTCACTCTGCGTCTCCGCTCTTAAGTCATTCTTGTGATTCGTCTCCAGAATTAGTATTTTTTCGTAAGATCCCTAATTTCCTTATTTTTCATTAGCTTCAGACGGGAACCATGTTTAATAAGTACCCCTCTAAGGACACATTTAAGAGTTTCCCATTTGATAGGCATAGCGGTGTCGTCATGTGCATGATCTTGTAAGAATGTCATTATGGTAGCTTTAGCGTCAGCTACACATGTAGGATCTTTTAAAAGATTATCGTTCAATCTCCACGTCCACTGCCTCGTCCCTGAATCAGGGGGACTGATGTCCAGAAAGACTGGGGCATGATCCGACCACAGAAAACTACCAATAGACGGTTTTGGATGCCAAGCCAATGCGCAGTGGCTAAGAAGAAAAAAATCTATTCTACCACACGAGTCATGCGGCGTGGAGAAGAACGTGTAATCCTTCACATTGGGGTTAAGGAGCCTCCAGACATCAGTGAGGTGCAGGTCATGAAGGTCTCTCTTCAAAGAGGCCATCTGTCAGAGAGAGAGGTAGGACCTTGCCGTCGTTGAGTCCAGTGTCGGGTTAAGAGTCAGATTAAATAGGAAAAATTCCGTCACTCCCAAATGCAAAAAATAGAAGTTCCTTTTTATTATTCACAGCTTAGTAATCCACATGATATACATTCAATATATACGTAACGTTTCGGTCTCTATTATGGACCTTCTTCAGACGTGGAGCTGTGAGAATCGCCGCATGCAGGAAACAATGCGCTGTCAGTTGTGTGCTGCCATGTTAAGAAGTACGCTACAGTCAGATTAAAGTCCCCTCCCCAGTATAACAACCCCGTCAGCAAAATCAACTAAAGTCTTCAAAAAAGACCTAACAGCTCGAATTTGGTCCCTGCCGGGGGCGTACCATCCCGCTATGGTATACTTTGTTGAAAAAATCTGGATCTCCAAGATCACGTACCTCCCCTCCGTATCAACCAGTGTGTCTAGTATAGTATGTTGGAGGGATTTGTGGAGTGAAATGGAAACCCCCCGGGATCGTGAATCCGGGTTGGCGCTGTGGAACCATGATGTGTAATAGCGGTTGGATATATTAGGGACATGTCCGATCTTAAAATGTGTCTCTTGTAATATCGATACATTAACTTTTTTCTTGTGCATACCATACAGAACTTGTGACCGTTTCTGTGGTGTGTTAAAGCCCCTGACATTTAAGGAGCCCAATGTGATCTTTGGTATAGTAGTCTTACCAGGCATCTTATCTGTAATCTAGGGTCGAGAGAATCAGGCCTCCTCCAAAAGGATGGGTCCGTTCCGGGGTCCAGCGCCCGCTGTGGGGAGGGGAAAGGCTAGTGGGGTGAGGTTAGGTTAAACACAGAGGATAGACAAAGAGTCAGAAATTAGAAAAAGCAAAAAGTAACAGTAAAGCTAACAAAGTTAACAATGCGGGTGTGATTAAGCACACACCCACTAACAACGTGAAACCAGGTGGAGGTATGTGCTAATTGCTGTACGCCTCGATGGCAGGACAGCACCTCCAAAGGGGGTGAGTGTACGGCAAGAAGAGAAATGGAGACCCGTCTCCTCCGGTCCCCAACCTCATAATGAAGTAACATTCGCTTGTCCCTGAAGCAAGAAAGTCAACCCCTTAAACTTATATTTACCATTTCCGACAAACCCATGAATCGTTGATATATCGCATCTCGCATTCGTCTTCAGTACCATTAAAACTGAAAATGTTAACAACTTTACAACCATGAATCCTATGATGCCATAAACTTCCATTAGTCATGTTTCCCGTTAAGTGGAGCTCTATAAGATGGCGGTCCCACCACGTATCTGTAAATATTCAGCACAAAGACACATCCATCCAAGAGCAATGGGAGGGGGGGGCAAGGGGAGGGCGGGCAAGAGAGAAGAGAGGGAAGAAGAGGAAAGGGAGACTGACCAATCACATCATCTGGTGTAGTCCTCCCCTTTACATTGGTAATAAAGCCTATCCCTCATCCCATCCCCCACCCACCCACGCAGAGAACCCCCCAAAGTCACAAGATCCCGTTATCAGTTATTTTCTCTTCCCAGCTGTGCTCGTCCACGTCTATTGGGCTGTCTTCCGGGTTGGCGCTGTCTTTGGGGAAGCTGCCCCCCTCGAGCGTCGTCCATTCTGTAAAGGGATAGTAGGGGTGGCCAGTCGAGGACGTCCACCTCGTGTAGATCCAGGGCAACCGAGAATGCCGGGATTCCGCTGGGGTGGCTCAGGCGATGCACTCTGCCCCTTTTCTGAAACTGGAGGCAGAACGGAAACTCCCAGGTATAGGGAAGATCCTGCTGTCGCAGCTCCTCCAATAGTGGACGAAGGGCTTTACGTCTCTGCAAGGTCCATCTGGACAAATTTGGTAGGAGCTGTATGTGGGTATCCAAGTATTTAATGGGTCCTGCTCTCCTCGCCGCCCCCATGACTGCATCCTTAAGCTGGTACTTATGTACCCGACACATCACATCTCTCGGTGAGTCCTGTGCATTAGGACGCGGGCCTAAGGCCCTATGAGCACGATCTAACTCCAGTGGGGTATCTTGGGGTCTATCCAATGCCGAATTGAAAATGTCTCTCAAGGTGGTCTTCAGCTCCTGAGGGGGGACTGATTCAGGTAATCCCCGTATTCTTATGTTATTTCTGCGTCCCCTGTTTTCAGAATCATCTAGCATCTCTGCCAGGGTCTGTAGCTGACCAGCCTGGGCAGCCATGGCAGCCTCTTGAGCCTCTACTCTTTCATTCAGGGAGGTCAGGAGTTGGTTATGAGATTCAACTTTCTTTCCGCATTGTTGGATGTCATACTTAAGTATAGAAAGTTCCGTTTTATAAGAAGATTCCAAGCGAACAATATATTGTTCCATATCCTGTTTCGTCGGGATATCTTTTATCTTATTATACAGTAATGCGAGATCGATTCCTGTGGTTAATACAGACTGTCCCGCCGGGAGGGGGGTCACAGACCCGCATTGTGAAGTTGTAGGTGTGACTAGCTGAGGAGCAGGTGGGGGAGACATGCCAGACGGTAAGTCCTCCTGATGAGCATTTGTTATGGAGTGATTAGGCTGCCCTCCTATCTTGGGGTCCGCTCTCTCCTGAATTGTCTCATCTCCTGTGGTGGCAAGATTGCTGCCCGGAGGATTGGAGCCACGTCCCTGGGAGTATGGTGCAGGGTGTAACAGGTTGGCCCTTCCCAGGCCTGCGCTGGTTGCATCAGTGTCAGACCTCTCCTGCCTGTCTGCGGGGTCTCCCTGTGGTGCGCATGGTGCCAGGGGCTCGGTGGCGCTGCCCTCACCATGAGAAGTCTGTCCCGCTCCTTTCACGGCCATCAAGGCTGCCTTGCCAGATCCCGGGGAGGTCCCCCCGCTGTCTCCTCTCCCTCCACGCCGCTCCCCCACCTCCGTTACCTTGCTCCCCGCCGTCGGCAGGGCCGTCTGTCCTCTGCGCGCCGATTCCAACATGGCGCCTGCACATGCAGTCTTCTTCTTCCCCGCTCCCGTAAAGCAGCGGGAGATGCTGTGGGGAACTTTTTCAGGTGCCGCGGAGCCTGTAGGTGCACTCCCCCGGCTTCTCCTTGTGGGCATTGGGGTACCGAACATCAGGGTGAGTCTCTTGTAGCGTTGGTTCTCAGTATAGGAGCGGGAGCTCTCCGGAATGCGTCCTCACTCCTCGCCCGCCATGCCACGCCCCCCTATATTTGTATTTTATATTTGTATCTTGTATGTAAACCCTTCTCATATACAGCACTGAGGAATCAGTGGTGCTCTGTATATATAAATAATAATCAGGTAGACAGGGTGGACAGCAGTGTGAGCAGCCTCTTCTTACTCAACACTCCTGGTATCTCCAGTATTAGATCAGATAGACAAGGTGTACAGCATTGTGAGCGACCTCTTCTTACCGCATCACCCCTGGTATCTCAAGTATTAGATCAAATAGGGTGGACAGCAGTGTGAGCAGCCTCTTCTTACCTCAGATCCCCTGGTATCTCCACTATTAGATCAGAATCAGAGTGGACAGCAGTGTGAGCAACCTCTTCTTACCTCAGCACTCTGGTATCTCCAGTATTAGATCAGATAGACAGGTGGACAGCAGTGTGAGTGGCCTCTTTTTGCCTCAGCAACCCTGGTATCTCCAGAATCAGATCAGAAAAAAGAAAAGACAAAAAGCAGCACAAAAAAGATTGTTGAGCGTAAAAGCCTCCCAGGCATGTATCAAACCTTGTAAATAAATCCAAAAAATTGAAGGCAGCACACCAGTAGATAAAGATTCACATGCAGTTTAATGGCCCATGTGCAACGTTTTGGTCCAAGATATGAACCTTTTTAAACCATTACATCAGCACCCATGGTATCTCCGGTATTAGATCAGATAGACAGTATGGACAGCAGTGTGAAGAGCCTCTTCTTACCGTAGCACATCTGGTATCTCCAGTAATAGATCAGACAGACAGGTGGAAAGCAGTGTGAGCAGCATCTTCTTACCCCGAGACTCCTAATATCTCCAGTATTAGATCAGATAGACAGTATGGACAGCAGTGTGAGCAGCCTTTTCTTATCTCAGCACCCCTGATATCTCCAGTGTTAGATCAGATAGACAGGGTGGACAGGGGTATGAGCAGCCTATTTTTACCTCAGCAACCCTGGAATCTCTAGTATCAGATCAGATATACAGTTGTGGCCAAAAGTATTGACACCCCTGCAATTCTGTCAGATAATACTCAGTTTCTTCCTGAAAATGATTGCAAACACAAATTCTTTGGTATTATTATCTTCATTTAATTTGTCTTAAATGAAAAAACACAAAAGAGAATGAAGCAAAAAGCAAAACATTGATAATTTCACACAAAACGCCAAAAATGGGCCAGACAAAAGTATTGGCACACTCAGCCTAATACTTGGTTGCACAATCTTTAGCCAAAATAACTGCGACCAACCACTTCCGGTAACCATCAATGAGTTTCTTACAATGCTCTGCTGGAATTTTAGACCATTCTTCTTTGGCAAACTGCTCCAGGTCACTAATATTAGAAGGGTGCCTTCTCCAAACTGCCATTTTTAGATCTCTCCACAGGTGTTCTATGGGATTCAGGTCTGGACTCATTGCTGGCCACCTTAGAAGTCTCCAGTGCTTTCTCTCAAACCATTTTCTAGTGCTTTTTGAAGTGTGTTTTGGGTCATTGTCCTGCTGGCAGACCCATGACCTCTGAGGGAGGCTCAGCTTTCTCACACTGGGCCCTACATTATGCTGCAAAATTTGTTGGTAGTCTTCTGACTTCATAATGCCATGCACACGGTCAAGAAGTCCAGTGCCAGAGGCAGCAAAGCAACCCCAAAACATCAGGGAACCTCCGCCATGTTTGACTGTAGGGACCGTGTTCTTTTCTTTGAATGCCTCTTTTTTTCTCCTGTAAACTCTATGTTGATGCCTTTGCCCAAAAAGCTCTACTTTTGTCTCATCTGACCAGAGAACATTCTTCCAAAACGTTTTAGGCTTTTTCAGGTAAGTTTTGGCAAACTGCAGCCTGGCTTTTTTATGTCTCGGGGTAAGAAGTGGGGTCTTCCTGGGTCTCCTACCATACAGTCCCTTTTCATTCAGATGCCGACGGATAGTATGGGTTGACACTGTTGTACCCGCGGACTGCAGGGCAGCTTCAACTTGTTTGGATGTTAATCGAGGTTCTTTATCCAACATCCGCACAATCTTGCGTTGAAATCTCTTGTCAATTTTTCTTTTCCGTCCACATCTAGGGAGGTTAGCCACAGTGCCATGGGCTTTAAACTTCTTGATGACACTGCGCACGGTTGACACAGGAACATTCAGGTCTTTGGAGACGGACTTGTAGCCTTGAGATTGCTCATGCTTCCTCACAATTTGGTTTCTCAAGTCCTCAGACAGTTCTTTGGCCTTCTTTCTTTTCTCCATGCTCAATGTGGTACACACAAGGACACAGGACAGAGGTTGAGTCAACTTTAATCCATGTCAACTGGCTACAAGTGTGATTTAGTTATTGCCAACACCTGTTAGGTGCCACAGGTAAGTTACAGGTGCTGTTAATTACACAAATTAGAGAAGCATCACATGATTTTTCGAACAGTGCCAATACTTTTGGCCACCCTCTTTTTTATGTTTGGTGTGGAATTATAACCAATTTGGTTAGATCAGATAGACAGGGGGGACAGCAATGTGAGCAGTCTCTTCTTACCTCAGTAACCATGATATCTCCAGTATTAGATCAGATAAACATGTGGACAGCAGTGTGAGTGGCCTCTTGTTACCTCAGCACCCTGTTATATTTCCAGTATTAGATCAGACAGACATGGTGGACAGCAGTGTGAATGGCGTCTTCTTACATCAGCGCCCCTGGTATCTCTCCAATATTAGAACAGATAGACAGGGTGGATAGTAGCATGAATAGCCTCTTCTTACCTCAGCATCCCTGATATCTACAGTGTGTAGGGATTTGCTCTGGTAGGTAATGGCATGGCTGCAGTAATGAGGCAACACACAGGCTTCAAGTCCAATTTCAGTGGTTTAATGTCACGTTGCAAACAGCAGATAAACAGAAAGTAAGGAAAAACATAAATACACTCCAGCTTGGAGAACCACTGGTCCCAGACTCACCCCTTCCATGGGACGGGCTTAACTAAGCAGCTGCCAGGTCCGCGGCATCTGCCAGGTGCCATTCCCAGGGTTCTTGAGAGTCTTGCTGCTATAGTCCTGCAGCATGGGGATCCTGTATACAAGTTCAGGCTAAGTCCAGCCAAGTTCCTGTAACTTCCAGACACACTCACCATGTGCCAAATACCAACCTCCATTACATAGCCCATAACCCCTCCTACAAGTGAGGTAGACATCACATGGGCTGACTACGTGACCATGACATCATCACAGGTCCTGTCTTTAGGGAAAAACCCAGCAAAACATTAATCTGCTGGGAGAAATGTATCTCCCATCCAGTAAAACACCCTTTACTGTACCACAAGTGTTAGATCAGATAAACAAGGGGAGGACAGCAGTGTGAGCAGCCTCTGCTTATCTTAGCACTCCCAAAATCTTCTGTATTAGATCAGATAGACAGGGTTGACAGCAGTGTGAGCAGCTTCTTCTTACCTCAACACTTCTGGTATCTCCAGTATTACGTCAGATAGACAGGTGGACAGCAGTGTGAGCAGCCTCTTCTTACCTCAGCACCCCTCATATCGCCAGTGTTAGATCAGATAGACAGGTGGACAGCAATATGAACAGCCTCTTCCTACCTCATCACCCCTCATATCTCCAGTATTAGGTCAGATAAACAGAGTGAACAACAGTGTGAGCAGCCTCTTCTTACCTCAGCACCCATGATATCTCCAGTATTAGATCAGATAGACAGAATGGACAGCAGTGTGAGCAGCCTCTTCTTACCTCAGTTCCCCTGGTATCTCCAGTATTAGATCAGATAGACAGGGTGGACAGCAGTGTGAGCAGCCTCTTCTTACCTCAGCACTTCTCTTATCTTCAGTATTAGATCAGATAGACAGGGTGGACAGCAGTGTGAGCAGCCTCTTCTTACCTCATCACCCTTGTATCTCCAGTTGTACAACATAGAAGGATCAGATTTTCATCAGTGTGCAATTATCAAGTTTTCATTATTTTTGTTTGTGTTAATTATGATATTACTGTAGAATCCTTTTTATTTGCAGAAAAAGTTTCCAAGCTTCTCTTACCAAACAGACAGTGAAAAATGGACAATACTAGCATACAGCATGGATGATCTACAAAATCAAAATTGCTGACACTGGACAAAAAGCTGATATTTCAGGGTGATTATGCTTCTGGCTGCTCATTTACTTGCTGTATTTGGACTGCTTGAATCTGCCCGTGCTCTGTTATGTCCCTAGCATCGGTGTAAAAAGTGATAAAAATCTTTAATGCTGCAATAACCTTGTAGGAGGAAACAGGTTAACCCCTTTACCCCCAAGGGTGGTTTGCACGTTCATGACCGGGCCAATTTTTACAATTCTGACCACTGTCCCTTTATGAGGTAATAACTCTGAAACGCTTCCATGGATCCCACTGATTCTGACATTATTTTCTAGTGACATATTGTACTTCATGTTAGTGGTAAAATTTAATTGAAATAACTTGCATTTATTTGTGAAAAAAACGGAAATCTGGCGAAAATTTTGAAAACTTCGCAATTTTACAAATTTGAATTTTTATGCCCTTAAATCACAGAGATATGGCACACACAAAACTTAATAAGTAACATTTCACATATGTTTACTTTACATCAGCACAATTTTGGAACCAAAATTTTTTTTGTTAGGACGTTATAAGGGTTAAAAGTTGACCAGCGATTTCTCATTTTTGCAACACCATTTTATTTTTACGGACCACATGACATTGGAAGTCACTTTGAGGGATCTATATGATAGAAAATACCCAAAAGTGACGCCATTCTAAAAACTGCACCCCTCAAGGTGCTCAAAACCATATTCAAGAAGTTTATTAACCTTTCAGTTGCTTCACAGAAATTTTTTGAATGTTTAAAAAAAATGAACATTTAACTTTTTTTCACAAAAAAATTATTTCAGGTCCAATTTTTTTTATTTTACCAAGGGCAACAGGAGAAATTGGACTGCAAAAGTTATTGTGCAATTTGTCCTGAGTACGCTGATACCTGATATGTGGGGGGAACCACTGTTTCGGCGCATGGCAGAGCTCAGAAGGGAAGGAGCGCCGTTTGACTTTTTCAATGCAAAATTGGCTGGAATTCAGATCGGACGCCATGTCACGTTTGGAGAGCCCCTGATGTACCTAAACAGTGGAAACCCCCCACAAGTGACCCCATTTTGCAAACTAGACCCCCCAAGGAACTTATCTAGATATGTGGTGAGAACTTTGAACCCACAAAGGCTTCACAGAAGTTTATAACGTACAGCCGTACAATTAAAAAATCATATTTTTTCCACAGAAATGATCTTTTCACCCCCAATTTTTATTTTTCCAAGGGTAACAGGACCCTAAAAGTTATTTTGCAATTTGTCCTGAGTACGCTGATACCCCATATGTGGGTGTAAACGACTATTTGGGCGCATGGCAGAGCTCAGAAGGGAAGCAGCGCCATTTGACTTTTTTGACTGGAATTGCAATCGGACACCATGTTGCGTTTGGAAAGCCCCTGATGTGCCAAAACAGTGGATACCCCCCACAAATGACACCAATTTGTAAACTAGACCCCCCAAGGAACTTATCTAGATGTGTGGTGAGAACTTTGAATCTCCCAGGGCTTCACAGAAGTTTATAACGTGCAGTCGTAAAATTAAAAAATCACATTTTTTCCACAAAAATGATCTTTTCACCCTGAATTTTTATTTTTCCAAGGGTAACAGGACCCTAAAAGTTATTGTGCAATTTGTCCTGAGTACGCTGATACCCCACATGTGGGGGTAAACCACTATTTGGGTGCATGGCATAGCTCGGAAGGGAAGCAGCGCCATTTTACTTTTTTGGCTGGAATTGGGATTGGACGCCATGCCGCGTTTGGAAAGCGCCTGATGTGCCTAAACAGTGGAAACCCCCCACAAATGACAACATTTTGGAAACTAGACCCCCCAAGGAACTTATCTAGATGTGTGGTGAGCACTTTGAACCCCCAAGGGCTTCACAGAAGTTTATAAAGCCCGGGCGTGAAAATAACAAAATCATATTTTTTCCACAAACATGATCTTTTAGTCCCCAATTTTTTTTATTTTCCCAAGGGTAACAGGAGAAATTGGACCCCAAAAGTTGTTGTCCAATTTGTCCTGAGTACGTTGATATGTGGGACACTGTATGGGCACACATCAGGGCTCGGAAGGGAAGTAGTGACGTTTTGGAATGCAGACTTTGAAGGAATGGTCTGCGGGTGTCGTGTCGCGTTTGGAGAGCCCCTGATGTACCTAAACAGTGGAAACCCCCCACAAGTGACCCCATTTTGGAAACTAGACCCCCTAAGGAACTTATTGTCATGCCCGCCATGTCTGTTATGCCGCATGAACCCTGGAGCAGTGTGCACGCTCACCGAACTATCATGCCGCCATGTCTGGTATGCCGCATGACTCCTGGAGCAGTGTGCACGTGTACTGAACTATCATGCCCGTTATGCCTTATGCTGCAAGATCTCTGGAAGCAGTGTGCACACGCACCTCGTGACTGCTGTGCTGCAAGATGCCTGGAGCAGTGTGCACGCGCACCTCATCTCATGGCTGCCTGCCAGTGCGCATGTGTGTTTTACCTTATGGCTACACACCGTTGCTGTGTGACCAGCTGTTTCTGCTCTGCCTGCAGCAATCCTCTCTGTGATCCTGGAGCCCCTGATCATGTGACCTTTCCTATGTTCCAGCACTGTCTGATCCATCTATCCTCTCTGTGATCCTGGAGCCCCTGATCATGTGACCTTTCCTATGTTCCAGCACTGTCTGATCCAGCTATCCTCTCTGTGATCCTGGAGCCCCTGATCATGTGACCTTTCCTATGTTCCAGCACTGTCTGATCCAGCTATCCTCTCTATGGTCTTGGAGGACTCGACCATGTGACCCTCTCTATGATCCTGGAGGACTAAACCGGAAGTCCTCCCCTGGTCCTGACCCGGAAGTGCAGGTGCTAATGCTATATCAGACCGCCCCTTCCTATGGTTGGGGCCTGAGTATCGTGTTGCTTCCCTGCATGGCTGCTTGGTCTGCTCGGTCGCTCCCCGTATTCTGTGCCCCTGCCCTTTGCCTTGTCGTGCGTCTCTGCACACGCTCTGTGCTTGTACTCTGCCTCTTGTCCTGTGCCATGTCTTGTGTTGTCCTTTGTGCCATGTTTTGTCTCTGTCATGCTTGGACTTGTAGTCCTTCCTGTGTTTCTGCCTTTGCCATGTTTTGTCTATGCTATGCTTTCCTTGTACTGCTTCCGCTTCCCTGTTTCTGCCTGGTTTTCCTTGTTCTGACCTAGGGTGCTCTGTTGTGCCTCCTGGCACACGCACCATTCCTCCTCTCTTACCTATGGTGCTCTGTTGTGCCTCCTGGCACACGCACCATTCCTCTGCTCTCTGACCTGGGGTGCTCGGTTGTGCCTCCTGGCACACACACCATTCCTCTGCTCTCTGACCTATGGTGCTCTGTTGTGCCTCCTGGCGCATGCACCATTCCTCTGCTCTTTGACCTATGGTGCTTCTCCAGCACATTTCCAGGCTAGTCTCAAGGTTCTTCCTTGATCCGGCTCTGGGCTTCGGCCTACGCTCCGCTGCTAGCTCTTTTCTCTCTCTGACCCCGCTCTGTGCTTCTGCCTACGTTCCGCTCCTTGTTTCGTACCTTGTCTAGCTTTGCCTTGTTTCTTGCCTTGCCTTGTTTCTTCGTGTGCCCTTTGCATGCGCCTGGCTTCCTTGCCTCCTGTCTGTGCTTCAGCCGTGCCCGCCCTAGCCGTGCCCGCCTGCTTGTGCCTCAGCCGTGCTCGTCGGCCAGTGACAGCTGTGTCGCCTGTTATGCCTCAGCCGGGTTTGCCTCAGTGTTGCCCGTCTGTCTGTGCTCTCTGTGCTTCCTTGCACCCATGCTGTCTCTGCACTGTGCTTTGCGTGCTTCTCTAATAGCACCCGCAGGCCCTAGCCTGCTCCTTGGCATACCACCCCATGCTCCTGTAAAAGTACGCGCAGGTCTTGCCATGTACCCTGTCATGCCCTCTTGCACGCACAGGCCCTAGCCTGTACCCTGGCCTGCCTCCTAGCACGCACAGGCCCTTGCCTTAGCCTGAACCCTGGCATGTCTCTTACCACGCACCCTGACTTGAACCTGACCCTGGCGTGTCCCTCAGCACGCGCAGGACCTCGCCTTGGTCCTTGAACCCTGGCGTGTCCCTGCACACGCACCATGTCTTGTACTTTGAACTTTGAACCCTGGTGTGTCCCCTACACACGCACCGTGTTTTGTACTTTGAACCTGGCGTGTCCCCTACACACGCACCTTGCCCTGGACCCTGGTGTGCCCCTAGCACGCACCCTGCCTGGAACCTTGCCTTGGACCTTGGCGTGTTCCCTAGCACGCACCATGTCTGGAGATCTGTCGTGCCTCCTTGCCTGAACCCTGCTTTGCCTGCCGGAAGCCCGGAACCTGCCGATCGCTGCCAGAGATCGTAAGCCTGACTGCGGCCTGATGTCCGGAGCCTGATGCCCTGATCCTGTCGACCGTTGCCAACTGTCCGGAGTCCGATGCCATCGAGCCTTGCTTGTGGCGTGCCATCTAGCATGTACCATGACATGGACCTTGGCGTGCCACGCACGCACCTTGCTGTGTTTGCCTGTTATCACGTTTTGCACCTGATGTAACCCTGAGTTTGCCTTAATGAAGATACCTTGAATTCACGTCTTGTCTTGTCTTGTTTCCTGCACGTCCTTTGTCGTAATAAGGGTAATAGGAAAAATTGGACCCCAAAAGTTGTTGTCCAATTTGTCCTGAGTACGCTGATACCCCATATGTGGGAGAAAACTTCTGTATGGGCACACGTCGGGACTCGGAAGGGAAGTAGTGACAATTTGCAATGCCGACTTTGATGGAATGGCCTGCGGATGTCATGTTGCCTTTGGAGAGCCCCTGATGATCCTAAACAGTGGAAACCCCCCAAAAGTGACCCCATTTTGGAGACTAGACCCCTAAGGAACTTATCTAGATGTGTGGTGAGCACTTTGAACCCCCCAGTGCTTCACAGAAGATTATAACGCCCGGGCATGAAAATAAAAAAATCATATTTTTTCCACAAACATGCTCTTTTAGTTACCAATTTTTTTATTTTCTCAAGGGTAATAGGAGAAATTGGACCTCAAAAGTTGTTGTCGAATATGTCCTGAATAGGCTGATACCCCATATGTGGGGGTAAAACACTGTTTGGGTGCATGGCAGAGCTTGGAAGGGAAGGAGCACCATTTGACTTTTTCAGCGCAGAATTGGCTGGAATTGAGATCAGATGCCATGTTGCATTTGGAGAGCACCTGATGTGCCCAAACAGTGGAAACCCCCAATTCTTACTCCAACCCTAACCCCAACACACCCCTAACCCTAGCCCTAACCGTAACCCTAGCCCTAACCCTAATGGGAAAATGGAAATAAATTTTTTTTTAATTTTATTATTTTTCCCTAACTAAGGGGGTGATAAAGGGGGGTTTGATTTACTATTTATGGCGGTTTTTATGTTTGGCAGCTGTCACACGCTAAAAGACGCTTTTTATTGGAAAAATAGTTTTTGCATCACCACATTTTGAGAGCTATAATTTTTCCATATTTTGACCCACCGAGTCATGTGAGGTCTTATTTTTTGCGGGACGAGTTGACGTTTTTATTGGTACCATTTTCGGGCATGTGACTTTTTTGATCGCTTTTTATTCTGATTTTTGGGACGCAAAATGAACAAAAACCAGCATTTCAAGAATTTCTTTAGGGGCGGTGCGTTTACACTGTTTCGTGTGTGGTAAAATTGATAAAGCGGTTTTATTCTTCGGGTCAGTACGGTTACAGCGATACCTCATTTATGTCTTTTCTTATGTTTTAGCGCTTTTATGCAATGAAAACAATTTTATATAAAAAATAGTTATTTTTGCATCGCTTTATTCTGTGAGCTATAACTTTTTTATTTTTTCGCTGATGATGCTGTGTGGTGGCTCGTTTTTTGTGTGACAAGATGACGTTTTCAGCGGTACCATGCATATTTATATTTGTCTTTTTGATCGCGTGTTATTGCACTTTTTGTTCGGCGGTATGATAATAAAGCATTATTTTTTGCTTTGTTTTTTATTTTAATTTTTTAAGGGATTCGCTATAGGGGTTAACTAATGGGACAGCAAGTCGTTACGGATGCGGTGATAACAAATATGTGTACTTTTATTGTTTTTTTTATTTCCAAAAAATGAATTTATTAGGGAATTTTTTTTATGTTATTTAGCGATTTTTTTATAAATTATTTTTACACTTTTTTTTTTACTTTATTATACTGTCCCAGGGGTTCAGCAATCTCACACAGGCAGTGCAGAAGGCTTCCTTGTGCCTGCGCTTTGCAGGCACTGAGGAAGCCGGCTCCCTGCAGGCCCCCGCCACCATATTGGATCCGGGAACCTGCAGGGAAGGAGGCCCCCAGAGCAGCGCAGCACATCACGCTGCTTCGGGGGGCTCAGGGAAGCACGGAGGGAGCCCCCTCCCTGCCGATGCCTTCTCAACCCCTGGTACACTGCGATCGTGTTTGATTGCAGTATGCCAGGGGTTAATGTGTCGGGTGTCAGTTGTGATAATCAGCTGACACCCGGCCGCGATCAGCGGCGCTCACCCTGTGAGTGCCGCTGATCGCGCTAGACGTACTATTCCGTCCATGGGCATAGGGTCCCGGGTTCCATGGACGGGATAGTACGTCAGATGACAGAAAGGGGTTAAAGGGCTGCTCTCATCTGATCCAGTTACACACATGGATAGCATAGTTGTTACCTTCTGCTAAACAAGAGTGCCTGGGATTGCTGGTACTTGTAGTGAAGCCTAAGGGTACGTGCACACGCTGCAGATTGCCATGCGGACATGGCCGCGCGGTTTTTGTAAAATCCGCAGGTAAATCTGCAGGTCAAAAGACCTGCGGTTTAGCCTGCGGTTTATCACCTCCACAATGGAGGAGATGGTAAACCGCAGCGGAATCTGCAGAAAGAATTGACATGTGAATTCTTTCTGCGGTTTAGAAACTGCAGCAAATCCGCGCGGAAAAAAACGCACCGTCTGCACAGCGGTTTTTAATATCCATAGGATATTATGGTACTGTCCACCGCAGCAGAATCCGCAGCGTGTGCTCACACCCAAAGTCTCTAGAGAACTAGCGTAAAAATCCAAAACAGCTGCAAATTGCAAAGTGCAAAGAAATATGGTGGGTGTGGAGCCATTGCCTCCTGCTGAGCTCTGTACGGGGTTGTGTCCTGGGTCACAATATTTAACCACCATGAACCACCAAGATGTGTTGCTTATAACACATGCACATATATATAACTCCAAAGATCGGCATCTATTTATTCAAATGAAATGTGATTTATCCCATAAATGATGGTGCGCACAGTGCTGCCATAAATAGATTGACAGATGTAGTAAAGCTACTGCGCTGTTTGAACCATTTTAATGAAGCTTAGGCCTGTTTCACACTTCCGTTTTTTCAAATCCGTCAAAATCCGTTGTTTTCCGTAAAAAAACGGATCCGCCATTTTTTGCAGGATCCGTTTTTTTGGTCCCATAGACTTCCATTACGGTTACCGCGGATCCGTCAAAAAAACGGATCCGTTTGCATCAGTTTCCGTCAAAAAAACGGAAACGGATCCGTTTGGCGGACACAAAAACGGAAGTGTGAAACAGGCCTTAGGCTAGTTTCAGACTAGCGTTTCTGGGCACAGAGCAGGGCCGCCGCTAAGCCCCGCCCCTTGCCACGCCCCCTCCTGTCATCTCCTCCGATTGCGTAACTGTGCATGCGATCAGCGTACCCTATACTTAACGTTGGGTGCAAAATGAGACCAGCGCACTCAACACTAAGTATGGGGTACGCTAAACGCATGCACAGTCATGCGATTGGAGGAGGAGATGACAGGAGGGGGCACAGCCGGGGGCGGGGCTTAGCGGCGGCCCTGCTCTGTGCCCAGAAACGCTAGTGTGAAACTAGCCTTACATTGGCACAAAATAGATGAGTTGCCCGAACTAAAAAAAAATTACTCCAGATGAAGCAAAAACACTGCTTTGCTTAATTAATAAACACAAATGCATCTGAAATGTATTAGATTAATGAAAATGAATGCCCCACCCCTATAAATGGATTAATCAGTCTTCAACTTTATTTTTTTACCCTGCATTGTAGTTGTGTTCATTTTTGGCCAGTAGGTGGCGATGTTACCCAATGCTCAATTTGGCTGCAAGGCAGCGTTTACGGGAAATCAGCTCACTTCTCAGAAGACAGTAATTCTTTGTTTCACCACGGAGGGCGCAATGTGCACAAGAAAAGGCGCGAACATATTTCTATTTTTATAAGGCTTCAGAGACATTGTTCTAGCGGATCCAGAAGGAAACCTCATCATACGAGACTAATAAAGAGGCTGTAAGAAAAATACTTCCAGAAAAAAAAAATCCCTCTTCCAAGATTTTTTCAAACAGGAAACACTTACCAAAAAGAAAAATATTCAGGATTGAGAGTCCTCAGTAGTTGATACCTTTTACCAAAAAGAAAAACTCATCCAATGCAGAAGAGTTATTTGAAGCAGTTTCTGCCTGAACACTTTGTGGTTTTTGAGTGTGAATGCAGCCGTAAGGCTAAGATCCCATGATGAGCTCTTGCTGCGTTTTTGATGTTGCAGACTTTTTGCAACTTTTATTTAAATTAAGTTTCTTGTGTTTTTTAACATTAATTTTTATCAAGTTTTTTTTGTCTCTTAGGCTACTTTCACACATCAGTTTTTTGCCATCAGGCAGGATCCAGCTATTTTTACAAAATACGGATCCGGCATAAATTTTGGAGAACTGTAGAAACGGATCCGTTTTTTTGCTGGATCCATCTAGCAGGTTATATCTGTTCCTGGGGGCTGGCCAATTGGATCTGAGCATGCGCAGACTTAAAAAAAACCGGATCCGGTGGCTGGATCCGTCTTTTTCTGGATCCGGCGCATTCCGGCGCCCATAGACTTTCATTGTAGCAAAAAGCTGGAAGCGCAGGATCCGGCGCTTCCGGCTTTTTCGCCGGAGACAAAAAACGTTACAGTAGCCGTTTTTTCCAGACGCCGGAATGAGACAAGCTGCCGGATCCGGCAAAAAACGGATGAAACGCAATGCCATCCGGCGCTAATGCAAGTCAATGGGGAAAAACTGGATCCGGCATTGCATTTTGCCGGATCCGGTTTTACAAAAAAAAGCCGGATCGCGCCTGAAGGCAAAAAACTGATGTGTGAAAGAGGCCTTATTGGTGTGTAATGCTTTAAATAAAGCTGCTTTGTTTTTGATACTTCCTGGTTTTTTACTTTGAGAAAACTATTGATATACTTAGGTGTGGATTACTGTTGTTTTAGGTTGTACATTTTTTTGTTGCGGATTTCACGCATCTATTGGGAAAATCCGCACATAAAACTCAGTGTAACCACAAGAGAAACTGACACGCACCGCAGATCAGTTTACGCTGCTTTAGAAAAAAGTAGCCCATAGACCATGAGTTTCTATAAGGGTGTGTGCACACGCTGTGGATTCTGCTGTGGATCTGCAGCGGATTTGGCCCTGCGGATCCGCAGCACGGTGGCGGATTATAATGAGGTCAATTTGGGCAGTTGCCCCGGGCCCAGTGGGGTTAAGGGGCCCACAGCCCAGGCCAGTAAATTGCCCCATTATAATCCGCCACCGCGCAGGGCCGGATTACAGGCAGGGCAGGCGGGGCTTCAGCCCCGGGGCCCCCACCACAAGAGCTTCTAAGGGGGCCCCCACCACATTCCTGCTGGCTGCTGCAATGGCACTCCATCTTCTCCCCACCTAAAAGTGAGTGACCGTGGGGGCGGCATTATGTGCTCTGCTACCAGCAGCATCTACAAGTAGCGTGAACGCTGATGCTGCTGGTAGCGTGCAAAGGCTTGTGATGAGATCACAGGAGGTAAGGTGTCAGGGCCCCCGATCATGTGACCCCTGTCTCCTCCCCTCCTGTGACCTCATCACAGGTCCTGTGCGCACAGCACTGAGAGCAGCCATGTATGTGGAGTGCGGCTCTGCAGGTGGAGGTCGGTGCTGGAGGCTCCATTATTCTCTATGTGGAGTGCGGCTCTGCAGGTGGAGGTCAGTGCTGGAGGCCCCATTATTCTCTATGTGGAGTGCGGCTCTGCGGGTGGAGGTCGGTGCTGGAGGCCCCATTATTCTCTATGTGGAGTGCGGCTCTGCAGGTGGAGGTCAGTGCTGGAGGCCCCATTATTCTCTATGTGGAGTGCGGCTCTGCAGGTGGAGGTCGGTGCTGGAGGCTCCATTATTCTCTATGTGGAGTGCGGCTCTGCGGGTGGAGGTCGGTGCTGGAGGCTCCATTATTCTCTATGTGGAGTGCGGCTCTGCAGGTGGAGGTCAGTGCTGGAGGCCCCATTATTCTCTATGTGGAGTGCGGCTCTGCAGGTGGAGGTCGGTGCTGGAGGCTCCATTATTCTCTATGTGGAGTGCGGCTCTGCGGGTGGAGGTAGGTGCTGGAGGCTCCATTATTCTCTATGTGGAGTGCGGCTCTACGGGTGGAGGTCGGTGCTGGAGGCTCCATTATTCTCTATGTGGAGGTCGGTGCTGGAGGCTCCATTATTCTCTATGTGGAGTGTGGCTCTGCGGGTGGAGGTCAGTGCTGGAGGCCCCATTATTCTCTATGTGGAGTGTGGCTCTGCGGGTGGAGGTCGGTGCTGGAGGCTCCATTATTCTCTATGTGGAGTGCGGCTCTGCTGGTGGTCAGTGCTGGAGGCTCCATTATTCTCTATGTGGAGTGTGGCTCTGCGGGTGGAGGTCGGTGCTGGAGGCTCCATTATTCTCTATGTGGAGTGCGGCTCTGCGGGTGGAGGTCAGTGCTGGAGGCTCCATTATTCTCTATGTGGAGTGTGGCTCTGCGGGTGGAGGTCAGTGCTGGAGGCCCCATTATTCTCTATGTGGAGTGCGGCTCTGCAGGTGGAGGTCGGTGCTGGAGGCCCCATTATTCTCTATGTGGAGTGCGGCTCTACGGGTGGAGGTCGGTGCTGGAGGCTCCATTATTCTCTATGTGGAGGTCGGTGCTGGAGGCTCCATTATTCTCTATGTGGAGTGTGGCTCTGCGGGTGGAGGTCAGTGCTGGAGGCCCCATTATTCTCTATGTGGAGTGTGGCTCTGCGGGTGGAGGTCGGTGCTGGAGGCTCCATTATTCTCTATGTGGAGTGCGGCTCTGCGGGTGGAGGTCAGTGCTGGAGGCTCCATTATTCTCTATGTGGAGTGTGGCTCTGCGGGTGGAGGTCAGTGCTGGAGGCTCCATTATTCTCTATGTGGAGTGCGGCTCTGCGGGTGGAGGTCGGTGCTGGAGGCTCCATTATTCTCTATGTGGAGTGCGGCTCTGCGGGTGGAGGTCGGTGCTGGAGGCCCCATTATTCTCTATGTGGAGTGCGGCTCTACGGGTGGAGGTCGGTGCTGGAGGCTCCATTATTCTCTATGTGGAGTGTGGCTCTGCGGGTGGAGGTCGGTGCTGGAGGCTCCATTATTCTCTATGTGGAGTGCGGCTCTGCAGGTGGTGGTCAGTGCTGGAGGCTCCATTATTCTCTATGTGGAGTGCGGCTCTGCGGGTGGAGGTCGGTGCTGGAGGCTCCATTATTCTCTATGTGGAGTGCGGCTCTGCAGGTGGAGGTCGGTGCTGGAGGCTCCATTATTCTCTATGTGGAGTGTGGCTCTGCGGGTGGAGGTCGGTGCTGGAGGCTCCATTATTCTCTATGTGGAGTGCGGCTCTGCAGGTGGTGGTCAGTGCTGGAGGCTCCATTATTCTCTATGTGGAGTGCGGCTCTGCGGGTGGAGGTCGGTGCTGGAGGCCCCATTATTCTCTATGTGGAGTGCGGCTCTGCAGATGGAGGTCTGTGCCGGAGGCTCCATTATTCTCTATGTGGAGTGTGGCTCTGCGGGTGGAGGTCAGTGCTGGAGGCTCCATTATTCTCTATGTGGAGTGTGGCTCTGCGGGTGGAGGTCGGTGCTGGAGGCTCCATTATTCTCTATGTGGAGTGTGGCTCTGCGGGTGGAGGTCGGTGCTGGAGGCTCCATTATTCTCTATGTGGAGTGCGGCTCTGCGGGTGGAGGTCGGTGCTGGAGGCTCCATTATTCTCTATGTGGAGTGCGGCTCTGCAGGTGGTGGTCAGTGCTGGAGGCTCCATTATTCTCTATGTGGAGTGCGGCTCTGCAGATGGAGGTCTGTGCCGGAGGCTCCATTATTCTCTATGTGGAGTGCGGCTCTGCGGGTGGAGGTCAGTGCTGGAGGCTCCATTATTCTCTATGTGGAGTGCGGCTCTGCAGATGGAGGTCTGTGCCGGAGGCTCCATTATTCTCTATGTGGAGTGCGGCTCTGCGGGTGGAGGTCGGTGCTGGAGGCTCCATTATTCTCTATGTGGAGTGTGGCTCTGCGGGTGGAGGTCGGTGCTGGAGGCCCCATTATTCTCTATGTAGAGTGTGGCTCTGCGGGTGGAGGTCGGTGCTGGAGGCCCCATTATTCTCTATGTGGAGTGCGGCTCTGCAGGTGGAGGTCAGTGCTGGAGGCTCCATTATTCTCTATGTGGAGTGCGGCTCTGCGGGTGGAGGTAGGTGCTGGAGGCCCCATTATTCTCTATGTGGACTGCGGCTCTGCGGGTGGAGGTCGGTGCTGGAGGCTCCATTATTCTCTATGTGGAGTGCGGCTCTGCTGGTGGAGGTCAGTGCTGGAGGCTCCATTATTCTCTATGTGGAGTGCGGCTCTGCGGGTGGAGGTCGGTGCTGGAGGCTCCATTATTCTCTATGTGGAGTGCGGCTCTGCGGGTGGAGGTCGGTGCTGGAGGCCCCATTCTCTATGTGGAGTGCGGCTCTGCGGGTGGAGGTCGGTGCTGGAGGCCCCATTATTCTCTATGTGGAGTGTGGCTCTGCGGGTGGAGGTCGGTGCTGGAGGCTCCATTATTCTCTATGTGGAGTGCGGCTCTGCGGGTGGAGGTCGGTGCTGGAGGCCCCATTATTCTCTATGTGGAGTGCGGCTCTGTGGGTGGAGGTCGGTGCTGGAGGCCCCATTATTCTCTATGTGGAGTGTGGCTCTGCGGGTGGAGGTCGGTGCTGGAGGCTCCATTATTCTCTATGTGGAGTGCGGCTCTGCGGGTGGAGGTCGGTGCTGGAGGCTCCATTATTCTCTATGTGGAGTGCGGGTGGAGGTCGGTGCTGGAGGCCCCATTATTCTCTATGTGGAGTGCGGCTCTGCGGGTGGAGGTCGGTGCTGGAGGCCCCATTATTCTCTATGTGGAGTGCGGCTCTGCGGGTGGAGGTCGGTGCTGGAGGCCCCATTATTCTCTATGTGGAGTGCGGCTCTGCGGGTGGAGGTCGGTGCTGGAGGCCCCATTATTCTCTATGTGGAGTCTGGCTCTGCGGGTGGAGGTCGGTGCTGGAGGCTCCATTATTCTCTATGTGGAGTGCGGATGGAGGTCGGTGCTGGAGGCTCCATTATTCTCTATGTGGAGTGCGGCTCTGCTGGTGGTCAGTGCTGGAGGCTCCATTCTCTATGTGTAGTGCGGCTCTGCGGGTGGAGGTCGGTGCTGGAGGCTTCATTATTCTCTATGTGGAGTGTGGCTCTGCGGGTGGAGGTCAGTGCTGGAGGCTCCATTATTCTCTATGTGGAGTGTGGCTCTGCGGGTGGAGGTCGGTGCTGGAGGCTCCATTATTCTCTAGGTGGAGTGCGGCTCTGCTGGTGGAGGTCAGTGCTGGAGGCTCCATTATTCTCTATGTGGAGTGCGGCTCTGCGGGTGGAGGTAGGTGCTGGAGGCCCCATTATTCTCTATGTGGAGTGCGGCTCTGTGGGTGGAGGTCGGTGCTGGAGGCTCCATTATTCTCTATGTGGAGTGCGGCTCTGTGGGTGGAGGTCGGTGCTGGAGGCCCCATTATTCTCTATGTGGAGTGTGGCTCTGCGGGTGGAGGTCGGTGCTGGAGGCTCCATTATTCTCTATGTGGAGTGCGGCTCTGCGGGTGGAGGTCGGTGCTGGAGGCTCCATTATTCTCTATGTGGAGTGCGGCTCTGCGGGTGGAGGTCGGTGCTGGAGGCCCCATTATTCTCTATGTGGAGTCTGGCTCTGCGGGTGGAGGTCGGTGCTGGAGGCTCCATTATTCTCTATGTGGAGTGCGGATGGAGGTCGGTGCTGGAGGCTCCATTATTCTATGTGGAGTGCGGCTCTGCGGGTGGAGGTCAGTGCTGGAGGCTCCATTATTCTCTATGTGGAGTGCGGCTCTGCGGGTGGAGGTAGGTGCTGGAGGCCCCATTATTCTCTATGTGGAGTGCGGCTCTGTGGGTGGAGGTCGCTGCTGGAGGCTCCATTATTCTCTATGTGGAGTGCGGCTCTGCGGGTGGAGGTAGGTGCTGGAGGCTTCATTATTCTCTATGTGGAGTGTGGCTCTGCGGGTGGAGGTCAGTGCTGGAGGCTTCATTATTCTCTATGTGGAGTGTGGCTCTGCGGGTGGAGGTCGGTGCTGGAGGCTCCATTATTCTCTATGTGGAGTGCGGCTCTGCGGGTGGAGGTCAGTGCTGGAGGCTCCATTATTCTCTATGTGGAGTGCGGCTCTGCAGATGGAGGTCTGTGCCGGAGGCTCCATTATTCTCTATGTGGAGTGCGGCTCTGCGGGTGGAGGTCGGTGCTGGAGGCTCCATTATTCTCTATGTGGAGTGTGGCTCTGCGGGTGGAGGTAGGTGCTGGAGGCCCCATTATTCTCTATGTAGAGTGTGGCTCTGCGGGTGGAGGTCGGTGCTGGAGGCCCCATTATTCTCTATGTGGAGTGCGGCTCTGTGGGTGGAGGTCGCTGCTGGAGGCTCCATTATTCTCTATGTGGAGTGCGGCTCTGCGGGTGGAGGTAGGTGCTGGAGGCTCCATTATTCTCTATGTGGAGTGTGGCTCTGCGGGTGGAGGTCGGTGCTGGAGGCTTCATTATTCTCTATGTGGAGTGTGGCTCTGCGGGTGGAGTTCAGTGCTGGAGGCTTCATTATTCTCTATGTGGAGTGTGGCTCTGCGGGTGGAGGTCAGTGCTGGAGGCTCCATTATTCTCTATGTAGAGTGTGGCTCTGCGGGTGGAGGTAGGTGCTGGAGGCCCCATTATTCTCTATGTGGAGTGCGGCTCTGCTGGTGGTCAGTGCTGGAGGCTCCATTCTCTATGTGGAGTGTGGCTCTGCGGGTGGAGGTCGGTGCTGGAGGCTCCATTATTCTCTATGTGGAGTGCGGGTGGAGGTCAGTGCTGGAGGCTCCATTATTCTCTATGTGGAGTGCGGCTCTGCGGGTGGAGGTAGGTGCTGGAGGCCCCATTATTCTCTATGTGGACTGCGGCTCTGCGGGTGGAGGTCGGTGCTGGAGGCTCCATTATTCTCTATGTGGAGTGCGGCTCTGCTGGTGGAGGTCAGTGCTGGAGGCTCCATTATTCTCTATGTGGAGTGCGGCTCTGCGGGTGGAGGTCGGTGCTGGAGGCTCCATTATTCTCTATGTGGAGTGCGGCTCTGCGGGTGGAGGTCGGTGCTGGAGGCCCCATTCTCTATGTGGAGTGCGGCTCTGTGGGTGGAGGTCGGTGCTGGAGGCCCCATTATTCTCTATGTGGAGTGCGGCTCTGCGGGTGGAGGTCGGTGCTGGAGGCCCCATTATTCTCTATGTGGAGTGCGGCTCTGCGGGTGGAGGTCGGTGCTGGAGGCCCCATTATTCTCTATGTGGAGTGCGGCTCTGTGGGTGGAGGTCGGTGCTGGAGGCCCCATTATTCTCTATGTGGAGTGTGGCTCTGCGGGTGGAGGTCGGTGCTGGAGGCTCCATTATTCTCTATGTGGAGTGCGGCTCTGCGGGTGGAGGTCGGTGCTGGAGGTCCCATTATTCTCTATGTGGAGTGCGGCTCTGCGGGTGGAGGTCGGTGCTGGAGGCCCCATTATTCTCTATGTGGAGTGCGGCTCTGCGGGTGGAGGTCGGTGCTGGAGGCCCCATTATTCTCTATGTGGAGTGCGGCTCTGCGGGTGGAGGTCGGTGCTGGAGGCCCCATTATTCTCTATGTGGAGTCTGGCTCTGCGGGTGGAGGTCGGTGCTGGAGGCTCCATTATTCTCTATGTGGAGTGCGGATGGAGGTCGGTGCTGGAGGCTCCATTATTCTCTATGTGGAGTGCGGCTCTGCTGGTGGTCAGTGCTGGAGGCTCCATTCTCTATGTGTAGTGCGGCTCTGCGGGTGGAGGTCGGTGCTGGAGGCTTCATTATTCTCTATGTGGAGTGTGGCTCTGCGGGTGGAGGTCAGTGCTGGAGGCTCCATTATTCTCTATGTGGAGTGTGGCTCTGCGGGTGGAGGTCGGTGCTGGAGGCTCCATTATTCTCTATGTGGAGTGCGGCTCTGCTGGTGGAGGTCAGTGCTGGAGGCTCCATTATTCTCTATGTGGAGTGCGGCTCTGCGGGTGGAGGTCGGTGCTGGAGGCTCCATTATTCTCTATGTGGAGTGCGGCTCTGCGGGTGGAGGTAGGTGCTGGAGGCCCCATTATTCTCTATGTGGAGTGCGGCTCTGTGGGTGGAGGTCGGTGCTGGAGGCTCCATTATTCTCTATGTGGAGTGCGGCTCTGTGGGTGGAGGTCGGTGCTGGAGGCCCCATTATTCTCTATGTGGAGTGTGGCTCTGCGGGTGGAGGTCGGTGCTGGAGGCTCCATTATTCTCTATGTGGAGTGCGGCTCTGCGGGTGGAGGTCGGTGCTGGAGGCTCCATTATTCTCTATGTGGAGTGCGGCTCTGCGGGTGGAGGTCGGTGCTGGAGGCCCCATTATTCTCTATGTGGAGTCTGGCTCTGCGGGTGGAGGTCGGTGCTGGAGGCTCCATTATTCTCTATGTGGAGTGCGGATGGAGGTCGGTGCTGGAGGCTCCATTATTCTATGTGGAGTGCGGCTCTGCGGGTGGAGGTCAGTGCTGGAGGCTCCATTATTCTCTATGTGGAGTGCGGCTCTGCGGGTGGAGGTAGGTGCTGGAGGCCCCATTATTCTCTATGTGGAGTGCGGCTCTGTGGGTGGAGGTTGCTGCTGGAGGCTCCATTATTCTCTATGTGGAGTGCGGGTGGAGGTCGGTGCTGGAGGCCCCATTATTCTCTATGTGGAGTGCGGCTCTGCGGGTGGAGGTCGGTGCTGGAGGCTCCATTATTCTCTATGTGGAGTGCGGGTGGAGGTCGGTGCTGGAGGCCCCATTATTCTCTATGTGGAGTGCGGCTCTGCGGGTGGAGGTCGGTGCTGGAGGCCCCATTATTCTCTATGTGGAGTGCGGCTCTGCAGATGGAGGTCTGTGCCGGAGGCTCCATTATTCTCTATGTGGAGTGTGGCTCTGCGGGTGGAGGTCAGTGCTGGAGGCTCCATTATTCTCTATGTGGAGTGCGGCTCTGCGGGTGGAGGTCGGTGCTGGAGGCTCCATTATTCTCTATGTGGAGTGCGGCTCTGCGGGTGGAGGTCGGTGCTGGAGGCTCCATTATTCTCTATGTGGAGTGTGGCTCTGCGGGTGGAGGTCGGTGCTGGAGGCCCCATTATTCTCTATGTAGAGTGTGGCTCTGCGGGTGGAGGTCGGTGCTGGAGGCCCCATTATTCTCTATGTGGAGTGCGGCTCTGCAGGTGGAGGTCAGTGCTGGAGGCTCCATTATTCTCTATGTGGAGTGCGGCTCTGCGGGTGGAGGTAGGTGCTGGAGGCCCCATTATTCTCTATGTGGACTGCGGCTCTGCGGGTGGAGGTCGGTGCTGGAGGCTCCATTATTCTCTATGTGGAGTGCGGCTCTGCTGGTGGAGGTCAGTGCTGGAGGCTCCATTATTCTCTATGTGGAGTGCGGCTCTGCGGGTGGAGGTCGGTGCTGGAGGCTCCATTATTCTCTATGTGGAGTGCGGGTGGAGGTCGGTGCTGGAGGCCCCATTATTCTCTATGTGGAGTGCGGGTGGAGGTCGGTGCTGGAGGCCCCATTATTCTCTATGTGGAGTGCGGCTCTGCGGGTGGAGGTCGGTGCTGGAGGCCCCATTTTTCTCTATGTGGAGTGCGGCTCTGCGGGTGGAGGTCGGTGCTGGAGGCCCCATTATTCTCTATGTGGAGTGTGGCTCTGCGGGTGGAGGTCGGTGCTGGAGGCTCCATTATTCTCTATGTGGAGTGCGGCTCTGCGGGTGGAGGTCGGTGCTGGAGGCTCCATTATTCTCTATGTGGAGTGCGGCTCTGCGGGTGGAGGTCGGTGCTGGAGGCTCCATTATTCTCTATGTGGAGTGCGGCTCTGCGGGTGGAGGTCGGTGCTGGAGGCTCCATTATTCTCTATGTGGAGTGTGGGTGGAGGTCGGTGCTGGAGGCCCCATTATTCTCTATGTGGAGTGCGGGTGGAGGTCGGTGCTGGAGGCTCCATTATTCTCTATGTGGAGTGCGGCTCTGCGGGTGGAGGTCGGTGCTGGAGGCCCCATTATTCTCTATGTGGAGTGCGGCTCTGCGGGTGGAGGTCGGTGCTGGAGGCCCCATTATTCTCTATGTGGAGTGCGGCTCTGCGGGTGGAGGTCGGTGCTGGAGGCTCCATTATTCTCTATGTGGAGTGCGGCTCTGCGGGTGGAGGTCGGTGCTGGAGGCTCCATTATTCTCTATGTGGAGTGCGGCTCTGCGGGTGGAGGTCGGTGCCGGAGGCTCCATTATTCTCTATGTGGAGTGCGGCTCTGCGGGTGGAGGTCGGTGCCGGAGGCTCCATTATTCTCTATGTGGAGTGCGGCTCTGCGGGTGGAGGTCGGTGCCGGAGGCTCCATTATTCTCTATGTGGAGTGCGGCTCTGCGGGTGGAGGTCGGTGCTGGAGGCCCCATTATTCTCTATGTAGAGTGTGGCTCTACGATTCGTGACCCCCGTCACGTGACGAGGGGGGCCCACAGAGTCTGAACTGCCCCGGGCCCTGGCTACCCTTAATCCACCCCTGCCGCAGCAGTTTCTGCTGCGTTGTACAGTACCTTTATTTTCTATATAAAATGAAAACTGCAGTGCAGATGCTGCGGAATTTGCCGCGCGGATTTGCTGCGGATTCAAATCCGCAGAAAGAATTGGCATGTCAATTCTTTCTGCGGATTCCGCTGTGGTTTGCCATCTGCTCCATTGCAGAGATGATAAACCGCAGGGCAAACCCGCAGGCTAATCCACAGATAAACCGCAGGTCTTCTGACCTGCGGATTTACCTGCGGATTTTACTAAATCCGCGCGGACAAATCCGCAGAGCATTCCGCAGCGTGTGCACATACCCTAAATCCCATCCACTTTGCTGCAACTGTAAGACGCGGCGTTTTTGAATCAGAGAAAACACACAGCATCAAAAACGCCTAAGGCTGTGTTCCCACAATGAGTTTTTGGTATTTTACACTACATATTTCGGAACAAATGCAGAAAAGCTAGTTTACTTAAGGCCATGTGCACATGCTGCGGTTTTTGCTGCGGTTCTGCTGCGGTTTTGGCCCTGCAGAACTGCAGCAGTTCCGCAGACATGGTACTTTATCATGTTAAATAATATTAGCAGGGGTATATCTACCAATGACGAAATATGTATTTAGTAGCAGATTGGTACAGACCAGTTTAACTATAACTTAACTTTTAATAAACCTTTAAAAACATAAATCAACAAAAAGTGCCATACAAATACTTATTATGTAAGTACATTATGATCTATTCATACTCTAGAAAGGTGATTTGTGGTCAGTAATCTAAAGGAGACTCTATATATTTTCTTTCTGAGGGTGTTTGATATATGTACAGTGGCTCACTTTCTGTTTATATTAATGTCCTTTACGGACTGTATTAGAGCCTAGAAAACAGCTAATAACCATAAAAGGACAATTTATATGAGGGGCTATAGGCCATTCTGCATTATATCTGTACTTGGGGACTGAGGCCCGATACATATGCAACACTAGGAGGCTGGTGTAAACAAGGTATAAAATGATATAACGAGTGCCCCTTTGTCCTATATGGGTGATTTCAGGTGGCATTGAACATTTTTTAATCACTTCAGCACGAGCACTTTGTATGGCACTTTTTGTTGATTTATGTTTTTAAAGGTTTATTAAAAGTTAAGTTATAGTTAAACTGGTCCGTACCAATCTGCTACTAAATACTTTATCATGTTAGCCTATGGGTTTTCAAAACCGCAGTGCTCACGCTGCGGTTTTTTACCTGCGGAAAAGCTGCGGGTTTTTTTCAGCAGCATGTCAATTGTTTCTGCGGATTCTACTGCGGTTTCACACCTTTAACATAGTAGAGGTGTGAAACCGCAGGCCAAAACCGCAGGCCAAACCTCAGCAAAGCCGCAGGTAACTTTACCTGTGGTTTTACCTGCGGTTCCGTGGGAAAAAACCCGCAGGTGAATCTGCAGTGTGTGCACATAGCCTAATGGGTGCAGAAATGGTGCAGAAAATCTGCAACATCAAAAACTCACTAATGTGTAACAGCGAGGCAGTGTTTCTCCCCAGAACATTTATCTTCTTTTCCGACAATGTTGAAGTTCGTTTCTTATTCGGCTATTTCTTTTTTTTTTTTTTTTACAGGTAAAATAAAAAAAATCACAATAATAAAATACAATGCAGTGAGAAGCCCTGATGGGAATACACTTATAATTTTATCACTATTTTGTGTATTTAGTCTAATCTCCATTTTGTATGTATTTATCTCTTTCAGTGAGGTTTGAAAAAGACCCGACACAGGGTCGAAAAGTTACCTCAACACTTTAGACTGTGGAGACCTGTGTGTCGTAACCAGTGCCTTCCCCCCTCCCTCCAATCCCGTAATGCAGGGATCCCCAACCGCCGGTCCGCGGCCCAGCACCGGGCCGTTGCAGTGCCCTTGCCGGTCCGCGGACACAAGGGGAGTCGGGGGGCGGTGCAGCAGCTGATACTCACCCTGCATCCCGCGGCGGCTTCATCCAGCGGCGGCTGCATCCAGTGCTGAGCGGTCACGTGCTACCGCTCATTTAAGGTCATGAATATGGACGCCACTCATCTCCCATAGGCGTGGCATCCATATTCATGGACCTTAATGAGCGGTAGCACGTGACCGCTCCGCACAGGAAGAAGCTGAAGCGCCGCGAGATGCAGGGACGTGCAGCGACGGCAAGGAAGTTCAGCGACGTGAGGGTAAGTATGATGGGGAGGATGGGGGAGCCAAGCGGAGCCATAAATATAAGAGAGAAAGTGGGAGCGGAGCCATATACACAGGGGAGGGTGAATGGGAGCGGAGCCATGTACACAGGGGAGGGAGAATGGGAGCGGAGCCATGTACACAGGGGAGGGAGAATGGGAGCGGAGCCATATACACAGGGGAGAGAGAGTGGGAGCGGAGCCATATACACAGGGGAGGGAGAATGGGAGCGGAGCCATATACACAGGGGAGGGAGAATGGGAGCGGAGCCATATACACAGGGGAGGGAGAATGGGAGCGGAGCCATATACACAGGGGAGGGAGAATGGGAGCGGAGCCATATACACAGGGGAGGGAGAATGGGAGCGGAGCCATGTACACAGGGGAGGGAGAATGGGAGCGGAGCCATATACACAGGGGAGGGAGAGTGGGAGCGGAGCCATATACACAGGGGAGGGAGAATGGGAGCGGAGCCATGTACACAGGGGAGGGAGAATGGGAGCGGAGCCATGTACACAGGGGAGGGAGAATGGGAGCGGAGCCATGTACACAGGGGAGGGAGAATGGGAGCGGAGCCATGTACACAGGGGAGAGAGAGTGGGAGCGGAGCCATATACACAGGGGAGGGAGAGTGGGAGCGGAGCCATATACACAGGGGAGGGAGAATGGGAGCGGAGCCATATACACAGGGGAGGGAGAATGGGAGCGGAGCCATATACACAGGGGAGGGAGAATGGGAGCGGAGCCATATACACAGGGGAGGGAGAATGGGAGCGGAGCCATATACACAGGGGAGGGAGAATGGGAGCGGAGCCATATACACAGGGGAGGGAGAATGGGAGCGGAGCCATATACACAGGGGAGGGAGAATGGGAGCGGAGCCATATACACAGGGGAGGGAGAATGGGAGCGGAGCCATATACACAGGGGAGGGAGAATGGGAGCGGAGCCATATACACAGGGGAGGGAGAATGGGAGCGGAGCCATATACACAGGGGAGGGAGAATGGGAGCGGAGCCATATACACAGGGGAGGGAGAATGGGAGCGGAGCCATATACACAGGGGAGGGAGAATGGGAGCGGAGCCATATACACAGGGGAGGGAGAATGGGAGCGGAGCCATATACACAGGGGAGGGAGAATGGGAGCGGAGCCATATACACAGGGGAGGGAGAATGGGAGCGGAGCCATATACACAGGGGAGGGAGAATGGGAGCGGAGCCATATACACAGGGGAGGGAGAATGGGAGCGGAGCCATATACACAGGGGAGGGAGAATGGGAGCGGAGCCATATACACAGGGGAGGGAGAATGGGAGCGGAGCCATATACACAGGGGAGGGAGAATGGGAGCGGAGCCATATACACAGGGGAGGGAGAATGGGAGCGGAGCCATATACACAGGGGAGGGAGAATGGGAGCGGAGCCATATACACAGGGGAGGGAGAATGGGAGCGGAGCCATATACACAGGGGAGGGAGAATGGGAGCGGAGCCATATACACAGGGGAGGGAGAATGGGAGCGGAGCCATATACACAGGGGAGGGAGAATGGGAGCGGAGCCATATACACAGGGGAGGGAGAATGGGAGCGGAGCCATATACACAGGGGAGGGAGAATGGGAGCGGAGCCATATACACAGGGGAGGGAGAATGGGAGCGGAGCCATATACACAGGGGAGGGAGAGTGGGAGCGGAGCCATATACACAGGGGAGGGAGAGTGGGAGCGGAGCCATATATACTAGGGAGGGAGAATGGGAGCGGAGCCATATATACTAGGGAAGGAGAATGGGAGCGGAGCCATATATACAGGGGAGGCCGGGAGACTGGGAGCGGAGCCATATATACAGGGGAGGCCGGGAGACTGGGAGCGGAGCCATATATACAGGGGAGGCCGGGAGACTGGGAGCGGAGCCATATATACAAGGGAGGCCGGGAGACTGGGAGCGGAGCCATATATACAAGGGAGGCCGGGAGACTGGGAGCGGAGCCATATATACAAGGGAGGCCGGGAGACTGGGAGCGGAGCCATATATACAAGGGAGGCCGGGAGACTGGGAGCGGAGCCATATATACAAGGGAGGCCGGGAGACTGGGAGCGGAGCCATATATACAAGGGAGGCCGGGAGACTGGGAGCGGAGCCATATATACAAGGGAGGCCGGGAGACTGGGAGCGGAGCCATATATACAAGGGAGGCCGGGAGACTGGGAGCGGAGCCATATATACAAGGGAGGCCGGGAGACTGGGAGCGGAGCCATATATACAAGGGAGGCCGGGAGACTGGGAGTGGAGCCATATATACAAGGGAGGCCGGGAGACTGGGAGCGGAGCCATATATACAAGGGAGGCCGGGAGACTGGGAGCGGAGCCATATATACAAGGGAGGCCGGGAGACTGGGAGCGGAGCCATATATACAAGGGAGGCCGGGAGACTGGGAGCGGAGCCATATATACAAGGGAGGCCGGGAGACTGGGAGCGGAGCCATATATACAAGGGAGGCCGGGAGACTGGGAGCGGAGCCATATATACAAGGGAGGCCGGGAGACTGGGAGCGGAGCCATGCATACAGGATGGGACAGGGGAGCCATGTATACAGGATGGGAGGGTGGGAGCAGAGCCATGTATACAGGATAGAAGAGTGGGAGCAGAGCCATGCATACAGGATGGGAGGATGGGAGCGGAGCCATGTATACAGGATGGGAGAGTGGGAGCAGAGCCATGTATACAGGATGGGACAGGGGAGCCATGCAAACAACAGGGGGAGCCACACAGAGCTGGACGGGGGGGACCACACATACATTTTCTGATGATTAGAAAATAATCAGCATGTACAGTACTCCAGTACAATTGTTCTTAAGTGCTCAATGCTCCATTTCCTTGTAGGTTCCAATCATCATTAGCAGTGACGGTCATCAGTAGAAGTAGCCCAGTGCTCCCACTGAAACAGAAACAAGCCAGGTGCTCCCACTCATTCAAAACCTATGGTGAGTTGAGTCACATTAAAAATGTTATAATTAAATGATAAATATGCACTGCTAAACTACAACCGCGTCCATAGCCCCACCCCCTTATGACCAAAGCCCCGCCCCTGTCACCTCCATCCCCGCCCTGCCGGGCCATGGAAGAATGGTCTTGGTTCAAGCCGGTCCCTGGTGCAAAAAAGGTTGGGGACCACTGCCGTAATGAAACACAGACAATCCTAGGTGGGTTGAACAGGTCGGTCACAGTTTATTAATTACATAATCAGAGAAAGGCAATTACACTTCGTAAAGGGCGGCTCGCGCCGAGATCCTGTCCGCATTCGACAGGCATGTTGGCCCAACGAGCGGTTACGAACCTTTGCCCTCCTCCGCTTCTACCGCTGTGACTTAGTAAAGGTAAAATGGTCAGACATATATTCACATATCTTTATATAATCTACAATTTAACATCTAAACCCCAGTTAGTATGGTCATACACATCCATTAACACTTATAAGGGAGGGAGAGTGGGACAATAGCACGATCGCTTCCAGGTGTCCGCCGGGAGGGAAAGAGGGAGTTAATGGCATGGACACCTGGCTTTAACCCCTGTAGGTGTGGCCGTAGGACCCTTCGCCCTTTAAGAACCATTGGCCGGCAGGGTCATCTCAATTAGTGCATCACCAAGGGGATTGGTGTGAGGGAGGGGGACTGGGCACTGGTAGTATTTTATTGTTGTTGTTAGATGGGCTCCACAGTCAGAGACGCAATCCTTATACAGTTCTGCGCCTACCAGACTGTGGAGACTTGTGTGTCGCAACCAGTGCCTTCCCCCCCTCCCTCCAATCCCGTAATGAAACACAGACAATCCTAGGTGGGTTGAACAGGTCGGTCACAGTTTATTAATTACATAATCAGAGAAAGGCAATTACACTTCGTAATGGGCGGCTCGCGCCGAGATCCTGTCCGCATTCGACAGGCATGTTGGCCCAACGAGCGGTTACGAACCTTTGCCCTCCTCCGCTTCTACCGCCACGGAGGATCCTGTGTATAACCTACACGGGACTCCGACCCCCACCCATCAGCGTTAGGGCCTGTTCAACCCCCTCCTGTAAACCAGTCAGAAAAATATCAAGGCCAATGTCCGTCAGGTGAACTCCATCCGGTCTTAATAGTTTTGTGTTATCCCGTTGCAGATGGTGGTGACGAATTACAATACTGCCTTTTCCTCTCACAAATTTTCCCATCCGGGAGTTGAATTTTCTCCTTGTGCGCTCTATGGCTTTTTTTTATCTCTTGCGCCATGCCAGACAGCCCATGGTATCATCTCTGACCACACCAGTACCATATTTGTGAATAAACAGGGGAGCCGTTCTATATCCGTTGTCATCCATTTATACAGATCCGCCACCTTTTGCTAGCCAAGATTATTGCCACCCGCGTGTACCACCATTATCACCGGGCGCTTTGCCCTCCTTGAAATGTCAACCATCTCTTTGAACACCTGTTTCCATTGGAGGCCTCTGATACCCCTCCAGTTAACCTCTAGGCCCGGGAGGTAAAGGTTCCTTCCTCCCGGACGCAGTTTGGCCCTTTTTTCCACCCAATAGACATAGGAATGTCCTACAACCCGAACTTCAACTCCTGCTAGAGATAACATATGTTAATTCAGCAAATCAGGTCTTATGTACCTGGCGAAGCATGCGGATTTCCAACGCCCCATTCTCTGCACCTCGGCCTCTGACGCTCCTGCCCTAGCTGCTTCTGTGGCTGCCCCGATACGGAACGAATGTGTCCGTACTCTTTTGGATTTGCGCCGATCTTCTCCAAGCATAGCTTAAAAATTGCTTGGAATTGGTACTTTGTCTGGGGGGACCCGTCTGTATGAGTGAGGAAAATTCTACTTGCGTGCTTTATTACGACGTATCTTTCGACGATCTTTAGCGGGCAAACAGGGCCATTCGAAGCGTTAACCTGAACCTATGAGCCCCTACCAGTGGGATCGCACTTGGATTTCCTAACCCGAATGCGCATCACGTCGCTGCATATAACTATGTCCTCATTAATTAGGCCAGCTTCTGACTCATTTTTTGACCGTGGTAGTAATTCGCTGATGAGCAGCGCTCTGAAAAAGGCGAGTGCAAAGGCTGCAGATATGAGGACCGCCTCGTATTGTGATGTGCAGACTGATGGGGATATGGAAATGATGTCATGCAATAATCTCAGTGATATGGGGCGGCGGCATTCTTGGCTCGGTTGTAGCCTTTTCCATCCTTTAATGGCTTGCTTAATGAAAAAATACTTTGTTACATCCGCCCATCCCATTAATTTAAAGAAAAAGGCTAACCCTGATAATTTGCATTGCCCCGACGCCCCGCTTTCTTTCAACCGTACTAGAAACTCCGCTGTCACTGAGCCACGTGAACGGTCGCATTTATCGACTGGCCTACCCTGAATTAATGAGCACCACTCCTCCCAAGCCTTACCATAGACCTGACAGGTAGCCGGCGACACGGAAGTACGGATTAGGGGCATCAGTGATTGGCCACTATGTCCCACAGGGATAGTGGACACTGAATACCCAGTGTTTGCGCATTGGGATGCTGGATTCTGAAAGCCTGCCAATTGGAAAATAACAATGCATTAATCATATTGTCGTCCACTTCCGTAAAAACGGTGGCTCTACACCAAATATTGTTTTGCAGGCATAGCAGCGCTAGGCGACGTAATAGAGCAAGTATGGGCAGGGATGAAGATGACATGTGGTTTAGACACCTTGCTGTTTTCGTATTTTTTGTTTGGAAACGAATGTTGCTATTTTTTAACTGATTAGCCAATATCTCCACAGCTGCTACTATTGCAAATATCTCTCCTAGGGCTGGATCCCGACCCCAGCTTGATGCAGCCCATGTCTCCGGCCAGTTGTTTTTGCACCATTGGTTTTTGTAGATTGCCGCGAAACCCTGTTTTTTGCTCCACCCTATTGCCAGCCCCAAGTCCTTGCTTGCAGTCTCTCTAGCCATGACACATGTGTGACCGTTGTATGATTGCAGTAACATCAGCCATACTAGTAAATCTGCTTTTAGCGCATGAGTGAGCCTAATTCTATGGCTGGGTTGAAAAGCTCCCTTAGTTGCCAATGATAATCTGCAAGAGAAAGACCTGCCGACCGGCATTACGCGGCAGGCAAACGTCAGTAGACCCAATAATGCCTGCATTTGCTGGAGTGTTACCTTGTTAACCCTGCAGAAGCCTTCGAGCATCTGCTGTGTTTTTTGTATTTTATCCACCGGTAAGCGGAAAACCATCAAATCGGTGTCTATCTCGATACCTAAAAAGGGCAAAATATTGCATGGTCCTTCTGTTTTTTCGGTTGACAATGGTACCCCGAATTGCCGTGAGATAGTTTTGAATTTCTCTAGTAGGTAGGAACAGAGTTTAGAATTTCTGGGGCCGACGAACAAAAAATCGTCGAGGTAGTGAATTAGGGATTTGCTGCCTGTTTGGAACCGAACTACCCAATCCAAAAAGGTACTAAATAACTTGAAATAGTGACATGAGATGGAACATCCCATTGGTAAGCACATATCAAAATAATAGTGCTGGTCCACTTTGCATCCCAGTAGGTGGTAACATTCGGGGTGCACCTGTAGTAACCGGAATGCCGATTCTATCAGATTTAGCCAGCAGGGCGCCGGGTCCGGCTGCCCGGACTAGTTCTACCGCCTTATCGAAGGATGCGTATGTGACAGACGCTTCTTCTGGGGAGATAGCGTCGTTAACGGATTCACCCTTTGGATGAGACAAATGATGGATCAGGCGGTATTTACTGGGTTCCTTTTTTGGGACAATACTTAATGGCGATATTCTGGTATTTTTGAAGGGCAGTGACTGAAAGGGGCCTGCTATTCTACCTAATTCCACCTCTTTTTGTATTTTTTGTCTCAGGATTTCGGGGAATTCACGAGCGGATTTTAAGTTCTCGGATACGGTTGGCGTTCTTGTAAACTTGAAAAGGATAAAAAAGCCGTCTGTAAAACCTGATGGTAGTAGCTGGGCTGCTTTTTTATTGGGGTAGAGCTCTAGCCAGGGGGCCATCGCGTGTACGCTCACTGGGGTTCTGCCTTGCAGTCGCTTTGTATGGCTGTCGGGTGCAACGTGATGCTGGATGTCCCCCCCGCAAGCGGAGCAATCGTGTCTGAATTTGCATAGCGCGTGGAAACGGCAGTTTCACTCGTTAAACAGCCAGCAGGCCCCGGGTTTTCGTACGACCACTGAGGTTTGACCTGCGGTAGCGGAGTAATTAGTGGTCGTAGCTGAAAAGGGTGGCTGCTTCTGCGACAGCATGAGACGCAGCCACACGTCTGTCATTTTAACTCCCCAGCCTAGATCGGGCTGTAGGGCCAGCCGCCTGCGGAACTCCTCATCATACCGACGCCAGGCTGAACCGCCATGCGATTTGTATGAACTATATATTGTGTCTTGATATATAAATAATTCGGAGCAGCGTTCCGGATGCTTCTGGCCCATAATACAGCCCAATACTGCGAAGGCCTGAAGCCAATTGTTCATAGTTAATGCTATTTTTGGTCTATACCTATCATATCCCCGTTCGTTAGTTTTATCCATCGTTTGTTGGTCCGCTGATAACAGCGACCATATGTCAACGAAATCGTTGTTCCAGATTTTTTGCCTAGTCTTCTGATCTATGTGAGCGCCTAGCGGGCTGATCCCGCAGAAGAAGGCGTCTTTGTGTAAACTCGCTGATTGTGTAGTTGTAGTGTTCCCCACTGTGTCGCTGGATTGCGATAGGTGTAGAAATTAGGTGAGAAAATAGGGGGGGAAGCCAGCACTGCTTAAGGCTAGAACGCATAAATTGTAGTGCATATGCACATAATATCCAGCTGTATTCAAAAATGAGATATTTGGCAAAAAAATTGATCAATTTAATTGAGCCACCCCGCCGCGCCAAGGCAATCTCATGTGGGGGGTCCTACTCTACATTTATAATAAATGGCAAAAAAAAAACCCACATGAGATTGCCTTGGCGCGGCGGTGTGGCTCAATTAAATTGATCAATTTTTTTGCCAAATATCTCATTTTTGAATACAGTTGGATATTATGTGCATGTGCACTTCAATTTATGCGTTCTAGCCTTAAGCAGTGCTGGCTTCCCCCCCTATTTTCTTGTTGTTGGTTTGTGGCTCACCACCACTGTTGCCGTGCACGCTTGGCTATGTCCGCTATAATTTTTCTGTGTTCATTATGATGGATCTAGGCTGCTGTGCACACACACGGCAGCCCCGCCCTGCCCCAAGCTTTATTTAATTGTGCACCTGTGTCTGGGCCAACATCGCCCTTCATCTATGTTTGCTGGTCGGGCAATGTGTGGAGGTCAATCCTGATATGTCTGTGTTCAGACCTGGTTGGCCTTCATCTGCACTTGCTTCATCTGGCTTCATGGGAGCGATCCAGCAATGTTCAGGTACAGATTGCACTTGATGTGGTCATGCTCTTAGGAGGCCGTAATGGCACAGTATTTATTATAAATGTAGAGTAGGACCCCCCACATGAGATTGCCTTGGCGGGGTGGCTCAATTAAATTGATCATTTTTTTTGCCAAATATCTCATTTTTGAATACAGTTGGATATTATGTGCATGTGCACTTCAATTTATGCGTTCTAGCCTTAAGCAGTGCTGGCTTCCCCCCTTATTTTCTTGTAGAAATTAGGTCCTTTATCGCTGAGGTTAGCTCCTTCTCTTTTACGTTACCCCCGTGGTATAACAGTTCCCCGCCAGTTTTTGAACACTCACCGCTGCGTGATTCTGGAGGAGTGAACACCGATCCTGGAGGAACCCCAACTCCCGCTGATGTTGACGGGGTGATGTCACAGGATGGGGAAACTCTGGCACTCGCTATAGCGGTGGACTGGCCGATGTGTTGTCTGGAAGCCAGGGAGGCTTGAGAAGCGCGTTCCTGGTTGTTAGCCAATGGTGGAGCGCATGACGGACTGTTGTGCGCTTGAGCCTGATTACAACCATGTGATGGCAGAATTACAGCTTTCTCGTGTGGCTGCATGGCAGCTGGTGTGGCTGGAAGCCGTGGGGGATGGTTCTCCCCGGCTGATAGCCCTGGAGGGTGCGCGCGACTTAGTGCGTTTGCCGCGCACCCGATATCGGCCCTCTGGACTCTGGGATGCGCTGGACCCTTCAGATGTGGCTGAAGAAAGCCATCCTGAGGCCCGTGATCTGCGGCTGCTCCTATGGGAGCCGTGTCTGTGTCGGTAACGGGAATAGCACGATTGCTTCCAGGTGTCCGCCGGGAGGGAAAGAGGGAGTTAATGGCACGGACATCTGGCTTTAACCCCTGTAGGTGTGGCCGTAGGACCCTTCCCCTTTAAGAACCATTGGCCGGCAGGGTCATCTCAATTAGTGCATCACCAAGGGTATTGGTGTGAGGGAGGAGGACTGGGCACTGGCAGTATTTTATTGTTGTTGTTAGATGGGCTCCACAGTCAGAGACGCAATCCTTATACAGTTCTGCGTCTACCAGTACTTCTGTGGTGACTTCAAAAAAATCTTTTACTTGCATTTGAAAAAATAATATTTTGAGTGCGGCTGTTTCCTTATCAATTCAAAACACATTTAGGCCGGGCAGGAGTGACCTGAATGTGATGTGGGGAATCACTATGTATGTACTGGTGGTGGGAGATCAGTGGCCCAAAGTCATTTAGGTTCAATCTATTTTATTAAACATTTTACAAACAAAGAATATATTATATGAAAACTGATAATATATAGAATCATAGAAAATATCTAGTAGTGAAAAATTAAAATACAACTTTTCAACAGTAAGTCAAACATACCATGGCAGACAATAACAGTAACCATGTGGCGAACACCAACAAGGTATTCAAGAGAGGAAGTATGCTCTATATTATGTAGAGGAAAGACATAGGATAAAAAAAAGAGGGAAAGAAAGACAAGGGAAGAAGGGGGAAAAATGGGTTATGGATAAAGAGGTCCTTAAAATCATATATTTATTAATATGTAAATTCCTATGTAACTGAAAAAGTCAGCAGAACAAATTATGGAAATCAGGTGAGTCCTGAAACAAAATCCATCCACTCCAAATCCTTCTAAATTTATCATTTGTTCCATTGCAGTCTGCAGACAGCTCCTCCATTCTACACAGATTGACCATTTCCTTATACCAGTCTGATATGTCAGGGGGGTTTGTAAGTTTCCAAAACCGCGGGATTACCATTCGTGCTGCTGTTAGACAAAACCGAAGAATATCTCTTTTCTGAGTCCCTAATGAGGAAGGTAAAATTGACAGAAGAGCTATTTGAGGGGACCTTGCTACACGATTTCCCGTGATTCGTTGATAATTGTCAAAAACCTTCTCCCAGAATGGCCTGATCTTAGAGCATTCCCACCAAATGTGAATCACCTCCCTCTGGCATCTCCAACATACCTCTGAAACTGCTGGATATATTGCATGTAGTTTAGAAGGGTAATGATACCATCTCATAAGTATTTTATAATTCTTCTCTTGTGCAATCCCAGCGCTAGCAAGTTTATGAGTGAAGAGAAACCCCCTTTCCCATTCCTCAGGAGACAAGCTAATCCCCAAGTCTCTCTCCCACGCCTGCTGAAATGTTAACGTATCCGCTTCACCCTCTCTGCTTAATCCCCTATAAATCACAGATATAGCATGTGGCAGCTTATTGTCCTCTACAAACAATTTCTCAAAAAAGGTGAAGTTTGAAATTGAAATTTTATCAAAATTATGTGTCCCTAGGAAGGATTATAATTGCAAGTATTCAAACCACCTAATTTTCTCATTTGGAAAATGAGCCTGTACAGAGACAAAAGAAGGCAACTCCCTGTTTTCTAGCACCTGAAACAATCGGGTATCCTTCACTGCCCTCCGACCGAGAAAAGATCTGCACAAGTATCCAGGGAGAAAGGATGGATTGAAAAACAATGATGTAAGTGGGCTGGAAGTACCTCTTAAAATTGGGAAGACCAGCACCACCTATAGATTTAGGTCGAGAAAGTGTCTGTATGCATATGCGAGGCTTGAGTTTACCCCATATGAATTTGGTTAAAGCTGATCGTAGTTTACAGAAGAAACTATGAGGGGGGAAATTGGTATAGTTTAGAATATGTATAAGAAATGGGGTAAAATGTCCATTTTGATAGCATTCATCCTTCCAAATCAAGCTAGTTTAAATTTACTATAATTCGCTAGGTCTCTGTTCTGCTTAATAAAGTTTGATAGTTTAACAATTTATTAAGATCAGAAGGGACCACAACCCCTAGATATTTCAATGACTCTCCTTGCCATTTATATGGAAATTTATTCATGATTTGAAGGACCTCATTCTGGGAAAGGGGTAAATTTAAGGCTCCTAATTTGGAATAAATGACTTTAAAATTACTAAGTGATACGAACCTATCAAATTCCTTTAAAATCATTGGAAATTATATTTGTCATTGTGATATATAAAGGAGTAAATCATCTGCAAACAGAGCTGTTCTATAAGAGTTAGGTCCTATCGTGTATCCATGAATATTGCTATTATTTCTGATGGCGTTGGCTAGGTGTTCCATTACCACTACGTAAAGTAATGGAGAAAGTGGGCAGCCCTGTCTGGTTCCATTGTTGATCTTAAATGGGCTGGACAATGAACCATTTATTCTAACCCGTGCTGTTGGACCATTATATAAGGCTAAGATTTTCTGTAGAAAGTGAAGACCTAGACCTATCTGTCTCAAGGCTTCCACCATAAACCCCCAATGGACTCTATCCAAAGCCTTTTCTGGGTCTACAGATAAAAGACCTAGTGGTGTGGAGCTAGTTTTTGCCTTGAAGATGATAAGTAATGTCTTAATAGTATTATCCCGGGCTTCTCATCCTTTGATGAATCCTACCTGATCATTATTGACCAGGGAAGGAAGTAAAGGGGCTAGCCTCTCAGCTAAGATTTTTGAAAATAATTTAATGTCCATGTTTAAGAGAGAAATCGGCCTAAAGTTGGAAATTATTAAAGGGTCTTTATCTGGCTTAGGGAGCACAATAATGTGAGCCTCTAGAGACTGGGGGACAAATCCAGTATTTTCATCAATAGCACTGAAAGTTTTTGCCATTATTGGAGAGAGTTGTTCCCTAAAGTTTTTATGAATCCGTCTAGACAAGGGCATTTACCTGACGGAGAGGACCGTATTGCCAAATCGATCTCCTCTATTGAAATCTCCCCCTCTAAAGCTTTCAGAACTGAACTACTCAACATAGGTAGGGGTGTTTCCTGAATGTATTCTTTTATGGGGGCATATCTGCGAATTGGTTCTTAATGTTGTATAAATTCTCATAGTAAGGCCGGGGTCACACTAACCGACGCAAAATACGGTCCGTAGTTTACAGGCGTAATACGGATGAATGACCCCTAAATAGTGCTCCGTATGTCATCCATAAGCAAGGTGTGGTCGCGTAGTTTGCACATGTCTGCATCCGTATGTAATCCATATGGCATCCGTATGCCGAGATTTTCTCGCCGGTTTGCAAAATTGACATATAATGGAGCCCTATGACAGGGTTTTTCTAATATATATATATGCATAGAGTGTGTGTGTGTGTGTGTGTGTGTGTGTGTGTATATATATATATATATATATATATATATATATATATATATATACACACACAAGTCATTGAGATAAATATATATATATATATATATATATATATATATATATATATATTTATTTATATTTCACAAAGTTCTTCATAGCAGAATAGCCGCTAATTAGTTTGTCGGCTTCTATCAAATCATTCCCCAACCCGACATGAAATGACACATGGTTTACATACAGTAAGGCATTTCATTTCATGTTTTTTATATGTCCCTGACTAATAATTAGATGAGGGTTTGTGGGCAAAATTTGGGAGTTGTAGTTTTTATTTTAAGGGGTTAATTCGTTAATAAATGCCTGGGCTTCCCATTTCCCTGTAGCGGTGGCGAATGGGTTAATCTAACAAAGGGTTAATGTCACCTTACAATCGAGTGGTGACATTAACCCTCTGTTAGATTAACCCACTCACCACCGCTATAGGGCAATGGGAAGCGTGTCTAATGCGTGCTTTTAGCGCCTCTCACTCGTCCGTATTCCTCTCTAGTGTGATCCCGGCCTTAGACTGAAAGAGATCCACAATTTCTTTTGGGTTGTGTATATCCCTGCCTTTTTGTTTTTTAACAAACGGAATAAATGTAGCCGACGCACGTGGATGGACTAATCTGGGTAATGGTCTCCCGCACTTGTCCGATAGTTCATAGAAAAAACGTTTAGATTTTTCCATGGATTGAAAATATTTTTTATCTAAAATTTATCTTCATTAATTTCTTTTTTTTTATCAAGTCAGCAAGCGTGGAAGCAGATAGTTTGTGTGAAATTTCAAGGCAATGAGTTTGCTGCAATAATTCATCCACTTTCTGAGCTCTCTCTCTCTTTAACCTAGAACCATGCTTTATCAGAATCCCTCTCATAACGCATTTCAAAGTCTCCCATTGCAAGGGAGCTGAAGTTTGGTCAGAGGCATGTATTTGGATAAAGGAGTCAATAGATTCTTTCAGCAGAGTATTTTTTCACGTTTGTTGTATTGTGTTTCTCTGTGTTCCAGTCTCTTGGTGGTGTGAACACTGTCTTACCAATTTGTTCACTGTATGTGCCTGGCCCATGCGTTTGTATTCTATTTGTTTCTTGTTTCTGCAAGTTTTTGGGAGGTCTCCACCCCTCTCATGTGGGCCATGCACATATAAAGCCGTCTCACACGGCATGTCCACATCAGAGATTACCTCTTTGAACTCTGCTTATATAGGTACTGTTCACATGGTCAGGTTTTAAATACATTGGATAGGACTGCCCTGATGGGTATACCTTGGCGTTGGTAGAGCGGCTTAGTATACATTTTTTGCAAAAAACATATCAACTAAATACCCTGTTTTGCTATCATCTTTTTACTAGCAATTGCTGTTTATTGTTGAAAATTATTTTACAGCAGAGTATTTTTTCACGTTTCTTGTATTGCGTTTCTATAGATATATCAATAGATATATAGCCATATAAATTAAAAACAAATGGTGTGGGCTCCCGAGCAATTTTCTGCGCCAGAGGGGGAAAGCCGACGGCCGGGGGCCAATATAAGATAAGATAAGATAATCCTTTAATCGTCCCACCATGGGGAAATTCAGAGCATTACAGTAGCAAGGCAGGAACAAGTACAGATACAGATGCATAAAGGCATTACATTGACATTATATTTGTAGCAGGGGAAGGGGGTAATACCCATGGAGCTTCCCAGGCTATGAATATCAGCCCGCAGCTGTCTGCATAGGATTAACTGGCTATTAAAATAGGGGGACCCCCCCAAAAATGGCGTGGGGTCCCCCTATATTAGCCAGAAAGGCTATGCAGACAGCTGCGGGCTGATATTCAAAGCCTAGGAAGAGGCCATGGATATTGGCCCCCCCCCCCGGCTACTAATACCAGCCAACAGCCGCCCCAGAAATGGCGCAATTTGGGCAATTAGCCCCTCTTCTCACTCCCGTATAGCGGTGGCTTATGGGGTAATAAGGGGTTAATGTCACCTTGCTATTGTAAGGTGACATTAAGCCCGGTTAATAATGGAGAGGCATCAGTAGGACGCCTATCCATTATTTATCTTATAGTAATAAAGGGTTAAAAAAACACATAAGAATAATGTATTACAATGAAATAACACACAACACGGTTTTCATATTTTTATTGCACGCCCAGATCAAAGCGACACCCTCGGTCTCCTGTAATAAAAAGTAAAAAAAATAAACAAACCGTGTACTCCCTGTCGGGAGTGATGTCACTGCTCTATAGGGCCTCCCAGTGATGAACTGACAGGAGACAAAGGCTCCTGTAGTCAATCACTGAGGTTACCTGAGTTCGGGGTCTCACTTTACAGCAATGCTGCGTGAGAATTAGGGTTAGGGTTACGGGACCTCTTTCCCGGCGGAGGTATCCTCCGCCTGTCATTTCATCGCTGTAGCCTCTGGAGAGCGGTCGCATCAGCTGATGCGGCTGCTCTCCTCGAGAAATCGTCATGGGACCCTCGATATTATCTGGACTACGGTGGAGGGGTAAGTATAGTTTGGTTTATTATTTTATCTTTATTACAGGCGATCTATGACTTTGGGGAATTAGGTGATTAATGAGTATGTACTCTATGTTATGTGTTGTATGTTATGTGTTGTATGTTCTGTATGGGGTATGGTTTTTTTTTACATTAAACACATTAGCCGGATGATGGGACTACTATTGTCCCATCATCAGCTGATGACCCCTGCACAGCCCCGCAAACCCCCACACACACACATAGGCCCATACACGCACACAGTCACTGTCCACACACATACACATGCACACAGTCACTGCCCACACTCTTCCTCCCTACCGATCTGCAGACCTGCCGCTTACCTGTGGATTAGCCTGCGGTTTGACACCTGTACAAAGGAACAGGTGTGAAACCGCTGCGGATTCCGCACAAAGATGTGACATGCTGCGGATTTCCCATTGAAAATAAAGGTACTGTACACTGCAGCAAAAACTGATGTGGATCCGCAGGGCCAAATCCGCTGCGGATCCGCAGCAGAATCCGCAACGTGTGCACACACTCTCAAGGTCTTCCCATACATTGTGTGCCTGTGTTAAATCACCACATGTCAGGCTCTCTGGCTGCACAGATATACCTTGAAACAAGTCCCTCAGCATGGGCAGCCTGTGAATAGGAAGGACGAGACATCCCCCACTGCCCTTGCATGTTGTCTTTAGGCCATGTGCACACGTTGCGAATTCTGCTGCGGATCCGCAGCGTTTTTGGCTCTGCGGACCCGCAGCAGATTTAGCTGTGCTGTACAGTACCATTGTTTTCAATGGTAAAATGAAAAACGCTGTGCACATGCTGCGGATTTTTCCGCGCGGATTTGCCGCGGGTTCAAATCTGCAGCATGTCAATTCTTTGTGCGGAATCCGCAGCGGTTTCCCACCTTCTCCATTGTAGAGGTGTGAAACTGCAGGGCTAAACCGCAGGCTAATCCGCAGATAAACCGCAGATCTTTTGAACTGCGGATTTAGGCTAGTTTCACACTAGCGTTTTGGCCCGCAGCGCACGGTTGCTGCTAAGCCCCGCCCCCTCCAGTCATCTCTTCCTAATGTCGCACATCGCTGCATGCGATCTGCACACCCTATCTTTAGCATAGGGAGTGCAGACCGTGCACTCGCCATGCGCTAGTAGGATTTTAATTTTGAGTGTGCTGCGCCCTTTTGACGGTGCTCCGAGCGCACCAAAATGCAACATGGTGCGTTCGGCGCACCGTCAAAAGGGCGCCAAAAATCTTACTAGTGCACGGTCTGCGCACCCTATGCTAAAGATAGTGTGTGCAGATCGCATGCAGCGATGTGCGACACTATGAGGAGATGACCGGAGGGGGCACGGCAGGGGGCGGGGCTTAGTGGCGGCCGTGCGCTGCGGGCCAAAACGCTAGTGTGAAACTAGCCTTACCTGCGGATTTTTCCAAATCAGCACCTAAAACTACGTGTGCCCATAGCCTAAAGGCCCTGTCACACATAGCGAATCTCGCTAGCGAGATCGCTGCTGAGTCACAAGTTTTGTGACGTAACAGAGATCTCACCAGCGAGATCGCTGTGTGTGACACTGAACAGCAACCAGCCCCCCTGCCGGTATCGCTGATCGCTGTAGGAAAACCCTGGACATTTTTTGGTCACTGGTCTCCCACTGGCCAGCACGCATCGCTGCATGTGACAGGCGGGAGACCAGCGATCAGCTGGTAACTAAGCTAAATGCAAGATTGTTAAGCACTATGCTGTGCTTAGAAACCCTCTGTGTACCTTAGTTACCAGCTCCCTGCATCAGCGCGCTGGTAACTAAAGTACACAGGGACACCGCGCGCTCGGCGTCGCTGGTGCTGATCGCTGGTGAAGCTGTCTGTCTGACAGCTCACCAGCGATCATGTAGAGATTCACCAGCGATCCTGACACGTTGATATCGTTGTCGGGATCGCTGGGTGAGTCGCTATGTGTGACGGGGCCCTAAGAAGCCTGCATAGTGTGAAGCCTGTCCTCGTTATTTATGTGACTCATGCTTTCTGCAGATAACACAGACTCCTTATCTGCCATCTCCTTTTCAGAGAGGCGCAGGAGGAGATAAGTACATCTCCAGTGGCTTCCTCCCCAATCTTTTCCTCTAGCACGCTCTGAACAGCATGGGCCGTTGCCATCTTGTGACTCACAAGCTTCTGAGTGCAGCCTGCTGAGCTTCTAAAATACCTGGAAATTCCTGTCGCTGATACCACCAGAGGACGTCTGCTTGATGGGCCATAACTTGCACACTTCTTAGCTGACATTTGGTGACAAATAGTAATATGGGTCTGCAGTCATCACCCAAGCAGGAGCTGAAGGGCTGCATGTCCTCACTCCTCCATAGCCAGGCCATGCCCGGCCCAGTCATTTAACCCCTTCATGACCCAGCCTATTTTGACCTTAATGACCTGGCCATTTTTGGCAATATTGACCAGTGTCCCTTTATGAGGTAATAACTCAGGAACGCTTCAATGGATCCTAGCGATTCTGAGACTGTTTTTTCGTGACATATTGGGTTTCATGTTAGTGGTAAACTTAGGTCAATAATGTTTGCATTTATTTATGAAAAAAAACGGAAATTTGGCAAAAATTTTGAAAATTTCACAATTTTCACATTTTGAATTTTTATTCCGTTAAACCAGAGAGTTATGTGACACAAAATAGTTAATAAATAACATTTCCCACATGTCTACTTTACATCAGCACAATTTTGGAAACAAAATTGTTTTTTGTTGGGAAGTTATAAGGGTGAAAAGTTGACCAGCGATTTCTCATTTTTACAACAAAATTTACAAAACGATTTTTTTTAGGGACCACCTCACATTTTAAGTCACTTTGAGGGGTCTATATGGCAGAAAATACCCAAAAGTGACACCATTCTAAAAACTACACCCCTCAAGCTACTCAAAACTACATTCAAGAAGATTATTAACCCTTCAGGTGCTTCACACCAACTAAAGCAATGTGGAAGGAAAAAATGAACATTTTAATTTTTCCAACAAAAATTTTATTTTAGCATCAATTTTTTCATTTTCACATGGGCAACAGGATAAAATGGATCCTAAAATTTGTTGGGCAATTTCTCCTGAGTACACTGATACCTCATATGTGGTCATAAACCACTGTTTGGGCGCACGGTAGGGCTCAGAAGGGAAGGAGCGCCATTTGACTTTTTGAATGGAAAATATGCTGGAATATTTAGCGGTTACCATGTCACGTTTGGAGAGTCCCTGTGCGCCTAAACATTGGAGCTCCCCAAGTGACCGCATTTTGGAAACTAGACCCTCTAAGGAACTTATCTAAATGCATAGTGAGCACTTTGAACCGCCAGGTGCTTCACAAATTGATCCGTAAAAAAAAAAGGACTTTTTTTCACAAAAATTTTCTTTTAGCCTCAGTTTTTTCATTTTCACATGGGCAATGGGATAAAATGGATCCTAAAATTTGTTGGGCAATTTCTCCTGAGTGCACCAATACCTCATATGTGGTCATAAACCACTGTTTGGGCACACGGCAGGGTCCCGAAGGGAAGGAGCACCATTTGACTTTTTGAATGGAAAATTAGCTCCAATCGTTAGTGGACACCATGTCGTGTTTGGAGAGCCCCTGTGTACCTAAACATTGGAGCTCCCCCACAAATGACCCCATTTTGGAAACTAGACCACCCAAGGAACTTATCTAGATGTGTGGTGAGCACTTTGAACCCCCAAGTGCTTCACAGAAGTTTGACGCAGAGCAGTGAAAATAAAAAAATAATTTTTTCCCTCAAAAATAATTTTTTAGCCCGCTATTTTTTATTTTCACAAGGCTAACAGGAGAAATTGGACCACAAAAGTTGTTGTGTAATTTGTCCTGAGTACTCTGATACCCCATATGTCAGGGGAAACCACTGTTTGGGCGCATGGGAGAGCTCAGAAGGGAAGGAGCGCGATTTTGGAATGCAGACTGATGGGATGTTCTGCGGGCATCATGTTGCTTTTGCAGAGCCCCTGATGTGCCTAAACAGTAGAAGCCGCCCACAAGTGACCCCATTTTGGAAACTAGACCACCCAAGGAGCTTATCTAGATGTGTAGTGAGCACTTTGAACCCCCAAGTGCTTTACAGAAGTTTATAAACGCAGAGCCATGAAAATAAAAAATCATTTTTTTTCCTCAAAAATGATTTTTTAGCCCGGTATTTTTTATTTTCACGAGGGTAACAGGATAAATTGGACCCCTAAAGTTGCTGTTCAGTTTGTCCTGAGCACGCTGGCACCCCATATGTGGGGGGAACCACTGTTTGGGCGCACGGCAGGGCTCAGAAGGGAAGGAGCGCCATTTGACTTTTTGAATGGAAAATTAGCTCCAATCGTTAGCGGACACCATGTCGTGTTTGGAGAGCCCCTGTGTGCCTACACTTTGTAGCTCCCCCACATATCACCCCATTTTGGAAACTAGACCCCCTAAGGAAGTTATCTAGATGCATAGTGAGCACTTTGAACCCCCAGGTGCTTTACAGAAGTGTATAACGCAGAGCTGTGAAAATAAAAATATATTTTTTTCCTCAAAAAATTTTTTTAGCCCGCAATTTTTTATTTTCACAATGATAACAGGAGAAATTGGACCCCAAAAGTAGTTGTCCAGTTTGTCCTGAGTACGCTGGTATCCAAAATGTGGGGAGGGACCACTGTTTGGGCACACGTCGGGATCGGAAGGGAAGTAGTGACGTTTTGAAATACCGACTTGATGGAATGGTCTGCGGGCGTCATGTTACGTTTGCAGAACCTCTGATGTGCCTAAACAGTGGAAACCCCCCACATGTGACCCCATTTTGGAAACTAGACCCCCCAAGAAACTTATCTAGATGTGTGATGAGCACTTTGAACCCCCAACTGCTTCACCGAAGTTTATAACTCAGAGCCGTGAAAATAAAAAAATCATTTTTTTTTCACAAAAATCATTTTTTTAGCCCCCAATTTTTTAGTTTCCCAAGGGTAACAGGAGAAATTAGACAGCCAAAGTTGTTGTGCAATTTTTCCTGAGTAAGCGGATACCCCATATGTGGGGGTAAACCACTGTTTGGGCACACGTCGGGGCTCGGAATGGAGAGAGTGCTGTTATTTTGAACGCAAAATTGTCTGGAATAAATCGTGGCGCCATGTCGCGTTCGGAGACCCCGTGATGTGCCTAAACAGTGGAAACCCCTCAATTCTAACTCCAACTCTAACCCCAACACACGCCTAGCCCTAACCCAACCCTAATAATAACCCTAACCACAACCCTAACGCCAACACACCCCTAACCCTAATCCCAACCCTAATTCCAGCCCTAACCCTAATTCCAGCCCTAACCCTAATTCCAGCCCTAACCCTAATTCCAGCCCTAACCCTAATTCCAGCCCTAACCCTAATTCCAGCCCTAACCCTAATTCCAGCCCTAACCCTAGATCGAACCCTAAATGGAAAAAATATATATATTTTTTATTTTATTATTTGCGCCTGGCTATGGGGGTGATAAAAGGGGGGTGTATTTATTTTTCTTTTCATTTTGATCACTGTGAGAGTGTATCACAGTGATCAAAATGAAAAATGAACGGGCAGCCGGCAAATTCATGGGCGCCGCGCATGCGCCCGCCATTTTCCAAGATGGCGGCGCCCATGATCCGGATGGCAGGACGCCGGGAGCACCATCGGAGGTCCCGGGGGGATCGGAAGGTGGGAGGGAGCAATAGGAAGGGGAGGGGGAGCAGATGATGACGGCGGCGACCGATCGGCGCCGTCCATCGGTGGCGGGGGCCGATTGGCCCCACCAGTCGGTGTGGGGGGGGGGTCGGGTGTCGGTGTCCAGCCATGTCTGATGCTATTGCCACATTGGCCATGGCTGGATTGTAATATTTCACCAAATCTCATTGGTGAAATATTACAAATCGCTCTGATTGGCTGTTTCACTTTTAACAGCCAATCAGAGCGATCGTAGGCACGTGGGGGCTAATCCACGCCCCCTGGGATTAACCGTAGAGTGTCCTCTGTGTGCGGGTCGGGTGAACTTTCAGTGACCCCGGTCACCCGACGCGCAGGGCGGCTATTTATAGCATGACTCCTACGTAGGCATCATGGGTCGTGAAGGGGTTAACCCATTCAATAACGCCCTTCAGTGCCCACTTTGATACCCAAAATTTTGAGCCATTTTGATAACTTTTGTAGCTTTCATCACATCAGGGCTCTTCGCTGCAGTGTATTTCATTATTGGAATTTTTTATTTTTGTCATTAAACCAGTGGAAAAAAAAAAGAAAAAAAGAAATTGCTGGATAAGAAACTGGATGAATAAAAAATAGGGATGAGCGAACGTGCTGGGTGATATTCTGTTATCTCTAGAGTATCACGGAGCTCGGATGTGCTCATTACTTGGCAAGTAATAGCCGGTGCTCTGTAGAAAACTCAAATCCCGGAGGACATTTCCTTGTATGTAACCCCTCAAAAGCACAGAGTCCAGGAGACCAGTACCTGACAACGTGAGCAGAATGTGTATGAGGCTCCTTTATGTCGAATACAGGGTCGATCTGAGTCCCTAATTTTTGGCATTTCTTGCTTCCTTCATAAATTAAACTGAAATTTTCTATTTTTTAATTAAAAAAAAAAAAAACAATTTTGGATTATTTAAATTATAATTTTGTAAATCCTTTTTTAAATTTTGCCTGATATACAAGTCATTATACAGGACAGAATGTTTCTTAACATTTTTTTTACTGTAAATTTCAATTTCTCTTCAATTTTGAATGTTTGTCAGTCCTTAAAGTGGAGTAAAAGTGTGACCCCATTGTTCTCAGCAAGATCTGGGGTTCAGAGATGCTTCCTGGGGTCTTCCCCACGCTTGTCTGGTATCACTTCTGATCATCGGTATCACTTTTCTTAAAAAGGCTGAAGTTGGTTTCTTATTTGGCGAGTTTCTTACTGGTCGTTTGGTCCCTGTATCCTGTTTACTCATTCTCTAGTTTCACTTTTTATTTCTCTTAAGGTTTATGGTAACAAGGACCATGGCCGTCTCTGTTCTGCCTCTCCTGTATCTGTGGACATATATATATATATAGAGTGTGGTCTGGTGAGTATATATACGGTATATATAGAGTGTGGTCTGGTGAGTATATAGGAATAAGCTGTAACATGACTGTAGTGATCATCCATTATAGATTTTGTATTTCTATAGCATCCTGTCCGATGCATAAAGAGTTTAAAATAATTAAAAACCAAAGTTGTGCGCAATCCAGGATCCACGAAAGGAAATATATAGTACTAAATAGATATATATTATAACCCACAAAGGTAATAATAATTGGTATTAAAATACCTCTGGAAAACAGTGATAACAGTAAGTGCCAGAATATAAAGTGCAAAAATTGTTAAATACGTAAGCACTCCATGTGCAAAATAGCAATTAAAAAATGTATTATATATAAAAAGTAAAAGTGCAAATTGCAAAATATGTCATAAGGTGCAAAACAAGATATACCAAAGGATATACTATATTATAGAAAATACTTTAGGGGGTTAAAGTCCTGAGCACGCACCAGACCCCCGTCGCGCATTTTGGATTGACTTTCTTCGTCAGGGGGAGTTAGATTGGTATGAGACCGCCGTATATTTATACCCCTCATAATTATTGAGAGATGCGGCCGTGGTGTGTACGGCGCATGCGCCGCCAGGAGGTCCCGGAAGTCTCGGAGCGCATTTTCACATGACCGGACACACCGCATTGTGGGTCATGATGACGTGGCTATCCAGGGCTCCAGGACACAAGCCATGCATGCACACTCCCAGGGCCGCGGCATCAATGTACCGGCCAGAAGCAGACACAGGATCGTAGTACAAAACATAAAACCAGAACATCATAAAATCAGCGGTTGGAATGTCGCTGTAAGGGGCAATATAAAGAAGATTATAAATAGAGGGGCACATATGTATATAATTTACAAAGCATATTAAATTAGGTTGACAAAATTATTATTTATTTTTCTTTTTTTAAATTTTATTTTATATTTTTTATTTATTTTTATTTTTCTTTTTTGAACTAATCTATTTCATTCATAATCATTGCTTGTCCCCCCTATTTTGTTTCCATATGATAAATTTTGTCTGGTACTCTCTTTCCTTATCTGTGTTTTGGTATTGGGCTTCATTTAAAAATATTGACTAAAAAGTGATCTAGCTCCATAATGGGATCACTAGTAGTGATGAGCGAGCATTAAAATGCTTAGGTAATCGTTACTCGAGTCGAGCAAATGTAATGCTCGGGCGCTAGACCCAAGTAACAAATATAATGGAAGCCACTGGGAACCTCGAGCATTTTTCAGCCGACCCATCCCCTCGGAGGTCTGGAGGGGGTCTAAAAATTGCTGTAAATGATGTAAAAAGTACTGAAATGACATGGGGACAACATGGGGAATACGCCTGGAAGCATCTCTGAATCCCAGGTCGCTGCTGGGAACAATGTTATCAGAGGATTACGCCACTTTTTACGGACTGACAATAAAACTTACAAAACTGAAGATAAAATGGATTTTTACTGGAAAAAAACATTAAGAAACATTCTTTCCAGGATAATGACATATATAAGGCAAAATAAATAAGAGAAAAAAATGCTCCTCCACACCTTGTGCTATGTTCACGCAAAGTGTTTTCTTTTTTTTTTGCATGCTTACATTGCTTTCAGTGGTGAAAAAACATTAAACAGGAAATGTAATTTCAATATTTTAATACCTTATCTGGCCATGTGGTGTGAGACTCTTTCAGACACATCCTGTTTGATTTATAAAGGAGCGACTTGAAAGTCACAATTTTTTTTCAGGGCCATCACTATTGTCAGAGGGCCATCAAGCCCTCAAGCCATCAAGTGACGGAATCACTGATTGGGTGGATCAAGGAAATGCTGTAGATATAGTATATCTTGACTTCAGCAAAGCATTTGACAAAGTCTCTCATACAATCCTTATTGAAAAAATGACTAAGTATGGAATGGACAAGGCAACTGTTAGGTGGATTCATAACTGGCTTAGTGATCGGACCCAAAGAGTGGTTGTAAATGGCTGCACATCCAGTTGGAAGAATGTCTCAAGTGGGGTACCACAGGGCTCTGTCCTGGGCCCTGTATTGTTCAACATCTTTATCAACGATTTAGATGAAGGAATTGAGGGCAAACTGATTAAATTTGCTGATGACACAAAGCTAGGAGGGATAGCTAATACTAGAGAAGAGAGAGAGAGGATTCAAAAAGATATAAATAAACTGGAGCAATGGGCAGCAACTAACAGAATGGTTTTTAACAGGGAGAAATGCAAAGTACTACATCTGGGCAATAAAAATGAAAAAAGCATATACAGAATGGGAGGAATAGGGCTAAGTGACAGCACATGTGAAAAAGACTTGGGTATACTAATAGATCACAGACTGAATATGAATCAACAGTGTGATGCAGCAGCAAAAAAGGCAAATGCAATTCTAGGATGTATTAACAGAAGCATACAGTCTAGATCACGTGAAGTCATTATTTCCCTCTACTCCTCTTTGGTCAGACCTCATCTGGAATATTGTGTCCAGTTTTGGGCACCACATTTTAACCCCTTCATGACCAAGCCTATTTTGACCTTAATGACCAGGCCATTTTTTGCAATTCTGACCAGTGTCCCTTTATGAGGTAATAACTCAGGAACGCTTCAACGGATCCTAGAGATTCTGAGACTGTTTTTTCGTGACATATTGGGCTTCATGTTAGTGGTAAATTTAGGTTGATAATTTTTGCGTTTATTTGTCAAAAAATCAGAAATTTGGTGAAAATTTTGCAATTTTCAAATTTTGAATTTTTATTCTGTTAAACCAGAGAGTTATGTGAGACAAAATAGTTAATAAATAACATTTCCCATATGTCTACTTTACATCAGCACAATTTTGGAAACAAAATATTTTTTTGTTAGGAAGTTATAAGGGTTAAAAGTTGACCAGCGATTTCTCATTTTTACAATAAAATTTACAAAACCATTTTTTTAGGGACCACCTCACATTTGAAGTCACTTTGAGGGGTCTATATGGCAGAAAATACCCAAAAGTTACACCATTCTAAAAACTGCACCCCTCAAGCTACTCAAAACTACATTCAAGAAGATTATTAACCCTTCAGGTGTTTCACAGGAACTAAAGCAATGTGGAAAGAAAAAATGGACATTTTAATTTTTCCAACAAAAATTTTCTTTTAGCATCAATTTTTTCATTTTCACATGGGAAACAGGATAAAATGGATCCTAAAATTTGTTGGGCAATTTCTCCGAAGTACAACGATACCTCATATGTGGTCATAAACCACTGTTTGGGCGCACGGCACGGCTCAGAAGGGAAGGAGCGCCATTTGACTTTTTGAATGGAAAATATGCTGGAATATTTAGCGGTTGCCATGTCGTGTTTGGAGAGCCCCTGTGTGCATAAACATTGGAGCTCCTCCACAAGTGACCCCATTTTGGAAACTAGACCCCCCAAGGAACTTATCTAGATGCATAGTGATCACTTTGAACCCCCAGGTACTTCACAAATTGATCTGTAAAAAAAAAATACACTTTTTTTTCACAAAAATTTTCTTTTAGCCTCAGTTTTTTCATTTTCACATGGGCAACAGGATAAAATGGATCCTAAAATTTGTTGAGCAATTTCTCCTGAGTGCACAGATACCTCATATGTGGTCATAAACCACTGTTTGGGTGCACGGCATGGCCCGGAAGGCAAGGAGCACCATTTGACTTTTTGAATGGAAAATTAGCTCCAATCGTTATCGGACACCATGTCGCATTTGGAGAGCCCCTGTGCACCTAAACATTGGAGCTCCCCCACAAGTGACCCCATTTTGGAAACTAGACCCCCTAAGGAACTTATCTAGATGTGTAGGGAGCACTTTGAACCCCCAAGTGCTTCACAAAAGTTTATAACACAGAGCAGTGAAAATAAAAAATAATTTTTTTTCCTCAAAAATGATTTTTAGCACACTATTTTTAATTTTCACAAGGCTAACAGGAGAAATTGGACCACAAATCTTGTTGTCCAGTTTGTCCTGAGTACGCTGGTACCCCATATGTGGGGGGGAACCACTGTTTGGGCACACGGCAGGGCTCAGAAGGGAAGGAGCGCCATTTGACTTTTTAAAATGCAAATTACTTCCAATCGTTAGCGGACACCATGTTGTGTTTGGAGAGCCACTGTGTGCCTAAACATTGGAGCTCCCCCACAAATGACCCCATTTTGGAAACTAGACCCCCTAAGGAACTTATCTAGATGTGTAGTGAGCACCTTGAACCCTCAAGTGCTTCAGAAAAGTTTATGACGCAGAGCCGTGAAAATAAAAAAAAAATTTTTTCCCCTCAAAAAATTATTTTTTAGTGCGCAATTTTTTATTTTCACAAGGGTACCAGGATAAATTAGACACCAAAATTTGTTGTCCAGTTTGTCCTGAGTACGCTGGTACCCCACATGTGGGGGGGAACCACTGTTTGGGCACACGTCGGGGCTCGGAAGGGAAGTAGTGACATTTTGAAATACTGACTTTGATGGAATGGTCTGCGGGTGTCATGTTACATTTGCAGAACCCCTGATGTACCTAAACTGTGGAACCCCCCCACAAGTGACCCCATTTTGGAAACTAGACCCCTTAAGGAACTTATCTAGATGTGTGGTAAGCACCTTGAACCCCCCAAGTGCTTCACAGAAGTTTAGAACGCAGAGACGTGAAAATAAAAAATATTTTTTTTTCCTCAAAAAAAATGATTTTTAGCCAGCAATTTTTTTTTTCACAAGGGTAGCAGGATAAATTGGACCTCAAAAGTTGTTGTACAGTTTGTCCTGAGTACGCTGGTGCCCCATATATGGGGGGGGAACTATTGTTTGGGCACACATAAGGGCTCGGAATGGAAGTAGTGGCGTTTTGAAATGCAGACTTTGATGGAATGGTCTGCGGTCGTCGTTACGTTTGCAGAGCCCCTGATGTGCCTAAACAATAGAAACCCCCTACAAGTGACCCCATTTTGGAAACTAGACCTCCCAAGTAACTTATCTAGATGCCTGGTGAGCACTTTGGACCCCCAAGTGCTTCACAGAAGTTTATAACGCAGAGACGTGAAAATTAAAAAAAAAAAATTTGTCCACAAAAATATTTTTTTAGCCCCCAATTTTTTTATTTTCCCAAGGGTACCAGGAGAAATTAGACCCCCAAAGTTGTTGTGCAATTTTTCCTGAGTACGCTGATACCCCATATGTTGGGGTAAACCACTGTTTGGGCACACGTCGGGGCTTGGAAGGGAGGAAGCACCGTTTAACTTTTTGAACGCAAAATTGGCTGGAATCAATGGTTGCACCATGTCGCGTTTGGTGACCCCCTGATGTGCCTAAACAGTGGAAACCCCTCAATTCTAACTCCAGCCCTAACCCCAACACACCCCTAACCACAGCCCTAACCCCAACACATCCCTAACCCTAATTCCAACCCTAACCATAACCCCAACAGACCCCGAACCCTAATCCCAACCCTAACCACAACCCTCTTTCCAACCCTAACCCTCTTTCCAACCCTAACCCTCTTTCCAACCCTAACCCTCTTTCCAACCCTAACCCTCTTTCCAACCCTAACCCTCTTTCCAACCCTAACCCTCTTTCCAACCCTAACCCTCTTTCCAACCCTAACCCTCTTTCCAACCCTAACCCTCTTTCCAACCCTAACCCTCTTTCCAACCCTAACCCTCTTTCCAACCCTAACCCTCTTTCCAACCCTAACCCTAACCCTCTTTTCAACCCTAACCCTAACCCTAATGGGGGAAAAAAAAAAAATATTATCTTTATTTTATTAGTTCTGCCTACCTATGGGGGTGATAATCGGGGGGTTTATTTACTTTTTCTTTCATTTTGATCACTGTGAGAGTGATCAAAATGAAAGAATGGAATCTGCAGCCGGCAGATTCGGGCGGGCGCACTGCGCATGCGCCCGCCATTTTCAAAGATGGCGGCGCCCATCATCCGGACCCGAGGGACACCGGGAGGGACGGAGGGACACCGGAGGTACCGGGGGGGGTGAGGGGGGGATCGGAGGCTGTCGGGGAGCAGAGGGAATGGGAGGGGGGCAGATGATGACAGCGGCGGCAGATCGCCGCTGTCATTCAGTTGCGGGGGGGCGATCGCCGGTGTGGGGGGGTGGAATCGGTGTCTCCAGCCATGTCCGATGCTACAGCAGCATCGGACATGGCTGGATTGTAATATTTCATCAATTTTCATTGATGAAATATTACTATCGCTCTGATTGGCTGTTTCACTTTTAACAGCCAATCAGAGCGATCGTAGCCACGTGGGGGCGAAGCCACGCCCCCTGTGGTGAATTACAAAGCCCCCTGTATCTGCGGGTCGGGTGACCTTTCAGTGACCCCGGTCACCCGACCCGCAGGGGGGCTTTGAAGTCATGATGCCACATAGGCGTCACTGGTCAGATTTGAACCAGGTTTCATGACGCCTATGTGGCGTCATTGGTCGTGAAGGGGTTAAAAACGACATCAGCAAACTGGAGCAAGTTCAGAAAAGAGCGACCAGAATGGTGACCGGTCTGCAAACCCTGTCTTATGAGGAAAGGTTGCAGGATTTGGGAATGTTTAGTTTGCAAAAGAGAAGACTGAGAGGAGACTTAATAGCTGTCTACAAATATCTAAAGGGCTGTCACATTGTAGAAGGATCAACTTTATTCTCATTTGCACAAGGAAAGACTAGAAGCAATGGGATGAAACTGAATGGGAGGAGACACAGATTAGATATTAGAAAAAACTTTTTGACAGAGTGATCAATGAGTGGAACAGGCTGCCACGAGAAGTGGTGAGTTCCCCTTCAATGGAAGTCTTCAAACAGAGGCTGGACAGACATCTGACTGGGATGATTTAGCGAATCCTGCTTTGAGCAGGGGGTTGGACCAGATGGCCCAGGAGGTCCCTTCAAACTCTACGATTCTATGATTCTAAGCAACCCTCACTCTAATTTTAGATGGCCAGCAGCCAGCCCTTACTAAGCATTTTTGGAGGGACAGCTGACTGCTATGCTTTGCATAGCCATATATTGCTACTGCAATATACCGTAGCTTATCCATCTGAGGTGAGTAAATTTTCATTTTCGTGTTAATACTGTAAAGTTTGAAACTTGGAGGGCCACCAAACAGCCCCCATGGATTTTAGAGGGCCAGCAGGCATCTTGTGGACAAAGCACATAATTCTGCTGTTTACTGTAAATGGAATGAGGCCTACAAATAAAAGAACACAGTAATTACAGTCAAATATGGTGGAAGTTCAAAGATATTTTGGGATTATTTTCTGCCTCTGGTCCTAGGTGCCTTGACTGTGTGCAAGCCGTCATGAAATGTGAAGATTCCCAAAGGATTTTGGGTCGCAATGTAGTGGAAGGGGCCAGCAAGGTGGGTTTGCATCCTAGGTCATGGCATGGGTCTTCCAGCAGGGCAAAGATGCCAAACATGCTTCAAGAAGCTCCCAGAAATAGATAGAAACAAAGCACTGGAGAGTTCAGAAGTGGTAATTCCAGCTCCAGTAACATAAAGACTCCCACCACTGCCTCTAATATACAGATGCTTCAGTGAAACTGTGAATGGACACATTAAATCAGTTAATTTTGCCTGCTTTGATGAATTTCTGAGCAGAGATCATCATAAAAAAAAATCCAATCGGTCAATGAGTACATGAAAAAAGCAGCATCAAGGCTCAGAATTTATAAGGCAATAATCCCTGACTAGATGCCTGTCATACAACGCTATACCTACTGAAACACCTCACCTTAGATGAATTGTAGATGAGAGCAGTAATATTGTAGAATATAGAAGGGATTTGAACCGTCCCTGAAAAGATTTTTTTGTACGTGGCAGCAACAATCTCTGGAGGAACGCAAGTAACATTGCCAGCTTTCATGAATTTCTGAGTACAGATCAAGGTAAAAAAAAATGAATTGTCAATAAGTCCATGGAAAAAAGCAGCAGCAAGGCTTACAATTTCTAAGGTAGTAATCAGGGCCAGACTGGGACTGAAAATCAGCCCTGGCACACAAACCAAAGCAGCCAACATGCAAATCTTTTTTGGCTGTAGGGACCTCCAGACTGTATGTGGAGAGGATTACTTTGGGTGTCATTATACTGTGTTGGGGAACAGTAGGGGCCGTCATATAGTGATGGGGTCACAGGAGATCTTAATGTGTGTGTGTATGGGTGGGGACTGTGGGGTCGTCACTGTGTGTGAGCTCTGAATGGGAATCCTGTTGTGCTTGTGTGGGGCGGCAGGGACACTGCAGTTATCATATACAACCAGTAAGTGTATTCTTTTATGTCTCCTACACGCTTCATTGGATTCTTTAACCCATTGTGAGTTTTGCACTCGCCATTGGCTAGAGAATAGCACCATTTTTGCGAACAGCATTTAGAATCATAGAGGGCAATAATGACTTCACGTGATCTAGACTGTATGCTTCTGTTAATACATCCTAGAATTGCATTTGCCTTTTTTGCTGCTGCATCACACTGTTGACTCATATTCAGTCTGTGATCTATTAGTATACCCAAGTCTTTTTCACATGTGCTGTTGCTTAGCCCTATTCCTCCCACTCTGTATATGCTTTTTTCATTTTTATTGCCCAGATGTAGTACTTTACATTTTTCCCTGTTAAAAACCATTCTGTTAGTTGCTGCCCACTGCTCCAGTTATTTATTTCTTTTTGAATCCTCTCTCTCTCTTCTCTAGTATTAGCTATCCCTCCTAGCTTTGTGTCATCAGCAAATTTAATCAATTTACCCTCAATTCCTTCATCTAAATCGTTGATAAAGATGTTGAACAATACAGGGCCCAGGACAGAGCCCTGTGGTACCCCACTTGAGACATTCTTCCAACTGGATGTGCAGCCATTTACGACCACTCTTTGGGTCCGATCACTAAGCAAGTTATGAATCCACCTAACAGTTGCCTTGTCCATTCCATACTTAGCCATTTTTTCAATAAAGATTGTGTGAGATACTTTGTCAAATGCTTTGCTGAAGTCAAGATATACTATATCTGCAGCATTTCCCTGATCCACCCTATCAGTGATTCTGTCATAGAAGGAAATTAAGTTAGTCTGACATGACTTATTAGTTACAAACCCATGCTGACTCTGTTACTTCATTCTTATCCAGGTACTTACATACACGGTGTTTAATAATTTGTTCAAAGATCATCCAGGTACTTACATACACGTTGTTTAATAATTTGTTCAACGATCTTTCCAATTATAGAAGTCAGACTCACCGGCCTATAGTTGCCTGGGTCCACCTTCTTCCCCTTTTTGAAGATAGGAACAACATTTGTTCTTCTCCAGTCTTCTGGGACTTCTCCTGTTCTCCAAGAATTTTCAAAGATTATGGAGAGGGGTTCAAAAATTTCTTCTGCTATCTCCTTCAGTACTCTGGGGTGTAATTCATCTGGACCTGGAGACTTGAATTCATTTCTGTTTATAGATATCCTGGATTCTTCTATTCCCTTAATAGGACAGTGAAGAACAGTTGATGTTACATTTCCTTTCTGAGAGACAACAGATGCAAAATAGGAATTTAAAAGTTTGGCCTTCTCAACATCCTGTCTTACCATTTCATCATTTTCATCCTGTAAAAATCCTATAGCATCTTTGGCTTTTCTTTTACTTTTGACATATCCCCAAAATCCTTTATTATTGCTTTTGACGTCTCACGCAAGCCTCAATTCATTATCAGCTTTAGTAATCTGATTTGTGCCCTGCAGGTTCTGCAGACAGCATTATATTCTTCTTTAGATATGCCTCCCTCTTTCCATTTTATAAACATTTCTTTCTTCCTTTTTAGGATGTGCTTAAGTTCTGTGTTCATCCATCCTGGTTTCCTTAAATGCTTCCTATTCTTTCCTCTTTTCGGAATTGTTAACATTTGTGCTTTGAGAATTTCATTTTTCAAGATTTCCCATCCTTCCTGGACATTTTTGTCCTTAAGGATATCCAGCCATTGTATCCCTCCAATTCTCTTTCTGAATCCCTTAAAATCTGCCTTTCTGAAATCTAACCTTGATATCTGAGTCTTCACAGGTCTTCCTCCTCTAGTTAGCCAAAATTCTAAAATAGTATGGTCGCTACCTCCTAGGGTCCCAGCCACTTTTACCTCCTCAACCATTTCCTCCCTGTTTATAAGGATTAGATCCAAGGTAGCAGATCCCCTTGTTTTCTCCCCTACCTTGTTATTAAATTTGGGACTTTTGTGCTATAATGCAGATAAAATCCATCGGAACCCAGTAGCGGCACCTGGCACTGACCCATTCAGAGCTACGGGCAGAAAGTTATGGGCCATCCACAATTGTGGGCAGAAAATCACATTCTCAAACATGGGAGGAGGGAGGCAGCACAGCCCAGGGGTGGCAGTAGAGTGTTGGAGGGAACAGCCTAGGAGATATAAGGCAGTCCCTCATTTTGGATTTAGTATTCTACTGGCAGGAGGATGTGTGATCTGACGCAGCCAAAGCAACCACGTAACTAAGATTTGGACCTGTGATCCATCAGCGCCTCCCTGTGGTCACGTGCTACATAACAAGATAATTGCAACCTATCTATACTCTACCTTTGTACTCCACTCCTGACTGCAAACTTGTATATTTGTTCTTCTATATATACCTGTATATTTCTAGTACGCCTTTTCGGCAATTAAATATAAAATTAATCTTGGGCTGCTGTTTTATCTCGATACACGAACCCCCCCAAGTCCGCACACTCGGTTGGTCAATTGTACGCTACCCGGGTTGGTTTCTGACTTGATATATAAGCCTGTTGTCGGACAGGGCATATTTAGAATGAGGAACTGGTGGCAGAATACCGCACTGTGTTAGTGAGGAACTTTGACAGTGATGGCCAGGAGGTTTATATATATATATATATATATATATCCCCAGCCTGGACTGGTGATGTACATCCCCCTCACTGGGAGTGCCTCTAAAACCCGTATCTATAATGGATGCCTTTCTGGCGACTATTTGCCCTTGGTGCAGTTCCCTGACTGACCTGGGGCAATTGGTGGTGCCAGAGAGCCGACCCCTGCTAGGTCCTTCTCTCTTCTCCCCTGAGGTGAGAGAAGTTGACACCCTCTTCCCCTGTGAGATCCATCACACCGTCTATTTGAATTAGCCCTGAAAAAAGCAATTTGTTTAACGTAGCAGCATCAAGGACTGTTATTTCATCAACCCTGCTGGGGAATATAGTGGAGCGTTTTGCATCTACTCAGCCTGATAAGGAGGAGACCAGGATCTTCTCTACTAAAGGGGGTTTTACACATAGCGATATCGCTAGCAATATCGCTAAACCGTCACTGATTTTGTGACGTTATAGCGATATTGCTAGCGATATCGCTATGTGTGATACTTACCTCCGACCGGCTCCCCCACTATCTGTCGCTCATCGTGCGAGATCGGGCGGCTCCATTTCTCGTCGTCTGCTTCCTGCTGGGCTTCCTGCTGTGTGAGACGAGCGACACGTGGAGGCGGGCGGGAGGACGTCAGGATCGCTGTGTGTGAAAGGTAAGTATCGTCCGCTGCATCGCTGCTGCATCGCTGTGAGGTCTGCCTGTGTGGCAGCTCACTAGCGATCATTTAGCGATGCATCAGTGATCCTGACCGGGTCGTATCGCTGGTCGGATCGCTGGTGCATCGCTAAATGTAAAAGGGCCTTTACTGTCCAAACTCTCCGGTCCTGGCTAGCAAATCCTGTATGCAGTGTGACAACTCCCTATGTGACAACCACCTGACAGCCCACATGTTGGAATATGTTTGGTGCAACAACTCCATTCTTGTCTATGAGTGTTTATTTGCTAGATTTGTATGCTGTTTGTAAAGTTAGAACAAAAAAAACTCCCAGAGGCTCACACAGGGAGAGCATGTGACTGTATTTCCTGTTTTTCCTGTGTCTGTATATGAGAGTATCAGCCTGCTCTAGATGCTGTACAGATAGAGACACACAAATTATTTATTCCTGATCCATTAAGCTTATCATATATTGTTCGTGTTTGTTCCTGAATAAAGAAGCTCTATTGTCCCACGCTTGGAGAGTATACAGAACAATCCGCTGCCAACACCACAACAAGGAACTGGATCATAAAATAATAGAACCAACCGACTTTTGGTTTCCAAAAGTGTTCACTGAACTAGAAGGTGTATTCACAGAAATATATTTTTTCCTATTACTAAGGAGTGGGTCTCCTACACTGGTAAAGCGTATGCACTAAGTGCAAGGGATGCCAAAAATTTGAAGGAGGCACTCCAATACCCCTTTGAAGAGACGTAGTGGAGGGCCTCAAAACATTTTTTTTCCATTATTACGGAGTGGGTATCCTAGACTGCTAATGCCAATGCACTAAGTGCATGGGCTGAAAAACATTAAGCCCTGGGGGATATACATACAGTTAAGTCCATGTATATTTGGACAGAGACAACATTTTTCTAATTTTGGTTCTAGACATTACCACAATGAATTTTAAACAAAACAATTCAGATGCAGTTGAAGTTCAGACTTTCAGCTTTCATTTGAGTGTATCCACATTAAAATTGGATAAAGGGTTTAGGAGTTTCAGCTCCTTAACATGTCACCCTGTTTTTAAAGGGACCAAAAGTAATTGGACAGATTAAATAAAATGTTCATTTCTAGTACTTGGTTGAAAACTCTTTGTTGGCAATGACTGCTTGAAGTCTTGAACTCATGGACATCACCAGACACTGTGTTTCCTCCTTTTTGATGCTCTGCCAGGCCTTCACTGCGTTGGTTTTCAGTTGCTCTTTGTTTGCGGGCCTTTCTGTCTGAAGTTTAGTCTTTAACAAGTGAAATGCATGCTCAATTGGGTTGAGATCAGGTGACTGACTTGGCCATTCAAGAATATTCCACTTCTTTGCTTTAATAAACTCCTGGGTTGCTTTGGCTTTATGTTTTGGGTCATTGTCCATCTGTAGTATGAAACGACGACCAATCAGTTTGGCTGCATTTGGCTGGATCTGAGCACACACTATGGCTCTGAATACCTCAGAATTCATTTGGCTGCTTCTGCCCTGTATCACATCATCAATAAACGCTAGTGACCCAGTGCCACTGGCAGCCATGCATGCCCAAGCCATCACACTGCCTCAGCCGTGTTTTACAGATGATGTGGTATGCTTTGGGTCATGAGCTGTACCACGCCTTCGCCATACTTTTCTCTTTCCATCATTCTGGTAGAGGTTGATCTTGGTTTCATCTGTCCAAAGAATGTTCTTCCAGAACTGTGCTGGCTTTTTTAAATGTTTTTTAGCAAAGTCCAGTCTAGCCTTTTTATTCTTGATGCTTATGAGTGGCTTGCACCGTGCAGTGAACCCTCTGTATTTACTTTCATGCAGTCTTCTCTTTATGGTAGATTTGGATATTGATCCGCCTACCTCCTGGAGAGTGTTGTTCACTTGGTTGGCTGTTGTGAAGGGGTTTCTCTTCACCATGGAGATTATTCTGCGATCATCCACCACTGTTGTCTTCTGTGGGCGCCCAGGTCTTTTTGCATTGATGAGTTCACCAGTGCTTGCTTTCTTTCTCAGGATGTACCAAACTGTAGATTTTGCCACTCCTAATGTTGTAGCAATTTCTCGGATGGGTTTTTTCTGTTTTTTTTTTTTTAAATTTTCATGGCTGGGGGTTCAAGTTGCTCACCTCACATCAAGATTAGTTCCCTGAGGGGTCTGATTTCTAAAATTGTGTCACTTGTGGACAGTTTAGGTACATCAGGGGATCTCCAAACACAACATGGTGTTAGCTAATTATTCCAGCAAATCTACATTCAAAAAGTCAAATGACGCTCCATCCCTTCCGAGCCCTGCCGTGTGCCCAAACAGTGGGTTTCCCCCACGTATGGGGTATCGATGTGATCAAGAGAAATTGCACAACACATTTTGGGGTCAATTTTTTCTGATACCCTTGCAAAAACAAAAAAAATTGGGTCTAAAGTAAAATTTTTATGACAAAAAGTTAATTTTTTCCTTCTGCATTCCAAAACTTCCTGCGAAGCACCAGAAAGGTTAATAAACTGATTGAATGTGGTTTTGAGCACCTTGAGGGGTGCAGTTTTTAGAATGGGGTCACTTTTGGGTATTTCCTGTCATATAGGCCTCTTAAAGTCACTTCAAATGTGATGTGGTCCCTAAAAAAAATGCTTTTGCAAATTTTGTTGGAAAAAAATAGAAGCGCTGGTCAACTTTTAACCCTTATAACTTCCTAACAAACAAGTTTGTGTTTAAAAAATTGTGCTGATGTAAAGTCGACATGTGGGAAATGTTGTTTATTAACTATTTTATGTTATATAATTCTCTGATTTAAGGACATAAAAATTAAAAGTTTGAAAATTGCTAAATGTTCAAAATTTTCTCCATTTTCATTTTTTTCACAAATAAACGTAAGGCATATTGTAGAAATTTGACCACTATCTTAACCCCTTAACGACCGCCGATACGCCTTTTAACGGCGGTAATTAAGGGTACTAAAACCACAGCGCCGTTAATTCACGGCGCTGTGGAGAAAGTACATAGCGCCCCCCAGTGTCGGATTTTCTCCAGGGTCTCGGCTGCCAAGGGTAGCCGAGACCCCAGAGAACATGAATCGGTCGGTTTTTACCCACCCCGCTTTTGCAATCGCCGTTATTAACCCTATAACGGCGACCGCCAAAAAAAAAAAAAGCTGCGATTATGCATTAAATTTCTCTTTCCTTTGATGTGATCGCACATCAGAGGAGAGAGAAATAGGGTCCCTGATCCCCCCGATACCTCTCCGTGGTCCTCACTTCGGTCCCGGTGGTCCCGCGTCCCGCCGGCGTCCTCCGATGGGCGCTGCCATCTTGAAAATGATAGCAGATTCCATTCATTATTTTGATCACTATGATAAACGATCATAGTGATCAAAATAAAAAAAAATAGTACATAACCCCCGTTTATCACCCCATTATATAGGCAAACCTAATGAAATAAAGAAATTTTTTTTTTTTTCAGTTTTCCATTAGGATTAGGGTTAGGGCTAGGGTTGGGCTAGGGTTAGGGTTGGGCTAGGGTTAAGGTTGGGCTAGGGTTAGAATTAGGGTTAGGGCGAACTAGGATTAGGGTTAGGATTAGGGATTAGGGTTGGGATTAGGGTTAGTGTTGGGATTAGGGTTAGGGGTGTGCTGGGGTTAGGGTTGGAGCAAGAATTGAGGGGTTTCCACTATTTACCAACTTTGGGGGTCTAAAAATTGGGGTCTAAAAAATCACTTCCTTAGACCCCCTAAGGAACTTATCTAGATGTGTGGTGAGCACTTTGACCCCCAAGCGCTTCACAGAAGTTTATAAACGCAGAGCCGTGAAAATAAAAAGTCTTTTTTATTTTCACGGCTCTGCGTTTATAAACTTCTGTGAAGCGCTTGGGGGTCAAAGTGCTCACCACACATCTAGATAAGTTCCTTAGGGGGTCTAATTTCCAAAATGGGGTCACTTGTGGGGGGTTTCCACTGTTTAGGCCCATCAGGGGCTCTGCAAACGCAACATGATGCCCGCAGACCATTCCATCAAAGTCTGCATTCCAAAATGGCACTCCTTCCCTTCCAAGCGCTCCCATGCACCCAAACAGTGGTCCCCCCCCCACATATGGGGCATCAGCACACTCAGGACAAATCGCAGAATAACTGTGGGGGTATGATTTCTCCTGTTACCCTTGTAAAAATAAAAATTTGGGGGCAAAAAGATCATTTTTGTGGAAAAAAAATGGATTTCTTATTTTCACGGCTCTACGTTATAAACTTCTGTGAAGCACTTGAAGGTTCAAAGTGCTCACCACACATCTAGATAAGTTCCTTAATGGGTCTAGTTTCCAAAATGGGGTCACTTGTTGGAGTTTTCCACTGTTTAGGCACATTAAGGGCTCTCCGAACGCAACATGGCATCCGGTCTCAATTCCAGCCAATTCTGCGTTGAAAAAGTCAAACGGCACTCCATCCCTTTCGAGCTCTGCCGTGTGCTGAAAAAGTGGTTTACCCCCACATATGGGGTATTTGCGTATTCAGGAGAAATTGTACAACAAATTTAGTGGTTGATTTTCTCTTTTAACCTTGTGAAAATAAAAAAAATTGGTTCTGAAGTACATTTTTTGCAAAAAAAAAGTTAAATGTTAATTTTTTCCTTCCACATTTCTTTAGTTCCTGTGAAGCACTTAAAGGGTTAATAAACTTCTTGAATGTGGTTTTGAGCACCTTGAGGGGTCTAGTTTTTAGAATGGTGCCACTTTTAGGTATTTTCTGTCATGTACGCCCCTCAAAATGACTTTAAATATGATGTGGTCCCAAAAAAAATGGTTTTGTAAATTTTGTTGTAAAAATGAGAAATCGCTGGTCAACTTTTAACCCTTATAACTTCCTAACAAAAAAAATTTTGCTTCCAAAATTGTGCTGATGTAAAGTAGACATGTGGGAAATGTTATTTATTAAGAAATTTGTGTGACACATCTCTCTGATTTAAGGGCATAAAAATTTAAAGTTTTAAAATTGCAAAATGTTCAAAATTTTTGCCATATTTCCATCTTTTTTCATAAATAAACACAAGACTTATCGAAGAAATTTTATCACTAACATGAAGTACAATATGTCACGAAAAAACAGTCTCAGAATCAGCGGGATCCATTAAAGCGTTCTAGAGCTATAACCTCATAAAGGGACAGTGGTCAGAATTGTAAAAATTGGCCTGGTCATTAAGCTGCAAAATGGCTCTGTCGCTAAGGGGTTAAAGTACATTACGTCATGAGAGAAAGAAGTTTCAGAATCAGTGGGATTTGTTGAAGTGTTCCAGAGTTATTACCTAAAGTGACAGTGGTCAGAATTGTAAAATTTGGCCCGTTCATGAAGGTGCAAACAGACTTAGATGGAAAAGTGGTTAAAAGCTGTCATGAATTAGCATTTATCAGATCTGGACATTGCAATTAAATAGAAATAAACCTATAAAAGGAAAAGAACCATGAAGGCGTTAGTGAAATCTCGCCCAGTCCTTTGTTAAGGGACATTGCACTTTTATTAGCACTCAATTATTTTCTTAAATTTAATGGTCACATTTCTTTATCCCAACGCAAACATTAAACATTGTGTATATTTAATATTAATAAAGTTGCACATGATATTGCACTTATTTATAAGGGGCACAAGATTACTTTCTTTAGTTGCTCTCCTCGACTGAAAAGCATCAAAATTAGACCCAGGAGCCTCCATTTCTCCAACATTAAAACATTAACAAAATCATTAGTGACATTTGCAGGATCTGATCGTTTAGAGATATGGCCATTACGAGCTTAGCTCCCGAAGTGGAGCAGCACCATTGTCCTCAGTAGCATAATCTTAGCTTAAAGGGGTTTTCTCTCTAACAAAAGCTAATTTTAGTCAATAGATCTAGGAATAGTAATAATTTCCACAATTGGATATGTTTTAAATTAAATGTTTCTATGCTGAGATAATCTTATAACTGTACCTTTGCTGTGAACTGTGTAATGGCTGTGTCTGACAGTGCAGGAACATGGTCTGATCATTCCACATCTCCTGGGCAGGGGATACAAACATTACAGCAACATTGCAAAAAATTACTTTAGACCAAAACTTATTTTATTTTCACAAGGATAACAAGAGAAAAATGACCACACAATTTGTTGTGCTATTTCTCTTTACTACACTGATACCCCATATGTGGGGGAAATCCACTGTTGATTTTTTGAATGCAAAATTGGCTGAAATCAACAGCGAACAACATGTTGGGTTTGGAGAGCCACTGATGTGCCTATACAGTGGAAACCCGCCACAAGTGACACCATTTTGGAAACCATATTTCTCAAGGATTTTATCCAGAGGTATAATGAGTACTTTGAACCCACAGGTACGACACAAAATTTGATAACATTAGGTCGTTTTGAAGATCTGAAGTTGTGGGTTGTAATAATCACCTTGGTAGATGATCAAAATACAGTAGATCAGGTAGCTTGTCTACAAGATCCCCTCACCGGGGCCGATAGTCCCACTACCCCCGTACCTGGCGATACTCACTGTCTCCCAACTTTTGGATGACCCTCAGATTTTGTATCCCCCGCCAGTATAGTCTGTAGTCACAGTCCAGGCTCCTCCAGATGACAAATAACACAACCGAGGCCCATGTATCTAGGAGAAACAATCCTTAAGAAAGTTTGTGAAATCCAAATGACAGATCACTCAACCGTATCACAGGGATCCCGCTCAACCTGCATCCGATCCCCAAAACACCATAGGCCACCCATCCATGGCTCCAGGACCTCAGCCTAGATCCTCTCCCCTCATAGTCACTCCAACAACTGCCTGACTAAACATGTGGCTTCTTTTCCTCCCTCCCCCTTACACATTTGCTTTTAACTCAAAAGAATGAAGAATATTCCATAAGCCCATCACCTGGGACTGCATGTGAGACCACTTGTGGTGATGGCTCCCCTGGGTCTGCTATCCCCCTCCACACAATGGGCCTAGTTGCTGGGAGCACAGTGACTTGAGACCCTGAGATACTGATGAGATTAATAGAATGATTGCTTTACATTTACGTTCAGCAATCTCTGCCTGCCCTAAGATATACAGAAAATTCAACCTGCACGTCCTCCTCAATCTGAGCATGCATCGCCCCCAGCGGCCATTTTCCTGGAGGCCACCACATGGATGTGCGGTGGCCTCCGGGCTTTCACAAAATGCCGGTGGAGCTCCCCACACCACAGAGCACTACTGCCGAACCTGCCGCACCAGCCTGGGAAGAGAGTGTGATCATTGCCCTGCAGCATCGGACCGGGACCGCAACAGAATCGCCCGACTCCTGCTGCCGCCATAGTAATTGTAAGTATATTCCAACAACAAGACGCACTCCCATTTTCCTCCCAAATTTTTTTGGGAAAAGTGGGTCTCTGAAAAATATGGTATTTTATAATTTTTTATTTAACTAAGGGGGCGACAAAGAGGGATTTGAGTTACTCACTTTTTATATTTTGACCACTGTGATAGGGTGTGAATAACGGCGATCACGTGACAGGGGACAGTAAAAAACAGCCCCGATCATGTTCTCCAGGGTCTTGGCTACCCCCTGTAGCCGAGACCCCGGAGATTTTCCAACACTGGGGGGTGACATACCCTTACTTCTCAGTGCCGTTAAAAAGCGCTGAGGAATAAGTACCCTTAACTGTCACTGTTAAAAGGTGTATCAGCGGTCGTTAAGGGGTTATTCGGCTCGCCTCACTTGTCTGTTTTTGTTAATAATTATGTTGCCTGTGAAATAACAATTCTCTATTCTTACACCTCTGTGTTGTTCTATTCCTTCGAGATGCCTTCTTAATATCTATAAATAATTTGACAACTGAGTAGATCTCCCGACCCGAACTCAATAACCTCATAGACATACTGTGCATGAGGCTGTTTGGTTCAGACTGGTAGACCTGAAGCAAGTCCATACACAGAACGTGTATGACACATCTGAATTCAGCCTTAAGTAGAAGTGTAATCTTGCAGAAGATGATGTGGAATTGACCTAAAAATCTGTAGTCTAAATAATATCATATCTGATAGTGATGTACAGTATTGTCTAACACTCCATTTATCTTTCTCAGACCGTCACTCTCTGCGCTATTATTACACGGGGGTCTCAGGTCCAGGATACGGGATACCGGAGTTCTCCATAGTTGGATATGTGGATGATCAGCAGATTGATTTATACAGTAGTGATATTGGGAGAAATATTCCCATGGCATCTTGGATGAAGAAGAAGGATGATGAGCACTGGAGCAGAGAGACACAGATTGCAAAAAGTACTGAAGCTCTTTTCAGACATAATGTGAGGACAGCAATGAGCCGCTACAACCAAACAGAAGGTGAGCTTATGTGTCATGACACAGCTGTTGAGTGACCCCGGACCAGGGGCTCCTTCCCTGTCCCTAACACTAGGGAGCGCCCTAGCTCGCCCTACTCCCCGGAATACTTCTGAAGGTGAAGATGTCAGGGTCTCCACACTTGCCTTATCTCCTGAGGTAACCCTCGGTCTGTTCTCTTCCCCCATCCAGGGAAAAGGGGCGCTACTGTGCACCATAGTACAGCAACCAGGCAAACAAGGCAGCTCAAACATGGGTTAACAGAATAACTACAGACATACAAAATATTCACTCACATATAACAGAGGAATGCACTGGGACGTGGAAGTAGGGGAATAAACCAAAATAGAGACGGATAGGGAATTACCACACATACAAACCAAACAACAGTCACTGATAACTCCTACAACTCTCCTTTTCATATGAACTCCTCTCCCTCTGTTAGCTATGCAGCAAATGCTAGCTCTGACAAGGATTTGTAACAGAGCCCAGATTATAAAGGGGAAAGGAGTGGCTAACCGAGCTCAGCTGTGAGCACAGGGATTTCCAATATGGCCGATTAACCCATGTTCTGCCAGAAGAAATGAACACATTTAAAATGAAGAAGTGCTTCTTCTTAGCACCGGAGTAGGAGCAATTAGACGCTGTATATACAGATATATACAGTTGTGGCCAAAAGTATTGACACCCCTGCAATTCTGTCAGATAATACTCAGTTTCTTCCTGAAAATGATTGCAAACACAAATTCTTTGGTATTATTATCTTCATTTAATTTGTCTTAAATGAAAAAACACAAAAGAGAATGAAGCAAAAAGCAAAACAATGATCATTTCACACAAAACTCCAAAAATGGGCCAGACAAAAGTATTGGCACCCTCAGCCTAATACTTGGTTGCACAACCTTTAGCCAAAATAACTGCGACCAACCACTTCCGGTAACCATCAATGAATTTCTTACAATGCTCTCCTGGAATTTTAGACCATTCTTCTTTGGCAAACTGCTCCAGGTCCCTGATATTTGAAGGGTGCCTTCTCCAAAATGCCATTTTTAGATCTCTCCACAGGTGTTCTATGGGATTCAGGTCTGGACTCATTGCTGACCACCTTAGAAGTCTCCAGTGCTTTCTCTCAAACCATTTTCTAGTGCTTTTTGAAGTGTGTTTTGGGTCATTGTCCTGCTTGAAGACCCATGACCTCTGAGGGAGACCCAGCTTTCTCACACTGGGCCCTACATTATGCTGCAAAATTTGTTGGTAGTATTCAGACTTCATAATGCCATGCACATGGTCAAGCAGTCCAGTGCCAGAGGCAGCAAAGCAACCCCAAAACATCAGGGAACCTCCGCCATGTTTGACTGTAGGGACCGTGTTCTTTTCTTTGAATGCCTCTTTTTTTCTCATGTAAACTCTATGTTGATGCCTTTGCCCAAAAAGCTCTACTTTTGTCTCATCTGACCAGAGAACATTCTTCCAAAACGTTTTAGGCTTTTTCAGGTAAGTTTTGGCAAACTCCAGCCTGGCTTTTTTATGTCTCGGGGTAAGAAGTGGGGTCTTGCTGGGTCTCCTACCATAGTCCCTTTTCATTCAGACGCCGACGGATAGTACGGGTTGACACTGTTGTACCCTCGGACTGCAGGGCAGCTTGAACTTGTTTGGATATTAGTCGAGGTTCTTTATCCAACATCCGCACAATCTTGCATTGAATCTCTTGTCAATTTTTCTTTTCCGTCCACATCTAGGGAGGTTAGCCACAGTGCCATGAGCTTTAAACTTCTTGATGACACTGTGCACGGTAGACACAGGAACATTTCTGGTCTTTGGAGATGGACTTGTAGCCTTGAGATTGCTCATGCTTCCTCACGATTTGGCTTCTCAAGTCCTCAGACAGTTCTTTGGTCTTCTTTCTTTTCTCCATGCTCAATGTGGTACACACAAGGACACAGGACAGAGGTTGAGTCAACTTTAATCCATGTCAACTGGCTGCAAGTGTGATTTAGTTATTGCCAACACCTGTTAGGTGCCACAGGTAAGTTACAGGTGCTGTTAATTACACAAATTAGAGAAGCATCACATGATTTTTCAAACAGTGCCAATACTTTTGTCCACCCTCCTTTTTATGTTTGGTGTGGAATTATATCCAATTTGGCTTTAGGACAATTCTTTTTGTGTTTTTTCATTTAAGACAAATTAAATGAAGATAATAATACCAAAGAATTTGTGTTTGCAATCATTTTCAGGAAGAAACTGAGTATTATCTGACACAATTGCAGGGGTGTCAGTACTTTTGGCCACAACTGTATATCTCAATATATATTAAAAAAAAACCCTTTATATACACGCCTGCACACACATCCGTATGTACATACATATATACACACACACATATATATATTCATGAGCAGATAAAATCAAGATAAAAATATGATGACTATTTCCTGCCAAGGAACTTCAGGGGCAAAGATATTGTGAAAGTTGAGAATCTCATAATTTCATGAGACTAAGACACATCTTATAGTACTTTGAAGTCCAGCCTTGTTATGAGTGACCAGAAGGGAGGTTTGTGGGTATAACTTGTGCTAATAAAAAGTCAATGCCAATTATGATACATGTTCAGTGCCAGGAAGATACATTGTTGTGTATGCTTGATCCAAGTTTTCACTAGGAGCACTTGCCTCCATAAATCTGAACCATTTCTGTGACTAGATTTAGTAAGTTTCTTTCATTAATCCTTTTAATTTTATGTAATTGTAGATATCGTATCGTTTTGTCTGCTTTGTAAAATCTTTCTATATTTTTATAAATTAAACAAGAGGAAGCGTTTACTTAAAAATATATAAATAGAATAAAATCCAAATACCGTAAGTATTAGAATGACACAGAAATTCTATGAAATAAGTATACCACCCCTTGAAAATTGGATGGCAGACCATCCGGGTAAATAACAAAAACAAAACCACCGGAAATGGGGGAAAAAAAGGACCAGCAGGATCACTTGAAATAAAAAAGAATAATATAATAAAAAGAATAATAAAAAATAACTGGTTTAAAAGATTTATATTTTTTTAAGTCATGACACAAAAAAACAACATAATAATGAATATACATGTACCATATAATAAAAAGAGGCAAAAAAAACCCGCAAATATATAAATTAGTAAGGCACCATGGATATATATAAAAATTCATAAAATCACGGTAGCCAAAAATTTATAATAGAAGGCATGATTAATAAAACCAGATAAAAAAGGCACCAAAAAATAGACCAGTGTAAAATATATAAAAATGTGTATGGATAAAATAGAGCTAACTAATATAAACCATAGATAGATATACAGTGCCTTGAAAAAGTATTCATACCCTGTGAACTTTTCCACATTTTTCATGTTACACCCACACACTTAAATGACATTTTATGCGATACCAACACAATGTATTTGTGAAGCATAAAGGAAAAAATGATACTTTTTTTTTTAAATATTTTAAGAATATAAATCAGAAAATTGTGAATTCCATTTGTATTTAGCCCCCCCCCGTAGTCTGATACCCCTAAATAAAATCCTGAGTGACCAATTGCCTCCAGGAGTAATTAGTAAATTGAGTCCACCTGTGTGTGATTTCTTCTCAGTATAACTACAGCCATTCTGTTAAGGCCTCAGAGTTATTTTTTAGAACATTAGCGATCAAACCGCATAATGAAAACCAAGGAGCCCACCAGATAGGTCAGGGATAAAGTTGTGGAGAAGAGTAAAGCATGGAAAGTGTCATAGAAAGTATTAAAAATCCTTGAGGTCCCTCACATACACCCTCCCTTTTTTTTCTTCCATCTACCATTTGTCTTGAGGAGACAAATGGTGGATTCCTTTATGTAAAATGGCAGTGACAGAGATGTGAAGCAGACTAATTAAAATAGAGGATTTCTCTTCAATTACAGGTGACTAAAGAGGTTGTGTATTGTCTACAGAGAGAGACAGGAAAAGTCTTATTAGGATCTGAGTGGATCAAAGAAGACCTGACACTCTTTACAAATAGCCATGGTCACTACAGTTAAAATAAACCAGCAGAGAAAACATAGAATATTGGAATTTCTATACATCGTATATTAATGAGACGTACATTGTTGGCACAGAGATAACTAGGCAAAAATACACATATTTTTCTCATACTTATAACTCCCACCAAAAGGCCCCAATGCCATAAGGGCCATATAACCGCCAGCAGCTAGGCCATGTTTGGTCAGTACGCATAGATAAAATCCCGATACAAAAGATGACACCAGTCTAAACCTTCTGTGATCGCACTATGAGGAGTAATTGCATAAATTGAGATTTTCTAAAATCATGAAGGGCTGAGTCCAGCCCACAACCAGGCCCTTGTGAGGTCATCATAGAGGGTTGTGTGGATGGGACTCTTTGAAGCCCTCTACTTTGTCTAAACTGAACACAGTATGACAAATGTGCATAAATACTCTGTTGTAAAATATATGTAACTGTAAGTAGCAAGTGCTAGTAAAAGATGTTAACAAAACCAGGGTATTTTGTTGATACGTTTTTTTGCAAAAAAATGTACGCTAAGTCACTCCGCCGCGTCAAGGCATACCCTTCTCGGAGCAGTCCTATCTAATATATTTAAAAACCTGAACATGTGAATAATACCTTCATGAGCAGGGTTCAGAAAGGTGCTGCCCGGTATGGGCTCGCTGTGCAAAATGGCTTTTTATGCATGTACCAAAAGAGAGAGGCGGGGATCTCCCAAAGCTTGCATAAGCAAGAAATCAATGGATTCAAAACACATGACACATGCACAAAAACTGAACGGGTCAATAAGACCCTGTTCACACCACCCAAGAACTAAGACACAGAAACAGAACACAGTATGACAAACGTGCATAAATACTCTGTTGTAAAATATATGTAACTGTAAGTAGCAAGTGCTAGTAAAAGATGTTAACAAAACCAGGGTATTTTGTTGATACGTTTTTTTGCAAAAAAATGTACGCTAAGCCACTCCGCCGCGTCAAGGCATACCCTTCTCGGAGCAGTCCTAGCTAATATATTTAAAACCTGAACATGTGAATAATACCTTCATGAGCAGGGTTCAGAAAGGTGCTGCCCGGTATGGGCTCGCTGGGCAAAATCGCTTCGGTGTAGTAAGTTCTCCTGTTAATCCCTTTTATTTTATGTAACTGTTTATGCTGTATTGTTTTGTCCCGCTTGTAAAATCTTTTGTATATTTTTCATAAACACTGCTTCGATTGGATTAAATATAAAATGTAATAATTCTGTTCCTTCTGTTCTCAAAACTACGCCTCAAAGGCATAAGCTATCATACGTTGTCCATTCGACCGAGAGAGAGTGGTGGTGGCGGCCAATAGTCTGGAGTTATCGGAGAGTTAACTGTGACCGTACTGGGGTGTGTACACATATTCCATGTGTTGGAATCCGGAGGTGTATATGCCATACCCTCACCATTAATTTTCCGATAGCCGACCTAGTGTTGCGAACAGGCTGCACCCTTCTCCGTTGATCGTCGGCCAATCGCGTAATTTTGGGGACGATAGGGGGCAGCAGAGAGCAGTTCGCTCCAAAGATCACAGCGGGTTGTACTCGTGACCTTCCCGGTCTGTGATATAAGGAATTTGTGGGATTAAGAAAGTCCTGACAAATTAAATTATCCCTGATAGGTTACAAAAAAAATAGCCCAAGTGCTCCGTGAATATCTCACGGAGCACTGTTCAACCCAAAAATAGAAGGAGTATGGCACAGCTGAAAACCTACCAACATATGGCCGTCCACCTAAATTGACATTCCAAGAAATAACAGCATTAATTATAGAAGTAGACAAGAGGCCCATGTTCACTCTGCGAGAAGCTGGAGAGATCCACAGCTCAGGTGGGAGAATTTGTCCGCCGGATAACTATTAGGCTACTTTTACACTTACCGCATTTTTTACGGTTTGTTATTATTGTGGCTGTTTTTACGGGCCATATCGCCGCAATTTTTGTGGTCTCCCGCAATAACGGACAGCAAAAAAGTTTGCGGATCGCCGTTTTTTTTTCCAATACTATGGAAATAGTATTGGAAAAAATTCAACTGTGACCATAAATTGACAATGATTATTCTTCTTGCTAGAGGATATAATAAACAAATATTCAGAAACTGAATGTACAACAATAACCTCTGCTCTGTAAGGGTTATCAAGAAATATTGATACTCATATGCATTATAATGACGTCATAAGTGAGAAATAAACTCCATCTACACATGCAATTAAATACAATATGGAATAATCTCACCAATGTATGTGGAAGACGTCAGCTGTCAGATGTGATCTCCATATAGCAGGGTTTCATTAGGAGAAAAGGGGAAAACTCACCCTGTTAGGCCCTGTGACAGCTGGCATTTCCGGACCCCCAAGACTCCTGCCCTTACAAGGGCAGTCCACATGTGACCTCAAAAAACAAGTCCTATACGCTCCCTGTGCATCCCGACGCGTTTAATCACCATGTCAATCTTCAGGGGACCTATTAGCACAACACGGGCATACTGCAGACAGGATAGGGGAAAAGTCCTCCCGAGCTTTCTCTATAGGTACAATGGAATAAAAGAAGCCAGATAAGGGAGCCTATAAATAGCTAATTGTCAATCACAAAATAACATCCACCTATGTTGCGTTGACACACACGCCGTCCATTCATGCAGTGGAGCGCATTATTCACATCATGGCCGTTGAGTATCCGGTTCATCATACCGGAAGTAGACGTGGCTGACACACACGCTTATCCTATAATCATATACTAGAACGCATAGTTAAACATGGCCGCTCTACTTCTAGTTCAGCAAAACGGAGGTGAAGAATGCTTCACCTAATAATGGCATGCACACATACATTAAAAACCCCTATTCAAACATAGAAGGGTAGAACCAGATCAGATACCATATATAGAAAACATTCTGGATTGTTTATTGGAGAAATAACCAGTATAATAATAATTGCAAAAACAGCAATCCTGACAATAATTATGGATGTTTGGCAAAAAATTAACATGGAAAGCCTTATAAATAACTTGATTATATCTCCCATGAAATTATTGAAATTATATAGGTGGATACTAGGTCGCACTCCAGAACAGAAAATGTACAAAATGGCTATAAAATAATAAACTAGATATTAACAGTCTATCGGCTATATAGAAAAGTACTTTTGTATAGAATGCAGACCACCACAATTCGAAAATCCTATATATAGTAGCTATAATTTAATTGTTCCTTAAGCTCTGCTGGGGCCACATTATTCAATTGGAATATCCATCTGTTTTCCTTCTGTAAGATCAGCTCGTCCCAATTCCCACCTCTTCGTGGTTTGGTTACCCGCTCAATACCCACAAATTTATTGGAATTAATGTTACCCCCTTGAAGTGGGAGAGGACGAGGGAATCGAGGACCATCTGACAGAACTGAGAATATTCAAGGGGCACATTTTTTAGATCAGAGTTACCCTCTCAGGAGTCATTTACATCAGATTCGGAAGTAACCTTTTCCCCCCAGAGACGTACCCCCCACCCATAAAATACCTCCCAGTACAACGGCTGTGGTGGTCTGCATTCTATATAAAAATACTTTTCTATGTAGCCGATAGACTGTTAATATCTAGTTTATCATTATTTTATAGCTACCTTATACATTTTCTGTTCTGGAGTGTGACCTAGTATCCACCTATATAATTTCATGGGAGATATAGTCAAGTTATTTATAAGGCTTTCCATGTCAATTTTTTGCCAAACATCCATAATAATTGTCAGGATTGCCATTTTTGCAATTATTATTATACTGGTTATTTCTCCAATAAACAATCCGGAATGTTTTCTATATATGGTACCTGATCCGGAACTATGTCTACCCTTCCGTGTTTGAATAGGGTTTTTTTAATGAGCTGCACAGTATGCGTGCATGCCATTATTAGGTGTTGAAGCATTCTTCACCTCTGTTTTGCCGAACTGGAAGTAGAGCGGCCATGTTTAACTATGCGTTCTAGTATATGATTATAGGATAAGCGTGTGTGTCAGCCACGTCTACTTCCGGTATAAGGAACCGGATACTCCACGGCCATGATGTGAATAATGCGCTCCACTGCATGAATGGACGGCGTGCGTGTCAACGCAACATAGGTGGATGTTATTTTGTGACTGGCAATTAGCTATTTATAGGCTCCCTTATCTGGCTTCTTTTATTCCATTGTACCTATAGAGAAAGCTCGGGAGGACTTTTCCCCTATCCTGTCTGCAGTATGCCCGTGTTGTGCTAATAGGTCCCCTGAAGATTGACATAGTGATTAAACGCGTCGGGATGCACAGGGAGAGTACAGGGCTTGTTTTTTGAGGGTCAGATGTGGACTGCCCTTGTAAAGGCAGGAGTCTTGGGGGTCCGGACATGCCAGCTGTTACAGGGCCTAACCGGGTGAGTTTTCCCCTTTTCTCCTGATGAAACCCTGCTATATGGAGATCACATCTGACAGCTGACGTCTTCCACATACATTGGTGAGATTATTCCATATTGTATTTAATTGCATGTGTAGATGGAGTTTATTTCTCACTTATGACGTCATTATAATGCATATGAGTATCAATATTTCTTGATAACCCTTACAGAGCAGAGGTTATTGTTGTACATTCAGTTTCTGAATATTTGTTTATTATTATTATCCTAGCAAGAAGGATACTCATTGTCAATTTGTGGTCACAGTTGAATTTATGTGGTCCAAAATTCATTTGTTGTCCAGTCATTTGGTCTTCCAGGACTGGGAATATTTGTGTATATATATATATATATATATTTACTAGCTGAAGAGCCCGGCGCTGCCTGGGCATAGTAACCAACTGTGGTTAGTTATAACAAATTATAATGATTATATTGCACATAAAAACACTTCACATCATATATTCAGCACTACAGATTTGCAACACAAATTAACTAAACGATTACCCAAGTATTGATAGTATTTTATTTTCAACTCATTCAAGATTTTTGGTTTTTCCTTTCTGTGCAAAGATGAACAGATTTTTGGCTGTTCCAACTCTTGAACAGACCACTTAAACTTTACCATGAGAAAAGCATGGAGATTGCAAATCGATCCCTACTACTTTCAAGAACTGTCCCTGAGCATTTTTAATGGACATTGCAAATAGCAGTGGAACTGGAAACTGGAGGCGTTTAAAATCAAAAAACAAATCAGATGGAATGAGTGGAATTCTTGGAATGAAAATGTCCTCTCCTTTGGCACATCCTGTTTCTGAGCTGTGTATCTAATCCTATCCTGTGTGATAATCTCTGCTGAGCTGTGTACCTAATCCTCTCCTGTGTGATACTTTCTGCTGAGCTGTGTATCTAATCCTATCGTGTGTTACTGACTGCTCAGCCATGTTTCTAATCTTATCCTGTGTGATACTGACTGCTGAGCAGTGTATCTAATCCTATCCTGTGTGATACCGTCTGCTGAGCCGTGTATCTAACCCTATCCTGTGTGATACTGACTGCTGAGCCGTGTACCTAATCCTATCATGTGTGTTACTGACAGCTCAGCCGTGTATCTAATCCTATCCTGTGTGATACTGACTGCAGAGCCGTGTATCTAATCCTATTCTGTGTGATACTGTCTGCTGAGCCGTGTAGCTAATTCTATTCTGTGTGATACTGTGTGCTGAGCTGTGTATCTAATCCTATCCTGTGTGATTCTGTCTGCTGAGCCCTGTATCTAATCCTATTCTGTGTGATAGGATAGGGTTAGATACACAGCTCAGCACACTATCACACAGGATAGGGTTAGATACACAGCTCAGCACACTGTGTGATAGTGTGCTGAGCTGTGTATCTAACCCTATCCTGTGTGATACTGACTGCTGAGCCATGTATCTAATCCTATCCTGTGTGATACTGACTGCTGAGCCATGTGTCTAATCCTATCCTGTGTGATGCTGACTGCTGAGCCGTGTATCTAATCCTATCCTGTGTGATACTGACTGCTGAGCCATGTATCTAATCCTATCCTGTGTGATGCTGACTGCTGAGCCGTGTATCTAATCCTATCCTGTGTGATACTGACTGCTGAGCCATGTATCTAATCCTATCCTGTGTGATGCTGACTGCTGAGCCGTGTATCTAATCCTATCCTGTGTGATACTGACTGCTGAGCCATGTATCTATTCCTATCCTGTGTTATACTGACTGCTGAGCCGTGTATCTAACCCTATCCTGTGTGATACTGACTGCTGAGCCATGTATGTAATAATATCCTGTGTGATGCTGACTGCTCAGCCGTGTATCTAATCCTATCCTGTGTGATACTGACTGCTGAGCCGTGTATCTAATCCTATGCAAAATAAAGAATACTAGGCGCACAGCTATATAGTATCGCTTGACAGTAATGAAATAATTAATAGCACTAAAGAAAAGGCACTACTGCAAAAAAATGCACACCACAACATGGATTTGTAAAAACATTGTAATAATACAAGCTTTATTGGCACAACAAGGTATTAAAACACAATTAAAGCCAAAAACAACCACATCTGCTCAGGAAAATAGCCAAAAGGCCCAATGAATACAAAATGCATGACATGTGTCCACAAGGGGAAAGGCATATAATATGTCCAAAACCCAGGAAAGAAACAAAAAAGCAAAAACAATGGTTAAATACATCTGGGTTAATCCAAATAGTCAAGAGGGAAACCACTCATGATAAACAGCTACCCCCCCAAAAGGAACAACATAACAGCACAATAGCTGAGAATGTTAAGCCTAAAGGAATAACGGTTTAGTTTACCGAACATGCAGTGTGTAAAAGAGGGCCAAAACGCCCTGGATCAGAGCTCTGAGCAGAAGAGAACCGTGGCCCCATGCGTATCGCCCTGGCAAGCAGGGCTTCGTCAGGGGAAGTAATGACACCATTGCCTGCTTGTACCTTACATAAACCATAATTGATTACCTAATAGTCTGCTGGTGTGTCATAAAAAACCACTAAGACCGGTGAACTGCAGGCTGTATCCGGGGGTGGAGGCTGAATGCAGTGAAGAGAACGCGCCTGTGCAGTATGGAGCACAAACAGCATCACCGCGCATGTGCCAGATGGACCACACGTAACATCTCAAATAAGGATGAGGGAGAGGTACTTAGACCAAACCCACGTGACCGGAGCACCGGCCATGTAAGTGCGCTTGTGTAAAACATAACGCCGGACATCCAAGGACCCCGAAAGGCGCGATAAAGAGGCTGACGTCTCAGCCAAAATTATAAAGACCACGTGCCCGCGCACGGAAAGGTATACATGCGGGTCATATCAGAGCGCCTGCGTGAATCCAGTGCAGAAACTCTGCTATCACTAATAGGCACTGTAATAAGGCTGGCACATAGAGCAAAGTGCGCGCAGAAGTATACAACCCATGGCAATAGCAGCATTTACCCAGATGTTTACAAAAGCACGCAAACCTCACACCTCATATCAGGCAAACAACCTCCGGAGGCAAACAAGCAATCATAAAGCAAACACATGTATCAATACATATATAATTAATAGTATACAGTCAGCATATATCAATAAAGTTTATTCATAGAAAGATTAAGACAAGATTATGATAATATGAGTACAAAAAGCCTAATGCAAAATACAATGGATATGTAAAAATATTCAAGATAAAAGGGCAAAATGCCACTTATATAGTTATAGATCATGTGTATACATGTGCCAGCCTAAATCGCTCAGTGAGCCATGCAGGAATTAAGAGGGACAAAATCCTAGACAATGTCATATATGGGCCTAATAAGCCTATAAAAAAATGGCAAAATAAGCCATGAAAGACCATGGACCTGCCCCATGAGCCAAGGATTGTAAGCTGAACCTAGGTGGGAAAAAAAAAACCATGGCCCCTGTTTGGTCGTGACGTGCCAGACCACAAACCGCCAAGTACCAATCCCCCCAAAACACCTAAGAAACAATCCCCAATACCATGCAGATGAAAAAAAAAAACACAAGGATAAAACATAATTCCAAAAAAAGTCCCAGGAACATATCGGCGTAAATAAAGCAAAACAAATGTCCCCAGGAAATCGGACCAGACAGATCACAGTAATGTTGACCAATCGAACGCGGAGAGACGAACCGCAAACATCTTCGGTAGTCCATAATGCTGCGATTAACCCAAAAAGCCTGTGAAGAGCAATTCCTCATTTAAACCTGCAGGAGCAACAGAACCAAGGTTAAAGATCCAACGGGATTCAGATCGCAATAGGAGTTTTTTATAAGAGCCCCCCCTATTAGAAACATGAATCCTCTCCAAGCCCACAACCCATGTGTTGGTGACCTGACTCATGAGCCATTAGGTTTAGGATTGATTTCCCCTTGTGGACACATGTCATGCATTTTGTATTCATTGGGCCTTTTGGCTATTTTCCTGAGCAGATGTGGTTGTTTTTGGTTTTAATTGTGTTTTAATACCTTGTTGTGCCAATAAAGCTTGTATCATTACAATGTTTTTACAAATCCATGTTGTGGTGTGTATCTAATCCTATTCTGAGTGATACTGACTGCTGAGCTGTGTATCTAATCCTACCCTGTGTGATACTGACTGCTGAGCTGTGTATCTAATCCTACCCTGTGTGATACTGACTGCTGAGCCATGTGTCTAATCCTCTCCTGTGTGATACTGACTGCTGAGCTGTGTATCTAATCCTATCCTGTATGATACTGACTGCTGATCCATGTATCTAATCCTATCCTGTGTGATACTGCCTGCTGAGCCATGTGTCTAATCCTATCCTGTGTGATACTGAATGCTGAGCCGTGTATCTAATCCTATCCTGTATGATACTGACTGCTGAGCCATGTATCTAATCCTATCCTGTGTGATACTGGGCTCCCCCTGCAGTCTGTGTCAGAGGGTGGTCTGTGTTGGCACGGTAATAAATTGTGTTATTTCCAGCTTTACAGAAGGACGATAACACCATAGAAATGATAAGAATAATAGGCCAAATTGTTTGGTGAATTGGAATGCGCGGGTTTAAAATTTCTCCTCACAACATAGCCTATGACGCTCTCGGGGTCCAGATGCCAATCCTGAACATACACACATACATACATAGACTTTTTCCCCATTATGTACCTAGGGGCAAAATTGTTTGGTGAATTGGAACGCGCGGGTGGCTGTAGCTGTAACGGTGCAGATGCCAATCCCAGACATACACACATACATACAAACTTACACACACACACACACACACACACATATTCAGCTTTATATATTAGATATATATATATGTATTGGAGTCTGTCACGTGACATATACAGATACCTCTGAGTATACTCTGTAACGATATAGATTTATAAGTCAGTCTTTTTATTTAGTGCACTAATTCACTTTATCTTTTGGTAGCTTTTTTATCTATATAACATTAAAAGTTATGTTTTAATACTATCTCCATTGCTGATATCTTAGATATGTGAGATATTTGTGGCTTTGATCCACTAGTGATGTTTTTCATGGAAGTGTGAAAGAAGAAAGCCATTTTTGAAAACAATCCATAAGAAATCCCATTTACAGTTTGCAAAAAGCCATGTAGAGGACATAATGAGCATGTGGAAGAAGGTGCTCTGGTCAAATAAGACTAAAGAGGAACTTTTTTGGCTAAATACAAAACTCTACGTGTGGAGGAAAAGTAACACTGTACATCACCCTGAAAACACTATTGTGGAGACATGAGAGTCAGTAGGTTTTGTCATCTGTTGGCCTGGTTGTCTTTAGAAACACCGCATGAACTAGGGCTCATCCCACTTGAATGCCCCTCCTTCCCCATGGGCAGTATACTACTTAGACAACATGGAGTGAGGGTACATACTACAGTAATAATTTATTGGATCACCATCAGTCAGCAACATATAGTACAGTCCCGGCAAGTACATAAGATGGTGTAAATGGTAAAGTCTTACCATTCCGCTGGTTCGCCGGGAATTAGAACATTTGCAACTTTGGGACTTTCAGGGCCAACTACCCCAACTAGTGGCACCCTGTTTTTGGTGGAGGTAGTGACAAGCTTAGGAAGCGGATGCAGTACATTGAGGTAAGTGGCCAGGTGACCAGAATGTCCCAACCTGGGTCTTCAAACGTCTCCGTAGGTTCAGTAATGGGCAGTGGATCAAAGCTGTATTCCTCCGGTTCGAGTCATGGTGCTTTGGCTGCTGTCCTCTAGAATCTCTCTTTAGAATTAACCTGCGCATTTGTGCCTCAAGAATAGCAGAACAATAAGCTGCCGCGACTGGCACAATAGGTAATTAGCATCCGTTCAACAAATCAACAAACATCAATTCAACCTACAACTAGAGACAATGTTTAGGTTCATATGAACAATACCTCATGTTCCTGGGCCTACTGAATAATATGTCTCTCATAATTAAGAATAAACATGGTGTCGTCACAAGCATGTTCAACGTGACACATGGTGGTGACGGCATCATGCTGTGGGGAGAGTTTTCTTCAGCAGGGACAGGAAAGCTGGTCAGAGTTGATAGGAAGATGAATGGAGCTAAATATAGGACAATCTTGTAGCAAAACCTGTTAGAAGCTGCAAAAAACTTGAGGCTTGGACATTCTTCTTCAAGCAGGACAACGACCCTAAAAAATATTGCCAGAGCTATAATGGAATGGTTCAATCAGGGGTACATAACATTTTTTGGTTGAGGGCTGATAAGTGCTGCTTTGCTCTGTCCTTGTCCCGACACCAATGACACTAATACAGTTGTGTATGCAAAACTGAGAACCATAGTCTCCTGGTTCTCTGTGGACCGCAAAAAATCCTTCGGTGGACCACATGCAGCCCGCAGGCCATATGTTGTGGAGGTCTGGTTTAGACCAAAGCATATTCATGTGTGTGAACGACCCGGTCACAGTCCAGGCCTAATTCTCATTGAGAATCAGTGACAAGACTCTAAAATTTCTGTTCACAGCAATATACATTTTGTTACGTAAAAAATTTTGGAAAAGTTCACTGGGTATGAATATTTTTTCAATGCACTGTACACTGCATGCACAATTATTAGGCTACTTATATTTTTGATTATTCATTACACTTCTCCAGAGCTGTCTTCAGTCCAATAATAAACCTGAAACCTGAATATTTAAAGGAAACCTGTCACCAAAAAAACTCTATTAACATGCAGATATAGGGTTAATCTGCAGGTTTAATAGCGTTACTAACCTGCCCGATGCATGCACTTAGCCGAACACTGCGGGGAGAAAATTAACTTTATTCTCCCCGGCAGTATTTGGTTTCAGTCATGGGGGCGTCACCGGCTGTATGGGGGCAGTATTGGCTGCTGTAACCGCGGCCCCCGCACCTGACTGACACTGAATCTGCATTGCGACCGGCTGTCAGTCGAGGGGGGCACGGTTATAGTGGCTGCTTTGCATTCTCAGAGTGGTGACCGAACCCAACCCGCGCCGGAATCGACCCCGTGACTGAAACCCAAAGCTTCCGGGAACAATACAGTTCATTTTCTCCCTCAGCGTTCGGCTGCGTGCAGGCGCCAGGCAGCATAATAATGCTGTTAACCTGAGGATTATCCCCAAATCTATAGTCTTTTTTTTTTTCTGGTGACAGGTTCCTTTTAAGAAAGTAAAAGTGCATTTTTGTCTTAGGAGAATATCTCTGTGTGCAGAATTATTATGTAACTGAAGGAAAAATATAAAGTTCCCATCTCAGCAGTTTGGTTTTCTTCTCACTGTAACAGAAAAAACTCAAAATGTACAGAAATCATTTCTGACATTTCAAAGAAAATATCAGTAATCAAAATGGCAATATGGCCGCCCTTCTTTTCACTAACAATCATAAGCTCCATCCATCTGATGGCATGATCCATGATTATGCAAAATTACCAAAAAACTTTACACATAAAATTATAAGTACAAGTAATACAGTAGTAATGATGTAGTATGAGACGTGTAACATATTCCTGTGTTGTGTGCAGGTTTCCATATCTATCAAGTGATGTACGGCTGTGAGCTGAGAGATGACAGCAATATCACAGGGTACGAGCAGCACGGATATGACGGGAGAGAGCTCATGGCTCTGGATACAAAGACGTGGACATTTATCCCCACCATGGCACAGGCGCAGATCACCACGCAGAGAGCCAACCGTCCGGATGTACAAGCGGGAACAATGAGCAAACATTACCTAAAGGATGAATGTATCAGTTCTCTCATGGAGTACATCGAGTACGGGAGAGAGGATCTGGAGAGGAGAGGTACCGTCATACTACATAGCATTACACCCAATAGTTTTCTCTTGTAAGGTCCAAAACTCGCTAGGAGAGACGGTGATTGCAGTTCTGGCAGGAATAGTCTATGGTTCGGGCTAATGCTGCCCATGAAAGGTTGTCATCTGGCTTTAATCTCCGAGGAAATAAAGCCAGAACTTTGGAAGTAGTCAGGACTAGACTAAGGGGTATTTCACACTAAGCGAGATCACTAGCGAGATTGTTGATGAGTCACCGATTTTTGTGACGCACCAGCGATCTCGCTGGATGTGGCACGCATCAGCGACCACCCCCCCGCTGGGTATCGCTGATCATGCAGGAATGTCCTGGGCCATTGTTTGATCGTTGGTCTCCGGCTGGCCAGCACGCTTCGCTGCGTGTGGCAGTGGGAGACCAACGATCAGCGAGCTCCCAGCGCTGTAAGCAAACGCTGGGAGCTGGTATCCAAGGTAAACAGCGGGTAACTAAGCGCCGCGCACTTGGATACCAGCGTACTCGCACTGGAAGCTGGTATCCAAGGTAAACAGCAGGTAACTTAGCGCGCGGCGCTTAGTTACCCGCTGTTTACCTTGGATACCAGCGTCCTCGCTTGTCCTGATCGCTGGTGAGATCTGCCTGTTTGACAGCTCACCAGCGATCATGTAGCGATGCACCAGCGATCCTGACCAGGTCATATTGTTGTCGGGATCTCTGGTGCGTCGTTTAGTGTAACGGGACCCTAAGCCCCTACGGGAGATAACTGAAGCTTCATCCAGACTGGCAGTGGGCAAAAAGCAAATAAACAAAAAAATAAATTAAAAAGAGACCCCAAAATAGGAAGTGCTTTTGTGCTTGAGTTTATAAGGTGCAAGTGGACTGTTGACGGACCCATAGACTTTCGGCTGAGCTCCTTATACTAGTCTGCTCGCACACAAGGAAAATCAGCACTCATGTGCGCCTTCCTTTGAGCAATCTGGGGGAGGTGTTCGGACTTGATGGTAGTTACAACATATTCAAACCTTTTTATACTTTGTTTACCCGTAATTCATTTTATAACCAATGGGAGAACATTGTTGCTGTTGGATAGAAAGAACTCTAAAGTTAACCCTGTCAGCACCGCACCGCATCACTGTATCATACCCCTTAGTATAGTTATCACCAGTAATATCAGTAATTTACGGATACTGTAATTAAAACAAAATATACAGTATATATAATTTATTTAGTTCAGGGATTAATTGGGTAAAAAAAGGAAAAATGGCAGGAATGATGTTTTGTTAGTACCATATTTGGGGACAGTATGGGGGGGAGAGTGTGAGGGGAGACAGTTTGTGGGAGAAATGTAAAAGAGCAAATAGTGTGAGAGGACAGTATGAGGGAGAAATGTGTGAGGGAAAATGTATGAGGGGACAGTATGGGGGAGAAATGTATGAGGGGACAGTCTGGAAAAGTCCCAAAAGTGCATTTCCAGAAGTGGTTTCCGCTTTAAAAACTTCAAAAAAACTGTGTGTGGTTACGGTCTGATATACCAGGACAGCTGCAAAGACCTCAGTTTGAATATTAGTTGTATAATTAGAAGCCGCCAACCTGGTAATATAAATCATAGGTGACAAATGAAAAAAGACATGACCACCTACAGTCTTATTGACCTACTTTATTTTCGCATTTTGAGCGAACAATGTAATGGCGAGAGCAGATTTGGTGAGAATTATACACTTCTTAATAAATCTGGTTCATCTGGAATTACCTAATTACCTGTGTAAATCACTTTTCTCTTTCTATGTGAGCAAGTAGACATTTGCACCTTTTCAATTTGCATTTTAATTACTTTAAAAGTTTTTTTGACAGCTTTACCACACCAGGAGAAATTTTGCAAATTTTTGTACAAATTTGATGTAATTTTCAATTCATCTGTTTAACCTGTACTATGGTATTTCTGCCCAAACTAACCAACCTGAAAAATAACTGTGAGCCATTGTGAATATATGGCTGTAGGTTAGTGTGATCAGTGGACGGCAGAAACGTTATTTCTTATTATACCCCAAAAGCACGAGGATCTCCTGAATGTTATACACAGTACAGGGGCCTCTGCTGAATGTACAGACCCCCATACAGGAGAACAGGTCAGATCTGTGCTGCACAGACTCCATTTCTCGCTTCTTCCCTCTCAGTTCGGCCCAAGGTGAAGGTGTCCGGTCAGGAGAAAGGAGACGCCATGAAGCTTCACTGCCAGGTGTACGGATTTCACCCCCGACCTGTGGATGTGAAGTGGATGAAGAACGGGGAGGACGAGGTTCACTCATATGAGACCACAAACGTCCTCCCCAATCCTGACGGCACCTATCAGATCAGGGTCAGCGCGGAAGTGACCCCCAAAGATGGCGACAGCTACTCCTGTAATGTGGATCACAGCAGCCTGGAGATGCCGCTCCTTGTACAATGGGGTGAGTAGTGTCCATACCGAGAGGATAACTCATCAACATAGTCTGTGACTTTTCCAATTTTAGGAGGATTGACTCATGTCACTTTACATACGTCATCACTACAGTGGAGGAGACTAATATGAGTGATTCATGTAGCTGTACATGTATGAAGTACTATACGCTACATATTCAGTGGGTGAAACAAGTATTGAACACGTCACTAATTTTCTAAGTAAATCTATTTCTAAGGATGCTATTGACATGAAATTATCACCAGATGTCGGTAACAACTCATCCAGTCCACACAGGCAAAGAAATCAAACCACAGATGTCCATACATTAAGTTATGTGTGATAATGAGAAATGACAAAGGGAAAAAGTAAAGAACACATTTTTTTGACATTTAATTAATACTCACAAAAGTTTTTGTTGGTGATGAAGCTTCAAGACGCCTCCTGTATGGAGAAACTAGTCATAGACATTGCTGAGCTGGGATTTTGGGCCAGTCTTCCACACAATCACTCATCACTCCCTCCATACATTTTCTATTGGGTTCAGGTCTGACGATCTGTTCGGCCATTCTAGCAGCTTTATTTTCTTTCAATTGAGAGTTTCTTCGGCTGTGTGTTTGGGATAATTGTCTTAGCTGAAAAGTCCACCCTCATTTCATCTTCTTTATCCTGGTAGATGGCAGCAGATCTTTATCAATAATGTCGCGGTACATTTGTCCATTCATCATTCCTTCAAGCATATGAAGTTTCCAGTACTATATGCTGAAAAACAGCCTCACACCATGATGTTCCCATCTCCAAAATTCACTGTTGGTATGGTGCTTTAGAGCTGATATGCCGTACCTTTTGGCCTTCAAACATGGCATGTATTATGGCTTGTAAAGAGTTCAATTTTGGTCTCATCTGACCAGTATTTCACAGGCTTGTCTAAATGTTCTTGAGCAAAACTTTAAACGCGCTTGGACATGCTTTTTGTATAACAGTGGAGTCTTCTGTGGTGAGCGTTCATACACGTATGGAGGTTGAGTGCATTACTTATTGTTTTCTTTTAAACAATGTGCCTGCTGATTTCAGTTCTTTCTGTAGCTGTCCACAGGTGGTCCTTGGCTCTTGGATAACTCTTCTGATAATGCTCTTCACTCCTGTTTGAAATCTTGCGAGGAGCCCCTGGTCATGGCTGGTTTATAGTGAAATGATGTACTTTCCGTTTCCGGATTAAGGCACCAACAGTGCTCACTGGAACCTTCAGTAGTTTAGAAATTCTTCTGTAACCAATGCCATCAGTATGTTTTGCAACAACAAGGTTGCAATGATCACTGGTTTTACCCATCATGAGATATTTCTTTGGTATTTTGTATTTCTTCGTAGGCTGGTTTCACATTAGCAGTGCATCGTGCGCATCCATGAGCATGCGTCATGCGTACTAATGTTTAACATGGCGTACGCATGGTCTTGCGTTTGCATGCGTTCATATGCGTTTTCGTGCGCATGCGTTTTTTCGAGGTGTGCACTTAGACGCGCCTGACGCAACATGTTGCATTTTTGGGTCCGCCCAAAGGCGTAAAAAAACACTTGCGCACGGAATGCGACAAAATAACGCATTACAGTCTATGGAAATGCAGGCGTGCGCTTGGACATGCGTTCGTCTGCGTTTTCGTGCGCATGCGTTTTTTGAGTAAACCTGTTTGATGTCCCATTGGTGGAGTCTGTTTCAAGGATTTTTTAAAGAATTTTCCTCCTGTGAAGTGGGACACATAGAGAACGCATGAGCATAAACAACGCAAACGCATGCAAAAACGCATGCGCGTTTTTGCTTGCGCACGATAAGACGCAAATGTGAAACTAGCTGTAATTAGACACCTTTTATAGGCCATTAGTTGAACCAGCTGATATTATTTTTCACTAAGTGGCACGATTGCTTTCTAATTACTGGTTTCAGCTGGTGCCAGGACTTCCCAGGGATTTTTACACTTGTCTTTCTTCATGTGTTCAATACTTTTTCCCTTTGTCATTTCTCATTATTGCACATAACTTAATTTATAGACATCTGGGGTTGATTTCTTTGTCTGTGTGGATTGGATGGGTTGTTACTGACATCTGGTGAGAATTTCATGTCAATAGCATCTTTAGAAATCTATTTATTTAGAAAATTGGTGACATGTTCAATACTTATTTCACCTGCTCTACATCATCATTACAGAGGAGACTAATGTGAGTGATACATGAGATGGAGATGTATGTAATACTACACAATACACATACATCACTACAGAAGAGACTAATATAATAATAATAATAATCTTTATTTATATAGCGCCAACATATTCCGCAGCGCTTTACAGTTTAACAGTTTCAAAACACAAGTCATAAGTAACAACGTTAACAATACAATTATTAAAGCAAAATAAGACGACCCTGCTCGTGAGAGCTTACAATCTACAATGAGGTGGGGGGCAGGGCCGGCGTTAGGGGCAGGCAGACTAGGCAGCTGCCTAGGGCCCCCACTCCCCCAGGGGCCCCCAGCTAGTGGCACATCATGCCGCCGCTATGGGGCTCCTATGATGCAGGGGGGCCCGCCTGCCCCCAGTGTCGACTCCCCCCGCCGCCGCATTGAAGGAGGCAATGATGGAGGAGAGAGTGTCAGCTGACTCTCCCTCTCCCATCATTCCCCGCTCTGCCTCTGACACACCGGGTGCGCGATGACGCCATCGCTCACTCACTGTGTACCAGGCAGTGCAGGAGACAGGAGTCGGGAGCAGCGCAGGCACTAGGAGAAGGTGAGAAGTGTTTTGTTTTGTTTTTTAAATCAGCGTGAGTACTGGACTGTGAGGCCATTCTCGGGGAGCTATATACCATTGCTGGGCTGTATACTATGCTGGGCTATATGCCATGCTGGGCTGTATACTATGCTAGGCTGTATACTATGCTGGGCTGTATACCATGCTGGGCTATATACGATGCTGGGCTGTATACCATGCTGGGCTGTATACCATGCTGGGCTGTATACCATGCTGGGCTGTATACCATGCTGGGCTGTATACCATGCTGGGCTGTATACCATACTGGGCTATATACCATACTGGGCAATATACCATGTGGGGCTGGGCTATATACCATGCTGGGCTGTATACCATGCTGGGCTGTATACCATGGTGGGCTGTATACCATGGTGGGGTTGGGCTATATACCATGGTGGGGCTGGGCTATATACCATGCTGGGCTGTATACCATGCTGGGCTGTATACCATGCTGGGCTGTATACCATGCTGGGCTATATACCATGCTGGGGAGGCTATATACCATGCTGGGCTGTATACCATGCTGGGCTGTATACCATGGTGGGCTGTATAACATCCTGGGCTATATGCCATGCTGGGCTGTATTCTATGCTGGGCTGTGCTATATACCGTGTGGGGCTGTGCTATATACCATGTGGGGCTGGGCTATATATCATGGTGGGCCTGGGCTATATACCATGGTGGGGCTGGGCTATATACCATGGTGGGGCTGGGCTATATACCATGTGCTGGGCTATAAACCATGCTGGGCTATATACCATGTGGTGCTGTGCTATATACCATGGTGGGCTGTGCTAGATAACGTGTGGTGCTGTGCTAGATAACGTGATGCTGTGCTATATAGCATGTGGTGCTGGCCTATATACCATGTGATACTGGGCTATATACTATGCAGCTGTGTTATATACCATGGGGGGTACATTTTACATTATATTCTATGGGAGAGGCTGTGTTATATAATATGGGGGGCTACATTATATTCTATGGGGAGGTGGGCTGTATTATATTCTATTTGGGGCTACATTATATTCTATGGGGGCTGTATTATATTTATTATATTCTATGGGGGGTGATTGCATCATACTTTGAGAGGGCTATATTATACTATATGAGGAGGCTACATTGTATTCTATGGGGGTCTGCATTATATTCTATGAGGGGCTAGATTATATTGTATGGGGGCTTCATTATACTATGTGGGGCAACATTATATTCTATGGGGGCTGCATTATACTATATGAGGAGGGCTACTGTTGTGAATTCCCTTGCTCGGAGTTCTGAGCCGAAGCTCCCTCTGCTCCTTCTGGTGGTTACTGAGAGTAGTGGAGCTGGCCAGGTTAATGGAGGTTCCCCACCTGACGACGATAATTGGGAACCTGGGACTACTGGTTGGGAGCATATAATTGAGCTGGCTGCTCTTGGAGGTTGCTGGTGATTTCCTCCTTGTGCATTTGGAGTTCTTTTGTCCCCTGCCTGATCTACATGGTTCAGCTATGTGATTCTTTTGCTAATTCTTTGCATCTAATCTGGTTGTGTCTTTTTTTTTGCTTTCTGTTTTGCTGCTAGGGTTCAGCGTGCTCCCTGTTGGGGGCAGTGCAGGGCCCTGCTTCATATGTTGCAGCTTGTTCAGTCCCCTGTTATGTTAGTATCTTTTTGCTTTGCTGCCAGTTTATACCAGAGTGGTGATCTAGCGGGGTGAGGTCGTGTGACCTCAGGTTTTTTGTGTATCAGAAGTGTTGAACTTTTTTAGTTTTTTTAGGGTTTTGTGTGTGATTGCAAACAGTATCTTTTCTGTCCTGTCCTGTCTAGACAGCTTTGGCCCCACTGTTTGCTCAGTCTGTTCTCTGCCTGTGTTTGTGTCTCATCTTGTCTCACCGACAATATATGTTTGGGGGCTGTCTATTCTTTTGGGGATCTTCTCCGGGGCAGTTTAGATTTCACCTGTCTTTAGGCTTAGTTAGTTCCCCGGCTGTGACGAAGCGTCTAGGGCATCGTAGGAACGCTCCACGGCTACTGCTAGTTGTGTTGACAGGATCAGGGGTCTGCAATCCGCTTAGATATCAACCTCTCTGGTCTTCTGGTGGCTTAGCCTGTTCCTGTGATCCTCCTCGGTGACCCATTCATAACAGGCTACATTGTATTCTATGGAGTGGCTACATTATACTATATAAGGGGCTGCATTATATCCTAAGAGGGGGTTGCCATATATTCTATGGAGGGGCTACATTATACTATATGGGAGGGCTGCATTATATTCTATGGGGGGTTACATTATATTCTGTGGAGTGGCTGCATTATACTCTGGGGTAGCTGCATTATTCTCTAAGGGGTGGCTGCATTATATTATAAGAGAAGGGCTGCATTATATTCTATGGGGGTTACATTATTTTGTATGGCGGGGCTGCATTTTACTCTGTGGGGTGGCTGCATTATACTATATGTGGGCTGCATTATACTGTATCGAGGACTATGGGGAATACATTATATGGGGTGCATTATACTATGGAAAGTGAATTATACTACATGGATGACTATGGCAGTGCATTATACTATATATGAAGAACTATGAGGAGTGTATTATACTATATGGAGAACTATGAGGAGTGTATTATACTATATGGAGAACTATGAGGAGTGTATTATACTATATGGAGGACTATGGGGAGTGTATTATACTATATGGAGGACTATGGGGAGTGTATTATACTATATGGAGGACTATGGGGAGTGTATTATACTATATGGAGGACTATGGGAGACATTATATTATATGGAGAACTATGGGGTGTAAACTGTAGATGTGCTGCTGATAACATGATACTGTATGGGGACAGATTGATCCATTAATGATTGTTCTGCCCCCATCATTCTTTCTCAGACGGTGGAAAGAGGCCGGGAATCAAGTGTTGAATGACTTCAATATTGTCGATCACACTCATTCAGCGGCCTGAACCAATTTTAAACTTTGCCTAGGGCCCCACTTTGCCTAAAACTGGCCCTGGGTGGGAGAGATACAAAGTACAGGTCTGTATTTACAATGGTGTATTTACAATGATGGTCCAGCCATCTTGAGGTGGTGAGGAATAGATGGAGATAGTGAATGGGCTACACACGCACACTTAGGCTGAGTGCAGACGTACTTTTTGGCCCTGCGGATTTTTCCGCACAGAATGGAAGAAATCCGCCTTTCAAATGAACTGCATTTTTCCTGCGGATTTCTTCCATTTTTCCTGCGGTTTTTGTGCGGTTTTCCATCGCGGTTTTCCCCCTGCGGATTTGGTGACAGGGGAGATGGAAAATCGCACAAAAGAAGTAACATGCTGCGGATTTTGTACCGCGGGAAAACCGCGCGGAAAAATCCGCAGCGTCTGCACAGCGTTTTTTTTTTACATTGATTTTAAGGCTACTGTACATCACAATGCGGATATGCAACGTTTCTGCGCGGGAAAATCCGCTGCGGAACCGCTGCAAATCTGCATCGTGTGCACACAGCCTCACACATGAAATTACTTTGATTAGTGAACGTGATAGGCCGCTCTGAACATGTACAGTGGGGGAAAAAAAGTATTTAGTCAGTCAGCAATAGTGCAAGTTCCACCACTTAAAAAGATGAGAGGCGTCTGTAATTTACATCATAGGTAGACCTCAACTATGGGAGACAAACTGAGAAAAAAAAATCCAGAAAATCACAGTCTGTTTTTTTTTCCTTTTATTTGCATATTATGGTGGAAAATAAGTATTTGGTCAGAAACAAAATTTCATCTCAATACTTTGTGATATATCCTTTGTTGGCAATGACAGAGGTCAAACGTTTTCTGTAAGTCTTCACAAGGTTGCCACACACTGTTGTTGGTATGTTGGCCCATTCCTCCATGCAGATCTCCTCTAGAGCAGTGATGTTTTTGGCTTTTCGCTTGGCAACACGGACTTTCAACTCCCTCCAAAGGTTTTCTATAGGGTTGAGATCTGGAGACTGGCTAGGCCACTCCAGGACCTTGAAATGCTTCTTACGAAGCCACTCCTTCGTTGCCCTGGCGGTGTGCTTTGGATCATTGTCATGTTGAAAGACCCAGCCACGTTTCATCTTCAATGCCCTTGCTGATGGAAGGAGGTTTGCACTCAAAATCTCACGATACATGGCCCCATTCATTCTTTCATGTACCCGGATCAGTCGTCCTGGCCCCTTTGCAGAGAAACAGCCCCAAAGCATGATGTTTCCACCACCATGCTTTACAGTAGGTATGGTGTTTGATGGATGCAACTCAGTATTCTTTTTCCTCCAAACACGACAAGTTGTGTTTCTACCAAACAGTTCCAGTTTGGTTTCATCAGACCATAGGACATTCTCCCAAAACTCCTCTGGATCATCCAAATGCTCTCTAGCAAACTTCAGATGGGCCCGGACATGTACAGGCTTAAGCAGTGGGACACGTCTGGCACTGCAGGATCTGAGTCCATGGTGGCGTAGTGTGTTACTTATGGTAGGCCTTGTTACATTGGTCCCAGCTCTCTGCAGTTCATTCACTAGGTCCCCCAGCGTGGTTCTGGGATTTTTGCTCACCGTTCTTGTGATCATTCTGACCCCACGGGGTGGGATTTTGCGTGGAGCACCAGATCGAGGGAGATTATCAGTGGTCTTGTATGTCTTCCATTTTCTAATTATTGCTCCCACAGTTGATTTCTTCACTCCAAGCTGGTTGGCTATTGCAGATTCAGTCTTCCCAGCCTGGTGCAGGGCTACAATTTTGTTTCTGGTGTCCTTTGACAGCTCTTTGGTCTTCACCATAGTGGAGTTTGGAGTCAGACTGTTTGAGGGTGTGCACAGGTGTCTTTTTATACTGATAACAAGTTTAAACAGGTGCCATTACTACAGGTAATGAGTGGAGGAAAGAGGAGACTCTTAAAGAAGAAGTTACAGGTCTGTGAGAGCCAGAAATCTTGATTGCTTGTTTCTGACCAAATACTTATTTTCCACCATAATATGCAAATAAAATGAAAAAAAAACAGACAATGTGATTTTCTGGATTTTTTTTTCTCAGTTTGTCTCCCATAGTTGAAGTCTACCTATGATGTAAATTACAGACGCCTCTCATCTTTTTAAGTGGTGGAACTTGCACTATTGCTGACTGACTAAATACTTTTTTTCCCCACTGTATGTAAGGTAAATGGAGGGCACCACTAACAGAATGTATATATGTGTAAAGGCAAGAGGTTTCACCAGGGTATGCAAACAGACATATAATAGAACAAGAAAGAGATCAAACCCATGAAGAGGGAACACCTCAATTGCACAAAAAAAAAAAAATATACTACATGTAAAGTATGTATTATACAAAATTTAAATTTTTATTATTCACCAAAAAAGAAATATATAAATGACAGAACAAAACACATGCAAGATAAAAACAATTAAAATTGCATCTATAAGCAAAGAGACTCAAACTAAATGCCACACCTTAATATAAAGGTCATGGCAAACCACACAAGGTTCCCAAAAGAGGCGCTACATAAATAGAAATGACTGGCTTGAAGAATGTATTCCTGAAAATAAATATAGATACACCACCAAAACTGATATAAGTCTCATATGTGCAAAGGATGCATGTGCAGAGAGGTAATGTATGACACAAATGATGGTAGATAGACAATACCAAAAGGGTCCAACAGCATTTGTGGTTGAAAATAATTAGAAAAATTCCTAATTGATAGAATGAGACAGTGGTTAACCTGACACAGTGGTTAACCCTCTGAGTCGGATGTGAAGGACACATTGGAATTAAAAATATCCAGGAAATGGTGAAACTTAATGAGTGTATAAAAACACTAAGATAAACTGAGTAAGATCCAGGGCAATGGTGTGTCCCAGGATGCAAAGAAAGCCAGCAGCGCCACAAAAATGAGTAGAACCAATGTGTGGGATGAGATCCCCTGCGTATCGACATACAAGGGGTGGCTTCCTCAGGGAGAAAATAGCATAATGTGTAGGCGTTCTGAATCCATATATACCTTTTATAAATAATTAGTGCATCTTAGCATGGCGCCGTCATCTTGTGTATACAAAGGCACAACAATAAAGTCTTGTACAAATGCCTACTGCGCATGCGTCGTCTCCTTAGATACAAATCACGCAACCATTTTATTCATATGAAAGTAAATGGGCGAATTTTTTAGGAGAAATGTTGTGCGCACTGCGCATAGATCTTATAGAGATATATTAAATATTATATGCGCGAGCACAACGAAAAGGGCCTATTAAACCTTTTTCAGTAATAACACAAACAACATCTTACTGCGCATGCGTCAATTCCTTGAATACAGATCTTGGCATAACGTCACCATCTTGTGTCCACTCTGAACAAATACGTTTTGAGGGAGCGCCTAAAACTGTGCAAATTGTGGATAGTCCTAATTTCTTGGGGTAGAGCATTCCAGAGGATTGGCGCAGCACGGGAGAAGTCTTGGAGTCAGGAGTGGGAGGTGCAGATTATTGCAGAGATTAGTCGAAAGTCGTTTGCAGACCGCAAATAGGCCGATAGACAGAAATGAGGGAGGATATGTAGGGGGGTGCCGCACTGTGGAGAGCTTTGTGGGTGAGAACAAGTACTTTGAATTGGATCCTATAATGAATGGGCAGCCAGTGTAACAATTGCCGAAGAGCGGATGTGACGTCGGTCTGCGAGTCTGGGCTGCAGTAAGACAGCACCCTGAGCAACCCCGATACCCTTTACCCCTATACAGGGATCTGGATTTACAGCAGAGCCCAGGAGGTAGCTGTCTGAATAAGAGCAGCAGACCAGAGAATGACGGTCGCCGGACAGGGGTTAAAAAATGGGACCAAAAGCGTAGTCAGGAATCCAAGTCTAAACCAGGCGGGCAGCAAAGGTACAAAAATGGCAGACAATAGCAGAGTCATATCCAGGCCAAGGTCAGAGTCATAAACCGGGAGGGAGGCAGAGGTACAAAATCGTTAGGCAGTCGCAGCGTCAAAAACCAGGCTAAGGTCAGAGTCATAAACCAGGAGGGCGGCAGAGGTACAAAATCGTCAGGCAGGGGCAGAGTCAGAAATCCAGTCAAAGTTCAGAATCAAAGATAGCAAATAACAAACTAGCACACTGGAGAAACCAAGACTATATCTGACGGCCTGCAAGACCAGCTCCAAGGTATTTGAGGGATCAGATCATCCCTCACAGGTTCACGGTCTGATGACGTCATTAGGATCGCCCCCAGGACCAGGCCAGATGGTGATGCACCAACTCCTTCATGACAGACAGAGGAGCGCAGCCTGCAGCCGTGAGATGCCTGCGGAGGAGCCTCCTCCCTGTTAGCAGTACCCACGGGCGGACCACGGCGCCTCCCAGTGGTCGAGGCAGGAACAGCCGTCCCCGAGTTTGACCGTGACATGACAGTCCGGCGCCTCTCAGAGGCCGAGACCGGAATAGCAGAGCTCGGGTCTGACGGCGACATGCCAGTCTGGTGCCTCCTAGTGGCCGAAGCAGGAACAGCAGTCCCTGTATCCGATGGCAACGTGACAGTGGACGTGTCTGAGTACCGATTAGCCAGATGGATGACCCTGGCTGCTGCATTAAGTATGGACTGGAGAGAGGAAAGTCGAGTAACTGGGTGGTCAATTAATAGAGCATTGCAGTAGTCCAGGCGGGAGTGGATCAATGCGACAGAGAGGGTTTTTACTGTTTCCATGGGGAGAAAAGAGCGGATTCTGGGAATGTTCTTTAGGTGTAAGCGGCAAGAGCGGGCAAGAGATTGTATATGGGATGTGAAGGAGAGATTGGAGTCAAACAAAACACCCACACAGCGCGCCTGCTGCCGGGATGTTATTATGGTGCCACCCACGGAGAGGGAAATGTCAGATTTGGGGAGGTTAGTAGATGGCGGGAGCGGAAGAAGTTCAGTTTTTGAGATGTTAAGTTTCAGATAGAGAGCGGACATGATGTTGGAGACTGCGGACAGACAGTCACTGGCGTTCTGTAGTACCGCGGGGGTAAGGTCGGGGGATGACGTGCATAGTTGTGTGTCATCAGCATAAAGATGGTACTGAAAGCCAAATCTGCTGATGGTCTGTCCAATTGGGGCCATGTAGAGAGAGAAGAGAAGAGGGCCAAGGACTGAGCCCTGAGGTACCCTGACAGCGAGAGGAAGAGGAGATGACGTGGAGCCAGCAAACAAAACACTGAAGGAGCGGTCAGAAAGATAGGAAGAGAACCAGGAGAGAGTGGTGTTCTTAATGCCTAGTGACTGGAGCCTAGGGAGTAGGAGACAGTGGCCGACAGTGTCGAAAGCTACAGAAAAGTCGAGAAGAATGAGCAGAGAGTGGTCACCGTTACATTTTGCTGTCAGAAGGTCATTGGTCACTTTGAGTGCAGTTTCAGTCAAATGTAGGGGGCGGAAGCCAGACTGTGAAGGGTCTAGGAGTGAGTGAGTGGAGAAGTAACGGGTAAGGCGGGAGTAGACTAGGCACTCCAAAAGTTTAGAGATGAATGGAAGATTGGAGACTGGTCTGTAGTTGTTTGTGCAGGATGGGTCGAGAGCGGGTTTCTTTAGTAATGGAGTAATGATAGAGTGTTTGAATAATGGGAAAATGCCAGAGGAGAGGGAGAGATTCAAGATTGTAGTTAGGCGAGTTGTGATGACTGGAGGAGATGTGAGGGAATAGGGTCTGTAGTGAATGTGGTCGGACGAGAGGAGTCTGGAGACTTCGTATGTGATGGGATCAAATGTGGAAAGTGAGCCAGGGGAAATGCAGGGAGGGGTGGGAGTCACAACACTTGGTGATTGGGAGCGGATTTCCTGATGGATATTATCTATTTTCTCTATAAAGTGGGAGGCCAGGTCATCCGCACAAATGTCTGTGATAGGGGCTTGTGCTTTTGGCCTGAGGAGGGAGTGAAAGGTGTCAAAAAGTTTTTTGGGGTTGTTGGCTAGTGAGGAGATCAGGGTGATGAAGTAGGTCTGTTTGGCGAGGTGAAGGGCCGAGTTATAGGTTCTTAACATAAATTTGAAGTGGATGAAGTCTTCTGGTGTGTGGGTTTTTCTCCATCGGCATTCAGCACTTCTAGAGCATCGCTGGAGTAGTCGAGTTTGCAATGTGAGCCAGGGCTGTTTTACTCTGTGTTTGGAGGTTCTGAGGGTGAGGGGTGCTACTTGGTCAAAGGTGCTTCTAATAGTGTTGTTGTAGTGATGAACAGCCAGATCAGGACAGCAAAAAGAGGAGATTGGGGATAGGGAATATTGTAGGGAGTCTGAAAGTGTCTGAGGTTTAATGGCTTGTAGATTTCTGAATGTATGATAGGTAGGAGTGTGCTGGGGTGGGCAGGAATTTGTGAGCATGAAGGAGAGAATGTTGTGATCAGAGAAGGAAAGCGGTGCGTTATTTAGGTAGGAGATTGAGCAGAGCCAGACAAAGACCAGGTCAAGGGTGTTACCGTCTTTGTGTGTCTCTGAGGTTGAGAGCTGTGAGAGGCCAAGAGAAGTGGTAAGTGATAGAAGCTGGGGTGCAGATGTGGAAGTGGGGCTGTTAATGGAGATGTTGAAGTCTCCCAGGATAAGGGTTGGTAGTTCCGAGGACATGAAGTGCGGCAGCCAGGCTGAGTAGTGGTCAAGAAAGTGGGTGGGTGAGCCTGGAGGCCGGTATATGACTGCTAATCTGAGGGGGAGGGGACGGAAGAGCCTGATAGTGTGGACCTCAAAAGACGGGAATGAGAGTGATGGAACTGGGGGGATGACCTGGAAAGTGCAATGTGGGGACAGGAGTATGCCGACTCCACCACCAGATCTGTTTGTGGGTCTCGGGGTTTGGGTGAATTGTAAGCCACCATGGGAATTGGCAGTAGGGGAGACAGTGTCAGAATCCTGAATCCAGTTTTCAGTGAGGGCCAACAGATTCAGAGAGTTGTTCAGAAAGTAATTGTGCAGGAAAGGAATTTTGTTACATACAGACCGTGGATTCCAGAGGGCACAGTTAAATGAAGGAAATGCGGGAGTGTGTTATGGATGAGTCACCGTAGGAGGCAAAAACAGAAATACTAGCTAAATCCAGAAAACCAGAGAAGTTGGCAGCTATCGGATTGCAGACCCCTGAACCTAACAACAACAACTAGCAGTAGCCGTGGGGGGTTCCTACGGTGCCCTAGACCCCTCGATCACAGCCGGAGAACTACATAGCCTAAAGACAGAAAGGGAAATCTAAACTGCCCCAGAGCAGACCCCAAAGCAATAGGCAGCCCCCAACATATAATGACGGTGAAGCAAGATGAAAAAACACTCACACAGATAGAAAGATAGGCTGAGCAAATGATGGGGCCCAAGCTAACTAAATAGGACAGAATAGGAAAGCTGCTGTCTGCAATCCGCCAAAACCCTCTCAAAAACAAGAGCCAACAGACTGATAGGGAAAAAGGCCCTGAAGACGCTAGGCTTCAAAAAGACTATATCAGTACTCAGGTATTATCTGAAGACAGAGCAAAAAGGAATTCAGCTCACCCAGCAGGGAAAGGCAGAAATCCAGAAAAACAAGGCAAAACAAAACCAAAACACAAATGCAAAAAGTAGAGCAGAACACTTAGCTTTTGAGGAGCAGGAATCAGACTGGTCTCCAAGAATCCCTCAGAGTAATCACCCGCAAGGCAGGAGGGCGTCGGCTGCCTTATATCCAGTCAGCAATCCCAGTCATCATCATTCTGCTCAGGTGCTTTGTAATCAGCCTCACTAACTTCCTTCACCAGAAGAGGGATTCATCAGACCTCAATGGTGAAGGGGAAAATGAATTCACAACAGGAGTGCAAGTAATATTAATAAGATTACTATGGTTTTAATATGGGGTAGGGTAGGGGTTGAGGCTGGGGGATGGTGGCCCTGGGTTGGGGGAGATGTCCCCTGAAATCAGTAGGAGTAGGAACATAAAAAGCAAGTAGTTCTTTGAAAAGTAAGAAGTTTTTTTGTGCAATGTGTTTGGGCAAGATGGGCTGAGGTTTTACAGGAAGGTGAGAAGTACATGGGAGAGGGAAGTATAGAGGGGCTGATGTGCATGAGTTGTGATGGAGGAGGGATGGGGCGGTGAATGTGGATGGCAAAGGAACACAGGAGGATTTAAATAAAGCACATGGCTAAAAGGGAGAACAAAGTGTGGGTTACCTGACTCCTGCCCTGACTGTCATGGAGAAACTGTCTTTTGCTGGATGCTTAGCTAATGTGATGCTTTGCTGAATGCGTGCGACCCTTCACATGCGTGTTCCCCTTAGAATTGTCACGTACCCCGTCCTGTGTGACACGGCCAGCAGGCCGGTAACTAATACAACAGGACACGGCACGTGTAATTGTTCAGTGTGACGTGGCCCGCAGGCCGGTAACTAATACAACAAGACACAGGGGATAGGGAAACATTTACAATGGTGGGCCCTGCGATAGGGAACGGGGGACGTGGAGACCACCTGCACTCCCCTGAGTCAGTGTTCCTAACACTCCTAACGTTCCCTATACAGGCTCCTCACCGGTCGCCGATCAGGATACCCGTCACCCTTGCACACCCTACACCTATTCCTTACTAGGGAGCTGGGTGGTGCAGGCACTGGCCCTACTGCTGTACTAACACCAACATGAGGAAAAGTGACAAACAGGGAAACACTTAGCTTTGCTCTGATGCACTTGCTCCTGGCAACAGAGTCCAACACCTTAATGCATCTTCCTCCCACCGTGTCCAACACCTGGGTGCAGCTTTACAGCAACAGCGTCCAGCACCCGAGTGCCGCCTTGGAGCAACAGAGTCCAGCACCTGAGTGCAGCTCCAGCAACAGTGTCCAGCACCTGAGTACAACTGTCCAGCAACGGAGTCCAGCACCTGAGTGCAGCTTTCCAGCAACAGCGTCCAGCACCCGAGTGCCGCCTTGGAGCAACAGAGTCCAGCACCTGAGTGCAGCTCCAGCAACAGTGTCCAGCACCTGAGTACAACTGTCCAGCAACGGAGTCCAGCACCTGGGTGCAGCTTTACAGCAACAGCGTCCAGCACCCGAGTGCCGCCTTGGAGCAACAGAGTCCAGCACCTGAGTGCAGCTCCAGCAACAGTGTCCAGCACCTGAGTACAACTGTCCAGCAACGGAGTCCAGCACCTGAGTGCAGCTTTCCAGCAACAGTGTCCAGCACCTGAGTGCAACTGTCCAGCAATGGAGTCCAGCACCTGAGTGCAGCTTCCAGCAACAGAGTCCAGAAACTGAGTGCAGCTCTACACCATAGCTGCCACTCTACCAAGCTTTGCAAGAATTCTTCACTGACACCATAGCTGCCACTCCACCATGCTTTACATGAACTCCTCGCTGACACCATAGCTGCCACTCCAGGACTCTGACTGAACTGCCCTGGACTTTCCTCAGCTCCTTCCTTCACCCAGGATGGTTGGAAAAGACCAACAATATCACCAACGTGAGTGAGCACAACTGACACACCTTTATTGAGTAAACACACCTGTTAGTGATTCCCGTGCAATTACACTAACCACCACCGGGGGCAAAACTATCTCTAAAAACACCAGTGCAATGACCATAGAGAGAAAAAAAAAGAGGTTACCAGTGCTCTTATCTGACATGATGCAGCATGGATCATGACAAGAATGAATCTATACACCCCAATACAGGGCCAGGAGAGGTGAATTGTGGGAGCTGCTTAGTTATAAGTTAGCAACAGCTGCTCAACCCATCCTGGTGTGCAAGATATGATGAAAGATGCAGTCCTGATTCCATCTCTAGGCTAGAGCACCTGTCCTGAGATAACATCTACAGAGTTCCCCTCCCCATGGATATACAACAGTAAGTACTGAGAACAGTGTAACAGATGAATTATAGCAAAGAAGTTGAATGACATGGTTACCATTTACACTGCTTGCTAACATTGAATGGAGTGAAATGCATGCAGGGTGGTTCAGATCAGAAGTTGAATGACATGGTTACCATTTACACTGCTTGCTAACATGAGTGATACATGAAATAGCGATGTAAATATATGGAATGCTATATAATACACATACATCATCAACACAGAGGAGACAAATGTGAGTGATACATGAGATAGAGATGTAGATGTACATGGATGTAATACTATACACTACATATGTCATCACTACAGAAAAGTCTAAAGTGAGTGATGCATGAGATGTAGATATTGATGTATGTAATACTACACAATACACATACGTCATCACTACAGAGGAGACTAACATGAATGATACTGTACATGAAGTAGAGATGTAGATGTAAATGTATGAAATACTATACACTACACATATGTAATCACTACAGAAGAGACTAATGTGAGTGATACATTACATAGAGATGTAAATGTATATACAGGGGGGGAAATGAATATTTGATCTCTTGCTGATTTTGTAAGTGTGCCCACTGACAAAGACATGAACAGTCTATAATTTTAAGGGTAGGTTGATTTTAACATTGAGAGATAGAATATCAAAAATAAAATCCAGAAAATCACCCTGTATAAATAAATGTATTTGCATTTTGCAGTGAGTAATAAATATTTGATCCTCTACCAACCATTAAGAGATCTGGCTCCTACAGACCAGTTAGACGCTCCTAATCAACTCGTTACCTGCATTAAAGACAGCTGTCTTATATAGTCACCTTCATAAAAGACTCCTGTCCACAGGCGCAATTAATCAATCAGACTCTAACCTCTACAATATGGGCAAGACCAAAGAGCTTTCTAAGGATGTCAGGGACAAGATCATAGACCTGCACAATGCTGGAATGGGCTACAAAACCATAAGTAAGACCCTGGGTGAGAAGCAGACAACTGTTGGTGCAATAGTAAGAAAATGGAAGAAATATAAAATGACTGTCAATCGACATCGATCTGGGTCACCATGCAAAATCTCTCCTTGTGGGGTATCCTTGATCATGAGGAAGGTGAGAGATTAGAGATGAGCAAATATGTTTGGAAAACGATCGCCAAACATAAATTCGGCACGAATATGGTACATTCGGATTTGTGATGGGTAACAAGCATTTTTCTTAAAACTGGAAAAAGTCGGTAACATTTGGTAAAAGATCAAATAAAAGCTGTCAATTCATGTGCCGTGTACAATAAAATCACAGTGTGACAGCTTAGAATAGAATAGATAGAATAGATATATACACATAGAATACATAGATATATAGATGTCAGTGACACACATATATATATATATATATATATATTTTTATGTTGCATAGTGAGATAGATAGAAGAAACGCCGGCAATTCATCTGCTGTGTACTGTAAAATCACAGCTGCAGCCAACAGGATAGAAGAGATGGATTACATACAGTAAATACATATAGAATAGATAGATATATAGATGTCAGTGACAAATACAATTAGTACAGAGTGTGTGCAAGCTACTGTACATGTATTTAATTATTAAAAGATTATTTTTCTGGAAAAAATGGCACGGCCTCCCGCGCAATTCTCGTAAAAAGCAGAGGGACAGACGGTGACTGGGGGCAGATGTTTATAGCCTGGGAAGGGGGTTGAGCTTCCCAGGCTATTAGTATCAGCTCACAACTGTATACTTAGCCTTTACTAGCTATTAAAATGGGGGACCCCCCAAAAAAATGACGTGGGGTCCCTCTATAATTAATAACCAGCAAAGGCTATGCAGACAGCAGCGGGCTGATATTAATAGCCTAGGAACAGGCTATGGCTATTGGACCTCCTGGCTAAAAACATCAGCTCTAGCTTCTCTCTGACCGGCGGGGATAATTTCACCACCGATCAGAAGTGCTATGCTGGTGTTTCCCTTGCTGTCACACAGTGTGGGAAACGCTGGCTTTGTGCTGTGTATGTTCGGCTATATTCGGCGAATATTGCAAATTCGGCGATCGTGATCCGAACCGAGTACTGAAATATTCGCTCATCTCTATGAGAGATCATCCTAAAATTACATGGGGGGGAATTGTTAATGATCTCAAGGCAGCTTGGAACCCAGGCAGCAAGAAAACCATTGGTAACACATCACGCCGTAAAGGCTTAAAATTCTGCAATGCCCGCAAGGTCCCCCTGCTCAAGAAGGCACATGTGCAGGCTCATCTGAATTTTGCCAATGAACACATGGATGATTCTGTGAGTGATTGGGAAAAGGTGCTGTGGTCAGATGAGACAAAAATTGAGGACTTTGACATTAACTCAACTCACCGTGTTTGGAAGAAGAGAAATGCCTATGACCCAAAGAACACCATCCCCACTGTCAAGCATGGAGGGGAAAACATTATGTTTTGAGGATGTTTCTCTGCTAAGGGCACAAGACTACTTCACCACAATGGGAGAAGAGATGGAGCCATGTACCGTAAAATCCTGAGTGACAACCTCGTTCCCTCTGCTTGGACATTAAAAATGGGTTGTGGCTGGGTCTTCCAGCAAGACAATGTCCCAAAACATACAGCGAAGGCAACAAAGGAGGGGCTCAAAAAGAAGCACATTAAGGTCATGGAGTGGCTGAGCCAGTCTCCAGACCTTAATCCCATAGAAGAGGGAGGGAGGGAGATGAAGCTCTGAGTTGCCAAGCGACAGCCTCAAAATCGTAATGATTGAGAGATGATCTGCAAAGAGGAGTGGACCAAAATTCCTCCTGACATGGGGGCACACCTCATCATCAACTACAAAAAACGTCTGACTGCTGTGCTTGCCAACAAGGGCTTTGCCACCAAGTATTAAGTCTTGTTTGCCAGAGGGATCAAATACTTATTTCTCACTGCAAAATGCAAATAAATTTATATAATTTATACCATGTGATTTTCTGGATTTTATTTTTGATATTCTATCTCTCAATGTTAAAATTAACCTACACTTAAAATTAAAGCCTGTTCATGTCTTTGTCAGTGGGCAAACTTACAAAATCAGCAAGGGATCAAATACTTATTTCTCGTACTGTAGAAGTAATACTATACACTACACATACATCATCATCTCAGAGGAGACTAATGTGATATTATGCTCTCAGTATAATCTGCAGCTCATTTTTATCTTTCTTTTTAATAACCAGAACCAATAATGCCCAGTGTCCAGTTCAGATTAATGATCATCTGTGTGATGGTGTTCGGTGTGGTCATTGTCAGCTTTGTTGGATTTCTCGTGTGTTTAAGTAAGTGCCAATAACACCGCATCTCTTCTCTTCTACACTAGGATGACTGTCAAAAGAGCATTTCTAGAGAAAAAGTAATTGTCATATACAGCGTTTAGCACAAATAAGTACACCCCTTTGAAAAGTAAGACTTTAATCAATATCTCACTGAACACAAGAACAATTTTCAAAATTTTGACAAAACCGAGTCTCATAGAACATTTTTATCACTTATAACATGACAGTGAGGTTAATAATATAAATTTCTTTACAAAATGTTGTTTTATTGAAATTGGTTAATGCAAAAATGAGTACACCCCACATCAAAAACTCCTATGTATAGTATATTGTATGACCTCCATGATTATTAAGGACGGCACCAAGTCCTCTAGGCCTGAAATCATTCTCCATTCTACAAGAACGAGCTCTTTTACACCCCGGTTGCTGGATGGAGAGTGATGACAATTTATCTCTTCAGACATCCTGATAGGTGTTCGGTTGGGGTCAGATCACGAGACACTTGGCCACTGAATCACTTTACCCTGTCCTTCAGAAATGTAACAGTAGCCTTAAATGTTGGAAAAGTGTATGTCTACCACAGGTACAGAGTGATGGCAGCATCTTCTTTTTCACTATAAAGTCATACATCTGAGAATTCATTATATCATCAATGAACTGTAGCTCCTCTATTCACATAGGTAGACACCACCAAGAGATAGTAGGCAATTGGGAAGAAGGAAAAAGTGAGGGAAAATGTGAAAAAAATTAACTTTTATTAATTATTAAATAATATGTGCTTTATTAAAACAAATTCACATACATCTTGGTAAGGATCCGAGTAAGTCAGTTAGTTGTCTTGTTATGTTATAATCACAATTGTGACCCACTAAGGTCCCGATACAAAACCTGACTGCAGAGATACAATTAAAGCATGGGCCATTTATATGGATACACCTAAATAAAATGTGAATGGTTGGTGATATCAGCTTCCTGTTTGTGGCACATTAGTAAATGGGAGGGGGAAACTTTTCAAGATGGGTGGTGAACATAGCGGCCATTTTGAAGTCAGCCATTTTGGACCAATCCACTTTCCAGGAAACTCTTCATGTAGGAATGCTCGGACCTGACACCCATAATTGATGGTATGGTGTGGTATATGGGGTACAAAGATAGTGGGCCATTCTACGTCAATGGAAACCTCAATGCCACTGGATATCTGAAATGGCTACATGATGATGTGTTGCCCTCTTTATGCACTGAAGATGGTATGTTCCCTGAGTTTTTCCAGCAAGATGGTGCACCACCACTTTATGGGTGTCAGGTCCGAGCATTCTTACAAGGAATCTGACCCCCTTAGACTAGCATAGACTAGCATTTCTTCTGCGGTGTCGCTATCAGTGTGTCAAGAGTGGGAGAAGAGGGGGGTTGCATTGACAATTCAACACAATAGGCAGCACTTTGAACACATTTTATAAGTGGTCATAAACTTGTAAATAACTCATGAAAAAATAAAGTTATGGTAAAACCAAGCACACCATTGTTTTTCTTGTGAAATTCTCAACAAGTTTGATGTGTCACATGACTCTCTTCACACTGGAAAAAATAAAGTTGGATCCAAATTGGCCGACTTCAAAATGGCCGCCATGGTCACCACCCATCTTGAAAAGTTTCCCCCCTCCCATATACTAATGTGCCACAAACAGGAAGTTGATATCACCAACCATTCCCTTTTTATTTAGGTGTATCCATATAAATGGTCCACGCTGTAGATTGGATCCTTGTAAATTATTGGTTGGGTTTCATATATCCATAATTAGGGTCTCAGATTTTATGCCAGATATAAAGTATATGAATTGATGATATCTAATTGACACACAGAACTAGGTCAAAAATGTGTTATTGACCTCTTATGTGTTCTGTAATATGCACTTTCAAATAAATTATGTAACTGGTATGATATAGCTGGTACTCCATTATAATCTGTCACAGTTGTGATTATAACAAGACAACTAACTGTGACTCAATATACGTCCTTGCCAAGATCCCTGCTATCTATGTATGTGAATTTGTTTTAATAAAACACCTATTTAATATTTAATAAAAGTTAATTTTTAATCACATTCTTTCCCCTCTTTTTCCCTTTTCCCAATTATCTATCATCATGTCCAACCCCTACTCAATGCACTAAACTATCTCAGACTTCATCACTAAGCCATCTGTTTGAAGACTTCCATTGAAGGAGAACTCACCAACTCTCATGGCAGCCTGTTCCACTCATTGATCACCCTCATTGTCAAAAAGTTTTTTTCTAATCTCTAATCGGTATCTTCTTTCAGTTTAATTCCATTGTTTCTCGTGTTTCCATGTGCAAATGATAATAAGGATGATCCCTCTGTAGTATAGCAGCCCTTCAGATATTTGTAGACACCTACTAAGTCTCCTCTCAGTCTTCTCTTCTGCAACCTAAATATTCTCAGATCCTTTAACCGTTCCTCGTAGAAGATACTTTGCAGTCTGCTCACCATCCTGGTAGCTCTTCTCTGAACTTGCTCCAGTTTTTCATTGTCTTTTTTAACCCCTTCACCCCCAAGGGTGGTTTGCACGTTCATGACCGGGCCAATTTTTACAATTCTGACCACTGTACCTTTATGAGGTCATAACTCTGGAACGCTTCCATTGATCCCGGTGATTCTGACATTGTTTTCTCGTGACATATTGTACTTCATGTTAGTGGTAAAATTTCATTCAAATAACTTGCGTTTATTTGTGAAAAAAACGGAAATTTGGCAAAAATTTTGAAAATTTCGCAATTTTCCAACTTTGAATTTTTATGCCCTTAAATCACAGAGATACGGCACACAAAAAACTTGATAACTAACATTTCCCACATGTTTACTTTACATCAGCACAATTTTGGAACCAAAATTTTTTTTTTGTTAGGAAGTTATAAGGGTTAAAAGTTGACCAGCGATTTCTCATTTTTACAACACCATTTTATTTTTAGGACCACATCACATTTGAAGCCACTTTGAGGGGTCTATATGATAGAAAATACCCAAAAGTGACACCATTCTAAAAACTGCACCCCTTAAGGTGCTCAAAACCACATTCAAGAAGTTTATTAACCCTTTAGGTGCGTCACAGGAATTTTTTTGAATATTTAAAAAAAAAATGAACATCTAACTTTTTTTCATAAAAAAAATAATTCAGGTTCAATTTTTTTTATTTTACCAAGGGTAACAGGAGAAATTGGACTGCAAAAGTTATTGTGCAATTTGTCCTGAGTACGCAGATACCTGATATGTGGGGGGGAACGACTGTTTCGGCGCATGGCAGAGCTCAGAATGGAAGGAGCGCCGTTTGACTTTTTCAATGCAAAATTGGCTGGAATTCAGATTGGACGCCATGTCACGTTTGGAGAGTCCCTGATGTACCTAAACAGTGGAAACCCCCACAAATGACACCATTGTGGAAACTAGACCCCCTAAGGAACTTATCTAGATGTGTGGTGAGAACTTTGAACCCCCATGGGCTTCACAGAAGTTTATAACATAAAGCCATACAATTAAAAAATCATATTTTTTCCACAAAAATGATCTTTTCACCCTCAATTCTTATTTTTCCAAGGGTAACAGGACCGTAAAAGTTATTGTGCAATTTGTCCTGAGTACGCTGATACCCCACATGTGGGGGTAAACCACTATTTGGGCGCATGGCAGAGCTCGGAAGGAAAGCAGCGCCATTTGACGTTTTTGGCTGGAATTGAGATCGGACACCATGTCGCGTTTGGAAAACCCCTGATGTACCAAAACAGTGGAAACCCCCCACAAATGACACCATTTTGGAAACTAGACCCCCTAAGGAACTTATCTAGATGTGTGGTGAGAACTTTGAACCCCCATGGGCTTCACAGAAGTTTATAACATAAAGCCATACAATTAAAAAATCATATTTTTTCCACAAAAATGATCTTTTCACCCTCAATTCTTATTTTTCCAAGGGTAACAAGACCCTAAAAATTATTGTGCAATTTGTCCTGAGTACGCTGATACCCCACATGTGGGGGTAAACCACTATTTGGGCGCATGGCAGAGCTCGGAAGGGAAGCAGCGCCATTTGACGTTTTTGGCTGGAATTGAGATCGGACACCATGTCGCGTTTGGAAAACTCCTGATGTACCAAAACAGTGGAAACCCCCCACAAATGACACCATTTTGGAAACTAGACCCCCTAAGGAACTTATCTAGATGTGTGGTGAGCACTTTGACCCCCCCCAGTGCTTCACAGAAGTTTATAACGCCTGGGCGTGAAAATAAAAAATTCGTATTTTTTCCACAAACATGATCTTTTAGTCACCATTTTTTTATTTTCCCAAGGGTACCAGGAGAAATTGGACCTTAAAAGTTGTTGTCCAATTTGTCCTGAGTATGCTGATACCCCACATGTGGGAGAAAACTACTGTATGGGCACACGTCGGGGCTCGGAAGGGAAGTAGTGACGTTTTGGAATGCAGACTTTGATGGAATGGTCTGCGGGTGTCATGTTGCCTTTGGAGAGCCCCTAATGTACCTAAACAGTGGAAACCCCCCACAAATGACACCATTTTGTAAACTAGACCCCCCAAGGAACTTATCTAGATGTGTGGTGAGCACTTTGAACCCCCCAGTGCTTCACAGAAGTTTATAACGCCCGGGCGTGAAAATAAAAAATTCGTATTTTTTCCACAAACATGATCTTTTAGTCACCATTTTTTTATTTTCCCAAGGGTACCAGGAGAAATTGGACCTTAAAAGTTGTTGTCCAATTTGTCCTGAGTATGCTGATACCCCCATATGTGGGAGAAAACTACTGTATGGGCACACGTCGGGGCTCGGAAGGGAAGTAGTGACGTTTTGGAATGCAGACTTTGATGGAATGGTCTGCGGGTGTCATGTGCGTTTGGAGAGCCCCTGATGTACCTAAACAGTGGAAACCCCCCACAAATGACACCATTTTGTAAACTAGACCCCCCAAGGAACTTATCTAGATGTGTGGTGAGCACTTTGAACCCCCCCAGTGCTTCACAGAAGTTTATAACGCCCGGGCGTGAAAATAAAAAATTCGTATTTTTTCCACAAACATGATCTTTTAGTCACCATTTTTTTATTTTCCCAAGGGTACCAGGAGAAATTGTACCTTAAAAGTTGTTGTCCAATTTGTCCTGAGTATGCTGATACCCCATATGTGGGAGAAAACTACTGTATGGGCACACGTCGGGGCTCGGAAGGGAAGTAGTGACGTTTTGGAATGCAGACTTTGATGGAATGGTCTGCGGGTGTCATGTGCGTTTGGAGAGCCCCTGATGTACCTAAACTATTGAAACTCCCCACAAGTGACCCCATTTTGGACACTAGACCCCCCACGGAACTTATCTAGATGTGTGGTGAGCACTTTGAACCCCCAAGTGCTTCACAGAAGTTTATAACACTCGGACGTGAAAATAAAAAAATCATTTTTTTCCACAAAAATGATATTTTTGCCCCCAATTTTTTATTTTCCTAACGGTAACAGGAGAAATTGGACCCCAAAAATTGTTTTGCAATTTGTCCTGAGTAGGCTGATACCCTACATGTGGGGGTAAAACACTGTTTGGGCGCATGGCAGAGCTTGGAAGGGAAGGAGCACCATTTGACTTTTTCAACTCAGAATTGGCTGGAATTGAGATCAGACGCCATGTTGCATTTGGAGAGCCCCTGATGTGCCCAAACAGTGGAAACCCCCAATTCTAACTCCAACCCGAACCCCAACATGCCCCTAGCCCTAACCCTAACCCTAGCCCTAACCCTACCCTAACCCTAGCCCTAACCCTACCCCAACACACCCCTAGCCCTAACCCTAATGGAAAAATGGAAATAAATACATTTTTTTTATTTTATTATTTTTCCCTAACTAAGGGGGTGATAACGGGGGGTTTGATTTACTATTTATGGCGGTTTTTATGTTTGGCGGCTGTCGCACGCTAAAAGACGCTTTTTATTGTAAAAATAGTTTTTGCATCACCACATATTGAGAGCTATAATTTTTCCGTATTTTGACCCACAGAGTCATGTGAGGTCTTATTTTTTGCGGGACGAGTTGACGTTTTTATTGGTACCATTTTCGGGCACGTAAAATTTTTTGATCGCTTTTTATTCCGATTTTTGGGACGCAGAATGAAGAAAAACCAGCGTTTCATGAATTTCTTTTGGGGGGGTGCGTTTACACCGTTCCGCGTGCAGTAAAATTGATAAAGCGGTTTTATTCTTCGGGTCAGTACGGTTACAGCGATACCTCATTTAGGTCGTTTTTTTGTGTTTTTGTCGGTTTTATGCAATGAAAACTATTTTATATAAAAAATAATTATTTTTGCATCGCTTTATTCTGCGAGCTATAACTTTTTTATTTTTTCGCTGATGATGCTGTGTGGCGGCTCATTTTTTGCGGGACAAGATGATGTTTTTGCAGCGGTACCATGGATATTTATATGCGTCTTTTTGATCGCGCGTTGTTACACTTTTTGTTTGGTAGTATGATAATAAATCATTATTTTTTGCTTCGTTTTTTATTTCTATTTTTTAAGGGGTTCGCTAAAGGGGTTAACTAATGGGACAGTTTTATAGGGCGGGTCGTTACGGACGCGGCGATACCTAATATGTGTACTTTTATTGTTTTTTTTATTATTTCCAAAAAATGTATTTATTGGGGGAATATTTTTTTTTTTTTTTCTAATTTATTTGGCGATTTTTTTTAAATTATTTTTACACTTTTTTTTTTTTTTTTTTTACTTTATTAAATAGTCCCAGGTGGGACATCACTGTCCTGTGACAGATCGCTGATCTGTCACATCACAGATCACTGTGACAGATCAGCGATCTGACACAGTCACTGCAGAAGACTTCCTCATGCCTGCGCTTTGCAGGCACTGAGGAAGCCAGCTTCCTCAGGCCCCCGAAGGCCCCCGTCGCCATCTTGGATTCAGGGGCCTTGAGGAAAGGAGTCCCCCGCAGCAGCGCTGCACATTGCGCTGCCGTGGGGGGCTCAGGGAAGCACGGAGGGAGCCCCCTCCCTGCCGATGCTTCCCTTTAACTCCCGGTACACCGCGATCATGTTTGATCGTGGTGTGCAAGGGGTTAACGTGTCGGGGGTGGTCCGTGACCACCCCTGACACATTGTGCCGGGTGTCAGCTGTGATAATCAGCTGACACCCGGCCGCGATCAGCGGCGCTCACCACGTGGGCGCCGCTGATCGCGCCCGACGTACTATCCCGTCCATGGGCATAGGGGCCCAGGTCCCATGGACGGGATATACCGTCGGATGTCGGGAAGGGGTTAATCGCCTTTGCGTTCTGCTGATTACAGCTCTTTGCTCATTACTCAGGAAATTCAGCTCATTTTCACATTTTTTTTCCCTTCCTGATGTTTATTTTTTCACATTTGGTCCCATTTCTTGTACAGCTGGACGTACTGTAGCATTTAATGCTTAATTGCCTTCTTTATCTATGTTAGCATGTGATCTGGATCAGGATGCATCAGGATTGCTACGCATCACAACGCACCGTACCAAAACACTAGTGTGAACGCAGCCCCACTCGTACATCCCCTAACCAGGTGCCCCCATGTCATATACATGCTCCCAATACATTTTATTATCATTACCACAGCATAGCACAGGGCACAAGCCCTTCTAGTGAGGCAGGAAAGATCACTGTATGACAGAGCAGCATACAGACGTAGTCTACATTATTTTAATCACACAAAAGTCCTGAAGTTTAAACAACCCCTGTAATTGGGACAAATCCCTTACAAAGTACAATAATTCACACCATTGGTTCCTAAATCAGGCAACGAAAAGGGATGCTAATAAAACAATTTTTTATTGAAATATTTAAAAGACATAATAAAGGAATTCATTGAATTTACAACACAACCAAGGACCTTATGTCATAGACAAACTACGATGCAAAAAGAAGCTGTAAAAAGCAGCAATATCACCACATGATCAATTGTGGAACCCGCTAAGAAAATACCTCATTCATATAGAATACATGTAACAAAATACTGAATTCTATATACCATTATCCTTCCCCTAACTAGATGGCACAAAAGCCCACCTAATAGGTACATGTAACTATAGCATTTATCAAAATAAATACATGTGTAAAAAAGGGGCTAAATAAGCCACTATAAGGTGCTTAGCATCAAATAAATGCATATATCTATGGCGCTACAGAAATGTGCCACTTAGAAGGCTGAACAGACCGATGTGTAAAACACTACCAGTCATAATATACAGCCTTTTTAATTATGGGGTTATGTACACATATATCCCTATCCAAGCTGAAAAATCAGCATGATAAACTAATGTGCACAATTATTTATAGCGCTATAAAACACATGAGGTTTAACAAATGTATATAGTTATGGCATCACCAAATGTACCCATAAGTAGGGCTAAGTAAATTCCTAAATGAAGGGCATAGCGGTAAAATCAAAACCCCAATAAACATGGAAATCATTACCGGTATATTGCATGTAGATGTCCTGGCAATACGCCGAAACAGCTGTATGTGGATGGATACCATGTTTTGGCATAGGTGGTTTCCTTCATTGGAGACTGCCCTTCCCGTGGTTGTTCCTTCCCGGGGAAAGACCTGGCTAGTCTTTGCTTGGTGTCTCCGCGGCTTGTGTTTTGCATGTTTTTACATATTTCCCATAAGGGATAGGGGCATTGCTCTAGAATCACTGCGTTGAGAAACATGTGATGGTGTCTCCGCGGCTTGTGTTTTGCATGCTACTATTGACGGAACGCCACTGAGCGATGGAGACATCCGTCAGTACGGAGCGATGTATGGCTCTGCTATCAGGACAGATGTATATATTTCTGTGGCCTTCCTGGATACAGTATATAGTCAGTGCAAAAGTAAATAGCATCACTGAAATATAGTAAATTCCTTACTATCAATCTGTAAATACTGTATATTCTGTACACAGCTGATTCTATAAAATCATTGAATAATATATATTTTGGATATCAAGGTATTTTATTTTTAGTATTCATCTTTTTTTATATTTCCTCCACCGTGCTCTAGAGTTTTTGGATTTTTTTTTTATAATAACCTTTGCAGTGTGAAAAATGGTGCCTTTACTCACCGGACATGATGACACATATGTACAGCCTTGCCAATTACTGGTGCATGGCGTCCATTGTCTTTCTGGTATTTTCAATGAATAAAAATACACCTATACAATAAGATATCAATGAATCAACACCAAAGAAAACCCAACAAAGCAAAAATTAGAAAATGCCAAATGTACGTTACTAAGTATAAACAGATAGTGGTAAACATAACACATGTGGATAGGAAATGATTTCAACAATATCAAGGCAAATTGCCACCTACCACTCACTCATGTGTATTTCACGGACACATACAGGGAAGACGGCAAAAAAAGCATGCTTAGAAAAAAGACCGAAAGCAGTCATAGAATCCCATAAAAAAGGATCTCTTTATTGAATACAAATGTTAAAATACATCTACTACAATACATAGGGGCAAGAAATTGCACACAACAGGTGGGCACACAATATATAGAGGCATACAGTCCGAACCCTCCGCAACAACATATATTTACCTACATTTACAAACATTCGGTGTGGGCAAATAGAAATGGAATAAAGTGCACATGGCGCGTAGGTAGGATGAATATGGGTATGCTAAAAGTTATAATACTTAATAATCAATCAGCTAGTGCCCATATACCATAATAGGGAAATTACTATAACATAGAATTAAACTCCCATATACTTCACATACACTAACCATAGCAATACAAATGCGCAGATGAAATACCGTTATTCATACGGCACACAATTATTTATATACCATATGCTATAATGGCCAGAGCAATGCTCAATACCGCACCAGAGCAATAAATGTAGCACATGATTAATAGATAGAGTGTCCACAATGTCCACCGCACATGCTGAATGCAGCACCAAAACGATCGCAAGTGTAAAAAAGCAACCAAAAACCAAAATCTACATTACCTATTGACAGGAGATTTTGCAGAGGACCAGACCGTCAGCCTACCCCGACGCGCGTTTCGGAGCACAGGGCTCCTTCCTCCGTTTCTAAATAATAAAAACATGTACTATTAATAATACAAAGCATAAAAAATAAGTATTTATCAAAATTACCAGAGAAACACTACAAATAATCAAGGGTGGGTAACAGGGATATGATGTAAATATAAATGTATATACTAATAGGAGTATGACTATCATAATATCATTATCTCTTCATTAGCATATATGTCACATATGTTACCAATATGATACCAGGGTTCTGACGGATAATAGTATTAATTAAATCTATTTAATGGCCAATATGTATACACATCATGCCCACTAGTGTCAATCTAATCCATAAAAGTGCATATCCCCAAAAACAATAAACAAGAGAGTCATACATATTACCTATAAGGGTCAGAGTAGTCCAGGCACCCACCACATCTGATGGCATATGATAACGGAGGGATGACGGACTGCATGACAAGTAGCATGTGGGGATTTGTCCTAATTTCATCTTTTCTTATTACAGAAAGGAAAGGACGGTACAAGGCGCCCAGTGGTGAGTATTGTGTGCCTGTGGCGAGATGTCGAACGCCCTGTGCTAGTGAGGGGTGAATAGTGATGACAGTAGGGGAGGCTGAGGGGTATATAGAGCAATCTCTGGACTCAGTGTAGGTGTAATAATGTGCAGGGATGCGTATGTCACCACGGAACAGACGGACCAACAGTTAAAGGGGAAGTTTATTTACAGGGAATAATACAGGAAAAATAATGGTGAGGTATAGATACAATGCGAACAAACACTGGAAACAGTCAATAAAGGAATAAACAGGTGTAGACAATATTATCAGAGGTTTCCCTATGAAGGCACTTATCAGTCTGGAGAGGTCTTGATTGAAGAGTTACTCTTCTCCCACGTTGGCACTGAATCACCAGCAGCGCATGTCGTCTGTAATCCCTCTGTATCCAGTGCCTTTAACAATGTCCACCCGAAATATGTGGGATTGCTGCGGGAGCCAGAGGGGTATGAGAGAAACAAAATCCCCTTTGCTCCAAGTCCTTCTGTTTAACTCCACAGCGGTGCTTTCCCACCGGAATCAGGGACTCTGCATTAACACACAAGTCACCGGGACCTTGTACGTGGCTCAGTCTCTTTAAACAGGTCACAGCTCCGTTACTGAATGCAGCCTTTTTGCAGGGAAGCGTCCTGCCACTTAACACAGTCTCTCTAAGGAGGTCACAACCCTGTCACTGCACACAGCCTCTTTGCAGGAAAGCGTCTAATCACAGCATACAGCCTCTCCCAGGGGAAACAACTCTCCGTCCCCTGCTAGATTTCTCAGCACGGATCACTGCCTCTGCACATGCTGCTGTCTCCACTCTAGCAGCTGCCTTTGCACTGGACTCAGACTTCACACGGGGATCAGGACACACCTCATCTGTCACTATATAAATTTATGCAAAAATCAGTGCTTTATTAATTACAAGGGTATCTGGAGGGGAAGGGGTCCACCAAATGACACATGTTAAACGGGAAGTTCACCGGACATCTAGATGGTGATCATATAATATAAACATACATATATCCATTCTTAGGAAACCACAGATAGGGTAATATTCATCTAATCAAAGGATATATTGCACATATCCCATATGGCCTAAGAGGAACTAAAAAAGCATGTAAAACCCGCATAGATAATTAATCATCCTTATGTAATATTACCAGATTATTAGGCGGGAGTATGTCCAGGAGCATCCACCCCCATGCGGGTTATCTATGCGGGTTTTACATGCTTTTTTAGTTCCTCTTAGGCCATATGGGATATGTGCAATATATCCTTTGATTAGATGAATATTATCCTATCTGTGGTTTCCTAAGAATGGATATATGTATGTAAATATTATATGATCCCCATCTAGATGTCCGGTGAACTTCCCGTTTAACATGTGTCATTTGGTGGACCCCTTCCCCTCCAGATACCCTTGTAATTAATAAAGCACTGATTTTTGCATAACTTTATATAGTATTGGAATCTTTGGTCGCAGTTTTTTTTCGTGTTTTCTGTTGCTTTGCGATTTTTCCAACATGACCAATATTACACCTTTGATAGTTTTCTAGATTTTGTTGGTGTAATGTATTTCATGAGGTGTTTACGCTTCACCTCATCTGTCACTGCAGACTCCAACTTTACGTAGTCACAGGCTACGGTCTCTGCTTCTCTGCAGGTCTCAGTCTATCCACGGGGGTCAGGGCGCACCTCTGCTGTCTCCGCAGTACACAGCCTCGCGTACTCACAGTCTGCTGTCTCTGGGCGCGGTACCCGGGTCCTTACTCTGTGACTGGGGGCTCTGGCTCTCTCCCAGTCTGCATCAGCGTCCTCCCCCGTCTGCTGCCCAGGCTGCTCTGTGGAAAGCCTGCACGGTTTTCCCCCCTTTGATCTGCTGGCTTCCTGTGCTTAGCCCCCTCTCTGTCCCCCGGGGAACCTGCTGCCCTGTTTAATGGTTCCGGGCATGAAGCAGAGGAGGCAGCCCTCTCCAGGCTCTTCCTGCACTTCACCCCCTTCCATAGGACATCACTGATATTCATTACCATTTCACATTACACAGTATTAGGCCTCTTTCACACTTCGGTTTTTTACAATCAGTCACAATCCGCCAGGTTTTGAAAAAAACGGATCCGCAATTTTTTTTGAGGATCCGTTTTTTTCCCCATTGACTTTCATTATTGGCGGATTGTGACGGATTGCTGTCCGTTGCATCCGTTTTTTTTGCGGATCCGCCAAAAGTTCCTGTCCGTCACCATCCTCAAAGATTTCCAAACGGAGCTTGCAACGTTTTTTTCTCTGGCGGATCCTCCAGACACTGTTTTAACCCAAAATTCTTTCTGGGTGCCGGACAAAAAAATTCTCTCTCTCTCTCTCCCCTTTTCCGGGCTGCGATTCCTTTAAAATTCTTCATTTATCGGATCCGTCAAAAAAACGGACGGGTGGCATCCGTTGTCATCAGTACTACAACGGATCCGCCATCTGTCCTTTTGGCGGATTATGACTGATGCAAAAAACTGAAGTGTGAAAGAGGCCTAAGGGAATGCGCACATGAGTGATATCCACTGCAAACCTCCTGCAGCGACAAATACAGTGAAATCCACAGCGGTAAACAGCACTGCATATTTCATTATGGCGCGTTTAAGCTGCATATTCACCTTTTGCGCTGCCTATTGGCAATACTTTATGAACATATCCCCAAAGGGAACCTGTCACTGGATTTCTGCTAAAACACCAGATGTTTTGTTTCTTTAGCAACTTTACAAGCATGCCCATTGTGGTGTGATTGACATTACTGAGAGTGTGCGATGTCAATAGAATCGCTCCTGAAATTCTGCACTTGCTCGGGTGAGTCCATGCATGGTAATGCCGGGTGTTGTGGCTCCAGCTTTATCCAAGCACTGCACATGGGAACCTGGGAGATGGAGCGCGAATTCACCCAGGAGCAGGACTCAGTGGGACATGGATTGATCTCAGAAGAAATTCTGCTGACCCTTGCTAGCACAAGTGGTGCAACAGTGCGTGTGATTACAGCATGGACTGCGTGACTATTTACAATACTGGTCCCACCCAGATGACAACTCAGGAAAAAATCATAGGCAAAGAACCAGAATATAATACAAAGTGAAGCTGTATTGAAAACGCTGAAATTGTTTAAAAAAAATAAATAAAAAGTGGGAAACCAGCAGGTGGTATCACAGCAAAAAGACATCAAGCAGGAGGCATTGTGCTGAAACGTACGTCGGGGCTGGGCAGCACATCCTGCTGGAGGCAATGGTACTATCATATCTTTGTAGATATCTGCTGATTACTGATTAACTCTTGAGTGTAATCTATAGGTGGGTGACACTACAAGTCAACACAGTGCTATGCTGTTGATATGCCCTTATATGCATGGTGTATCTGACTTATATGTATTACTTATTTTAGCAGTATGTGCTGACTCCTTTATTTAGTGACATAAATTTTTGAGAAAGAAAAAGTCTCCCTCAAAATAGCGCCGGCCGCACCTATGCAGTAGCATAATTCGGAAGACGATAGATGCTACTGTGCAGGCACCACTGCTGGTGCCATTTTGCTAGAGGAAAAAAGAAAATTGACTCCACCAAGATGGCACAAGCGGCGCCTGCGCAGTAGCATCTATTGTACGATTTTTTTTATTTTCTCAACAAATTTATATCACTAAATAAAATTAATATATGCATATTATAGATCTGATCATGCTACAGTGCAGGCGCTACTGCCGGCATGATGAATGTATTTTTTTATCAAAACAATAAGATATACAGTATGTAAAATAGGGGGCAGTCAGTGAGGGATCAGCGACCTGTCATAAGCCATACAGATGAATATGTAAGCAGAGCACCACAAAGCCCCACCCACAGTCACGCTCACAGCCATGCCCCGGAGCACGAGAATACTATTAACTGATAACTACAAATAAAGAAAAACAACAACCACAAGACAGATTTCATCAACCAAGGTATTTTAATCAGTATAATGGTGTCGAACTGACACTGTCTGTAGTTTACTGGGCACAAATTTGCTGACAAGTTCCCTTTAAGGCTGCTTATATTTATTACTATATACAACCCCTGGCAAAAATTATGTAATCACCGGCCTTGGAGGATGTTCATTCAGTTGTTTAATTTTGTAGAAAAAAAGCAGATCACAGACATGGCACAAAACTAAAGTCATTTCAAATGGCAACTTTCTGGCTTTAAGAAACACTAAAAGAAATCAAGAACAAAAAATGTGGTAGTCAGTAATGGTTACTTTTTTAAACCAAACATAGGGGAAAAATTATGGAGTCACTCAATTCTGAGGGAAAAAAATATGGAATCACCCTGTAAATTTTCATTCCCAAAACTAACACCTGCATCAAATTAGATCTTCTCGTTAGTCTGCATCTAAAAAGGAGTGATCACACCTTGGAGAGCTGTTGCACTAAGTGGACTGACATGAATCATGGCTCCAACACGAGAGATGTCAATTGAAACAAAGGAGAGGATTATTAAACTCTTAAAAGAGGGTAAATCATCATGCAATGTTGCAAAAGATGTTGGTTGGTCACAGTCAGCTGTGTCTAAAATCTGGACAAAATACAAACAACATGGGAAGGTTGTTAACCCCTTAACCCCCAAGGGTGGTTTGCACGTTCATGACCGGGCCAATTTTTACAATTCTGACCACTGTCCCTTTATGAGGTAATAACTCTGAAACGCTTCCATAGATCCTGGTGATTCTGACATTGTTTTCTCATGACATATTGTACTTTATGTTATTGGTAAAATTTCATTCAAATAACTTGTGTTTATTTGTGAAAAAAACAGAAATTTGGCAAAAATTTTGAAAATTTTGCAATTTTCCAACTTTTAATTTTTATGCCCTTAAATCACAGAGATATGGCACACAAAAAACTTAATAAATAATATTTCACATATGTTTACTTTACATCAGCACAATTTTGGACCCAATTTTTTTTTTTGTTAGAAAGTTATAAGGGTTAAAAGTTGACCAGCGATTTCTCATTTTTGCAACACCATTTTATTTTTACGGACCACATCACATTTGAAGTCACTTTGAGGGGTCTATATGATAGAAAATACCCAAAAGTGACACCATTCTAAAAACTGCACCCCTCAAGGTGCTCAAAACCACATTCAAGAAGCTTATTAACCCTTCAGGTGCTTCACAGGAATTTTTTGAATGTTTAAAAAAATGAACATTTAACTTTTTTTCACAAAAAAATAATTCAGGTCCAATTTTTTTTATTTTACCAAGGGTAACAGGAGAAATTGGACTGCAAAAGTTATTGTGCAATTTGTCCTGAGTACGCTGATACCTGATATGTGGGGGGGAACCACTGTTTCGACGCATGGCAGAGCTCAGAAGGGAAGGAGCGCTGTTTGACTTTTTCAATGCAAAATTGGCTGGAATTCAGATTGGACGCCATGTCACGTTTGGAGAGTCCCTGATGTATCTAAACAGTGGAAACCCCCCACAAGTGACCCCATTTTGGAAAGTAGACCCCCCCAAGGAACTAGATATGTGATGAGAACTTTGAACCAGGGTTGGACTGGGGTGCCTAGGGCCCACCAGGGGAGCTGACTCTAGGGGCCCACCCTATGGCTACCATAAACGGTTTTATTATGTGTTCATTTTTTGGCCTCTCCCACTAAAAGGTGTGCCTTTTAGCAAGCTGTACAGTGTACAAAAGAGAACTCTCTCAGCCTCCTATATATCGTACAGATCGCACTCTCAGCTTCCTATATATCGTACAGACCGCACTCTCAGCCTCCTATATATCGTACAGACCACACTCTCAGCCTCCTATATATCGTACAGATCACACTCTCAGCTTCCTATATATCATACAGACCATACTCTCAGCCTCCTATATATCGTACAGACCGCACTCACAGCCTCCTATATATCATAGAGACCGCACTCTCAACCTCCTATATATCGTACAGACCACACTCTCAGCCTCCAATATCGTACAGACCGCACTCTCAGCCTCCTATATATCATACAGACCGCATTCTCAGCCTCCTACATATCGTACAGACAGCACTCTCAACCTCCCATATATCGTACAGACCGCACTCTCAGCCTCCTATATATCATACAGACAGCACTCTCAGCCTCCTATATATCGTACAGACAGAACTCTCAGCCTCCAATATATCATACAGACCGCATTCTCAGCCTCCTATATATCATACAGACCGCACTCTCAGCCTCCTATATATCATACAGACCGCACTCTCAGCCTCCTATATATCATACAGACCGCACTCTCAGCCTCCTATATATCATACAGACCACACTCTCAGCCTCCAATGTCGTACAGACCGCACTCTCAGCCTCCTATATATCATACAGACCACACTCTCAGCCTCCTATATATCATACAGACCACACTCTCAGCCTCCTATATATAGTACAGACCGCACTCTCAGCCTCCTATATATCGTACAGACCGCACTCTCAGCCTCCTATACATCGTACAGACCACACTCTCAGCCTCCTATATATCGTACAGATCACACTCTCAGCTTCCTATATATCATACAGAACGCACTCTCAGCCTCCTATATATCGTACAGACCGCACTCTCAGCCTCAAATATATCGTACAGACCGCATTCTCAGCCTCCTACATATCGTACAGACAGCACTCTCAACCTCCTATATATCGTACAGAGCGCACTCAGCCTCCTATATATCGTACAGACCGCACTCTCAGCCTCCTATATATCGTACAGACCGCACTCTTAGCCTCCTATATATCATACAGGCCGCACTCTCAGCCTCCTATATATCGTACAGACCGCACTCTCAGCTTCCTATATATCATACAGAACGCACTCTCAGCTTCCTATATATCATACAGAACGCACTCTCAGCCTCCTATATATTGTACAGACTGCACTCTCAGCCTCCTATATATCGTACAGACCACACTCTCAGCCTCCTATATATCGTACAGACCGCACTCTCAGCCTCCTATATATTGTACAGACTGCACTCTCAGCCTCCTATATATCGCACAGACCGCACTTTCAGGCTCCTGTATATCGTACAGACCGCACTCTCAGCCTCCTATATATCATACAGACTGCACTCTCAGCCTCATATATATTGGACAGACCGCACTCTCAGGCTCCTGTATACCGTACAGACCGCACTCTCAGCCTCCTATATATCATACAGACCACACTCTCAGCCTCCTATATATCGTACAGACTGTACTCTCAGCCTCCTATATATCGTACAGACCACACTCTCAGCCTCCTATATATCATACAAACCGCACTCTCAGCCTCCTATAACAGATACTTTCTATAAGAGGTTGAGAGTGTGGTATGTACAGTATATAGGATGCCGATATTGCGGTATGTATGGCATATTGGCCTCGTATATGACATACAAGCTTTCGGCCTCCTATTAGGCCTCCTATAAGACATACAGACTGTCAGCCTCCTATTAAGTCTCCTATGAGACATACAGACTGTCGTCCTCCTATAAGGCCTATAAGACATACAGACTGTCGGCCTCCTATTAGGCACCCTATAAAGCATACAGACTGTTGGCCTACTATTAGGCCCCCTATAAGACATACAGACTGTCAATCCTACTATTAGGCCCCCTATAAGACATACAGACTGTAGAATATAATGTAATAATGTATAGTGTACTCGCCCATGGTATATAACACGGCCACATAGTATATAGCACAGCCCCAAAGTATATAACACAGCCCACATAGTATATAACACAGCCCCACATGGTATATAACACAGCCCCACATGGTATATAACACAGCACCAGATAGTATACAGCATATCACCAAGGTATACAGCACAGCATCACATGGTATACAGCACAGGCCCATGTTATACAGCACAGCCCCACATGGTATATAGCACAGCACCATGGTATATAGCACAGCCCCACATGGTATACAGCACCATGGTATACAGCACAGCCCCACATGATATACAGCACAGGCCCATGGTATACAGCACAGCCCCACATGGTATATAGCACAGCACCATGGTATATAGTGCAGGCCCACATGGTATACAGCACAGCACCACAGGGTATACAGCACAGCCCCCCATTGGTATACAGCACAGGCCCATGGTATACAGCACAGTGCCATGGCATACAGCACCGCCCCACATGCAGTGGTGTAAATACAAAGTTATGGGCCCCGGTGCAAATTTTCAAATGGGGCCCTTCCATGCCAAAATACACGCCCATCTCCGCTCCGTACACCTTGTGCACGCACGGTTCCGCTCCATACACCTCGTACACGTGCAACTTCGCTCCGTACACGCGCAGCTCCGCTACATACACCTCGTACACACGCGGCTCCGCTCCATACACACGTTGTTCCTCTCTGTCCACCTCATACAGATGCGGCTCCGTACATCTCTTACACACGTGGCTCCGCTCCGTACACCATACACATGCGGCTCCGCTCCGTACACCTCGTCCAACACATGCGGCTCCTCTCTGTCCACCTCATACACATGCGGCTCCGTACACTTCTTACACGGCTTGTCTCCGTAACCTCGTACACACGCGGCTCCACACACTTCGTACACACGCGGCTCCTCTCCTTACACCTCTACACACACGGCTTCTCTCCGTACACCTTGTACACACGCGCTCCACTTCGTACACACGCGGCTCCGCTCAGTACACCTCGTACACACGCAGCTCCACTCCATACACCTCGTACACACATGGCTCCTCTCTGTCCACCTCATACACATGCGGCTCCGCTCCGTACACCTCATACACACGCTGCTCCGCTCCGTACACCTCGTACACACACAGCTCCGCTCCGTACACCTCGTACACACACGGCTCCACTCCGTACACCTCGTACACACGCGGCTCCGCTCCGTACACCTCGTACACACTGCTCTGCTCTGTACACCTCATACACACGCGGCTCCGCTCCATACATCTCGTACACACGTGACTTCGCTCCGTACACACGCAGCTCTTCTCTGTCCACCTCATACACACGCGGCTCCGCGCCGTACACCTCGCACACACACAGCTCCGCTCCGTACACCTCGTACACAGACAGCTCCGCTCCGTACACCTTGTACACATGTGGCTTCACTCCGTACACACGCGGCTCCTCTCTGTCCACCTCATACACATGCGGCTCCGCTCTGTACACCTCATACACACGCGGCTCCACGCCGTACACCTCGTACACACGCGGCTCCGCTCCGTACACCACCTCGTACACACACAGCTCCGCTCCATACACCTCATACACACACGGCTCCGCTCCGTACACCTCGTACACACACAGCTCCGCTCCGTACACCTCATGCACACACGGATCTGCTCCGTACACACAGAGCTCTGCTACATTCTCTGCTACAGAAGAAATTGGACCCCAAAAGTTGTTTTGTCCTGAGTACGCTGATACCCTATATGTAGGGGTAAAACACTGTTTGGGTGCATGGCAGAGCTTGAAAGGGAAGGAGCACCATTTGACTTTTTCAATGCAGAATTGGCTGGAATTGAGATCAGACGCCATGTTGCGTTTGGAGAGCCCCTGATGTGTCCAAACAGTGGAAACCCCCAATTCTAACTCCAACCCTAGCCCCAACACACCCCTAACCCTAATCTCAGCCCTAACCCTAGCCCTAACCCTAACGGGAAAATAGATGGGCCTGTCACTCTAAGCGATATCGCTAGCAATATCGCTATAACCTCACTGTTTTTTGTGACGTAGCAGCGATATTGCTAGCGATATCGCTTTGTGTGATACTTACCTCCGACCGGCTCCCCCGCTGATTATCGCTGATCGCGCGAGAACGTCCTGGACCGTTTCTCGTCGTCAGCTTCCTGCTGGGCTTCCTGTGGCGCCGATGAGCGACGCGTGGACGCGGGCGGGAGGACGCAGGATCGCCTGGTGTGACAGGTAAGTAGCGACCCCCGACCCCAGCTATGTCACTGGTGAGATCTGCCTGTGTGGCAGCTCACTAGCGACCACTTAGCGATGCACCAGCGATCCTGACCGCGTCATATCGCTGGTCGGGATCGCTGGTGCATCGCTAAGTGTGACAGTACCTTTACCCTAGCCCTAACCCTAATGGGAAAATGGAAATAAATACATTGTTGTTTATTTTATTATTTTTCACTAACTAAGGGGGTGATAACGGGGGGTTTGATTTACTATTTATGGCAGTTTTTATGTTTGGCAGCTGTCGCACGCTAAAAGACGCTTTTTATTGTAAAAAGTTTTTGCATCACCACATATTGAGAGCTATAATTTTTCCATATTTTGACCCACCAAGTCATGTGAGGTCTTATTTGTTGCGGGACGAGTTGACGTTTTTATTGGTACCATGTTCAGGTACGTGACATTTTTTTATTGCTTTTTATTCCGATTTTTTGGACGCATAATGAACAAAATCCAGCGGTTCATGAATTTCTTTTGGGGGGGTGCGTTTACACCGTTCCGCGCGTGCGGTAAAATTGATAAGGCGGTTTTATTCTTCAGGTCAGTACGATTACAATGATACCTCATTTATGTCTTTTTTTATGTGTTGGCGCTTTTATACAATAAAAACAATTTTATATAAAAAATAATTATTTTTGCATCGCTTTATTCTGCAAGGTATAATTTTTTTATTTTTTCACTGATGATGCTGTGTGGCAGCTCGTTTTTGCAGCACAAGATGACGTTTTCAGCGGTACCATGGTTTCTTATATCCGTCTTTTTGATCGCGCGTTATTGCACTTTTTGTTCGACGGTATGATGATAAAGATTTATTTTTTGCTTCGTTTTTTATTTTTACTTTTTAAGGGGTTCAATAAAGGGGTTAACTAGTGGGACAGTTTTATAGGGCGGATCGTTACGGATGCGGCGATACCAAATATGTTTACTTTTATTGTTTTGGGTTTTTTTTATTTCCAAAAAATGAATTTATTAGGGAATATTTTTTTTTTTAATTTATTTAGTGATTTTTTTCTAAATTATTTTTACACTTTTCTTTTTTTTTTTACTTTAATACAATGTCCCAGGGGGGACATAACTGTCATGTGACAGATCACTAATCTGTCACATCACAGGCAGTGCTGAAGGCTTCCTCGTGCCTGTGCTTTGCAGGCACTGAGGAAGCCGGCTCCCTGCAGGCCCCTGAAGGACCTGCCACCATTTTGGATCAGGGGACCTGCAGGGAAGGAGACCCCTGCAGCAGCGCTGCACATTGCGCTGCTGTGGGGTCTCAGGGAAGCACGGAGGGAGCCCCCTCCCTGCCGATGCTTCCCTAAACCCACGGTACACTGCGATCGTGTTTGATCGCAGTGAGCCAGGGGTTAACGTGTCGGGGGCGGTCTGTGATAATCAGCTGACACCCGGCGCGATCAGTGGCGCTCAACACGTGGGCGCCGCTGATCGCTATGACATACTATCCCGTCCCTGGAAATTAAGTTCCAGGGCACATGGACCGGATAGTACATCATATGGCAGAAAGGGGTTAAAGGCCAACATACTGGTAGACCAAGGAAGACATCATAGGCGTCAAGACCTGAAACTTAAAGCAATATGTCTCCAAAACAGGAAATGCACAACAAACCAAATGAGGAACGAATGGAGGAAACTATAGTCAACGTCTGTGACTGAACTGTAAGAAACCGCCTAAAGGAAATGGGATTTACATATAGAAAAGCTAAACGAAAGCCATCATCAACACCTAAACAGAAAAAAACAAGGTTACAATGGGCTAAGGAAAAGCAATCGTGGACTGTGGATGACTGGATGAAAGTCATTCAGTGATGAATCGCGAATCTGCATTGGGCAAAGTGATGATGCTGGAATTTTTGTTTGGTGCAGTTCCAACGAGATTTATAAAGATGACTGGCTGAAGAGAACATGCAAATTTACACAGTCGTTGATGATATGGGGCTGCATGTCAGGTAAAGGCACTGGGGAGATGGCTGTCATTACATCTTCAATATATGCACAAATGTATGCTGATATTTTGGACACTTTTTTTTATCCCATTAATTGAAAGGATGTTTGGGGATGATGAAATCATTTTTCAAGATGATAATGCATCCTGCCATAGAGCAAAAACTGTGAAAAAATTCCTTGAAAAAAGACACATAAGATCAATGTCATGGCCTGCAAATAGTCCGGATCTCAATCCAATTGAAAATCTTTGGTGGAAGTTGAAGAAAATGGTCCATGACAAGGCTCCAACCTGCAAAGCTGATCTGGCAACAGCAATCAGAGAAAGCTGGAGCCAGATTGATGAAGAGTACTGACACTCATTAAGTCCATGCCTCAGAGACTGCAAGCGGTTATAAAAGCCAGAGGTGGTGCAACAAAATACTAGTGATTTGTTGGAGTGTTTTTGTTGGTTTGCTTTTCATGATTCCATAATTTTTTCCTCAGAATTGAGAGATTCCATAATTTTTCCCCTATGCTTGGTTTAAAAAAGTAACAATTACTGACTACCACATTTTTTGTTCTTGATTTCTTTTAGTGTTTCTTAAAGCCAGAAAGTTGCCATTTCAAATGTCTTTAGTTTTGTGCCATGTCTGTGATCTGCTTTTTTCTACAAAATTAAACAACTGAATGAACATCCTCCAAGGCCGGTGATTCCATAATTGTTGCCAGGAGTTGTATTTGTGTGCCGGTGCCCTGACTGGTTGTTCCTTCTGTCTCCATATTAAAGAATTGTCAATAGTCACAATGTGCATTAAAAATTTAGAAATCTGTCAGTTCTCACACTGACCACTGAGGCCATTTTAAACTCGCACTTCCTGATTTTAACAGAAGAAATCTCACAAGCAGGATTACAATGACTTAAAAAACCTCTATATACATAAAATTTCAATAGGATCCACCATTCACAATAGGTGGTGTCACAGCTCACCTCCTCCTCCTCCTTTACAATGACTGATAACACCTCTATATAGAGTAGATAACACAGAATCCACCATTCACAATAGGTGATGTCACAGCTCATCTCCTCCTGTACAATGACTGATAACTCCTCTATGTACAGTATATAACACTGGATCCAGCATTAGCAATAGGTGATGTCACAGCTCACCTCCTCCTCCTGTACAATGACTGATAACACCTCTATATACATAAGATAACACAGAATTCACCATTCACAATAGGTGATGTCACAGCTCACCTCCTCCTGTACAATGACTGATAACACCTCTATATACATAAGATAACACAGAATCCACCATTCACAATAGGTGAAGTCACAGCTAACCTCCTCCTGTACAATGACTGATAACTCCTCTATGTACAGTATATAACACTGGATCCAGCATTAGCAATAGGTGATGTCACAGCTCACCTCCTCCTCCTGTACAATGACTGATAACACCTCTATATACATAAGATAACACAGAATCCACCATTCACAATAGGTGATGTCACAGCTCACCTCCTCCTGTACAATGACTGATGACACCTCTATGTACAGTATATAACACTGGATCCAGCATTAGCAATAGGTGATGTCACAGCTCACCTCCTCCTCCTGTACAATGGCTGATAACACCTCTATATACATAGCACAGAATCCACCATTCACAATAGGTGATGTCACAGCTCACCTCCTCCTGTACAATGACTGTTAACACCTCTATACGCAGTAGATAACACAGGATCCACCTTTCACAATAGGTGATGTCTCAGTGTAAGGCTGTACTGTTCCCACACCCTGGCGGCCCACAGATAGAATACAGTGTCCCTTCTGCCACATGTGCAGCGTGCGCAGCAATACACTTACATTCACTGCCAGGATCCTCTCAGGTTCTGTCACTCTGGCTCCTCGTTTCTGAGCTCCACAAAACATCTCAGAGTCACAGTTCTTTTCCAACAGTTTAACTTTACTATTCAGCAAGGCATTCATCACACTGGCAGCACAGGTCAAACAAAGAGACATCTTCTTATCTTTCCCTGCCGTCCGGGCAGCCTCTATTGTCTCTAGCAGCTCTGTCTCCTTTCTCCTGACAATCCTGGACCCTGCTGTATCTTTGGACAGTCCATGTCCCATCCGTGCCTCCAGTGATACTAGCTCCCTGTCAGCCCCTCGACCGGTTCCAATAGGGAAATGTACCAGGAACCTCATCTCAGCTGCTCCTGCCCTGGTCGTAGACCCTGGATCCGTCTTGGGGATGGTCCTTTTGAGCTGGTGCCCAACTGAACAACTCTCTGCCTGGGACCCCTTAGTGCCCTAACAGTTTTATCCCCATGGCCGGCCTTCTGCTTCCTTTACTGTTCACACCTTGCCCTGGGTAAGCCTGCCTGGGCTCTGCTGCCTATACAGGAAGTCTCTCTCCTATATCCCTATGACTCTGCCCTGCTCAGCCCTAACTCCTCCCTACTGGACAAACCCATTTGCTGCCTGAACCTAAACTAACACACTTCTCTATCCTATTCTATTCTCTATGATGCCCCTCTACTCTAATTCCTCTATACTATCTCCTAATCCATCCCTAAGCCTATGCACAATACATAACAAGTGCATCACATTACAGAACACAATACTAAAACATTAATGAATGACGAGGTGCCGCATGTAATTTGTGAACAGTGTCCAGAGGAGAGGAGGCAAGTGAGGGTCCCCCGCCACCTCCTTACAACAGCTCACCTCCTCCTTTACAATGATTGGTAACACCTCTATATACAAGTACAAGAAGAAAGAACATTATGTATGAGTCTACAATATCTCCATTTGTCAGTCATAAGTCATATTCTGATGGCACATTCCCTATAAAGTGGTTGTCCCCTACAACATTTTATGAAAGAAAAGGGCACAAAGCAGGAACCATCACGTGATGCTGCAGCTCATCAGCCGCCACTGTGCAGCCTTGATCCATTCCTCTTCAGAAGAGGAAAAGAGAAGACCAGTGAGGAACATAGGAGCATATTTTTTTTTACATTTTAATATCAGCATGGACTCATTTGTTCTATAAAGGTTTGGGATGGATCCACTTAAAGTGGTTGTTCACGTTCAACAGTCACTGAGCTCAGCGGCCGTCATCAGCAGAGCTGCTGAGCTTTGTGTCTGGCTGAAGCAGTAATGTGTGCTGGCATAGTGACAGCACTGAGAACGGAGCAGCAACAGAAGCAGGAGCCGGACCCAGGGGGGTGAGTACTATCTGGTTTTGTTGTTTTACATGATTACAAGAGTTTGCGTTTAACCTTGCTTAAAAAAAAACTTGTGGAAAATCCCTTTAAGGGTTTGTGCACAAGTTGAGTATTTGCAACAGATTTTTCTGTGCAAAAAACGAAAGTGTTGGCAGAAAAACTGAAATAAAACCTCATAATTTGATGCATTTTTCTCCATTTATTTGAATGAATTAAAAAAGCTGCAAAAACAGTAAAAGAGTCGACACATGCTGCAGATTAGAAAAATCACTGGTTCAAACTGCAGAGTGCATGCAAATGAGATGCCAGAAGTCTCATTCATTATTATGGAACTGTAAAGTGCAGCGTTTTTAACCCTTGAAAAATGACTGGAAAAAAAAGTGCTGGAAAGATGCAGCATGTGAGCAAGCCCTAAGTCTGCATTCAACGTTGTGACACTAAGGCTTTTCACTCCCATTTATATTGTAGCGAAATATACAGGTATTTCTGACTAAATTAGAATATCTTCAAAAAGTTAATTTAGTTCAGTTCTTCAATACAAAAAGTGAAACTCATATATTATATAGAGTCATTACAGAGTGATCTATTTCACGTTTATTTCTGTTACTGTTGATGATTATGGATTACAGCCAATGAAAACCCAAAAGTCATTATCTCACTAAATTAGAATACTTTATAACACCAGCTTGGAAAATGCTTGTAAAATCTGAAATGTTGGCCTACTGAAATGTATGTTTAGTAAATGCACTCAATACTTGGTCGGGGCTCCTTTTGCATCAATTACTGCATCAATGTGGCATGGAGGCGATCAGCCTGTGGCACTGCTGAGGGGTTATGGAAGCCCAGGTGGCTTTGATAGCAGCCTTCAGCTCATCTGCATTGTTTGGTCTGTTTTCTCTCATCTTCCTCTTGACAATACCCTATAGTTTCTCTATGGGGTTAAGGTCAGGGGAGTTTGCTGGCCAATCAAGCACAGTGATACTGTTGTTTATAAACCAGGTATTGGTACTTTTGGCAGTGTGGACAGGTGCCAGGTCCTGCTGGAGAATGACATTTCCATCTCCAAAAAGTTTGTCGGCAGAGGCAAGCATGAAGTGCTCTACAATTTCCTGGTAGACGACTGCGCTGACTTTGGTCTTGATAAAACACAGTGGACCTACAGCAGCAGATGACATGGCTCCCCAAACCATCATTGATTGTGGAAACTTCACACTAGACCTCCAGCAACTTGGATTGTGGCCTCTCCACTCTTCCTCCAGACTGTGGGACCTTGATTTCCAAATGAAATGCAAAATTTACTTTCATGTGAAAACAACACCTTGGACCACTGACAACAGTCCAGTTCTTTTTCTCCTTGGCCCAGGTAAGACGCTCCTGGCGTTGTCTATTGGCCATGAGTGGCTTGATACAAGGAATGTGATACTTGTAGCCCATGTCCTGGATACGTCTGTTGTTGTGAGTTCATTCTCTGGTCCATCAGTTGTGAGTTCTCCTTCCAGACTCCCTCTTGTGGTAACATGAGGTAGTAAGGCTGATTTAATCAGTAGAGATCTGCCACCTGATAATGAGGATGACGATTGGAACTCAGGAATCTCAGACTGGATTTAAGACAGCCGACGCCCTATTCTGGTGCTGGTGATTCCTTCTGGCTTGTCAGGACTTGGTTTTCAGCTCTGTTCCAGTCATCTAAAGCTAAGTGTTTCTGCTAATGTTCACACTTGATTTTGTTGGTCTATTCAGTTTTTTGTGTGGTCAGCCAGCCCGGCTGGGGCTGCGCTGAATTTCCACTCTTATTTATCTGTACTTGCCAATTTGCTTTTTGTCCCTTACTAGATTGACCTCTTTTTGCTCTGTCTCAGAATATTTCAGAGTGCTGATATAGTGGGAGAAGTCTAGTGACTTCAGGGTTAATTTTGCTATCAGAAGTGTTGGACTTTATTTTTGTAGGGTTTTTTGCAGATTGCAGACAGTGTCTTTCCTTTCCTTTCTAGTTAGTTTGGGCCCCATCGTTTGCTCAGCCTATTTTCCTGCCTGTGTTTGTGCTTTCATCTTGTTTCACCGTCAATACATGTGTGGGGGCTGTCTTTCCTTTGGGGTCTGCTCTGGGGCAGTTAGTTTTCCCCTTCTCATGCTTCAGGCTTATTTAGTCCTCCGGCTGTGACGAAGCGTCTAGGAACATCGTAGGTACGCTCCACGGCTGCTGCTAGTTGTGTGGTTAGGATCAGGGATCTGCAATCTGCATAGTTACCAACCTCTCTGGTTTTCTGTGACTTAGCTTGTTTTGCTTTTTTTCTCCTCGGTGACCCATTCATAACAGTCTGTGAGTGGTGGCTCTTGAAGCAATGACTCCAGCAGCAGTCCACTCCTTGTGAATCTCCCACAAATTTTTGAATGGCCTTTTCTTAACAATCCTTTCAAGGCTGCGGTTATCCCGGTTGCTTGAGCACCTTTTTCTACCACACTTTTTCCTTCCACTCAACTTTCCATTAATATGCTTGGATACAGCACTCTGTGAACAGCCAGCTTCTTTAGCAATGACGTTTTGTGGCTTACCCTCCTTGTGGAGTGTGTCAATGACTGCCTTCTGGACATCTGTCAGGTCAGCAGTCTTCCCCATGATTGTGATGATACTGAAACAGACTAAGGGACATTTGCAAATGCTTAGGAAGCCTTTGCAGGTATTGTTTTGTTAATTATTCTAATTTATTCTAATTTACTGAGATAATGACTTTGGAGTTTTCATTGGCTGTAAGCCATAATTATAAACATTAACAGAAATAAACACTTGAAATAGATCACTCTGTATGTAATGACTCTATATAATATGAGTTTAACTTTTAGTATTGAAGAACTGAAATAAACTAACTTTTAACAAACCAACCGGCGCCACTAAATGGACACATACAGGTAAACATTTACCATTCGTGTTTACACAGGCAGAAACCGTGGGGCGATGCGCACTGAGCGATCAGTAATAGGGTGATGCATCACCTAAAACAATGATTTTTTTATCGGTACAAGCGTTATGCTCGTTTATTATGTGATCGGCAGCATGCTTACATTCAGTGGCGTAACTACAAAGTTATGGGCCCCGGTGCGAACTTTTAAATGGAGCGCCCCCTATGCCAAAATACACACACATCTCCGCTCCGTACACCTCGTATATGCATGGCTCCGCTCACCTCGTACACAAACGGCTCCGCTCCGTACACCTCGTACACACGCGGCTCCACTCCGTACACCTCGTACACACACGGCTCTGCTCCGTTCACCTCGTACACACGCGTCTCCGCTCCGTTCACCACGTACACACACGGCTCCGCTCAGTACACCTCGTACACAGGGCTCCACTCTGCACACCTCGTACCCACATGGCTCCACTCACCTCGTACAAACACGGCTCCGCTCACCTCGTACACACGCGGCTCCACTCACCTCATATACACGCGGCTCTGCTCACCTCGTCCACACGCGGCTTCGCTCCATAACCTTATACACACACGGCTCCGCTCCGAACACCTCGTACACACACGGCTCTGCTCCGCACACCTTGTCCACACACGGCTCTGCTCTGCACACCTCGTACACACGCAGCTCTTCTCCGCACAACTCGTACACAAGCGGCTCTGCTTCATACAGCTCGTGCACACACGGCTCTGCTTCGTACAGCTCGTACACACACGGCTCTGCACACCTCATACACACACGGCTCCGCTCAGTACACCCCATACACACACGGCTCCACTCACCTCATACACACACAGACACCCCATACACACACAGCTCCACTCACCTCGTACACACACGGCTGCGCTCCATATACCTCATACACACACGGCTCTGCTACATCCACCCTGTAAACCCCTCCTGACCCCACACATAAACTTACCCGCATCCAGCACCATGACAACCAGGTCAGCAGAGTCCTGCATACACGAGGCTCCTGATCATGTGACCCCTGACTCCTCCCTTCCTGTGACCTCATCACAGGTTCTGTGTGCAGCCATTGCGCCACTCAAAGCAAGGAGCTGCACAGCCAATGAGCAGCTGCAGCTCCCCTATCAGGCCCCTAAACACTCTGGGCCCCGTCGCAGCTGCGACCCCTGCAACCGCGGTAGTCCCGCCCCTGCTTACATTGAAAGATTACCGTAACACTGACATTAAAAGTTATTGTTCAAGCAACTTAAAGGGAATGTCACCAAGTTTTTGCTCACCCAAATTAGAGCAGCATTATATAGGGGCAGAGACCTTGATTCCAATGATGTGTCACTTATTTTACTAGTTGCTGCAGTTATGAAAAACTACTTGTTTCTTCTGCAAATGTAGCAGAGCTCTGAATGCTGAGATGCATATAACCCTGCCCCCACCACTAATTGCCTATTAAAAGTGTACACAGAACGCTGTCAATCAGTGGTGAGGGTGTGCTTGGATTATTGTCACGATCCATTTTTGGATCTGTCAGTTTGGGCTTCTCACATTTAAACTTTTTTCCTTTCTGTCCATCGGGGGTTAAGGTCAGTTTTTCCCCCCCGGTGGCTGCTGGGGTTACTACAACTTTAGTTAGTCTGTTGGTGGCTTTCTCCCCCCGGTGGCCGCTGGTGTTACTGCATGGTGATTAATTATCTATGCAGGTGGGTGCCACTCCCACCTCCCTTTATAAGGCCACCTGGTGCCGCAACTCACTGTTGGTAATACTGGTCATTTGGAAGCCAACCGTTCCAAAGAGAGAAGCTATCTTGAACAGTGGTGTTTGCAGCAGATCTGGAGCAGTGGTTTTCCTGCTGGAAGTTGTGTTTGGGTTCCTTACTCTGCGGTCCAGTGCATGACTGCAGAGCAAGCTAAGTGTCTGTTATTTTCCTTGGTGTCTTATTAGTACAGCGGTGGGACCAGTGTCCGCACTTGCCAGTTCCCTAGTAAGGGATAGGTGCAGGGCAAGTGAGGGATGAGGTATCCTGGTCGGCAACAGGTTGAAAGAACCTGTATAGGGAACACGAGGAGAGTTCAGGGCTCTTCCTTAGGAGAGTGCAGAAGGTGTCCATTTCCCCGTTCCCTATTGCACGGCCCACTGTTGTTATTGTGTCCCCTTGTTTGTCTTTGTTGGTTTTGTGACTGACCGATCGTCGGGTTGTGTCACGCAGGGCCAGTCACATCGTGACAACTACTTGGTTTACTAGTCCTCTAGTGATAAAATCAATGTTTTATCAGCAGAAGATTATCAAAACTACAGCAAGCAGCCCAATAAGTGATATATTGCTGGAAGCAGGGTCTCTGCCCGCACATCATGCTACTCTCAGATTACAAAACATAATGAAAAATTCACTTTAACTCCATTAACAAGGATAAGGTTTTACATTAAATTCACCTGACATTCCCGGGTTAAGGCAACCATACTCCCCTTGTCCCTGGACTTTATCAGTTTATTGAGATGAAATAGACAATCGAGGGGATGTGAGGGGTTTTGGTGAAATATACAGGTAATTCATAAAAGTTTCTTTTGCTACTAATGTTGCATATAATTTCCAATCTGATGAACACTTGAGAAGGGTTAAAGCTAAACGTTGTGTATTCTTGTATTTTAATATTTTAGGTTACACTGTAGAAGATTCACCCATTGGAAAAAGAAAGATAAAAAAGATGGTGCCTATATGAAAAAATATGAATATTGCTCTGCTTCACAGATATCATCGGGGCTCATAAGCTACATTATCAGTGGGAGGAAACCAATACCAGCACAAGGAGAACAAACAGACTCCTTGCAGATATTGTCCTTGGTGGGGTTTGAACCCAGGACCCTAAGTGTTAACCACTGAGCTGCATATACTTATAGTGCTATCCACTGAGCTGCATATACTTATAGTGCTAACCACTGAGCCGCATATACTTATAGTGCTAACCACTGAGCTGCATATACTTATAGTGCTAACCACTGAGCTGCATATACTTACAGTGCTACCTACTGAGCTGTATATACTTATAGTGCTAACCACTGAGCTGCATATGCTTACAGTGCTAACCACTGAGCCACCGTGCTGATATCTGGTCTTATGCTATCTATTTTTCACATATTGTTCTTGGTAATCTGTGAACATCGGCTTCTGTCTTCTGCTGATCTGAATTGATTGATCATAGCAATGTCTTTTGGCTATTAAATAAAGAGGAATATTTTGAGGCTTATGCAGTTTTGTTATTTTTTGCCATTTATCATGTGTATAAATTCCAAAGACATACTGATAGGGAATTTCGATTGTGAGCCTCATTAGGAACACTGATGATAATGTATGTAAAGCGCTGCGAAATATGATGGCGCTATATAACCGATGCATAATAAATAAATGTGGCTGTCAGGTGTTTGTATATGATACTCTGTGTCGTCTCATCCTATGATCACCCCCCCTCTATCTGTCCCCCACTTCTGTCTGTACGACCAATTGTATTTTAGCCCAAAGCAGGTGACAAATGGAAGAAGGTTTGAGACTGAGATTACACCACACACGGAAGGATTCACCTGGGAATCTATGGACCTTCTTCATTAAGACCTGTTGCATCATTTTGAAATTTAGATTTTTTTTTTTAGAACGCTATAAAATTGATTGCAAAAATAAATATATCTTGTGTGGGGGGTTTTAACCCCTCAGTGACTGAGCCAATTTTGACCTTAATGACGCTGCCCCATTTTTAAAATCCGATATGCGTCACTTTTTGTGGAAATAACTCTGAAATGCTTCAACACATTCCAGCAATTCTGAGAAATTTATCTTGTGAGTTGCGACACATTATATGTCACAACCATCACCCACTTGCTACACATGTGACTCGGGTACAGGGTTGCCAACCTTCCAGAAATTCCAGAACTGTCCATAAATTTTTTAAGGTGTCTGTGATTTTATTTTTAACTGAAGAAACTTATACAGATAATTTTGACTGTAATGATCACCATTTTACAGATTACCGTGAGCGCAGCTGATGCCTGCATGGGGTAACACACACCACCCAGCTTTCCCAAGCACCTGACAGGTACACAGCCAGCACTCTGACATACACAGGGTAACACAGTCAGGTGATAGTTTCCCTCTTCTAGGTTGTGAATTCGTTAAGAGCAGCAAGCACTTACTAAATTTTAGATTTCATATATAGAAAAAGGGACAGTGCTAAAAAACTCATAATACGATGAAACAACAAAGAGACATACATAAGAGGCTAAACCTGTAGAAAACATGAAGGAATAATTAAAGAAGGTTCTTACAGTTAGATTTGGGAACGATTCTTTGCCGAGGCGGTCACCGCAGAACTTGTGACATCTACAATTCATGTTGTATCTCCTGAGTCTGACCATTAGATTTTCTCGATGAGATATTATATAGGATCTCGTTCACACTCCTCCTCCTGGGCAGGTAAGTGGAGGATGAGTAATTGTATGCAAGAAAACATGGGTGCAAAGGCATAATTACTCATTTTTGTCATATTTCTCATAGGACTCTATTATTAGAATAATTTGACCGCCATATTTCAGAGCATACTTTCAGTTTCCTAGACACACCAAACATGATTATCATATATCCATAAACTGGGGTGATACTATATTTCTGTGGTTACCCAATGCCGAAAATCCCGGCACCTGAACCCACAGAAGCGATTATGTTCCTCTATCACATATATATCTGTAGATGGTGTTGTTATCAAAGTATGATAGCTATGGCATGGAAATATTGCATTGCCATGGGATGTCCCAGGTAGGCTGGACATCACGAAACAATCACTGACCTCAGGGAGACCAGTCAAAGAAAACACTGCGGCAGCCGGCAAAGGCGCTCAATCAGTGAATTCCTAGGTGCATTGCTCCCTGGGAAATACGAATATGCAAATAAAGTCCGTGGAGCCTCATTTAAGAGTCTCAAACACGGGACTAGCCAGATCTTCCTCCAGGGAAGGACCCAGCCAAGGAGTGGCTCCTTTCAGAAACCACAATTACCACCATATTAAGTGGCCCTTTAAGTCAATATCCAGCTCTTTACGAGTTTACAGATATGACAAGGGAAATACCAAGGCCAGGTATCCATCCACAGACAGCTGTTTCGGGGTGTTGCCCCTCATCAGTGTGGAGTAGGATTCTGGCGAGGTGGGAGCAATGCCTAGTAGACCAACATCACGAAACAATCACTGACCTCAGGAAGACCAGTCAAAGAAAACACTGCGGCAGCCAGCAAAGGAGCTCAATCAGTGAAATCCTAGGTGCATTGCTCCCTGGGAAATACGAATATGCAAATAAAGTCCGTGGAGCCTCATTTAAGAGTCTCAAACACGGGACTAGCCAGATCTTCCTCCAGGGTAGGCTGGAGACATACCGTCTGCCTTAGGCCAGGGGTCACACTTGTGAGTGTGATGTGAGAAACTCGCGCTTCAATACCTGTCACTGCTGCTGGCACATGGGACCAAAGCTGCGGCTGCATGTCTTTCTATGCAGCTGAATTCTCCGTTCCAAGTGCCGGCGGCAGTGCCGGGTATTGATGCCCGAGTTTCTTGCATCACACTCACAAGTGTGACCGCGGCCTCAGTTGGATTATTTGCTCCCGTGTATTTTAGCATGCTTTGCTAGTGAGAAAATACAGATAATGCTTGTTTTTCCTATCATCGTCATATCCTCGCTAATTTATTTACTCACAGTAGATATTGCTGGGTGAAAAGTAATAACAGATTTATTGACCTAATCCATAACAGCTCCCCATTATAGATTATCTCACCAGATTCTCCCTGACAAGATAACCCATCTATGTTCCCACAGTCCCTTACCTTCTTATGCTAGCTAGTAAACTGATACTGCTGTAAAGCTAGGTTCCATCGCAGCAGTTTGCTTCTTTAGAATATTATAAAATTGATTGCAAAGATAGACACATCTTACCTTTTGTGTGGGGAGGATTTAGCCTCTTAGTGATGGAGTAAATTTTGCTATTAATGACACATATAAAATATGCAGCCAGGGGGAAAGGGCAAGCAAATACACATACGCAAAAATTCCCTGACTAAGGATTTTAAATCTGAAACGCGTCGGGGCGCGACACCGCCATTATCTGCTTTTTGGCATACAGGGAATCGGCCCCTTTGCACTTTTGCACAAAGCTATTGGTGGTTTTTGTATGGTGGTCACTCAGCTGTTTGCACTGGTGCACTTTACATTTTTGTGCTATTAACTGCCTTTTATTGCACAGCTTCACAATTATGGGTTTTTCTTTCTGGCCATGAATCAGTTAGCATAGCCAGCATTGCTGCACTTTATTTATTGTGATTAAATTAATTGATGACTTTTTTAGCACAGTGTTTTTGATATTTTTTCACATTGGTTTATATTAGTTAGCTCTATTTTATCCATAAACATATTTTTATATATTTTACACTGGTCTATTTTTTGGTGCCTTTTTTACCTGGTTTTATTAATCATGCCTTCTATTATAAATTTTTGGCTACCGTGATTTCATGAATTTTTATATATATCCATGGTGCCTTACTAATTTATATATTTGCGGTTTTGTTTGCCTCTTTTTATTATATGATACATGTATATTCATTATTATGTTGTTTTTTTTGTGTCATGACTTAATAAAATATATATCTTTTAAACCAATTATTTTTTATTACTCTTCTTTTATTTTTTATTTCAAGTGATCCTGCTGGTCCTTCTTTTCCCCCATTTCCGGTGGTTTTGTTTTTGTTATTTACCCGGATGGTCTGCCATCCAATTTTCAAGGGGTGGTATACTTATTTTATAGATTTTCTGTGTCATTCTAATACTTACGGTATTTGGATTTTATTCTATTTATATATTTTTAAGTAAACGCTTCCTCGTTTAATTTATAAAAATATAGAAAGATTTTACAAAGCGGACAAAACGATACGATATCTACAATTACATAAAATTAAAAGGATTAATGAAAGAAACTTACTAAATCTAGTCACAGAAATGGTTCATATTTATGGAGGCAAGTGCTCCTAGTGAAAACTTGGGTCAAGCATACACAACAATGTATCTTCCTGGCACTGAACATGTATCATAATTGGCATTGACTTTTTATTAGCACAAGTTATACCCACATACCTCCCTTCTGGTCACTCATAACAAGGCTGGACTTCAAAGTACTATAAGATGTGTCTTAGTCTCATTAAATTATGAGATTCTCAACTTTCACAATATCTTTGCCCCTGAAGTTCCTTGGCAGAAAATAGTCATCATATTTTTATCTTGATTTTATCTGCTCATGAATATATATATGTGTGTGTGTGTATATATGTATGTACATACGGATGTGTGTGCAGGCGGGTATATAAAGGGTTTTTTTTTAATATATATTGAGATATACAGTTGTGGCTAAAAGTATTGACACCCCTGCAATTCTGTCAGATAATACTCAGTTTCTTCCTGAAAATGATTGCAAACACAAATTCTTTGGTATTATTATCATCATTTAATTTGTCTTAAATGAAAAAACACAAAAGGAATTGTCCTAAAGCCAAATTGGATATAATTCCACACCAAACATAAAAAGGAGGGTGGACAAAAGTATTGGCACTGTTCGAAAAATCATGTGATGCTTCTCTAATTTGTGTAATTAACAGCACCTGTAACTTACCTGTGGCACCTAACAGGTGTTAGCAATAACTAAATCACACTTGCAGCCAGTTGACAAGGATTAAAGTTGACTCAACCTCTGTCCTGTGTCCTTGTGTGTACCACATTGAGCATGGAGAAAAGAAAGAAGACCAAAGAACTGTCTGAGGACTGGAGAAACCAAATTGTGAGGAAGCATGAGCAATCTCAAGGCTACAAGCCAATCTCCAAAGACCTGAATGTTCCTGTGTCTACCGTGCGCAGTGTCATCAAGAAGTTTAAAGCCCATGGCACTGTGGCTAACCTCCTTAGATGTGGATGGAAAAGCAAAATTGACAAGAGATTTCAGCGCAAGATTGTGCGGATGTTGGATAAAGAACCTCGACTAACATCCAAACAAGTTCAAGCTGCCCTGCAGTCCGAGGGTACAACAGTGTCAACCCGTACTATCCATCAGCATCTGAATGAAAAGAGACTGTATGGTAGAAGACCCAGGAAGACCCCACTTCTTACCCCGAGACATAAAAAAGCCAGGCTGGAGTTTGCCAAAACTTACCTGAAAAAGCCTAAAACATTTTGGAAGAATGTTCTCTGGTCAGATGAGACAAAAGTAGAGCTTTTTGGGCAAAGGCATCAACATAGAGTTTACAGGAGAAAAAAAGAGGCATTCAAAGAAAAGAACACGGTCCCTACAGTCAAACATGGCGGAGGTTCCCTGATGTTTTGGGGTTGCTTTGCTGCCTCTGGCACTGGACTGCTTGACCGTGTGCATGGCATTATGAAGTCTGAAGACTACCAACAAATTTTGCAGCATAATGTAGGGCCCAGTGTGAGAAAGCTGGGTCTCCCTCAGAGGTCATGGGTCTTCCAGCAAGACAATGACCCAAAACACACTTCAAAAACCACTAGAAAATGGTTTGAGAGAAAGCACTGGAGACTTCTAAGGTGGCCAGCAATGAGTCCAGACCTGAATCCCATAGAACACCTGTGGAGAGATCTAAAAATGGCAGTTTGGAGAAGGCACCCTTCAAATATCAGGGACCTGGAGCAGTTTGCCAAAGAAGAATGGTCTTGTGAAGTACAGTATTCAGATGTACGGGACATCTTGTTCTCCGGGATCCATTTTTGTGCTTGCGACGCCATTTTGTTGTTTACGAGTTAAATTTTGTAACTTAACTAGATGAAAGTTCACGGCTGTTATGAAACCAGACTGTTCCAGCTTGTACAAGATATGAGATGAGACCCTAAAAGAATGTGCTATTGTTCTATATTCTACGTCACGCAGCTAGGGACATATTCCGATTTTCTTGCAATACTATTGGCTTAAATGTATTACGACTCTATTGGTAGCTGTATACTTTGCATAATTAAGCAGAATGCTATGTAATGTGAGATTCAGTAAAGGGGCTCAGTGATCTGCCTGGATCCTCCCGTACAGAGACCCCGTCTCCGTGTGGTCATTCCCAGTTGCTAGCAACGCCCTGTGAATTAATTTGGAAATCACTGGATCAACCATGAAGGGTTAATTTAGCCCGCCCTCAACAGCTTGGCGCCCAACGTGGGGCCCCGAACAGGGACGCCTCTGTCCCCGGAGGACAACAAGACAAAGGACCCTCTGAGCGGACACAGGTGCTGGAAAATTGGGACTGATCACCCCCCACGACAACCACGGTAAGTTGGCAGTTATACTGTTCAGACTAACCGTTGGTGTGGTTTTCCTGTGCTTGTTGCTGCAAAGAGGATCTGAGGTTTGTCCTCATGGTGGGGTGATTCATGGGTGAAATCATATAGAGGTGTAGTCCCGTTGGGGGCCCAGTGCTCGAACCGTACCTCATAAGGGATGGACACCCAAGATTGACCAGTGTTTGTGGCTCTCTTTATAGTCAAAATACCCTGAAATTCCCGATCATTATTAGTAATTGGGCGTGGTGAAGTGATCGAAGACTGGGTAGGATACGTAACTCAGGTATATATAGATATATATATGTATATACATATATACAGAGGTGTCCGGAGGGATAGTCTGAGATGCCCTCCTCCTTTCACTGAGTACCGCGAATTTTGGGCTTCCCAGAGGGGGTTTACCCGGTGGAACAAACTGAGACGGCCGCTCCAGTATTGTGCACAATTGAAGTAAGGGTATTTAGCTCTAAAGGAGAGAATTATGTTTCTGTGGAAGAAAAAGAAAAGTTTGGAGTTGTGTGAAGGATCAGATACTGTTGGTCTTATGATTCAAAGATGAAGAAAGAAATCTGTCAGGAATGCAGGAAAAATATTTTCGATTCTGGGATTTCCTAAGGGCGGGAGGTTACAGCCTATGCTATGGGATGAAGGAGTTAAAAAGAATAAAGGAAGGTTGACTGATGACGGATTACTTGAAGGCGCTGAGGAATTCCGTGGTCTGGCACATTAATTGTATAATGAAGGTTATGTGGACATTGAACAGCAAGTGAATTCTGATTGTTTCTGTTACTGCTATGTTGAAGAAGGAAAATTGTCTATTATTATGGCAAAGATGGGATGTATTGTGGTTCAAGCAAGTGACGGGATGTATTGTGGTTCAAGCAAGTGACTGTGGTGTGAGGAAGTGATTGATTAAGAAGGAACAAAGGTCGAGACTGATGTGTCAGGTAGGCAAATAGTTAAAAGTGATGATTTGAAAGAAGAGGTCTCCCTGCTAGATGACAATTGTACAAGGAGACCGAGAGTCGCAGCCCCCACCTTTTCTGTGTTAAACGCTCACGGTATCTATTATCAGCCACCGCTGCCAGCCTCAGTCCCCGCTAAAAAAAAGGGGTTTTCAGAAGACTTTAACCCGCTCTGTTCAGCAGAGAGAGAGAAAAAAAAAGCAAGCCAGCAGCTGCTCCAGCCCCCACCATTGTGCCCAGCGCGGCTGCGAGTACACAGTCCCTTATCAGTATCAGTGTGCCCTTCAGCCCACACAGCAAACTCTGGCCCCCCCTCAAAACTTCAGCTACTGAGAACCTTGCTCCTCAGCCCCTCCCTGCTAATTCTGGTGCTGTGCCCGACTCGATCACTTTCAGAGATTGTCATTCCCCTGCTGTTTTGATCAGAGTAGATGGTAGACCCAATTAATATACTTTTATAAACCCTACTCTGTGGGACCTTTTCCCAAGGTTACTGTTCAGGTCGTAATCTCTCCTGTTGTGAGTTCATTCTCCCCTTCACCTTTGATGTCTGATGAACTCCCTCTGCTGGTGAAGAGAGGTAGTGAAATTGATTGGGATGGGAAGAACCTGTCATCTGAACAGGCGGAGTGTGATTGGACATCTGGAATTTCTGAGTGGATATAAGGCAGCCGACGCCCTGTAGGGCTGCTGGTGATCCTTTCTGCTCTGAGCTCTTGCATCCAGTTAGTTCCTGTCTACTAAAAGCTAAGTTTTTGCCCTGCTATTATTCCATGAGATTTTGTCTGTTTACTTAGTGTTTGTGTTCAGCCTGCCCTGGTTGGGACTGGCTGAATTCCATTTTTGTCTGTGATCAGTTGATCTCTTTGCTCTGTTTTCAGAATATACCTGAGTGCTGATATAGTGATTTTGAAGTCTAGCGACTTCAGGGCCTTTTTCCTATCAGACGGTTGGGACATTTTTGGTAGGGTTTTTTGCGGATTGCAGCCAGCATCTTTTCTGTCCTTTCCTATCTAGTTAGTTGGGCCCCATCGTTTGCTCAGCCTGTCTTTCTGTCTGTGTTTGTGTTTTCATCTGTATTTCACCGACAATACATGTTTGGGGCTGTCTATTGCTTTGGGGTCTGCTCTGGGGCAGTTTAGATTTCCCCTTTCCTTCTTTAGGCTTATGTAGTTCTCCGGCTGTGACGAGGGGTCTAGAGCACCGTAGGAACCCCCACGGCTACTGTTAGTTGTGGTGTATAGGATCAGGGGTCTGCAATCCGATAGCTACCAACCTCTCCGGTTTTCTGGACTTAGCTTGTGTTTTTGTTTTCTCCTCCTCCGGTGATTCATTCATAACACTCTCCCATATGTCCAGTAAATTTACTAGGGGCAGATTTATTATCACAGTTCCGCTCCGGAATACAATTCCAAGATGATGGTCAGATGGCTCTTACGTTATATAATCCCTATGTAGATGAAGACAGTCAGGAAATCTGTATTTTGCATGCCCTTCCTACAGTTATGATGGCCCTGATAGGCTCAGATCCACCCCCAATATTGCCTGAGGATCAATGACTCACCCCATACCTCTCAGAGATACTATCTAAACTCTGGTCAAAAGGGCCAAATGATATAGGGAAAATGCCTGTAGAAGTAGTAAAAGTGTTTCTCAAACCTGGTGCCTAATCCTCATACTCTTTTGTCCCAAATACCCTAGGATGCTGCTTGGTTTACAGTTATTGATCTTACCAACGCCTTCTTTAGCATTCCGTTACACCCAGATTGCCAGTTTCTGCTTGCACTCACTTAGCAGGCACGACAGTTAATATGGACAGTTATGCCACAAGGGGCCCAAAACAGTCCCAACCAGTTTGAAAAAAATATGAGCAGGTGTCTTTTGCCATTTCTGCCATTGTTAGCCTCCTTAAGTATCTGGCAGCACTGAACTGTCGGGTTTCGGCCTCAAGACTTCAGTTCTGCCTTGGTCAAGTGATATTCTTGGGTCACTGAGTCCTTCAGGGTACCAGACACCTCGCAGAAGAAAGAAAAATATCTGTCAGCTCCCTTCCTTTATCAAAAGATGAAACTGAACTCCAGCGTTTTCCTGTGCACTTATTTTTGTCAGTGGATACCGGATGCATCCCGCATAATGCAACCCCTTTACAACACCTTGAAAGATGGTATAATGAACTATAAGGAAAGATGGCAGTGATGAGGATTTTCTCCAACATGATTGTTCCCAACTTTTGACTGAAGAAACAGTTACTCCACCAAATGTCAGTGAGAATCCACTCCCAAATCCTGATCTGGTGTTATACACGGATGGTTCAAGATATGCTGATGAGTTTGGTAGATTCCACACGGGATATGCTGTTACCACAGAGGACACTGTAGTGCACGCAGCTGCACTCCCACCCTCACAGTCAGCACAAGAAGCAGAACTCCAGGCTCTGTCTACTGCATGTACTTTGGCCAAGAACAAATGGGCTAATATATACACGGATTCACGGTATGCATTTGGTATTGCTCACGATTTTGGGGCTCTATGGGCCAATCGAGGGTTTATTACTACTGCCGGAACCCCAGTGAAAAATGTTGAAGCTGCTAAAACCCTCATGGACTCGATCAAATTACCTACTCAGGTGGCTACTATCAAAGTTAAGGCGCACGGTCGTAGGAACAGTCCATAGACTGTTGGCAACGCATTTGCGGATATGCAAGCAAAAGCCGCCGCTCTTTTACCCGTTGAACCAACCATACCAACTATGGTGACCACACGCTCTCAGCATAAACAGTTACAAGAAGCATTGACCCTACAAGAACCTGATGATCTACAACAGACTGAAGTTTTCTGTCGGACCCCGCGAGACCGCTTAATGACGATGCAGAGAATGTCTCCAAAGGAAGAGGTGAAGCAATGGAAGACTGATGGGGCACGTGTGGATAATGGTCTCTGGAAAAAGGATTTTCTTCACTTGGTGATCATGTCCTTCCCTCTTTTCTTTATTATCCCTTTTCTTTTCTTTTCCCTCTTTTTTTCCCATATTTCTCCTTTCTCTAACATTAAAAAATTGTCTTTATTATGATACACGCAATATTGATATTACCATATACTGTTAGCAAAAGTTTGCATTCACAGATAATTTTCATGTGTGCAGTTACATATGTTGATGTCTACAGTGGGGAATTCATTTATTTACACATATTGTTACATATATTGATAGATACATAGGGTGATGAGTACACACTATTTTTTATATACCGTATATGTTATCTTTAGTATCGCTAGTTTTACATTATTCCCCCTTTTTCAATGATGTAAATGCACGCAAACAATTTTAGTTTTATTTGATATTTAAAAGACGAAAACTAGCGTTTTTTGTATAATATGCATAGCGCATGCACCGTGTCGTCGCCAAGTTACTTTTCCCCATTGCGGACGCTGACTTTGACACACTTCCGGTGATTCATGCCCCACTTCCGTCCTTTAGAACACAGTGCGCATGCGCGAGTTCGACGCAACAGCGCACACAGCTGCACCGCATCTTATCATCTCTTTAGGACTTAAATAGACACGCTTACCTTCCGCCATGCACACTTGGCAAACAGACGGCGGCGTGGTCCCCAGTAATTAAGGTACTGTCACACTTAGCGATGTACCAGCGATCCCGACCAGCGATATGACGCAGTCAGGATCGCTGGTACATCGCTAAGTGGTCGCTAGTGAGCTGCCACACAGGCAGATCTCACCAGCGACATCGCAGGGGTCGGGGGTCGCTACTTACCTGTCAGACAAGGCGATCCTGACGTCCTCCCGCCCACGTCCACGCGTCGCTCGTCGTCACAGCAGGAAGCTGATGACGAGAAACAGTCCAGGACGTTCTCGCGCGATCAGCGATAACCAGCGGGGGAGACGGTCGAAGGTAAGTATCAGGCATAGCGATATCGCTTAGCATGACGGGCCCTTTAGTGTCCTTATCAGTACAGGTTGGTTTACATTACTTATACATTACTTCTGGTGACTATGTGTTTTCTTTGCCTTCCTGGGCTATATCTTATCTTGTATTCACTTTTTTTTCCCATTTTTTCTCTTTTTTCTATTGTTCCTTCAGAATTCTGAGATTGGAACATTTGATCACACAGGTATTTATTCTACAGTATGGCTATTCTGTTCACTATATTTTTTTCTCGTGATGCCTGAAAGCTGCTCCAAGTCATATTCTTTTATGGATCTAATCATTCGATAACTTTTTCCTGATATATTAGTTATTACACTAAGGCTGTGTGCACACGCTGCGGATTAGGTGCGGATTCATCCGCGCGGATTTTGTAAAATCCGCAGGTGAAACCGCAGGTCAAAAGACCTGCGGTTTTCCCTGCGGATTGCTCTGCGGTTTTGCCCTGCGGTTTTTCATCTCCTCAATAGAGGAGATGGCAAACCGCAGGAGAATCCGCAGAAAGAATTGACATGTCAATTCTTTCTGCGGATTGAAAACCGCAGATAATCCGCGCGAAAAATTCCACACCGTCTGCATTGCGGTTTTTGATTCCCAGAGGGAATCATGGTACTGTACACCGCAGCAGAAACTGCTGCGGGTCCGCAGCGGCCAAAACCGCTGCGGAACCGCAGCAAAATCCGCAGCGTGTGCACACAGCCTAATGTTTATGCATATATATATACAGATATGTGTCTCTCTTTATGTGTAAGAGATGTTTTTTCTCTTTCAACAGAAATTATATATTCTTTGGATGGAATCCCGATTATCTATTACATTGTAATTTTCATGAATTGGAATCCTTATGTTTTATTCATCATTATGTTTATTATTATGTGAATGGCTTTGTTACACGTTTTATTTTATTTTATTTGATATTCCTGAGCTATTTCTAATTGGGTATTATTGTTTTCATTTAGACAAAAACCCTTCATAAAGACCAGATTAGGTCGAAACGTTGGGATTCTGTGTAACAAATTGTTCTAATAAAATAATTTTTGCAAGTCCAAAATAAAATTATGAGCCTCAGGTTTATATATAGCTACAAGAAATTGGATAATCACAGATTCAAGTGACTATAAAATAAAGTAAAAAAAATATAAAAGTTCAAATCAACTCTTTGTACCCGTATAAATTAAAGAAATTAAAAAAAAAGAAAATACACATATTTGGTATCACCTCTTCCGTAAAAATGGAATGAGAGACAATCAAAACATTGTATCTATCCCAAAATGATATCAATAAAAACGTCAGCTCGGGGCAAAAAAAAAAACATACCCCCCACAGCTCCACTGATCAAAAATGTAAAACGTAAGGGGTCTTGAGCAAAATGTAACTTTTATTTTGCAAATTTCCAATGTTTTTTTTAGCATTTAAATAAAAATAAAACAATCATACTTACCTGAAGAATCACATCGCCAAGCCATTATTATTGTATAATGAACACTAACAACAAACAAAATGTGACAACCGTCTGCGAATCTGGGCTGCAGTAGGAAGAGCGCCCCGAGTAACCCCGAGACCCTTAACCCCTATACAGGGATCTGGAATTGTAGCAAGGCCCAGGGGGTAGCTGTCTAGGGGTGCAGTGGACCAGAGCAGGACGGCCGCCAAGGGGTTAAAACCCGTAATCGTGGTCAGGAGGCAGAAGTCGGAGGCCGGAGGGCAGCAGAGATACAAAAACAGCAGGCAGAAGAAGAGTCAAAAGTCCGGGCCAAGGTCAGCAAAAACCAGGAGGGCAGCGAAGGTACAGAATCAGCAGGCAGCAGAAGGGTCAGGAATCCAAGCTAAGGTCAGTGTCAAAAATCAGAAGAGAGGCAGAGGTACAAAAACTGCAGGCAATAGAATGGTCAGAAATCCAGGCTGAGGACAGAGTTAACTATAGCAAATCACACAGTAGCACACAGGGGAACCAAGAATATATCCGGCGGCTTGCAAGACCAGTCCCAAGGTATTTGAGGGATCAGGTCATCCCTCACAGGTTCCCGGACTGATGATGTCATTAGGACTGCCCCCAGGACTAGGCCAGATGGTGATGTAGTAACCCCTTGATGACTGACAGAGGAGCGGAGCCTGCGCCCACCAGACGCCTGCGCAGGAGCCTCTTCTCTGTCACCACCATCACCCACGGGTGAACCACGGCGCCTCCCAGTGGCCGAGGCAGGAACAGCCGTCCCCGAGTCTGATGACGATGTGACGGTCCGGCGCCTCCTAGTGGCCAAGACCGGAACAGCAGGCCCCGAGTCTGACGGCGACGTGACAGCCCGGCGCCTCCTAGTGTCCGAGGCCGGACCAGCAGGCCCCGAGTCTGGCGGCGACGTGCCAGTCCGGCGCCTCCTAGTGGCCGAAGCCGGACCAGCAGGCCCTGAGTCTGACAGGGACGTGACACAAAACCTAAAAAAAATTTCGGAGTGAGGGTTTCTTTTCGCAGTTTTGTTGCGCTTGAAACTTTTTTTCCAGGTTTCCAGGAGATCAAAAGACAAAATAGATTGAGTCGTTCAAAACTAAACGAACTGAATTAAAAAGTGGTTTATTCTCAAAGCGTTTCACAGTTGGACTAAGATCCTCATCAGGAAAACTACAGTAACAATAATAATAATAATATTTTGTTTTTTTAGATTAAGAAGTTAGTTCAATTTTAAAACGTGTTGAGAAAAAAAACACTTTTTAATTCCATTCGCCTCACGTCTCTTGGATCCTATTGGACTTTATTCAGCAAGCGCAGATCATCACTCCCACCAATCATCTACAGGTCTCTGTTCCTGGAGGTGGTGCAGCAGCTGTTTCTCACTTTGATGCCTCAGTTGTGATTTTATCACAACCCAAAAAGGTGAGCAGCTTCCTGGTATCTCACCTTTACCCACCAGTTAAGACCTATTATTATTTATTTATATAGCACCATTAATTATATGGTGCTGTACTTGAGAAGGGGGTTACATACAAAGTTACAGATATCGTTTACAGTAAAAAAAAATTTACAATCACAGACTGGTGCAAAGGGGAGAGGACGCTGTCCTTGCCGACTTACATTCTATGGGATTATTTGCATTTGTTGTTTCCCTATTGACAAAAAATAAGGTTATAGGTCTTGGAAGAAGAGGAAAAAAAAGCGCAAAAACGCCAAGTCGGGAAGGGGTTAATGGTGATTGTCTGCTCTTCTTCAGGGTTTGTTTCACTATTTTCAATAAGTTTTGCAAATAGAAATAAAGCTTTCTCCACATTCGGATACTGTATCTCATCTGTAACAAGAGAGTATTGAGAGATCTGTACCCGGAGAGAGAAAGGACTTCATACAAGAGATCATGTATAACCCACGGATACAGAATCATGTGTGTAATGACATGCGTCATTCTTTACTTTCTTGTCATCCTGTCAGGCCTCATACACCCCTGGATCACATCTGTCTCATCCTGAACCACAGGTGAAAAGAATCAGAAGTTTGTAACAACAACTTTTTTTGAGTTTCTGTCGCCATTGTCTGAGACCCCTCTTTTTTTTGAGCTATGTGACGGCTTGATTTTTGTGTGACAAACTGATACCAATTTTGAGTAAACGTGACATTATGATGGCATTTTGTCATGATCTCAGTGCGGGTTTGACTCGCACACGTGGGGTTAATGTCTGGAACCAGTGCTGATGACTGGCATTTCTGGGGTTAAAGGTTGTGATCCCAGTGCAGGCTTACCTGCACACCTGGGGCTATGATTGTGGCCTCTCCCTGGGTCTGGAATAGCTTCTTATAGCCTCAGGACGCTCCCATCCCCCGTCAGTTACACTTTCGCCCTTGGCATTGTGTGGTGACCCCGGAGTGTGTTTGTGCTGTGTTCTGGTTGCTTGATTCTCTGTGTACGACTCGGTCTGTTCTCTGGATATCGCTTTGGATTCTGCTTGGTATCTTCTATGTCCGTTTGGTTTTGACATCTGCTTGGCCCTGACTATCTGTCCTGTCTCATCCCTGGTACTTTACTGATATCTCTGTGTATGACCTCTGTTTTGCCTGACTCTGAGTATTTCTGTATAGTGTCCTGCCATCTCTGAAAGCAGGACGCTAAGCCCCGCCCCCTTGCAGTCACATGACCGTAGGTCCTGTGACTGCTTGCTAAACGTCAGCGTCCACAGGTCCTGTGTATCTGTACTTTGCGGCTGTACCTAACCCTGGGCCCCCCTACAGTGCGTGTGAGTCCCTGCTCAGCGGAGGCTGCACGCCGGCGCTGACAGGATCCTGACACATTTAATTTCTTTTTGTAGGGAAGTAAAGCAACCGAAAACATGTAATTCCAGCTTCTATAATTTTTGAAGGGTAAAAATAAATATAATTTGACACTACAGTCTCTCTCTTAGGCCTCTTTCACACGTCCTGATATTTCCAGTACCGGAAAAACTGGTACTGGAGATATCTGTGTCCGTGTGTGTAATATGTGCAGCACACGTGTGGCAACTGTGTGCTGTCCGTGTGCTTCATCAGTACCACATGGACGGTCGCCGGGGAAGAACTGATACAGTAAATGCTGTCCACTGGCAGCAGGTGCTGAAGACAGCTCTCATAATTCTCCACCGCTCAGCCGGCGATCGGCGCGAGCAGAGGAGAATGGTAAGAGTAAGGCTATGGCCACACTATCAGCATTTGTTCAGTAATGTTTCTCAGCATTTGTAAGCCAAAACCAGGTGAGGAACAATCAGATGACAAGGTATAATAGAAACATGTAACCACTTCTACATGTTTGACCCACTCCGGGTTTTGGCTTACAAATACTGATGTGAAATACTGACTAAATACTGATAGTGTGACCGTAGCCTTAGGCTGGAGACACACTAGCGATTTTAAAATCGGTTCGATTTTGATGCAGAAGAATCGGATGAATGTAATGCAAGTGTCATGCAAGTGTCATTCATTTTTTCTGAGAGTACAATCTGATTTTTCACACCTAGCATCCGATTTACATCAGAATGCAGTGAGATCGCTATTTGATTGCAATGAAATTTTAACATGAGATTTTACATACAGCAATTCTGTCATTTACACATAGTTTTCAAATTAAATATTCTTCAAAACACATATATATGATTCACTAGATAGATAGACAGACAGACAGACAGACAGATAGGATAGATTAAAAGCCGGCAAATGATCTGCCGTGTACAGTATAATCACAGTCACAGGTTAGAATAGATGTATATATACATGTCAGCATGTCAGTAACACACACACACACGTAGAGAGAGAGAAGAAAAGCGGGTAATACATCTGCCGGGTTTTGTAAAATCACAGCAGGAGCCGACAGGATAGAAGAGATGGATTACACACAGTAAACACATATACAATAGGTAGATATATAGATTTCAGTGACAAAAACAATTAGTACAGTGTGTGCGCAGCTTACTGTACATGTATTTATTTATTAAAAGATTATTTTTCTGAAAAAAAAATGGTGTGGGCTTACGCATCATTTTCGTAACCAGAAGAGGGAATGCCGACGGCTGGGGGCCGATGTTTATAGCGTGGGAAGGGGGTAATACCCATGGAGTTTCCCAGGCTATTAATATCAGCTCGCAACTGTATACTTAGCCTTTACTAGCTATTAACCCCTTCACCCCCAAAGGTGGTTTGCACGTTCATGACCGGGCCAATTTTTACAATTCTGACCACTGTACCTTTATGAGGTCATAACTCTGGAACGCTTCCATGGATCCCGGTGATTCTGACACTGCTTTCTCGTGACATATTGTACTTCATGTTAGTGGTAAAATTTCATTCAAATAACTTGCGTTTATTTGTGAGAAAAACGGAAATTTGGCGAAAATTTTGAAAATTTCGCAATTTTCCAACTTTGAATTTTTATGCCCTTAAATCACAGAGATACGGCACACAAAAAACTTGATATCTAACATTTCCCACATGTTTACTTTACATAAGCACAATTTTGGAACCAAAATTTTTTTTTGTTAGGAAGTTATAAGGGTTAAAAGTTGACCAGCGATTTCTCATTTTTACAACACCATTTTATTTTTAGGACCACATCACATTTGAAGCCACTTTGAGGGGTCTATATGATAGAAAATGCCCAAAAGTGACACCATTCTAAAAACTGCACCCCTTAAAGTGCTCAAAACCACATTCAAGAAGTTTATTAACCCTTTAGGTGCGTCACAGGAATTTTTTTGAATATTTAAAAAAAATGAACATCTAACTTTTTTTCATAAAAAAAATACTTCAGGTTCAATTTTTTTTATTTTACCAAGGGTAACAGGAGAAATTGGACTGCAAAAGTTATTGTGCAATTTGTCCTGAGTACGCAGATACCTGATATGTGGGGGGAACCACTGTTTCGGTGCATGGCAGAGCTCAGAATGGAAGGAGCGCCGTTTGACTTTTTCAATGCAAAATTGGCTGGAATTCAGATTGGACGCCATGTCACGTTTGGAGAGTCCCTGATGTACCTAAACAGTGGAAACCCCCTACAAGTGACCCCATTTTGGAAACTAGACCCCCCCAAGGAACTTATCTAGATATGTGGTGAGAACTTTGAACCCACAAGGGCTTTACAGAAGTTTATAACGTACAGCGGTACAATTAAAAAATCATATTTTTTCCACAAAAATGATCTTTTCACCCCAATTTTTATTTTCCCAAGGGTAACAGGACCCTAAAAGTTATTGTGCAATTTGTCCTGAGTACGCTGATACCCCACATGTGGGGGTAAACCACTATTTGGGCGCATGGCAGAGCTCGGAAGGGAAGCAGCGCCATTTGACGTTTTTGGCTGGAATTGAGATTGGACACCATGTCGCGTTTGGAAAACCCCTGATGTACCAAAACAGTGGAAACCCCCCACAAATGACACCATTTTGGAAACTAGACCCCCTAAGGAACTTATCTAGATGTGTGGTGAGAACTTTGAACCCCCATGGGCTTCACAGAAGTTTATAACATAAAGCCATACAATTAAAAAATCATATTTTTTCCACAAAAATGATCTTTTCACCCGCAATTCTTATTTTTCCAAGGGTAACAGGACCCTAAAAGTTATTGTGCAATTTGTCCTGAGTACGCTGATACCCCACATGTGGGGGTAAACTACTATTTGGGCGCATGGCAGAGCTCGGAAGGGAAGCAGCGCCATTTGACGTTTTTGGCTGGAATTGAGATCGGACACCATGTCGCGTTTGGAAAACCCCTGATGTACCAAAACAGTGGAAACCCCCACAAATGACAACATTTTGGAAACTAGACCCCCTAAGGAACTTATCTAGATGTGTGGTGAGAACTTTGAACCCCCATGGGCTTCACAGAAGTTTATAACATAAAGCCATACAATTAAAAAATCATATTTTTTCCACAAAAATGATCTTTTCACCCTCAATTCTTATTTTTCCAAGGGTAACAGGACCCTAAAAGTTATTGTGCAATTTGTCCTGAGTACGCTGATACCCCACATGTGGGGGTAAACCACTATTTGGGCGCATGGCAGAGCTCGGAAGGGAAGCAGCGCCATTTGACGTTTTTGGCTGGAATTGAGATCGGACACCATGTCGCGTTTGGAAAACTCCTGATGTACCAAAACAGTGGCAACCCCCCACAAATGACACCATTTTGGAAACTAGACCCCCTAAGGAACTTATCTAGATGTGTGGTGAGCACTTTGACCCCCCAGTGCTTCACAGAAGTTTATAATGCCCGGGGCGTGAAAATAAAAAATTCGTATTTTTTCCACAAACATGATCTTTTAGTCACCATTTTTTTATTTTCCCAAGGGTACCAGGAGAAATTGGACCCCAAAAGTTGTTGTCCAATTTGTCCTGAGTATGCTGATATCCCATATGTGGGAGAAAACTACTGTATGGGCACACGTCGGGGCTCGGAAGGGAAGTAGTGACGTTTTGGAATGCAGACTTTGATGGAATGGTCTGCGGGTGTCATGTTGCCTTTGGAGAGCCCCTAATGTACCTAAACAGTGGAAACCCCCCACAAATGACACCATTTTGTAAACTAGACCCCCCAAGGAACTTATCTAGATGTGTGGTGAGCACTTTGAACCCCCCAGTGCTTCACAGAAGTTTATAACGCCCGGGCGTGAAAATAAAAAATTTGTGTTTTTTCCACAAACATGATCTTTTAGTCACCATTTTTTTTATTTTCCCAAGGGTACCAGGAGAAATTAGACCCCAAAAGTTGTTGTCCAATTTGTCCTGAGTATGCTGATACCCCATATGTGGGAGAAAACTACTGTATGGGCACACGTCGGGGCTCGGAAGGGAAGTAGTGATGTTTTGGAATGCAGACTTTGATGGAATGGTCTGCGGGTGTCATGTTGCCTTTGGAGAGCCCCTAATGTACCTAAACAGTGGAAACCCCCCACAAATGACCCCATTTTGAAAACTAGACCCACTAAGGAACTTATCTAGATGTGAGGTGAGCACTTTGAACCCCCAAGGGCTTCACAGAAGTTTATAATGCCAGGGCATGAAAATAAAAAAATCGTATTTTTTCCAGAAACATGATCAATTAGTCCCCAATTTTTTCATTTTCCCAAGGGTAACAAGAGAAATTGGACCCCCAAAAGTTGTTGTCCAATTTGGCCTGAGTACGCTGACACCCCATATGTGGGAGAAAACTACTGTATGGACACACGTCGGGGCTCGGAAGGGAAGCAGTGACGTTTTGGAACGCAGACTTTGATGGAATGGTCTGCGGGTGTCATGTGCGTTTGGAGAGCCCCTGATGTACCTAAACTATTGAAACTCCCCACAAGTGACCCCATTTTGGACACTAGACCCCCCACGGAACTTATCTAGATGTGTGGTGAGCACTTTGAACCCCCCAAGTGCTTCACAGAAGTTTATAACACTCGGACGTGAAAATAAAAAAATCATTTTTTTCCACAAAAATGATATTTTTGCCCCCAATTTTTTATTTTCCTAAGGGTAACAGGAGAAATTGGACCCCAAAAATTGTTTTGCAATTTGTCCTGAGTAGGCTGATACCCTACATGTGGGGGTAAAACACTGTTTGGGCGCATGGCAGAGCTTGGAAGGGAAGGAGCACCATTTGACTTTTTCAACTCAGAATTGGCTGGAATTGAGATCAGACGCCATGTTGCATTTGGAGAGCCCCTGATGTGCCCAAACAGTGGAAACCCCCAATTATAACTCCAACCCTAACCCCAACACACCCCTAACCCTAATCTGAGCCCTAACCCTAGCCCTAACCCTAACCCTAACCCTAGCCCTAACCCTAAGGCTGTGTGCACACGCTGCGGATTTTCCTGCGGTTCCGCAGCGGTTTTGGCCGCTGCGGACCCGCAGCAGACAGTACCATGATTCCCTATGGGAATCAAAAACCGCAGTGCAGACGGTGCGGAATTTTCCGCGCGGATTATCTGCGGTTTTCAATCCACAGAAAGAATTGACATGTCAATTCTTTCTGCGGATTCTCCTGCGGTTTGCCATCTCCTCTATTGAGGAGATGAAAAACCGCAGGACAAAACCGCAGAGCAATCCGCAGGTAAAACCGCAGGTCTTTTGACCTGCGGTTTCACCTGCGGATTTTACAAAATCCGCGCGGATGAATCCGCACCTAATCCGCAGCGTGTGCACACAGCCTTACCCTAACCCTAATGGGAAAATGGAGATAAATACTTTTTTTTTAATTTTATTATTTTTCCCTAACTAAGGGGGTGATATCGGGGGGTTTGATTTACTATTTATGGCGGTTTTTATATTTGGCAGCTGTCACACGCTAATAGACGCTTTTTATTGTAAAAATAGTTTTTGCATCACCACATATTGAGAGCTATAATTTTTCCGTATTTTGACCCAACGAGTCATGTGAGGTCTTATTTTTTGCGGGACGAGTTGACGTTTTTATTGGTACCATTTTCGGGCACGTGACATTTTTTGATCGCTTTTTATTCTTATTTTTGGGACGCAGAATGAACAAAAACCAGCGTTTCATGAATTTCTTTTGGGGGGGTGCGTTTACACCGTTCCGCGTGCGGTAAAATTGATAAAGCGGTTTTATTCTTCGGGTCAGTACGGTTACAGCGATACCTCATTTAGGTCGTTTTTTTATGTTTTTGTCGGTTTTATGCAATGAAAACTATTTTATATAAAAAATAATTATTTTTGCATCGCTTTATTCTGTGAGCTATAACTTTTTTATTTTTTCGCTGATGATGCTGTGTGGTAGCTCGTTTTTTGCGGGACAAGATGATGTTTTCAGCGGTACCATGGATATTTATATGCGTCTTTTTGATCGCGCGTTATTACACTTTTTGTTTGGCGGTATGATAATAAATCATTATTTTTTGCTTTGTTTTTTATTTTTATTTTTTAAGGGGTTCGCTAAAGGGGTTAACTAATTGGACATATTTATAGGGCGGGTCATTACGGACGCGGCGATACCTAATATGTGTACTTTTATTGTTTTTTTTTTTATTATTTCCAAAAAATGGTTTTATTGGGGGAATATTTTTTTTTTTTTTCTAATTTATTTGGCGATTTTTTTTTAATTATTTTAACACTTTTTTTTTTTTTTTTTTTTTTTTACTTTATTAAATAGTCCCAGGTGGGACATCACTGTCCTGTGACAGATCGCTGATCTGTCACATCACAGATCACTGTGACAGATCAGCGATCTGACACAGGCACTGCAGAAGGCTTCCTCATGCCTGCGCTTTGCAGGCACTAAGGAAGCCAGCTTCCTCAGGCCCCCGAAGGCCCCCGTCGCCATCTTGGATTCGGGGGCCTGGAGGAAAGGAGTCCCCCGCAGCAGCGCTGCACATTGCGCTGCCGTGGGGGGCTCAGGGAAGCACGGAGGGAGCCCCCTCCCTGACGATGCTTCCCTTTAACCCCCGGTACACCGCGATCATGTTTGATCGCGGTGTGCAAGGGGTTAGCGTGTCGGGGGCGGTCCGTGACCGCCCCTGACACATTGTGCCGGGTGTCAGCTGTGATAATCAGCTGACACCCGGCCGCGATCAGCGGCGCTCACCACGTGGGCGCCGCTGATCGCGCCGACGTACTATCCCGTCCATGGGCATAGGGGCCCAGGTCCCATGGACGGGATAGTACGTCGGATGGCAGAAAGGGGTTAAAATTGGGACCCTAAAAAAAAAGATGTGGGGTCCCCCTATAATTAATAACCAGCAAAGGCTATGCAGACAGCTGCAGGCTGATATTAATAGCCTAGGAAGGGGCCATGAATAATGCCTCCCCAAGGCTAAAAACAACTCTCAGCTTCCCCAGAAAAGGTGCATCTATAAGCCTCCCTCTTTCCAGTTGCCCTGTAGCGGTGGCAAATTGGATGATAGTTGGGGGGTTGATGTCACCTTTGTATTGTCAGGTGACATAAAGCCCTGAGGTTAGTAATGGAGAGGCGTCAATAAGACACCCCCATTACTAACCCCATAGTCATATTGTATAAAAACACACCAAGCATAAAGTCCTTTAATTGAAAGAATGACACAGACTCCTTTAATAAATCTTAATTAAACCATTCTTATCACCTCGCCTATTCCACCAACGTCCTTGTCTCCTGCAAGAGAATTAAAATAAAAAACAACCATATCCCTCACTTGTTCGTCGCTCTGTCCCACGCCGTGATCCATGTCTAGAGGATTAACATTTCAACCCGAACGGTGCCAAGATGCGATCGTCCAGGCTGAAAACCACTGGGAAATGAACTACTGCGACATCACTGATGCTGCGTTCCCAGCCGGGCTGAACTGTGGTGACCTCGGTGAGATTTCCGCTAGCACCATGAGAAAGTCTTATGGTGCAGAGGTGAGTTCACTGGGAGAATGTCACTGCGGTGAATTTCAACTGTGGTGAACTCGCCTCTGCACCATACAAGTTTCTCATGATGCTAGCGCCAGTCAATGAGTCTGCGCTCCCAGCAGCCTATTCACCAGTGATTCTCAGCCTGGACGGTCGCATCTTGGCACCATCCAGGTTGAAAACTGTTTATCCCAGACATGGATTGCAGAATAACAGAGAGGTGAAGGATATTGTTGTTTTTTTTTTGTTTTATTACAGAAGACGAGGGATTCAGTGGAATTGGGCTTTAGGTCAGTATAACTGTGTTTGTTAATTTTAAATAAAAAGGTAAAACTGTGTTTTGTTTTATTTGAAATAAAAGACTTTATGCTTGCTATGTCTTTATTTACTATGTAACTATAGGATTAGTAATGGATAGGTGGTATGATTGGGTCACCGAGGAGGAAAACAAGACCAAGCCAAGTCACAGAAAAACCAGAGAGGTTGGTAACTACGCAGATTGCAGACCCCTGATCCTAACCACACAAATAACAGTAGCCGTGGAGCGTACCTACGATGATTCTAGACGCCTCGGCACAGCCGGAGGACTAAATAAGCCTAAAGCAAGAAAAGGGGAAATCTAAACTGCCCCAGAGCAGACCCCAAAGGAATTTAGCACATGCTAAAAAGGAAGAAAAAAATGTTTATAAAATGGAAAGAGGGAGGCATATCTAAAGAAGAATATAATGCTGTCTGCAGAATCTGCAGGGCACAAATCAGATTAGCTAAAGCTGAAAATGAATTGAGGCTTGCAAGAGATGTCAAAAGCAATAATAAAGGATTTTGGGGATATGTCAAAAGTAAAAGAAAAGTCAAAGATGCTATAGGATTTTTACAGGATGAAAATGATGAAATGGTAAGACAGGATGTTGAGAAGGCTGAACTTTTAAATTCCTATTTTGCATCTGTTTTCTCTCAGAAAGGAAATGTAACACCAACTGTTATTCACTGTCCTATTAAGGGAATAGAAGAATCCAGGATATCTATAAACAGAAAGATAGTGAGGAAACACTTAGCTAACCTAAATGAATTCAAGTCTCCAGGTCCAGATGAATTACACCCCAGAGTACTGAAGGAGATAGCAGAAGAAATTTCTGAACCACTCTCCATAATCTTTGAAAATTCTTGGAGAACAGGAGAAGTGCCAGAAGACTGGAGAAGAGCAAATGTTGTTCCTATCTTCAAAAAGGGGAAGAAGGTGGACCCAGGCAACTATAGGCCGGTGAGTCTGACTTCTATACCAGGAAAGATCTTTGAACAAATTATTAAACAACATGTAAGTCAATACCTGGATAAGAATGAAGTGAGCAAACAGAATCAGCATGGGTTTGTAACTAATAAGTCATGTCAGACTAACTTAATTTCCTTCTATGACGGTATCACTGATTGGGTGGATCAAGGAAATGCTGTAGATATAGTATATCTTGACTTCAGCAAAGCATTTGACAAAGTCTCTCATACAATCCTTATTGAAAAAATGACTAAGTATGGAATGGACAAGGCAACTGTTAGGTGGATTCATAGCTGGCTTAGTGATCGGACCCAAAGAGTGGTCGTAAATGGCTGCACATCCAGTTGGAAGAATGTCTCAAGTGGGGTACCACAGGGCTCTGTCCTGGGCCCTGTATTGTTCAACATCTTTATCAACGATTTAGATGAAGGAATTGAGGGTAAACTGATTAAATTTGCTGATGACACAAAGCTAGGAGGGATAGCTAATACTAGAGAAGAGAGAGAGAGGATTCAAAAAGATTTAAATAAACTGGAGAAGTGGGCAGTAACTAACAGAATGGTTTTTAACAGGGAGAAATGCAAAGTACTACATCTGGGCAATAAAAATGAAAAAAGCACATATAGAATGGGAGGAATAGGGCTAAGTGACAGCACATGTGAAAAAGACTTGGGTATACTAATAGATCACAGACTGAATATGAGTCAACAGTGTGATGCAGCAGCAAAAAAGGCAAATGCAGTTCTAGGATGTATTAACAGAAGCATACAGTCTAGATCACGTGAAGTCATTATTTCCCTCTACTCCTCTTTGGTCAGACCTCATCTGGAATATTGTGTCCAGTTTTGGGCACCACATTTTAAAAAAGACATCAACAAACTGGAGCAAGTTCAGAAAAGAGCGACCAGAATGGTGACCGGTCTGCAAACCCTGTCTTATGAGGAAAGGTTGCAGGATTTGGGAATGTTTAGTTTGTAAAAGAGAAGACTGAGAGGAGACTTAATTGCTGTCTACAAATATCTAAAGGGCTGTCACATTGTAGAAGGATCAACTTTATTCTCATTTGCACAAGGAAAGACTAGAAGCAATGGGATGAAACTGAATGGGAGGAGACACAGATTAGATATTAGAAAAAACTTTTTGACAGTTAGAGTGATCAATGAGTGGAACAGGCTGCCACGAGAAGTGGTGAGTTCTCCTTCAATGGAAGTCTTCAAACAGAGGCTGGACAGACATCTGACTGGGATGATTTAGCAAATCCTGCTTTGAGCAGGGGGTTGGACCAGATGGCCCAGGAGGTCCCTTCCAACTCTACGATTCTATGATTCTATGATTCTATGAATAGACAGCCCCCACACATGTACTGTATATACGGTGAGACAAGATGAAAGCACAAACATAGGTAGGAAAATAGGCTGAGCAAACGATGGGGCCCACACTAACTAGAAAGGACAGGAAAGGAAAGATACTGTCTGCAATCACGCCAAAAAAAAAACCCTGCAAAAATGTCCAACACTTCTGATAGCAAAAAACTCTGAAGTCACTAGACTTCTCCCACTACATCAGCAATCTGGCATATTCTGAGAACAGAACCGCGTGTGTACAATATGTACAAGGTGTATGGAGCAAAGCTGCATGTGTACAAGGTTTACAGAGTGGAGCCATTTGTGTACAAGGTTTACAGAGCGTGGCCACGTGTGTACAAGGTGTACGGAGCAGAGCCGCACATGTACGAGGTGTACGGAGCAGAGATGTGTACGGAGCGGAGCCGTGTGTGTGCGGAGCAGAGCAGCACGTGTGCGAGGTATACGGAGCGGAGCCGTGTGTGTGAGCGAGATGTACGGAGCAGAGTCGCGAGTGTGTGAGGTGTATGGAGCAGAGCTGTGTGTGTGCGAGGTGTACGTAGCGGAGCCGCGTGTGTACGGAGCAGAGCCAAGTGTGTACGAGGTGTAAGGAGCAGAGCCGTGTGTGTGTACGAGGTGTACGGAGCGGAGCCGTGTGTGTGTATGAGGTGCACAGAGCGGAGCCGCATGTGTACGGAGCGGAGCCACACATGTGCGAGGTGTGCAGAGCGGAGCCGCGCGTGTGCAAGGTGTACAGAGCGGTGCAACGTATGTGCGAGGTGTACAGAGCGGAGCCGCAAGTGTACGGAGCAGAGCCGCACGTGTACGAGGTGTACGGAGCAGAGTCGCACGTGTGTATGGAGCAGAGCCGAATGTGTGCGAGGTGTATGGAGCGGAACCGTGTGTGTACAAGGTGTATGGAGCAAAGCCGCATGTGTACAAGGTTTACAGAGAGGAGCCATTTGTGTACAAGGTTTACAGAGTGTGGCCACGTGTGTACAAGGTGTACGGAGCAGAGCCGCATGTGTACGAGGTTTACGGAGTGGAACCATGTGTGTACTGAGTGGAGCCGTGTGTGCGAGGTGTACAGAACGGAGCTGCGTGTGTACGAGGCATAAAAAACGGAACCGTGTGTGTATGATGTATGCGGAGCCATACGTGTACAAGGTGTATGGTGGGAAGCATTCATACCTCCCAGCGGGACAGTTCCGATTTTAAGAGAGATTCTGCCCCGGCTGGGAGCTTACTTTTCCCGCGGACACAGGAGTACACGGCGGAGCCCCGAGGAGCATCTTAAAATTCGCACGTGACGTTCCACCGGAATGACGTGCTAGAAGCTGACCGGAAATTAGGTAATTTCGGGAGGAGATTGTGATGGAACCATGGAGGCACTTTAGGTTATGCTTCAGATCCATCACCGTGTCCTCCTCCAACAGCGCGGACAGTTGGATCACCTTGGACTCAGGGATGCCGGCCATGTGAGCAGATCATGATATGTCCTGCATCGGGAGGCTCAGGTAGGCACTACAGTGGGAGCCGGGCTGCTATAGTATCTTTGTAGAATCTTTCTTTCTCTGTTTCTTTCCTTCTTCTTTCTTTCTTTGTTCTTTCTTTCTTTCCCCCTTTCTTTCTCTCTCTGCTTTCTTTTTTCTCTCTGTTCTCTTTCTTTCATTTCCTCAGTACCAGTCAGTGTGCCCACAGTACCAGTAGAATAAGAGGGGTAGTAAACTAGGTGGCACTGGTCACATTGAGCCTCTCATACTTTTTACTGGTGTATAATCATATGCCCTCAGCACCCCCATAAAAAGAGCCAGCCCCAGACAACAGGGTACAAACAAATCACTATTACTATCAGTCCAAGTGGACAATTATATAGGTAAAGTTAATGATGTCCCTGTGCCAAGCACTGCGGAGGATCAGAATAAACTGAGGAGACCAGAACAGCGAGGTTTGGGTAGAAGAATTATATGGGGCCCATTACACTGTATGAAGTAATATATGGTGCCCATTATGCTGTATGAAGTAACATATGGTGCCCATTATACTGCATGCAGTAATATATGGGGCTCATTATACTGTATGCAGTAATATATGGGGTTCATGATACTGTATGAAGTAATATATGGGACTCAAAATACTGTATGAAGTAATATAGGGGGCACATTATACTGTATGCAGTAATATATGGTGCCCATTATACTGTATGAAGTAATATATGGTGCCCATTATACTGTATGAAGTAATATATGGTGGCCATTATACTGTACTAGCTATGAACCCGTTCTACGCCCGGGTGGCGAGCATTTTTATTGGTATATGGTCTTGTATCCTGCTATGTGCTGCCACCCTCCTATCCTGGTACGCATGGCACCCCTCATTCCTATCCTGGTATGCAAGGTGCCCTACCCCCCAATCCTGGTATGCATGGCAATCCCTTCTTCATCCTGGTATGCATGGTCCCCTCACCCCCCCCCATCCCGGTATGCATGGTACCCCTCATCCCCCAATCCTGGTATGCATGGTACCTCTCATCCCCCAATACTGGTATGCGTGGTCCCCTCACCCCCCCTATCCTGGTATGCATGGTATCCCTCATCCCCCAATCCTGGTATGCATGGTCTCCCTCATCCCCCAAACCAGGTATGCATGGTACCCCTCATCCCCCAATCCTGGTATGCATGGTCTCCCTCATCCCCCAAACCAGGTATGCATGGTACCCCTCATCCCCCAATCCTGGTATGCATGGTCCCCTCATCCCTCAATCCTGGTATGCATGGTTGTATTGCCAACTGTTTAGCAATAAGGTTTTAAAGAAGGCACCATTTGGATATGACACAATTTTATTATACAATGATTAATTTAAATGATAAAGCACCAAATTAATGAAATATATGACAATGATATAGCAATTACAGGAAATAGAAAATAGTAGGATATTGCGTATACTTATATATTCAAACTACAAAGATTTTAGTACATATACTCACATCATAAAGAAGAAAAGAAAAGAATCTTCACTAGGGGCATTTACGTCATCTTTCCGGAAATACTTCAACTGGAGGAGCAGTCAGCGAAGACAGAGAATGCTTTCCTAGGATCTACACTGTGGCTCTCACACAGGTCCACAAGCTCCTGCCTTCAGTGACTGCTTTACCAGCTTTTATATGCTTTAAACAAAAGGTTTACACAATATAATATTGTGTAAACATGAAAATACACACGTTAGTTGTCTGATGTTCCAATCACATGATAGTGGCCACCTATCATGAATAAATAACATCAAACAAATCTTGTGTCTTCGAACTATTTACTCTTGCCCTGATATTTACATATGACAAGAACAAAGTTTCCAACAACTTTCTATGACCAGAGCCCTAAATTAGTTGGAAAGCTCCTTCCCATCAACCACCCCCCAAGTGAAAGTATTCCGTATCTATCACTGTTTGTCAAAAGGGGTCACTTGCATGCAAATCAGGATAACGAATCTTTGAAACACAGAGCTTTAAAGACCACAGAACAATTCCTTGCCTTACGGTATTGACACAGAGCAAACGCTTTGTGTCTCAGTATCAAAGTTCAGCATTAATGATATTACACCATAGTATATTGCAATATAGTGTTTGATTTCAAATATTCCATACTTGCAATACTTTCCACCCTTGGTCTAATGACCACACTATATCAAAGCATATAAACAATATATTACGATATGTAGGCTATAAGATATCCATATTTTTATTAGCACCACAATGGTCCCCCTCATCCCCCAATCCTGGTATGCATGGTCCCCTCACCCCCGCTATCCTGGTATGCATGGTCTCCTCACCCCCCCAACCGGGTATGCATGGTCTCCTCACCCCCCTCCTATCCTGGTATGCATAGTACCCCTCATCCCCCAATCCTGGTATGCATGGCCCCCTCACCCTCCAATCCTGATATGCATGGTCTCCTCACCTCCCTATCCTGGTATGCATGGTCCTCTCACCTCCCCTATCGTGGTTTGCTTGGTCCCCTCACTCCTATTAAAAGTACAAAAAAATACAAAACCATTTATACTCGCCCTTCTTTCCTGTGCTCCAGCGCTGTTCTGCTGGAGGCCGGGGCAGGAGTGCGGCCGGAATCGCGCATGCCCATAGCGCTGTCCAGCGCCATATTGCTGAAGACACACTGCAAGTGTGTCTTCAGTAAAATGTCGCCGGATCGCGATGTGCGCGATTCCGGCCCGGCGCCATATTGCTGAAGACACACTGCAAGTGTGTCTTCAGTAAAATGGCGCTGGATCGCGCATGCGCAGCGCGATTCTGGCCGAACTCCAGCCCCGGTCTCCGGGTGAAGAGAAGCACCGCGGCAATGCTCCTCCCGGACAGGTAAGTATGAATGTATAGCGTCGTACATGGCGGTATGCGGTGTGTACGGTACCGCCATCATCGGCGCCATGCACACTCCTCACTGCTAGCTGCCTCACTCTGTCTGGAGCCAGACTGCGCAGGCGCGTCACGCTTGCGCAGTGTATAGAGGCTTCAGACAGAGGTATTCTCCCCCGATTATATTATAGATGAAGTAATATATGGGGCCCATTATGCTGTATGAAGTAGTATATGGGGCCCATTATGCTGTATGCAGTAATATATGGGGCCCATAATACTGTATGAAGTAATATATGGTGCCCATTATGCTGTATGAAGTAATATATGGGGCCCAATATATTGTATGAAGTAATATATGGTGCCCACTATGCTGTATGAAGTAATATATGGTGCCCATTATACTGTATGAAGTAATATATGGTGCCCATTATACTGTATGAAGTAATATACGGGGCCCAATATACTGTATGAAGTAATATATGGTGCCCATTATGCTGTATGAAGTAATATATGGTGCCCATTATACTGTATGAAGTAATATATGGGGCCCATTATACTGTATGAAGTAATATACGGGGCCCATTATGCTGTATGAAGTAGTATATGGTGCCTATTATGCTGTATGAAGTAATATATGGGGCCCATTATGCTGTATGAAGTAGTATATGGTGCCTATTATGCTGTATGCAGTAAAATATGGGGCCCATTATAATGTATGAAGTAATATATGGGGCCCATTATGTTGTATGAAGTAATATATGGGGCCCATTATACTGTATGAAGTAATATATGGGGCCCATTATGCTGTATGAAGTAATATATGGTGCCTATTATGCTGTATGAAGTAATATATGGGGCCCATTATACTGTATGCAGTAATATATGGTGCCCATTATACTGTATGAAGTAATATATGGTGCCCATTATGCTGTATGAAGTAGTATAGGGGGCCCATTATACTGTATGAAGTAATATATGGGGCCCATTATACTGTATGAAGTAATATATGGTGCCTATTATGCTGTATGAAGTAATATATGGGGCCCATTATACTGTATGCAGTAATATATGGTGCCCATTATACTGTATGAAGTAATATATGGTGCCCATTATGCTGTATGAAGTAATATATGGTGCCCATTATACTGTATGAAGTAATATATGGGGCCCATTATACTGTATGAAGTAATATATAGGGCCCACTATGCTGTTTGAAGTAGTATATGGTGCCCATTATACTGTATGAAGTAATACATGGGGCCCATTATACTGTATGATGTAATATATCGTGCCCATTATACTGTATGCAGTAATATATGGGGCCCATTATACTGTATGAAGTAATATATGGGGCCCATTATGCTGTATGAAGTAATATATGGTGCCTATTATGCTGTATGAAGTAATATATGGGGTCCATTATACTGTATGAAGTAATATATGGTGCCTATTATGCTGTATGAAGTAATATATGGGGCCCATTATACTGTATGCAGTAATATATGGTGCCCATTATACTGTATGAAGTAATATATGGTGCCCATTATGCTGTATGAAGTAATATATGGTGCCCATTATACTGTATGAAGTAGTATATGGTGCCCATTATACTGTATGATGTAATATATCGTGCCCATTATACTGTATGAAGTAATATATAGGGCCCATTATACTGTATGAAGTAATATATGGGGCCCATTATACTGTATGAAGTAATATATAGGGCCCACTATGCTGTTTGAAGTAGTATATGGTGCCCATTATACTGTATGAAGTAATACATGGGGCCCATTATACTGTATGATGTAATATATCGTGCCCATTATACTGTATGCAGTAATATATGGTGCCTATTATGCTGTATGAAGTAATATATGGGGCCCATTATACTGTAGGAAGTAATATATCGTGCCCATTATGCTGTGTGAAGTAGTATATGGTGCCCATTATACTGTATGAAGTAATATATTGGGCCCATTATACTGTAGGAAGTAATATATGGTGCCCATTATACTGTATGAAGTAATATATGGGGTCCATTATACTGTATGAAGTAATATATGGGGCCCATTATACTGTATGAAGTAATATATGGTGCCCATTATGCTGTATGAAGTAATATATGGTGCCCATTATACTGTATGAAGTAATATATGGGGCCCATTATACTGTATGAAGTAATATATGGGGCCCATAATACTGTATGAAGTAATATATGGTGCCCATTATGCTGTATGAAGTAATATATGGGGCCCAATATATTGTATGAAGTAATATATGGTGCCCACTATGCTGTATGAAGTAATATATGGTGCCCATTATACTGTATGAAGTAATATATGGTGCCCATTATACTGTATGAAGTAATATACGGGGCCCAATATACTGTATGAAGTAATATATGGTGCCCATTATGCTGTATGAAGTAATATATGGTGCCCATTATACTGTATGAAGTAATATATGGGGCCCATTATACTGTATGAAGTAATATACGGGGCCCATTATGCTGTATGAAGTAGTATATGGTGCCTATTATGCTGTATGAAGTAATATATGGGGCCCATTATGCTGTATGAAGTAGTATATGGTGCCTATTATGCTGTATGCAGTAAAATATGGGGCCCATTATAATGTATGAAGTAATATATGGGGCCCATTATGTTGTATGAAGTAATATATGGGGCCCATTATACTGTATGAAGTAATATATGGGGCCCATTATGCTGTATGAAGTAATATATGGTGCCTATTATGCTGTATGAAGTAATATATGGGGCCCATTATACTGTATGCAGTAATATATGGTGCCCATTATACTGTATGAAGTAATATATGGTGCCCATTATGCTGTATGAAGTAGTATAGGGGGCCCATTATACTGTATGAAGTAATATATGGGGCCCATTATACTGTATGAAGTAATATATGGTGCCTATTATGCTGTATGAAGTAATATATGGGGCCCATTATACTGTATGCAGTAATATATGGTGCCCATTATACTGTATGAAGTAATATATGGTGCCCATTATGCTGTATGAAGTAATATATGGTGCCCATTATACTGTATGAAGTAATATATGGGGCCCATTATACTGTATGAAGTAATATATAGGGCCCACTATGCTGTTTGAAGTAGTATATGGTGCCCATTATACTGTATGAAGTAATACATGGGGCCCATTATACTGTATGATGTAATATATCGTGCCCATTATACTGTATGCAGTAATATATGGGGCCCATTATACTGTATGAAGTAATATATGGGGCCCATTATGCTGTATGAAGTAATATATGGTGCCTATTATGCTGTATGAAGTAATATATGGGGTCCATTATACTGTATGAAGTAATATGTGGTGCCTATTATGCTGTATGAAGTAATATATGGGGCCCATTATACTGTATGCAGTAATATATGGTGCCCATTATACTGTATGAAGTAATATATGGTGCCCATTATGCTGTATGAAGTAATATATGGTGCCCATTATACTGTATGAAGTAGTATATGGTGCCCATTATACTGTATGAAGTAATATATGGGGCCCATTATACTGTATGAAGTAATATATAGGGCCCACTATGCTGTTTGAAGTAGTATATGGTGCCCATTATACTGTATGAAGTAATACATGGGGCCCATTATACTGTATGATGTAATATATCGTGCCCATTATACTGTATGCAGTAATATATGGTGCCTATTATGCTGTATGAAGTAATATATGGGGCCCATTATACTGTAGGAAGTAATATATCGTGCCCATTATGCTGTGTGAAGTAGTATATGGTGCCCATTATACTGTATGAAGTAATATATTGGGCCCATTATACTGTAGGAAGTAATATATGGGGCCCATTATACTGTAGGAAGTAATATATCGTGCCCATTATGCTGTGTGAAGTAGTATATGGTGCCCATTATACTGTATGAAGTAATATATCGTGCCCATTATGCTGTATGATGTAATATATCGTGACCATTATACTGTATGCAGTAATAGATGGGGCCCATAATACTATATGGAGCATTATGTGGGGATAAAGGATGACTTTGTTTGTTGTGGATCTGACCGCTGGGACCCCCATGATCCTGGGAAATGTAGCTTTGAAGAGCACCATGTAAATGGAGCTGTGGTCAGTCATACACACTGTGGTGCCATTCACATGTGGCTCTTCAAATAACTCCTTAAAGAGAGTAATATGGGGGCGACAAAGTATAGCAAAAATTCACTGATCGGGGTGAGGAGTGTTATAGTTTGTGGGCTGGTGGGATTTGTGTGGCAGGGCTGCTTATTTTGTCCCAGTCCGGCCCTGTGCCAGGCCTACCATTGCCATTAATGATCCTTGTTCTGGATACTTCTGTGTTGGTCTTGTATGTGCGTGTGATGGCGCTGACATCCTTGTGTTTGGACACCTTTTTTCCTATTTATCTAAATCAAAATGTCCACTATTGTATTCAGTATTACAGGATAGATATGAAAATTTACTTTGTGTGCGGGGGGGTGTCATTTTGCTGTTCGCCTCAGGCAGCAGAGAGGCTAGGTTCACCCCTGCATGCTCTATGTCAAAAAATGCTGCAAAGCACAAAATCCTGATGACAAAAAAAACATTGTGTGTGCATGGAATTTCTATAATGTCATAGACTTTGCTGGTACTGTAAATAGCAGCTGAAAATTAGCATAAAAAAGGCAGCAAAAACGCCCGGTGTGAACATACCCTTAGAATAAGGAAGAAATCTAAGAACAGCTCTGGATCTTCAGAAAGGAAGATTTACCAATATTCTTTTACTGCACAGATCAGTACATCGTCTCCTACTTCTCTCCTCATAAATGTAACAGGGCAATATGGAGATTTGCCTAAACAATATAAAAATATCAGATTCATGCTCTCGTCTTTAATAGATTCTCTGCAAAATAAAATCAGCAACTGGAATCGCGGCTCCAGGAAACGGCGACACTTTCCCTCTCACTACCTCACTAGTCCTGATCTTCCATTGTAACAATAGTGAATAAGAAACCCGTCGTCACTTCTCCCTAGTGTCCAGCAGGGGGCAGTGTAACGCTGTATTCTATTGTGTGACTGCCGATTCCTGTAAATCAGCTTCTGTTTGATAATCAGGTACAAAAGTGAAAAATGGCAGAAATCTATAATCACTTTATTACGTGTTTATATTAGTAGGACACGTTTTATAACCTCATTACTTCTCATTCCACCTACAAATCAGGTAGAAAGAAATCAATAATTGCACAATATCCTGCTGACCAAAGAGCTGACAACTCATATAAAGGATCCAGCTGAGATTTATACAACATCTGATGTGGGAGAGATGAGATCTTACCCGGCAACTATCCACATTAATGAGCAGCATCCACAGCGGGGCAGCGCTAGTCTTCCATTTTTTTTCATCCTCCCGGTTGTTCTATACCTCGCCAGGTTTAATACTCATTGGAAATACTTCTTCCATTTCTTTGAATAGGGAGCATGTGCTGTGCTGGCCGTGTGGCAGTCGCAGGCACGCGGGATGCAGTGACGAGTCGGAGACGGAGCAAGCTTAAATTCAACTTTTATATATGTATTGTAAGAATAACGGGTAAGCTGACAATGGTTTCCACGCAGGGAGGTTAGACAATAATACACAAATAACTCGATATAAGACTACTCGGCAAGTGCCTGCAACTAGACGGCCGACTGTGATCCTGAAACTATATATAACAACCATCGGAGTGTCACTTATCCTTCTCTGACGTCCTGCAGAGTTACTGTCTGGGAGGTGTCCGTTCGGCGTCTCAGCCACTGGGCCCAGTTGATGAGGAGCTGTCGGAGGCTTCGGGTTTTCCTTCGCCTTGGTGCAGCAGGGGTGCAACAGGCCCGAGAGGAGTTTCCCAGCGTCGAGACCGCCCTTCCCGGGGGGGCGAGGTGGTGGCAGCCGCGGACCTTGGTGGACAGGCCGCAGCCGCTTGATGGAGCCGGGCAGTGGTGGCCGCGGGGCTCAGGGTCTGGGCCGCGGTGTGGAGCGCAACAGTGGCGGCCGCGGGTGGCAGCGTACAGTCCGCAGCTGCGGGATGAAGCAGGGCAGCGGCCGTTGTGGGTGGCAGCGTACAGGCCACAGCCACAGGGTGGAGCGAGGCAGTGGCGGCCGCGGGTGGCAGCGTACAGTCCGCAGCTGCGGGATGAAGCAGGGCAGCGGCCGTTGTGGGTGGCAGCGTACAGGCCACAGCCACAGGGTGGAGCGAGGCAGTGGCAGCCGCGGGTGGCAGCGTACAGGCCGCAGGATGAAGTGGGGCAGCGGCAGCCGAGGGTGGCAGCGTACAGGCCGCAGCCGCGGGTGGAGCAGGGCAGTGGCTGCCACGGGTCTCAGCGTCTGGGCCTCAGCTGCGGGTGTCAGCACTCTGTCTCTTTCTGGCATCGCTCGGTACCGTCCTCTCCCTGGATTAGGTGAGCCCCTGTTCTGTCTCTCTGGAAGAAGCGGGCTCCTTCCTGCTCTCCAGCGCCACCTAGGTTCCTCCTTCCTGCCTCTTGTCTTTCTCCTCGTCGAGTGCCCCCTGCTGGTCTCCTGTGCTCCTTTTATAGTCGGCCCGCTCCCGCTCTTTCCAGAAGGGTCTCTGTCCCAGCCTGTAACTGCTTCCCCCGGGAACACACCCCCTGTGAACCTAAGTGACTGCCCCTTTAGTTCCGGCCCGGTTACACAGTGGGGGCTCTCGCCTACAGCCGAGCTTCAGATAGTATGTACTGTGCTGGCTGAGCTGCAGGCAGTGTGTACTGTGCTGGCCGAGCTGCTTGCAATGTGTACTGTGCTGGCCCATCTGCAGGCAGTGTGTACTGTGCTGGACAAGCTGCAGGCAGTATGTACTGTGCTGGCTCAGCTGCAGGCAATATGTTCTCCTGACTTCTTTGTCTTTACTTCCTACAATACATCTAATATATAAAGCTCAAGTGTGTGTATGTATGTGTGTATGTCCGGGATTGGCATCCGCACCATCGCAGCTACAGCCACAAAATTTGGCACAGTCACACGTCTGGACCCCGAGAGTGTCCTAGGCTATGTTGTGAGGCGAAATTTTAACCCTGCGCATTCCAATTCACCAAACAATTTTGCCCCTATCTACATAATGGGGAAAAAGTGTGTGTGTATCAAGCCCCGCCCCTCATTATGATGTCATAATGGTTGCCATGGCGACGCTGATGTCATCACAGGTTGCACGCCCCACCGCTCATTATGATGTCATAATGGTTGACTATGGGATGGAGGATGTGTGATGGGTATATGGGCACTGGACTATGGGATGGAGGATATGTATGATGGGTATATGGGCACTCGACTATGGGATGGCGAATATGTTTGATGGGTATATGGGCACTGGACTATGGGATGGAGGATATGTATGACGGGTATATGGGCACGGGACTATGGGATGACGGATATGTATGATGGGTATATGAGCACGGGACTATGAGATGAAGGATATGTGATGGGTATATGGGCACTCGACTATGGGATGCGAATATGTATGATGGGTATATGGGCATGGGACTATGGGATCGAGGATGTGTGATGGGTATATGGGCACTCGACTATGGGATGGAGGATATGTATGATGGGTATATGGGCACAGGCCTATGGGATCGTGGACATGTATGATGAGTATATGGGCACGGGACTATGGGATGGAGGATAATTATAATTTGCTATAACTAACCACAATTAGTTACTATGCCCGTGCAGCGCCGGCTCTTCAGCTAGTTACATATATATATATATATATATATATATATATATATAGCTGAGTGTATATGTGTGTGTTGTGTATGTATCCAATGAGAGGAAAGAATAGCATAGCACTCACCGATCCAGGTGAAAAAGTCTGCTTTATTTAACAATCCACATTAAAACTTCATGGCCGGGAGGCTGGAGGGAGGAGTGAGCAATGTCAGAAGTTTTAATGTGGATTGTTAAATAAAGCTGACTTTTTCACCTGGATCGGTGAGTGCTATGCTATTCTTTCCTCTCATTGGATTCATACATTGTGTTTTCTGCACCAGCACCCGAGATCTCGAGGTTCAGCCTCTACGAGCAGTATGGACATGTGTTGTGAGCTCATCTGTTCATTCACCTTTGGTGTCAGAGGATCTCCCTCTTCTGGTGAAGGAAGGTAGTGAGGCTGATTTGGATGAAAGAAACCAACCACCTGATCAGGTGGATTGTGATTGGATATCAGGAACTTCAGACTGGATATAAGGCAGCCGACGCCCTTCTGAGTGGCTGGTGATTTCTCTGCTGGATTCTTGGAGACCAGTCTGATTCCTGCTTCCCAAAGATAAGTTTTTGCTCTGCTATTGAACTTAGTGGTTTTGGTTTTGTTTACCTTGTTTTTGAGTTCAGCCATCCCTGGCTGGGGGTGTGCTAGATTCTTATTCCTTGATCAGTGTTCTCTTTTGCTCTGCTTTCAGAATATTCTGAGTGCTGATATAGGGTTTGAAGTCTAGTGACTTCAGGGTCCTTTTTGCTTATCAGTTGTGTTGGTAATATTTTTAGCAGGGTTTTCTCAGATTGCAGACAGCAGCTTTTCTGTCCTGTCCTTTTTAGTTAGCTTGGGCCCCATCGTTTGCTCAACCTATCTTTCTATCTGTGTTAGTGTTTTCATCTTGTTTCTGAGTACAAATTTATGAAAACTTTTGACACTCTCATTGCTCGAATGAATGTGTCTCATGGATTTGTCTTTTTACATCAATTAAGGAATTTGCACTTCAGACCTTCTGGGGTCATTACACAACACAGAACTAGACCCAATCAGAGGGCAATAAAATCTTCACACTGCTGAACTGTTCCAATATTTATGCTTATCCCTCTCCCATAATGACAATTCTGCTTCACATCACTTGTCTTATCTATTGCATTTTTTCTGTGCTGTGTTGTGTATAAATATGTGACTTCAGATTTTGTATTAGTCTAGCCTGATGAAGAGACCTGAGTAGTCTGGAAAGCTTGCAATGTGTTACCATCTTTTCAGTTAGCCATTAAAAGGTATCAACCACTGAGGACTCTCAAATATTAATATTCCTCTACCTGCTAGCTAACACGGTACAAAGATATACATCTTTCCTGTATTCATTCTTTCTATAGATTCTCCAGCTCTCACTTTCACTTTCTCCGGCGTCTAACCTCTCCAGCCTCCCTCTGCCCGGTAACTGCAGATCATCTAGAGATTAATTTTCCTATTGGAGGAAGCTGCACCTCCCGTCCAATCAGAGCTGAGCTCCGCTCACCAGGGCACAGTGCCTGTGATACTGTGACAGTCGTGTTTCGGGTCTCAGGTGAAACTTACGTCTTGTTCTCGGGGTCCCGTCATATATCAGAGGCAGGATGAGGAAGATGTACCCCCTTATTGTGCTGCTCCTCTATGTGTCTGCAGTGTGTTCTGGTGAGTATGGAGGCGACCAGTGATTGTACCTTATATTACATGTTATTACGCCTTATGTCCTATGTTGTGTTCTCCATGTAGTTTTTGTATGATTGTATTGTTGTCTGTTACGATTCAATCTCCCACTCATAACATGTGACTCGGAGGGGACTATATAGGGGGCTCCGCTTCTCCCACTCACCTGTCGTCATAGGCTGATAATGGCTCCGCGCTCCCCGCGGCCGGTCACACCACACTTATTTGTTAGTCCAGCAAAAAGCCTGCCGGGGGTAACACACTAGTAACATGTATGGAGCGCCCGCCAGGGCCGTGGGGATACTCTGTAGCGGGCCAGTTGGTTCTTATGGGAATGTCACGGCAGCAGTAACCTGGTCCGTGGTCCTGGGCGTCCAATAAAATGAATGTTAAAAAAGGAAATTAAAGTTTATAAAAGATGATTTGTGAGTGACCGTGACACCGCCTGTGGTATTCGGCAAGGGATAGCCGACGCTGCTTAAAGAGACCGCTGGGGCTGATGGTGATGCAGCAGAGTTGGTACAGCTCTCCACAGGTAGAGCTAAGTCCCAGGGCAGTATAGGTGTAAAAGATGATGATGATGGTTGTAGTGCAAGGCAGGTGACTCAGTTAAATAATTGGAGGACACAGTGGAGGGCAGTCTTCCAACTTTTACTCACAGTTCTTTCAGTTACATTCCCCAGCCGGGGTGCTGTGTCCTCCAGGTCAGGGGTCCATCCTTTCTCAGGTAATTTGGGGTAAACTGTACCAGAACCCCCTTCTGATGCTCCTTTCATGGCCGTCTCACTACGCTGGCTCCCGCCTTTCCTGCAATGCACCTTCACACACTGTGTCCCGAGCCAGCAGCCTCTGATCTTGTCAGACGACATTCTCTGAGTCCTCTGGATCTTATCCGGCTGCTTTTTCAGCGAATGTGTATGGAGCTGGCTGTAGCACATGCAGATACTGCAGCCTCCGGTTACCTAGCTGAGTCCTTAGTTTCTCCAATAGTTTGGTGGCCGGTCCCTCACTGCGACCTGGTCCCTCCACCAGACTATGGTCGGCGTAGATACGGCCCCACGGGTGTTTTCCTCACTACCTGTGCCCTTAGGACCCCTTCTTCCTTCCGCTGAAGCCTTCTCTCACACGCCTATATCCTGTCTCTTACTTCTCTTTAGTCTGGGGATGAGCTCCTTGCTCTTTCAGTCCCCTCCGTAGCCGTAGACTCCCTCTGGTCTCCAGACCACAGCTCACCACCCTCTCTGGCTCTTCTCCTTCTCTGCTTTCTCCACCCACACCCTCTACCCAGCTCCCCCTGGCCTAGAGAGACCTGGTGTTGGATGCAAGTGTGTGGCTTCTGGATAATGTCCCCTCCTTACCCGAGAGCGGAATACCACACCTCTGGATGAGGTGCAGTACCTATGTGGCGACTGAACCCTCAGTCACGTTCGCTACCCAGCTTTCCCAAGCACCTGACAGGTACACAGCCAGCACTCTGGCATACACAGGGTAACACAACCAGGCGATGCTTTCCCTTTTCTAGGTTGTGGGTACGTAAGGTGCAGTGCGGACAAAATACAAAGGGAAAACAGCACAAAACCAAAGGGATAAATACAGAAACCTCTTACTGATTGGATCAGAGAGAGATTCTGCGCAGGAGAAAAGCCGACATTTGTATAGCTCTATAATCAATACTCTTCGAGTTAAAAACGAGAGTCGGGGGGTATGCAGATATCCCCCCGCTGTCACCAGTCTGTGACAGAGCTTACACAGACATTGCTCTCTGGCACCCCCCTTACCCTTAGGTCAGTCAGGGAACTGCACCTAGTATAAGTAGTCGCCGGAGAGGCTGCCCTGTTACATACTGGTTATCGGGGCGCTCCTAATTGAGGGCGCTATATCACCTGTCCCAGGCTGGGAATATATATATATATATATATATATATATAAACCTCCGGTCCATCACTGCCAGTATCCCCCAATAACACCAGTACGGTATGCTGCCACCAGTTCCTCGTTAGATATAAGCCTGGTCCATTCACAAGCTTAGATCTGGTCAGAAACCAACCCCAGGTAGCGTATAAGTACTAGCCGGACTCACGAACATGGGAAATCGGATTCGAGGTAAAAGAGCAGCCCAAAATTAATTGATATTTTAATTGCCGAAAGGCAAACTAGATAATATAAATATATACAGAGTAATTTACAGATATTACAGACAGAAGTACCTATAAAAGTAGGGTACAGGTATGAGATTACAGTTAGCTGTATGTGTCCGTTTACCAGTCCTTGTACCATGTGGATCCAGGGAAGTTCACAGGTACTTTCTCAGTTTCTGGTCCATCTCCACGCATGGCACACCATTGCAGACCAATAACCCTGGCTAAATGTGTGTAGCTAGTTTTTAACCCCTAGTTTCCCCCTCCCATATTTTCCACCGCCGCTTTGGGCTGAACTGAAATCCCCTGCCCTGACCTCCTAGGTGAAACAATTCCCAATATCGAGGATGGGTCATAATTGTCTAGTGAGAGGTCCAAACGGGACGAGTAACGTCTCAACGGGCTTAACCGATATGGAGAATCCAAACTTGGGTCGGAAGGGGTTTTGGAGAGCCAGTCTCAATAGCTCAGTATCTGGGACAGCTAGAGAATGATGAGACACAGGTGTGTGTGGACTCCCAGGATTCTGGTGGTATATTGGACTTGACCCTGAGATTCACAGTACCGAATCTCTGTGCCTGTGCCTCTCCATCTAGGGCCTCCTAGTTAGCTGGCAGCCTGCACAAAAAAAGGAGGAGGTCCCAACTTTTTTCCTCCTTGCATTAATTAACATGGGGCCTCTAATTCTCTTGCTATATGGCAAGTTCCTGTTCTTTTGAAAATTTGTGTGTTTATCTCATGAGTGGGGGCCACAGTTCAGGGAGCAGAGGGAGAGCTCTGGATAACATATTGGGCCTAAAATTAATAAATCACAATGGTGTCTCCCTCATCCCTTATACTTTGCTCTTCCTGGGTCTGAAACTGGAGGTCTCTGGATGAGATATTTTAAAGGGTCCCAATCAGACCCCCTCACCCCTTGTCCTGGTCAGGTGAGAACTTATAATATTACAACGAAAGACGGGTTACTGAACACAATTTTAAGATATGTCATATTTTACCATAGGACCCTCCTAGTGGAATAATATGACCGCCATGTTTGTGAGGATATTTTTACTATGTGAGACACAGCATATGTATGTAATATGTATCCTTAATTTGGGTTGATTTTACATTTCTGTGGTTTCCTAAGGCCAACAATTCTGGCACTTGAAACCTCAGGAGCATTTATGTTCCCCGATCACAGAAATATTCGGCTGTGTGCCCACGTTGCTTTTTTTAAGTGTTTCCGCAGTGTTTGTGCCGGCTCAGACGCTGCAGAAACGCATAAAAGAAGCTTCACATTAAATTGCATGCGTTTTTGGCTTTTTGTGCCAATGCATGCGTTTTTAAACGCTCAGGAATCGCTTAGTGGCTAATGTTCCAATGTTCCCAGAAAACGCGCGGAAAAAAAGCGGAAAAAACGCGGGTCTTTTGTGCAAGAAACGCTCGGAAATAAAATGCGCGTTTTCTGGGAAGGGGATCAGTTTCCTGAGCGTTTAAAAACGCTAACGTGGGCACATAGCCTAAAGGGAATATGTCACCCTTTTTTTGGCCTTTCAGCTGCCGGCATAGACGTCGGGGGCTTATCTACAGCATTCTGTAATGCTGTAGATAAGCCTCCGATGTAACCGGAAAGAGAAGAAAAACACGCTATATTATACTCACGGAGGTGGGCAGTCCGGTCCGATGGGTGTCGCCGTCCGGTCCGGCGCCTCCCTTCTTCATGCGATGACGTCCTCTTCTCCCGTCCTGTATTGGCTCCAGCGCACTGCTCTGCCCTGTTGAGGGCAGAGCAGAGTCCTGCAGTGCGCAGGCGTCGGGAGAGGTCTGGCGCCTGCGCACTGCAGAATTCTGCTCTGCCCTCAACAGGGCAGAGCAATGCGCCTGCACCAGAGCCATTTCAGGACGGGAGAAGAGGACGACATCGCATGAAGAAGGGAGGCGCCGGACCGGACCGCAACACCCATCGGACCGGACCGCCCACCTTGGTGAGTATAATATAACGTGTTTTTCTTCTCTTTCAGGTTACATCGGAGGCTTATCTACAGCATTACAGAATTCTGTAGATAAGCCCCCGATGTCTATGCCGGCAGCTAATAGGGGAAAAAGAGGGTGACAGATTCCCTTTAAGGCCTCGTTCACACGTTCAGTATTCGTTCAGTATTTTACATCAGTATTTGTAAGTCAGAACCAGGAGTGGAACAATCAGAGGAAAGGTATAATAGAAACTCGTCACCACTTCTGGATTTATCACCTGCTCCTAATTTTGGGTACAAATACTGGTGTAAAATACTGACCGAATACTGAATGCGTGAACATGGTCTTAGGGTCCGATTCATCATTGCCACTGTGCCCTTTTTTTTGTCTAGCTTTGTACCTTTATTAACCCCAACTCATTATTCTGTTTGAGCCTTTTCTGATCTCTGTTTTTATGCTCTCTCCAGTTTCTTTTTGCCTTTGTGGGCAGAGTTTAGCAATTCCAGGTGTTTTCCTCTGATTTTTTTTATTTGCGACTATTTAAAAAAAGTTACTAAATCTGGTTGAACTCCACTCCAGTCTCCCCCCTGGTGTATTTTTAGTTCGCAAAAAATTTGGCTCATTTTTTGCGATAAGTGCAATTTTTGCCAACAAAATTCACAAAAACTGTTCACGTTAGAAAAAACACCATTTTTGCCTTTGTGCCAAACTCATGAATCGCGTGCGCCTTTTTTAAGAATTTGGCTCCAAAAATGGCAACTAATAACACAAGACAAAAAAAGGAGCTCAACTCAGAAAAAACCCTGGCCGGCCTTATTCTCCTCATCAATAACATAGTGTATAAAACGCAGGAATCCATGAGAGAAGCTGCTCGTCTCGTGTGCGTCGTAGTGAGGGGGAAAGGTCACTATTTCTGGGGTCTCCGCTCCGGCGATCACTAGAGATCGGTGCGATCACCGTGTGACGGTATAAGGTATAACCCCGCTGTATGGAGTAATGGAGGAAATACTGGGGGGATTTACTGATAGTAACGAGCCTGAAAAATGGAGAAATATGTGTTTGATGTAAAAAAAAAAAAAAAAAAGGGGGCGAGGGCGAGAGGAAACATGGATTGTGCTAAGTTATATATCCAGGGCTTCGGTTTCTATACATTTCAACGCTCCGCTCTGCGAGTGTTTCGCTTGTTTCTGGGGTCAATTCACCATCAGTTCTGATAACGGCCGGACAGTATCGCACTCCTCAGGCCCATGAGCTGAGATATAGATATTCACCTGTACATTAGAGATCATAAAATAAGTCACAATTAACAATTTACTGAGATAAAATAAAGGAAAATATTAAACAAATATCTGTGACCACACGAGAACTGATCTGGTGTTAAAAAAATGGCAAAAAAATTGACTCCGGGTAATTACTTTATTCTGGATTTTTAGTTACACTATAAATGTATATAAATCGCTCATCCTGTGATCCGGGGGCCACCTGCGGCCTCTCTACCATTCTGTGCGGCCCCCGATCACACGGTCACAGACGTGTCAGTCGGTGTAGGGCAACTGCTCATTATTTATCTCCCGAGATGCAGGAAAAAGGAGAATCTGGAGCAGATGAGTGAGACTAATGGTGAATGTTGTGGCCGGAGTTGGAGCCGCAGGATACGGGCAGAATTGGGGTCTCCTCACCCATGTGGCCCCTTATAGAGGAGATGAGGTAGAGATGGCCGTACATTACTGGGGCTATCCTCACTGTGATTTATGGACTCAATAGATGCTCAGCTGCTTCATCATGGATTTTCCACCTCTAGGGATGTTATTTCTTTTTTTAACCTAAATGCCTGTATTTGGGGCTAATACTCAGTTTTGCACTTGTGTTTCATCAATCATTTTGCAGCATTTCCCTTCTGTAGCCTCTTGTGTTGCACTGTCTATTGATGGCTACACAATGAGTTACCTGAGGATCCATCAGTGAGCTCACTATGACTTCTGATTCAAGAGTTTATTACTCTTATCTGTGGGGTTTTTTTCTGAGCTTTTCTCAGCTGATTTATGGCCGAAGCCAAACAGTGTAAAATGTTATGGATACCCAATTGCAAAAGTGAATTTTTTATAGCCCAAAATACATGCATTTAAGTAAAAAAAAAAAACAGTTCACAAAAGTGGACAATCCCTGATGAAGAAGGCTGCAGCCATGGTGTCTATTGCTTGTGAAGCGGAAATGAAGGACGAGGTGACGCCCCGCTCCCAGGAGAGGTGATAGGTGGAAGAACGAAATGTGGACGTGGCCACTATTAGATATTTGTATCACTCGGCCATAAACATCTCCGGTGATAATTCCCCTTTAAGTTTTATGTCGCCCTTTGAATGGGTTTGATCCCATAATGTCGCCCTCGGACCAAACACGTTTGTGCACCCCTGAGTTAGATGCTGATATAAATGTACTGAAACATGAAAACTTACATAAAGTACAACTCACCTCGTGAAGAGCAAACCCTCATCCTGCTAACCCGAGCATAAGAAGAAAAAAGTCAGGACCGCCGTAATGCGAATAAAAAAGATGAGTCCTGATCTTCGAGGCTGTAGTCCCGGTCCTCGAGTGGTTAATACAAAGGACCTGAACGTTTCTTGTTTGTTATAAAAATGCCAGGGCCGCGGCCGGAATGTAATAATCACTGCGGCAGAAATTACCAGTTGATCTGCAAGAAGAGATTTCACATGCTGCGCTGCAATGGAGCAACGCAGCACAAAGCGGAAAACAGCAGCAGAATCAGGGGTGCAGGTAGTTTTGCAAGATATTTAGCTGAATTTTTGAGCAATTGACAGTGCAATCTCGATGGTAAACATGTCCGGTGTACACACAGCATGTGCCCTATATACTGGAGAGATACCGCGTCACCTGCTCAGCTCTTTCTGTAACTCCCATAGACCTCACTGGAGAAAGCAGCCGTCTGAATCGGTGATCAGAGGTCACAGGCCCCAACTCCTGAAGGTCAATGTGTCCCAAGATGGACCCTCCATACTAGGAAACTGTAACACTTTCCCCTCTCACTAGTTCTGATCTCCCCCATTATAACAGTAGTAAATCAGAATCCCATGGTCACTTCTCTCTGGGCAGCAGGGGGCAGTATAACACTGTACTCTGTTGTGTGTCTGCAGTCTCCTGTATATCATCTCCTGTCTCCTCTCCGTCCAGCAGGGGGCAGCAGTATAACCCTGTACTCTGTTGTGTGACTGCTGTCTCCTCTCTGCCCAGCAGGGGTCACTGTAACCCTGTGCTCTGTTGTGTGACTGCAGTCTCCTGTATCTCAGCTCCTGTCTCCTCTCCGCCCAGCAGGGGGCAGTATAACCCTGTACTCTGGTGTGACTGCCATCTCCTGTATATCAGCTCCTGTCTCCTCTCCGCCCAGCAGGGGGTAGTGTAACCCTGTGCTCTGTTGTGTGACTGCTGTCTCCTCTCCGCCCAGCAGGGGGCAGTATAACTCTATACTCTGGTGTGACTGCGTCTCCTGTATATCAGCTCCTGTCTCCTTCGCCCAGCAGGGGGCAGTATAACACTGTACTTTGTTGTGTGACTGCTGTCTCCTGTATATCAGCTCCTGTCTCCTCTCCGCCCAGCAGGGGGCAGTATAACCCTGTGCTCTGTTGTGTGACTGCTGTCTCCTCTCCGCCTAGCAGGGGGCAGTATAACCCTGTACTCTGGTGTGTGACTGCTGTCTCCTCTCCACCCAGCAGGGGGCAGTATAACCCTGTACTCTGGTGTGTGACTGCTGTCTCCTGTATATCAGCTCCTATCTCCTCTCTCCGCCCAGCAGGGGGCAGTATAACCCTGTAGAATCATAGAATGGTAGAGTTGGAAGGGACCTCCTGGGCCATCTGGTCCAACCCCCTGCTCAAAGAAGGATTTGCTAAATCATCCCAGACAGATGTCTGTCCAGCCTCTGTTTGAAGACTTCCATTGAAGGAGAACTCACCACTTCTCGTGGCAGCTTGTTCCACTCATTGATCACTCTAACTGTCAAAAAGTTTTTTCTAATATCTAATCTGTGTCTCCTCCCATTCAGTTTCATCCCATTGCTTCTAGTCTTTCCTTGTGCAAATGAGAATAAAGATAATCCTTCTACAATGTGACAGCCCTTGAGATGTACTCTGCTGTGTGACTGCTGTCTCCTGTATATTGGGTCGCCCTCCCAGGGCCGTGGGGTACTCGGTACCGGGCCGGTATTAGTGGGATGTGTCACAGCAGCAGTGACCCAGACCGTGGCCCTGGGCACCCGAGTAATAGGAAGATGTGAATGGTGGAATGTAGTTAGATGAATAGTTCGTGACGCCACCTGTGGTGTTCGGCAAGTGAGATGTTAAGCCGACGCTGCGTGCAGATCCACTGGGACTGATGGTATGGTGCAGCAAAGATGTAAAAGCTCCCCACAGGTGAAGCTGTAGTCCCAGGGCAGTGTAGATGGGGTTGGCACGGGGATGTAGCAGTGCCGGAAGGGTAGGAAGCAGACAAAGACACAGCAGGGTGCAATTTCTGTACCTTTACTTGATAAATGCAGTCCAGGGTCCTGATTACAGATGGTACCGGAGCAGGCTAGCCTGGAAGCAGCTCAGGGATTCTCTCTCAGCAGATGGGCTGTGCAGTCTCCTTCCTAGCGCTTATTTGGGTGAAGTACTCCTAGTACTGAGTTACACTTGAGTTCCTCCTACTTCTCTTATTGTCTCTTAGAACTACCTCGTATGGCAGACAGCTGTAGCCGCTATTCCTCTCTTGGCTCACTCCGTGCTGTTGTGCCTCCGAGTCTTAGATGGGGGTAGGGCATTTACAGCCTCCTACTCCTCTGGTTTCTGTTGCAGGACCGTTAGTATCCGTACAACCATGGAGACCAGGCTCCAGTTCATGCGCTCTCACTGTGAAGGAGCTCTCTTTTCCTCAGCTCAATCTCCAGTTTCTCTCCACACGTCGACCTCCTCACACTAACTGACCACTCCTTCTTCTTGGCCCTCAGAGAGCACTCCTCCCTCCAAATCCAGTTCAGAGTCCCCCCTGCTGGCCTGGAATGGAACTGTGTTGCATGCATCGGTTAACTGCGAGAGAGACCCTTCACTGCTTCCAAGCATGACATTACCCTCCCTGGAGGAAGGCAATGCCATTGTGGCGACCATACCCCTGGGGGTGCCACATATAACAGCTCCTGCCAAATTCAAAGAAGCTTTATTGGCAGGACTAAATACACATTAGTTTTGCCAAAGCAAGTGCACAAAAGGGAATATGGATAGGGACTGTAGGGATGTTGGGTAGGGGCTGTAGGAAAGGTGGATGGGGGCAGATCCAGGATGAGGCTATAGAAGTCCATGGAATAGGGAAGGTGGATGGGGGGGCATGGGGCAGATCCAGGGTGGGGGCCATAGAAGTCCATGGCATATCATAGTTCTCTTTCTCGCAGTCTATGACATTCGCTCACATATTGCGCTGCTATCTCCACTGCTCTCTCTTCTTCCCCCAGCAGGATATGTTTTCTCTTCCTCCTTCATAGTGATGAAATCCGGGAAGAGATGTGAGTGTCCCTCACTGCTGAGTATTTGGGGCAGTGTAGCAGGAAGTGGGTCTCATCCTCCAGGGCCTCCTGGTCACAGTGTTGGCACAGTCTTTGCACAGTCTTTTCTCCCTGGGCTTGTAGCTCTGCCTGTGTCGGCCAGATTCGATGGCCAGACTGTGGGCACTGAGTCTATACCGGCTCAGGATCTTGCGGTCTTTGGGGTCCGGGAGTTTCTCCAGGTGTGGGGCCAGTCTGTAGTCTCTCTGTAGACTCCGGTACATGGTCAGTTTCTGTGAGCTGAAGATGTCGTTCTTCCAGTCACTTACATACCTCTCCTGGCTTTCGTCTACAATCTTCCTGATTCCGGCTTTTGTCAGGTTGTTGTGATTGGTGTTCTGGTCAGGTTGGGTTTGGGTGAGCTGTTCCGAGGGTCCTGGTTTTTCTGTTTCACCTACATGTGTCAGGGCTTTATGGTGATGGGAGCTTGGATTGCTCCTATGTAGGTGAGCCCGGAATGACAGTGCCCTCTTTAGAACCGTTAGGTGTAGACGGGAATCTGCCCAGCTCGGCCCGGCAAGCACTGTTGGAGGTGCTCCGATGGACTTGGAGAAGGTGCTTGCAGAATTCCAGGTAGAATATTTCTGTTGGGCTGGAATCCCACCTTGACCAGTCTGGGTAGGTGTGAGGACCCCAGACTTCGCTGCCATACAGGTGGATTGGGGGCGATGATTTTTAACCAGACCCTCACTGGTGGCTTCAGATAGTAGAGTTTCCTTCGGATGGCATAGAAGGTTCTGCATGCCTTGTATTTCAGGGTCTCTATGGCTTGTTTGAAGCTCTCTGACCGGTGAATCTCTAGGCCCAGGTAGGTATACTTGTCTGTTCCTGTAAGGGAGCAGTTGTTGAGGACAAATGAAGGGTGCTGTTCTGATTTTCTCTTTCTCTTCTGGAACACCATGATGTTTGTGCTGTCCCATCTTATCATTGTATGCTTATATAATTGTGTTATGTTACCTTTCTTTGTATTCAGTTTTTCATTTGGTCTGCTGCCACCTGCTGTCCTTTTTCTGTATAGCAGACTGCAGCTGATTAATTCTAGTACATGCCTCCCACTTCCAGGTCAGGTGACTCTGCTTCTCTTCCTGCCGGTGGCCATTATGCCACTAGGCATGAAGGACACTGCTCTCTCCTGGTTCTCTTCCTATCTCTCAGACCATCAGCAGATTTGGCTTTCAGTACCATCTTTATGCTGATGACACACAACTATACACGTCATTCCCCGACCTTACCCCCTCTGTACTACAGAACGCCAGTGACTGTCCGCAGTCTCCAATATCATGTCCACTCTCTATCTGAAACTCAACCTCTCCAAAACTGACCTTCTTCTGCTCCCGCCGTCTACTAACCTCCCTAAATCTGACATTTCCCTCTCCGTGAGTGGCACCACAATAACACCCCGGCAGCAGGCGCGCTGTCTGGGTGTTTTGTTTGACACCAATCTCTCCACATCCCATATACAATCTCTTGCCCGCTCTTGCCGCTTACACCTAAAGAACATCTCTAGAATCCGCCCTTTTCTCACCATGGAAATGACAAAAACCCTCACTGTAGCATTGATCCACTCCTGGCTGGATTACTGCAGCGCTCTATTAATTGGCCTCCCCGTCACTCGACTATCCCCTCTCCAGTCCATACTTAATGCAGCAGCCAGGGTTGTCCATCTGGCTAATCGGTACTCGGACATGTCCGCTCTTTGTCAGTCATTACACTGGCTGCCCATTCATTATAGGATCCAATTCAAAGTACTTGTTCTCACCCACAAAGCTCTCCACGGTGCGGCACCCCCTACATCTCCTCCCTCATTTCTGTCTATCGGCCTAGCCGATCGCTGCGCTCCGCAAACGACTTTCGACTAACCTCTGCACTAATCCGTACCTCCCACTCCCGACTCCAAGACTTCTCCCGTGCTGCTCCTATCCTCTGGAATGCTCTACCCCAAGAAATTAGGACTAACCACAATTTGCACAGTTTTAGGTGCTCCCTCAAAACACATTTGTTCAGAGCGGCTTATCACATTCACTAATCAAAGTCATTCTATGTGTAAGGGTGCGTGTGTAGCCCATTCACTATCTCCATCCATCTTTCACTCCCTCAAGATGGCTGGACCATAATTATAAATACACCACTGTAAATACACACCTGTACTTTGTATCTCCCCCACCTCATTGTAGATTGTAAGCTCTCACGAGCAGGGTTGTCTTATTTCGTCTTATTTTGCTTTAATTATTGTATTGTTAATGTTGTTACTTATGACTTATGTTTTGAAACTGTTAAACTGTAAAGCGCTGTGGAATATGTTGGCGCTATATAAATAAAGATTATTATTATTATTATTATTACTCTTTTCTTTTTCACCCGGGAGAGACACTCTTACCAACCAGGCGGTGGAAAGCACCAGTTTTTTGACCACTTCGTTGCACACACATTGCTGTACCACGTGGGTTACATCTGCATTTCTGGAGAAGTACTGCATTACCAATCATACGCTGTATGTCCAGATCTCCAAATAAACAAGTCTGGACTTCACGATTCTTGTTGTGAATCATCTCTCCGGACGCATGAACAGCAAACCAGCAACAATGGTCCTGTCTGCTCTGCATTGAGGAAATGGAAGGTAGGAATCTCTCCCAGCTCCAATCAACTACACCTCCATTCGCCTCATGTGGGGACAGAACAATGTTGGTTTTCTTTAGGTTGACCGGTAGTGCCCAGGTGGAGCTGATTTTCAGGTTGTCTTGGAGGCCTTTCTCGGTTGGTGACAGAAGCAGCAGGTCATCTGCATACAGCAGGAATTTCACCTGCGCATCGTGGAGGGTGAGACCTGGTGATGTGGAAGATTCCAGAGCGGTAGCCAGCTCGTTGATGTAAATGTTTAACACCGTTGGGCTAAGGCTATGTGCCCACGTAGTTCTTAGGTTGTGCGGATTTTGTTGAAAATCCGCAGGTAAATCCGCAGGACAAAAGTCCTGCGGTTTATCTGCGGATTAGCCTGCGGTTTTTCCCTGCGGTTTATCACCTCAGAATGATAAGGTGTGAAACCGCAGCGGAAACCGCACAAAGAATTGACATGCTGCGGATTGTAACCCGCAGCAAATCCGCGTGGAAAAATCCGCAGCATGTGCACTGCGTTTTTTTTTCCATAGGAAATAAAGGTACTGTACAACGCAGCAAAATCCGCAGTGTGTGCACACACCCTTGTCTGACTCCCCGGCTCTGCTGGAAATAGGCCGTTCTTCTGCCGTTTACACTCACACTGCAGAGGTTCTCGGTGTAGGAGCTTTTTATAACATCGTAGGTCTTTCCTCCTATTCCGCTCTCCAGCAGTTTCAGGAATAAGCCTGGGTGCCACACCGAATCAAAGGCCTTTTTAAAAGTCCACGAAACAGGTGTATATCTTCCCGTTCTTTGTATTGTGGACGTGTCTATCAATGAGGCTGTGCAGGGTATAGATGTGGTCAGTAGTGCGGTGGTTTGGCATGAATCCTGCTTGGCTCTTGCTGAGGACGTTGTGCTCGGTGAGGAAACTGAGGATCCTCTTGTTCAGGATGCTGTTGAACAGTTTTCCCTGGTTACTGCTGACACATATGCCTCTGTAGTTGGCAGAGTCATACCTGTCCCCATTCTTGTGGATGAGTGTGATGAGGCCTTGGTTCCAGGTACGAGGGAAGTAGCCAGCACTTAGCACAATATTGAAAAGTTTAACCATTGCGGCCTGTATTTCTGGTGGGCTGTACTTCAGCATTTCTGGTAGGATTCCATCCAGGCCACCGGCTTTTGTACATCTTATGGAAGAGATTCTCTCTGCTACTTCCTGTAATGTAATAGGTGTATCCACGGGGTTTTGGAAGTTTTTTACTTTTTCCTCCATTGCTTTTAGTTTTGCCATTATGCTTTCCTGTTCTTGGCTTAGTTCTTCCTTTGGAATGTCTTTATAGAGGTCTCTGAAGTACTGGAGGCAGATGTTGCCATTTTGGATATGGATGTTGTTTTTCTTGTCTTTTGTCCCCATGTGGTTCCATAGTTCCCAGAAGGAGTTGTCTTGGAGGGCATCTTGGAGTTGGTTAAGTTTGGTGGAGATGTAACTCTGCTTCTTCCTCCTGAGGATGGTTTTGTATTGCCTTTGTGTGATTTCACAGGCTTCATAGGTTTCTTGTTTGAGGCTGTTCTCAGGGTCTTCCGTACGGCTTTACATTCTCTGTCAAACCATCCGTTGATCTGTTTTTCTTTTGTTCTCTTGTAGTTGACATTTTTAAGGTCGGACAGTCTGGCCATTGCATAGAATATATTGCTGAGGTCTTTTGCAGCTTGACTCACTCCCTTTGGGTTAGGCTGGTACTCGTAGTTGTAGAAGTGGTGGAGCATCCACTGTATTTCAGGTCTGCTGGGAGTATCTTTATACTTTAATGATGACATTTTATGCCATTTATAGGATGGAGGCCGTGTGAAGAGGCCGCTCTGCTGAGGCTTTTGAGTGGATGGTTTCTCTGTAGATTTCAAGTACAGAAGAAGTTGGCTGTGGTCTGACAGGTGCGTTTGTGGGGAGACTATGAAGGCGCTGATATTTGCCAGGTTCATATCTGTAATGGCATAATCTACTACACTTCTCCCTACATGGGAGTTTAGTGTACACCTCCCTAAGGAGTCTCCTTTGGTTTGTCCATTAAGAATATGAAGTCCTAAACTTCTACATATGTTCAGTATGTTCAGGAGCTTTTTACCACTTTTGTTGACTGTACTGTCATAGCTGTTTCACTCTGTGACTACTGAGTCTTGGCCGTCATTCTCTGCTCCAAATATGTAGATGTTCCCATCCGTGGTCAGGAAGTCGTTTTCTCTCCCTGTTCTTGCATTGAGGTCTCCAAAGATGAGAACTTTGCCCAGGCCCTGATAGTGGGCGCCCAGCAGGGGGCAGTATAACCCTGTACTCTGGTGTGTGACTGCTGTCTCCTGTATATCAGCTCCTGTCTCCTCTCATCTCTCATTCCTGTATGTGTCCTGCAGGGAGAGCAGAGACATCTGATAATTCACAATATATCAGATTTATCGTCAGAATGGTAGGAAAGTGGGAAAAAGGCAGAATAATCATTCTCACACCCTTGTCACGTGCGTCTATCAGTCATCTGCGATTTGTAGCCTCATTATATCTCATCCACCTACAAATCAGACAAAACATTGAGATAAAAACAAAATGAGCAAAATACCCTGTGTATATAGTATTTACTGGACGGGCAAAACAGTCAGGTGCGGGTCCTGCTCTCCCCGTCTATTGTGTGGCCTGCGGACACATCGGGGTGCGGTACAAGAGTCGGGGTCCATCCTGATGGGGTGCACCGTGTCGCGGTGGGATGGAGTTTACGCTCTTACTATTACTTACTGCGGGGTATTTGCTTATAGTCTTTATCCTCGGTTTTGTCTGATAATGGCCACAGTGTGAACATTTCTTTGGTTTTGCTTCACCTACAAATCAGGTAGAAAGAAATCTAATAAATGAGCGATATCCCGGTAGCCAAAGAGCTGACGATTTATATAAAGGATCCATCTGAGATTTGGTTGTTGTATCCCCTGCCGATCAGTCACAATGGAGAAGATACAAGGGTTTGATGTGGAGGACATGAGATATTACCTGGCATCTGTCCATATCAATGAGCAGCTGTCCTCCATAGCAGGGGCCAGAGCCTGTGCTGTTCTTCCACTTTTTGTTCGTCCCCGTTGTCCCTTTGGCAATCCAGGTCTCTGAGTGACTGGAAACACTTCTGAGAAAAAAGAATGGATCTACCTGTGGCAAAACATTTTTGTATGCTGGACCACAACACCAGGGATATGAAATTACTGGTATTGAAAGGTAACTTCACATCTCAGAGAGAGAGAAGAGTCTGTGAGTATAAATTTATGACGACCTTTGACACTCTCAGTGCTGGAATGAATGTGTCGCATGGATTTATGTCTTTTTACATCAATTAAGGAATTTGCTCCTAAGACCTTGTGGGGGCATCACAACACATTAGGAGACCCCAATCAGAGGACAATAAAACATCTGGACTCCTTATCTATGAACTGGTCCAATATTTATGTTTCTCCCTCTCCCATATTGATAGTTCTGCTCCACATCACTTGTCTCATCTATTGCATTTTTTCTGTGCTGTATTGTGCATAAATATGTGACTCTTCAGATTTTGTATTAGTCTAGCCTGATGAAGAGACCTGAGTAGCCTGGAAAGCTTGCAATGTGTTACCATCTTTTCAGTTAGCCATTAAAAGGTATCAACCACTGAGGACTCGCAATTCTGAATATTTTTCTATAAATCTTCATTATTTCTAGAGATTCTCCAGCTCTCACTTTCTCTTTCTCCGGCGTCTAACCTCTCCAGCCTCCCTCTGCCCGGTAACTGCCGATTATCTAGAGATTAATTTTCCTATTGGAGGAAGCTGTAACTCCCGTCCAATCAGAGCTGAGCTCCGCCCTCCGGTGCACAGTGCCTGTGATACTGTGACAGTCGTGTTTCGGGTCTCAGGTGAAACTTACGTCTTGTTCTCGGGGTCCCGTCATATATCAGAGGCAGGATGATGAGGAAGATGTACCCCCTTATTGTGCTGCTCCTCTATGTGTCTGCAGTGTGTTCTGGTGAGTATGGCGGGCGACCAGTGATTGTACCTTATATTACATGTTATTACGTCTTATGTCCTATGTTGTGTTCTCCTTGTAGTTTTTGTATGATTGTGTTGTCATCTGTCACGATTCAATCTCCCACTCATAACTTGTGACTCGGAGGTGACTATATAGGGGGCTCCGCTTCTCCCACTCACCTATCACCATAGGCTGATAATGGCTCCGCGCTCCCCGCGGCCGGTCACATCCACACCGCACTTATTGCTGACACCACTCACCGTTTTGTTAGTCCAGCGAAACACCTGCCAAAGGTAACACACTAGTAACACGTACACCACCCAGCTTTCCCAAGCACCTGACAGGTACACAGCCAGCACTCTGACATGCACAGAGTAACACAGCCAGGCGATACTTTCCCTCTTCTAGGTTGTGGGCGCATTCAGAGCAGCAAGGAACAAATCTATTAAATCTTAAAAATGTGCAGTGCTTACAAAATACAAATAGATGAAAGTAAAAGGGAATAAAACAAAACGGATAAAGACACATCTTACTGATTGGATTAGTGAGATTCTGTACAGACCTGCTGAAATTAGGGCAGATCTGTGTCTCCCGGGTCTGATTTTGGGTGTCTCTGGATGACATAGTTTTTAAAGGGTCCCATCCAGACCCCTCACCCCTCCTCTTGGTCAGGTGAGATGAGGATGGCTAATTATTCTAAGCTATGTCATACATTTGTGCTCAAAAGTTTACATACCCCGCTAGAATTTTTGCTTTCTTGGCCTTTTTTCAGAGAATATGAATGACAACACCAAAACTTTTTCTCCACTCATGGTTAGTGTTTGGGTGAAGCCGTTTATTGTCAAACTACTGTGTTTTCTCTTTTTAAATAATGACAGTCCAAAACATCGAAATGACACTGATCAAAAGTTCACATACCCTGGTGATTTTGGCCTGATAACATGTACAGGAGTTGACACAAATGGGTTTCAATGGCTACTAAAGGTAACATCCTCACCTGTGACCTGTTTGCTTGTAATCGGTGTGTGTGCATAAAAGCTGAGGGAGTTTCTGGGATCCTCACACAGGACGGGGAGCGTTCATCATCAGGACGGGGAAATTTTGACTGAAGTCATTTATCATTTTTAAAAAATGAAGATTTATTTTCCCTTTTCTTCTTCGTCACTTGTCCAGTTTCATCCATTATGGCAGATCCAGGAGACACAACTTTTTTTTGACCTGCTTTAAAATACTGATTTCAACTAGATCCGTTTCTTTAACATTGAAGTCTATGGAAAGCGGATCGGTTAGTCAGCCATCAGGTTTTCTAATTTGAAAAGGATCCAACCTACTTCTGAGAATATTCAGGCCTATTTAGATAAACTAAATCTTCCAAGAATCTCTGAAGAACATCTGATTTTTCTTAATGCCCCTTTTACTTTACAGGAGATTCAAAATATCATTAAAACAACCAAATGTAATTCAGTTCCGGGTCCAGATGGCCTATCAAATGAGCATTACCACCATTTCTCATGTAGTTTGGCCCCCTATTTACTCAGGACTTAATTTTTGGCAATCTTCAGAATCTATTGCTAAACTTCTTGCGTCTAGGATTCACAATTTTTCCCTCATTAGTTGCTCCCGACCAAGTTGTTTTTGTGGCCCGGCGGCAGGATAAAGACGGCACAGTGAGGTTGATTGACTTTATTAGAATTGCGGAATTGTCTAGGGGCCCAGTGTACTCCTGTCATTGGATGCTGAGAAGGCCTTTGACAGGGTACACTGGGGTTATCTGGATAAGATCTTGTCCATATTTTGTTTTATGGGCCCTATAAAATCTGCAATTAAAGGAAACCTGTCAGCAAGGTTGTGCATAGTAACCTACGCACAGTGTCAGGTCAGCGTCATTAGCTATATATATAAAAACGAGTGTGTATCGACGATTATGTCATAATGGTTGGTTGCCATGGCGACGATGGGTATATGGGCATGGGACTATGGGATAGTGGATATGTATGATGGGTGTATGGGCACGGGACTATGGGATGGAGGATATGTATGATGGGTATATGCAAACTGGGGGGCTGATCACTGAGGGATCAGTGACTTGTCAGCAGGCTGCATTATGAATATATAATCGAAGCACCACATATACCAACCGCGCCTTAGGGCACGAGCAGCATATCATTAGCACAAAACTGAATATAAAAATTAAGAAACAACCACAAGACCGATTTCATCAACCAAGGTATCAATTATTCAGTATAACGGCGCCGACCTGACACTGTCTGTAGGTTACTGCGCACAATCCTGCTGACAGGTTCCATTCAACAGTCTTGGCCTTGTGTATTAGGTCAAGTAATTGTTCTATTACTAATGGTACCTGGCAGGGAGTCACGCCTGCCATGCCTGTCATGCCGCTTTGCCCCAGTGCCGGGCCCCTGCGGGCGCCCCGGAGGTCTTTCATGTCTGCTATCCTGCATGATCCCTAGAGCAGTGTGCACACTCACCTCGTGACTGTTGTGCTGCAAGATGCCTGCATCTCTGCTCTGGTTCTGCAATCATCTCTGCATGTCTGGAACCCCTGATCATGTGACCTTTCCTATGTTCCAGCACTGCTCTGGTTCTGCAATCATCTCTGCATGTCTGGAACCCCTGATCATGTGACCTTTCCTATGATCCAGCACTGTCTGGTTCTGCAATCATCTCGGTATGTCTGGAACCCCTGATCATGTGACCGTTCCCATGATCCAGACCAGTCTGATCCAGCAATGCTCTCTATGATCCTGTAGGATCTGAACCGGAAGTTCTCTCCTGGTCCTGACCCAGAAGTGGAGGTGCTAATGCCCTATATCAGACCGCCCCTCCCTATGGTCAGGGCCTGATCATTGTGTTGTTTCCCTGCATGGCTGCTTGGTCGCTCCCTCTATTCTGTGCCCCTGCACTTTGCCCTGTCGTGCGTCTCTGCACACGCTCTGTGCTTGTATTCTGCCTCTTGTCTTGTGCCATGTCTTGTGTTTGTCCTTTGTGCCATGTTTTATCTCTGCCTGAGTTTTCAGCCTGTGCCTGTTTTGCCCTGTCTTGCCTTTGCTATGCTTTGACTTGTAGTCCTTCCTGTGTTCTCTGCCTTTGCCTGTTTTGCCATGACTTGCCTTTGCTCTGCTTGGTGCTCTGTTGTGCCTCCTGGCACACGCACCACTCCTGCTCTGACCTTGGTGCTCCTTTACCACATTTCCAGGCTAGTCTCAAGGTTCTTCCTTGACCCGGCTCTGGGCTTCGGCCTACGCTCCGCTGCTAGCTCTGTTCTCTGCTTGGTGCTCTGTAGTGCCTCCTGGCACATGCACCATTCCTGCTCTCTGACCTTGGTGCTCCTTTAGCACATTTCCAGGCTAGTCTCAATGTTTTTCCTTGACCCGGCTCTAGGCTTTGGCCTACGCTCCATTGCTAGCTCTGTACTCTGACTTGTGCTCCTTTCCATGTCTAGTCCCAAGGCTCTACCTTGGCCCGGCTCTGGGCTTCGGCCTACGCTCCGCTGCTAGACTCTGTCCTATTGTGCGCTCTTGCACGTTTCTAGGCTAGTCCCAAGGCTTTGCCTTGGCCCGGCTCTGGGCTTTGGCATATGCTCCGCTGCTAGCTCTGTTCTTGCTCTGACCTGACTCTGTGTTTCTGCCTATGCATCCGTTCCGCCTTCCGTACCTGTTCTTGCTCTGACCTGACTCTGTGCTTCTGCCTAGGTTCCGCTCCTTGCTTTGTCTTTTCCTTGCCCTGTCTGGTTTTCCCTTCCCCTTGTCCTGTTGGTTCAGTACCGGCCTGTTGGTCGTGTCACACAGGACAGTGTCACGTGTCAGTCTTGTTGTTTTGGTTACCGGCCTTCGGGTCGTGTCACACAGGACAGGCATACGTGACAGATTGTCCCTTGCCTGCCTCCTGTGCCTTAGTCATGCCGCGTGCTTTTTTCTCAGCCGTGTGCACTAGCCAGTGAGGTGGGTCTCATGAACCCTGGCGTGGCTCCTAGCACGCACCCTGCCTTGAACCCTGGCGTGGCTCCTAGCACGCACCCTGCCTTGAACCCTGGCGTGGCTCCTAGCACGCACCCTGCCTTGAACCCTTGTTTGCCTGCCGGATTCCCGAGACCTGCCGACCGCTGCCAGAGGTCCGGAACCAGATGACTGCGGCCTGATGTCCGGAGCGGATTTCCGCAGCCTGATGCCTGGATCCTGACGGTCGCGGCCAGTAGTCCGAAGTCCGATGCCATTGCACCCTTCCTTGGACCCTGGCGTGTCTTCTAACATGCACCTTGCCTTAGACCCTGGCGTGTCTCCTAGCACGCACCCTGTCTTGGACTCTGGCATGTCTCCTAGCAGGCCTCCTGCCTTGAAACCCTGGTGTGTCTCCTAGCACGTACCCTGCCTTGGACTCTGGTATGTTTTCTAGCACGTGTTATGCCTTGAACATTTGGCGTGCCCCTGCATGCACTTTGCTGTGTTTCACTGTTTATGTCTTGCACCTGATTAAAGCTTGAAACCATGTTTTTTGAAGAAACCCAGTGACCTCGCTTTGTTTTGCCTCCTGCTTATCCTGTTGCCAGACACTCACTAGTGTCTCCCTGAGCCGCCGCCTGGTTCCAGCAGTCGTGGTGGCTCACCCCCTTGGTCTTGCCCCTGACGCTCCCTGTACAGGGGGTGGTTTCTCACTAGGTCAGCTCGCCCTAGGTGGTTGGGTGCCACGACCCAGAGGGTCCACTCAAAAAATCGGCTCAGCTGAAGCTGAGTCCGTCACACAGGGATGCCCACTTTCACCAATCATTTTTGCTTTGGTTATGAAGCCCCTGGCAGGGTCCATTTGTGCAAATGTAGATGTCTCGGGTCTAAAAGTGGGGGCTGTCAACCATGCTATCAGTTTATATGCTGATGATGTAATTATAATGTGTACAAATATTGAGAGGTCTCTGCATGTAGTGATGGACTCTATGAATGATTTCACTAATATTTCTTATTACAAATTGAACGCTTCCAAATCCGTGATTTTTCCCATTTTAGTTCCCCTACAAATAAGAAACAGTTTGTAAAAAAACTGTTCCCCTTTAAATAGATTGATAAGGGTATCCCATATCTGGGTATATTATTGACAGCCTTTCAATTTATTTTACAAAAGAACTTTGATTCTCTCTATAAATCTTTAAGTTTAGATTTGGATAGATATGTCTCCCTTCGCTTATCTTGGATGGCCAGAATACTGGTTTTCAAGATGATTTTCCTTCTAAAAATGTTATTTTTTTTATGTGTCTCCTGGAAACTTCCAAGGAAACTAATTGGCAAACTCCAATCTCTAGTGGAGAAATACAGTACATACCAAAAGTTTGGACACACCTTCTCATTCAAAGAGTTTTCTTTATTTTCATGACTAAGAAAATTGTAGATTCACTCTGAAGGCATCAAAACTATGAATTAACACAAGTGGAATTATATAATTAGCAAAAAAGTGTGAAACAGCTGAAAATATGTCTTATATTCTAGGTTCTTCAAAGTAGCCACCTTTTGCTTTGATTACTGCTTTGCACACTCTTGGCATTCTCTTGATGAGCTTCGAGAGGTAGTCACCGGAAATGGTTTTCCAACAGTCTTGAAGGAGTTCCCAGAGATGCTTAGCACTTGTTGGCCCTTTTGCCTTCACTCTGCGGTCCAGCTCACCCCAAACCATCTCGATTGGGTTCAGGTCTGGTGACTGTGGAGGCCAGGTCACCTGGCGTAGCACTCCATCACTCTCCTTCTTGGTCAAATAGCCCTTACACAGCCTGGAGGTGGTTTTGGGGTCATTGTCCTGAAGTAAACAAAGGCACACAGGTGGGTAAAGTCTCTGGGTGGTTTATTGCATCATAAACCAAAAACCCAAACTGGTAGCAGAAAAACAACCTGACCGTCTCAAATGAAAATAAAAAATTCATATAAAGTCCTACCCAGTGCCGCTTGGATAACACATTTGGCAGCTCTGGCAGGAGCTGCAGGTCTGGAGGCTTGCTTTCCTCCACACAACACAAAGAAAAAAGAAACTGGCTGGACATTTAACTCCCTCCAGCCACGCCCTGGAGGTGGAGATATGGTGGGTATGCATTCCGCCCATCTCTGACCTACCCACCATGAAAGCCATGCCCATATAGCAAATGGATTGCTATCAGCACATATGCAGGAGAAAACACTTATGGCTTTCACATCACACAGGAAAGCAATCTTCGTGACACATCTCCCCTCATGTACGACACCAGTGACCCTATCACACATGTTTTGCACTTATACGTTGGGTGGTCTGGGGACTCCTAATCGCTTAGCGCACCATAAGGCTGCGATTCAGGAAGCAACTAGAGATTGGTGGAATTCAAATACCGTATATACTCGAATATAAGCCGAGATTTTCAGCCCGTTTTTTTGGGCTGAAAGTCCCCCTCTCGGCTTATATTCGAGTCATATACACCGGGGGGTCAGAGGGGGAGGGGGGCGGGGGTGTCAGGTCATACTTACCCGTCCTGACGCTGTGTCTTGAGCCCCCAGCTTCTCCCCGTGCTCTCTCTTCCTGCCTTCAGCGGTCACGTGGTGCCGCTCATTAAAACTCATGAATATGCGCATATTCATGAGATTTAATGAGCGGCACCACGTGACCGCTGAAGGCAGGAAGAGAGAGCGCAGAGAAGCTGGGGACTCAAGCGACAGCGTCAGGACGGGTAAGTATAGCGATACTCACCTGTCCTGCATCCATGGCTGCTTGCTGCTGTCTGTCATCGGTCAGTGACTTCAGACAGCAGAGGGCGCGGTGACGTGATTAGTGCGCGCCGCGCCTCCTGCAGTCTGAACGTCACTGACTGATGACGTGGCAGATAGCGGTGAGCAGCCATGGACGCAGGACAGGTGAGAATCTGACACCCAGCGACGGAGAGGTGAGTATGTCATTTTTTTTATTTTTACATGCAGCAGCAATGGCAGCACATGGGGGAATAATCTTAAGGAGCTTCTAATGGGGGCAGCATATGGGGGAATAATATGGAGCTTCTAATGGGGGCAGTATATGGAGCTTCTAATGGGGGCAGTATATGGGGGAACAATATGGAGCTTCTAATGGGGGCAGTATATGGAGCTTCTAATGGGGGCAGTATATGGGGGAACAATATGGAGCTTCTAATGGGGGCAGTATATGGGGGAACAATATATGGAGCTTCTAATGGGGGCAGTATATGGAGCTTCTAATGGGGGCAGTATATGGGGGAACAATATGGAGCTTCTAATGGGGGCAGTATATGGGGGCACAATATGGAGCTTCTAATGGGGGCACAATATGGAGCTTCTAATGGGGGCAGCATATGGGGGAACAATATGGAGCTTCTAATGGGGGCAGTATATGGAGCTTCTAATGGGGGCAGCATATGGGGGAACAATCTATGGAGCTTCTTATGGGGGCAGTATATGGGGGAATAATCTATGGAGCTTCTTATGAGGGCAGCATATGGGGGAATAATCTATGGAGCATTTCCCACCCTAGGCTTATACTCGAGTCAATAAGTTTTCCCAGTTTTTTGTGGCAAAATTAGGGGGGTCGGCTTATACTCGGGTCGGCTTATACTCGAGTATATACGGTAACTCTCATAGATGGATGCAAATTGAATTGTGCTTTGCATTACGAGGTTCTACTAGACGGACTTTGGAGGCAGAGTTAGATTGTCCAACAGAGTTTGATCCAGGACTCCCATCCATGTCGGCAACCCTGTTTTACTGGAGGAGTTGTGCGAAGGAGAATTTTGTTGTATCTCCGATATTTCTATCAGAGCCTCTTACCTTAATCTTAATAATTGGGTGCTGAATGGGATCACTTCCTTAGCTAATTTTAGTCCGAAACAGATTTTTATATCGTTTGATACTCTAGTTAAAAACTTTTCTCTAAATTGTAAAAGGTTTTACCAGTACCTTCAAGTTAGACATTTTCTTAGTTCATTTCACCTATCTAAGGAGGTACCACTGTCTTCCCGCTTTAAATTTTTTTATGTAATGATGATAATAACACCACCAAGTGCCTTTCAATCCTTTATAAAACAATAACTAGCCCACCTCTGGGTAAGAAATTGCCATACATGGAAAAATGGGAACGTGGATTAGATATTTCTCCATCTGTGTCGCAGTGGCAAAATGCCTCTAATTAGATTCTAAAGTCGTCCTTTTGCATAAATCACCCAGAACAGTTAAAAAAGATCCATATGAGGTGGTATCTTACTCCCGCCGAATTAGCACATTGTGTCGTTAGTTACTCGCCCCTTTGTTGGGAAGGATGTAGTTCCATAGGTTCAACTACACACGCCTGGTGGTATTATGCGAAGGGAAAGGTTTTTTGGACTAATATCTTCAGCGACAAAGGTACATTTTCCCGCTGATCCAGCCCCGGCAGTTCTAAACATAGGGATTGATGACATGCCAATAGATATAAGATGGCCGGTAGTGCATATACTTTCCTCAGCCAGGCAATGTATCGCTGCAACATGGAGATCAACTCTGCCGCTTTCCTTTAATGAATTATGTGGGAAGATAAACAGATTTTCATTATCAATATGTCCTATCCTTGAATTTACAGACCCGGAACAAAATCTGAAAGAAGAATTTATAGGCTTCTTTCCCTCTAGCTCTACCTATTATCACAAATTAATAGACTTAGGCTAGTTTCACACTAGCATATGGCCGAGCTGCGGAGGGATGCGGATTTCCTCCGTGAAGCTCCGCCCACGGCTGCACCTCCTCCTGTCAGCTCCACCTACGGCGGCATGCGGCCCGCGCACCCTATCTTTAACATTAGATACGCAGGCTATGCTGATGTATGTGGATGCCTCCGCATGCGTCGTTTTGACGGTGCGGCGACTGCCACAAAATGCAACTTGTGTTCGACGTTAAAGATAGGGTACACAGGCCGCATGCCGCCGTAGGTGGAGCTGACAGGAGGAGGTGCAGCCATGGGCGGAGCTTCACGGAGGAAGTCCGCATCCCTCCGCAGCGCTGCCATACACTAGTGTGAAACTAGCCTTACCCTTTGTGTTTGGCTGTTTCCCTAAAATAACTGATAATTTATTGATTTGGTTCACATCACACTGTATAAATTCTTGTGCTTTCTTGCTAGCAACTGTTTACTCCTTTTCCCTCCTTTATAATTTCGTTCCCCCCCTTTCTTCCTCTCCTGTTTTTCTTTTCCCCCATGTGGATATAATTATTTGTAGTAGTATGGTGAGTTTATTCATTAGGATTGGAGCCACTTTCTGGAGTTTGTTTCTTTAATGTTTCGAGTTGATTGTTCATGATTTTCGTTACCCTAACCTTAGTGACGAGACAATTTTGACCTTAATGACCGGGCCAAATTTTTTTAAATCTGACCAGTGTCATTTTATGTGGATATAACTCTGGAACGCTTCAACGGGTCCCACTGATTCTGAGATTAGCTTTTCGTGACATATTGTACTTTATGATAGTGTTAAAATTTCTTGCAATTATTTGTGAAAATATTGGAAATTTGGTGAAAATTTAGCAATTTTCAAACTTTTTTAATTTTCATGCCCCTAAATCAGAGTTATGTCACTCAAAATAGTTAATAAATAACATTTCCCACATGTCTACTTTTACATCTGTACCTTTTTTTAATTTTGTTATGAAATTATAAGGGTTAAAAGTTGACCAGCGATTCCCCCCCCCCCCCCCCCCAACAAAATTTACAAAACCATTTTTTTTAGGGACCACATCACATTTCAAGTGACTTTTGGGGGGCCTATATGACAGAAAATACCCAAAAGTGACACCATTCTAAAAACTGCACCCCTCAAACTCTTCAAAACCACATTCAAGAAGTTTATTAACCCTTCCGGTGCACAACTGGAACTAAAGCAAATGTGGAAGGAAAAAATGAACCTTTTTTTTTTTCTTCACAACAATTGTACTTTAGCTCCAAATTTGTTATTTTCACAAGGGTAACATGAGAAAATAGACCCTTAAATTTGTTGTACATTTTCAACTTTGTACACCACTACTCCATATGTAGGGGAATACTACTATTTGGGTGTACGGCTCAGAAAGGAAGGAACACCATTTGACTTTTTGAACACAGACCGGATGGAATCAAGAGCGGACGCCATTTTTGCATTTGGAGAGCCCCTGATGTGCCTAAACAGTGGAAACCCCCCACAAGTGGAAACTAGACCCCTCAAGGAACTTATCTAGATGTGTCATGAGCATCTTGAACCCTCAGGTGCTTCACAGAAGTTTATAAAGTAGATATGTGGGAAAAAAAAAAAAATCACATTTTACACCCACAACTGTACTTTTAGCTCCAATTTTTTGGAAAATGGACCCAAAAATTTGTTGTGCCATTTCTCCTGTGTGCCACATATGGCATATGTGGAGGAAAACCACTGTTTGGGCGCACCGCAGGACTCGGAAAGGAAGGAGTTACGCTTTGATATGCAGATTTTGGAGGAATGATCTGCGGACATCTTGTCACGTTTGAAGAGCCCATGATGTGCCTAAACAGTGACAAAAAACCAAAACATAAGTGGCCCCATTTTGGAAACTACACACCTCAACAATTTTATCCAGGTGTATAGTGAGCATTTTGAACCCACACGTACAGCATAGAATTCGATAACATTAGGTTGTCATATTGAAAATTTACATTTTTTTCACAAATGTTATTTTAGCCCTAAATTTGTAATTTTCACAATGGATAATAGGAGAAAACAGACTCCATAATTTATTGCGCAATTTGTCCCAAACGCAACCATACCCAATATGTGTTCAAAAACTTCTGCTTGGGCACATAGCAGGGCTAGAAAAGGAGGAGCGCTATTTGCCTGGGATAGATTGTAAATGCTATGTCGTATTCCAAGAGACCCTGACATGGGAAAACAGCAGAAATCCACCCCCCACAAGTGACCCAATTTTGGAAACCGGACCCCTCAAGGAATTCACCTAGGGGTGTAATGAATATTTTGAACCTATAGGTGCCTCACAAAATTTGATAAAATTGAGACATGGAAATATGAGATTTTGGTGGTAAAAATATAATTTTTGCATTTGCTACAAATTTGTCAGATGCACAAGGGTTAATGGGTGAAACTAGACCCCACAATTTATTGAACAACTAGCTTGGCCCGTGTGAAATTTTCGCACATTGGTCGTCGGGGGTGCAGGCAATTTCAGCAAAAGTAAGCTGGTCAAATGTAAATGTATTTCATGAGATGATGAACACAGACAAGTATTTATATATTGTGGTGCGGTAACCTCTGTTAAAGCTAGGGGGCGCTGAATATGCTACTCAGAATGTGCATGTGGGCATGTGTCTGAACGCCCAAGATAAAGCCTGTTTGTGTGTGGCTGTATGAAATAGGACCTGTAGTGAGGTCATGACCAGGTGATCCATACCTCACTTGTGGATGTGGTCACATACCATATAGTGTTGTCTGAGGTCTGGTCACAAGGGTTGTGTGTTTTGATCCTGAGTGAGCAGAGTACAAGCCTGAGACATACTGTACATGTTCTGTGTGAACTGGACCTGAGAGTACTTTGCGGAGTCCAAAGGTTGTACCCCAGGGAGGGGGTGGGGTCCCTAAAGGGGGTGGTAAATCAGACAGCAATCGGTGCCCAAAAAAAGGGGTGGAGTCCCAAAAGGGGGCGGTATCCCAAAAGGGAGTAGTGGCCCAAAAAGGGGTGGAGTCCCAAAAGGGGGCAGTATCCCAAAATAGAGTGGTAACCCAAAAGGGGGGCGGAGCTTCCAGAAGTTAAAAGGGTGGCGCAGACATTAAAAACCATGATGTCGCTGTAGTCCCGAACTTAACCTGTCCGGTGATAGTAGGCCGGGACTCTAGGCTGTTTTCAGACTTGTGGGAGGGGGGAACTCCTCTACAGCAGGAGGATGGAGGACTGTCTACTGATGGGGTGGCGTATATTAAGGCAGTAACACCTCCCAAAAAAATGAACGGGTCAGATGTAGGGGCGACCGGAGGACAGGATGCGTCGGCCCAACTTACTGACCTGAGTTCCCCTGAAGTATATGACAGAGGAGCTGACACCCAGATAGAGAGTATCTGGGGGGTTCACCGTACTGTGTGGTGTGACTGTGACATGTTATTGCCAGTAGCAACCACTAGGACTGAGTCTAACGCTGTGCAGACTGAAACTCCGACACAAGGGAATGACAGTGCTTCACAAGGTGGAGACGGGGAAGCTCTAGGAGTGGAGTCTGACACTGTTAGCAATGGGAACCGCTGGTACCAAGATGACCGATCAGGTGGTGGTGACTCCCATTCAGACGGTGACGACAGTGGAAAAGAGTGCAGTAATACTGACTCAAGTTTAAATAGCAGGTCTTCCTTCCATCACAGGAGGCGTAAGGGCCGAAAAGGGGCTGAACAAACTGCACCCTCAGACAAAATAGAAGAGCTGCCGGAGATCCTGGCCAATTCGACCGATGTCACATGACAACTAGAGGAATTATTCGTCAAGCTGACACAGGAAATGTGCACCAGGAAAAAAGCGAGCTGACAGTTTCCACCAGGTAGAAGCACGTGTCCAAAGCTTGGAGAAAGAGCGTGAAGAGGTCTGTCAACAGCTGGCGAAGGAGACTTTGAAAGTGGCGAGTATGGAAGTAGCCAACTCCGCGCAATTGGAGCGGGTGTGCCACCTGGAGTCCGAGCTTTTGGCAGTCAAGGTCCGGTTTGGAGAGAAGGAAGCACAGGAGGTCCAGGACCTCGTTAAAAAGTGCTCTGGTGAGAAGAAAAAGGTGGCAGATTTACAGGCCGAACTAAAGGCAATTAAAGAGCATAACGTACAAGAAAAGGCCCTGAGACAAACTGCTGAGCACAGAGTGGATGAGCTGGAGAAGGAAGTCTCTGAGCTCAGAAGTCACCTGTCAACATGGCAAAGTATGAATCAGGCCTTAAAAGAAGATGTGGAAGTGCTCAGAGAAGCAGTAAGAGGTCTTCCACAAGAGGAGGCAATGGTGGTTGAAGACTTACAGCGGCGGTGTCCGAGAGATAACAAGGCGGAATTACAAATGCCTATCTTAGTGAGGGGGCCTGAAGAGTGTAAAACTGGGGAAGACTGTGCGCTGAGAATGGAACAAAACAATCACCCGGTTGTAGTAGAGGTCTTGATGGAAAATTCCGTGGCAAAGCGAGAGCCTTCCGTCCATGAAGAGAGTGAGCCCTCAATCTTCAAGTGCGTGATAGAGGTACCCGAAGACGTGCAAGAAGCCTGTACCAGTGAGGGTGTGCATGAGGCTTTTAAAACGGCGGTCAAAGCGTGTAGGGTGCACTGGGCACCTGAGACTCAACAGTTGGTCGTACTGTCAACCAGGGAAGACACAGAGAAGCGGGTGGCTGTCCTGACGGATATGCATCTGCAATGTCTCTGCGCAAAACAGGTGATCATGCTGAGTAATGTGAAAGCCGCTCGACGTCTGGAGCTTGCGAGGGAAGCTAAAAATCGGCTGGGCTTGGTGCAAGACGTAATTCCGGTACCCAAACATCTGGTGGGGAGAGTCATTGGAAGGCTTGGAAAAGTGATGCAAGACCTTGTGAATAGATCCGGTGTGGCGAGGGTGAGGATCCCACCTGAGGAGGAAGTCCAGGTATGTGGTGAAGATGGCATGGTTCAATCATTGTCGTGGGCTCTGTGGAAAGCCTTAGGAACTTCTGAATGCTCCTGGAATATCGGGTAACGTACCTGAAGGAGATAGAGCAGTTAAGACTGGACCGACTGCAGATTAATAAACAGATGCAGAACATGAGATGGCGTCCGCCTTCATCCTGGGGTATAAGGACCAGAAGGCACTCTCCAGATAATGAAATGGCAGGTAGCCAAAGACTTTCAGCAAGACAAGAACGTCGAGAATCTGCAAGTGGCAGTTCTACTCTCAGTATGAGACTGAGAGACCTGGACAGTAGCTCCTGTGATGCACTAGATGGGTCAGACTCAGACCAGACAGTGGGCTCGACTGTATGTGGGACTTATGACCGCACCAACCGAGAGAGCCGGTCATGGAAAGAAAAGTCGGGTGACGGGGAGTACTGGAATACTGTGGAGACTAAAAAGGTTCTACTGACACAGATGGACTGTAACTTCAGGGCCAAAGCCCATGGCCGATATACTGACCACTGGGGGCGGGGGAGGCCTAACAGTTATGATGCTGAATGATGCCCAAAACAGACTGAGACGGTCTTCTCGACTTGTAGCGCAAGGTGACAGTGGGTACCTGTTCTCGAGGCACATAGTGTGTGACAGATGTTCAACCCCATAAGTTTGAACAGGGGGGATGGTATGTGGTGCGGTAACCTCTGTTAAAGCCAGGGGGTGCTGAATATGCTACTCAGAATATGCATGTGGGCGTGTGTCTGAACGCCCAAGATAAAGCCTGTATGTGTGTGGCTGTATGAAATAGGACCTGTAGTGAGGTCATGACCATGTGATCCATACCTCACTTGTGGATGTGGTCACATACCATATAGTGTGTCTGAGGTCTGGTCACAAGGGTTGTGTGTTTTGATCCTGAGTGGTCAGAGTGCAAGGTCCCGGAATGCCTGGGTATGTTGGACGTGTCTGGGATTGAATTTCCTGAAGAGCACATGGAAAGGCCCTGACCTGGTGGAGTCTGTGACAGCTCTACATAGGGAAGCTACTGCCTGGCTGTGGGTCTGCAAATGTAGACGGCCTAGTGAGCAAGGCACTGTCTGGAACAGTGATCCCAGTGCGGCCGCTTCCCTGATAACCCGTGAGGGGTAAACTGTGAGTAACGCTGACCGGGGTCAGTAAGAGACTGTTATGAAAGGGTAGCCGAGGAGGAAAATAAAAAACAACACAAGCTAAGTCTCAGAAAACCAAAGAGGTTGGTAACTATGCAGACTGCAGACCCCTGATCCTAACACGCAACTAGCAGCAGTCGTGGAGCGTTCCTACGGTGGTCCTAGACGCCTCGTCACAACCGGAGAAACTAAATAAGCCTAAAGCAGGAAAAGGGGAAAACTAAATGCCCCAGAGCAGACCCCAAAGGAGAGACAGCCCCCCACATGTATTGATGGTGAAAAAAGATGAAAACACAAACAAGGGCAGGAAAATAGGCTGAGCAAACGATGGGGCCAGACTAACTAGAAAGGAAAGGAAAGACACTGTCTGCAGTCTGCCAAAAAACCCTACAAAATGTCCAACACAACTGATAGCAAAATTAACCCTGAAGTCACTAGACTTCTACCACTATATCAGCATTCTGAAATATTCTGAGACAGAGCAAAAAGAGGCCAATCTAAAAGGGACAAAAAAAAGGCAATTTGGCAAATAAGAGTGGAAATTCAGCACAGCCCAGCCGGGCTGGCTGACCACACAAAAAACTGAAAAGACCAACAAGAGCAACTGTGAACATTAGCAAAAAACAAACTTTTATCTTTAGAAGACTGGAACAGAGGTGAGTCCTAGACCTGAGAAACAGACTGAATCACCAGCAACAGGATAGGGCGTCGGCTGTCTTATATCCAGTCTGATACTCCAGAAATCCAATCACTATCTTCCTCACCAGGTGGCAGATCACTACCACTCAAACCAACCTCACCACCTCCCGTCACCACCAGAGGGAGAACGGAAGGGGAACTCTGAACTGGTGGAGCAGAAAATGAGCTCATAACAGAGACTTTGTATGCTTTATGTGGTAACGCCGCATGTGTAACGGACATTGTACTGGAAGCTACATGCTATTATGTTCATGAAGAGCGGTTTATGGTGATGTTTAATAAACCGAATGAACTGTTTAACCCAGAGTGTCCCCGCGTATGCCTCAAAGACCGGCCAAGCGAGTAAATCCCTGTCCACTCATTTGGTGGATCTCTACAATATGTAGATTGGTAATACAATAAATTGGTTTGATAAGTAGAGGCCAAAAAATGTTTTCCAGTTGAGGTGCCATCTGCAGGTCATTGTGTCTTTCTGCAGGTTTATGAAAATTAATGTTTAAACTGTATTTAGTGATAAAGTCGTGAATGCTCTTTTCTTGCTGAAGGGAGCAAGTTTACCTTTCAAATAGTGTAATATTTGTGTGGGTGGGGTGAAGTAATCAGCAAAAAAGCAGTGCATGTTTACAAATGTGTTTGTGTATATGTGACTCAGCATTTGTGTGGGTGGGGCGAAGTAATCAGCGAAAAAGCAGTGCATGTTTACAAATGTGTTTGCATATATGACTCACCTGCAGTGAAGTGTGCAATCCTCCAATGTGCCACCTGCAGGTAATTTGACCTTTCAAATGGTGTATCATTTGTTTGTGTGGGTGGAGTATGAACAGAGCAAGTGTGCAATTCAATAGGCAGTGCATGTATACAAATGTGTTTGCATATGTGCCTCACCTGCAGTGAAGTATGCAAAATCCTCTAATTTGGTAAAAATAGGCTGAGCAAGCAGTTTGGTAAGCTGGAAAGCCCCCCAAGGCAAATGTTTGGATTTGTTTGTGATGTCTGTAAGCAGCTTTGTGGTAGTGTGCTTTGGGGTACTGTGGTGCCACCTGCAGGTCATTTTTCCTTACTGCAGGTTTATGAAAATGAATGTTTAAACTGTATTTTGTGATCAAATCGTGGACATGTGGTTTGTTTGGCTATTTAATTGCTGAAGGGGGCAAGTTTACCTTTCAAATGGTGTATCATTTGTGTGTGTGGGTGCAGTATGAACACAAAGGAATCACCGAAAATCAGATTTTAGAAATAGGATAGAATATAGATAAATAGACTTCTCCCGTACACGGTGCTGCCCATATGTCATCAGAAATTACTGTTAGACCACGTTTCAGGGCAGAGAAGGAAGGTGCAATATTTGTCTTTTGGAGCACAGATTTTGCTGGAATAGTTTACGTGTGACATTCGCAGAGCCCCGAAGGTGCCAGAACAGAAAGACCCCAAAAGTGACCCCATTGTAAAAATTGTATCTTAAATGAATTCATCTACAGCTAAATGACTATTTTGTAACATCCACGCCGTGCTTAAGGCTATGTGCACACATATGCAGAAGATTTCTGCATAAAAACAGGACTCCTTCCCAGAAAACGCGCATTTTTTTTCTGCGCGTTTTTGCCGAGATTTTTGTGCGTTTTTGCCGAGATTTTTTCCTCGCGTCCCCAGACACATAGAAAATAGTCAGAAACGCGGAATTTACCGCGAAATTAATGAGCATGCTGCGTTTTTTTTTACCGCGAAGTGTTTTTTTTGCGGTAAAAAACGCATCAATATGCACAAAAAGTGCAAAATGCATTAAAATGAATGGGAAGCTTCTTTTAAGCGTTTTTTGAGTGGGTTTTTTGGTAAATCGATGGGAAAAACGCAGAAAAAAAACGCTGTGTGTGAACACAGCCTTATTCTGGAGAATTGCATATCTGCCAGTCTAGTACCCATAGATTATGTCCCATACAGTGTATTCTACAGAATCACGAACAACCCAAGATGAGATGTTCGGAGGGCTAAGAGCCCGCAGAAATACAGTGTTTCCTGTTAATAAACATAACAGCGATGATATTGGAAGAATGGGAAGAATCGAGGAAGAAACTGATAGTCCCAAAGGACTTCAGGTACCGTATTCCTTTTGATCCAGAAGAGAAAAAAGTGTGGGAGACAGTTCCAAAGATCGGCATACCCGTAGCCAGGGTGTCGAAGAAAACAACAATCCCCTTTGAGGATTCGTCTGGCCTGAAAGATCCGATGGACAAGAGATCAGACGACATCCTCAAGAAAGCCTGGAAAGCATCAGCAGCCGTTATGAAGGCTTACATAGCAGCCACCTCGGTAGCCAGATCAATGAGCTTATGGGTGAGAGAGCGAGAAGACCAAATTAGGGACAAAACCCACAGAGAGGAGATCCTAAAATCACTGCCTCAACTGAGAATGGCGGACGCCTCAGCGGAATCAGTCCGTTTTGCTGCAAGAAATAATTCCCTGTCTAATGCAGCAAGACGAGCGCTGTGGCTGAGATCTTGGACAGGAGACACTCAGTCGATAAACAAACTGTGCTCTTTATCATTCTCGGAACTCCACGTTTTCGGGCTCGTATTGGACAAGCTACTCGGGAAAGCTTCCGACAAAAAAAAGGGCTTTCCGAAGGAAAAACCTAAAAGAATGCCTTTTTTTCGGAGGACCCGCTCCCATTCCAGACAGGACTATAAGGGAAAGGGAAAGTCCGGTAGGTGGAGCTACCCAAAAGGAGGAAGAGGGAGAAGCTCTCCTCAAGAGCAGAAGGCAAGTCCTAACAGAGAATGACGACAGGAAGATAGGAGGGAGACTCCGTTACTTCCAAAAGACCTGGCAGGACATTACCCAGAACCAGTGGATTTGGAATACGGTCGCAGAAGGGTACAAAATTGAGTTCACAGAGCGACCGCCCAGGAGATACTGCGTAACCCAAACCCAGTCTCAGGTGACCCACCAAAGACTTTTAAAGGACGTTCGAGACCTAATAGAGATAGGGGCCATAACTCAAAGATGCTCAAAGATTTCAGGGTCACTACTCAACCTTATTCTCCATAAAAAAAACCAGGAGAATACCGAACCATAATAAATCTGAAACCACTTAATCGGTGGGTGACCTACAAGAGATTCAAGATGGAATCTCTAAAAGCAGTCATACCACTGATAAAGAAGGACTCAGTCATGGGCACCCTAGATTTAAAGAGTGCCTACTACCATGTGCCCATCCATATATCACACCAGAAATTCCTCAGGTTCACGATAAAAGATCACGGGAACATACAACACTACCAGTTCCGTTGCTTACCATTCGGGCTTGCCTCCGCGCCCCGGGTCTTCGCAAAGCTTATAGCAGAGATCATGGCCTATCTAAGGGAAATAAATACCCTCATCATACCATACTTGGACGAGCTGCTGCTAGTAGCAGACTCTCCACAACAGATGGAGCAGGACCTTACATCCACCATATCAATCATACAAAGTTTAGGATGGGTAATAAACTGGAAAAAGTCAAGTCTAAAACCAGAAAGAGAAAGTGTTTCTCGGAGTCATCCGAAACTCGGGAAAAGAATGTTCCTTCTTTCCCCTGCGCAAACAGCAGGCAATCAAACAAGAGGTCCAGAAAGTCTAGAGACGATGATTTCATGCATATCCAGTGTACAGTGGAGCCAATTCCATTCAAGGATCTTGCAAAAAGAAGTTTTGGCGACCTGGGATGGCAGAAAATCATCACTGGACACAAACATGAGACTCTCCGAGGAAGGAAAGCAGTCTCTTTCCTGGTGGAAGAAAACGCAAAACCTAGGGAAAGGAAGACCCTGGAGACCATTGCCATGTACAAACATCACTACCGAGGCCAGTCTCAGAGGTTGGGGGGCTCACATGGAAGGTCGATACCTCCAGAGGACATGGGGCCCATCAATACGCCAGCGAGTTTTTTTCTGCGCGATTTCACCGCGATCATGATCGCGATTTTGCCGCGATTTTCGCGTGCGATATTCAAGCACTTACCAAGCGATTTGAAGCATCGCTTGGAAAGTGATTGACAGGTTGGTCACACTCATCAAACATAGTGTTTGACAAGTGTGACCAGGTTTTTACTATTGAGGCTGCCTATGCGGCATCAATAGTAAAAGATAGAATGTTAAAATGCTAAAAAAAAAATTAAAAAAATCGGGGTATATTTACCTTCCGGCGTCCCGCGCTGCCATCCCGGGCCTCAGCGTTCCCAGTAATGCCTTGTGAGACCTGTGATGACGTAGTCTCGCGTTGCTATAGCGATCTCGCAAGATCGCTAGAGTCACGCGAGACTACGTCATCACAGGGCCTTGCCGCAAGGCATTACTGGGAACGCTTAGGCCGGGAATGCAGCGCGGGACGCCGGAAGGTAAATATACCCCGATTTTTTATTTTTTATTCTTTTTTTTACAGCCTTATGGTACCCAGGGCCTGGAGGACAGTCTCCTCTCCTCCACACCGTGGGTACCAACCGCACATGAGACGCTTAACTTCCCGCATGGTGGGCATAGCCACATGCGGGAAGTAAGCGATTCTCATGCATTCCTATGGGTGCGGAATCGCGGCAATTCTTTGCGATTCCGCATAAAAGAATGAGCATGCTGCGATTTTTTTCGCGATGCGATTCCGCCGCGGAAAAAAGAGCAGAATTAGCACAGCATGTGCGGAATGCCATAGGAATGCATGGGGGGCGTTCTGTACACGATTTTTAAACGTTTTCGCAGCATTTTTGCACCGAAAATCGCGGCAAAAACGCTTAAAAATCGCTACGTGGGCACACAGCCTTACAGTTTCAAAACACAAGTCATAAGTAACAACGTTAACAATACAATAATTAAAGCAAAATAAGACGACCCTGCTTGTGAGAGCTTACAGTCTACAATGAGGTGAGGGAGATACAGAGTACAGGTGTGTATTTACAATGGTGTATTTACAATGAAGGTCCAGCCATCTTGAGGGAGTGAAGGATGGATGGAGATAGTGAATGGGCTACACACGCACACTTACACATAGAATGACTTTGATTAGTGAACGTGATAAGCCGCTCTGAACAAATTTTGAGGGAGCGTCTAAAACTATGCAAATTGTGGTTAGTCCTAATTTCTTGGGGTAGAGCATTCCAGAGGATAGGAGCAGAACGGGAGAAGTCTTGGAGTCAGGCGTGGGAGGTACGGATTAGTGCAGAGGTTAGTCGAAAGTCGTTTGCAGAGTGCAGAGTGCAGCGATCGGCTAGGCCGATAGACAGAAATGAGGGAGGAGATGTAGGGGGGTGCCGCACCATGGAGAGCTTTGTGGGTGAGAACAAGTACTTTGAATTGGATCCTGTAATGAATGGGCAGCCAGTGTAATGACTGACGAAGAGCGGACACGTCTGAGTACCGATTAGCCAGATGGACGACCCTGGCTGCTGCATTAAGTATGGACTGGAGAGGGGATAGTCGAGTGACGGGGAGGCCAATTAATAGAGCGTTGCAGTAATCCAGGCGGGAGTGGATCAATGCTACAGTGAGGGTTTGAGTTTCAGATAGAGAGTGGACATGATATTGGAGACTGCGGACAGACAGTCACTGGCGTTCTGTAGTACAGTGGGGGTAAGGTCGGGGGAAGACGTATATAGTTGTGTGTCATCAGCATAAAGATGGTACCGAAAGCCAAATCTGCTGATGATCTGTCCAATTGGAGCTGTGTAGAGAGAGAAGAGAAGGGGCCAAGGACTGAGCCCTGAGGTACCCCAACAGCAAGAGGAAGAGGAGATGAAGTGGAGCCAGAGAACAAAACACTGAAGGAGCGGTCAGAGATATAGGAAGAGAACCAGGAGAGAGCAGTGTCCTTAATGCCTAGTGACTGGAGCCTAGAGAGTAGGAGATGGTGGTCAACAGTATCGAAAGCTGCAGATAGGTCAAGAAGAATGAGCAGAGAGTGGTCACCATTACGTTTTGCTGTTAGAAGGTCATTGGTCACTTTGAAGAGTGCAGTTTCAGTCGAATGTAGGGAGCGGAAGCCGGACTGTGAAGGGTCTAGAAGGGAGTGAGTGGAGAGGTAACGGGTAAGGCGGGAGTAAACTAGGCGCTCCAAAAGTTTAGAGATGAAGGGGAGATTGGAGACTGGTCTGTAGTTGTTTGTGCAGGATGGGTCGAGAGCGGGTTTCTTTAGTAATGGAGTAACGATGGCGTGTTTGAAAGAGGATGGGAAAATGCTCAAGGAGAGGGAGAGATTAAAGATTGTAGTTAGGTGGGTTGTGACGACTGGAGAGTGAAACTGGAGGAGATGTGAGGGAATGGGGTCGGTAATGCATGTAGTCAGACGAGAAGAAGAGAGGCGTCTGGAGACTTCTTCTGTGATGGGATCAAATGTGGAAAGTGAGCCAGGGGAGATGCAGGAAGGCATGGGAGTCACAGCACTTGGTGGTTGGGAGCAGATTTCCTGATGGATATTATCTATTTTTTCTGTAAAGTGGGAGGCCAGGTCATCAGCACAAATGTCTGTGATAGGGGCTTGTGCTTTTGGCCTGAGGAGGGAGTGAAAAGTGTCAAAAAGTTTCTTGGGGTTGTTGGCTAGTGAGGAGATCAGGGTGGTGAAGTAGGTCTGTTTGGCGAGGTGAAGGGCAGCGTTATAGGTTCTTAACATAAATTTGAAGTGGATGAAGTCTTCGGTGTGTGGGTTTTTCTCCATAGGCGTTCAGCACTCCTAGAGCATCGCTGGAGAAGTTGAGTTTGCGATGTGAGCCAGGGCTGTTTTACTCTGTGCTTGGAGGTTCTGAGGGTGAGGGGAGCTACTTGGTCAAGGGTGCTTCTAAGAGTGTCATTGTAGTGATGAACAGCCAGATTAGGACAGGAAAAAGAGGAGATTGGGGACAGTGATGAGTGTAGGGAGTCTGAAAGTGTCTGAGGGTTAATGGCTTGTAGATTTCTGAATGTGTGGTAGGTAGGAGTGAGCTGGGGTCGGCGAGGATTTGTGAGTGTGTAGGAGAGAATGTTCTGGTCAGAGAGTGAAAGCGGTGAGTTATTTAGGTGGGAGATTGAACAGAGCCGGCCGAAGACCAGATCAAGGGTGTTACTGTCCTTGTGTGTCTCAGAGGTTGAAAGCTGCGAGAGGCCTAGAGAGGTGGTTAGTGATAGAAGATGGGATGCAGATGTGGAAGTAGGGCTGTTAATGGGGATGTTGAAGTCTCCCAGGATAAGGGTTGGAAGTTCTGAGGACATGAAGTGCGGCAGCCAGGCTGAGAAGTCGTCAAGGAAGTGGGTGGGTGAGACTGGGGGCCGGTATATAACCGCTACTCTGAGGGAGAGGGGACGGAAGAGCCTGATGGTGTGGACCTCAAAAGAAGGGAATAAGAGTGATGTAACTGGGGGGATGACCTGGAAAGTGCATTGTGGGGACAGGAGTGTTTCGACTCCACCACCATGTCTGTTTGTGGGTCTCGGGGAGTGAGAGAATTGTAAGCCACCATAGGAAATGGCAGCAGGAGAGACAGTGTCAGAATCCTGAATCCAGGTTTCAGTGAGGGCCAACAGATTAAGAGCAGGGCCGGACTGGGACTAAAATTCAGCCCTGGCATTTGAAGTTACACAGGCCCACTAGTCACATGGTGACTATATAATATCTTTGTACAGTTGTAGTTTACAAGAAGTGAGAGGAGATTAACACGACTATATAACATGTAGTCACAGCTGTGCCCAGTATTTCAGCTCAGTCCTATTTATTGCTTTTAGGTACAGTACTCCTCCCAAATCTCTGTCCCCTTTTGTATGCACGGTGACAGAATTCCTGGCAGAACTGCTCTCTATTGGGCAACCAGACCCCCTGGTCATAGCCGCCCCTATCATACCTCCCAACTTTTGAAGAAGGGAAAGACGGACAAAGACTGCGGTGCGCGCAGCTGCAAATTTTGGCCACGCCCAACCACACCCATTTCACAACTAGTCACACCCATATCCACACCTAATCGCACCCATTTAGCACTGCTGATCACACTGACTGGTACTGAGGGCACAGTGGCTGGCATTATGGGCACACTGACTGGCACTAAGGAAGAGAGAAAACAGAGAGAGAGAGAAAAAAGAAAACAGAGAGCGTGAAAGAAAGGGGAAAGAAAGAAAGAACAGTGAGAGACAAAGAAAGAACAGTGAGAGACAGAGAAAGAACAGTGAGAGACAGAGAAAGAACAGAGAGAGAAAGAAAGAGGGGAAAGAAAGAACAGAGAGAGACAGAGAAAGAACAGAGAGAGAAAGAAAGAAGTAAAGAAAAGAAAGAAAGAACAGAGAGAAAGAGAGGAAAGAAAAAGAAAGAAAGAGGGGAAGAAAGAACAGAGAGAGAAAAAAGAAAGATTAGAGAGAGAAAGAAAGAACAGAGAGAGAATGAAAGAACAGAGAAAGAAAAAGAGAGAAAGAAATAAAGAAAGATTCTACAAATATACTATAGCAGCCCGGCTCCCATTGTAATGCCCACCTGAGCCTCCCGGTGCAGGACCTATCATGATCCGCTCACATGGCCGGCATCCCCGATTCCAAGGCGATCCTGCTGTCTGCGCTGTCGGAGGACACGGTGATGGATCTGAAGCATTCCTGGTTCCTTCACAATCTCCTCAAGAAATTATCTCATTTCCGGTCAGCTTCCAGCACATCATTTCCGGTGGAACATCATGTGTGTGTGTTTTAAAATGCTCCTCGGGGCTCCGCCGTGTACTCCTGTGTCCGTGGGAAAAGCCCGCTTTGTATGCTTTGTACACACTTGGCTTCGCTCCGTACATCCCGTACACACACGGCTCCACTCCATCCACCTTGTACACGCGTGGCTCCTCTCCGTACACCTCGTACACGCGCGGCTCCACCTCGTACACACACACGGCTCCGCTCCGTACACCTCGTACACACGGCTCCTCTCCGTACACCTCGTACACACGCGGCTCCTCTCCGTACACCTCGTACACACACACGGCTCCGCTCCGTACACACGGCTCCTCTCCGTACACCTCATACACGCGCGGCTCCACCTCGTACACACACACGGCTCCGCTCCGTACACCTCGTACACACGCGGCTCCGCTCCGTACACCTCGTACACGCGCGGCTCCGCTCCGTACACCTCGTACACGCGCGGCTCCGCTCCGTACACCTCGTACACGCGCGGCTCCGCTCCGTACACCTCGTACACGCGTGGCTCCGCTCCGTACACCTCGTACACACGGCTCCGCTCCGTACACCTCGTACACACGCGGCTCCTCTCCGTACACCTCGTACACACGCGGCTCCGCTCCGTACACCTCGTACACACGGCTCCGCTCCGTACACCTCGTACACACGCGGCTCCTCTCCGTACACCTCGTACACACGGCTCTGCTACATCCACACTGTAAATCCTGACAATCCACACATACTTACCTCAACCAGCAACATGACAACAGCAAAGCAGAGTCTTGCAGACGGTAGAGGCAAGGCTGAGCGCACAGGACCTGTGATGAGGTCACAGGAGGGGCGGAGTCAGGGGTGATATGATCGGGGGTCTGGACAAAGGCTCCTGATCATGTGACCCCCTGACTCCTCCCCTCCTGTGACCTCATCACAGGTCCTGCTCCTGCGAACAGAGCGAGCAGGCAAGCGAGTGCGACGCTGTGAGTGGCTGCGGGGGGGAGGGGGTCTCATGCTAAGGCGAGGATGGGGCGTGGGGCGTGGGGGCGTGGCAGCTTATCTCCCTGCAGTGCGGGAGGAACTTGAAACTATCACCGCCGTGCCCGCAGAGGGCCGGCGGCAGGAGCAACAGTGACCGCAGCAGCAGGCAAGCGGCCAGATGATCGGCGCTGCCCGCGGCCCACGTGACAGCGGCCCAGCGGGAAAATGCCCGGTTGGTTATATTGCCAATCCGGGCCTGATTTAGGCTAGTTTCACACTTGCTTTTTTTTGCAGCGCGTTTTTCCCGCAAAAAAACGCATTAAAAAAACGCATACAAAAGCATACAACTGCTGCGTTTTTTTCAAGCATTTTTATGAGCATGCATGAAAAAAACGCAGCGTTTTTATGCGTTTGTATGCGTTTTTAGTGCGTTTTTACCGCGTTTGCGTTTTTTTCCAACATTAGGTGGCCCCTCACACTAACCCAAACCATGACTTTACTAACCCTAACCCTGACCCTAACCCTAACCCTAACTAACCCTAACCCTGACCCTAACCCTTAACCAAACCATACTTAACCCTAACCCAAACCCTAAACCCTAACTAACCCTAACCCTAACCCTGACCCTAACCCTTAACCAAACCATACTTAACCCTAACCTAAACCCTAACTAACCCTAACCCTAACCCTTAACCAAACCATACTTAACCCTAACCCAAACCCTAACTAACCCTGACCCTAACCCTAACTAACCCTAACCCTAACCCTGACCCTAACCCTTAACCAAACCATACTTAACCCTAACCCAAACCCTAAACCCTAACTAACCCTAACCCTGACCCTAACCCTTAACCAAACCATACTTAACCCTAACCCTGACCCTAACCCTAACCCTGACCCTAACCCTTAACCAAACCATACTTAACCCTAACCCTGACCCTAACCCCAACCCTAACCCTGACCCTAACCCTAACCCTAAACCCCTTTAACTAACCCTAACTCTAACCCAAACCCCTAAATTACATGGTTAAAAAAAAAAAACGCTTGTGCAAAAAAACGCATACATAAGCATGCCAATGCGCACATATGCGCACCCATAGGCTATAATGGCCATTTTTAGCGCAAAACGTGCGCATATGTGCGCATGCGCTTTTTTGCAGGGCCAAAAAATGCAACATGCTGCGTCTGGAAAATACCAACGCACACCCCAAAAAAACGCAGCGCATGAAAATCGCATATGTGCGCATGCCAGCGCGCAGGTATGCGCACCCATGTTAAATATAGGGGAAAAAACGCATGCGCACATATGCGTTTTTTTCCAGCGCTAAAAAACGCAAATGTGAAACCAGCCTTAGAGAGTTGTTCAGAAAGTAGTTGTGTAGGAAAGGAAGCTTGTTACAAGCAGACCGTGGATTCCAGAGGGCACAATTAAAAGATGGAGATGAGGGAGTGCGAGTAATATTAATAAGATTATTATGGTTTCGATATGAGGTAGGGTAGGGGTTGAGGTTGGGGGATGGTGGACAAGGGTTGGGGGAGATGTCACCTGCAATCAGTAGAAGTAGGAAGATAAAGAGGAAATAGTTGTAGGAATTGTGAATAGTTTTTTTCTGCAATGTGTTTGGGCAAGATGGGCTGAGGTTTCTCAGGAAGGGGAGGAGTGCATGGGAGCTGTACATGGGAAAGGGAAGTATAGAGGGGCTGATGTGTATGAGTCGTGATGGAGGGGGGATGGGGTGGTGAATGTGGATGGCAAGGGAACACAGGAGGATAAAAATAAAGCACATGGTTAAAGGGGAGAGCAAAGTTTGGGTTACCTGACTCCTGCCCTGATTAACTGCCATGTATAACGCCGTTTTCCTGATGCTTAGCTTCTGTGATGCTTTGCTTATGGGATGCTTGATTGCTGCACCCCACACTGCGTGCTTCCCCCCTGTATGAATTTTGAGATGTCTAATAAGACTCGCTTTATCTGTGAAGGACTTCCCACATTGTGAACATGAAAATGGCCTTTCTCCTGTGTTAATTCTTTCATGTGTAGCAAGATGTGTTTTATATAAGAAGCCTTTCTCACATTCTGAACACGAAAATGGCTTTTCTCCTGTGTGAATTTTCTCATGCATAACAAATCTTGATTTATTTGTAAAGCATTTCCCACATTCTGAACAGGAGTATCTCTTTTCTCCTTTGCGCTTTCTTTGTGTTAAAAAATCTGAGCTTGTAGTAAGTTGCTTGTCACACTGAAATCTTGTATCCACTTTGTCACCTGGAATTGTGGTAACAATGTGAGATTGCTCAGGAGAGGGTTCCTCATGATTAGGAGGAGTATAAGAAAGTGAAGTGCTGTGAAGTCCAGGAGGTCCATGAAGGGTAATGAGGGTTTCTCCATTAGACTGCTTCCTGATATCTTCTTTTTTACAATTCAGTGATAACCAGTTATTCTCACAAGGATTTCCTCGTGGTGTAAGAGGCCGGAGCTCCTCTATCATCACGGCCTGGTACCGATCCTGGTGTCCTTCTAGATACTCCCACTCCTCCATGGAGAGATAGACAGCGACGTCCTGACACCTTATAGGAACCTCTCCGCTCAGCAGCTCGATCATCTTGTTGCTGAGCTCCAGGATCTTTTTGTTCCTCTCATGTATCGGGGAGTGCGGGGGAGGCTCTGTGATGGGGCCCGGGCTCCGCCCTCCTGACTCCTGGAGATGGATGATGGGAGTCAAACCCCCCTTTATCACCCCCTTAGTTAGAGAAAAATAATAAAATTAAAAAAATGAATATTTCCATTTTACGGTTAGGGTTAGGGCTGAGGTTAGAGTTAGAATTGGGGGGTTTCCACTGTTTAGGCACATCAGGGGCTCTCCAAAAGCAACATGGCGTCTCAATTCAAGCCAATTTTGCGTTCGAAAAGTCAAACAGTGCTCCTTCCCTTCCAAGCTCTGCCATGCGCCCAAACAGTGGTTTACCCCCCACATATAGGGTATCAGCCTACTCAGTACAAATTGAACAACAACTTTTGGGGTCCAATTTCTCATGTTACCCTTGGGAATATAAAAAGTTGGGGGCAAAAATATCATTTTTGTGGAAAAAAAGATTTTTTTTATGGCTCTAGGTTATAAACTTTTGTGAAGCACTTGGGGGTTCAAAGTGCTCACCACACATCTAGATAAGTTCCTTGGGGGTTCTAGTTTCCAAAATGGTGTCATTTGTGGGGGGGTTTCCACTGTTTAGGCACATTAGGGGCTCTCCAAACGTGACATGGCGTCCGATCTGAATTACAGCAAATTTTGCGTTGAAAAAGTCAAACGGCGCTCCTTCCCTTCTGTGGTCTGTCATGCGCCGAAACAGTGGTTCCCCCCCACATATCAGGTATCAGTGTACTCAGGACAAATTGCACAATAACTTTTGCAGTCCAATTTCTCCTGTTACCCTTGGTAAAATAAAAAAATTGGATCTGAAATAATTTTTTTATGAAAAAGTTAAATGTTCATTTTTTTTTTTTTAAACATTCAAAAAATTCCTGTGAAGCACCTGAAGGGTTAATAAACTCCTTGAATCTGGTTTTGAGCACCTTGAGGGGTGCAGTTTTTAGAATGGTGTCACTTTTGGGTATTTTCTATCATATAAACCCCTCAAAGAGACTTCAAATGTGATGTGGTCCCTAAAATAAAATGGTGTTGCAAAAATGAGAAATCGCTGGTCAACTTTTAACCCTTATAACCTCCCCAAAAAATTTTTGGTTCCAAAATTGTGCTGATGTAAAGTAAACATGTGGGAAATGTTACTTATTAAGTATTTTGTGTGCCGTATCTCTGTGATTTAAGGGCATAAAAATTCAAAGTTGGAAAATTGCAAAATTTTCAAAACTTTCGCCAAATTTCTGTTTTTTTTCACAAATAAATGCAAGTTATATGAATGAAATTTTACCACTAACATGAAGTACAATATGTCACGAGAAAACATTGTCAGAATCCCCGGGATCCATGGAAGCGTTCCAGAGTTATTATCTCATAAAGGGACAGTGGTCAGAATTGTAAAAATTGGCCTGGTCGTTAACGTGCAAACCACCCTTGGGGGTAAAGGGGTTAAAAGGCGTATTGGCAGTCGTTAAGGGAGTAATTGTTATTTTTCTTTTTTTGAAAATTTTGGGAAAATCAAATAAAATTGGAAACAAAATAGCTGTGTTTGCGGGATCCACTGTAACGGATGATTACTGGACGTGTGAACGCGGCCGTAAAGGCAACCTGGCACTTAGTTCATAAAACACAAACTGTGGGGAGCGGAGAATCAGATCTACAGACTGCGGTCAGGCTCATCTCCTGTGGATCCCTCCGGGGACCTTACACTGCACGGGGAGGGAGAGAATTCATCAGAAATACTCAGGAGATGAGCGATAAAGGCGCCATCATCCTGAGGTGACAGACGGCGCCAGAGGAGGAGCTGCTGCTGACAATCTCCATCTGCCATCTCTGAGCCTGGATCCTGCTGCTCGGGGTCAGTAGCGAGGAGGGGTCAGCAGTGAGGTCAGTGGGTGAGGCGGGGTCAGCGGTGAGGTGGGGTCAGCGGTGAGGTCAAGGGGTGAGGCGGGGTCAGCGGTGAGGTCAAGGGGTGAGGCGGGGTCAGTGGTGAGGCGGGGTCAGTAGTGAGGTCAGCGGTGAGGTGGGGTCAGTGGGTGAGGCGGGGTCAGTGGTGAGGTCAGCGGTGAGGTGGGGTCAGCGGTGAGGTCAGCGGGTGAGGCGGGGTCAGTAGTGAGGTCAGCGGTGAGGTGAGGTCAGTGGGTGAGGCGGGGTCAGCGGTGAGGTCAGGGGGTGAGGCGGGGTCAGTGGTGAGGTCAGGGGGTGAGGCGGGGTCAGCGGTGACATGGGGTCAGCGGTGGGGTCAGTGGGTGAGGTGAGGTCAGGGGGTGAGGTGGGGTCAGCGGTGAGATCAGTGGGTGAGGCGTCACATGATTTGGGCCCTCGCCTCCACACTGTATATACATGATGTGGGCCCTCCCCTCCGCTGTATGTACATGATTTGGGCCCTCCCCTCCGCACTGTATGTACATGATGTGGACCCTCACCTCCGTGCTGTATATACATGATGTGGGCCCTCACCTCCGCGCTGTACATACATGAAGTGGGCCCTCACCTCCGCGCTGTACATACATGATGTGGGCCCTCACCTCCGCGCTGTACATACATGATGTGGGCCCTCACCTCCCCGCTGTACATACATGATGTGGGCCCTCCCCTCCGCTGTATGTACATGATTTGGGCCCTCCCCTCCGCACTGTATGTACATGATGTGGACCCTCACCTCCGTGCTGTATATACATGATGTGGGCCCTCACCTCCGCGCTGTACATACATGAAGTGGGCCCTCACCTCCGCGCTGTACATACATGATGTGGGCCCTCACCTCCGCGCTGTACATACATGATGTGGGCCCTCACCTCCCCGCTGTACATACATGATGTGGGCCCTCCCCTCCGCTGTATGTACATGACTTGGGCCCTCCCCTCCGCACTGTATGTACATGATGTGGACCCTCACCTCCGCGCTGTACATACATGATGTGGGCCCTCACCTCCGCGCTGTATGTACATGATGTGGGCCCTCACCTCCGCGCTGTATGTACATGATGTGGGCCCTCACCTCCGCGCTGTATGTACATGGTGTGGGCCCTTCCCTTCGCACTGTATATACATGGTGTGGGTCTTCACCCCCGTGCTGTATGTACATGGTGTGGGCCCTCACCTCCGCGCTGTATGTACATGGTGTGGGCCCTCCCCTCCGCGCTGTATGTACATGGTGTGGGCCCTCCCCTCCGCGCTGTATGTACATGGTGTGGGCCCTCCCCTCCGCGCTGTATGTACATGGTGTGGGCCCTCCCCTCCGCGCTGTATGTACATGATGTGGGCCCTCCCCTCCGCGCTGTATGTACATGGTGTGGGCCCTCACCTCCGCGCTGTATGTACATGGTGTGGGCCCTCACCTCCGCGCTGTATGTACATGGTGTGGGCCCTCACCTCCGCACTGTATAAACATGATGTGGGCCCTCCACGCTGTATGTACATGATTTGGGTCCTCCCCTCCGCTGTATGTACATGATTTGGGCCCTCCCCTCCGCGCTGTATGTACATGATGTGGGCCCTCACCTCCGCGCTGTATGTACATGGTGTGGGCCCTCCCCTTCGCGCTGTATATACATGATGTGGGCCCTCACCTCCGCTCTGTATGTACATGGTGTGGGCCCTCCCCTCCGCGCTGTATGTACATGGTGTGGGCCCTCACCTCCGCGCTGTATGTACATGGTGTGGGCCCTCCTCTCCGCGCTGTATGTACATGGTGTGGGCCCTCCCCTCCACGCTGTATGTACATGGTGTGGGCCCTCCCCTTCGCGCTGTATATACATGGTGTGGGCCCTCACCTCCGCGCTGTATATACATGATGTGGACCCTCACCTCCGCGCTGTATGTACATGATATGGGCCCTCACCTCCGCACTGTATAAACATGATGTGGGCCCTCACCTCCGCGCTGTATGTACATAGTGTGGTCCCTCACCTCCGCGCTGTATGTACATGATGTGGGCCCTCACCTCCGCGCTGTATATACATGATGTGGGCCCTCCCCTCCGCACTGTATAAACATGATGTGGGCCCTCCCCTCTGCACTGTATAAACATGATGTGGGCCCTCCACGCTGTATGTACATGATTTGGGCCCTCCCCTCCGCTGTATGTACATGATGTGGTCCCTCACCTCCGCGCTGTATGTACATAATGTGGGCCCTCACCTCCGCGCTGTATGTACATGATGTGGGCCCTCACCTCCGCGCTGTATGTACATGATGTGGGCCCTCACCTCCGCGCTGTATGTACATGATGTGAGCCCTCACCTCCGCGCTGTATGTACATGATGTGGGCCCTCACCTCCGCGCTGTATGTACATGATGTGGGCCCTCACCTCCGCACTGTATGTACATGACGTGGGCCCTCACCTCCGCGCTGTACATACATGATGTGGGCCCTCACCTCCGCGCTGTATGTACATGACGTGGGCCCTCACCTCCGCGCTGTACATACATGATGTGGGCCCTCACCTCCGCGCTGTATGTACATGATGTGGGCCCTCACCTCCGCGCTGTATGTACATAGTGTGGTCCCTCACCTCCGCGCTGTATGTACATGATGTGGGCCCTCACCTCCGCGCTGTATGTACATAGTGTGGTCCCTCACCTCCGCGCTGTATGTACATGATGTGGGCCCTCACCTCCGCGCTGTATATACATGATGTGGGCCCTCACCTCCGCGCTGTATACACCTGTGTCTCCTCCTGTGTGTCCTGTATATGTGATATGTGACTCTCTCTTTCTCCCACAGACAGTCACTCTCTGCGATATTATTACACGGGGGTCTCTGCTCCGGGGTCCGGGCTGCCTGAATACTCAATGGTTGGATATGTGGATGATCGGGAGATTGTGAATTATAACACAGACAGCGGCAGATGCCGACCCAAGGTCCAGTGGATGGAGAAAGTGGAGGACGGATACTGGGAGAGAGAGAGACAGAACGGAAAACAAGGAGAGGCTGTATTCAGGCATAACGTGAGGACAGCGATGAGCCGCTTCAACCAGAGCGGAGGTGAGAGACAAATATACTGTGTACTATATACACCGTACTGTGTACTCACAATATACACACAGACCCCTGCACAGCCCCGCAGACCCCCACACACATGCACACACCACACACACACACACACGTACAGTTAAAAAAATGGAATCCATCGCCGAATTCCGCCATTTGTCAGACAGTGACGGATCCTGCGCCCATAGGCTCCCATTCTAGCAAAAATTGGACAACCACTGATCCATCGCTGTCCGATTTTTCGATGGACACAAAAAATGTTGCGCTGAGTGCCTGTAAAAATGGCATGAAACTCTGAAAAAAATGTTTAAAGCTGTGAACTAGGAGTCAGGAATGCTTCCAGCGGTGATCCCCATGATGTCCCCGTGTCATTTGTGCAGTGTTTCCATCATTTTCTGATGATTTTAGACCTTAAAAGGACCCCCGGGGGATTGCGGTAAAAGTGCTCGGGTCTCCCACAGACTTACATTGGGCTCGCTGTTCTGTCTGAGTATTCCAATTAGCTCAACCCGAGCAACGAGCACCCGAGCATTTTAGTGCTCACTCAGCACTAGTCCTTATCATAAGAAATTACGGGTAGCGGGGCAAGTAAAATAAAAACGGTGATGGCGACAGATCGTTGACATCCAAGTATTGTAACTAGTGCCATGTCACCTCTCTGCATGCACAGCATTTAATCTGAATGGCAGCTGTCCTATTTCTTGAGGAATGCTAATGTGTTATTAGCAGATGAGGCAATTATTTTCTCAGACAATTCTCATTCAGGCTATGTGCCCACGTTAGAGTTTTAAAACTGATATAAAACCGGACTTCTTCCCAGAAAACGCACGTTTGATGCGTTTTTTTCAGCACGTCTTCTGGACTCATAGGAAACAGCTAAAAACTTGGACTTATGCGGAAAATAATGAGCATGCTGTGTTTTTAGCTGCTAAGCGTTTCCTATGCGGAAAAAAACGCATCAATTGGCACAAAAAGGCCAAAAAGCATTCAAATGAATGGGATGCTTATTGTAAGCGTCTTTGAAGCGGTTTGACTCTGAAAAACACATCAAAAACGCTTAAAAAATGCAACGTGGGCACACAGCCTCAGCAGTGCTATAATCTCAGCCAGTGACGGACACACAGGAGGCTTCCAGCAGTTTGTGATGTTGGTAGCTGTGAGGATGTGCACAATCACTGCCCGAAACTCGAGCGGCACTAAATCCCGGTGAATTCCCAGAAGTGCCTGCTCCTCAGTGACTGGGATGGTGCGAATCTGAGATATTAGATGGGTGATTGCTTCCCGTAATTGCTTTCCTCTATTGCAGCTCCCCCAAATATGCATCATATCTGCATTAGCGCCTCCAGCACACACCGGGAGACTTGCGGTAGCTCCGTGCCGTCTATATGGCGGGAAGTCCCACCTACACACTAGGTTTTTGCGTTTTCCAGATGATTTGTTCGCTTAGTGTTCCTATCATTGAGAAGGACGTCTGCCATTGGCCCGGGTGATTGTGCATTGTGGATCCTTCTCCCATTTATGAGTCCAGAGAGGGGAATGTGGCCTCAGTCACATGATTATAACCTGAGGGCAGAGCCCTCACCTGTCCCGTTGGGTCCAGTAACAAGAAGTGTAGTTTAGAGGGTTGTGAGAAGATGATTTCTTTTTTCTCATTCAAAAAAATGTCTTATTGTAAATATTTATAAAATCTTCATGTGGGATGTTGTATTTCTCTCTAAGTGTAGAAAGGAAGGATAATATTCCCCAATCATACATATCACCAGTCAACATGATTTCCAGTCCTGGAGGTTCAGAATGCACTGCTCCAGGGTCTCGGTTGGGCCTGAGGAGCGCCATTGTTACTGAGCCCAGATTATTAATCACTGCACTCCACACTCCCAGAGCAGCCTCCACTGTCGGGGTAAACACAGTTTATTATTCCTATTGCTATTAGATCCCTCTACTATATAGGAATATAAGAAGCCTGCCATATTTGATGTTCCTACGAAATGTTTTTCAATTCTATCCAAAGTCTGTCATCCTTACTATTCCACATCAACCTTAAATGTTTGAGTATGGCTGCTCTATATAGTATGTCACCACTGAGGGGCGCCCTAGTCCTCCTTCTTTCATTGGGATGTATAAAGTGTCTCTCTGTTGTTTTTCCTGCCATATATACTGTAATTTGATGAATTGTATTTCTTTGAGTATTTTCATGGGGAATGTGAAAGGTTACACAATAAATATAGTATTTGAGCGATTATGAACATTTTTAATAGAAGCTACTCTCCCAAGCCAAGACATATATCATGTAGTTTCATATGCCGCATATCTACTTTGTTTAGTTTTTCTAGGGCCTCATAGTTTATCAATAGCATTTTATCTGACATGGTTCTAATTATATTCCCAGATACGTTATACTTTCATTGTCCCACTTATAGGGGTATTTGGTTTTCAAATCTGCCAGATAAAATATGGAGGGTAATAGGTTTAAAGTGTGACATATGGAGATGTTTAATAATACGATACGTTAGTGAATAAGCCTAATACTTCCATGACTTTAGGTAACGATTCTGTGGGGCTTTTGAGGGTTACGATAATGGTAACCCTCCCCCGAAAGGAATATGGGGGGGGGGTCTCATGGGAACACAGACCCTAAATAAACATTTTTGTCATGGTGGTCTGTTTGTATTTTCAATATGGTTATGGCTTTTAGCCCATGGTCAAAAAATCAGCTCAATAAGCTGTGGAAGCCACAAGCAGGTTTAATCCATTTGTTTTTGGCACAATTTTTGTGAGTTTTTGATTGGTGGATGCATGAAAACTGGGAAAATTTGATCTATAAAAGGCCAACTTCATTGCCAGCTATTCCATTCATCTAACAGGAAGAAAAGAAGATAGAAGAATGGAGAGCACTGTTGTGAGTTCATTTTCCCCTTCACCATTGAGGTCTGATGAACTCCCTCTTCTGGTGAAGGGAGGTAGTGAGGCTGATTACCAAGCACCTGAGCAGGTAGATGATGACTGGGTGACTGGAATTGCTGACTGGATATAAGGCAGTCGACGCCCTTCTGCCTTGCTGGTGATTTCTCTGATGGATTCTAGGAGACCAGTCTGATTCCTGCTCCTCAAAAGCTAAGTTTTCTGCTCTGCTTTTTGCATTTGTATTTTGGTTTTGTTTTGCCTTGTTTTTCTGGATTTCTGCCATTCCCTGCTGGGGGTGAGCTGAATTCCTTTTTGTCTTTTTGCTCTGTCTTCAGAAAATACCGGGAGTACTGATATAGTCTTTTTGAAGCCTAGCGTCTTCAGGGCTTTTTTCCCTATCAGTCTGTTGGCTCATTTTTTGATAGGGTTTTCACAGATTGCAGACAGCAGCTTTTCTATCCTGTCCTATTTAGTTAGCTTGGGCCCCATCATTTGCTCAGCCTATCTTTCTATCTGTGTTAGTGTTTTTTCATCTTGCTTCACCGTCATTATATGTTGGGGGCTGCCTATTGCTTTGGGGTCTGCTCTGGGGCAGTTTAGATTTCCCTTTCTGTCTTTAGGCTATTTAGTTCTCCGGCTGTGATCGAGGGGTCTAGGGCACCGTAGGAACCCCCCACGGCTACTGCTAGTTGTTGTTGATAGGTTCAGGGGTCTGCAATCCGATAGCTGCCAACTTCTCTGGTTTTCTGGACTTAGCTAGTATTTCTGTTTTTGCCTCCTACGGTGACTCATTCATAACAGAGCACCATACAGCAGCTGGTTCTGAGGCCCGGGGAAGAGGATGGAGCTGAATGGCTGAGAAGATGCTTGGCTATGAAACCTTCCTCAGCAGCAGTCGAAGCCAGATCTCCTCCTCCAGATCCGTGTTCCCCTCACCAGTCAGCTCATGAAGAGTCGCCTACAGAGAAGCAAGGGTGCCCGGAGGATTCGGAAGCCCAGGGTGTCCTACTCATTTCCGTCATCTTCAGTGCGGTCCATTAGCCCCGCTAATGAAGTGCGTGCGAAGACACAGCAGCCCCGTTCCCGGAAGTCTCGCAGCCCGGCGTGAGACTTCCATCGCCGTCATCGGGAGTGACCGTCGACATGTTCAAACGCTGCAGCCGTAAAAGCACTGCGGCGGCAAATGCTTCCGAGGACGCACTAGAAACAGTCACCTCCCACAGTTTGGGCCAGGGTTCCTTGCTGGATGCGGCACAATTGCGTTCATTGAGATCTCCAGCCCATGAATCCAAAGATGATTAAGACCACACGACGCAAGCAGCTGGACAGCTGCGTTCGGCCTATACACAGGGCTTGAGTGCTGGTTGCGAGGAGGACCACGACCTCTGACTTTCCAGAGGGGGTGAGATGTTTCAGGTGCCCATGTGTGTCTAACATACCAACCTCAGATCACTAGTTAAAAAATTTTTGGCTGAGGCTTTAGGCGAAGCAACTAATCCTGCTTTACCTGCAGCCAATCAGCATAAATCCGATTTTAACAATGTACTTTCTAGTACTAACAATCTTGTTCCACAGAATCTTTTTTGAAGGAGACACTGATTTGTGAGCTATCCCCTTTGGGTTTCCATTTGAGCACCTCCATCAAGGATCTTATTTGGAGTAGAAATTATGTTGATCTGTTTTCTCTTTTGCCATCACAATGAGAACAGCTTAGTAAATTTGAAAAGAGAGAGGATAGATCTGATTCAGATGATAGGAAGCGCAGAGCTCTTAAATCTTTTAATAATTGGCTCCAAGCATTTTCCATTTACTCTGCTGTTCTCGTTGAAAAGTTCCCTAATTTATGCACCAGATTTTCAGCATATCGACATAATTTATCCTAACTTTGGATGCCTGGCTGAGTTATGAGGCTTTTAGACAGAAATTGGCCGTTCATCCAAACGTTACCTGGGGTGTCAAAGATGTTGGTCTTTGGATCAATATGATGCTCCTGCAAAGACACTCATTTGTCAAGCAACCTGTTAACATGTTTAATAAGAAGGGCGTTTGCTTTGCGTTTAAAGAAACGTCTTGAAATGGCTCAATAACTGCAGGTTTCGCAATGAGTGCTGATTCCGTGGGGGCGCCCACCCCATGGCTAAATGTTTTAAAAATCAATTCACACAGCAATCTACAGTTAGAGAATTTAGTCTCAAAAGCACCGACAACAGTGAAGTTGGAAAAAATGTTAGCATGGTTAGACAGGTATCCAGATCGGGAGAGTAGGGACTTGCTATACCAGGGTTTTTCTCAGGGGTTTTATATCCCTCCTTTTAGAGGTAATGCCTGCAAATTGGTCATTAATTTGCCCTCCTTGTTGAAATTTTCTGTTATAGCAAGAGAAAAAATATACAAAGAAGTGAATTTGGTCAAAATAGCAGGTCCTTTTGATTACCCTCCAGTCTCGGATTTTCATATTTCCCCGTTGTGTATTGTCCTTAAGAAGGAGCCGGGTTCTTTTAGAATGGTACATCATTTATCATACCCTCATGGTTTTTCATTTAATGATGAGGTGGATAAATCTTTGTTCGGTGAACTACTCTGCTTTTGATTTGGCTGTAGATTTACTTAGGAAATTCGGTCAAATCAGATATCAAATCTGCGTTTAGACTCCTCCCGGTGAATCCATCTGGTTTTAGTTCTTTGGGTGTTTCTTTGGATAATACATATTTCTTTGATAAATGCCTACCCATGGGTTTTTCCCTCGCTTACTTTTATTTTGAGACATTTTCTTCATTTTTACATTGGGTAATCGAGGCGGACTCTTGAAGGGGGCATGCTGCATTACCTCAACGATTTTCTTTTTATTGGCCCTCCTGGCTCTCAGGTTTGCCTCAATCTTTTAAACAAATTTCTTTTTATTTGTAGCGAGTTTGGGGTTCCTATTGCTTTAGAAAAAAAAATGTTTTACCAGTTCAGCCTGTGGAATTCCTTGGCTTAACATTAGATTCTTCAAGGATGGAATGTAGACTGCCTGATGAGAAGATTTTAAATTGCGTAATTTTTTGTTGTAATTTTCTTCCTCAGAAAGAAAAAAGCCATTAAAGGAACTCCAGTCTCTTTTAGGTTTGCAGAACTTTGTGCTTGAATTATTTCTATGGGTCAGGTTTTTTCAAGGCACCTTTACGAGGCTACAAAAGGCCATTTGTCCCCTGGTTCTCATATTAGAATATGCTCTGAACTAAAGGAGGATGTTAAAATTTGGCTGGAGTTTCTTTCTAATTTTAATGGTAGATCTTGCTGGCAGACCCCCTTTTGTTTTAGCAGACTCTTTACCTTTTCTATTTTTAATCGATGCGTCTAAGGCCTCTTTCACACTTCCGTTTTTGACCATCAGGCAAAATCCCCCAGAATGTGAAAAAAACGGATCCGCCATTTTTTTTGGCAGATCCATTTTTTTCCCCATTGAGTTGCATTACTGGCGATGGCCATCCTTTGGATCCTTTTTTTTGAGGATCCGCCAAATTTTTTTTGTCCGCTGGCAAGCCTGGACGGACCCTGCAACGTTTTTTTTGTTGTAGGATCCGCATTTTCCTTTGTGCATGCCCGGAGAAAGGAAGTCAGGGAGAAAATTAACCCTGAAAGCCTTTCTGGCAGACGAAAAAAATCTCTCTCTCTCTCCCGTCAAAAAACGGATCCTATGCCATCCGTTCACTTCAGTTAGGAACAGATCCGCTTTTCCGCCTTTTTGGCGGATTTTAGCTGACACAAAAAACTGAAGTGTGAAAGAGGCCTAAAGGATATGGAATCTTGTTTACCTTTCAATGGTCAGTACATCATTGGCCTGAAGAATGGGTATCCAATAGTGTAACTAGAAATTCTTCGGTCCTTGAACTTTTTCCGCTTTTTAGAGTATTTATTTATGGGGCACACTAATGCAAAATTCGAGAATTTTATTTACTTCAGTTAGCCAAGGTCTTGTTTTCTCTATTAATACTCTTTCTTCAAAAACTATTTGGGCAAATAGGATTATTAGACAGTTGGTTCTGAATGCTTGAAGTATAATATCTGGCTGAAGGCTAGATTGTGCTTGATTGAAGAAATTCTAACTTCCAATTCCCTTTGTCACCACCAGTGGTCGATATTTCACCAACAGTCACCAGACGCCGACGCAGAAGCAACACCATGCCCCCCTTATGTTTGGGACATAATTTGGCGTTAATTCCTTTTTTCATCAAGAGATCTCTAGCCTATAGATCATGGGCCAATTACTCGGCTTCATGGCATCAGTGGGTTAATTTTTGCCTAATGAACAATTTTAACTTTGCGGAATCTAGTCCTGTGTCAGCATTGGAGTTTGCGGAGTCCTTAATTAACGACTGCCATATTCGGCTTTATTGAAGCCTCTGGCTGGAGTGTCATTCTTTTTGAAGTTAATTGGTAAGCCCCCTTTAACCAGGTAATTTCTGGTAAAACAGTTTTTAAAAAGGTTTAAGAGGGGCAATTACAAAGCGGATGTCAGACGCCCTATATCTTTTTCTTTGAGGGATCTTTGTCGTTAAATTCAGTATGCATAAATTAGATGAGGCGTGCTTGTTTAGCGCAGCCTTTTGCTTAGTTTTTTTTTGCAGTGCTTGGAGTAGATGAATTAGTTTCTGCAAGAAGAATCAGAACCCTCTGGTTTGATTTCCGATGTTTTATTTAAAGATTTGCATATATTATTGTATATAAGGAGACCTAAAACTGATCAAATGGGAAGGGGCACTAGAATAAGGTTAGATCCTGTTTCTGACGCAATCATTTGCCCAGTGGTTAATACAAAAAGATTGTTACAGAAGAGGCCTAATGTTACGGGATCTTTATTTATTCATTCAAACAGGGAGCCAGCTACTATTTAGCAATTTAATTCTGTTCTTAAGAAATGTTAAGTTAGGAAAAGACGGGCTTAAAATTTCATCCCGTTCATTTAGGATTGGAGCAGCTACGGAAGCTTGTAGGTTAGGTTTCTGTGACAACAAAATTATGAGGATTGGTAGATGGGAATCCAGAAGATTTAAATTAAATGTTTGCCATGATCTTTACAATTATTAATTTTCGCATTCACTTTCAGGTTCCCTGGTAGTATGGATGGTTGGACATTCTTTATATTTTGGGCTCAGAAGAGAGCTAGCCAGAGGTCTTATACCGAGAACCTGGCCTTTAATTCCTCTTCAATACAAGTTTTCTGGCACAGTATCAGGGGAATGAAGTGGATAAATTTAGTTACAGAACTCAAAACATTAGCCATCTGTTTTCCTTATCCCGACCTTATTATATTTCATTTAGGGGGGAACGAGCTGGGAAAAATTAAAACTTTAGACCTTATGTCACTAATGAGAGAGGATGTTTCCTGTTTGAAGCTAGATTTCCCTCATTCTTGTTTTGTTTTCTCCACGATCGTTCCTAGATTAATTTGGTCCGGGTCTATATTAAATTTTCTAGAGAAAATTCGGAGAAGAGTCAATAAAGGAATGGAGAGATTCATGGTATTGCTTAATGGGTTTTCTTTTAGGCACTTGGATTTAGAAGGCTTTACCCCCGGCATTCATAGACGTGATTATGGTCCAGCTTTCGGATATTGGGCTGGTCACTTTTAATTTGATATTCAGTCAATGATTGAGAAATGGCTGTGGTGTTTTTGGGGGGGGGCCATGCCTCGTTGAGTTATGGCGTATAAGAAAATCGCCCAGCTTTCTGCATGGATTGGTTTATTGGAGGTTTATTTATTGATATTTTAAATATTAATTTATTGAATTATTATAAAGTCTATTCTGGTTACCCTAAATTAAACATCATGGCCATTTTCTTAAACTTCATGGCGTTTTGTGTTTTTATATTGTATAGGTTTTGTGTTACCATGGTAGCCCTCCACCGAAAGGAATATGGGGGGCCTCATGGGAACACAGACCCTAAATAAACATTCTTGTCATGGTGGTCTGTCTTTTCAATATGGTTATGGCTTTTAGCCAGGGTCACAAGATCAGCTCAGTAAGCTGTGGAAGCCACGAGCAGGTTCAATCCAGTTCTGACCAGTTGTTCTTGGCGCACTTTTTGGGAGTTTTTGATTGGTGGATGCATGACAAACTGGGAAAATTTGATCTAGAAAAGGCCAACTTCATTGCCAGCTCTTCCATTCATCTAACAGGGAGAAAAGAAGATACCACCCTCCCTCCCCGAATATTTTATTAACTGTCGTGATGTTTTTATTTGAGGGAAAATCGCCCAGCTCTCTGCATGGATTGGTTTATTGAAGGTTTATTGATATTTTAAATATTAATTGCATTATTATAAAGTCTATTTTGGTTACCCTAAATTAAACATCACAGCCATTTTCTTCCACTATGTGGTGTTTTGTGTTTTTATTCTAATATTGTATGGGTTTTGTGTTACCATGTCGTCAGCCAACAAACTGATTATACGTTCTGTTTTTCCAGTTGTAATACCGGTTATTCCGGGATGTAATTTTCTCTGCTAGGGGTTGAATTATTAGCGGTGAGAGCGGACACCCTGCCTCGTGCCATTAGTGATATTGAATTTGTCTGCTAGATGTGAGAACTGAGGCTCATGGATCCCAATATAGAGCAGTGATCACTCTGAATATATTACCGCCAAGTCCAAATTTAGACAACACCTCAGAGACCACACCAATACACCCGATCAAACGCCTTTTCGGCATCCAGAGCAAGGAGCAGAGAAGGCGTCCGGCTCCTCCAGCCACATGTCTGATATCAATCATCCTCCTCGTGCCGTCCAACGTCTGTCTAGATTGGATAAATCCTGCTTGGTCTGTTTTCTCTAAAACCGGGATTATTTCTCAGATTCTATTAGATGGAACCTTAGAATACATTTTTAGGTCCGTGTTCAGCAATGACGTCGGTCTAATATTGTTGGCTCGGTCAGGTGTTTTCCTGGTTTTGGGAGGGGTACAGTTGGTGCCTGGATGATTTCTTTCAGTATTTTCCCAGTTTCAATCATATTTTGAAAAACTGAATTTATTTGAAGGGTTAATACGTCCTCATGCAATTTGTAATACTCGCTGTCAGCCCATCAGGGCCGGGGGACTTGGTAACCACTTCCTTTATTTCAGAGTTATTGGTTGGTTTAATGTGATTCATTTGTTTTCTGGTATTTTGGGCAGTTTTATGCTTTCTAAAAATTGGTTAATCTGGTGTTGGGCTGTTACATTGCATTGTTTCCTGTAACTTGTAAAGGGATGAATAGTAGTTTATGAAGGAGTTGGCGATCTTTTTAGGGTTACATATTTTATTGTTATGATCATCCCATATGTGGGGTAACCTTTGTCCTTTGTCTAGCCGTTTTAGCTTTGACTTTATTGGCCAATATTTTCCCTGCCAGTAATATTTGGCTTTGCTTTTCCGTAGCTTGTGCTCATATTTGTGTCAGAGCAGTTGGTATAGCTCATACCTTAGTTTCTGTAATCTTTGGCGAGTTGTGCCTGTGCGGCTTCGTTTGTGCGTCTCTTCTAGATTTTGGTTGCTTTCCTCTATTTGGCGCAGTCTCGGGAAGCTATATGGATTATTTCCCCTGATATAAGCCTTGTGTGCCCTCCATACTGTTGATGGGGTCACATCAGGCGAGTTGTTAGTTATGAAGTGTTCTGTCAAGATCTCCTGTAGTTGGGGCCTAATTATATGTGGCAAGATTAGGTGATGATTTCCTCCCCATGGGGAATATGTCGGGTAATTATATCCCTCCTTAATGTGACCCCAGACAGGGGCGCGGTCCGACCACGTGATGTTACCGGTCGTGGCTTATGGATGTCCTGTAATCACCATTTATCTGCTGTAATTAGGTAAATTCTTACATATCCGTTATGTGAATATAGGTGTAATCACATTCGGAGGTAGCAGAAACCTACCGCACATCATAGAGATCCTCCAACAAGAGAGCCTGAGAGCAAATCAGACTTTTTCTTTCTTTTGGGGGTATACAGACTTGTCTATGTTGGGACACGGTTTTTGTCAACTGTGAGAGAATAAAACACGTTCTGGAAGTTTCTATCCTGCAGTGCACGTGCGTTGCTGCTATTTAGGTGGGCTTCTTGGATGCACAGCACATCAGCTTTAGGAGATCGGGCCGCTCTCCATAGGAGGGATATGCTGAATGGACTATTTAACCCTTTCACATTGATACTGGAAATGTGAATCACCATATACGAATCCCAGATATAATCTATATTTCACCACTAGACAATTAGAAAAAAAATGGGGAAATAACAAAATTCAGCTTTTAAAATGGTATATCATAACAGCTCCAAAGACAGTCCGGATCTAAGTGACCCTACCGGACGTGCACCGCTATCCAGTATATATCGGGGAGTGGGGGGGATTAGAAACAAGATATTGTTCTTGTGCTTCCACCGTCCATTATGTAGAAATAATTCTGTATTCTGCTCTTAATAAGAATTAGGCAGAACAGTTAGTGAAGGGACAGAGATAGGTGAGGGTAAACTTGTGTTTTGTTCAGGTCCACTCCTTCCTTAGCTTCGACGTTTTTTTCTTCTGAGGGGAGCTTGTCTGTTCGTCCACAGTCGCCAGCGACCACTTCTGCAGCAGAGTCATGGCCTCCTGGGGAGATGTCAGCATTTCTGGTGATGATGGGCGGCACTGGGTAGCCCCACTTGTACGGTATCCCATTGTCTTTTACAGTATTTGTCACTGGAGAATTCCCGCCTCCTGTTCAGGGTGACAGCAGACAAATCCGTAATCTCCAGGATGTTCCTGAACCTGTCCGGGAGCTCTGGATTTTCCGCCGCTGCCTTAGTTATGGCCTCTTTAAAGTGGAAGAAATGAAGTGGGGTAATTACACCCTTGGGTGCAGAGGTGGGGGTGCTCTTGGGTTTGGGGATCCTGTGCAGCCTGTCTATTAGGTGGTCCCATTGCTCCGTTTCAGGGATTAGTGCGGTGAAGAAGTCTGTTAAGAACTCCCTCAATGTGTCTTGATAATCAAAGAAGGGATTTTGTTGTCCCAATCTTTATCAACCACGTTTCTCATGATTCCCTTTAAAAGAAACACGCGACTGCTTGTGATATTGATTAAATGGCCACAGCGGCCTTTTATTAAAGCAATACACCCACGATCTGAGGCCGCCACAATAATGGTTAGAGCTAGAGGTTTTATACATAAAGCAAATAATACCAGGGGATAGGGGCATCACTGCCGGTTACCATTATGAATTAAAAAATGCTGAGAGAGAGTGTTTGGGAGTTCGACCAATTCTGAAGGTTGGGAATACAGACTTTTTAGGGCTGTGATAAACGGCCCCGAGAGTCCAAATTGATTCAGAGTTTTGAACATACAGTTATGTGAAAAAGTGCCCCCTTACTGTCAGATGTCCTATCCTTTTGCATGTTTGTCACTTAAATGTTTCAGATCACAAAACAAATGTAAATATTGACAAAGATAACACAAGTAATCACAAAATACAGTTTAGAAATGAAGGTCCTTATTATTAAGGGAAAAATAAATCCAAACCTACAGGGCCCTGTGTAAGAAAGTGATTGCCCCCCTAAACCTAATAACTGGTTGGGCCGCCCCTAGCAGCAACTGGAATCAAGCATTTGCAATAACTGGCAATGAGTCTTTTACAACGCGCTGGAGGAATTTAGGCAAATTCATCTTTGCAGAATTGTTCTAATTCAAACACATTGTGGGCTTTCTGAGCATGAATCGCCTTTTCAAGGTCATGCCACAGCATCTCAATCGGATTAAGATCAGGACTTGACTAGACCACTCCAAAGTCTTAATTTTGTTTTCCTTAAATTATTCAGAGGTAGGCTTGCTGGTCTGTTTTGGATTATTGTCCTGCTGCATAACCCAAGTGCGCTTCAGCTTGAGGTCACAAACAGATGGCCAGAAATTCTCCTTCAGGATTTTTGGTAGACAACAGAATTCATGGTTCCCTTTACCACAGCAAGTCTTCCAGGTCCTGAAGCGGCAAAGCAGCCCCAGACCATCACACTACCACCACCATATTTTACTGTTGGTTTGATGTTCCTTTTCTGAAATGCTGTGTTACTGCTAGGCCAGGTGTAGTTGGACATATACCTTCCAAAGAGTTCAACTTTTGCCTCATCAGTCCACAAAATATTCTCCCAAAAGTCTTGGGATCATCAAGATGTTTTCTAGCAAAACTGAGACAAGCTTTTATGTTCTTATTGCTGAGCAGTGGTTTTCTTCTTGGACTGCATGGCAGTCTCTTTTTTTTTTCTGATGGAGTCATGAACACTGACCTTAACTGAGGCAAGTGAGGCCTGCAGTTCTTTTGATGTTGTTGTGGGGGTCTTTTTTTGACCTCTTGGATGAGTCATCGCTGCGTTCTTCAGGTATTTTGTTTTTGCCATTTGTGGATAATTGCTGTCACTGTGGTTCACTGGAGTCCCAATGCTTTAGAAATGGCTTTATAAAACATTTTTCCAGACTGATAGATCACAATTACTTGGCTTCTCATTTGTCCCAGAATTTCTTTGGGTCATGGCATATCTAGCTTGTGAGGATCTTTTGATCATCTTTACTTTGTCAGGCAGGCATATTTAAGTGATATCTGATTGAGAACAGATGTGGCAGTAATCAGGCATTCATGTGGCTAGGGAAAATTAACTCAGCCTCCCAAAAATGTGATAAACCTCAGTTAATTTATGTTTTAATGGGGGGTGGGGCAATTACTTTTTCACACGTGACCCTGTAGGTTTGGATTTCTTTCCCTTAATAATAAAGACCTTCATTTATAAACTGCATTTTGTGAGCACTTGTGTTATCTTTGTCTAATATTTAAATTTATTTAGTGATCTGAAACATTTAAGTGTGACCAGCATGCAAAAGAATAGGAAATCAGGAAGGGGGCAAACACTTTTTCACATAACTGTAAATGTCCATCCATGGTGGTCAGAGACCTTTTCGGCTCTAGGCTGAGGTCTCCATCCTGTATACAAATCAAAAAACTGTTTGTCACATCCAAACATGAATTAGGTGTGCTGCCTTGTTTGTTTGATTGTATATGAGTTGGCGACTCTAGGTAGGCTCCTGTTCACACCTAATTCATGTTTGGATGTGACGGTCAATTTTTTGATTTGTATGCATTGGCCTTCTGACTGAGCACTCCACCTTTTAGCCTCAGGACTTTTTAATCACAGCAGGATCACTACCCCTCCATGAAGATATTAGACTTTAGTCTAGGAGAGAATTCACATTAGGTTCCCATAGAGTTGTAGACTGTCTAAGGCCTCATTCACACATCAGTATTTTTGATAAGTATTTGTATGCCAAAACCAGGAGTGTCTCCAAAACAAAGAACAGGAGTCAGTCTTTCAATTATATTTTTTCTCAGTAAGTTACATTCCTGGCTTTGGCATACAAACACTGATGCAAAATACTGACCAAATACTGACGTGTGAATGTGCCTTAGGCTGGAGTCACACTTAACGTATAAAAATACGGACCGTATTGTATGGTCGTAATACGCAGAAATGTTCCCTGAACAGTGATCCGTATGTCATCCGTTGTCAAGGTGTAGCCACGTATTTTGCGCATGTAAGCATCCGTATGTAATCCGTATGGCATCCATATGCCGAGATTTTCTTGCAGGCTTGCAAAATGGACATATAATGGAGCCCAATGACAGGTTAAAACCCAAATGAAAGAATAGAAATATACACGTAGAATACATATACATATATTATATATATATACATACACACACACACACACGTCATTGAGACACATATATATATAATAGAGTTCTACATAGTAGAATAACCGCTAAATCAATTGCCGGCTGTGCTGTGGAGTTGTAGATGAGATGAATCTGTGCTGCACTTTATGTACATGCTCAGTAGTGACCAGTGCTGTGGAGTCGTAGATGAGATGAATCTGTGCTGCACTTTATGTACATGCTCAGTAGTGAGGCAGGGCTGTAGAGTCATAGATTAGATGAATCTGTGCTGCACTTTATGTACATGCTCAGTAGTGACCAGTGCTGTGGAGTCATAGATGAGATGAATCTGTGCTGCACTTTATGTACATGCTCAGTAGTGACCAGTGCTGTGGAGTCATAGATGAGATGAATCTGTGCTGCACTTTATGTACATGCTCAGTAGTGAGGCAGGGCTGTGGAGTCATAGATGAGATTAATCTGTGCTGCACTTTATGCACATGCTCAGTAGTGTACTGTGCTGTGGAGATGTAGATGAGATGAATCTGTGCTGCACTTTATGTACATGCTCAGTAGTGACCAGTGCTGTGGAGTTGTAGATGAGATGAATCTGTGCTGCACTTTATGTACATGCTCAGTAGTGACCAGTGCTGTGGAGTTGTAGATGAGATGAATCTGTGCTGCACTTTATGTACATGCTCAGTAGTGACCAGTGCTGTGGGGTCGTAGATGAGATGAATCTGTGCTGCACGTTATGTACATGCTCAGTAGTGACCAGTGCTGTGGAGTCATAGATGAGATTAATCTGTGCTGCACGTTATGTACATGCTCAGTAGTGAGGCAGTGCTGTGGAGTCATAGATGAGATGAATCTGTGCTGCACTTTATGTATATGCTCAGTAGTGACCAGTGCTGTGGAGTTGTAGATGAGATGAATCTGTGCTGCACTTTATGTACATGCTCAGTAGTGACCAGTGCTGTGGGGTTGTAGATGAGATGAATCTGTGCTGCACTTTATGTACATGCTCAGTAGTGACCAGTGCTGTGGAGTTGTAGATGAGATGAATCTGTGCTGCACTTTATGTACATGCTCAGTAGTGACCAGTGCTGTGGAGTCATAGATGAGATTAATCTGTGCTGCACGTTATGTACATGCTCAGTAGTGAGGCAGGGCTGTGGAGTCATAGATGAGATGAATCTGTGCTGCACTTTATGTATATGCTCAGTAGTGACCAGTGCTGTGGAGTTGTAGATGAGATGAATCTGTGCTGCACTTTATGTACATGCTCAGTAGTGACCAGTGCTGTGGAGTTGTAGATGAGATGAATCTGTGCTGCACTTTATGTACATGCTCAGTAGTGACCAGTGCTGTGGGGTCGTAGATGAGATGAATCTGTGCTGCACGTTATGTACATGCTCAGTAGTGAGGCAGGGCTGTGGAGTCATAGATGAGATGAATCTGTGCTGCACTTTATGTACATGCTCAGTAGTGACCAGTGCTGTGGAGTCATAGATGAGATTAATCTGTGCTGCACGTTATGTACATGCTCAGTAGTGAGGCAGGGCTGTGGAGTCATAGATGAGATGAATCTGTGCTGCACTTTATGTATATGCTCAGTAGTGACCAGTGCTGTGGAGTTGTAGATGAGATGAATCTGTGCTGCACTTTATGTACATGCTCAGTAGTGACCAGTGCTGTGGAGTTGTAGATGAGATGAATCTGTGCTGCACTTTATGTACATGCTCAGTAGTGACCAGTGCTGTGGGGTCGTAGATGAGATGAATCTGTGCTGCACGTTATGTACATGCTCAGTAGTGAGGCAGGGCTGTGGAGTCATAGATGAGATGAATCTGTGCTGCACTTTATGTACATGCTCAGTAGTGACCAGTGCTGTGGAGTCATAGATGAGATGAATCTGTGCTGCACTTTATGTACATGCTCAGTAGTGACCAGTGCTGTGGAGTCATAGATGAGATTAATCTGTGCTGCACGTTATGTACATGCTCAGTAGTGAGGCAGGGCTGTGGAGTCATAGATGAGATGAATCTGTGCTGCACTTTATGTACATGCTAAGTAGTGGTCAGACTGTGTCTGAAATCATTGGACTGGACCACATATGTAGGCGAAGATTAAAATTTAGTCTATTTATGTAATTGATCAACGGTCATATTTTGTAATGAAAATTTCCACTCTGCAAAAATGTTGACAATTGAAGTATGAATATTAATTGATTACATTTGTATACTAAATTTTAGTCTACATAAGTAGTTCGCACCAATGAATTCACATGCAGCCTATGTTTTGTCTAAATAAAGTCAGTTTGCCTTATCAAATATGAACACCGACAAAGTTGAACACGTTCTTTGTTTTGTAACGTAAGTTACTATATTGTATTGCAACGTAAGTTACCTACATTTCTTGTAATAAAAACTGTTGCATTTAACTTGAGAGGTTAAAACAAATTTGTTAAAGTTGCTTGGACTATGGTGTTTTAATACAGTAAAACTAGTGCTTCTCCCCTGTTTACCAGAACATAAAATTTGGCAGTCTCATGATATGGTCAATTGCCTTTCCATTTTGTGTAACGCAAGTTACCAAGTAATAACACTGTATTTTGTATTTAATTTGTATTGTTGAAAAATCAAAACTGTGTTGAAATCTATTTAGAATATTGTAATGTACAATATACATGCACTAATTTTTGTGCCTGCTTTCAAAGAGCAGTCTGTAGCCATTATTTAACTCAGTATTTGGTTTGTGAATAAGTTACCATGGAATGGCCCACTCCACCCACATTTACTACAGTCGTAATGCGAGCTAGCACTACACTAATATTTAATGGCAAATTTCTGCAGCTGCTCCCCCTAGTGTCAAAGCGGAAAATATATTGTAATTTATTGTTAAAATATAATGTATTTAATATTTTTATTTAACAATTGTCGAAGAATTTGGGGAAACACATGACCGTTAAAGTAAAGTTCCCACAATAAGCGTTAGGCGTCGAGTTTCCCCCACTGCACAGGGGGAATCTCAAGCCATGTCCTCTGCGGTCTCCCATTCCTCTGCAGCCACAGAGATTCCTGCTCAGCAAAGACGTCAGTCCAGGCTAATGCCAGGCGTCTGGTTGCGCCTTCAGGCTCTGCTGTAACACCATGCTTGAGTCAGCAGCAAATAGACGTTCCAGGTACTAAGTCCTGTATTTTGCCTAATGAACGTCCCCGTGGGACGACCTCTCATTGGAGGTCGGGTGTAACATGCGCAGGTCCCGTTCCTGCTCTGATTGGCCCACTACTGGGAAGGACACTGCTATAAAAGAGCCGCACGGCCATGTGCTAGTATAGACGCTTATGGTATTTTGTGTGTGAATGACGATGGATGCATGTATCTGGTGACTGACTCATTAAGACTCCCCTCCCTTTGATACATAAGGTTTAGGGTTTTAGAGTCAGAGTCAACACCTTGTAGTGGCCAAGTCTAGTGCCACAGTGCTCCCAGTTCACAGCACCTCTCTAAGCACCATATTGTGCCATCCAGCTAGGCACATAAGTCCCACATTTACTGCCGCGCTGAGTGCTGGTGAGTCTAGAGGGACTCCGACCCTGTGTCTTGGGGCAGAGTCCTGTGGCCTTACACCAGCACTCACTTGGCTGAGCTCTGTGAGCTTAACAGGCTTCGGCATTTATATTTAGCGGTAGTGCGGCTCTGAGGCAACAGTCCGCCTCGTACACACCAGGTGGCGTTAACCCGCGTGTGTTCACTTATTATACCGCCATATAGTACCCAGCGGACGCGAACGTCAGTATAGTGGGAGACGGGCATGACGCTGGAAGGGAGTAAGTAACCAGGGGAAAGGAGGGGGTGTGTGCAGAGGGGGATAGGAAGAAGGGCATTGGATAATAGACAAGGAGGAAATGACAGGGCAAGGGAAGGAGGTATTGTAAGAAGGGGTTAAATGAATGGGACAGGGCTGACGGGGGGGTTCTCTTTCTCCACTGACACGCAGGGAACAAGATGACAGCAAGGACCCCCCCCCACTCACCTGGTAAGGAGGACCTTATTAGGACACTGCAGGCAGAGGCCAGGACATGACCCCCTGTTTGGTTGGAGGCAGCGGTTAGCGGCATCCGGGACGGTTTCAGCGGTGCCCCTGCAGCGGTAGTACTGGGGTCCAGGGTGGGGGCACGCAGAGATGAGGGACACGCAGCTGTTAACGTCCTTCAGCTGGTGGGTTCTGACGGCAGCCAGGGGGAACAGTTCGGGCACCCCCGCGCAGGGAATCAGGAGGGCACGGGGGACGCAGTTGGGTGGACATGGGGGAGGCCAGCACTACCGCCGCCGCCGCCGAGCCCTTAATAGTGGGTTAGGGCCCCGACGCACGTGCAGGCAGGGGCGAAAGCAGCATCATGGTTGCCAGGGCCGCCGGTGGGCTGGTAAGAGGCGGTGCCGGGCCACGGTGGTGGGGGGAACGCGGCAGCCCCGCCGCCGATCAAGACACGAATGTGCACGGGCGGAACACGATGCCGGAACTGCCCCTAGCGCTGCCCGCAGGGGTGCCGCCGCATCCCGGGACAAAAAGCAAGCGGCCACAGCACAGCCAAGCAGAGCATCTGGCCCGCGTGCTGTGTGCGCCGCCATCTTGCTTCCGGGGTCCTTTGCTAAGGACCCAGGAAGTCGGGCTGGCCACCAATGTGCCTGTAAAAATAATCAGCTCAGGGGGGCAGGCCAAACTAATGCCCGACACAAACGCGGCACATGCAGAAAGGGATAACGCTGTGCACCAGGTTGAAGACAGAAGGCCATTACGCAGGACCAGGCCCCCGGAGAGGCTGGCCTTAGAAATGCCAGTGTGGGCGCAGTGGCGGGGCTAGGAGCCCCTCCAGGGAGATAACCGGCCAGCATTCCAACGGAAGGGGGAGGGTCCAATCCAGAGGGGAATCCTGTCAGCACGGGGGGTCCGTGTCGCGCCAGGACTGCCACAATGATTATGAGGAAGGTGCAGAGCCTGAAACCACGCCAGCCGGGGACGTTGGATGGCCAGGACGCCCACTTCTGGACACGATGCAGAACCACTCGGAGGAGAGTAACTCTGACGGAGTAGCGGGGACCGAAAGGACAACTGTGGCCCGGTAATTATAATTCCATGTTCTGCCTGTCTCCCAGCGTCAGCACGGGTAGAAAGGAAAAGGGTAGTCGGAAGGGCAGGGGCGGACAAGGGACCCGTGGAAGCAATGCAAAAGTTAGTGAGTTAGCCCCTCCGCAAATTAGCAGCGAGCTATATGCGGTGATAGCCAGGTTAGAAAAGAGGCTGGAGCGGTTAGAAGAGCCAGGCCCGGCACACTTATTGGCATGGACAAGTCAATACACCCCACAAGGGGGACGAGCCGGGGTGAGAGCTACATTTTAAGGTCTGACGAATCGTCAGCAGGGGAAGGAGGCGATAGTGATTTGGATGATAAGGGGCTGGAAAAAAAATTATACACTTGTCCCCGGTGCCCTAGGTGCCCACCTCAAGGGGGAGGTAAAGGAAAAAAATCTGGAGGGGGGGAATACGTTGACATTTTTTTTCATTATTACCGATGAATAGGCTGAGGTCGGAGAGACTAGGAAAGGAAGGGGGTAAGAGGGATGATGAAGAGAGTCGTTGTAGTCAGTCAGTTCCCCAAACATTTTCAAATTGGTGGCAGGCATTTGCAATCCTAGCCAGCATTATAGGGGAGAGAGCGCCAGAAAACTGCTCACAACTATTTTGTTGCATGGACTCCATAGGGGAGAGGCGTACAGGTCATATGGGGGGGCTAGCGTGGCTACGGTACGATGAACAGTTTCGTCAGCGGAAAGCTATTCACCCTTCTATGAGATGGGATCAAAAAGACATTGGACTTTGGTTAAAAATTATGGCCCCTGGCAACAGATATGGGGGTCCCTTTCAGGGAGGGGCCGGCAGGACCGACCAAAGGGGTTACGGAGTAGGAAGTCAGACGGTAGAGAGCACGCAGGGCCGGAGCGGCACCCAAAAGCACGGCATATGTTGGCCCTCATTAAACTGTCAATGTAAATTCGGGCCCAGTTGCAGGTTCAGACACCAATGTTCTGGGTGCAATGGGGTCTCACATGGGGCTAGTAGATGTGTCCGAAAGAACAGCTCCAATGCGGGGAGAGCCAACCATGGTCAAGGGCCAGACCCCAATCAAGTAGCACGTGATGCTCCCCTATTTAAATGGGTATCATGATAAGCCCAAAGCAGACCTACTAACCAGAGGCTTCAGAGACGGTTTTGTAATTCCCGGCCCAGCTTTCCCAGTGTTAAGAAAATTAAAAAAATCTGAATTCGGCTTATCAGCACTCCAGAGTAGTGAAAGAAAAATTAGAGAAGGAGGTAAGGCTGGGCCGAATGGCAGGACCGTTTAAGCTTCCTCCCATGCTGAACTTGGTGGTTTCTCCTTTGGGCATTGTGCCGAAGAAGGAACCAAACAAGTTCCGTATGATTCACCACCTATCGTACCCACGTGGCAAGTCCGTGAACGACGGCATTCACCATGATTTATGTTCTGTTATATATACATTATTTGAGGAGGTGCAGTGGGAGAAAGCGTTCTGATGGCTAAGACGGACGTTGAATCTGCATTTCGTTTGTTGCCGGTGCATCCGGTTAGTCAGCATTTGCTCGGTTGCTATTGGGAGCGGGAATACTTTGTTAGGTGCCTACAGATGGGCTGTTCTCTATCCTGTTCGTTGTTCGAGGCCTTTAGCAGTTTTTTAGAGTGGGTGGTAAAAGACTTCTGGTTGGAGCTCGTGATCCACTATTTGGATGATTTTTGGTGTGTAGGCCCTGCAAATTCAGAGGTGTGTGAGGTAATTTTGAGGTGCCTAGAGTGGGTGACAGAGTTCTGGGTCCCTTTGGCCCCTGAAAAGACGGTACGGCCAATGTCATGTATTTCTTTCCTGGGCATAGTTATCGATACAGTTTGGTGGGAATGTCGGCATCCGGGGGATAAGGTGTTGGCCGTGAGAAGTGATACACCAGGCTTTGAAACTCAAAAAATTGAGACTTCGGGAGGTGCAGTCGTTACTAGGCAGTTTGAACTTGGCTTGTCGTGTGATGCCTATGGGTAGGATTTTTTCCAGAAGGTTGGCGGGAGCAACAGCGGGCGTAAAATTGCCCCATCATTACGTTCGATTGTCAAGGGAGAACAAAGCAGACGTGGCAGTGTGGAGTACATTCTTGGAGAATTACAACGGGTGATCTTTAATGATGGAGGAAGTCTGCTGCAACTCGGATATAGTAGATTTATTCACAGATGCAGCCGGGAGCTACGGCTTTGGAGCTTATTTTCAGGGTCTGTGGTGTGCAGCAGAATGGCCGAAGGAATATTAATTATTAAGAACATTGCATTACTGGAGATTTTCCCTATTTTAGTAGCGGTGACAGTGTGGAAAGATCAGCTCGCGAACAGGAGAATCCACTTCAAATTCAATAACATGGGCGTGGTAATGGCTATAAATATAACGGCCTCTTCACCCCCAGTAATTGGGAGTATTACGTCAACTGGTATTGGAATGCTTGTCAATTAATGCACACTTCACCACGTCGCATGTACTGGGGGAATTTAACTCCATAGCTGACGTGCTCTCCTGCTTCCAATGGGCAAGATTCCGTTCCTTAGCTCCATAAGCGGACCAGGAGGGCATGCCATGTCCTTCTGGACTTTGGAATGTGGTGTCAGGGCTTCCGGGTCATTAAGTAGGCCAGGGGCAGCATAGCAACGGTCAGGGGGCAAGTAGGAACATTAGGAGGCGGAAGGGGTCCTTTAAGAAAAGTAGTCAACATTGCGAGGTTGGCGTGCATAGTTTGTATCTAACTGTGTCACTCACATGTGTGCTGTATTACAGGAAAAGGTCCACTGTTAATCTGGATATTTGGCCACTCCTACGTGTACTAGGGAGCACGGCAAGCGGACAGACATGCTGACGGCAGACAGATAGGTTACCCAAAGGGAGTGGCGGTAATTAAGTGGGTAGGCTTTAGAGGCCTGATATGGAGAAGGGTACATGACTAGGTGGGCAGAGCAGTTCGGCTTCATAGGGCACCGGACATTCTGGTGCTGCATGTAGGAGGTAACTACCTAGCGGCTTCCACAGCCAAAGGTACTGTGACGTCTGCCTGCGGTCTGGGCTGCAGCCAGACAACACCCCGAGAAACACTGATACCCTTTACCCCTATACAGGGATCTGGATTTATAGCAGAGCCCAGGAGGCGCTGTCTGAATAGGAGCAATGACCAGAGCAGGACGGTCGCCAGAAAGGTGTTCCAATACAGGACACAGAGGCAATGATATCCGAGACTAAACCAGTCAGGCAGAAATGGTATAAAAACAGTAGACAGTAGCAGAGTCAGATTCCAGGCCGAAGCCAGAGTCATAAACCAGGAGAGTCGCAGAGGTACAGAATCGTTAGGCAGAAACAGGGTCAGAAGTCCAGACAAAAGTCAGAGTCAGTCAAACAGTAATTCACACAGTAACACGCAGGGGAACCAAGAATATATCCGGCGGCCTGCAAGAGCAGTCCCAAGGTATTTGAGGGATCAGGTCATCCCTCACAGGCTCCTGGGCTGATGATGTAATCCGGACCGCCCCCAGGACCAGGCTGGATGGTGATGCACCAGCCCCTTCATGACTGACCGAGGAGCGAAGCCTGCGTCCAGCGGACGCCTGCGCAGGAGCCTCATAACTATCGCCGCCATCACTCGGGGTTGAAGCACAGTGCCTCCCAAAGACCGAGGCCGGAACCGCAGGCCACGAGTCAGACAGTGATGGGACAGTCCGGCGCCTCCTAGTGGTCGAGGCCGGGACAGCAGGCCCTGAGTCTGACGGTGATGTGACAGTACGGCGCCTCCTAGTGACCAAGGCCGGGACAGCAGGCCCTGAGTCTGACGGTGACGTAACAGTACCCCCTCCTCTAAGAGGGGCCTCCGGACCCTCAAAACCCGGTTTGTCAGGGTGGAGGAGGTGAAACCTTCTAATCAACCGCTTCGCATGAATGTCACTAGCGGGGACCCAGGACCTCTCCTCTGGGCCATAGCCCTTCCAATGCACTAAATATTGCACAGAGTTTCTCACTAGACGGGAATCAAAGATGCCCTGGACTTCGTACTCCAAGGCACCCTTGACCAAAACTGGAGGAGGAGGGGACTGGACGGGACGAATTGGGGAGTGGTACACCTTGAGGAGGGACTTATGGAAAACATTAGGAATTTTAAATGACTGCGGGAGCTTTAACCGAAACGCTACCGGGTTAATTACCTCTAATATTTCATATGGGCCGATGAACCTGGGACCCAGTTTGGCAGACGGTATCTTAAGTTTGATGTTTCTTGTAGAGAGCCAAACCTTGTCACCAACTCCCAGGTGCGGCCCCTGGGATCGTCGTCTATTAGCCGCCAAAGCCTGTCTAATCTGAGCCCCTTTCAAATTTGAGTTTACTTCGGACCAAATTGTCTTCAGACGATGTATATTTTGTTCAACCCCTGGGAGTTCCGACATCTTGGCCGAAAATGATCCAAAGCGCGGATGAAGTTTTGATGGAGTCTTGGTATCTATTATTGAGAGCGAACTCCGCCAATGGCAAATGTTCCACCCAATCTGACTGATGTGCTGAGACATAGCAGCGGAGGTATTGCTCCAGCGCTTGGTTGGCACGCTCAGTTTGACCATTGGTTTCGGGATGGTATGCCGAGGAGAAGGACAACTCAACACCAATACGTTTACAGAACGCCCTCCAGAACTTCGAGACAAACTGGGTACCCCTGTCGGACACAATATTTGCCGGAACGCCGTGCAAACGTACAACGTGAAGAACAAACAACTTACTTAAAGTTTCAGAGTTAGGCAAGCCAGACAGGGGAACAAAGTGACACTGCTTACTGAACCTGTCCACCACCACCCAGATACAAGTTTTCCCATCAGAGGGTGGCAGGTCTGTAATGAAGTCCATGGAGATGTGGGTCCATTGAATCTCAGGACTGAAGCCAGCCGGTAGGGCGATTATGGGGGGACTTGGCGCGGGCATAGACTTCACACGCTGAGACGTAGTCCTTACAGTCCTTAGCCACCGTCGGCCACCAAAAGTTCCTGGTTACCAGCCTAGTGGTATTGTTGAGACCAGGATGGCCTGCCAGGACGGAGTCATGTGATTCTTTTAACACTTGTAAGCGAAAGGTAGCTGGAACAAATAATTTTTTGGGGGGTGTAGTGTCAGGAGCTCGTTCTGATGACCTACGGGTCTCCTCCAGAAGGTCCAGAGATACTGCCGACACGACAGTCCCATTAGCCAATATTGGAACTGGTTCATAGTCCTCGGTCTGTGTGGGGCAAAAGCTGCGGGAGACGGCATCTGCCCTCACATTTTTAGTTCCGGGGCGAAAGGTGATTAAAAAAAATCAAACCTGGAGAAAAACAAGGCCCACCTGGCCTGCCTAGGATTTAGTCTTTTAGCCGACTCTAGGTAGGTTAGGTTTTTGTGGTCTGTAATAACAGTAACCTTGTGTTTGGCACCTTCGAGGAAGTGGCGCCATTCCTCGAAGGCCCACTTGGTTGCCAATAATTCCCGATTGCCGATGTCATAGTTTCTCTCCGTGGCAGAGAATTTGCGGAAGAAAAAGGCACATGGGCGAAGCTGAGTGAGGGATGCAGTGCCTTGCGAGAGCACTGCTCCCACTCCGACTTCGGAGGCATCTACTTCTACAATAAACGGGTGGTCCAAGTTTGGTTGAATCAACACCGGGTTAGCCACGAAGCACTCTTTTAGTGTAGAAAAGGCCCAAGTTGCCTCAGGATTCCAATTGGTCACGCCCGCCCCTTTCCGGGTAAGGTCCGTGAGTGGCTTGGCAATCTCTGAGAATCCCCTGATGAATTTGCGATAATTCGCAAATCCCAAAAATAGCTGCAGTGCTTTCAGCGATTTGGGTTGCACCCAATCCTTAATAGGTTGAATCTTGGCAGGATCCATGCGGAACCCCTTGCCTGAGACCATGTATCCTAAAAACTGCACCTCTTCAGCAAAAAAACCCCACATTTTTCAAATTTCGCAAACAAAGAGTTTTCGCACAGTCTTTGCAGTACTGAACGGACGTGTTGAGCATGTGTCACAGGGTCAGCAGAATAAATCAAAATGTCGTCCAGATATACGACGACATACACCCCACAAATGTCTCTGAAAATATCGTTGACGAAGTGCTGAAATACTGCAGGAGCGTTACTGAGCCCGAACGGCATTACCAGGTACTCAAAATGGCCAAGGGGTGTATTAAAGGCCGTTTTCCATTCGTCCCCATCTCTTATGCGGACCAGGTTATATGCCCCCCGGAGGTCGAGTTTAGTAAACCAGCGGGCTCCCAGTAACTGATTAAAAAGATCAGGAATGAGTGGTAGCGGGTACTAATTTTTTACAGTAATTGCGTTCAGCTCACGATAATCGATGCATGGTCTGAGTCCCCATGGGAACCTGGAGGGGAAAAGGAAGGAATTCTGGAGGACAGATGGCGTGCACTTGAACGCTTTTGGAACGGCTCTGTGGAGCAAAGGTTTGCAGGAAGGGATATGTAGGGCTACAGCAGCGCTGGTGGGTGGGGTCTCGAGCACCTGATTGGGGGGGTGCTCTCAGTGTGTCGTTGGTGGGTCCTCGAAGTTGGTAAAAATTTGGGGGAGGGGATCCATTTAAAGGCACGAATCCACCTTCATTGGATGGTTATGTGATGGTGGTCTGGTGATAGGTGGGTGACACCCGGCAATGGAATGTCGGGGTCACATTAACATGGAAATGGGTGACACCCAGCGATGGTAGGTTGGGGGTCACATGGTTGTGATTTTGGGTGATACCGTTGACTGTGGAGGCAACCTCTTCTCTTGAACTCACGGTGCTCCTGAGCTAAAAGAAAACACGGCCAGGAGTAAAGCGGGGGGGAAGGCAATGCCCGGAGGAAATCACCAGACCTTACAACTTTAGAATTTCGAGAACCCCACCAAGTGTCTTTTAATTGAAAATACAGTATATTAATAAATTGGCTGCTGCTGTGGCCTTTAACATCCAAGAGAAATGTGGTCTGTCGTTTGTTATTGAGGGAGGGGGGGGAATGGTGGTAGGTCACGGGTAATCGACCTCTCCAGGGGTCAAGTACCTGGGGAACGTCAGTATAGTGGGAGACAGGCATAACGCTGGAAGGGAGTAAGTGACCAGGGGAAAGGAGGGGGGGCATGCAGAGGGGGATAGGAAGAAGGGCATTGGATAATAGACAAGGAGGAAATGACAGGGCAAGGGGAGGAGGTATTGTAAGAAGGGGTTAAAAGGACGGGACAGGGCTGAGGGGGGGTTCTCTTTCTCCACGGACACGCAGGGAACAAGACCTGCCTGCCCACCCTGAGAGGAGGAAGTTCGGGTCACGGCAGCAAGGAGCGGACATCAACATGGCTAAAAAACGGAAGCGAAGTAGTAGTTTGGCATGGTACCTTCTAGGCCCAGGGGAAGGGCAATCCGCGAGCCATGGTTCCCTGGAGGTTTCCCCCACGGGGTTTTTCCTCTCCTGACTGGCGGCGGATGGCTTTGTGAGTCTAAGGGTCATGTAACACTGAGTTATCAGTATCTGTGGCGTTGGTGGGTCCTCAAAGTTGTTAAAAATTTGGGGGTGGGGATCCGTTAAAAGGCACAAATCCCCTTCATTGGATGGTTATGTGATGGTGGTCTGGTGATAGGTGGGTGACACCTGGCAATGGAATGTCGAGGTCACATTAACGTGGAAATGGGTGACACCCAGCAATGGTAGGTCGGGTCACATGGTTGTGATTTTTGGTGATAACGTTAATGGTGGAGGCAACCTCTTCCCTTGGACTCATGGAGCTCCTGAGCTAAAAGAAAACATGGCCAGGAGTAAAGTGAGGGGGGGGGGGGGGACAATGCCTGGGGGGAAATCACCAGACCTTACAACTTTAGAATTTCAAGGACCCCACCAAGTGTCTTTAAATTGAAAATATATTAATAAATTGGCTGCTGCTGTGGCCTTTAACATCCAAGAGAAATGTGGTCTGTCGTTTGTTATTGGGGGTGGGATGGTGGTAGGTCACGGGTAATCGACCTTTCCAGGGGTCAAGTGTGGCGCCCCTGAGGATTCAGTTGCCACAGAGGTACTGCACCTCCTCAGGTGTGGTACCCCACCATCCTGGTAAGTTGGAGGCTCCTGACAACGCTCCAACACCTGCACCCCACACCACAAAGTAGTGTAGCAAAGCACCTTCAGCAGCTCCCTGCTTGGAGTATAGCAAAGCACCCATTGGTGGCTCCCTGCTTGGAACACAAAACGTGCTGGGAGGTGGGTTGAGTTTACATTAAAAGAGCGGGAAGGTTTAGGATTGTCTGTCGAGTGGAGTTGAGGGAGAGAGAGGGATGGAGGAAGGATGTCTTGCAGCAGATCACAGTGACCTGGGTCTGCTGGCACGGGAAAGGAGAGAAAGAAAGAGACATTGAAAGGAAACCTGATTCTTCATAAGAAGGAAAGACTAGTACGGAACGTGAGGAGTAACAGAGAACAGAGGACGTGGGTTAGAGTAGAACCCTGCCTAGAAGTTCTAAGCGCAAGGCCGGGGCCCGGTCCCTGAGGTTGTATGGATACTAATGGTCCTACAGCAGACACCGGAGGGAGTAGTGGGCTGTAAATGCGCTACTCTCATCTAATACTTGGGGGCACAACAGCAACATTGATAGTGAGCCGGGACTTGGGAGCAAGGAGTCCCTGAAGCAGGCTATAGCTGTCTGCCGTACAAGTAGAGTTCTTGGGAACATCTGACAGGAGGAACTCCAGTGTAACTCAGTACTGGGAGTACTTCACTCAAAGGCGCTATAGAGGAGACGTTCAGAAAGGTACATGTTGGCGGAGTGTTGGAAGGGAGCATTCCATCTTGCCTGTAGGTCGACTGAGTCCCTGACCCGGAGGACACGGCACGGAGGCAGGCACCTGTGTACTACAGACTGTGAGTAAAGCTTTGGAACTGCAAGCCCTGGTGTCATCCACTCATTCCGGTGATGGTACCCTCAGCACTGCTACATTTCTGCACCATCCACGTCTCCTGACTACCACCACCTTTTACACTGCCCTGGGACTACAGCTCCACCTGTGGGGAGCTATAACATCTTTGCTGCGCCATACCATCAGACCAAGAGGATCTGCATGCAGTGTTGGCTTAACACCTCCCTTGCCGAACACCACAGATGGCGTCACGAACTATTCAACTAAATTCACTACATCCCACCATTCAATCTCCCTATTACTTGGGTGCCCAGGGCCACGGACCAGGTCACCGCTGCTGTGACAATTCCCGCTGATACCGGCCCGGTACCGAGTACCCCACAGCCCTGGGAGGGCGACCCACAAGTGTCTGCCATTACTTAGCAGCAGTATTCCATCTCTTAGTACTCAAAAGACGCAGAGACCCAGAACGATTGTACCATTAAAAGTCGTTTATTGCTATTTAAATGCCTTTATATGTGAATTTTTGTCTGATTTTTGTAAATTTAAGCGTGTGTATAAAAATATGCTGATACCACTTACTTTATGTGCTATAGAGCCATGCATATATTTATGTACTGATGGTAGATGGTAGTATGATTTAAGTGTGTGCATTATGTATTTATAAATAGCGATTAATTGATTCATCTGTTGCTTGGTGTGTTATATCTGTATGTTAGTTATGATATTTTATATGGTACAATAACAAGATATTAATATATTGGTGGGTACTGTATAGCATTATGACACACGCATGTGTTCCTGACATACCGGATGATTTTAACGGTTGTGGTTACATTTTTTTTTGTAATTATGTGTGTATCTTTTAAGTGTTCCCGCTCTGTACGCGCATGTGGCCTGGTCGCTGCCATGCCCGCTGGTTCTCGGCATCTTTGCAGTGGACTGGGCCCGCCCCGGCCCGGCGTCGCCGTTGACCGGGCAACATCGCGCGTCACTTCCGGTCACGCGGTAAGGCCGGAGTCACACTAACCTGCGCAAAATACGGTCGTAGTTTACAGGCGTAATACGGATGAATGACCCCTAAATAGCGCTCCGTATGTCATCCGTAAGCAAGGTGTGGTTGCGTATTTTGCACATGTCAGCATCCGTATGGCGAGATTTTCTCGCAATTTTGCAAAATGGACATATAATGGAGCTCTATGACAGGGTTTCTAAAAGAAACCAAAGAATAGATATAGTAGAAACTGAAAGAAAAAGAGCGCAATAGGGTCTTACCCGAGAAAACACAGATATAAGTCAATGGTTTATACTCACCCTCTGCAGGAGAGTAACAGGCATAAAGGAACAAGGTCAGCTTGCTGCACATCCAAATGACCACGCCGTGGCCATAAATCTTCAGATTCAAGGAAGGAATTTTTATGGATTAAACGTGCGCTACCAGACCATCACTCCTGGAGGAGTGATGGTCTGGTAGCGCACGTTTAATCCATAAAAATTCCTTCCTTGAATCTAAAGAATAGATATAGACACATAGAATGCATATATATATATATATATATATATGTATTCTATGTGTCTATATCTATTCTTTCTTTCTTTCTTTATTAAAACTGTCAGTGTGAGTTTACTGTATAGTGCACTGAATTGCCGGCTTTGCTAAAAGACACCGGGTGCGTATTTCTCGCAAGTCACATGTGTGGTCCGTGTGTAATCCGTATTTTTTGCGCACCCATAGACTTGCATTGGCGTATTACGGGCGTAGTACGCTGACAATCGCAGCATGCTGCGATTGGCACGGAGCGTAGAATACGGATGAGAAATATACGCCTGGTGCGAGGGACCCCATAGAGAATCATTGGTCCGTGTGTAATGCGTGCTTTTAGCGCCTCTCACTCGGCCGTATTCCTCTCCAGTGTGACCCCGACCTAATACACATTGTGGCCAGGAGGTATACAATAGGGTGACACTGTCTGAATGGTAGGCCCCTTGAGAAAGGAGACCGAAACGCACATCGGGGTGAACGCGCTGGCCCTGGAGGAAACGGCTCCCGGTACCACCACTGATAATAGGTAATCACCAATTATTTTATGTACATTGCTGGGTATTATATGTTGGTCACGGGGTAGCGTTAGGCACATGGTGACTATGAATAAGCTAGTGATAAAGTGCTATTGTGCAGCATGATGGAGCACTATGCGATCAATTAGATTGTAGTTAATCTTGGGTGAAGGTGGGTAGTTTCCTGCTGATGTGCCCGCACAGCTGCATAATTAACTGGCATTTTTGTATGCCCAGTATTACCAACAATAGGCGATTCCCTATGTTGTATTTTGTACCATGAGGAATATTGATTAATGGCTATAGGGTGGTATTAATCGCATGGGTGTCCATTTTCGGGTTAATAAGGATATTATGTGCCATAGGATAGTATGATATATAGTGGTATTGTCAATTTGATCTTAGGAATTTTCCAGATGCTGGAGGGTATTTACCTTCCTGTAAAGCCTATGTAGGTATAGATGGTATTGGCACAGTTCCTGGCTTTTTATCCATGCCTATGGGAGTCGTTGTTTCTGGGTCTCTGCGCCTTTTGAGTACTATGAATAATGAGTGCTTTGTACATTCCTATCTGTTCCAGTGTTTGACAATGTGATTTTATTGTGGTTCAAATAAAAAATTACATTTTTTTATATAGTACGATTGCCTTTTGATCATCATTTTTCATGTGATTCTATGTAGTAGCTGATGATAGGCCATATTAATCCGGTCATATACATGGTTAATAATGTGTATTCGTCAGACTTGATGGTATTCCATCTCTGCATGGTGGACCCCAGGCTGCAAATGCACCTCATTATTATTTGGTACGTTCTACCAGCCTAATAAGTGAATGAGATTTATAGAAGTCTCCGGCCCACGGTGTTTTATGTTTTTGTTTTTTTATTTTAAAAAAAATAGCTGCTCAGACTGACCCGCGGTGTGTGGGGTTTTTTTTTTTCTTCTAATTCTGCAGTATCAGTTTCTATCCGCTGACTTATGTGGATTTTCCACATAGGATTTAGATGAGGATTATCTGCAGGTAAACACTACATATGCGTTTTTTTTAGGACATTTCTTCTGCGTAAAACACTAAAAACTAAAGTAAAGCGCACACAACTGTATGACTAAAGCAAAATAACAGGAGGCACGAAAACTAAACAGCTTCATTTATAACACAAGCGATGAAAACAAGAGAAAAAAACACATGATAAAATCACATGAAAAAAGTAAGCGAGTAGATAATTAGAAATGCTGCAACATCAAAACCTCCCCAAATCCTCATCGTGTGAACCAGGGCTGTGGAGTCGGTAAGGCTACTTTCACACATCAGGTTTTCGGCGTCAGGCGCGATCCGGCGTCGTGCCGGAACGCCGGATCCGGCAAATGTTTCGTAAAACCGGATGTGACGGATCCGGTTTTCTGGCGGATCCGTCTTTTTCTTGACAGACAAAACCGGATCCGTCTCATCCGGTTCATCCGTTTTTCTATCCATTTTTCGACGGATTACGCCGGATCCGGTTTTTAAAATTGACCCTTGTGGCCTTCCGAACGGGATTGGCTACTGGAAAACTATATATAGCATGTTCCTACAGCCCTTCTTTGACAGGTTGTAGAGGAGAAAGTGCAGGTTGGAGAGAAGAGCAAGTTACTGGCGAAGATGGATGTTGTCATTGGAAATATTTTGAAGAATTTGGCGGATTTTACAGCGGAGGCTAATCGTTTGAGGGTGATTGTTCTGGAGAAGGAGAGAGCGAGACAGCAGCGCATCAGGCATCGTAGACGACGTTTGTGGATCCACCCCATCACAGCCAAGAGAATGACGCGTGGGGTCTATTCTACACTCTGCATGGACCTTCGACGAAACCCGGATACATTTTTTGGATATGTTAGGATGAAAATGGAGAATTTTGATTACTTGGTGGAGCGCATTGCACACCTCATAAGAAAAGCGGACACCTATTGCCGCTTCTCTGTTTCACCCGCAGAGCGTCTGATGGTGACTTTAAGGTAAGCCACATTTATTGGATATGATCGCATCAGAGCACACTTTCACTGCAATCTTGTTGGTGGTAATTTGTATCTCCAAGTGTTAGGTCAGTTTTGGTATGTAATGCTGTGATTTAAAACTAATTTATTGTTTTTTAATTCCCCACAGATTTCTTGCAACTGGAGAATCCCTTTCGTCACTGCATTTCCAGTACAGACTCGGGATTTCCACCATATCTGGAATAGTGAAGTACACATGCCGTGCACTGTGGGACTCCTTAGCTGAAGAGTTTTTACCAGAGCCCACAACAGAGAGGTGGATTGAAATTTCAGAAAAGTTTCAACAGATATGTCAGTTTCCCAACTGCTTGGGCGCTGTGGACGGGAAACATATCCGCATTGTAAAGCCAGCTGGATCGGGATCTGAATATTTCAATTACAAGAAATATTTTTCAATTGTCCTCATGGCCATCGCTGACGCGGAATACAAATTTATTGCGGTTGATATTGGGGCCTATGGCCGCTCCAATGACTCTCAAGTTTTCAAACTGTCTGCCATGGGGCGTAAACTGTATGGAAACACCTTCCAGTTCCCACCACCTAGACCGCTGCCGCAAACATCTGGTCCACCTATGCCATTTGTCTGTGTAGGGGATGAAGCCTTCCTGCTGTCAGAACACCTTTTGAAACCGTACTCTAGCAGAGGATTGACAAGACCAAAACGCATTTTTAATTACCGCCTCACAAGAGCAAGAAGAATGGTTGAATGTACCTTTGGTATTCTGACAGCCAAATGGCGGGTCCTATTGACTGCGATCAACCTCAAGACAGAAACTGTGGACGAGGTGATCAAAGCGTGCGTGGTACTCCACAATTTTGTTATCTGCAAGGAACCCATTTCCATTGAGGACACCTCTGAAGAAACCACCTTGCAAGATTACCATGACATTACCACTAGAAGTACTGTGACGGTTTCAGTAATGAGGGACAATTTTGCACTATACTTTATGTCACCTCAAGGCAGAGTACACTGGCAGGATGACAGAGTGTGAAAGATTTGTGCCCTAACCAAACTTGTGTACCTTCTGTACCAACAGTATATACCTTTGCCAACCAAAGTTGGCTATCTTGTCATGGTCTCTATTTTTAGCTTTAGGCCACAGGTGTGTACCTGGTTGTGTTTTATGCAAAGTATTTCACCTTTTAACAAAAGTTGTGTACATTGTTAGGAAATCACCAACAATAAACACAACTTTTTAGGTGAAATACTTTGCTTCAAACACAACCAGGAACACAACTGTGGCAAAAAGCTAAAATTTACCCACAGTTATATACCTAGTTTTGAATACCATTTCACCTTTTAAATACCCTGTATTTAACCTTTTTCGCCGCAGAAAAAAATGACAGACAACCAGTGTAAAATAATTTAACTTTTATTGAAAAATGTTTTTTTTAGTAAACTTTTTTAAAATTTTTATAAACTTGTTTAATAAAACTTTGAAACTATAAAACTGAAACCATAAAACTGGTCATTTTTATTTAAATACACACATCATAAATCTGTGTAGTGTGTGGTGGAAATACTGCTGTAGGGGCTGCGGGACACTTCGACACTGGGAGTGTGGAGAGAGGACTGGGATCGTGGTGGGGAAGGAACAGTTAGAGGTGAAGGTGTGGAAAAAACTACAGAATGGGTGGACATGTGGGAAGCAGAAGAGGTGGTGGGTGGTGGAGTGGAGGGTTGGGCAGGGACTGTAGGAGCAGATGATGTTGATGGCAAGTTGTATGGGGAAGGAGTTTGGTACGGGGCAGGTTGCTGGAAGTGGGGAGATGTCTGGTACGGGGCAGGTTGCTGGAAGTGGGGAGATGTCTGGTACGGGGCAGGTTGCTGGAAGTGGGGAGATGTCTGGTACTGGGGAGGTTGCTGGTACTGGGGAGTTTGCAGGTACTGTGGAGGTGGATGGTACTGGGGAGGTGGATGGTGCTGGGGAGGTGGATGGTGCTGGGGAGGTGGATGGTGCTGGGGAGGTGGATGGTATGTAATAGGAGGGGGAGGATGGAAAGTGGCTGGAGGGGGTGTAGATGTAATAGGAGGGGGAGGATGGAAAGTGGCTGGAGGGGGTGCAGGTGGAGGAACTACTGTGGTGGGAGGAGGAGGAGGTTGGGAGGTAACTTGCTGGAGAGCAGCGTGGCATGAATGCATTACATGCATCTGCTGGGCAGGAGAGAGCGTTTCCATGCGCTCCACAACAGACCTGAAAAAGGTGTGGTTTGGCGAAGATCTTGCTTCTGAATGCATGGTTTGCAGAAGTGTCTTCACCTCCAGAATGCTGGAGTTGATCTGCTGATAGCCTGCGGAGATTTGCTCTGACAAGACTTTTAGACAGTTCTGGAAAGATGCATTCAGATGCAAGAACTCTGGCGCATAAGTCTTTTCCTGACCCCTCTGCCTCTGCCGCCCAGTACCCGCAGGTGTACTAGAGGTGGCAGGGGCAGAAGGGTGGGGTAAAGGGAAAGCGATCTCCTCACCGGCAGCTTCATGTAATGTAGGCGGCCACGATGCTCCTGTGCTGGTGGATGGGACAGATGGGTCGAATGTGTGGGAAGGCTGGGAAGGTGCAGATGTACCGGGGCGGTCGAAGTGTCCCTCGGTGCCGGTCTCCTCAGGGATCGCCTCAGAAGGGTCCAATCGTGCAGGCTCCCGAGTGCTGCTCACCGTGCTGTGGAATAAAGAGAAAAAAAAACAATTAAAATACTGACATGGTATGGCCCTGGCTGAAAAAAAAATTTACATATAACATTTTTTTTCACATGTGGTGTGTAATATTTACCTTCTGGTGACCGTTGTTTCCCGGAGGAACGACAGGGCTTCTGCGTACTTGTACTTGCTCCTGCGTCCTCCAGATCCACTCGGGGCCCGCATCTCTTTATTGAACTCCTTCTTGAAACGATCTCTCACAGACCGCCACCGATTCACAATTCTGTTCCCTGAAACGAGAAAGGAGTGGTTAGTATACAACATCAGTGTTTCCCAAACTCCAGTCCTCATGGTCCCCAGGGGTCATGTTTTCAGGATTTCCATAGTAAATAGAAATCCTGAACACATGATCCGTGGGGACCACGAGGACTGGAGTTCGGGAAACACTGGTTTACATCAAGCAACCGGTACTGTATATACTTACGCTCTTTAATCTGGGCCCGAGCTTCGAGGTCCTCCCAGCGGCCCACAAGGAGCGAACAGATTTCCTCCCAGAGTCGTCGGGTAACGATCAGGTCAGCGTGGCGGCGGTCAGCCATATTCCAGAGCGGCTCCCTTTCTCTGACGAGATCGATGAGGCGGTCCACATCAATCCCTCCATCCTTACCGTCAGAGTCGGGAGCACGCTGTGAAGGCTGTTAAAGAAAAAGACAAAAATAACATAATTAGCCTCCACAAAAGAAATGAAATAAAAAGTGCAAAAAAACAAAGCAAAAATATTTATACTTACACGCTGGTGACCGCCGCGTTGCTGTCGCCGACGACCCTGGGAGGCACTGCGAGGAGCTCTTGGCCAAGCACCAGATTGGGAAGACTAGAGAAGAAAACAAAAAATGTTATGTCTTTGGATGTAGGCATTTGTTTGCTGTTTGTGGTCTGCAGAACATTGTTTTCTATGTGTTGTGTGTAGTGTGATGTTGTGTTTCTGCGTTTGATGCAAAAAACTTACCAATTGTGAGCCCACTCCAGGTGTCTGTCCACCCCTTCCTTCTTCTTCTGGGAGCTCCTCTTCATCTTGTGATTCCTGTTTTGAAATAAAAGGCAATGAATAGACATATATTACAGAGAAGATGGATTTTGGAAATAAAAACTTACCGTCAAACGCTGACGATGCGAGGGAGGGCTCCCAGAAGATGATGTGCTGTCTTCCTGGTGGCCACACTCCATGCCTGTGGGTGGTGTTCCAGCTGCTGCCATTGCTGCTGCTGCTGCATCTATTGGGCGGCTGTTGAATAAAGAGAAACAAAGGGCCAATGAATATCTTGATATTCAATAGCCCTAGTTTGGAGGAATGGGTTATTTGATAATTACCGTCTCTCATCTGCTGCTGGCCTCCCCTCCTCAGCATGTTCTATTTGCTGCTCCATTTGGGGTGGTGGTGGTGCGGATGGTGCTGCAGTGGTCTCCTGCCTTTTCCTGCTTCGCTTGGTTGCTTTCTTGGGTGGCATGTTGGGTGTGGCTGTGGGTCCCACTGTCTTGCTTTTATATATGTCTTGTGGGCAGAGCTACTGAGCATGCTCAGACCAAAAAACCGGATGCGGCGCTCATAGGCTTTCATTGTGTGAAAAAGCCGGACGCGCCGGATCCGGCGTGTCCGGCTTTTTCGCCGGAGACAAAAAACGTTACAGTAGACGTTTTTTCCAGACGCCGGATCGCGACACATTGCCGGATCCGGCGAAAACCGGATGAAACGCATGGCCATCCGGCGCGATCCGGCGCAAATGCAAGTCAATGGGGGGGGAAACCGGATCCGGCATTGCATTTCGCCGGATCCGGTTTCTGTCAAAAGCGCCGGATCGCGCCTGACGGCGAAAACCTGATGTGTGAAAGAGGCCTAAGCCAAACCTCCAACTCCCCAACTCTGACTCATTGCTTATATTTAAGTGAAAAATGTATTGTAGTACAATGTGAACATCAGACATTTAATCATTTCTATGATCCAATAATCAAGATATTTAGATAGAACATAATATCTATTTATTGGAATACAACTTTAGAACACAAAAAACTGTAATAAAATTGTAAATATGTAAGACACTGTGTAATATCAATTACATATATACGGTACAGACCAAAAGTTTGGACACACCTTCTCATTCAAAGAGTTTTCTTTATTTTCATGACTATGAAAATTGTAGATTCACTTTGAAGGCATCAAGACTGTGAATTAACACATGTGGAATTATATAATTAACAAAAAAGTGTGAAACAACTGAAAATATGTCTTATATTCTAGGTTCTTCAAAGTAGCCACCTTTTGCAAAGAGTGTGCAAAGCAGTAATCAAAGCATTCTCTTGATGAGCTTCAAGAGGTAGTCACCGGAAATGGTCTTCCAACAGTCTTGAAGGAGTTCCCAGAGATGCTTAGCACTTGTTGGCCCTTTTGCCTTCACTCTGTGGTCCAGCTCACCCCAAACCATCTTGACTGGGTTCAGGTCTGGTGACTGTGGAGGCCAGGTCATCTGGCGTAGCACCCCATCACTCTCCTTGGTCAAATAGCCCTTACACAGCCTGGAGGTGTGTTTGGGGTCATTGTCCTGTTGAAAAATAAATGATGGTCTAACTACACACAAACTGGATGGAATAGCATGCCGCTGCAAGATGCTGTGGTAGCCATGTATGCCGTCATTTTTGAATAAATCCCCAACAGTGTCACCAGCAAAGCACCCCCACACCATCACACCTCCTCCTCCATGCTTCACGGTGGGAACCAGGCATGTAGAGTCCATCCGTTCACCTTTTCTGCGTCGCACAAAGACACGGTGGTTGGAACCAAAGATCTGAAATTTGGACTCATCAGACCAAAGCACAGATTTCCACTGGTCTAATGTCCATTCCTTGTGTTCTCTAGCCCAAACAAGTCTTTTCGGCTTGTTGCCTGTCCTTAGCAGTGGTTTCCTAGCAGCTATTTTACCATGAAGGCCTGCTGCACAATGTCTCCTCTTAACAGTTGTTGTAGAGATGTGTCTGCTGCTAGAACTCTGTGTGGCATTGACCTGGTCTCTAATCTGAGCTGCTGTTAACCTGCGATTTCTGAGGCTGGTGACTCGGATGAACTTATCCTCCGCAGCAGAGGTGACTCTTGGTCTTCCTTTTCTGGGGCGGTCCTCATGTGAGCCAGTTTCTTTGTAGCGCTTGATGGTTTTTGCCACTGCACTTGGGGACACTTTCTTCAAAGTTTTCCTAATTTTTCGGACTGAATGACCTTCATTTCTTAACCCCTTCATGACCCAGCCTATTTTGACCTTAATGACCTGGCCATTTTTTGCAATTCTGACCAGTGTCCCTTTATGAGGTAATAACTCTGGAACGCTTCAACGCATCCTAGCGATTCTGAGATTGTTTTTTCGTGACATATTGGGCTTCATGTTAGTGGTAAATTTAGATCGATAATTTTTGCGTTTATTTGTGAAAAAATCAGAAATTTGGCGAAAATTTCGCAATTTTCAAATTTTGAATTTTTATTCTGTTAAACTAGAGAGTTATGTGACACAAAATAGTTACTAAATAACATTTCCCACATGTCTACTTTACATCAGCACAATTTTGGAAGCAAAATTTTTTTTTGTTAGGAAGTTATAAGGGTTAAAAGTTGACCAGTGATTTCTCATTTTTACAACAAAATCTACAAAACCATTTTTTTTTAGGGACCACCTCACATTTGAAGTCACTTTGAGGGGTCTATATGGCAGAAAATACCCAAAAGTGACACCATTCTAAAAACTGCACCCCTCAAGCTACTCAAAACTACATTCAAGAAGATTATTAACCCTTTAGGTGTTTCACAGGAACTAAAGCAACATGGAAGGAAAAAAAGGACATTTTAATTTTTCCAACAAAAATTTTCTTTCAGCATCAATTTTTTCATTTTCACATGGGCAACAGGATAAAATGGATCCTAAAATTTGTTGGGCAATTTCCCCTGAGTACACCAATACCTCATATGTGGTCAAAAACCACTGTTTGGGCGCACGGCAGGGCTCAGAAGGGAAGGAGTGCCATTTGACTTTTTGAATGGAAAATATGCTGGAATATTTAGCGCTTGCCATGTCGCGTTTGGAGAGTCGCTGTGTGCCTAAACACTGGAGCTCCCCCACAAGTGACCCCATTTTGGAAACTAGACCCCCAAAGGAACTTATCTAGATGCATAGTGATCACTTTGAACCCCCAGGTGCTTCTCAAATTGATCCGTAAAAAAAAAAAAAGTACTTTTTTTCACAAAAATTGTATTTTAGCCTCAGTTTTTTCATTTTCACATGGGCAACAGGATAAAATGGATCCTAAAATTTGTTGGGCAATTTCTCCTGAGTACACAGATACCTCATATGTGGTCATAAACCACTGTTTGGGTGCACGGCAGGGCCCGGAAGGGAAGGAGCGCCATTTGACTTTTTGAATGGAAAATTAGCTCCAATCGTTATCGGACACCATGTCGCGTTTGGAGATCCCCTGTGTGCCTAAACATTGGAGCTCCCCCACAAGTGACACCATTTTGGAAACTAGACCCCTTAAGGAACTTATCTAGATGTGTAGTGAGCACTTTGAACCGCCAAGTGCTTCACAAAAGTTTATAACATAGAGCAGTGAAAATAAAAAATCATTTTTTTTCCTCAAAAATGATTTTTTAGCACGCTATTTTTTATTTTCACAAGGGTAACAGGAGAAATTGAACCAAAAAAGTTGTTGTCCAGATTGTCCTGAGTATGCTGGTACCCCATATGTGGGGGGGGGGGGGCACTGTTTGGGTGCACGGCAGGGCGCAGAAGGGAATGAGCGCCATTTGACTTTTTGAAATGAAAATTAGCTCCAATCGTTAGCGGACACCATGTCGTGTTTGGAGTGCCCCTGTGTGCCTAAACTTTGGAGCTCCCCCACAAATGACCCCATTTTGGAAACTAGACCCCCTAAGGAACTTATCTAGATGCATAGTGAGCACTTTGAACCCCCAGGTGATTCACAGAAGTTTATAATGCAGAGCAGTGAAAATAAAAAATCTTTTTTCCTTCCTAAAAAAATTTTTTTTAGTTGGCAATTTTTTATTTTCACAAGGGTACTAGGATAAATTGGACCCCAAAAGTTGTTGTCCAGTTTGTCCTGAGTACGCTGGTACCCCATATGTGGGGGGGAACCACTGTTTGGGCACACGTTGGGGCTCAGCAGGGAAGTAGTGACATTTTGAAATGCTGACTTTGATGGAATGGTCTGCGGGCGTCATGTTACATTTGCTGAGCCCCTGTGTGCCTAAACAGTAAAAACCCCCCACAAGTGACCCCATTTTGGAAACTAGACCCCCCAATGAACTTATCTAGATGTGTGGTGAGCACCTTGAACCCCCAAGTGCTTCACAGAAGATTGTAACGCAGAGCCATGAAAATAAAAAATCTTTTTTTTTCCTCAAAAAATGAATTTTTAGCTCGCAATTTTTTATTTTCACAAGGGTAACAGGAGAAATTGGACCCCAAAAGTTGTTGTCCAGTTTGTCCTGAGTACGCTGATACCCCATATGTGGGGAGGGACCATTGTTTGGGCACACGTCGGGGCTCGGAAGGGAAGTAGTGACGTTTTGAAATACCGACTTGATCGAATGGTCTGCGGGCATCATGTTACGTTTGCAGAGCCTCTGATGTGCCTAAACAGTGGAAACCCCCCACAAGTGACCCCATTTTGGAAACTAGACCACCAAGGAACTTATCTAGATGTGTGGTGAGCAGCACTTTGAACCCCCAAGTACTTCAAAGAAGTTTATAACGCAGAACCGTGAAAATAAAAAATCTTTTTTTCCTCAAAAATGATTTTTTAGCCCGCAATTTTTTATTTTCACAAGGGTAACAGGAGAAATTGGACCCCAAAAGTTGTTGTCCAGTTTGTCCTGAGTACGCTGGTACCCCATATGTGGGGGGGAACCATTGTTTGGGCACACGTCAAGGCTCGGAATGGAAGTAGTGACGTTTTGAAATGCAGACTTTGATGGAATAGTCTGCGGTCGTCATTACGTTTGCAGAGCCCCTGATGTGCCTAAACAGTGGAAACCCCCCACAAGTGACCCCATTTTGGAAACTAGACCTTCCATGGAACGTATGTAAGATGTGTTGTGAGCACTTTGAACCCCCAAGTGCTTCACAGAAGTTTATAATGCAGAGACGTGAAAATGAAAAAATCATTTTTTTCCACAAAAATAATTTTTTAGCCCCCAATTTTTTATTTTCCCAAGGGTAACACGAGAATTTAGTCCCCAAAAGTTGTTGTGCAATTTTTCCTGAGTACGCTGATACCTCATATGTTGGGGTAAACCACTGTTTGGGCACACGTCAGGGCTTGGAAGGGAGGGAGCACCGTTTGACTTTTTGAACGCAAAATTGGCTGGAATCAATGGTTGCACCATGTTGCGTTTGGCGACCCCCTGATGTGCCTAAACAGTGGAAACCCCTCAATTCTAACTCCAACCCTAACCCCAACACACCCCTAACCACAGCCCTAACCCTAACACATCCCTAACCACAAGCCTAACCCTAATTCCAACGCTAACCCTAATTCCAACCCTAACCCTAATTTTAACCCTAATTCCAACCCTAACCCTAACCCTCTTTCCAACCCTAACCCTCTTTCCAACCCTAACCCTCTTTCCAACCCTAACCCTCTTTCCAACCCTAACCCTAATGGAAAAATAAAAATAAAAATATTTTCTTTATTTTATTAGTTGTGCCTACCTATGGGGGTGATAATCGGGGGGGTTTATTTACTTTTTCTTTCATTTTGATCACTGTGAGAGTGATCAAAATGAAAGAATGGAATATGCAGCCGGCAGATTCGGGCGGGTGCACTGCGCATGCGCCCGCCATTTTCTAAGATGGCGGCGCCCATGAACCGGACCCACTGGACACCGGGAGCGACAGGGGGACTTAGAAGGTGCCGGGGGAGGTGAGAAGGGGTTATCGGAATCTGGCGGGGAGCAGAGGGAATGGGAGGGGGGCAGATGATGACAGCGGCGGCAGATCGCCGCTGTCATTCAGTTGCGGGGGGGGGGTGATCGCCGGTGGGGGGGGGGTGGAATCGGTGTCTCCAGCCATGTCCGATGCTACAGCAGCATCGACCATGGCTGGATTGTAATATTTCATCAATTTTCATTGATGAAATATTACTATCGCTCTGATTGGCTGTTAAAAGTGAAACAGCCAATCAGAGCGATCGTAGCCAAGTGGGGGCGAAGCCACGCCCCCTGTGGCGAAGAACAAAGCCCCCTGTATCTGCGGGTCGGGTGACCTTTCAGTGACCTAGGTCACCCGACCTGCAGGGGGGCTTTAAAGTCATGATGCCACATAGGCGTCATGGGTCGTTCTGGCACGACTTTTCATGACGCCTACGTGGCGTCAAAGGTTGTGAAGGGGTTAAAGTAATGATGGCCACTCGTTTTTCTTTACTCAGCTGCTTTTTTCTTGCCATAATACAAATTCTAAGGCTGTGTGCACACGCTGCGGATTAGGTGCGGATTCATTTGCGCGGATTTTGTAAAATCCGCAGGTCAAAATACCTGCGGTTTTACCTGCGGATTGCTCTGCGGTTTTGATCTCCTCAATGGAGGAGATGGCAAACCGCAGCAGAATCCGCAGAAAGAAATGAGATGTCAATTCTTTCTGCGGATTGAAAACTGCAGATAATCCGCGCGGAAAACTCTGCACCGTCTGCACTGCGGTTTTTAATTCCCATAGGGAATCATGGTACTGTACACCGCAGCAAAATCCGCAGCGTGTGCACACAGCCTTACAGTCTATTCAGTAGGACTATCAGCTGTGTATCCACCAAACTTCTGCACAAACACAACTGATGGTCCCAACCCCATTTATAAGGCAAGAAATCCCACTTATTAAACCTGACAGGGCACACCTGTGAAGTGAAAACCATTTCCGGTGACCACCTCTTGAAGCTCATCAAGAGAATGCCAAGAGTGTGCAAAGCAGTAATCAAAGCAAAAGGTGGCTACTTTGAAGAATCTAGAATATAAGACATATTTTCAGTTGTTTCACACTTTTTTGTTAATTATATAATTCCACATGTGATAATTCATAGTTTTGATGCCTTCAGAGTGAATCTACAACTTTCATAGTCATGAAAATAAAGAAAACTCTTTGATTGAGAAGGTGTGTCCAAACTTTTGGTCTGTACTGTATATGCCCTATGTAACATGTCACACACAGTATACATATCGCTGTACATACATTATACATGTGCCCTATGTAACATGTCACACACAGTATACATATCACTGTACATACATTATACATGGGCTGTGTAACATGTCACACACAGTATACATGTGCCCTGTGTAACATGTCACACACAGTACACATATCGCTGTACATACATTATACATGTGCCCTGTGTAACATGTCACACACAGTATACATATCACTGTACATACATTATACATGTGCCCTGTGTAACATGTCACACACAGTATACATATCACTGTACATACATTATACATGGGCCCTGTGTAACATGTCACACACAGTACACATATCGCTGTACATACATTATACATGTGCCCTGTGTAACATGTCACACACAGTATACATATCACTGTACATACATTATACATGTGCCCTGTGTAACATGTCACACACAGTATACATCACTGTACATACATTATACATGTGCCCTGTGTAACATGTCACACACAGTATACATATCGCTGTACATAAATTATACATGTGCCCTGTGTAACATGTCACACACAGTATACATATCACTGTACATACATTATACATGGGCCCTGTGTCACATGTCACACACAGTATACATATCGCTGTACATACATTATACATGGGCCCTATGTAACATGTCACACACAGTATACATATCGCTGTACATACATTATACATGGGCCCTGTGTCACATGTCACACACAGTATACATATCGCTGTACATACATTATACATGTGCCCTGTGTCACATGTCACACACAGTATACATATCGCTGTACATACATTATACATGTGCCCTGTGTAACATGTCACACACAGTACACATATCGCTGTACATACATTATACATGTGCCCTGTGTAACATGTCACACACAGTATACATAGCGCTGTACATACATTATACATGGGCTCTGTGTAACATGTCACACACAGTATACATATCGCTGTACATACATTATACATGTGCCCTGTGTAACATGTCACACACAGTATACATATCGCTGTACATACATTATACATGTGCCCTGTGTAACACGTCACACACAGTATACATATCGCTGTACATACATTATACATGGGCCCTGTGTAACACGTCACACACAGTACACATATCGCTGTACATACATTATACATGTGCCCTGTGTAACACGTCACACACAGTATACATATCGCTGTACATACATTATACATGGGCCCTGTGTAACACGTCACACACAGTATACATATCGCTGTACATACATTATACATGTGCCCTGTGTAACATGTCACACACAGTATACATATCGCTGTACATACATTATACATGTGCCCTGTGTAACATGTCACACACAGTATACATATCGCTGTACATACATTATACATGTGCCCTGTGTAACATGTCACACACAGTACACATATCGCTGTACATACATTATACATGTGCCCTGTGTAACATGTCACACACAGTATACATATCGCTGTACATACATTATACATGTGCCCTGTGTAACATGTCACACACAGTACACATATCGCTGTACATACATTATACATGTGCCCTGTGTAACATGTCACACACAGTACACATATCGCTGTACATACATTATACATGGGCCCTGTGTAACATGTCACACACAGTATACATATCGCTGTACATACATTATACATGTGCCCTGTGTCACATGTCACACACAGTATACATATCGCTGTACATACATTATACATGTGCCCTGTGTAACATGTCACACACAGTATACATATCGCTGTACATACATTATACATGGGCTGTGTAACATGTCACACACAGTATACATGTGCCCTGTGTAACATGTCACACACAGTACACATATCGCTGTACATACATTATACATGTGCCCTGTGTAACATGTCACACACAGTATACATATCACTGTACATACATTATACATGTGCCCTGTGTAACATGTCACACACAGTATACATATCACTGTACATACATTATACATGGGCCCTGTGTAACATGTCACACACAGTACACATATCGCTGTACATACATTATACATGTGCCCTGTGTAACATGTCACACACAGTATACATATCACTGTACATACATTATACATGTGCCCTGTGTAACATGTCACACACAGTATACATCACTGTACATACATTATACATGTGCCCTGTGTAACATGTCACACACAGTATACATATCGCTGTACATAAATTATACATGTGCCCTGTGTAACATGTCACACACAGTATACATATCACTGTACATACATTATACATGGGCCCTGTGTCACATGTCACACACAGTATACATATCGCTGTACATACATTATACATGGGCCCTATGTAACATGTCACACACAGTATACATATCGCTGTACATACATTATACATGGGCCCTGTGTCACATGTCACACACAGTATACATATCGCTGTACATACATTATACATGTGCCCTGTGTCACATGTCACACACAGTATACATATCGCTGTACATACATTATACATGTGCCCTGTGTAACATGTCACACACAGTACACATATCGCTGTACATACATTATACATGTGCCCTGTGTAACATGTCACACACAGTATACATAGCGCTGTACATACATTATACATGGGCTCTGTGTAACATGTCACACACAGTATACATATCACTGTACATACATTATACATGTGCCCTGTGTAACATGTCACACACAGTATACATATCACTGTACATACATTATACATGGGCCCTGTGTAACATGTCACACACAGTATACATATCACTGTACATACATTATACATGGGCCCTGTGTAACATGTCACACACAGTATACATATCACTGTACATACATTATACATGTGCCCTGTGTAACATGTCACACACAGTATACATATCACTGTACATACATTATACATGTGCCCTGTGTAACATGTCACACACAGTATACATAGCGCTGTACATACATTATACATGTGCCCTGTGTAACATGTCACACACAGTATACATATCACTGTACATACATTATACATGTGCCCTGTGTAACACGTCACACACAGTATACATATCGCTGTACATACATTATACATGTGCCCTGTGTAACATGTCACACACAGTATACATATCACTGTACATACATTATACATGTGCCCTGTGTAACATGTCACACACAGTATACATCACTGTACATACATTATACATGTGCCCTGTGTAACATGTCACACACAGTATACATAGCGCTGTACATACATTATACATGTGCCCTGTGTCACATGTCACACACAGTATACATAGCGCTGTACATACATTATACATGGGCCCTGTGTAACATGTCACACACAGTATACATATCGCTGTACATACATTATACATGTGCCCTGTGTAACATGTCACACACAGTATACATAGCGCTGTACATACATTATACATGGGCCCTGTGTAACACGTCACACACAGTATACATATCGCTGTACATACATTATACATGGGCCCTGTGTAACACGTCACACACAGTATACATAGCGCTGTACATACATTATACATGGGCCCTGTGTCACATGTCACACACAGTATACATATCGCTGTACATACATTATACATGGGCTCTGTGTAACACGTCACACACAGTATACATATCGCTGTACATACATTATACATGGGCCCTATGTAACATGTCACACACAGTATACATATCGCTGTACATACATTATACATGTGCCCTGTGTAACACGTCACACACAGTATACATATCGCTGTACATACATTATACATGTGCCCTGTGTAACATGTCACACACAGTATACATATCACTGTACATACATTATACATGTGCCCTGTGTAACATGTCACACACAGTATACATCACTGTACATACATTATACATGTGCCCTGTGTAACATGTCACACACAGTATACATAGCGCTGTACATACATTATACATGTGCCCTGTGTCACATGTCACACACAGTATACATAGCGCTGTACATACATTATACATGGGCCCTGTGTAACATGTCACACACAGTATACATATCGCTGTACATACATTATACATGTGCCCTGTGTAACATGTCACACACAGTATACATAGCGCTGTACATACATTATACATGGGCCCTGTGTAACATGTCACACACAGTATACATATCGCTGTACATACATTATACATGGGCCCTGTGTAACACGTCACACACAGTATACATAGCGCTGTACATACATTATACATGGGCCCTGTGTCACATGTCACACACAGTATACATATCGCTGTACATACATTATACATGGGCTCTGTGTAACACGTCACACACAGTATACATATCGCTGTACATACATTATACATGGGCCCTATGTAACATGTCACACACAGTATACATAGCGCTGTACATACATTATACATGGGCCCTGTGTAACATGTCACACACAGTATACATATCGCTGTACATACATTATACATGGGCCCTGTGTAACACGTCACACACAGTATACATATCGCTGTACATACATTATACATGGGCCCTATGTAACATGTCACACACAGTATACATATCACTGTACATACATTATACATGGGCCCTGTGTAACACGTCACACACAGTATACATATCGCTGTACATACATTATACATGGGCCCTATGTAACATGTCACACACAGTATACATAGCGCTGTACATACATTATACATGGGCCCTGTGTAACATGTCACACACAGTATACATATCGCTGTACATACATTATACATGGGCCCTGTGTAACACGTCACACACAGTATACATATCGCTGTACATACATTATACATGATAACCTATGTAACATGTCACACACAGTATACATAGCGCTGTACATACATTATACATGGGCTCTGTGTAACACGTCACACACAGTATACATATCGCTGTACATACATTATACATGGGCCCTGTGTAACATGTCACACACAGTATACATAGCGCTGTACATACATTATACATGGGCCCTGTGTAACATGTCACACACAGTATACATATCGCTGTACATACATTATACATGGGCCCTGTGTAACACGTCACACACAGTATACATATCGCTGTACATACATTATACATGGGCCCTATGTAACACGTCACACACAGTATACATAGCGCTGTACATACATTATACATGGGCTCTGTGTAACACGTCACACACAGTATACATATCGCTGTACATACATTATACATGGGCCCTATGTAACACGTCACACACAGTATACATATCGCTGTACATACATTATACATGGGCTCTGTGTAACATGTCACACACAGTATACATATCGCTGTACATACATTATACATGGGCCCTGTGTAACATGTCACACACAGTATACATATCGCTGTACATACATTATACATGGGCTCTGTGTAACATGTCACACACAGTATACATATCGCTGTACATACATTATACATGTGCCCTGTGTAACATGTCACACACAGTATACATATCGCTGTACATACATTATACATGGGCCCTGTGTAACATGTCACACACAGTATACATAGCGCTGTACATACATTATACATGTGCCCTGTGTAACATGTCACACACAGTATACATATCGCTGTACATACATTATACATGGGCCCTGTGTAACATGTCACACACAGTATACATAGCGCTGTACATACATTATACATGGGCCCTGTGTAACATGTCACACACAGTATACATAGCGCTGTACATACATTATACATGTGCCCTGTGTAACATGTCACACACAGTATACATATCGCTGTACATACATTATACATGGGCCCTGTGTAACATGTCACACACAGTATACATAGCGCTGTACATACATTATACATGTGCCCTGTGTAACATGTCACACACAGTATACATATCGCTGTACATACATTATACATGGGCCCTGTGTAACATGTCACACACAGTATACATAGCGCTGTACATACATTATACATGTGCCCTGTGTAACACGTCACACACAGTATACATAGCGCTGTACATACATTATACATGGGCCCTGTGTAACATGTCACACACAGTATACATATCGCTGTACATACATTATACATGTGCCCTGTGTAACATGTCACACACAGTATACATATCACTGTACATACATTATACATGGGCCCTGTGTAACATGTCACACACAGTATACATCACTGTACATACATTATACATGTGCCCTGTGTAACATGTCACACACAGTATACATATCGCTGTACATACATTATACATGGGCCCTGTGTAACATGTCACACACAGTATACATCACTGTACATACATTATACATGTGCCCTGTGTAACATGTCACACACAGTATACATATCACTGTACATACATTATACATGTGCCCTGTGTAACATGTCACACACAGTATACATCACTGTACATACATTATACATGTGCCCTGTGTAACATGTCACACACAGTATACATATCGCTGTACATACATTATACATGTGCCCTGTGTAACATGTCACACACAGTATACATATCGCTGTACATACATTATACATGGGCCCTGTGTAACATGTCACACACAGTATACATCACTGTACATACATTATACATGTGCCCTGTGTAACATGTCACACACAGTATACATATCGCTGTACATACATTATACATGTGCCCTGTGTAACATGTCACACACAGTATACATATCGCTGTACATACATTATACATGGGCCCTGTGTAACATGTCACACACAGTATACATCACTGTACATACATTATACATGTGCCCTGTGTAACATGTCACACACAGTATACATATCGCTGTACATACATTATACATGGGCCCTGTGTAACATGTCACACACAGTATACATAGCGCTGTACATACATTATACATGTGCCCTGTGTAACACGTCACACACAGTATACATAGCGCTGTACATACATTATACATGGGCCCTGTGTAACATGTCACACACAGTATACATATCGCTGTACATACATTATACATGTGCCCTGTGTAACATGTCACACACAGTATACATATCGCTGTACATACATTATACATGTGCCCTGTGTAACATGTCACACACAGTATACATATCGCTGTACATACATTATACATGGGCCCTGTGTAACATGTCACACACAGTATACATCACTGTACATACATTATACATGTGCCCTGTGTAACATGTCACACACAGTATACATATCACTGTACATACATTATACATGTGCCCTGTGTAACATGTCACACACAGTATACATATCGCTGTACATACATTATACATGTGCCCTGTGTAACATGTCACACACAGTATACATATCGCTGTACATACATTATACATGGGCCCTGTGTAACATGTCACACACAGTATACATAGCGCTGTACATACATTATACATGGGCCCTGTGTAACATGTCACACACAGTATACATATCGCTGTACATACATTATACATGTGCCCTGTGTAACATGTCACACACAGTACACATATCGCTGTACATACATTATACATGGGCCCTGTGTAACATGTCACACACAGTATACATCACTGTACATACATTATACATGTGCCCTGTGTAACATGTCACACACAGTATACATATCGCTGTACATACATTATACATGGGCCCTGTGTAACATGTCACACACAGTATACATCACTGTACATACATTATACATGTGCCCTGTGTAACACGTCACACACAGTATACATATCACTGTACATACATTATACATGTGCCCTGTGTAACATGTCACACACAGTATACATATCGCTGTACATACATTATACATGTGCCCTGTGTAACACGTCACACACAGTATACATATCACTGTACATACATTATACATGTGCCCTGTGTAACATGTCACACACAGTATACATATCGCTGTACATACATTATACATGGGCCCTGTGTAACACGTCACACACAGTATACATATCACTGTACATACATTATACATGTGCCCTGTGTAACACGTCACACACAGTATACATAGCGCTGTACATACATTATACATGTGCCCTGTGTAACATGTCACACACAGTATACATAGCGCTGTACATACATTATACATGTGCCCTGTGTAACATGTCACACACAGTATACATAGCGCTGTACATACATTATACATGTGCCCTGTGTAACATGTCACACACAGTATACATAGCGCTGTACATACATTATACATGTGCCCTGTGTAACACGTCACACACAGTATACATATCACTGTACATACATTATACATGGGCCCTATGTAACATGTCACACACAGTATACATATCGCTGTACATACATTATACATGGGCCCTGTGTCACACGTCACACACAGTATACATATCGCTGTACATACATTATACATGTGCCCTGTGTCACACGTCACACACAGTATACATATCACTGTACATACATTATACATGTGCCCTGTGTAACATGTCACACACAGTATACATAGCGCTGTACATACATTATACATGGGCCCTGTGTCACATGTCACACACAGTATACATAGCGCTGTACATACATTATACATGGGCCCTGTGTAACACGTTCCTGTGTTGTGTGCAGGTTTCCATATTGTGCAGGTGATGTACGGCTGTGAGCGGACACATGACGGCTCCATCACAGGGTACCAGCAGCACGGATATGACGGGAGAGAGTTCATGGCGCTGGACACACAGACCGGCATCTATATCCCCACTATGGCGCAGGCGCAGATCACCACACAGAGATGGAACAGCCCAGAAGAACGAGTGGGGGAGGAAGACAAGAATTATCTGGAGAAAATCTGTATAGAGTGGCTGCAGAAACATGTGGAGAACGGGAGAGAAGACCTGGAGAGGAGAGGTGAGCGCTCAGCCCCGCCGTCTGCTGCCGGGCCATGGCCGCTCTGGGGGCCGCATATCTTACATATGGTGGGAGGGGGCGGCGCTTGTATAGGGCAGTGCTGGAGGAGAATGGGCTGGGGGGTTACCTATAGAGAACAGCACCGAGGGGCGGGCACCTATAGAGGGCGCTGCTGCCTCACATTTTATATTAAAATAAATAACCGTCTGCGCTTTGTTCGTGCGATGAATAAAGGGGCGGGACGTGCAGAAGAACACTGACCAATCAGCACTTTCCCATAAGCCTGAGCTAAGCGTTCATTGGCCACATGTGAGGGAGGAACACAGGGCCGCTCAGTCCCGGCAGCGAGATTTTACTGCGCAGGTGAACTGAAAGTTGCAGCAGGAGTGTCAGTCTTTGAGAGCTACAGCGCTGATTGGTTCATCCGGGCAGCGAAGGCGGTGCATTTAGCAGCCAATCAGCCTTGCAGCTCCCAAAGGCTGACACTCCCGCTACAACTCTCACCTGCGCAGTAAGAACGAAGCTGAAGTTGGTTTCTTATTCGGCTAATTTTTACTTTCTGCTTTTTTCAGGTTTTTAAAAAAAAATAAAACATTCTAAGTATATAATAATATGCAATCATGTGTCCTTTAGTGAATACACTTAAAAACAGATAAAAAATTAGAAGGCTGGCACAAAAATGGGCATAAAAGTGGGCACTGAGGTATGGTATTGAAGGGGTTAAATGGCTTTGTGCCACTGATCTGACACCTGATTTACAAACCTTGTGATGCCCCACATCAAGTTCATGTCAATCCAGCCTGGCACAAATGGGTTCTGGGCATCAAAGTGGGCAGATAACCAATTTTTACACATCTCAATAATTAACAGCTAAATTTAAGGGGTTAAATGCCTTTGTGCCACTCATCCAACACCTGATTTACATACCTACTGATGCCCCACATGAAATCCATGTCTCTCCAGCCTGGCACAAATGGGTTCTGGGCATCAGAACTGGCATCAAACTGGTCAAATCGCCCATTTTCACAGATTTGAATAAGTAACAGCTATTTTGAAGGGGTTAAATGGCTTTGTGCCACTGATCTAACACCTGATTTACATACCTACTGATGCCCCACATGAAATCCATGTCACTCCAGCCTGGCACAAATTGGTTATCGGCATCAGAACTGGCATCAAAGTGGGCAAATCTCCCATTTTCACAGATTTGAATAAGTAACAGCTAAATTTAAGGGGTTAAATGCCTTTGTGCCACTCATCCAACACCCGATTTACATACCTACTGATGCCCCACATGAAATCCATGTCTCTCCAGCCTGGCACAAATGGGTTATCGGCATCAGAACTGGCATCAAACTGGTCAAATCGCCCATTTTCACAGATTTGAATAAGTAACAGCTAAATTTAAGGGGTTAAATGCCTTTGTGCCACTCATCCAACACCCGATTTACATACCTACTGATGCCCCACATGAAATCCATGTCACTCCAGCCTGGCACAAATGGGTTATCGGCATCAGAACTGGCATCAAAGTGGTCAAATCGCCCATTTTCACAGATTTGAATAAGTAACAGCTAAATTTAAGGGGTTAAATGCCTTTGTGCCACTCATCCAACACCCGATTTACATACCTACTGATGCCCCACATGAAATCCATGTCTCTCCAGCCTGGCACAAATGGGTTATCGGCATCAGAACTGGCATCAAACTGGTCAAATCGCCCATTTTCACAGATTTGAATAAGTAACAGCTATTTTTAAGGGGTTAAATGCCTTTGTGCCACTCATCCAACACCTGATTTACATACCTACTGATGCGCCACATGAAATCCTTGTCTCTCCAGCCTGGCACAAATGGGTTATCGACATCAGAACTGGCATCAAAGTGGGCAAATTGCCCATTTTCACAGATTTGAATAAGTAACAGCTATTTTGAAGGGGTTAAATGCCATTGTGCCACTCATCCAACACCTGATTTACATACCTACTGATGCCCCACATGAAATCCATATCTCTCCAGCCTGGCACAAATGGGTTCTGTCCATCAGAACTGGCATCAAAGTGGTCAAATCACCCATTTTCACAGATTTGAATAAGTAACAGCTATTTTTAAGGGGTTAAATGCCTTTGTGCCACTCATACAACACCTGATTTACATACCTACTATTGCCCCACATGAAATCCATGTCTCTCCAGCCTGGCACAAATGGGTTCTGGCCATCAGAACTGGCATCAAAGTGGTCAAATCGCCCATTTTCACAGATTTGAATAAGTAACAGCTATTTTTAAGGGGTTAAATGCCTTTGTGCCACTCATCCAACACCTGATTTACATACCTACTGATGCCCCACATGAAATCCATGTCTCTCCAGCCTGGTACAAATGGGTTATCGACATCAGAACTGGCATCAAAGTAGGCAAATCGCCCATTTTCACAGATTTGAATAAGTAACAGCTATTTTGAAGGGGTTAAATGCCTTTGTGCCACTGATCTAACAACTGATTTACATTCCTACTGATGCCCCACATGAAATCCATGTCACTCCAGCCTGGCACAAATGGGTTCTGGGCATCAGAACTGGCATCAAAGTGGGCAAATCGCCCATTTTCACAGATTTGAATAACTAACAGCTATTTTTAAGGGGTTAAATGCCTTTGTGCCACTCATCTAACACCTGATATACATACCTACTGATGCCCCACATGAAATCCATGTCTCTCCAGCCTGGCACAAATGGGTTCTGGGCATCAGAACTGGCATCAAAGTGGGCAAATCGCCCATTTTCACAGATTTGAATAAGTAACAGCTATTTTTAAGGGGTTAAATGCCTTTGTGCCACTGATCTAACACCTGATTTACATACCTACTGATGCCCCACATGAAATCCATGTCTCTCCAGCCTGGCACAAATGGGTTCTGGGCATCAGAACTGGCATCAAAGTGGGATCGCCCATTTTCACAGATTTGAATAAGTAACAGCTATTTTTAAGGGGTTAAATGCCTTTGTGCCACTGATCTAACACCTGATTTACATACCTACTGATGCCCCACATGAAATCCATGTCACTCCAGCCTGGCACAAATGGGTTATCGGCATCATAACTGGCATCAAAGTGGGCAAATCACCCATTTTCACAGATTTGAATAAGTAACAGCTATTTTTAAGTGGTTAAATGCCTTTGTGCCACTCATCTAACACCTGATTTACATACCTACTGATGCCCCACATGATATCCATGTCACTCCAACCTGGCACAAATGGGTTATTGGCATCAGGACTGGCATCAAAGTGGACAAATCGCCTATTTTCACAGATTTGAATAAGTAACAGCTATTTTGAAGGGGTTAAATGCCTTTGTGCCACTCATCTAACACCTGATTTAAATACCTACTGGTGCCCCACATGAAATCCAAGTCACTCCAGCCTGGCACAAATGGGTTATCGGCATCAGAACTGGCATCAAAGTGGGCAAATCGCCCATTTTCACAGATTTGAATAAGTAACAGCTATTTTTAAGGGGTTAAATGCCTTTGTGCCACTCATCTAACACCTGATTTACATACCTACTGATGCCCTACATGAAATCCAAGTCACTCCAGCCTGGCACAAATGGGTTATCGGCATCAGAACTGGCATCAAAGTGGGCAAATCGCCCATTTTCACAGATTTGAATAAGTAACAGCTATTTTTAAGGGGTTAAATGCCTTTGTGCCACTGATCCAACACCTGATTTACATACCTACTGATGCCCCACATGAAATCCAAGTCACTCCAGCCTGGCACAAATGGGTTCTGGGCATCAGAACTGGCATCAAAGTGGTCAAATCGCCCATTTTCACAGATTTGAATAAGTAACAGCTATTTTTAAGGGTTTAAATGCCTTTGTGCCACTCATCCAACACCTGATTTACATACCTACTGATGCCCCACATGAAATCCATGTCACTCCAGCCTGGCACAAATGGGTTATCGATATCAGAACTGGCATCAAAGTGGGCAAATCGCCCATTTTCACAGATTTGAATAAGTAACAGCTATTTTGAAGGGGTTAAATGCCTTTGTGCCACTGATCTAACAACTGATTTACATACCTACTGATGCCCCACATGAAATCCATGTCACTCCAGCCTGGCACAAATGGGTTCTGGGCATCAGAACTGGCATCAAAGTGGGCAAATCGCCCATTTTCACAGATTTGAATAAGTAACAGCTATTTTTAAGGGGTTAAATGCCTTTGTGCCACTCATCCAACACCTGATTTACATACCTACTGATGCCCCACATGAAATCCATGTCTCTCCAGCCTGGCACAAATGGGTTATCGGCATCAGAACTGGCATCAAAGTGGTCAAATCACCCATTTTCACAGATTTGAATAAGTAACAGCTATTTTTAAGGGGTTAAATGCCTTTGTGCCACTCATACAACACCTGATTTACATACCTACTGTTGCCCCACATGAAATCCATGTCTCTCCAGCCTGGCACAAATGGGTTATCGGCACCAGAACTGGCATCAAATTTGGCAAATCACCCATTTTCACAGATTTGAATAAGTAACAGCTATTTTTAAGGGGTTAAATGCCTTTGCGCCACTGATCCAACACCTGATTTACATACCTACTGATGCCCCACATGAAATCCAAGTCACTCCAGCCTGGCACAAATGGGTTCTGGGCATCAGAACTGGCATCAAAGTGGGCAAATCTCCCATTTTCACAGATTTGAATAAGTAACAGCTATTTTTAAGGGGTTAAATGCCTTTGTGCCACTGATCTAACACCTGATTTACATACCTACTGATGCCCCACATGAAATCCATGTCACTCCAGCCTGGCACAAATGGGTTATCGGCATCAGAACTGGCATCAAAGTGGGCAAATCTCCCATTTTCACAGATTTGAATAAGTAACAGCTATTTTTAAGGGGTTAAATGCCTTTGTGCCACTGATCCAACACCTGATTTACATACCTACTGATGCCCCACATGAAATCCACGTCACTCCAGCCTGGCACAAATGGGTTCTGGGCATCAGAACTGGCATCAAAGTGGGCAAATCACCCATTTTCACAGATTTGAATAAGTAACAGCTATTTTTAAGGGGTTAAATGCCTTTGTGTCACTGATCTAACACCTGATTTACATACCTACTGATGCCCCACATGAAATCCATGTCTCTCCAGCCTGGCACAAATGGGTTATCGGCATCAGAACTGGCATCAAATTGGGCAAATCACCCATTTTCACAGATTTGAATAAGTAACAGCTATTTTTAAGGGGTTAAATGCCTTTGTGCCACTCATCCAACACCTGATTTACATAACTACTGATGCCCCACATGAAATCCATGTCTCTCCAGCCTGGCACAAATGGGTTATCGGCATCAGAACTGGCATCAAATTGGGCAAATCACCCATTTTCACAGATTTGAATAAGTAACAGCTATTTTTAAGGGGTTAAATGCCTTTGTGCCACTGATCCAACACCTGATTTACATACCTACTGATGCCCCACATGAAATCCATGTCACTCCAGCCTGACACAGATGGGTTATCGGCATCAGAACTGGCATCAAAGTGGGCAAATCGCCCATTTTCACAGATTTGAATAAGTAACAGCTATTTTTAAGGGGTTAAATGCCTTTGTGCCACTGATCTAACACCTGATTTACATACCTACTGATGCCCCACATGAAATCCATGTCTCTCCAGCCTGGCACACACGGGTTATCGACATCAGAACTGGCATCAAAGTGGGCAAATCGCCCATTTTCACAGATTTGAATAAGTAACAGCTATTTTTAAGGGGTTAAATGCCTTTGTGCCACTCATCCAACACCTGATTTACATACCTACTGATGCCCCACATGAAATCCATGTCACTCCAGCCTGGCACAAATGGGTTCTGGGCATCAGAACTGGCATCAAGGTAGGCAAATCGCCCATTTTCACAGATTTGAATAAGTAACAGCTATTTTTAAGGGGTTAAATGCCTTTGTGCCACTCATCTAACACCTGATTTACATACCTACTGATGCCCCACATGAAATCCAAGTCACTCCAGCCTGGCACAAATGGGTTCTGGGCATCAGAACTGGCCTCAAAGTGGGCAAATCTCCCATTTTCACAGATTTGAATAAGTAACAGCTATTTTTAAGGGGTTAAATGCCTTTGTGCCACTGATCTAACACCTGATTTACATACCTACTGATGCCCCACATGAAATCCACGTCACTCCAGCCTGGCACAAATGGGTTATCGGCATCAGAACTGGCATCAAAGTGGGCAAATCTCCCATTTTCACAGATTTGAATAAGTAACAGCTATTTTTAAGGGGTTAAATGCCTTTGTGCCACTGATCCAACACCTGATTTACATACCTACTGATGCCCCACATGAAATCCACGTCACTCCAGCCTGGCACAAATGGGTTCTGGGCATCAGAACTGGCATCAAAGTGGGCAAATCACCCATTTTCACAGATTTGAATAAGTAACAGCTATTTTGAAAGGGTTAAATGCCTTTGTGCCACTGATCTAACACCTGATTTACATACCTACTGATGCCCCACATGAAATCCATGTCTCTCCAGCCTGGCACAAATGGGTTATCGGCATCAGAACTGGCATCAAAGTGGGCAAATCTCCCATTTTCACAGATTTGAATAAGTAACAGCTATTTTGAAGGGGTTAAATGCCTTTGTGCCACTCATCTAACACCTGATTTACATACCTACTGATGCCCCACATAAAATCCAAGTCACTCCAGCCTGGCAAAAATGGGTTATCAGCATCAGAACTGGCATCAAAGTGGGCAAATCACCCATTTTCACAGATTTGAATAAGTAACAGCTATTTTGAAAGGGTTAAATGCCTTTGTGCCACTGATCTAACACCTGATTTACATACCTACTCATGCCCCACATGAAATCCATGTCTCTCCAGCCTGGCACAAATGGGTTATCGGCATCAGAACTGGCATCAAAGTGGGCAAATCGCCCATTTTCACAGATTTGAATAAGTAACAGCTATTTTTAAGGGGATAAATGCCTTTGTGCCACTGATCTAACACCTGATTTGCATACCTACTGATGCCCCACATGAAATCCAAGTCACTCCAGCCTGGCACAAATGGGTTCTGGGCATCAGAACTGGCATCAAAGTGGGCAAATCTCCCATTTTCACAGATTTGAATACGTAACAGCTATTTTTAAGGGGTTAAATGCCTTTGTGCCACTGATCTAACACCTGATATACATACCTACTGATGCCCCACATGAAATCCATGTCACTCCAGCCTGGCACAAATGGGTTATCGGCATCAGAACTGGCATCAAAGTGGGCAAATCTCCCATTTTCACAGATTTGAATAAGTAACAGCTATTTTTAAGGGGTTAAATGCGTTTGTGCCACTGATCCAACACCTGATTTACATACCTACTGATGCCCCACATGAAATCCATGTCACTCCAGTTTGGCACAAATGGGTTATCGGCATCAGAACTGGCATCAAAGTGGGCAAATCACCCATTTTCACAGATTTGAATAAGTAACAGCTATTTTTAAGGGATTAAATGCCTTTGTGCCACTCATCCAACACCTGATTTACATAACTACTGATGCCCCACATGAAATCCATGTCTCTCCAGCCTGGCACAAATGGGTTATCGGCATCAGAACTGGCATCAAATTGGGCAAATCACCCATTTTCACAGATTTGAATAAGTAACAGCTATTTTTAAGGGGTTAAATGCCTTTGTGCCACTGATCTAACACCTGATTTAAATACCTACTGGTGCCCCACATGAAATCCATGTCACTCCAGCCTGGCACAAATGGGTTATCGGCATCAGAACTGGCATCAAAGTGGGCAAATCGCCCATTTTCACAGATTTGAATAAGTAACAGCTATTTTTAAGGGGTTAAATGCCTTTGTGCCACTCATCTAACACCTGATTTACATACCTACTGATGCCCTACATGAAATCCAAGTCACTCCAGCCTGGCACAAATGGGTTATCGGCATCAGAACTGGCATCAAAGTGGGCAAATCTCCCATTTTCACAGATTTGAATAAGTAACAGCTATTTTTAAGGGGTTAAATGCCTTTGTGCCACTGATCCAACACCTGATTTACATACCTACTGATGCCCCACATGAAATCCAAGTCACTCCAGCCTGGCACAAATGGGTTCTGGGCATCAGAACTGGCATCAAAGTGGTCAAATCGCCCATTTTCACAGATTTGAATAAGTAACAGCTATTTTTAAGGGTTTAAATGCCTTTGTGCCACTCATCCAACACCTGATTTACATACCTACTGATGCCCCACATGAAATCCATGTCACTCCAGCCTGGCACAAATGGGTTATCGATATCAGAACTGGCATCAAAGTGGGCAAATCGCCCATTTTCACAGATTTGAATAAGTAACAGCTATTTTGAAGGGGTTAAATGCCTTTGTGCCACTGATCTAACAACTGATTTACATACCTACTGATGCCCCACATGAAATCCATGTCACTCCAGCCTGGCACAAATGGGTTCTGGGCATCAGAACTGGCATCAAAGTGGGCAAATCGCCCATTTTCACAGATTTGAATAAGTAACAGCTATTTTTAAGGGGTTAAATGCCTTTGTGCCACTCATCCAACACCTGATTTACATACCTACTGATGCCCCACATGAAATCCATGTCTCTCCAGCCTGGCACAAATGGGTTATCGGCATCAGAACTGGCATCAAAGTGGTCAAATCACCCATTTTCACAGATTTGAATAAGTAACAGCTATTTTTAAGGGGTTAAATGCCTTTGTGCCACTCATACAACACCTGATTTACATACCTACTGTTGCCCCACATGAAATCCATGTCTCTCCAGCCTGGCACAAATGGGTTATCGGCACCAGAACTGGCATCAAATTTGGCAAATCACCCATTTTCACAGATTTGAATAAGTAACAGCTATTTTTAAGGGGTTAAATGCCTTTGCGCCACTGATCCAACACCTGATTTACATACCTACTGATGCCCCACATGAAATCCAAGTCACTCCAGCCTGGCACAAATGGGTTCTGGGCATCAGAACTGGCATCAAAGTGGGCAAATCTCCCATTTTCACAGATTTGAATAAGTAACAGCTATTTTTAAGGGGTTAAATGCCTTTGTGCCACTGATCTAACACCTGATTTACATACCTACTGATGCCCCACATGAAATCCATGTCACTCCAGCCTGGCACAAATGGGTTATCGGCATCAGAACTGGCATCAAAGTGGGCAAATCTCCCATTTTCACAGATTTGAATAAGTAACAGCTATTTTTAAGGGGTTAAATGCCTTTGTGCCACTGATCCAACACCTGATTTACATACCTACTGATGCCCCACATGAAATCCACGTCACTCCAGCCTGGCACAAATGGGTTCTGGGCATCAGAACTGGCATCAAAGTGGGCAAATCACCCATTTTCACAGATTTGAATAAGTAACAGCTATTTTTAAGGGGTTAAATGCCTTTGTGTCACTGATCTAACACCTGATTTACATACCTACTGATGCCCCACATGAAATCCATGTCTCTCCAGCCTGGCACAAATGGGTTATCGGCATCAGAACTGGCATCAAATTGGGCAAATCACCCATTTTCACAGATTTGAATAAGTAACAGCTATTTTTAAGGGGTTAAATGCCTTTGTGCCACTCATCCAACACCTGATTTACATAACTACTGATGCCCCACATGAAATCCATGTCTCTCCAGCCTGGCACAAATGGGTTATCGGCATCAGAACTGGCATCAAATTGGGCAAATCACCCATTTTCACAGATTTGAATAAGTAACAGCTATTTTTAAGGGGTTAAATGCCTTTGTGCCACTGATCCAACACCTGATTTACATACCTACTGATGCCCCACATGAAATCCATGTCACTCCAGCCTGACACAGATGGGTTATCGGCATCAGAACTGGCATCAAAGTGGGCAAATCGCCCATTTTCACAGATTTGAATAAGTAACAGCTATTTTTAAGGGGTTAAATGCCTTTGTGCCACTGATCTAACACCTGATTTACATACCTACTGATGCCCCACATGAAATCCATGTCTCTCCAGCCTGGCACACACGGGTTATCGACATCAGAACTGGCATCAAAGTGGGCAAATCGCCCATTTTCACAGATTTGAATAAGTAACAGCTATTTTTAAGGGGTTAAATGCCTTTGTGCCACTCATCCAACACCTGATTTACATACCTACTGATGCCCCACATGAAATCCATGTCACTCCAGCCTGGCACAAATGGGTTCTGGGCATCAGAACTGGCATCAAGGTAGGCAAATCGCCCATTTTCACAGATTTGAATAAGTAACAGCTATTTTTAAGGGGTTAAATGCCTTTGTGCCACTCATCTAACACCTGATTTACATACCTACTGATGCCCCACATGAAATCCAAGTCACTCCAGCCTGGCACAAATGGGTTCTGGGCATCAGAACTGGCCTCAAAGTGGGCAAATCTCCCATTTTCACAGATTTGAATAAGTAACAGCTATTTTTAAGGGGTTAAATGCCTTTGTGCCACTGATCTAACACCTGATTTACATACCTACTGATGCCCCACATGAAATCCACGTCACTCCAGCCTGGCACAAATGGGTTATCGGCATCAGAACTGGCATCAAAGTGGGCAAATCTCCCATTTTCACAGATTTGAATAAGTAACAGCTATTTTTAAGGGGTTAAATGCCTTTGTGCCACTGATCCAACACCTGATTTACATACCTACTGATGCCCCACATGAAATCCACGTCACTCCAGCCTGGCACAAATGGGTTCTGGGCATCAGAACTGGCATCAAAGTGGGCAAATCACCCATTTTCACAGATTTGAATAAGTAACAGCTATTTTGAAAGGGTTAAATGCCTTTGTGCCACTGATCTAACACCTGATTTACATACCTACTGATGCCCCACATGAAATCCATGTCTCTCCAGCCTGGCACAAATGGGTTATCGGCATCAGAACTGGCATCAAAGTGGGCAAATCTCCCATTTTCACAGATTTGAATAAGTAACAGCTATTTTGAAGGGGTTAAATGCCTTTGTGCCACTCATCTAACACCTGATTTACATACCTACTGATGCCCCACATAAAATCCAAGTCACTCCAGCCTGGCAAAAATGGGTTATCAGCATCAGAACTGGCATCAAAGTGGGCAAATCACCCATTTTCACAGATTTGAATAAGTAACAGCTATTTTGAAAGGGTTAAATGCCTTTGTGCCACTGATCTAACACCTGATTTACATACCTACTCATGCCCCACATGAAATCCATGTCTCTCCAGCCTGGCACAAATGGGTTATCGGCATCAGAACTGGCATCAAAGTGGGCAAATCGCCCATTTTCACAGATTTGAATAAGTAACAGCTATTTTTAAGGGGATAAATGCCTTTGTGCCACTGATCTAACACCTGATTTGCATACCTACTGATGCCCCACATGAAATCCAAGTCACTCCAGCCTGGCACAAATGGGTTCTGGGCATCAGAACTGGCATCAAAGTGGGCAAATCTCCCATTTTCACAGATTTGAATACGTAACAGCTATTTTTAAGGGGTTAAATGCCTTTGTGCCACTGATCTAACACCTGATATACATACCTACTGATGCCCCACATGAAATCCATGTCACTCCAGCCTGGCACAAATGGGTTATCGGCATCAGAACTGGCATCAAAGTGGGCAAATCTCCCATTTTCACAGATTTGAATAAGTAACAGCTATTTTTAAGGGGTTAAATGCGTTTGTGCCACTGATCCAACACCTGATTTACATACCTACTGATGCCCCACATGAAATCCATGTCACTCCAGTTTGGCACAAATGGGTTATCGGCATCAGAACTGGCATCAAAGTGGGCAAATCACCCATTTTCACAGATTTGAATAAGTAACAGCTATTTTTAAGGGATTAAATGCCTTTGTGCCACTCATCCAACACCTGATTTACATAACTACTGATGCCCCACATGAAATCCATGTCTCTCCAGCCTGGCACAAATGGGTTATCGGCATCAGAACTGGCATCAAATTGGGCAAATCACCCATTTTCACAGATTTGAATAAGTAACAGCTATTTTTAAGGGGTTAAATGCCTTTGTGCCACTGATCCAACACCTGATTTACATACCTACTGATGCCCCACATGAAATCCATGTCACTCCAGCCTGACACAGATGGGTTATCGGCATCAGAACTGGCATCAAAGTGGGCAAATCGCCCATTTTCACAGATTTGAATAAGTAACAGCTATTTTTAAGGGGTTAAATGCCTTTGTGCCACTGATCTAACACCTGATTTACATACCTACTGATGCCCCACATGAAATCCATGTCTCTCCAGCCTGGCACAAACGGGTTATCGACATCAGAACTGGCATCAAAGTGGGCAAATCGCCCATTTTCACAGATTTGAATAAGTAACAGCTATTTTTAAGGGGTTAAATGCCTTTGTGCCACTCATCCAACACCTGATTTACATACCTACTGATGCCCCACATGAAATCCATGTCACTCCAGCCTGGCACAAATGGGTTCTGGGCATCAGAACTGGCATCAAGGTAGGCAAATCGCCCATTTTCACAGATTTGAATAAGTAACAGCTATTTTTAAGGGGTTAAATGCCTTTGTGCCACTCATCTAACACCTGATTTACATACCTACTGATGCCCCACATGAAATCCATGTCACTCCAGCCTGGCAGAAACGGGTTATCGACATCAGAACTGGCATCAATGTGGGCAAATCACCCATTTTCACAGATTTGAATAAGTAACAGCTATTTTTAAGGGGTTAAATGCCTTTGTGCCACTCATCCAACACCTGATTTACATACCTACTGATGCCCCACATGAAATCCATGTCTCTCCAGCCTGGCACAAATGGGTTATCGGCATCAGAACTGGCATCAAATTTGGCAAATCACCCATTTTCATAGATTTGAATAAGTAACAGCTATTTTTAAGGGGTTAAATGCCTTTGCGCCACTGATCCAACACCTGATTTACATACCTACTGATGCCCCACATGAAATCCAAGTCACTCCAGCCTGGCACAAATGGGTTCTGGGCATCAGAACTGGCATCAAAGTGGGCAAATCTCCCATTTTCACAGATTTGAATAAGTAACAGCTATTTTTAAGGGGTTAAATGCCTTTGTGCCACTGATCTAACACCTGATTTACATACCTACTGATGCCCCACATGAAATCCATGTCACTCCAGCCTGGCACAAATGGGTTATCGGCATCAGAACTGGCATCAAAGTGGACAAATCTCCCATTTTCACAGATTTGAATAAGTAACAGCTATTTTTAAGGGGTTAAATGCCTTTGTGCCACTGATCCAACACCTGATTTACATACCTACTGATGCCCCACATGAAATCCACGTCACTCCAGCCTGGCACAAATGGGTTCTGGGCATCAGAACTGGCATCAAAGTGGGCAAATCACCCATTTTCACAGATTTGAATAAGTAACAGCTATTTTGAAAGGGTTAAATGCCTTTGTGCCACTGATCTAACACCTGATTTACATACATACTGATGCCCCACATGAAATCCATGTCTCTCCAGCCTGGCACAAATGGGTTATCGGCATCAGAACTGGCATCAAAGTGGGCAAATCTCCCATTTTCACAGATTTGAATAAGTAACAGCTATTTTGAAGGGGTTAAATGCCTTTGTGCCACTCATCTAACACCTGATTTACATACCTACTGAAGCCCCACATAAAATCCAAGTCACTCCAGCCTGGCAAAAATGGGTTATCAGCATCAGAACTGGCATCAAAGTGGGCAAATCACCCATTTTCACAGATTTGAATAAGTAACAGCTATTTTGAAAGGGTTAAATGCCTTTGTGCCACTGATCTAACACCTGATTTACATACCTACTGATGCCCCACATGAAATCCATGTCTCTCCAGCCTGGCACAAATGGGTTATCGGCATCAGAACTGGCATCAAAGTGGGCAAATCGCCCATTTTCACAGATTTGAATAAGTAACAGCTATTTTTAAGGGGATAAATGCCTTTGTGCCACTGATCTAACACCTGATTTACATACCTACTGATGCCCCACATGAAATCCATGTCACTCCAGCCTGCCACAAATGGGTTATCGACATCAGAACTGGCATCAAAGTGGGCAAATCGCCCATTTTCACAGATTTGAATAAGTAACAGCTATTTTGAAGGGGTTAAATGCCTTTGTGCCACTGATCTAACACCTGATTTACATACCTACTGATGCCCCACATGAAATCCATGTCACTCCAGCCTGGCACAAATGGGTTCTGGGCATCAAAACTGGCATCAAAGTGGGCAGATAACCAATTTTTACACATCTGAATAATTAACAGCTAAATTTAAGGGGTTAAATGGCTTTGTGCCACTAATCTAACACCTGATTTACATACCTACTGATGCCCCACATGAAATCCATGTCACTCCAGCCTGGCACAAATGGGTTATCGACATCAGAACTGGCATCAATGTGGGCAAATCGCCCATTTTCACAGATTTGAATAAGTAACAGCTATTTTTAAGGGGTTAAATGCCTTTGTGCCACTCATCCAACACCTGATTTACATACCTACTGATGCCCCACATGAAATCCATGTCACTCCAGCCTGGCACAAATGGGTTATCGACATCAGAACTGGCATCAAAGTGGGCAAATCGCCCATTTTCACAGATTTGAATAAGTAACAGCTATTTTTAAGGGGTTAAATGCCTTTGTGCCACTCATCCAACACCTGATTTACATACCTACTGATGCCCCACATGAAATCCATGTCACTCCAGCCTGGCAGAAACGGGTTATCGACATCAGAACTGGCATCAATGTGGGCAAATCACCCATTTTCACAGATTTGAATAAGTAACAGCTATTTTTAAGGGGTTAAATGCCTTTGTGCCACTCATCCAACACCTGATTTACATACCTACTGATGCCCCACATGAAATCCATGTCTCTCCAGCCTGGCACAAATGGGTTATCGGCATCAGAACTGGCATCAAATTTGGCAAATCACCCATTTTCATAGATTTGAATAAGTAACAGCTATTTTTAAGGGGTTAAATGCCTTTGCGCCACTGATCCAACACCTGATTTACATACCTACTGATGCCCCACATGAAATCCAAGTCACTCCAGCCTGGCACAAATGGGTTCTGGGCATCAGAACTGGCATCAAAGTGGGCAAATCTCCCATTTTCACAGATTTGAATAAGTAACAGCTATTTTTAAGGGGTTAAATGCCTTTGTGCCACTGATCTAACACCTGATTTACATACCTACTGATGCCCCACATGAAATCCATGTCACTCCAGCCTGGCACAAATGGGTTATCGGCATCAGAACTGGCATCAAAGTGGGCAAATCTCCCATTTTCACAGATTTGAATAAGTAACAGCTATTTTTAAGGGGTTAAATGCCTTTGTGCCACTGATCCAACACCTGATTTACATACCTACTGATGCCCCACATGAAATCCACGTCACTACAGCCTGGCACAAATGGGTTCTGGGCATCAGAACTAGCATCAAAGTGGGCAAATCACCCATTTTCACAGATTTGAATAAGTAACAGCTATTTTGAAAGGGTTAAATGCCTTTGTGCCACTGATCCAACACCTGATTTACATACCTACTGATGCCCCACATAAAATCCAAGTCACTCCAGCCTGGCAAAAATGGGTTATCAGCATCAGAACTGGCATCAAAGTGGGCAAATCACCCATTTTCACAGATTTGAATAAGTAACAGCTATTTTGAAAGGGTTAAATGCCTTTGTGCCACTGATCTAACACCTGATTTACATACCTACTGATGCCCCACATGAAATGCATGTCTCTCCAGCCTGGCACAAATGGGTTATCGGCATCAGAACTGGCATCAAAGTGGGCAAATTGCCCATTTTCACAGATTTGAATAAGTAACAGCTATTTTTAAGGGGATAAATGCCTTTGTGCCACTGATCTAACAACTGATTTACATACCTACTGATGCCCCACATGAAATCCAAGTCACTCCAGCCTGGCACAAATGGGTTATCGACATCAGAACTGGCATCAAAGTGGGCAAATCGCCCATTTTCACAGATTTGAATAAGTAACAGCTATTTTGAAGGGGTTAAATGCCTTTGTGCCACTGATCTAACACCTGATTTACATACCTACTGATGCACCACATGAAATCCATGTCACTCCAGCCTGCCACAAATGGGTTATCGACATCAGAACTGGCATCAAAGTGGGCAAATCGCCCATTTTCACAGATTTGAATAAGTAACAGCTATTTTGAAGGGGTTAAATGCCTTTGTGCCACTCATCCAACACCTGATTTACATACCTACTGCTGCCCCACATGAAATCCATGTCTCTCCAGCCTGGCACAAATGGGTTATCGGCATCAGAACTGGCATCAAATTTGGCAAATCACCCATTTTCACAGATTTGAATAAGTAACAGCTATTTTTAAGGGGTTAAATGCCTTTGCGCCACTGATCCAACACCTGATTTACATACCTACTGATGCCCCACATGAAATCCAAGTCACTCCAGCCTGGCACAAATGGGTTCTGGGCATCAGAACTGGCATCAAAGTGGGCAAATCTCCCATTTTCACAGATTTGAATAAGTAACAGCTATTTTTAAGGGGTTAAATGCCTTTGTGCCACTGATCTAACACCTGATTTACATACCTACTGATGCCCCACATGAAATCCATGTCACTCCAGCCTGGCACAAATGGGTTATCGGCATCAGAACTGGCATCAAAGTGGGCAAATCTCCCATTTTCACAGATTTGAATAAGTAACAGCTATTTTTAAGGGGTTAAATGCGTTTGTGCCACTGATCCAACACCTGATTTACATACCTACTGATGCCCCACATGAAATCCATGTCACTCCAGCCTGGCACAAATGGGTTATCGGCATCAGAACTGGCATCAAAGTGGGCAAAGCTCCCATTTTCACAGATTTGAATAAGTAACAGCTATTTTTAAGGGGTTAAATGCCTTTGTGCCACTGATCCAACACCTGATTTACATACCTACTGATGCCCCACATGAAATCCATGTCTCTCCAGCCTGGCACAAATGGGTTATCGGCATCAGAACTGGCATCAAATTGGGCAAATCACCCATTTTCACAGATTTGAATAAGTAACAGCTATTTTTAAAGGGTTAAATGCCTTTGTGCCACTCATCCAACACCTGATTTACATAACTACTGATGCCCCACATGAAATCCATGTCTCTCCAGCCTGGCACAAATGGGTTATCGGCATCAGAACTGGCATCAAATTGGGCAAATCACCCATTTTCGCAGATTTGAATAAGTAACAGCTATTTTTAAGGGGTTAAATGCCTTTGTGCCACTGATCCAACACCTGATTTACATACCTACTGATGCCCCACATGAAATCCATGTCACTCCAGCCTGACACAGATGGGTTATCGGCATCAGAACTGGCATCAAAGTGGGCAAATCGCCCATTTTCATAGATTTGAATAAGTAACAGCTATTTTTAAGGGGTTAAATGCCTTTGTGCCACTGATCTAACACCTGATTTACATACCTACTGCTGCCCCACATGAAATCCATGTCTCTCCAGCCTGGCACAAACGGGTTATCGACATCAGAACTGGCATCAAAGTGGGCAAATCGCCCATTTTCACAGATTTGAATAAGTAACAGCTATTTTTAAGGGGTTAAATGCCTTTGTGCCACTCATCCAACACCTGATTTACATACCTACTGATGCCCCACATGAAATCCATGTCACTCCAGCCTGGCACAAATGGGTTCTGGGCATCAGAACTGGCATCATGGTAGGCAAATCGCCCATTTTCACAGATTTGAATAAGTAACAGCTATTTTTAAGGGGTTAAATGCCTGTGTGCCACTCATCTAACACCTGGTTTACATACCTACTGATGCCCCACATGAAATCCATGTCACTCCAGCCTGGCAGAAACGGGTTATCGACATCAGAACTGGCATCAATGTGGGCAAATCACCCATTTTCACAGATTTGAATAAGTAACAGCTATTTTTAAGGGGTTAAATGCCTTTGTGCCACTCATCCAACACCTGATTTACATACCTACTGATGCCCCACATGAAATCCATGTCTCTCCAGCCTGGCACAAGTGGGTTATCGGCATCAGAACTGGCATCAAATTTGGCAAATCACCCATTTTCATAGATTTGAATAAGTAACAGCTATTTTAAGGGGTTAAATGCCTTTGCGCCACTGATCCAACACCTGATTTACATACCTACTGATGCCCCACATGAAATCCAAGTCACTCCAGCCTGGCACAAATGGGTTCTGGGCATCAGAACTGGCATCAAAGTGGGCAAATCTCCCATTTTCACAGATTTGAATAAGTAACAGCTATTTTTAAGGGGTTAAATGCCTTTGTGCCACTGATCTAACACCTGATTTACATACCTACTGATGCCCCACATGAAATCCATGTCACTCCAGCCTGGCACAAATGGGTTATCGGCATCAGAACTGGCATCAAAGTGGGCAAATCTCCCATTTTCACAGATTTGAATAAGTAACAGCTATTTTTAAGGGGTTAAATGCCTTTGTGCCACTGATCCAACACCTGATTTACATACCTACTGATGCCCCACATGAAATCCACGTCACTCCAGCCTGGCACAAATGGGTTCTGGGCATCAGAACTGGCATCAAAGTGGGCAAATCACCCATTTTCACAGATTTGAATAAGTAACAGCTATTTTGAAAGGGTTAAATGCCTTTGTGCCACTGATCTAACACCTGATTAACATACCTACTGATGCCCCACATGAAATCCATGTCTCTCCAGCCTGGCACAAATGGGTTATCGGCATCAGAACTGGCATCAAAGTGGGCAAATCTCCCATTTTCACAGATTTGAATAAGTAACAGCTATTTTGAAGGGGTTAAATGCCTTTGTGCCACTCATCTAACACCTGATTTACATACCTACTGATGCCCCACATAAAATCCAAGTCACTCCAGCCTGGCAAAAATGGGTTATCAGCATCAGAACTGGCATCAAAGTGGGCAAATCACCCATTTTCACAGATTTGAATAAGTAACAGCTATTTTGAAAGGGTTAAATGCCTTTGTGCCACTGATCTAACACCTGATTTACATACCTACTGATGCCCCACATGAAATCCATGTCTCTCCAGCCTGGCACAAATGGGTTATCGGCATCAGAACTGGCATCAAAGTGGGCAAATCGCCCATTTTCACAGATTTGAATAAGTAACAGCTATTTTTAAGGGGATAAATGCCTTTGTGCCACTGATCTAACACCTGATTTACATACCTACTGATGCCCCACATGAAATCCATGTCACTCTAGCCTGCCACAAATGGGTTATCGACATCAGAACTGGCATCAAAGTGGGCAAATCGCCCATTTTCACAGATTTGAATAAGTAACAGCTATTTTGAAGGGGTTAAATGCCTTTGTGCCACTGATGTAACACCTGATTTACATACCTACTGATGCCCCACATGAAATCCATGTCACTCCAGCCTGGCACAAATGTGTTCTGGGCATCAAAACTGGCATCAAAGTGGGCAGATAACCAATTTTTACACATCTGAATAATTAACAGCTAAATTTAAGGGGTTAAATGGCTTTGTGCCACTCATCTAACACCTGATTTACATACCTACTGATGCCTCACATGAAATCCATGTCACTCCAGCCTGGCACAAATGGGTTATCGACATCAGAACTGGCATCAAAGTGGGCAAATCGCCCATTTTCACAAATTTGAATAAGTAACAGCTATTTTGAAGGGGTTAAATGCCTTTGTGCCACTGATCTAACACCTGATTTACATACCTACTGATGCCCCACATGAAATCCATGTCACTCCAGCCTGGCACAAATGGGTTCTGGGCATCAGAACTGGCATCAAAGTGGGCAAATCGCCCATTTTCACAGATTTGAATAAGTAACAGCTATTTTTAAGGGGTTAAATGCCTTTGTGCGACTCATCCAACACCTGATTTACATACCTACTGATGCCCCACATGAAATCCATGTCACTCCAGCCTGGCACAAATGGGTTATCGACATCAGAACTGGCATCAAAGTGGACAAATCGCCCATTTTCACAGATTTGAATAAGTAACAGCTATTTTGAAGGGGTTAAATGCCTTTGTGCCACTCATCCAACACCTGATTTACATACCTACTGATGCCCCACATGAAATCCATGTCACTCCAGTTTGGCACAAATGGGTTCTGGGCATCAGAACTGGCATCAAAGTGGGCAAATCTCCCATTTTCACAGATTTGAATAAGTAACAGCTATTTTTAAGGGGTTAAATGCCTTTGTGCCACTGATCTAACACCTGATTTACATACCTACTGACGCCCCACATGAAATCCATGTCTCTCCAGCCTGGCACAAATGGGTTATCGGCATCAGGACTGGCATCAAAGTGGGCAAATCACCCATTTTCACAGATTTGAATAAGTAACAGCTATTTTTAAGGGTTAAATGCCTTTGTGCCACTCATCTAACACCTGATTTACATACCTACTGATGCCCCACATGAAATCCATGTCACTCCAGCATGGCACAAATGGGTTATCGGCATCAGAACTGGCATCAAAGTGGGCAAATCACACATTTTCACAGATTTGAATAAGTAACAGCTATTTTTAAGGGGTTAAATGCCTTTGTGCCACTCATCCAACACCTGATTTACATACCTACTGATGCCCCACATGAAATCCACGTCACTCCAGCCTGGCATAAATGGGTTCTGGGCATCAGAACTGGCATCAAAGTGGGCAAATCTCCCATTTTCACAGATTTGAATAAGTAACAGCTATTTTTAAGGGGTTAAATGCCTTTGTGCCACTGATCCAACACCTGATTTACATACCTACTGATGCCCCACATGAAATCCAAGTCACTCCAGCCTGGCACAAATGGGTTCTGGGCATCAGAACTGGCATCAAAGTGGGCATATCTCCCATTTTCACAGATTTTAATAAGTAACAGCTATTTTTAAGGGGTTAAATGCCTTTGTGCCACTGATCTAACACCTGATTTACATACCTACTGATGCCCCACATGAAATCCATGTCACTCCAGCCTGGCACAAATGGGTTATCGGCATCAGAACTGGCATCAAAGTGGGCAAATCTCCCATTTTCACAGATTTGAATAAGTAACAGCTATTTTTAAGGGGTTAAATGCCTTTGTGCCACTGATCCAACACCTGATTTACATACCTACTGATGCCCCACATGAAATCCATGTCACTCCAGCCTGGCACAAATGGGTTCTGGGCATCAGAACTGGCATCAAAGTGGGCAAATCACCCATTTTCACAGATTTGAGTAAGTAACAGCTATTTTGAAGGGGTTAAATGCCTTTGTGCCACTCATCTAACACCTGATTTACATACCTACTGATGCCCCACATGAAATCCAAGTCACTCCAGCCTGGCACAAATGGGTTATCGGCATCAGAACTGGCATCAAAGTGGGCAAATCACCCATTTTCACAGATTTGAATAAGTAACAGCTATTTTGAAGGGGTTAAATGCCTTTGTGCCACTGATCTAACACCTGATTTACATACCTACTGATGCCCCACATGAAATCCATGTCTCTCCAGCCTGGCACAAATGGGTTATCGGCATCAGAACTGGCATCAAAGTGGGCAAATCACCCATTTTCACAGATTTGAATAAGTAACAGCTATTTTTAAGTGGTTAAATGCCTTTGTGCCACTCATCTAACACCTGATTTACATACCTACTAATGCCCCACATGAAATCCAAGTCACTCCAGCCTGGCACAAATGGGTTATCGGCATCAGAACTGGCATCAAAGTGGGCAAATCACCCATTTTCACAGATTTGAATAAGTAACAGCTATTTTGAAGGGGTTAAATGCCTTTGTGCCACTGATCTAACACCTGATTTACATACCTACTGATGCCCCACATGAAATCCATGTCTCTCCAACCTGGCACAAATGGGTTATCGGCATCAGAACTGGCATCAAAGTGGGCAAATCACCCATTTTCACAGATTTGAATAAGTAACAGCTATTTTTAAGTGGTTAAATGCCTTTGTGCCACTCATCTAACACCTGATTTACATACCTACTGATGCCCCACATGAAATCCAAGTCACTCCAGCCTGGCACAAATGGGTTATCGGCATCAGAACTGGCATCAAAGTGGGCAAATCGCCCATTTTCACAGATTTGAATAAGTAACAGCTATTTTTAAGTGGTTAAATGCCTTTGTGCCACTGATCTAACACCTGATATACATACCTACTGATGCCCCACATGAAATCCATGTCTCTCCAGCCTGGCACAAATGGGTTATCGGCATCAGAACTGGCATCAAAGTGGGCAAATCTCCCATTTTCACAGATTTGAATAAGTAACAGCTATTTTGAAGGGGTTAAATGCCTTTGTGCCACTCATCTAACACCTGATTTACATACCTACTGATGCCCCACATAAAATCCAAGTCACTCCAGCCTGGCAAAAATGGGTTATCAGCATCAGAACTGGCATCAAAGTGGGCAAATCACCCATTTTCACAGATTTGAATAAGTAACAGCTATTTTGAAAGGGTTAAATGCCTTTGTGCCACTGATCTAACACCTGATTTACATACTTACTGATGCCCCACATGAAATCCATGTCTCTCCAGCCTGGCACAAATGGGTTATCGGCATCAGAACTGGCATCAAAGTGGGCAAATCGCCCATTTTCACAGATTTGAATAAGTAACAGCTATTTTTAAGGGGATAAATGCCTTTGTGCCACTGATCTAACACCTGTTTTACATACCTACTGATGCCCCACATGAAATCCATGTCACTCCAGCCTGCCACAAATGGGTTATCGACATCAGAACTGGCATCAAAGTGGGCAAATCGCCCATTTTCACAGATTTGAATAAGTAACAGCTATTTTGAAGGGGTTAAATGCCTTTGTGCCACTGATCTAACACCTGATTTACATACCTACTGATGCCCCACATGAAATCCATGTCACTCCAGCCTGGCACAAATGGGTTCTGGGCATCAAAACTGGCATCAAAGTGGGCAGATAACCAATTTTTACACATCTGAATAATTAACAGCTAAATTTAAGGGGTTAAATGGCTTTGTGCCACTAATCTAACACCTGATTTACATACCTACTGATGCCCCACATGAAATCCATGTCACTCCAGCCTGGCACAAATGGGTTATCGACATCAGAACTGGCATCAATGTGGGCAAATCGCCCATTTTCACAGATTTGAATAAGTAACAGCTATTTTTAAGGGGTTAAATGCCTTTGTGCCACTCATCCAACACCTGATTTACATACCTACTGATGCCCCACATGAAATCCATGTCACTCCAGCCTGGCACAAATGGGTTATCGACATCAGAACTGGCATCAAAGTGGGCAAATCGCCCATTTTCACAGATTTGAATAAGTAACAGCTATTTTTAAGGGGTTAAATGCCTTTGTGCCACTCATCCAACACCTGATTTACATACCTACTGATGCCCCACATGAAATCCATGTCACTCCAGCCTGGCAGAAACGGGTTATCGACATCAGAACTGGCATCAATGTGGGCAAATCACCCATTTTCACAGATTTGAATAAGTAACAGCTATTTTTAAGGGGTTAAATGCCTTTGTGCCACTCATCCAACACCTGATTTACATACCTACTGATGCCCCACATGAAATCCATGTCTCTCCAGCCTGGCACAAATGGGTTATCGGCATCAGAACTGGCATCAAATTTGGCAAATCACCCATTTTCATAGATTTGAATAAGTAACAGCTATTTTTAAGGGGTTAAATGCCTTTGCGCCACTGATCCAACACCTGATTTACATACCTACTGATGCCCCACATGAAATCCAAGTCACTCCAGCCTGGCACAAATGGGTTCTGGGCATCAGAACTGGCATCAAAGTGGGCAAATCTCCCATTTTCACAGATTTGAATAAGTAACAGCTATTTTTAAGGGGTTAAATGCCTTTGTGCCACTGATCTAACACCTGATTTACATACCTACTGATGCCCCACATGAAATCCATGTCACTCCAGCCTGGCACAAATGGGTTATCGGCATCAGAACTGGCATCAAAGTGGGCAAATCTCCCATTTTCACAGATTTGAATAAGTAACAGCTATTTTTAAGGGGTTAAATGCCTTTGTGCCACTGATCCAACACCTGATTTACATACCTACTGATGCCCCACATGAAATCCACGTCACTACAGCCTGGCACAAATGGGTTCTGGGCATCAGAACTAGCATCAAAGTGGGCAAATCACCCATTTTCACAGATTTGAATAAGTAACAGCTATTTTGAAAGGGTTAAATGCCTTTGTGCCACTGATCCAACACCTGATTTACATACCTACTGATGCCCCACATAAAATCCAAGTCACTCCAGCCTGGCAAAAATGGGTTATCAGCATCAGAACTGGCATCAAAGTGGGCAAATCACCCATTTTCACAGATTTGAATAAGTAACAGCTATTTTGAAAGGGTTAAATGCCTTTGTGCCACTGATCTAACACCTGATTTACATACCTACTGATGCCCCACATGAAATCCATGTCTCTCCAGCCTGGCACAAATGGGTTATCGGCATCAGAACTGGCATCAAAGTGGGCAAATCGCCCATTTTCACAGATTTGAATAAGTAACAGCTATTTTTAAGGGGATAAATGCCTTTGTGCCACTGATCTAACAACTGATTTACATACCTACTGATGCCCCACATGAAATCCAAGTCACTCCAGCCTGGCACAAATGGGTTATCGACATCAGAACTGGCATCAAAGTGGGCAAATCGCCCATTTTCACAGATTTGAATAAGTAACAGCTATTTTGAAGGGGTTAAATGCCTTTGTGCCACTGATCTAACACCTGATTTACATACCTACTGATGCCCCACATGAAATCCATGTCACTCCAGCCTGCCACAAATGGGTTATCGACATCAGAACTGGCATCAAAGTGGGCAAATCGCCCATTTTCACAGATTTGAATAAGTAACAGCTATTTTGAAGGGGTTAAATGCCTTTGTGCCACTGATCTAACACCTGATTTACATACCTACTGATGCACCACATGAAATCCATGTCACTCCAGCCTGCCACAAATGGGTTATCGACATCAGAACTGGCATCAAAGTGGGCAAATCGCCCATTTTCACAGATTTGAATAAGTAACAGCTATTTTGAAGGGGTTAAATGCCTTTGTGCCACTCATCCAACACCTGATTTACATACCTACTGCTGCCCCACATGAAATCCATGTCTCTCCAGCCTGGCACAAATGGGTTATCGGCATCAGAACTGGCATCAAATTTGGCAAATCACCCATTTTCACAGATTTGAATAAGTAACAGCTATTTTTAAGGGGTTAAATGCCTTTGCGCCACTGATCCAACACCTGATTTACATACCTACTGATGCCCCACATGAAAACCAAGTCACTCCAGCCTGGCACAAATGGGTTCTGGGCATCAGAACTGGCATCAAAGTGGGCAAATCTCCCATTTTCACAGATTTGAATAAGTAACAGCTATTTTTAAGGGGTTAAATGCCTTTGTGCCACTGATCTAACACCTGATTTACATACCTACTGATGCCCCACATGAAATCCATGTCACTCCAGCCTGGCACAAATGGGTTATCGGCATCAGAACTGGCATCAAAGTGGGCAAATCTCCCATTTTCACAGATTTGAATAAGTAACAGCTATTTTTAAGGGGTTAAATGCGTTTGTGCCACTGATCCAACACCTGATTTACATACCTACTGATGCCCCACATGAAATCCATGTCACTCCAGCCTGGCACAAATGGGTTATCGGCATCAGAACTGGCATCAAAGTGGGCAAATCTCCCATTTTCACAGATTTGAATAAGTAACAGCTATTTTTAAGGGGTTAAATGCCTTTGTGCCACTGATCCAACACCTGATTTACATACCTACTGATGCCCCACATGAAATCCATGTCTCTCCAGCCTGGCACAAATGGGTTATCGGCATCAGAACTGGCATCAAATTGGGCAAATCACCCATTTTCACAGATTTGAATAAGTAACAGCTATTTTTAAAGGGTTAAATGCCTTTGTGCCACTCATCCAACACCTGATTTACATAACTACTGATGCCCCACATGAAATCCATGTCTCTCCAGCCTGGCACAAATGGGTTATCGGCATCAGAACTGGCATCAAATTGGGCAAATCACCCATTTTCGCAGATTTGAATAAGTAACAGCTATTTTTAAGGGGTTAAATGCCTTTGTGCCTCTGATCCAACACCTGATTTACATACCTACTGATGCCCCACATGAAATCCATGTCACTCCAGCCTGACACAGATGGGTTATCGGCATCAGAACTGGCATCAAAGTGGGCAAATCGCCCATTTTCATAGATTTGAATAAGTAACAGCTATTTTTAAGGGGTTAAATGCCTTTGTGCCACTGATCTAACACCTGATTTACATACCTACTGCTGCCCCACATGAAATCCATGTCTCTCCAGCCTGGCACAAACGGGTTATCGACATCAGAACTGGCATCAAAGTGGGCAAATCGCCCATTTTCACAGATTTGAATAAGTAACAGCTATTTTTAAGGGGTTAAATGCCTTTGTGCCACTCATCCAACACCTGATTTACATACCTACTGATGCCCCACATGAAATCCATGTCACTCCAGCCTGGCACAAATGGGTTCTGGGCATCAGAACTGGCATCATGGTAGGCAAATCGCCCATTTTCACAGATTTGAATAAGTAACAGCTATTTTTAAGGGGTTAAATGCCTGTGTGCCACTCATCTAACACCTGGTTTACATACCTACTGATGCCCCACATGAAATCCATGTCACTCCAGCCTGGCAGAAACGGGTTATCGACATCAGAACTGGCATCAATGTGGGCAAATCACCCATTTTCACAGATTTGAATAAGTAACAGCTATTTTTAAGGGGTTAAATGCCTTTGTGCCACTCATCCAACACCTGATTTACATACCTACTGATGCCCCACATGAAATCCATGTCTCTCCAGCCTGGCACAAGTGGGTTATCGGCATCAGAACTGGCATCAAATTTGGCAAATCACCCATTTTCATAGATTTGAATAAGTAACAGCTATTTTAAGGGGTTAAATGCCTTTGCGCCACTGATCCAACACCTGATTTACATACCTACTGATGCCCCACATGAAATCCAAGTCACTCCAGCCTGGCACAAATGGGTTCTGGGCATCAGAACTGGCATCAAAGTGGGCAAATCTCCCATTTTCACAGATTTGAATAAGTAACAGCTATTTTTAAGGGGTTAAATGCCTTTGTGCCACTGATCTAACACCTGATTTACATACCTACTGATGCCCCACATGAAATCCATGTCACTCCAGCCTGGCACAAATGGGTTATCGGCATCAGAACTGGCATCAAAGTGGGCAAATCTCCCATTTTCACAGATTTGAATAAGTAACAGCTATTTTTAAGGGGTTAAATGCCTTTGTGCCACTGATCCAACACCTGATTTACATACCTACTGATGCCCCACATGAAATCCACGTCACTCCAGCCTGGCACAAATGGGTTCTGGGCATCAGAACTGGCATCAAAGTGGGCAAATCACCCATTTTCACAGATTTGAATAAGTAACAGCTATTTTGAAAGGGTTAAATGCCTTTGTGCCACTGATCTAACACCTGATTAACATACCTACTGATGCCCCACATGAAATCCATGTCTCTCCAGCCTGGCACAAATGGGTTATCGGCATCAGAACTGGCATCAAAGTGGGCAAATCTCCCATTTTCACAGATTTGAATAAGTAACAGCTATTTTGAAGGGGTTAAATGCCTTTGTGCCACTCATCTAACACCTGATTTACATACCTACTGATGCCCCACATAAAATCCAAGTCACTCCAGCCTGGCAAAAATGGGTTATCAGCATCAGAACTGGCATCAAAGTGGGCAAATCACCCATTTTCACAGATTTGAATAAGTAACAGCTATTTTGAAAGGGTTAAATGCCTTTGTGCCACTGATCTAACACCTGATTTACATACCTACTGATGCCCCACATGAAATCCATGTCTCTCCAGCCTGGCACAAATGGGTTATCGGCATCAGAACTGGCATCAAAGTGGGCAAATCGCCCATTTTCACAGATTTGAATAAGTAACAGCTATTTTTAAGGGGATAAATGCCTTTGTGCCACTGATCTAACACCTGATTTACATACCTACTGATGCCCCACATGAAATCCATGTCACTCTAGCCTGCCACAAATGGGTTATCGACATCAGAACTGGCATCAAAGTGGGCAAATCGCCCATTTTCACAGATTTGAATAAGTAACAGCTATTTTGAAGGGGTTAAATGCCTTTGTGCCACTGATGTAACACCTGATTTACATACCTACTGATGCCCCACATGAAATCCATGTCACTCCAGCCTGGCACAAATGTGTTCTGGGCATCAAAACTGGCATCAAAGTGGGCAGATAACCAATTTTTACACATCTGAATAAACAGCTAAATTTAAGGGGTTAAATGGCTTTGTGCCACTCATCTAACACCTGATTTACATACCTACTGATGCCCCACATGAAATCCATGTCACTCCAGCCTGGCACAAATGGGTTATCGACATCAGAACTGGCATCAAAGTGGGCAAATCGCCCATTTTCACAAATTTGAATAAGTAACAGCTATTTTGAAGGGGTTAAATGCCTTTGTGCCACTGATCTAACACCTGATTTACATACCTACTGATGCCCCACATGAAATCCATGTCACTCCAGCCTGGCACAAATGGGTTCTGGGCATCAGAACTGGCATCAAAGTGGGCAAATCGCCCATTTTCACAGATTTGAATAAGTAACAGCTATTTTTAAGGGGTTAAATGCCTTTGTGCCACTCATCCAACACCTGATTTACATACCTACTGATGCCCCACATGAAATCCATGTCACTCCAGCCTGGCACAAATGGGTTATCGACATCAGAACTGGCATCAAAGTGGACAAATCGCCCATTTTCACAGATTTGAATAAGTAACAGCTATTTTGAAGGGGTTAAATGCCTTTGTGCCACTCATCCAACACCTGATTTACATACCTACTGATGCCCCACATGAAATCCATGTCACTCCAGTTTGGCACAAATGGGTTCTGGGCATCAGAACTGGCATCAAAGTGGGCAAATCTCCCATTTTCACAGATTTGAATAAGTAACAGCTATTTTTAAGGGGTTAAATGCCTTTGTGCCACTGATCTAACACCTGATTTACATACCTACTGACGCCCCACATGAAATCCATGTCTCTCCAGCCTGGCACAAATGGGTTATCGGCATCAGGACTGGCATCAAAGTGGGCAAATCACCCATTTTCACAGATTTGAATAAGTAACAGCTATTTTTAAGGGTTAAATGCCTTTGTGCCACTCATCTAACACCTGATTTACATACCTACTGATGCCCCACATGAAATCCATGTCACTCCAGCATGGCACAAATGGGTTATCGGCATCAGAACTGGCATCAAAGTGGGCAAATCACACATTTTCACAGATTTGAATAAGTAACAGCTATTTTTAAGGGGTTAAATGCCTTTGTGCCACTCATCCAACACCTGATTTACATACCTACTGATGCCCCACATGAAATCCACGTCACTCCAGCCTGGCATAAATGGGTTCTGGGCATCAGAACTGGCATCAAAGTGGGCAAATCTCCCATTTTCACAGATTTGAATAAGTAACAGCTATTTTTAAGGGGTTAAATGCCTTTGTGCCACTGATCCAACACCTGATTTACATACCTACTGATGCCCCACATGAAATCCAAGTCACTCCAGCCTGGCACAAATGGGTTCTGGGCATCAGAACTGGCATCAAAGTGGGCAAATCTCCCATTTTCACAGATTTTAATAAGTAACAGCTATTTTTAAGGGGTTAAATGCCTTTGTGCCACTGATCTAACACCTGATTTACATACCTACTGATGCCCCACATGAAATCCATGTCACTCCAGCCTGGCACAAATGGGTTATCGGCATCAGAACTGGCATCAAAGTGGGCAAATCTCCCATTTTCACAGATTTGAATAAGTAACAGCTATTTTTAAGGGGTTAAATGCCTTTGTGCCACTGATCCAACACCTGATTTACATACCTACTGATGCCCCACATGAAATCCATGTCACTCCAGCCTGGCACAAATGGGTTCTGGGCATCAGAACTGGCATCAAAGTGGGCAAATCACCCATTTTCACAGATTTGAGTAAGTAACAGCTATTTTGAAGGGGTTAAATGCCTTTGTGCCACTCATCTAACACCTGATTTACATACCTACTGATGCCCCACATGAAATCCAAGTCACTCCAGCCTGGCACAAATGGGTTATCGGCATCAGAACTGGCATCAAAGTGGGCAAATCACCCATTTTCACAGATTTGAATAAGTAACAGCTATTTTGAAGGGGTTAAATGCCTTTGTGCCACTGATCTAACACCTGATTTACATACCTACTGATGCCCCACATGAAATCCATGTCTCTCCAGCCTGGCACAAATGGGTTATCGGCATCAGAACTGGCATCAAAGTGGGCAAATCACCCATTTTCACAGATTTGAATAAGTAACAGCTATTTTTAAGTGGTTAAATGCCTTTGTGCCACTCATCTAACACCTGATTTACATACCTACTGATGCCCCACATGAAATCCAAGTCACTCCAGCCTGGCACAAATGGGTTATCGGCATCAGAACTGGCATCAAAGTGGGCAAATCACCCATTTTCACAGATTTGAATAAGTAACAGCTATTTTGAAGGGGTTAAATGCCTTTGTGCCACTGATCTAACACCTGATTTACATACCTACTGATGCCCCACATGAAATCCATGTCTCTCCAACCTGGCACAAATGGGTTATCGGCATCAGAACTGGCATCAAAGTGGGCAAATCACCCATTTTCACAGATTTGAATAAGTAACAGCTATTTTTAAGTGGTTAAATGCCTTTGTGCCACTCATCTAACACCTGATTTACATACCTACTGATGCCCCACATGAAATCCAAGTCACTCCAGCCTGGCACAAATGGGTTATCGGCATCAGAACTGGCATCAAAGTGGGCAAATCGCCCATTTTCACAGATTTGAATAAGTAACAGCTATTTTTAAGTGGTTAAATGCCTTTGTGCCACTGATCTAACACCTGATATACATACCTACTGATGCCCCACATGAAATCCATGTCTCTCCAGCCTGGCACAAATGGGTTATCGGCATCAGAACTGGCATCAAAGTGGGCAAATCTCCCATTTTCACAGATTTGAATAAGTAACAGCTATTTTGAAGGGGTTAAATGCCTTTGTGCCACTCATCTAACACCTGATTTACATACCTACTGATGCCCCACATGAAATCCAAGTCACTCCAGCCTGGCACAAACGGGTTATCGGCATCAGAACTGGCATCAAAGTGGGCAAATCGTCCATTTTCACAGATTTGAATAAGTAACAGCTATTTTTAAGGGGTTAAATGCCTTTGTGCCACTCATCTAACAACTGATTTACATACCTACTGATGCCCCACATGAAATCCAAGTCACTCCAGCCTGGCACAAATGGTTTATCGGCATCAGAACTGGCATCAAAGTGGGAAAATCGGCTATTTTCACAGATTTGAATAAGTAACAGCTATTTTTAAGGGGTTAAATGCCTTTGTGCCACTCATCTAACACCTGATTTACATACCTACTGCTGCCCCACATGAAATCCATGTCTCTCCAGCCTGGCACAAATGGGTTATTGGCATCAGGACTGGCATCAAAGTGGGCAAATCGCCCATTTTCACAGATTTGAATAAGTAACAGCTATTTTTAAGGGGTTAAATACCTTTGTGCCACTCATCTAACACCTGATTTACATACCTACTGATGCCCCACATGAAATCCAAGTCACTCCAGCCTGGCACAAATGAGTCATCGGCATCAGAACTGGCATCAAAGTGGTCAAATCACCCATTTTCACAGATTTGAATAAGTAACAGCTATTTTTAAGGGGTTAAATGCCTTTGTGCCACTGATCTAACACCTGATTTACATACCTACTGATGCCCCACATGAAATCCATGTCTCTCCAGCCTGGCAGAAATGGGTTATCGGCATCAGGACTGGCATCAAAGTGGGCAAATCGCCCATTTTCACAGATTTGAATAAGTAACAGCTATTTTTAAGGGGTTAAATGCCTTTGTGCCACTCATCTAACACCTGATTTACATACCTACTGATGCCCCACATGAAATCCATGTCTCTCCAGCCGGGCACAAATGGGTTATCGGCATCAGGACTGGCATCAAAGTGGGCAAATCGCCCATTTTCACAGATTTGAATAAGTAACAGCTATTTTTAAGGGGTTAAATACCTTTGTGCCACTCATCTAACACCTGATTTACATACCTACTGATGCCCCACATGAAATCCAAGTCACTCCAGCCTGGCACAAATGAGTTATCGGCATCAGAACTGGCATCAAAGTGGGCAAATCGCGCATTTTCACAGATTTGAATAAGTAACAGCTATTTTTAAGGGGTTAAATGCCTTTGTGCCACTGATCTAACACTGATTTACATACCTACTGATGCCCCACATGAAATCCATGTCACTCCAGCCTGGCACAAATGGGTTATCGGCATCAGAACTGGCATCAAAGTGGGCAAATCGCCTATTTTCACAGATTTGAATAAGTAACAGCTATTTTGAAGGGGTTAAATGCCTTTGTGCCACTGATCTAACACCTGATTTACATACCTACTGATGCCCCACATGAAATCCATGTCTCTCCAACCTGGCACAAATGGGTTATCGGCATCAGAACTGGCATCAAAGTGGGCAAATCACCCATTTTCACAGATTTGAATAAGTAACAGCTATTTTTAAGTGGTTAAATGCCTTTGTGCCACTCATCTAACACCTGATTTACATACCTACTGATGCCCCACATGAAATCCAAGTCACTCCAGCCTGGCACAAATGGGTTATCGGCATCAGAACTGGCATCAAAGTGGGCAAATCGCCCATTTTCACAGATTTGAATAAGTAACAGCTATTTTTAAGTGGTTAAATGCCTTTGTGCCACTGATCTAACACCTGATATACATACCTACTGATGCCCCACATGAAATCCATGTCTCTCCAGCCTGGCACAAATGGGTTATCGGCATCAGAACTGGCATCAAAGTGGGCAAATCTCCCATTTTCACAGATTTGAATAAGTAACAGCTATTTTGAAGGGGTTAAATGCCTTTGTGCCACTCATCTAACACCTGATTTACATACCTACTGATGCCCCACATGAAATCCAAGTCACTCCAGCCTGGCACAAACGGGTTATCGGCATCAGAACTGGCATCAAAGTGGGCAAATCGCCCATTTTCACAGATTTGAATAAGTAACAGCTATTTTTAAGGGGTTAAATGCCTTTGTGCCACTCATCTAACAACTGATTTACATACCTACTGATGCCCCACATGAAATCCAAGTCACTCCAGCCTGGCACAAATGGTTTATCGACATCAGAACTGGCATCAAAGTGGGAAAATCGCCTATTTTCAAAGATTTGAATAAGTAACAACTATTTTTAAGGGGTTAAATGCCTTTGTGCCACTCATCTAACACCTGATTTACATACCTACTGCTGCCCCACATGAAATCCATGTCTCTCCAGCCTGGCACAAATGGGTTATTGGCATCAGGACTGGCATCAAAGTGGGCAAATCGCCCATTTTCACAGATTTGAATAAGTAACAGCTATTTTTAAGGGGTTAAATACCTTTGTGCCACTCATCTAACACCTGATTTACATACCTACTGATGCCCCACATGAAATCCAAGTCACTCCAGCCTGGCACAAATGAGTCATCGGCATCAGAACTGGCATCAAAGTGGTCAAATCACCCATTTTCACAGATTTGAATAAGTAACAGCTATTTTTAAGGGGTTAAATGCCTTTGTGCCACTGATCTAACACCTGATTTACATACCTACTGATGCCCCACATGAAATCCATGTCTCTCCAGCCTGGCAGAAATGGGTTATCGGCATCAGGACTGGCATCAAAGTGGGCAAATCGCCCATTTTCACAGATTTGAATAAGTAACAGCTATTTTTAAGGGGTTAAATGCCTTTGTGCCACTCATCTAACACCTGATTTACATACCTACTGATGCCCCACATGAAATCCATGTCTCTCCAGCCGGGCACAAATGGGTTATCGGCATCAGGACTGGCATCAAAGTGGGCAAATCGCCCATTTTCACAGATTTGAATAAGTAACAGCTATTTTTAAGGGGTTAAATACCTTTGTGCCACTCATCTAACACCTGATTTACATACCTACTGATGCCCCACATGAAATCCAAGTCACTCCAGCCTGGCACAAATGAGTTATCGGCATCAGAACTGGCATCAAAGTGGGCAAATCGCCCATTTTCACAGATTTGAATAAGTAACAGCTATTTTTAAGGGGTTAAATGCCTTTGTGCCACTGATCTAACACTGATTTACATACCTACTGATGCCCCACATGAAATCCATGTCACTCCAGCCTGGCACAAATGGGTTATCGGCATCAGAACTGGCATCAAAGTGGGCAAATCGCCTATTTTCACAGATTTGAATAAGTAACAGCTATTTTGAAGGGGTTAAATGCCTTTGTGCCACTGATTTAACACCTGATTTACATACCTACTGATGACCCACATGAAATCCATGTCACTCCAGCCTGGCACAAATGGGTTATCGGCATCAGAACTGGCAACAAAGTGGGCAAATCGCCCATTTTCACAGATTTGAATAAGTAACAGCTATTTTTAAGGGGTTAAATGCCTTTGTGCCACTGATCCAACACCTGATTTACATACCTACTGATGCCCCACATGAAATCCATGTCACTCCAGCCTGGCACAAATGGGTTATCGGCATCAGAACTGGCATCAAAGTGGGCAAATCTCCCATTTTCACAGATTTGAATAAGTAACAGCTATTTTTAAGGGGTTAAATGCCTTTGTGCCACTGATCCAACACCTGATTTACATACCTACTGATGCCCCACATGAAATCCAAGTCACTCCAGCCTTGCACAAATGGGTTCTGGGTATCAGAACTGGCATCAAAGTGGGCAAATCGCCCATTTTCACAGATTTGAATAAGTAACAGCTATTTTTAAGGGGTTAAATGCCTTTGTGCCACTGATCCAACACCTGATTTACATACCTACTGATTCCCCATATGAAATCCAAGTCTCTCCAGCCTGGCACAAATGGGTTATCGGCATCAGAACTGGCATCAAAGTGGGCAAATCGCCCATTTTCACAGATTTGAATAAGTAACAGCTATTTTTAAGTGGTTAAATGCCTTTGTGCCACTGATCTAACACCTGATATACATACCTACTGATGCCCCACATGAAATCCATGTCTCTCCAGCCTGGCACAAATGGGTTATCGGCATCAGAACTGGCATCAAAGTGGGCAAATCTCCCATTTTCACAGATTTGAATAAGTAACAGCTATTTTGAAGGGGTTAAATGCCTTTGTGCCACTCATCTAACACCTGATTTACATACCTACTGATGCCCCACATGAAATCCAAGTCACTCCAGCCTGGCACAAACGGGTTATCGGCATCAGAACTGGCATCAAAGTGGGCAAATCGCCCATTTTCACAGATTTGATTAAGTAACAGCTATTTTTAAGGGGTTAAATGCCTTTGTGCCACTCATCTAACAACTGATTTACATACCTACTGATGCCCCACATGAAATCCAAGTCACTCCAGCCTGGCACAAATGGTTTATCGGCATCAGAACTGGCATCAAAGTGGGAAAATCGCCTATTTTCACAGATTTGAATAAGTAACAGCTATTTTTAAGGGGTTAAATGCCTTTGTGCCACTCATCTAACACCTGATTTACATACCTACTGCTGCCCCACATGAAATCCATGTCTCTCCAGCCTGGCACAAATGGGTTATTGGCATCAGGACTGGCATCAAAGTGGGCAAATCGCCCATTTTCACAGATTTGAATAAGTAACAGCTATTTTTAAGGGGTTAAATGCCTTTGTGCCACTGATTTAACACCTGATTTACATACCTACTGATGCCCCACATGAAATCTATGTCTCTCCAGCCTGGCACAAATGGGTTATCGGCATCAGCACTGGCATCAAAGTGGGCAAATCGCCCATTTTCACAGATTTGAATAAGTAACAGCTATTTTGAAGGGGTTAAATGCCTTTGTGCCACTCATCTAACACCTGGTTTACATACCTACTGAAGCCCCACATGAAATCCATGTCTCTCCAGCCTGGCACAAATGGGTTATCGGCATCAGGACTGGCATCAAAGTGGGCAAATCGCCCATTTTCACAGATTTGAATAATTAACAGCTATTTTTAAGGGGTTAAATGCCTTTGTGCCACTGACTTAACACCTAATTTACATACCTACTGATGACCCACATGAAATCCAAGTCACTCCAGCCTGGCACAAACGGGTTATCGGCATCAGAACTGGCATCAAAGTGGGCAAATCGCCCATTTTCACAGATTTGAATAACAGCTATTTTTAAGGGGTTAAATGCCTTTGTGCCACTGATTTAACACCTGATTTACATACCTAATGATGCCCCACATGAAATCCATGTCTCTCCAGCCTGGCACAAATGGGTTGTCGGCATCAGAACTGGCATCAAAGTGGTCAAATCACCCATTTTCACAGATTTGAATAAGTAACAGCTATTTTTAAGGGGTTAAATGCCTTTGTGCCACTGATCTAACACCTGATTTACATACCTACTGATGCCCCACATGAAATCCATGTCACTCCAGCCTGGCACAAATGGTTTATCGGCATCATAACTGGCATCAAAGTGGGCAAATCACCCATTTTCACAGATTTGAATAAGTAACAGCTATTTTTAAGTGGTTAAATGCCTTTGTGCCACTGATCTAACACCTGATTTACATACCTACTGATGCCCCACATGAAATCCAAGTCACTCCAGCCTGGCACAAATGGGTTATCGTCATCAGAACTGGCATCAAAGTGGGCAAATCTCCCATTTTCACAGATTTGAATAAGTAACAGCTATTTTTAAGGGGTTAAATGCCTTTGTGCCACTCATCCACCACCTGATTTACATACCTACTGATGCCCCACATGAAATCCATGTCTCTCCAGCCTGGCACAAATGGGTTATCGGCATCAGAACTGGCATCAAAGTGGGCAAATCGCCCATTTTCACAGATTTGAATAAGTAACAGCTATTTTTAAGGGGTTAAATGCCTTTGTGCCACTCATCTAACACCTGATATACATACCTACTGATGCCCCACATGAAATCCATGTCTCTCCTGTGATGTACAATGTCTGTGAGGTATGGGGTTTTGTCTACAAAATATGATGTTTTCTGTTGTAACTTTCCAGAAAGATCCGGCACATATGACAATCCAGGCTGCTAGCTCTGCAGCTTCACCCCTCCTCCCTTCACACACACACAGAGCAGTGCCACCCCCCTCCTCTACAGCCTGTGTTCGCACTAGTAATAGGAGACCCCCTGCTGTTACAACCATTTGTTTCCTCTCCACAGCTGAGAGAAAAAAGTGCGGGAAAAACTTCTTTGTTTGAAACGAATAAAACTATGAGAGCCTATACCATAAGAACCAAATACCCTAGAGATATGAAAATCATATTTTTGTAACCTGAGCGGTCCCAGCTTCGAGACCGCGTATGTTTCGAAGTTCTACCCTGTCCAGAACATGAGATAGGATTTGCGCCCAAATGGACGGTCATATCGCATAGATGTTTGATGTTTTCTTGATGGGCTCATTACGCTGGGAAACATGATACCACTGATGAGTCCATACCAGCTTCTCCCATAAAGTTATAGCTAATCTAAGTTTTGTAGCCAAAACATAACTTGGATAAGAGAGGTGGGATCAACCCAGAATGCACCTCTCCGTGATGTCACATAGGAAAGTCTATAAGGCATTTCCTGGGCAAACCAGCTCAGAACAGCTGCAGAGTCGGTGCTGACAAGAACTCCAGATGAATGGAGACGTGTGGCTCCTCCCCCCTTAAAGCCGCATGGTCTGCCTAAGGAACAATATGGAACTGTGAGTGTAATCTCTTTGTTTTCTCCACTTTTATTTTATACCTGTACTGTACATATTTTATGTCTCAATTTTATAGCAACTTTTATCTGTAATCACTGTCCTCTTTCGGAAAATAAATGAAATTATTTAGATCTGTCTCCATGCTCTAAGAATCGAACTATACGCCTTTGATAGATAATCGCTACTAATTCAAAGGGTTTGCCACGGACCCTCTTAATTTAACACTGTGAATTAAGTAACCGTGACTGGTGGCAGCGCGTTGTGTACGGCTATTACGGCTTGCTGGCAGTACAGAAGGGTCTTATATTGCTGAATAAGGGTCTGCAGCCACAGCATTGATAATTCCCTTACTGCAGAAGCCTAATTGCCGGTTCACAACAGGCAGCCCGTCCAGCGACCAATTATCCTAGGTGCAGTTCCCTGACTGACCTGAGGGTAAGGGGGGCGCCGGAGAGCTGTGAGTTCCAAAGTGGAACTGAGAAAGTGGGATATACACAAATCCCCGCAGTACTTGGAAGATTGATAGCAGTGGTGGGGCATCCAAATTAAACTCCCCCTGCGGCAAATTGTAGAGCGAGATTAGCTTGCTGGATATTTTTGGTCACATGGTGCCAGTGTTGGGATAACTAAGATAAGCCCCACTGCGCCTGTGATAGCCGTGTGCCGGCATTGTGTCACGTCCCTCCGTCCGCTGATACACCCGTGTCAGTGGTGGGACTGTGACATAGTGGTGACACAGGGTCCGCTGTCCGTCGCGTTTTGGTGGCAGCGGGACTCCCGTTAGTGTCGCCCGTAAGTGGACGAACGGCGGTGGGCTGTTCGTCACATATTGGTGGCAGAGCGGTGGGATAATCCTAGAGCATTAGTGATTTGGTTTGAGCAATCATTCCTCTCACTAAAGACCTGCACGGTTCCTGCGGGAATCCTGCATCATAGGTTTTGGAGAACAGACTCAGTGGTTACTAGTCCTGAGACATTAGTGTGTACTTGCAAGTATCCCCCTCCCGTTTCTTCGTTTTTCTTTTTCTATCTTTTATTTGGCAACCATGGCGGCAAAAGGAGAACCTTGGTACAACCGGCAGACAAAGGAAGTTCTTGCTGGGTTATGCACGTACCAAGGCCTTGACGCCACGAACAAAAACAGAGCTCAAATGATCGCGGCTCTAGTGCAGCTGGACAACGACCAGAATCCAGCGAGCGCAGAAGTTGGCCCAAGTGGCAATGGGGCTGCAGCAGAGGCTCCACTCCTGAGCGCTGGCCCCACATTCAACCAGGACGGGGTGGACCCCTATCTGCAAATGGCCTTGGACGCACTCCCCGCCGAAGACAGTGATGGGCGGGTGAGGCTGATCCAGCAATATCGGCAGGAGGCCCAAGCCGAGCGTCAAGCCCAGGCTGAGAGAGCTGAGCGCCGAGCGGAGGCTGAGAGAGCAGAGCAGCGAGCCGAGAGGGAGGCGCAGAGGGCCCATGAACTGGAGGTACTCCAGCGGGGTGGGAATGCCCCCACAGCCCGAAGCAGTGAGCCCAGCAGCGTCCAGACTCCTAAACCCCGGCCAGAGCATTTTCCCGTGATGGAAAAGGATGGGGACTTGGACACATTTCTGCGAGCCTTTGAGAAAGCCTGCAGACAGTACCAGCTGCCTAGAGACCAATGGGCAAGGTACTTGACCCCAGGGCTAAAAGGCAAAGCCCTGGAGGCATTTGCTTCTCTTCCGCCAGAAGCCGATGACGACTATGACGCCATAAAGCAGGCGCTGATCGCCAAATACCGGCTGACACCTGAGGTATACCGAAAGAAGTTCCGACACCTCCAACGTGGCCCACACGATAGCTACAGTGATGTGGTGCAAGGACTCAGGACCCACTTTGACCAGTGGATCCATGGACTGTCCGTTGAAACCTTTGAGCAGCTACGGGACCTGATGATCAAAGACCAGTTCCTGCATCTCTGCCCAGCTGAGGTCCGACAGTTCATCCTGGACCGCGAACCAACGAACGCGGACAAAGCGGCGCAGATCGCCGACAACCACGAGGCCAACCGGAAGCCCGAGACGCGGAGGCCAGTCGCCACCAGCTGGAAAGGGGGTAAGCCAGCAACCAACCCCAATGCCCCAGCTAGCCGTCCCTCCGGAGGCCCAGTCCCTGTTGCCAACAGCAGGCCGGCTACTGACAGTCGCCTGTGTCACCACTGCCAGCGGCCTGGTCACTTCTTTTACACCTGTCCGAATAGGCCGAAGAACCCCCCAGCCAAGGCCCCCGGGCCCAACGCCTCTGTTCTTTTGGTGGGAGGTGTGGTTGGGAGGGCTGACGACAACGTTCAACCTGTTCAGGTGGGGGCCCGTCTTGCTACAGGCCTCAAGGACACCGGGGCTGAACGAACCCTCATCCGTCCTGGACTGGCGGCCCCTGAAGAGTTTGTTGAGGGGAAAACCTTGACTGTCACCGGGATTGGAGGCACCCGTTGTCCCTTGCCAGTGGCACGAGTTTTTCTTGACTGGGGTGCCGGGAGCGGGTTGAGGGAGGTGGGAGTGTCTGAAAACCTGCCCACTGATGTTTTATTGGGGACTGACTTGGGGAGGATGGTTGCATACTATGTCCCTGACACCCTTCCTCAAACTGATAATAAGGGTAACGTTAACCCTGATGATGTTGATGATGGGAAACTGAATGTGTTACCTGCTAATGCCTTGATGAGTAATGATGCAACTAACAACCATTCTTTCCCAAGGTACGATGCTGATGCTGATGTGAATGTACCAAAGCAAACTGATAACCATTCTTCTCCTAGGAAGGATGATGATGATGTTGATGTATCTGTGCCGACTGAACCCGTTAACCCTTTCTTTGAAGCGGTAGATGTGTCCACAGGTACCGAAGTGCTCAGCCCCGTCACTCTGCGGAGTGAGACGGCTGAGGAACCCCTGGCAGGAGTAAGCAACGGTGCTCAAGGAAATGGGGAGGTGCATGGGGACCATGAGGAAGGTAATGCCATGCAGCTGACCAGTGCCACCGAGGAAGGTAACTGGCCCATAAGTAGCACTGCTCCTGAAGTGTTGGGGGTGGATGGGGAGGTAGAGCCCAGGGCAGCACCAGCTGGTGGGTCTGAAGAAATCCCCAGGGAGACAGCATACATAGCAGCTGTCACACGCAGTCAGAGTGCCCAGATCGCAGGTAACGCACTGTCTTCTGGACCCTCTGCTGCTACAGGAGAGACTGAACCAGAGGTGAACCCAGAGCCGGTTCCAGAGGGTCCCAGTAAAGAGGGGACCCTGACGTCACTTCTGGCAGCCTCCAGCATGGAGTTCCAGGCTGCTCTGCACTCAGATGCCAGCCTGGAGAAATTGAGAGGTCTCGCCGAGACGCCCACCTCCAAGTCTGATAAGGAGAGGGTGTTCTGGGAACGAGGAAGGTTGTACCGGGAGACAGTACCCGGAGATCCTAAAAAGGAGTGGTTGAGGGAAAGACAGCTGGTCGTCCCCTATCAGTTCAGAACTGAGTTGTTGCGGATTGCCCATGAGATTCCACTCGCTGGACACTTGGGGATCAGCAAAACAAAGGCACGGCTGTCTCAACACTTCTATTGGCCCAAGATGGGGACAGATGTAACACACTACTGCCGCTCCTGTGCCACCTGTCAAAAAGTGGGTAAGGCGGGGCCTGCTCTTAAGGCTCCCCTTATTCCTTTGCCGGTGATAGAGGAGCCTTTCCAGAGAATCGCGGTGGACATTGTAGGACCGCTGTCCGTCCCCAGCAGCTCCGGAAAGCGATACATTCTCACCGTGGTAGACTACGCTACCCGGTACCCAGAGGCAGTAGCTCTGTCTTCAACCAGGGCAGATAAGGTGGCTGACGCACTGGTGACCATCTTTTCAAGGGTAGGATTTCCCAGGGAGATGCTTACCGATCAAGGGCCCCAATTCATGTCTCGCCTAATGGAGGCTCTCTGTGAGAAAATGCAGGTGACGCACCTGGTATCGAGTCCGTATCACCCACAGACTAATGGTTTGTGTGAACGCTTCAACGGTACCCTCAAACAGATGCTCCGCATACTGGTTGAGACCCAAGGGCGCGACTGGGAGCGGTACCTCCCACACCTGCTGTTCGCTTACAGAGAAGTTCCGCAGGCCTCGACCGGGTTCTCCCCCTTCGAGCTCCTGTATGGCAGGCGAGTCCGGGGACCCCTTGGGTTGATAAGAGAATCCTGGGAAGATGAGCCAAACCCCACAGAAGTGTCCATCGTGGATTATGTCATGCGCTTCCGTGACAAGATGCAGACCTTGACGCAGTTGGTGCATGACAACATGACGCAGGCTCAGGCTGACCAGAAGCACTGGTACGACCAGAACGCCCGGGAGCGGACCTACCAGGTGGGTCAAAAGGTGTGGGCGCTGGTCCCTGTACCAACGGATAAGCTTCAGGCAGCCTGGGAAGGCCCATACGTCGTCCACCAACAGCTCAACCCGGTCACCTACGTGGTCACGCTTGACCATGCTCGGGGTAGGCGCAAGGCCTTTCACGTCAACATGCTGAAGGCGCACTACGAACGTGAAGCTTGCGTCCTACCGGTCTGCAATCTGCCAGAGGATGGGGAGGAAGATTCCCTCCTGGACATGCTGGCCCAGGCCAAGGCCAATGGGTCCATTGAGGACATGGAGATAAGTGGTTCGCTCACCGTGTCCCAGCGGTTGCAGTTGATGGCCACCCTGGAACTCTTCCGGCCCGTGTTCACCAACCGTCCTGGGAGGACGGAGTTAGCGGTTCATGAGGTGGACACCGGGAATCATGCCCCATTACGGCGAACACCTTATCGGATCTCTGAAACGGTGCAACAAGTCATGCGCCAAGAGGTCGATGAGATGTTAAGGCTGGGAGTGATTCGACGGTCAAAAGGTGCGTGGGCTTCACCTGTGGTCCTCGTGCCTAAAAAGGATCGAACCACCCGGTTCTGCGTGGACTACAGGGGGCTCAACGCCATCACAACCTCTGATGCCCACCCGATGCCGCGCATCGAGGATCTGCTCGAGCGGTTGACAAACGCCAACTACATATCCATCATGGATTTGAGTCGGGGATACTGGCAGATTCCCCTGAGCCCTGAGGCGCAGGAGAAATCCGCCTTTATCACCCCCTTTGGACTGTACGAGTCCACGGTCATGCCCTTCGGCATGAAGAATGCCCCTGCCACTTTCCAGCGGATGGTCAACCACCTGCTTCGGGGACTGGAGGAGTACGCAGTGGCGTACTTAGACGATATTGCCGTCTTCAGTTCCACCTGGGAGGAACACCTTCAGCACCTCCAGGAGGTGCTCAAGCGTCTTCACCAGGCAGGCCTGACCATCAAGCCGGGGAAGTGCCAGATAGGCATGCGCGAGGTCCACTACCTGGGGCACCGGGTAGGCGGGGGTTCCATGAGTCCGGAGCCAGAAAAAGTGGACGCAATCGTGTCCTGGCCCACCCCCAGGACCAAGAAACAGGTGAAGTCCTTCTTGGGCACTGCAGGGTACTATAGGCGGTTCGTACAGGACTATAGCGCCCTTGCCAAACCCTTGACTGACCTCACCAAGCAGAGGCTACCCCAAACAGTCAACTGGACAGATGACTGTGAGGCGGCTTTCCAAGCTTTGAAAGCAGCCCTGTGCAACTCTCCAGTGTTGAGAGCAGTCGACAGCAGTCGCCCGTTTCTGGTACAGACCGACGCCAGCGAGTTTGGCCTCGGTGCTGTGCTTAGCCAGGTCGACTCGGGGAACCAAGAGCACCCCGTGTTGTACCTGAGCCGGAAACTTCTGCCGAGGGAAGTGGCATACTCGACCATCGAGAAGGAGTGTCTGGCCATGGTGTGGGCACTGCAACGTTTGCAGCCCTACCTGTACGGGCGCGCCTTCACGGTGGTAACCGACCACAACCCTCTGAGCTGGTTGCACACAGTGTCCGGAACCAATGGAAGATTGCTCCGCTGGAGCCTTGCCCTTCAACAGTACGATTTTACTGTAAAACACAGGAAGGGCAGTGAAAACGGCAATGCCGATGGGTTGTCCCGCCGGGGCGAACCCGCTGAGGTGCGCATGGCCGATTACCGAGAGGTAATGCCTCCTTAGCGCCCTCTTAAGGGGGGAGGTGTGATGTACAATGTCTGTGAGGTATGGGGTTTTGTCTACAAAATATGATGTTTTCTGTTGTAACTTTCCAGAAAGATCCGGCACATATGACAATCCAGGCTGCTAGCTCTGCAGCTTCACCCCTCCTCCCTTCACACACACACAGAGCAGTGCCACCCCCCTCCTCTACAGCCTGTGTTCGCACTAGTAATAGGAGACCCCCTGCTGTTACAACCATTTGTTTCCTCTCCACAGCTGAGAGAAAAAAGTGCGGGAAAAACTTCTTTGTTTGAAACGAATAAAACTATGAGAGCCTATACCATAAGAACCAAATACCCTAGAGATATGAAAATCATATTTTTGTAACCTGAGCGGTCCCAGCTTCGAGACCGCGTATGTTTCGAAGTTCTACCCTGTCCAGAACATGAGATAGGATTTGCGCCCAAATGGACGGTCATATCGCATAGATGTTTGATGTTTTCTTGATGGGCTCATTACGCTGGGAAACATGATACCACTGATGAGTCCATACCAGCTTCTCCCATAAAGTTATAGCTAATCTAAGTTTTGTAGCCAAAACATAACTTGGATAAGAGAGGTGGGATCAACCCAGAATGCACCTCTCCGTGATGTCACATAGGAAAGTCTATAAGGCATTTCCTGGGCAAACCAGCTCAGAACAGCTGCAGAGTCGGTGCTGACAAGAACTCCAGATGAATGGAGACGTGTGGCTCCTCCCCCCTTAAAGCCGCATGGTCTGCCTAAGGAACAATATGGAACTGTGAGTGTAATCTCTTTGTTTTCTCCACTTTTATTTTATACCTGTACTGTACATATTTTATGTCTCAATTTTATAGCAACTTTTATCTGTAATCACTGTCCTCTTTCGGAAAATAAATGAAATTATTTAGATCTGTCTCCATGCTCTAAGAATCGAACTATACGCCTTTGATAGATAATCGCTACTAATTCAAAGGGTTTGCCACGGACCCTCTTAATTTAACACTGTGAATTAAGTAACCGTGACTGGTGGCAGCGCGTTGTGTACGGCTATTACGGCTTGCTGGCAGTACAGAAGGGTCTTATATTGCTGAATAAGGGTCTGCAGCCACAGCATTGATAATTCCCTTACTGCAGAAGCCTAATTGCCGGTTCACAACAGGCAGCCCGTCCAGCGACCAATTATCCTAGGTGCAGTTCCCTGACTGACCTGAGGGTAAGGGGGGCGCCGGAGAGCTGTGAGTTCCAAAGTGGAACTGAGAAAGTGGGATATACACAAATCCCCGCAGTACTTGGAAGATTGATAGCAGTGGTGGGGCATCCAAATTAAACTCCCCCTGCGGCAAATTGTAGAGCGAGATTAGCTTGCTGGATATTTTTGGTCACATGGTGCCAGTGTTGGGATAACTAAGATAAGCCCCACTGCGCCTGTGATAGCCGTGTGCCGGCATTGTGTCACGTCCCTCCGTCCGCTGATACACCCGTGTCAGTGGTGGGACTGTGACATAGTGGTGACACAGGGTCCGCTGTCCGTCGCGTTTTGGTGGCAGCGGGACTCCCGTTAGTGTCGCCCGTAAGTGGACGAACGGCGGTGGGCTGTTCGTCACATATTGGTGGCAGAGCGGTGGGATAATCCTAGAGCATTAGTGATTTGGTTTGAGCAATCATTCCTCTCACTAAAGACCTGCACGGTTCCTGCGGGAATCCTGCATCATAGGTTTTGGAGAACAGACTCAGTGGTTACTAGTCCTGAGACATTAGTGTGTACTTGCAAGTATCCCCCTCCCGTTTCTTCGTTTTTCTTTTTCTATCTTTTATTTGGCAACCATGGCGGCAAAAGGAGAACCTTGGTACAACCGGCAGACAAAGGAAGTTCTTGCTGGGTTATGCACGTACCAAGGCCTTGACGCCACGAACAAAAACAGAGCTCAAATGATCGCGGCTCTAGTGCAGCTGGACAACGACCAGAATCCAGCGAGCGCAGAAGTTGGCCCAAGTGGCAATGGGGCTGCAGCAGAGGCTCCACTCCTGAGCGCTGGCCCCACATTCAACCAGGACGGGGTGGACCCCTATCTGCAAATGGCCTTGGACGCACTCCCCGCCGAAGACAGTGATGGGCGGGTGAGGCTGATCCAGCAATATCGGCAGGAGGCCCAAGCCGAGCGTCAAGCCCAGGCTGAGAGAGCTGAGCGCCGAGCGGAGGCTGAGAGAGCAGAGCAGCGAGCCGAGAGGGAGGCGCAGAGGGCCCATGAACTGGAGGTACTCCAGCGGGGTGGGAATGCCCCCACAGCCCGAAGCAGTGAGCCCAGCAGCGTCCAGACTCCTAAACCCCGGCCAGAGCATTTTCCCGTGATGGAAAAGGATGGGGACTTGGACACATTTCTGCGAGCCTTTGAGAAAGCCTGCAGACAGTACCAGCTGCCTAGAGACCAATGGGCAAGGTACTTGACCCCAGGGCTAAAAGGCAAAGCCCTGGAGGCATTTGCTTCTCTTCCGCCAGAAGCCGATGACGACTATGACGCCATAAAGCAGGCGCTGATCGCCAAATACCGGCTGACACCTGAGGTATACCGAAAGAAGTTCCGACACCTCCAACGTGGCCCACACGATAGCTACAGTGATGTGGTGCAAGGACTCAGGACCCACTTTGACCAGTGGATCCATGGACTGTCCGTTGAAACCTTTGAGCAGCTACGGGACCTGATGATCAAAGACCAGTTCCTGCATCTCTGCCCAGCTGAGGTCCGACAGTTCATCCTGGACCGCGAACCAACGAACGCGGACAAAGCGGCGCAGATCGCCGACAACCACGAGGCCAACCGGAAGCCCGAGACGCGGAGGCCAGTCGCCACCAGCTGGAAAGGGGGTAAGCCAGCAACCAACCCCAATGCCCCAGCTAGCCGTCCCTCCGGAGGCCCAGTCCCTGTTGCCAACAGCAGGCCGGCTACTGACAGTCGCCTGTGTCACCACTGCCAGCGGCCTGGTCACTTCTTTTACACCTGTCCGAATAGGCCGAAGAACCCCCCAGCCAAGGCCCCCGGGCCCAACGCCTCTGTTCTTTTGGTGGGAGGTGTGGTTGGGAGGGCTGACGACAACGTTCAACCTGTTCAGGTGGGGGCCCGTCTTGCTACAGGCCTCAAGGACACCGGGGCTGAACGAACCCTCATCCGTCCTGGACTGGCGGCCCCTGAAGAGTTTGTTGAGGGGAAAACCTTGACTGTCACCGGGATTGGAGGCACCCGTTGTCCCTTGCCAGTGGCACGAGTTTTTCTTGACTGGGGTGCCGGGAGCGGGTTGAGGGAGGTGGGAGTGTCTGAAAACCTGCCCACTGATGTTTTATTGGGGACTGACTTGGGGAGGATGGTTGCATACTATGTCCCTGACACCCTTCCTCAAACTGATAATAAGGGTAACGTTAACCCTGATGATGTTGATGATGGGAAACTGAATGTGTTACCTGCTAATGCCTTGATGAGTAATGATGCAACTAACAACCATTCTTTCCCAAGGTACGATGCTGATGCTGATGTGAATGTACCAAAGCAAACTGATAACCATTCTTCTCCTAGGAAGGATGATGATGATGTTGATGTATCTGTGCCGACTGAACCCGTTAACCCTTTCTTTGAAGCGGTAGATGTGTCCACAGGTACCGAAGTGCTCAGCCCCGTCACTCTGCGGAGTGAGACGGCTGAGGAACCCCTGGCAGGAGTAAGCAACGGTGCTCAAGGAAATGGGGAGGTGCATGGGGACCATGAGGAAGGTAATGCCATGCAGCTGACCAGTGCCACCGAGGAAGGTAACTGGCCCATAAGTAGCACTGCTCCTGAAGTGTTGGGGGTGGATGGGGAGGTAGAGCCCAGGGCAGCACCAGCTGGTGGGTCTGAAGAAATCCCCAGGGAGACAGCATACATAGCAGCTGTCACACGCAGTCAGAGTGCCCAGATCGCAGGTAACGCACTGTCTTCTGGACCCTCTGCTGCTACAGGAGAGACTGAACCAGAGGTGAACCCAGAGCCGGTTCCAGAGGGTCCCAGTAAAGAGGGGACCCTGACGTCACTTCTGGCAGCCTCCAGCATGGAGTTCCAGGCTGCTCTGCACTCAGATGCCAGCCTGGAGAAATTGAGAGGTCTCGCCGAGACGCCCACCTCCAAGTCTGATAAGGAGAGGGTGTTCTGGGAACGAGGAAGGTTGTACCGGGAGACAGTACCCGGAGATCCTAAAAAGGAGTGGTTGAGGGAAAGACAGCTGGTCGTCCCCTATCAGTTCAGAACTGAGTTGTTGCGGATTGCCCATGAGATTCCACTCGCTGGACACTTGGGGATCAGCAAAACAAAGGCACGGCTGTCTCAACACTTCTATTGGCCCAAGATGGGGACAGATGTAACACACTACTGCCGCTCCTGTGCCACCTGTCAAAAAGTGGGTAAGGCGGGGCCTGCTCTTAAGGCTCCCCTTATTCCTTGGCCGGTGATAGAGGAGCCTTTCCAGAGAATCGCGGTGGACATTGTAGGACCGCTGTCCGTCCCCAGCAGCTCCGGAAAGCGATACATTCTCACCGTGGTAGACTACGCTACCCGGTACCCAGAGGCAGTAGCTCTGTCTTCAACCAGGGCAGATAAGGTGGCTGACGCACTGGTGACCATCTTTTCAAGGGTAGGATTTCCCAGGGAGATGCTTACCGATCAAGGGCCCCAATTCATGTCTCGCCTAATGGAGGCTCTCTGTGAGAAAATGCAGGTGACGCACCTGGTATCGAGTCCGTATCACCCACAGACTAATGGTTTGTGTGAACGCTTCAACGGTACCCTCAAACAGATGCTCCGCATACTGGTTGAGACCCAAGGGCGCGACTGGGAGCGGTACCTCCCACACCTGCTGTTCGCTTACAGAGAAGTTCCGCAGGCCTCGACCGGGTTCTCCCCCTTCGAGCTCCTGTATGGCAGGCGAGTCCGGGGACCCCTTGGGTTGATAAGAGAATCCTGGGAAGATGAGCCAAACCCCACAGAAGTGTCCATCGTGGATTATGTCATGCGCTTCCGTGACAAGATGCAGACCTTGACGCAGTTGGTGCATGACAACATGACGCAGGCTCAGGCTGACCAGAAGCACTGGTACGACCAGAACGCCCGGGAGCGGACCTACCAGGTGGGTCAAAAGGTGTGGGCGCTGGTCCCTGTACCAACGGATAAGCTTCAGGCAGCCTGGGAAGGCCCATACGTCGTCCACCAACAGCTCAACCCGGTCACCTACGTGGTCACGCTTGACCATGCTCGGGGTAGGCGCAAGGCCTTTCACGTCAACATGCTGAAGGCGCACTACGAACGTGAAGCTTGCGTCCTACCGGTCTGCAATCTGCCAGAGGATGGGGAGGAAGATTCCCTCCTGGACATGCTGGCCCAGGCCAAGGCCAATGGGTCCATTGAGGACATGGAGATAAGTGGTTCGCTCACCGTGTCCCAGCGGTTGCAGTTGATGGCCACCCTGGAACTCTTCCGGCCCGTGTTCACCAACCGTCCTGGGAGGACGGAGTTAGCGGTTCATGAGGTGGACACCGGGAATCATGCCCCATTACGGCGAACACCTTATCGGATCTCTGAAACGGTGCAACAAGTCATGCGCCAAGAGGTCGATGAGATGTTAAGGCTGGGAGTGATTCGACGGTCAAAAGGTGCGTGGGCTTCACCTGTGGTCCTCGTGCCTAAAAAGGATCGAACCACCCGGTTCTGCGTGGACTACAGGGGGCTCAACGCCATCACAACCTCTGATGCCCACCCGATGCCGCGCATCGAGGATCTGCTCGAGCGGTTGACAAACGCCAACTACATATCCATCATGGATTTGAGTCGGGGATACTGGCAGATTCCCCTGAGCCCTGAGGCGCAGGAGAAATCCGCCTTTATCACCCCCTTTGGACTGTACGAGTCCACGGTCATGCCCTTCGGCATGAAGAATGCCCCTGCCACTTTCCAGCGGATGGTCAACCACCTGCTTCGGGGACTGGAGGAGTACGCAGTGGCGTACTTAGACGATATTGCCGTCTTCAGTTCCACCTGGGAGGAACACCTTCAGCACCTCCAGGAGGTGCTCAAGCGTCTTCACCAGGCAGGCCTGACCATCAAGCCGGGGAAGTGCCAGATAGGCATGCGCGAGGTCCACTACCTGGGGCACCGGGTAGGCGGGGGTTCCATGAGTCCGGAGCCAGAAAAAGTGGACGCAATCGTGTCCTGGCCCACCCCCAGGACCAAGAAACAGGTGAAGTCCTTCTTGGGCACTGCAGGGTACTATAGGCGGTTCGTACAGGACTATAGCGCCCTTGCCAAACCCTTGACTGACCTCACCAAGCAGAGGCTACCCCAAACAGTCAACTGGACAGATGACTGTGAGGCGGCTTTCCAAGCTTTGAAAGCAGCCCTGTGCAACTCTCCAGTGTTGAGAGCAGTCGACAGCAGTCGCCCGTTTCTGGTACAGACCGACGCCAGCGAGTTTGGCCTCGGTGCTGTGCTTAGCCAGGTCGACTCGGGGAACCAAGAGCACCCCGTGTTGTACCTGAGCCGGAAACTTCTGCCGAGGGAAGTGGCATACTCGACCATCGAGAAGGAGTGTCTGGCCATGGTGTGGGCACTGCAACGTTTGCAGCCCTACCTGTACGGGCGCGCCTTCACGGTGGTAACCGACCACAACCCTCTGAGCTGGTTGCACACAGTGTCCGGAACCAATGGAAGATTGCTCCGCTGGAGCCTTGCCCTTCAACAGTACGATTTTACTGTAAAACACAGGAAGGGCAGTGAAAACGGCAATGCCGATGGGTTGTCCCGCCGGGGCGAACCCGCTGAGGTGCGCATGGCCGATTACCGAGAGGTAATGCCTCCTTAGCGCCCTCTTAAGGGGGGAGGTGTGATGTACAATGTCTGTGAGGTATGGGGTTTTGTCTACAAAATATGATGTTTTCTGTTGTAACTTTCCAGAAAGATCCGGCACATATGACAATCCAGGCTGCTAGCTCTGCAGCTTCACCCCTCCTCCCTTCACACACACACAGAGCAGTGCCACCCCCCTCCTCTACAGCCTGTGTTCGCACTAGTAATAGGAGACCCCCTGCTGTTACAACCATTTGTTTCCTCTCCACAGCTGAGAGAAAAAAGTGCGGGAAAAACTTCTTTGTTTGAAACGAATAAAACTATGAGAGCCTATACCATAAGAACCAAATACCCTAGAGATATGAAAATCATATTTTTGTAACCTGAGCGGTCCCAGCTTCGAGACCGCGTATGTTTCGAAGTTCTACCCTGTCCAGAACATGAGATAGGATTTGCGCCCAAATGGACGGTCATATCGCATAGATGTTTGATGTTTTCTTGATGGGCTCATTACGCTGGGAAACATGATACCACTGATGAGTCCATACCAGCTTCTCCCATAAAGTTATAGCTAATCTAAGTTTTGTAGCCAAAACATAACTTGGATAAGAGAGGTGGGATCAACCCAGAATGCACCTCTCCGTGATGTCACATAGGAAAGTCTATAAGGCATTTCCTGGGCAAACCAGCTCAGAACAGCTGCAGAGTCGGTGCTGACAAGAACTCCAGATGAATGGAGACGTGTGGCTCCTCCCCCCTTAAAGCCGCATGGTCTGCCTAAGGAACAATATGGAACTGTGAGTGTAATCTCTTTGTTTTCTCCACTTTTATTTTATACCTGTACTGTACATATTTTATGTCTCAATTTTATAGCAACTTTTATCTGTAATCACTGTCCTCTTTCGGAAAATAAATGAAATTATTTAGATCTGTCTCCATGCTCTAAGAATCGAACTATACGCCTTTGATAGATAATCGCTACTAATTCAAAGGGTTTGCCACGGACCCTCTTAATTTAACACTGTGAATTAAGTAACCGTGACTGGTGGCAGCGCGTTGTGTACGGCTATTACGGCTTGCTGGCAGTACAGAAGGGTCTTATATTGCTGAATAAGGGTCTGCAGCCACAGCATTGATAATTCCCTTACTGCAGAAGCCTAATTGCCGGTTCACAACAGGCAGCCCGTCCAGCGACCAATTATCCTAGGTGCAGTTCCCTGACTGACCTGAGGGTAAGGGGGGCGCCGGAGAGCTGTGAGTTCCAAAGTGGAACTGAGAAAGTGGGATATACACAAATCCCCGCAGTACTTGGAAGATTGATAGCAGTGGTGGGGCATCCAAATTAAACTCCCCCTGCGGCAAATTGTAGAGCGAGATTAGCTTGCTGGATATTTTTGGTCACATGGTGCCAGTGTTGGGATAACTAAGATAAGCCCCACTGCGCCTGTGATAGCCGTGTGCCGGCATTGTGTCACGTCCCTCCGTCCGCTGATACACCCGTGTCAGTGGTGGGACTGTGACATAGTGGTGACACAGGGTCCGCTGTCCGTCGCGTTTTGGTGGCAGCGGGACTCCCGTTAGTGTCGCCCGTAAGTGGACGAACGGCGGTGGGCTGTTCGTCACATCTCCAGCCTGGCACACATGGGTTCTGGGCATCAGAACTGGCATCAAAGTGGGCAAATCGCCCATTTTCACAGATTTGAATAAGTAACAGCTATTTTTAAGGGGTTAAATGGCTTTGTGCCACTGATTTAACACCTGATTTACATACCTACTGATGCCCCACATGTAATCCATGTCACTCCAGCCTGGCACAAATGGGTTATCGGCATCAGAACTGGCATCAAAGTGGGATCGCCCATTTTCACAGATTTGAATAAGTAACAGCTATTTTTAAGGGGTTAAATGCCTTTGTGCCACTGATTTAACACCTGATTTACATACCTACTGATGCCCCACATGAAATCCATGTCTCTCCAGCCTGGCACAAATATGTTATCGGCATCAGAACTGGCATCAAAGTGGGCAAATCACCCATTTTCACGGATTTGAATAAGTAACAGCTATTTTTAAGTGGTTAAATGCCTTTGTGCCACTGATCTAACACCTGATTTACATACCTACTGATGCCCCACATGAAATCCAAGTCACTCCAGCCTGGCACAAATGGGTTCTGGGCATCAGAACTGGCATCAAAGTGGGCAAATCGCCCATTTTCACAGATTTGAATAAGTAACAGCTATTTTTAAGGGGTTAAATGCCTTTGTGCCACTCATCTAACACCTGATTTACATACCTACTGATGCCCCACATGAAATCCATGTCACTCCAGCCTGGCACAAATGGGTTATCGACATCAGAACTGGCATCAAAGTGGGCAAATCACCCATTTTCACAGATTTGAATAAGTAACAGCTATTTTGAAGGGGTTAAATGCCTTTGTGCCACTGATCTAACACCTGATTTACATACCTACTGATGCCCCACATAAAATCCATGTCTCTCCAGCCTGGCACAAATGGGTTATCGGCATCAGAACTGGCATCAAAGTGGTCAAATCACCCATTTTCACTGATTTGAATAAGTAACAGCTATTTTTAAGGGGTTAAATGCCTTTGTGCCACTCATCTAACACCTGATTTACATACCAACTGATGCCCCACATGAAATCCATGTCTCTCCAGCCTGGCACAAATGGGTTCTGGGCATCAGAACTGGCATCAAAGTGGGCAAATCGCCCATTTTCACAGATTTGAATAAGTAACAGCTATTTTTAAGGGGTTAAATGCCTTTGTGCCACTGATTTAACACCTGATATACATACCTACTGATGCCCCACATGAAATCCATGTCACTCCAGCCTGGCACAAATGGGTTATTGGCATCAGGACTGGCATCAAAGTGGACAAATCGCCTATTTTCACAGATTTGAATAAGTAACAGCTATTTTTAAGGGGTTAAATGCCTTTGTGCCACTGATCTAACAACTGATTTACATACCTACTGATGCCCCACATGAAATCCATGTCTCTCCAGCCTGGCACAAATGGGTTATCGGCATCAGACTGGCATCAAAGTGGGCAAATCGCCCATTTTCACAGATTTCAATAAGTAACAGCTATTTTTAAGGGGTTAAATACCTTTGTGCCACTCATCTAACACCTGATTTACATACCTACTGATGCCCCACATGAAATCCAAGTCACTCCAGCCTGGCACAAATGAGTTATCGGCTTCAGAACTGGCATCAAAGTGGGCAAATCGCCCATTTTCACAGATTTGAATAAGTAACAGCTATTTTTAAGGGGTTAAATGCCTTTGTGCCACTGATCTAACACCTGATTTACATACCTACTGATGCCCCACATGAAATCCATGTCACTCCAGCCTGGCACAAATGGGTTATCGGCATCAGAACTGGCATCAAAGTGGGCAAATCTCCTATTTTCACAGATTTGAATAAGTAACAGCTATTTTTAAGGGGTTAAATGCCTTTGTGCCACTCATCTAACACCTGATTTACATACCTACTGATGCCCCACATGAAATCCATGTCTCTCCAGCGTGGCACAAATGGGTTATCGGCATCAGGACTGGCATCAAAGTGGGCAAATCGCCCATTGTCACAGATTTGAATAAGTAACAGCTATTTTGAAGGGGTTAAATGCCTTTGTGCCACTGATTTAACACCTGATTTACATAACTAATGATGACCCACATGAAATCCATGTCACTCCAGCCTGGCACAAATGGGTTATCGGCATCAGAACTGGCATCAAAGTGGGCAAATCGCCCATTTTCACAGATTTGAATAAGTAACAGCTATTTTTAAGGGGTTAAATGCCTTTGTGCCACTGATCCAACACCTGATTTACATACCTACTGATGCCCCACATGAAATCCATGTCTCTCCAGCCTGGCACAAATGGGTTCTGGGCATCAGAACTGGCATCAAAGTGGGCAAATCGCCCATTTTCACAGATTTGAATAAGTAACAGCTATTTTGAAGGGGTTAAATGCCTTTGTGCCACTCATCTAACACCTGATTTACATACCTACTGATGACCCACATGAAATCCATGTCACTCCAGCCTGGCACAAATGGGTTATCGGCATCAGAACTGGCATCAAAGTGGGAAATCGCCCATTTTCACAGATTTGAATAAGTAACAGCTATTTTTAAGGGGTTAAATGCCTTTGTGCCACTAATCCAACACCTGATATACATACCTACTGATGCCCCACATGAAATCCATGTCTCTCCAGCCTGGCACAAATGGGTTCTGGGCATCAGAACTGGCATCAAAGTGGGCAAATCGCCCATTTTCACAGATTTGAATAAGTAACAGCTATTTTGAAGGGGTTAAATGCCTTTGTGCCACTCATCTAACACCTGATTTACATACCTACTGATGCCCCACATGAAATCCAAGTCACTCCAGCCTGGCACAAACGGGTTATCGGCATCAGAACTGGCATCAAAGTGGGCAAATCGCCCATTTTCACAGATTTGAATAAGTAACAGCTATTTTTAACGGGTTAAATGCCTTTGTGCCACTCATCTAACAACTGATTTACATACCTACTGATGCCCCACATGAAATCCAAGTCACTCCAGCCTGGCACAAATGGGTTATCGGCATCAGAACTGGCATCAAAGTGGGCAAATCGCCTATTTTCACAGATTTGAATAAGTAACAGCTATTTTTAAGGGGTTAAATGCCTTTGTGCCACTCATCTAACACCTGATTTACATACCTACTGATGCCCCACATGAAATACATGTCTCTCCAGCCTGGCACAAATGGGTTATTGGCATCAGGACTGGCATCACAGTGGGCAAATCGCCCATTTTCACAGATTTGAATAAGTAACAGCTATTTTAAAGGGGTTAAATGCCTTTGTGCCACTGATTTAACACCTGATTTACATACCTACTGATGCCCCACATGAAATCCAAGTCACTCCAGCCTGGCACAAACGGGTTATCGGCATCAGAACTGGCATCAAATTGGGCAAATCGCCCATTTTCACAGATTTGAATAAGTAACAGCTATTTTTAAGGGGTTAAATGCCTTTGTGCCACTGATCTAACACCTGATTTACATACCTGCTGATGCCCCACATGAAATCCAAGTCACTCCAGCCTGGCACAAATGAGTTATCAGCATCAGGACTGGCATCAAAGTGGGCAAATCGCCCATTTTCACAGATTTGAATAAGTAACAGCTATTTTTAAGGGGTTAAATGCCTTTGTGCCACTGATCTAACACCTGATTTACATACCTGCTGATGCCCCACATGAAATCCAAGTCTCTCCAGCCTGGCACAAATGAGTTATCAGCATCAGGACTGGCATCAAAGTGGGCAAATCGCCCATTTTCACAGATTTGAATAAGTAACAGCTATTTTTAAGGGGTTAAATGCCTTTGTGCCACTGATTTAACACCTGATTTACATACCTAATGATGCCCCACATGAAATCCATGTCTCTCCAGCCTGGCACAAATGGGTTGTCGGCATCAGAACTGGCATCAAAGTGGTCAAATCACCCATTTTCACAGATTTGAATAAGTAACAGCTATTTTTAAGGGGTTAAATGCCTTTGTGCCACTGATCTAACACCTGATTTACATACCTACTGATGCCCCACATGAAATCCATGTCTCTCCAGCCTGGCACAAATGGGTTATCGGCATCAGGACTGGCATCAAAGTGGGCAAATCGCCCATTTTCACAGATTTGAATAAGTAACAGCTATTTTGAAGGGGTTAAATGCCTTTGTGCCACTGATTTAACACCTGATTTACATACCTACTGATGACCCACATGAAATCCATGTCACTCCAGCCTGGCACAAATGGGTTATCGGCATCAGAACTGGCATCAAAGTGGGCAAATCGCCCATTTTCACAGATTTGAATAAGTAACAGCTATTTTTAAGTGGTTAAATGCCTTTGTGCCACTGATCTAACACCTGATTTACATACCTACTGATGCCCCACATGAAATCCAATTCACTCCAGCCTGGCACAAATGGGTTATCGGCATCAGAACTGGCATCAAAGTGGGCAAATCGCCCATTTTCACAGATTTGAATAAGTAACAGCTATTTTTAAGGGGTTAAATGCCTTTGTGCCACTCATCCACCACCTGATTTACATACCTACTGATGCCCCACATGAAATCCATGTGTCTCCAGCCTGGCACAAATGGGTTATCGGCATCAGAACTGGCATCAAAGTGGGCAAATCGCCCATTTTCACAGATTTGAATAAGTAACAGCTATTTTTAAGGGGTTAAATGCCTTTGTGCCACTCATCTAACACCTGATATACATACCTACTGATGCCCCACATGAAATCCATGTCTCTCCAGCCTGGCACAAATGGGTTCTGGGCATCAGAACTGGCATCAAAGTGGGCAAATCGCCCATTTTCACAGATTTGAATAAGTAACAGCTATTTTGAAGGGGTTAAATGCCTTTGTGCCACTGATTTAACACCTGATTTACATACCTACTGATGACCCACATGAAATCCACGTCACTCCAGCCTGGCACAAATGGGTTATCGGCATCAGAACTGGCATCAAAGTGGGCAAATCGCCCATTTTCACAGATTTGAATAAGTAACAGCTATTTTTAAGGGGTTAAATGCCTTTGTGCCACTCATCTAACACCTGATATACATACCTACTGATGCCCCACATGAAATCCATGTCTCTCCAGCCTGGCACAAATGGGTTCTGGGCATCAGAACTGGCATCAAAGTGGGCAAATCGCCCATTTTCACAGATTTGAATAAGTAACAGCTATTTTTAAGGGGTTAAATGCCTTTGTGCCACTGATCTAAAACCTGATTTACATACCTGCTGATGCCCCACATGAAATCCAAGTCACTCCAGCCTGGCACAAATGAGTTATCAGCATCAGGACTGGCATCAAAGTGGGCAAATCGCCCATTTTCACAGATTTGAATAAGTAACAGCTATTTTTAAGGGGTTAAATGCCTTTGTGCCACTGATCTAACACCTGATTTACATACCTGCTGATGCCCCACATGAAATCCAAGTCTCTCCAGCCTGGCACAAATGAGTTATCAGCATCAGGACTGGCATCAAAGTGGGCAAATCGCCCATTTTCACAGATTTGAATAAGTAACAGCTATTTTTAAGGGGTTAAATGCCTTTGTGCCACTGATTTAACACCTGATTTAGATACCTAATGATGCCCCACATGAAATCCATGTCTCTCCAGCCTGGCACAAATGGGTTGTCGGCATCAGAACTGGCATCAAAGTGGTCAAATCACCCATTTTCACAGATTTGAATAAGTAACAGCTATTTTTAAGGGGTTAAATGCCTTTGTGCCACTGATCTAACACCTGATTTACATACCTACTGATGCCCCACATGAAATCCATGTCTCTCCAGCCTGGCACAAATGGGTTATCGGCATCAGGACTGGCATCAAAGTGGGCAAATCGCCCATTTTCACAGATTTGAATAAGTAACAGCTATTTTGAAGGGGTTAAATGCCTTTGTGCCACTGATTTAACACCTGATTTACATACCTACTGATGACCCACATGAAATCCATGTCACTCCAGCCTGGCACAAATGGGTTATCGGCATCAGAACTGGCATCAAAGTGGGCAAATCGCCCATTTTCACAGATTTGAATAAGTAACAGCTATTTTTAAGTGGTTAAATGCCTTTGTGCCACTGATCTAACACCTGATTTACATACCTACTGATGCCCCACATGAAATCCAAGTCACTCCAGCCTGGCACAAATGGGTTATCGGCATCAGAACTGGCATCAAAGTGGGCAAATCGCCCATTTTCACAGATTTGAATAAGTAACAGCTATTTTTAAGGGGTTAAATGCCTTTGTGCCACTCATCCACCACCTGATTTACATACCTACTGATGCCCCACATGAAATCCATGTGTCTCCAGCCTGGCACAAATGGGTTATCGGCATCAGAACTGGCATCAAAGTGGGCAAATCGCCCATTTTCACAGATTTGAATAAGTAACAGCTATTTTTAAGGGGTTAAATGCCTTTGTGCCACTCATCTAACACCTGATATACATACCTACTGATGCCCCACATGAAATCCATGTCTCTCCAGCCTGGCACAAATGGGTTCTGGGCATCAGAACTGGCATCAAAGTGGGCAAATCGCCCATTTTCACAGATTTGAATAAGTAACAGCTATTTTGAAGGGGTTAAATGCCTTTGTGCCACTGATTTAACACCTGATTTACATACCTACTGATGACCCACATGAAATCCACGTCACTCCAGCCTGGCACAAATGGGTTATCGGCATCAGAACTGGCATCAAAGTGGGCAAATCGCCCATTTTCACAGATTTGAATAAGTAACAGCTATTTTTAAGGGGTTAAATGCCTTTGTGCCACTCATCTAACACCTGATATACATACCTACTGATGCCCCACATGAAATCCATGTCTCTCCAGCCTGGCACAAATGGGTTCTGGGCATCAGAACTGGCATCAAAGTGGGCAAATCGCCCATTTTCACAGATTTGAATAAGTAACAGCTATTTTGAAGGGGTTAAATGCCTTTGTGCCACTGATTTAACACCTGATTTACATACCTACTGATGACCCACATGAAATCCACGTCACTCCAGCCTGGCACAAATGGGTTATCGGCATCAGAACTGGCATCAAAGTGGGCAAATCGCCCATTTTCACAGATTCAAATCTGTGAAAATGGGTGATTTGCCCACTTTGATGCCAGTTCTGATGCCGATAACCCATTTGTGCCAGGCTGGAGTGACATGGATTTCATGTGGGGCATCAGTAGGTATGTAAATCAGGTGTTAAATCAGTGGCACAAAGGCATTTAACCCCATAAAAATAGCTGTTACTTATTCAAATCTGTGAAAATGGGTGATTTGCCCACTTTGATGCCAGTTCTGATGCCGATAACCCATTTGTGCCAGGCTGGAGTGACATGGATTTCATGTGGGGCATCAGTAGGTATGTAAATCAGGTGTTAAATCAGTGGCACAAAGGCATTTAACCCCTTACAAATAGCTGTTACTTATTCAAATCTGTGAAAATGGGCGATTTGACCACTTTGATGCCAGTTCTGATGCCCAGAACCCATTTGTGCCAGGCTGGAGAGACATGGATTTCATGTGGGGCATCAGTAGGTATGTAAATCAGGTGTCAGATCAGTGGCACAAAGGCATTTAACCCCTTAAAAATAGCTGTTACTTATTCAAATCTGTGAAAATGGGCGATTTGACCACTTTGATGCCAGTTCTGATGCCGATAACCCATTTGTGCCAGGCTGGAGTGACTTGGATTTCATGTGGGTCATCAGTAGGTATGTAAATCAGGTGTTAAATCAGTGGCACAAAGGCATTTAACCCCTTCAAAATAGCTGTTACTTATTCAAATCTGTGAAAATGGGTGATTTGCCCACTTTGATGCCAGTTCTGATGCCGATAACCCATTTGTGCCAGGCTGGAGTGACATGGATTTCATGTGTGGCATCAGTAGGTATGTAAACCAGGTGTTAAATCAGTGGCACAAAGGCATTTAACCCCTTACAAATAGCTGTTACTTATTCAAATCTGTGAAAATGGGCGATTTGACCACTTTGATGCCAGTTCTGATGCCCAGAACCCATTTGTGTCAGGCTGGAGAGACATGGATTTCATGTGGGGCATCAGTAGGTATGTAAATCAGGTGTTAGATCAGTGGCACAAATGCATTTAACCCCTTCAAAATAGCTGTTACTTATTCAAATCTGTGAAAATGGGCCATTTGACCACTTTGATGCCAGTTCTGATGCCGATAACCCCTTTGTGCCAGGCTGGAAAGACATGGATTTCATGTGGGGCATCAGTAGGTATGTAAATCAGGTGTTAGATGAGTGGCACAAAGGCATTTAACCCCTTAAAAATAGTTGTTACTTATTCAAATCTGTGAAAATGGGCGATTTGACCACTTTGATGCCAGTTCTGATGCCGATAACCCATTTGTGCCAGGCTGTAGAGACATGGATTTCATGTGGGGCATCAGTAGCTATGTAAATCAGGTGTTAGATCAGTGGCACAAAGGCATTTAACCCCTTCAAAATAGCTGTTACTTATTCAAATCTGTGAAAATGGGCGATTTGACCACTTTGATGCCAGTTCTGATGCCGATAACCCATTTGTGCCAGGCTGTAGAGACATGGATTTCATGTGGGGCATCAGTAGGTATGTAAATCAGGTGTTAGATCAGTGGCACAAAGGCATTTAACCCCTTCAAAATAGCTGTTACTTATTCAAATCTGTGAAAATGGGCGATTTGCCCACTTTGATGCCAGTTCTGATGCCGATAACCCATTTGTGCCAGGCTGGAGAGACATGGATTTCATGTGGGGCATCAGTATGTATGTAAATCTGCTGTTAGATGAGTGGCACAAAGGCATTTAACCCCTTAAAAATAGTTGTTACTTATTCAAATCTGTGAAAATGGGTGATTTGCCCACTTTGATGCCAGTTCTGATGCCGATAACCCATTTGTGCCAGGCTGGAGAGACATGGATTTCATGTGGGGCATCAGTAGGTATGTAAATCAGGTGTTAGATCAGTGGCACAAAGGCATTTAACCCCTTCAAAATAGCTGTTACTTATTCAAATCTGTGAAAATGGGCGATTTGCCCACTTTGATGCCAGTTCTGATGCCGATAACCCATTTTGTGCCAGGCTGGAGTGACTTGGATTTCATGTGGGGCATCAGTAGGTATGTAAATCAGGTGTTGGATCAGTGGCACAAAGGCATTTAACCCCTTCAAAATAGCTGTTATTTATTCAAATCTGTGAAAATGGGAGATTTGCCCACTTTGATGCCGGTTCTGATGCCGATAATCCATTTGTGCCAGGCTGGAGAGACATGGATTTCATGTGGGGCATCAGTAGGTATGTAAATCAGGTGTTAGATCAGTGGCACAAAGCCATTTAACCCCTTAAATTTAGCTGTTAATTATTCACATGTGTAAAAATTGGTTATCTGCCCACTTTGATGCCAGTTTTGATGCCCAGAACCCATTTTTGCCAGGCTGGATTGACATGAACTTGATGTGGGGCATCACAAGGTTTGTAAATCAGGTGTCAGATCAGTGGCGCAAAGCCATTTAACCCCTTCAATACCATACCTCAGTGCCCACTTTGATGCCCATTTTTGTGCCAGCCTTCTATTTTTTTTTATCTGTTTTCAAGTGTATTCACTAAAGGACACATGATTGCATATTATTGTATGTCATGATTTGTAGTTTTGCCCTGTCCTGTATTTTGTATAATATGTCATGTAACTTTCCTCTGGTTGTATTTGCTGTAATGTCTCCTTCCCCCAATGCTTTGCAATGTCTTGTGATGTACCTGGACCATAATCTAATTTAGGCTTGTGTCAACAGCTAGTGGAACTTTGGCTATTGTTTTCCTAAGCAGAAGATAACCTACAATACACATCCTGTAGACTAAGTGGAGCCCTTACATTTCTAGAATCTTCTGATGGACCAAACCATTGAATAGTAGGTGTGACCCCTACCCCCCTTCAGATGGACTGATCCCAGGAGCCCTGACAATACATTCTTGCTTTAAGATCAGATGTGAGTTGGATGCTAAAAGAGAAGGACGAGGCTGTCTGAGGAAGCTTCGGCCTCTGTGTGATCGTGGTGGATTTCTGGGACTCTTAAAGGACTATGGTTTTGTGATCTGGCACAAGGATTGTCGGGAGGTGCCCCCGAATCCGTTTCCTGTGGACTTATTTTGGGACTCTGCAAATTACCTTCGTGTTGTTCCTGTTTTTTGGTCAATAAATCTGTTGGATTATTCCCAGGCCTGCTGTCCCTCCTTGCTCTGGAGAATACTCCCGTCACAAACTGGTGGCAGCAGTGGGATCAGAGCAGAAGGAATGGAGGACAATGGCCCATCAACATCTGGAACCAGCACCGCAGAGTACAAGAACTGGACTGCGGTGAACCTACAAACAAAGGCCCGTGAACTGGGAGTCAGCTACAAGGGATTCTCCAAGGAGCAGCTGATTGAGGCTTTGGAAGCAGTTCACCTGCAAGATGATGCTGAGGAAGGATCCTCACAGCAAAGAGAGGAAAGGCGGCAGTCGGAGGTAAATACCCAAAAAAGTCAGTGGGTTGTGTGGTACGAGGAGGAGATGGCCTTGCTGGGAGAAGAGGCTACCATAGAAGATAAGAGGGAGGTCATGCGCACAGCCAAGGAGAGGCAGCGCAGGATGGAGGAGAGGGCAATGCTGGAGAGGGAGATCACTTTGGAGGCAGCGAGAAGCTCCAGACAGACTGTACCCACAGCATCCCCCATGCGGGAACTCCCCAGAGTGTCCCGCAAAGACTTCAAGCCGTTTAATGAGGCTTCCGGTGACATTGAGGGCTTCTTCCTGGACTTTGAGCATCAGTGTCAATTAATGGAAGTCCCGGAAAGGGAGCGCGTCCGACATCTTGTGGGGCTCTTAGAGGGTGGAGCTGCCGCAGCCTATAGAGCTATGGACCCTCGGTTGAACTGTGAGTATGCGGAGATTAAACAGACTATTCTAGAACATTATGCTGTGACCCCAGACACTTACAGGACTCAGTTCCGTACTTTAGCCTGTGATGAGGAAGTGTCCTTCAAGATGTATGCTCACAAACTCAAACATATATGTCATCGCTGGCTGGAGGCAGAGGAGGCCATAACCTGGGAAACGTTCCTGCAGGTCATCCTAAAAGAGCAGTTTTATTTTAAGTGCCCCGCTGAGATACGGGAATGGGTGCGTGAAAGGAGACCAGCAACAGTGGAGGAAGCTGCAGCTCTAGCTGATGAGGCTCTCACCATCAAGCCTCAGTGGAAAAAATTACTACTCAGGGAGAAAAACACTACCAGCCCCCCAACGCTGGCGGCCCCTGTGACGAACTGCCCACCGCCGTTCGTCTACTTACGGGCGACACTAACGGGGGTCCCACTGCCACCAAAACGCGACGGACAGCGGACCCTGTGTCACCACTATGTCACAATCCCACCACTGACACGGGTGTATCAGCGGACGGAGGGACGTGACACAATGCCGGCACACGGCTATCACAGGCACCGTTGGGGCTTATCTTAGTTATCCCACCACCGGCACCATGTGACAAAAATATCCAGCAAGCTAATCTCGCTCTACAATTTGCCGCAGGGGGAGTTTAATTTGGATGCCCCACCACTGCTATCAATCTTCCAAGTACTGCGGGGATTTATGTATATCCCACTTTCTCAGTTCCACTTTGGAACTCGCAGCTCTCCGGCGCCCCCCTTACCCTTAGGTCAGTCAGGGAACTGCACCTAGGATAATTAGTCGCCGGACGGGCTGCCTGTTGTGAACCGGCAATTAGGCTTCTGCAGTAAGGGAATTATCAATGCTGTGGCTGAAGCCCCCTTACTCAGCAATATAAGACCCTTCTAGACTGCCAGCAAGCCGCAATAGCCGTGCACAACGCGCTGCCACCAGTCACGGTTACTTAATTCACAGTGTTAAATTAAGAGGGTCCGTGGCAAACCCCTCGAATTAGTAGCGATTATCTAACAAAGGCGTATAGTTCGAGTCTTAGAGCATAGAGACAGATCTAAATAATTATTTCATTTATTTTCCGAAAGAGGACAGTGATTACAGATAAAAGTTGCTATAAAATTGAGACATAAAATATGTACAGTACAGGTATAAAATAAAAGTGGAGAAAACAAAGAGATTACACTCACAGTTCCATATTGTTCCTTAGGCAGACCATGTGGCTTTAAGGTGGGTGGAGGCGGAGCTGCACTTCTCCGCTCATCTGAGTTCTTGTCAGCACGGACTCTGCAGCTGTACTGAGCTGGTTTGCCCAGGAAATGCCTTTATAGACTTTCCTATGTGACATCACAGAGAGGTGCATTCTGGGTTGATCCCACCTCTCTTATCCAAGTTATGTTTTGGCTACAAAACTTAGATTAGCTATAACTTTATGGGAGAAGCTGGTATGGACTCATCAGTGGTATCATGTTTCCCAGCGTAATGAGCCCATCAAGAAAACATCAAACATCTATGCGATATGACCGTCCATTTGGGCGCAAATCCTATCTCATGTTCTGGACAGGGTAGAACTTCGAAACATACGCGGTCTCGAAGCTGGGACCGCTCAGGTTACAAAAATATGATTTTCATATCTCTAGGGTATTTGGTTCTTATGGTATAGTCTCTCATAGTTTTATTCGTTTCAAACAAAGAAGTTTTTCCCGCACTTTTTTTTCTCTTCTCTTTCAGCCGAGGCACATGAGAAGCCAAATGGGGTGACAGGAAATTGGTTTATGGCACTCGGGGGAAGGGAAGCTGCTGTAGTGTGCAATGTAACTGAGACACTGGCAGGCAGCTTCTCAAAGAAAATGGAGGGTTTGTTAGCACATTGCAACAGAAAACATATCTTGCAGACATTGTACATCACACCTCCCCCCTTAAGAGGGCGCTAAGGAGGCATTACCTCTCGGTAATCGGCCATGCGCACCTCAGCGGGTTCGCCCCGGCGGGACAACCCATCGGCATTGCCGTTTTCACTGCCCTTCCTGTGTTTTACAGTAAAATCGTACTGTTGAAGGGCAAGGCTCCAGCGGAGCAATCTTCCATTGGTTCCGGACACTGTGTGCAACCAGCTCAGAGGGTTGTGGTCAGTTACCACCGTGAAGGCGCGCCCGTACAGGTAGGGCTGCAAACGCTGCAGTGCCCACACCATGGCCAGACACTCCTTCTCGATGGTCGAGTATGCCACTTCCCTCGGCAAAAGTTTCCGGCTCAGGTACAACACGGGGTGCTCTTGGTCCCCTGAGTCGACCTGGCTAAGCACAGCACCGAGGCCAAACTCGCTGGCGTCGGTCTGTACCAGAAACGGGCGACTGCTGTCGACTGCTCTCAACACTGGAGAGTTGCACAGGGCTGCTTTCAAAGCTTGGAAAGCCGCCTCACAGTCATCTGTCCAGTTGACTGTTTGGGGTAGCCTCTGCTTGGTGAGGTCAGTCAAGGGTTTGGCAAGGGCGCTATAGTCCTGTACGAACCGCCTATAGTACCCTGCCGTGCCCAAGAAGGACTTCACCTGTTTCTTGGTCCTGGGGGTGGGCCAGGACACGATTGCATCCACTTTTTCTGGCTCCGGGCTCATGGAACCCCCGCCTACCCGGTGCCCCAGGTAGTGGACCTTGCGCATCCCTATCTGGCACTTCCCCGGCTTGATGGTCAGGCCTGCCTGGTGAAGACGCTTGAGCACCTCCTGGAGGTGCTGAAGGTGTTCCTCCCAGGTGGAACTGAAGACGGCAATATCGTCTAAGTACGCCACTGCGTACTCCTCCAGTCCCCGAAGCAGGTGGTTGACCATCCGCTGGAAAGTGGCAGGGGCATTCTTCATGCCGAAGGGCATGACCGTGGACTCGTACAGTCCAAAGGGGGTGATAAAGGCGGATTTCTCCTGCGCCTCAGGGCTCAGGGGAATCTGCCAGTATCCCCGACTCAAATCCATGATGGATATGTAGTTGGCGTTTGTCAACCGCTCGAGCAGATCCTCGATGCGCGGCATTGGGTGGGCATCAGAGGTTGTGATGGCGTTGAGCCCCCTGTAGTCCACGCAGAACCGGGTGGTTCGATCCTTTTTAGGCACGAGGACTACAGGTGAAGCCCACGCACTTTTTGACCGTCGAATCACTCCCAGCCTTAACATCTCATTGACCTCTTGGCGCATGACTTGTTGCACCGTTTCAGAGATCCGATAAGGTGTTCGCCGTAATGGGGCATGATTCCCGGTGTCCACCTCATGAACCGCTAACTCCGTCCTCCCAGGACGGTTGGTGAACACGGGCCGGAAGAGTTCCAGGGTGGCCATCAACTGCAACCGCTGGGACACGGTGAGCGAACCACTTATCTCCATGTCCTCAATGGACCCATTGGCCTTGGCCTGGGCCAGCATGTCCAGGAGGGAATCTTCCTCCCCATCCTCTGGCAGATTGCAGACCGGTAGGATGCAAGCTTCACGTTCGTAGTGCGCCTTCAGCATGTTGACGTGAAAGGCCTTGCGCCTACCCCGAGCATGGTCAAGCGTGACCACGTAGGTGACCGGGTTGAGCTGTTGGTGGACGACGTACGGGCCTTCCCAGGCTGCCTGAAGCTTATCCGTTGGTACAGGGACCAGCGCCCACACCTTTTGGCCCACCTGGTAGGTCCGCTCCCGGGCGTTCTGGTCGTACCAGTGCTTCTGGTCAGCCTGAGCCTGCGTCATGTTGTCATGCACCAACTGCGTCAAGGTCTGCATCTTGTCACGGAAGGGCATGACATAATCCACGATGGACACTTCTGTGGGGTTTGGCTCATCTTCCCAGGATTCTCTTATCAACCCAAGGGGTCCCCGAACTCGCCTGCCATACAGGAGCTCGAAGGGGGAGAACCCGGTCGAGGCCTGCGGAACTTCTCTGTAAGCGAACAGCAGGTGTGGGAGGTACCGCTCCCAGTCGCGCCCTTGGGTCTCAACCAGTATGCGGAGCATCTGTTTGAGGGTACCGTTGAAGCGTTCACACAAACCATTAGTCTGTGGGTGATACGGACTCGATACCAGGTGCGTCACCTGCATTTTCTCACAGAGAGCCTCCATTAGGCGAGACATGAATTGGGGCCCTTGATCGGTAAGCATCTCCCTGGGAAATCCTACCCTTGAAAAGATGGTCACCAGTGCGTCAGCCACCTTATCTGCCCTGGTTGAAGACAGAGCTACTGCCTCTGGGTACCGGGTAGCGTAGTCTACCACGGTGAGAATGTATCGCTTTCCGGAGCTGCTGGGGACGGACAGCGGTCCTACAATGTCCACCGCGATTCTCTGGAAAGGCTCCTCTATCACCGGCAAAGGAATAAGGGGAGCCTAAAGAGCAGGCCCCGCCTTACCCACTTTTTGACAGGTGGCGCAGGAGCGGCAGTAGTGTGTTACATCTGTCCCCATCTTGGGCCAATAGAAGTGTTGAGACAGCCGTGCCTTTGTTTTGCTGATCCCTAAGTGTCCAGCGAGTGGAATCTCATGGGCAATCCGCAACAACTCGGTTCTGAACTGATAGGGGACGACCAGCTGTCTTTCCCTCAACCACTCCTTTTTAGGATCTCCGGGTACTGTCTCCCGGTACAACCTTCCTCGTTCCCAGAACACCCTCTCCTTATCAGGCTTGGAGGTGGGCGTCTCGGCGAGACCTCTCAATTTCTCCAGGCTGGCATCTGAGTGCAGAGCAGCCTGGAACTCCATGCTGGAGGCTGCCAGAGGTGACGTCAGGGTACCTCCTTTACTGGGACCCTCTGGAACCGGCTCTGGGTTCACCTCTGGTTCAGTCTCTCCTGTAGCAGCAGAGGGTCCAGAAGACAGTGCGTTACCTGCGATCTGGGCACTCTGACTGCGTGTGACAGCTGCTATGTATGCTGTCTCCCTGGGGATTTCTACAGACCCACCAGCCGGTGCTGCCCTGGGCTCTCCCTCCCCATCCACCCCCAACACTTTAGGAGCAGTGCTACTTATGGGCCAGTTACCTTCCTCGGTGGCACTGGTCAGCTGCATGGCATTACCTTCCTCATGGTCCCCATTCTCTTGAGCACCGTTGCTTGCTCCTGCCAGGGGTTCCTCAGCCGTCTCACTCCGCAGAGTGACGGGGCTGAGCACCTCGGTACCTGTGGACACATCTACCGTTTCAAAGAAAGGGTTAACGGGTTCAGTCGGCACAGATACATCAACATCATCATTCCTAGGAAAAGAATGGTTATCAGTTTGCTTTGGTACATTCACATCAGCATCAGCATCATACCTTGGGAAAGAATGGTTGTTAGTTGCATCATTACTCATCAAGGCATTAGCAGGTAACACATTCAGTTTCCCATCATCAACATCATCAGGGTTAACGTTACCCTTATTATCAGTTTGGGGAAGGGTGTCAGGGACATAGTATGCAACCATCCTCCCCAAGTCAGTCCCCAATAAAACATCAGTGGGCAAATTTTCAGACACTCCCACCTCCCTCAACCCGCTCCCAGCACCCCAATCGAGATAAACTCGTGCCACTGGCAAGGGACAACGGGTGCCTCCAATCCCGGTGACAGTCAGGGTTTTCCCCTCAACAAATTCTTCAGGGGCCGCCAGTCCAGGACGGATGAGGGTTCGTTCAGCCCCGGTGTCCTTGAGGCCTGTAGCAAGACGGGCCCCCACCTGAACAGGTTGAACGTTGTCGTCAGCCCTCCCAACCACACCTCCCACCAAAAGAACAGAGGCGTTGGGCCCGGGGGCCTTGGCTGGGGGGTTCTTCGGCCTGTTCGGACAGGCGTAAAAGAAGTGACCAGGCCGCTGGCAGTGGTGACACAGGCGACTGTCAGTAGCCGGCCTGTTGTTGGCAACAGGGACAGGGCCTCCGGAGGGACGGCCAGCTGGGGCATTGGGGTTGGTTGCTGGCTTACCCCCTTTCCAGCTGGTGGCGACTGGCCTCCGCGTCTCGGGCTTCCGGTTGGCCTCGTGGTTGTCGGCGATCTGCGCCGCTTTGTCCGCGTTCGTTGGTTCGCGGTCCAGGATGAACTGTCGGACCTCAGCTGGGCAGAGATGCAGGAACTGGTCTTTGATCATCAGGTCCCGTAGCTGCTCAAAGGTTTCAACGGACAGTCCATGGATCCACTGGTCAAAGTGGGTCCTGAGTCCTTGCACCACATCACTGTAGCTATCATGTGGGCCACGTTGGAGGTGCTGGAACTTCTTTCGGTATACCTCAGGTGTCAGACGGTATTTGGCGATCAGCGCCTGCTTTATGGCGTCATAGTCATCATCATGCGCTTGCGGAAGAGAAGCAAACGCCTCCAGAGCTTTGCCCTTTAGCCCTGGGGTCAAGTACCTGGCCCATCGGTCTTCGGGCAGTCGGTACTGTCTGCAGGCTTTCTCAAAGGCTCGCAGAAACGTCTCCAAGTCCCCATCCTTTTCCATCATGGGAAAATGCTCTGGCCGGGGTTTAGGAGTCTGGACGCTGCTGGGCTCACGGCTTCGGGCTGTGGGGGCATTCCACCCCCGCTGGAGCATCTCCAGCTCATGGGCCCTCTGAGCTTCCGCATGGCGCTCAGCTCTCTCAGCCTGGGCTTGACGCTCGACCCTCTCAGCCTCAGCTTGGCGCTCACGTTCGGCTTGGGCCTCCTGCCGATATTGCTGGATCAGCCTCACCCGCCCATCCCTGTCTTCGGCGGGGAGTTCGTCCAAGGCCATTTGCAGATAGGGGTCCACCCCGTTCTGGTTGAATGTGGGGCCAGCGCTCAGGAGTGGAGCCTCTGCTGCAGCCCCATTGCAACTTGGGCCAACTTCTGCGCTCGCTGGATTCTGGTCGTTGTCCAGCTGCACTAGAGCCGCGATCATTTGAGCTCTGTTTTTGTTCGTGGCGTCAAGGCCTTGGTACATGCATAATGCAGCAAGAACTTCCTTTGTCTGCCGGTTGTACCAAGGTTCTCCTTTTGCCGCCATGGTTGCCAAATAAAAGATAGAAAAAGAAAAACGAAGAAACGGGAGGGGGATACTTGCAAGTACACACTAATGTCTCAGGACTAGTAACCACTGAGTCTGTTCTCCAAAACCTATGATGCAGGATTCCCGCAGGAACCGTGCAGGTTTTTAGTGAGAGGAATGATTGCTCAAACCAAATCACTAATGCTCTAGGATTATCCCACCGCTCTGCCACCAATATGTGACGAACTGCCCACCGCCGTTCGTCTACTTACGGGCGACACTAACGGGGGTCCCACTGCCACCAAAACGCGACGGACAGCGGACCCTGTGTCACCACTATGTCACAATCCCACCACTGACACGGGTGTATCAGCGGACGGAGGGACGTGACACAATGCCGGCACACGGCTATCACAGGCACCGTTGGGGCTTATCTTAGTTATCCCACCACCGGCACCATGTGACAAAAATATCCAGCAAGCTAATCTCGCTCTACAATTTGCCGCAGGGGGAGTTTAATTTGGATGCCCCACCACTGCTATCAATCTTCCAAGTACTGCGGGGATTTATGTATATCCCACTTTCTCAGTTCCACTTTGGAACTCGCAGCTCTCCGGCGCCCCCCTTACCCTCAGGTCAGTCAGGGAACTGCACCTAGGATAATTAGTCGCCGGACGGGCTGCCTGTTGTGAACCGGCAATTAGGCTTCTGCAGTAAGGGAATTATCAATGCTGTGGCTGAAGCCCCCTTACTCAGCAATATAAGACCCTTCTAGACTGCCAGCAAGCCGCAATAGCCGTGCACAACGCGCTGCCACCAGTCACGGTTACTTAATTCACAGTGTTAAATTAAGAGGGTCCGTGGCAAACCCCTCGAATTAGTAGCGATTATCTAACAAAGGCGTATAGTTCGAGTCTTAGAGCATAGAGACAGATCTAAATAATTATTTCATTTATTTTCCGAAAGAGGACAGTGATTACAGATAAAAGTTGCTATAAAATTGAGACATAAAATATGTACAGTACAGGTATAAAATAAAAGTGGAGAAAACAAAGAGATTACACTCACAGTTCCATATTGTTCCTTAGGCAGACCATGTGGCTTTAAGGTGGGTGGAGGCGGAGCTGCACTTCTCCGCTCATCTGAGTTCTTGTCAGCACGGACTCTGCAGCTGTTCTGAGCTGGTTTGCCCAGGAAATGCCTTATAGACTTTCCTATGTGACATCACAGAGAGGTGCATTCTGGGTTGATCCCACCTCTCTTATCCAAGTTATGTTTTGGCTACAAAACTTAGATTAGCTATAACTTTATGGGAGAAGCTGGTATGGACTCATCAGTGGTATCATGTTTCCCAGCGTAATGAGCCCATCAAGAAAACATCAAACATCTATGCGATATGACCGTCCATTTGGGCGCAAATCCTATCTCATGTTCTGGACAGGGTAGAACTTCGAAACATACGCGGTCTCGAAGCTGGGACCGCTCAGGTTACAAAAATATGATTTTCATATCTCTAGGGTATTTGGTTCTTATGGTATAGTCTCTCATAGTTTTATTCGTTTCAAACAAAGAAGTTTTTCCCGCACTTTTTTTTCTCTTCTCTTTCAGCCGAGGCACATGAGAAGCCAAATGGGGTGACAGGAAATTGGTTTATGGCACTCGGGGGAAGGGAAGCTGCTGTAGTGTGCAATGTAACTGAGACACTGGCAGGCAGCTTCTCAAAGAAAATGGAGGGTTTGTTAGCACATTGCAACAGAAAACATATCTTGCAGACATTGTACATCACAGCCCCTGGTCCTTCTGCCTCCAATATTCACCATCCCACTAGACCATCAACTCATGGTGACCTTCGTGTGACTGTGCCTCGCATTACTACTGCTCCCCCTTTGGGACTACGACGTGGAGGAAGAATCGCAGAGCGCAGATGCTATGAATGTGGGCAGCCCGGGCATATGCAATTCAAATGTCCAGGTGTACGGAGGCAGAACACCTACAGACCGCCTTTGCCTGTTCATTATCTACAGACCCCCTCACCTGGAGAAGAGATGGATTCAGTGCCTGATGACTTGCCAAATGACTCTGATATCCTGGCTTCCCTACCAGGTGTCTATGGGGTGCGAGCCCCAGCCACCTGTTCTTCTGATCTTCAGCACAAACATCTACAGGAGGTCGTGCTGGATGGTCAAAAAGTTGTTGGCTTCCGTGACACTGGGGCTTTTCTCACCATAGCCGATCCCCGAGTAATTCAACCAGAAGCAATTCAAAAGGGACCAGGAATTGCCATTGAATTGGCTGGAGGTACCCAGAGATATATTCCAAGAGCGAGTGTGACCCTGGATTATGGCTTTGGGGCCAAACAATGCATGGTCGGTGTGATGAGCGGCCTCCCTGCAGACGTTCTTCTAGGAAATGATGTGGGGAATCTTCATTGCCACTTTGTCGGTGCGGTAACCCGAAGTCAAGCCAAGAGAGCAGCAAATGTGGACGTGTACAACCCATCCATGGAAATGAGGCCACCAGAACCGCCGTCACAGCCGGTGAGTGATTCTTCTTGTGGGGATAATATGAATGTTACCTGGGATAAAGTTCAGTTTAGACAAGAAGTGGAGACTGACCCCACCCTAGCTAGTTTTAGAGCTCGAGCTGAAATAGGGCAGCTAGGGGAGAATGGAGAAAGAATTATCAGAGAAAATGGACTTCTGTATCGGGTTACCAATGCCGACTCCCTAGATAAGCCCTGGACTTATAGCAAACAGCTGATTGTTCCTCAGAAATACAGAATTCCCCTATTACACCTTGCTCATGATATTCCTACTGCTGGCCATCAAGGCAAAACCCGCACCGAGAGGCGATTGACTCAATCTTTCTATTGGCCTGGGATTTCCCAAGCAGTGGCGCATTTGTGCCGAACTTGCGACATATGTCAGCGTAGAGGGCGACCCGGAGATCACCCAAAGGCACCCCTGCAACTGCTCCCTATAATAGAAGAACCCTTTCAAAGAGTAGCTGTCGATATCATTGGACCTCTGGCTAAACCAAGTAAATCTGGAAAGCAGTACATTCTCACTGTTGTGGACTATGCCACCCGATATCCAGAAGCTGTGGCCTTGTCAAGTATTTCTGCAGCCAAGGTGGCCGAGGCCCTGGTTACCATTTTCACCAGAGTAGGATTTCCCAGTGAGATCTTGTCGGACCAAGGCTCCCAGTTCATGTCAGAGCTGGTCCAGTGTCTGTGGCGCACCTGTGGAGTACGAGCGATCCGCACGACCCCGTATCATCCCCAAACAAATGGACTTTGTGAACGATTTAATGGCACTCTGAAGAATATGCTGAGGGCCTTCACTGACAGAGATTCAAACTGGGAGAAGTACCTACCCCATCTCTTGTTTGCCTATCGGGAAGTTCCCCAGGAGTCCACTGGGTTCTCCCCCTTTGAACTACTCTATGGAAGAAAGGTCCGAGGACCCTTAACCCTGCTCATACCCCTGGGGTTTGAAGGAACTTACTAGCACTGCAGCACTTTATCCACTCGTGTACACCACTGATATTTAACTAAGGTAATACGGATAACTCTAAGCTCCTTTTTTTGCTAGGCAATTGCATGGAAATTTACTAAGGTTAAAATCTTTTATCCAGGTATATATGCTGTATTGCATCAAGAGAGCTTTTGCCTTTATACACCTATTTTGGGCAACTTGATTTAAGTGGTTTAATGGAATACGCCCTTTTATTCTTTTGGTGCTATTTTGCAATGCTTGTATGGTCTTTTAGATTGGCACCATGTTTATTATTTGTAACAATTGGTCCTTTTTTTCATATATGGAAATAAACTTGTATTAATAAAGCATGAATTTTTTAACGGACCTATTGGTTTCTCTGGTTCTTTGCGGTGCATGAGACGTTTATGTCCAATTGTGCACTGATGGTTTTTCTTATGTTATGTATTGAACCTTACATTTGTGGACTTTTTTGATACTTATTATTTCTGTGGACACGAAGCAGCAGAAATGCTGACAGGAGCAGGGTAAAACAGAATCTGCAACGGATAGAACAGGCAGATAGTTAGCAACTACCTGCCTGTTAGTTCTTAAGCACATGGTTCCCAAATAACAATTGTCCTGGATAACCCTTTAATTTTTGTTACCTTTATTTACAAGGAAAGCCCCATAGTATCTTATTTATACAAATGTTCAAAGAAAGCGACCAAAACTGAGATTGTCACCCGAAGAGGCGAATGGACTTCAGCCTACAGATTCAGTCACTTTCTCTTTTTCCGCATGGCCCCCTCTTCTCCTTTTTGTAATTAGACGTCCGGCTCATCCCCTCAGATTTTTCTAGCATAAGTCAGGCTTCATCTCACAACGTTTGTCAATCTAAGATGGAGTGAAGATGAAAGATCTCCTCTTCTTCTCCTCTTTCTTTTTTTTTCGTTTTCCCTACAGATTTTCAGTCACCGGGGCGGCACAAACAGTAGATAACCCCCAGGGATGGGCAGCAGCGTAATCAGTAGATGACCCCCAGGGATGAGCAACTTGGGCCAGCCATACAAACTACAAGACTGTCGACAACAATGATTCAGCCAATTGTACAGCCATCTCAGCTGAGTGCTCCTGTGTTCTCTGTGGGAAAACAGCTGTGACACATGGGTCGGTCAGTGGCTTATCTCCAGAGAACAGTGCAACATCAATGAACATTTCTCCTGACTAGCAGTCGCCCCCATACACATTAGACTGTCAGCAGAACCCGTCAATATCGGCTGACATTAGTGTAATGTGTATGGGGCTTTCTGAGCTTGAGTTGATGCATCTTACCAAATGGATCGGCCGGTCAGATACCCGAACGTCACTCCATTCATTCTCTATGGGGCAACCGGAATAGGCCGAGCCCAGCGCTCAGCAGTCCCATGGGGAGTGAGAGGGACGACGTTTCAGGAAGCGCACTGTGGGTCCATTCTAATAGTAATAAAAGTTCCGCATTCTGACAGTCGGTGCAGGTCTCAGCGGTCGGAACCCCGCTATCGATAAGTTACCATCTTATTGATCAGTGTCCGTCTGGCTCTGTCACACAGCGATGTGTAGGGGCAGACAGAGTGCAGTGGCCATCGTGGTAAGGTCTCTTATATATGGATATTAGTACACGAGTGACTATAGACAAGATCCACCGGATGAAATGCAGACGACATGTGGCAGGTAATGTAGGAGAATTAAGGCTGAGATCTGATCATAGTGAGAGAATAATGAGGGAAAAAGATAACCTCTAATATTCAGCAATGGAGTCAGGTTACATCCGGTCTGTACAGAAGGGAGAGCGGAAAACCGAAACCACGTTCTGTCTGTTTTCACTTCTTTAACAGATTCAGGATTTGAAAACCATGCTAAAAGAAGCGACGGATCCATTGTTGTGGCCGCTCGTTATTTCATGTATAAAGGAAAAAAAGACTCCAGCAGCAAAACCAACGAAAAAATGACAGCGAAGACGCCAAAAAAGGCTCTTCAGAAATAACCCGCCGGTGTCGTCTTCTGGCAAAACTCGGCGGGTCCACCGGCATATGGAAGACGCCATGTGCACATACACTGAGGAGAGATAGTGTTCAGGTTATTGGGGTTCTCCACTACTGTACATCCTCAGATAAATCACTTTATGGCCATAATTAAAACAAAAACAGAGGCCGCTCCCCTCCCGCTGTGGCGCCATTCCCATAATGTCAGCACTGCTGATCCCTGAGAATAACAGCTGCACTTTGGCTGCGGCTCCTCAGTATCTGTCGGCGCAGATGTCGCTGTTATGAAATGGTCAAGACTACAGCTGACGGGCGGCAGCTGATTGGCTGCAGCCAGCACATGACACAAGTCCTGTCATTCTCTGGGAGCCACCGCTGTGGGAGAGGAGACGCGCTGGTCCTATTATAATGAGGGTCCTGAGGTGATTACGCCGGGGATGGCCAGTATTTGGAAACCTCTTTAAATATCCAAATATCCAGCACATCTCCCTTTTTTTGAGGCAGTCAAACCAATTGGCGCAGGATATTGTGATCTGCTATAATGGAGTGACCTTATAGTGATAGAAATCCCCATTGTGACCTACAGCAGCGCAGCGAAAGGCACGGAGTGTGGGAAAACCAAATCTGGTGTTTGACCTTTTGTTTGCTGATGCGTTTACGGGAAGTTTGTAGAGTGCAGCCCTCCGCTCAACTAAAAAAATCTGCAGCCAAAGCAGAAAACGTCCAAAAAGTCAAAAATCATTGGTGCTTTCTGCTTGAACAATTCAGTGGGTTCTCGCACATCTAAGGCTGTGTGCACACGGCCAATATTACGTGGTTAAACCGTTATATCGCTGTTACAGCTGCCATTCCATTATCCACCAGTGTTGTCCTCCAATGCTTCCCAGTCAGCAGCGCTCCCACCGCAGTGAGATGTCTGCAGTCATGGAGGTCTCTTAGTTTATGTGAGGAGCACAGGGGTCTCCTGAGTGTTATACACAGATCTGTGTTGCATGGACTTAATTTCTCTCTTCTTCTTTCCTCTCAGTTCGTCCCAACGTGATGGTGTCCAGTCAGGAGAAAGGAGACACCATGAAGCTTCACTGCCATGTGTACGGATTTCACCCCCGACCTGTGGATGTGAAATGGATGAAGAACGGGGAAGACGAGGTTCACTCATATGAGACGACAAACGTCCTCCCCAATCCTGACGGCACCTATCAGATCAGGGTCAGCGCAGAAGTGACCCCCAAAGATGGTGACAGCTACTCCTGTAATGTGGATCACAGCAGCCTAAGGGAGACGCTGAACATCGTGTGGGGTGAGTAGTGTCCATACCGGGCAGATAATGGGAATAAGACTATGGAGCGTGGTGATCACTATTGTGACATGTCATTGTATAGTCACCAAACTTTGAAAGCCTCAAAATGGTTACAAGAAGTGACCGTGTGTATGTATGTATGTATGTATGTATGTATGTATGTATATATATATATCAAAAAAGGACAACAGTATTTACCTGCCCAGCTCAGAGTACTTAAGTATGCAGCAAACCCATGTAATAAAGATGGCAACAACACTGGTGCAAAATACTGATGAGACAACCACTCACAACCTACCAATTCATGGAGGGGGTGACTGCTTAGTATAGAGCGCTGGTCACGTACAGGTAGTGCACAGTGTCCTGCTTACAGCCTTAGTGATGCCCATACTATTAGATTAGGCGGGCTGCCCTATGGCGTCTGTCATCATGGGGTGCACTTGTATAGTTCTGGGCAGCCCACCTAATAGGCTGTAAGCCGGACACTGTGCATTACCTGTGTGTGGGGAGGTAAATTCTGCTGCCCTTTTTGGCTGTGTCAATTCTCTGTTTAAAAGACGTGCAAATACCCTGAGAGGGAGATCTATAAAAATCTGTCTTTTGTTTCCCACAACAATCAATCACAGCATGGCTTTCACCTCATATTCTGCTCTTGAAAAATGAAAGCTGTGCTGTGATTGGCTGCTGTAGACGAGAACCTTTTCTTTTACGCAGCTTTCATACCGTAAATCTGCCCCTAAAGACACAAACAGGAGCCACAGGTTTTTCAAAATCGAATTTTATCTGCTCCAAATCTGCAGCGTCTGAAGATATTGTAAGAGGGCGCTACATGAAGAGATAGAGATACACATGTAATACTACACATGCGTCATCGTCACTACAGAGGAGACTAATGTGAGTGATACATGAGATAGAGATGTAGATGTACATGTGTGTAATTCTACACATACGTCATCGTCACTACAGAGGAGACTAATGTGAGTGATACATGAGATAGAGATGCAGATGTACATGTATGTAATACTACACATACGTCATCGTCACTACAGAGGAGACTAATGTGAGTGATACATGAGATAGAGATGCAGATGTACATGTATGTAATACCTAACACTGCACATACGTCATCGTCACTACAGAGGAGACTAATGTGAGTGATACATGAGATAGAGATGTAGATGTACATGTGTGTAATTCTACACATACGTCATCGTCACTACAGAGGAGACTAATGTGAGTGATACATGAGATAGAGATGCAGATGTACATGTATGTAATACCTAACACTGCACATACGTCATCGTCACTACAGAGGAGACTAATGTGAGTGATACATGAGATAGAGATGCAGATGTACATGTATGTAATACTACACATACGTCATCGTCACTACAGAGGAGACTAATGTGAGTGATACATGAGATAGAGATGCAGATGTACATGTATGTAATACCTAACACTGCACATACGTCATCGTCACTACAGAGGAGACTAATGTGAGTGATACATGAGATAGAGATGTAGATGTACATGTGTGTAATTCTACACATACGTCATCGTCACTACAGAGGAGACTAATGTGAGTGATACATGAGATAGAGATGCAGATGTACATGTATGTAATACCTAACACTGCACATACGTCATCGTCACTACAGAGGAGACTAATGTGAGTGATACATGAGATAGAGATGTAGATGTACATAATACCTAACACTGCACATACGTCATCGCCGCAGAGGAGACTAATGTGACTGATATAAACGTAAGAAAGAGGAACAGCATCCGTCTCCAGGTGAAAAATTCTGTAGCTTTATTTTGCCATCATCAGATACAACGTTTCGACCTCTATGAGGCCTTTATCAAGTACCTCATAGAGGTCGAAACGTTGTATCTGATGATGGCAAAATAAAGCTACAGAATTTTTCACCTGGAGACGGATGCTGTTCCTCTTTCTTACGTTTGTACACAGTGTTGGACCCGACGGGCCCTGGGGCCTTTGGAACGTGCATCCTATGTATCTGTGTGCTGTCGGCTGCTTTTTTCATTGACTAATGTGACTGATATGTGATGCTCTCAGTATAATCAGCAGATCATATTTACCTTTATATTTTCTAACCAGAACCAAAACTGTCGGTCACGGTCACAACGGTGGTCGTTCCTGTAGTCATTGCTGTGGCGGTCGTCACTCTCCTCGCTGTTGTCATTGGAGTTTTCATATATAAAAGTAAGAATCAGTAATTTAGCAGTAATTTAGTGTTTCTTCTCTTGCAAATATGGTTGTGTATTTTACAAAAGTCTTAAGAGCCTGTCACACTAAGCGATATCGCTAGCAATATCGCTATAACTTGTGACGTTATAGCGATATTGCTAGCGATATTGCTATGTCTGATACTTAACCAGCGGGGGAGCCGGTCGTAGGTATCGCTGATCGCGTGAGAACGTCCTGGACTGTTTCTCGTCGTCTGCTTCCTGCGGCGCTTCCTGCTGTGACGACGAGCGACGCGTGGAGCCGGGCGGGAGGACGCAGGATCGCCTGGTGTGACAGGTAAGTAGCGATCCCCGTCCCCAGCGATGTCGCTGGTGAGATCTGCCTGTGTGGCAGCTCACTAGCGACCACTTAGCGATGTACCAGCGATCCTGACTGCGTCATATCGCTGGTCGGATCGCTGCTACATCGCTAAGTGTGACAGTACCTTTAGGCAGGTGTATATGACAAATGCTGCAGAGTAAAAATCTTTCAGTAATAGAAATGTTAATTGTATTTTGTTAATTGCTAAAAATAAACTAAGTGAATGAACAAAAGAGAAAAGTAAAGTAAATCCTATCAGTGTTTGGTGACTGCCCTTTACCTTCATCACTTCTTATCGGTCACTTGCACATAATTTGGAACTCAGCTGGAGGTTGCTTCAAACATCTTGGAGAACTGACCCCAGATCTATGAGGCTTGTGCGGATCATTCCGTCTCTTCATGTGATCCCAGACAGACTGGATGATGAGATCAGGGCTCTGTGGGGCCGGATCATCACCTCCAGGACTCCTTGTTCTTTTTTATGGTATGGATAGTTCTTAGTGACATTGGTTGGATGTTTGGTGTCGTTGTGTAAATTTGTATCCCGATGCCTCACTGATGATATTACATGATGGGTAAGTATCTACCTGTATTTCTCAGCTTTGAGGACACCGTTAATTCTAATGAAATCCCCAAGTCCATTTTCTGAATTGCATTCCCTCTACTGGGCGCCACTGTTTCTGTAGACACTCATTATTGTGCTGTTCTATGGCCCATCGGTGAACAAACATCTTTCTGTTACAGCCAAATTTTTCAGATTTTGACTCTTCAGTCCAGAGACCTGATGACCTTTTTCTACACCCTAGTTCCTAAGTTTACATGCATAGTTGAGTTGCTTGATATTGTATTTTTGTAGAAGGTTTGGTTTTGGGCCTCAATCTACATATACAACCCCTGGCAACAATTAGGAATCACCGGCCTTGGAGGTTGTTCATTCAGTTGTTTAATTTTGTAGAAAAAAAGCGGATCACAGACATAGCACAAAACTAAAGTCATTTCAAATGGCAACTTTCTGGCTTTAAGAAACGCTAACAGAAATCAAGAACAAAAAATGTGGTAGTCAGTAATGTTACTTTTTTAAACCAAGCAGAGGGGAAAAATTATGGAGTCACTCAATTCTGAGGAAAAAATGATGGAATCACCCTGTAAATTTTCATTCCCAAAACTAACACCTGCATCAAATTAGATCTGCTCGTTAGTCTGCATCTAAGGGTATGTGCACACGTTGCAGATTCTGCTGCGGATTTTTCCGTGCGGATTTTGCTAAAACCGCAGGTAAAATGACCTGCGTTTTACCTGCGGATTTAGTGCAGATTTCCTGCGGATTTCCACTGCGTTTTTACACTTGCAGATTTTTATAATGGAGCAGGTGTAAAAACGCTGCGGATTCTGCACAAAAAATTGACATGCCGCGGATTGAAATCTGCACGGAAAAAAACAGGGAAAAACACCACTTAGCTTTGCTCTGTTGCTATTGCTCTCAGCCACAGAGTGCAGCACCAAAGTTCAGTTTCACCCCTGAAGACATTCCCCTCACTGTATATAGAGGTCATTTTCCCACTGACAGCCGGACTCATGTCTGTGTCGTCTCCATCTATCTGTCCCCCGTTACATGTATGTTATGTACACTCACTGGCCACTTTATTAGGTACACCTGTCCAACTGTGTGTTAAGACTTAATTTCTAATCAGCCAATCACATGGCGGCAACTCAGTGCATTTAGGCATGTAGACATGGTCAAGACAATCTCCTGCAGTTCAAACCGAGCATCAGTATGGGGAAGAAAGGTGATTTGAGTGCCTTTGAACGTGGCATGATTGTTGGTGCCAGAAGGGCTGGTCTGAGAATTTCAGAAACTGCTGATCTACTGGGATTTTCACGCACAACCATCTCTAGGGTTTACAGAGAATGGTCCGAAAAAGAAAAAAAATCCAGTGAGCGGCAGTTCTGTGGCCGGAAATGCCATGTTGATGCCAGAGGTCAGAGGAGAATGGGCAGACTGGTTCGAGCTGATAGAAAGGCAACAGTGACTCAAATTGCCACCCGTTACAACCAAGGTAGGCAGAAGAGCATCTCTGAACGCACAGTGCGTCGAACTTTGAGGCAGATGGGCTACAGCAGCAGAAGACCACACTGGGTACCACTCCTCTCAGCTAAGAACAGGAAACTGAGGCTAAAATTTGCACAAGCTCATCGAAATTGGACAGTAGAAGATTGGAAAAACGTTGCCTGGTCTGATGAGTCTCGATTTCTGCTGCGACATTCGGATGGTAGGGTCAGAATTTGGCGTAAACAACATGAAAGCATGGATCCATCCTGCCTTGTATCAACGGTTCAGGCTGGTGGTGGTGGTGTCATGGTGTGGGGAATTTTTTCTGGGCACTCTTTGGGCCCCTTGGTACCAATTGAGCATCGTTGCAACGCCACAGCCTACCTGAGTATTGTTGCTGACCATGTCCATCCCGTTATGACCACAATGTACCCAACATCTGATGGCTACTTTCAGCAGGATAATGCGCCATGTCATAAAGCTCGAATCATCTCAGATTGGTTTCTTGAACATGACAATGAGTTTACTGTACTCAAATGGCCTCCTCAGTCACCAGATCTCAATCCAATAGAGCATCTTTGGGATGTGGTGGAACGGGAGATTCGCATCAGGGATGTGCAGCCGACAAATCTGCGCCAACTGTGTGATGCCATCATGTCAATATGGTCCAAAATCTCTGAGGAATGCTTCCAGCACCTTGTTGAATCTCTGCCACGAAGAATTGAGGCAGTTCTGAAGGCAAAAGGGGGTCCAACCCCTTACTAGCATGGTGTACCTAATAAAGTGGCCAGTGAGTGTATATAACACCGGTGATGATGTATCCTCCGGTTCCTGCTCCTAATTCCATCTTCTCTTACAGGAAAGAATGCCGGCTACAAGACGACCAACAGTGAGTATTGTGCCGAGATGTCGCTGCTTGTGACGGCGACTAATGGAGACAACAGCATGTTACTGTATATAGAGGCGGCTGGGACCATGATGTATATTGTGCAAAATTATATTATAATCCAAAGTGTAGGAAGATTTTTTTTTTTTTTTTTGGGCCTCAGCATCATAAATGTCTTCTGTCCAGCAGAAGGACGGCTGCTCCTACACCGTAACGCTATGTTCTGGCTCGCAAGGAAGGGGTCCTTCACTGGAGGACCCCAATCTACAAATTCATTATACCCTAATTACACTTGTCATAAAGTAACATGGCAGCACACGTGTCCACAGGTTGTATGTGATGGAGAGCTCGGGCCCCATTTACTACAACCTGCGGACCGTGTGGTGCTGAGGTGGGAAGAAGCCGCCATGCTTCCCTAATGCTGCATGATCCCTTTATGTTTCTGTATAGGATATAGCATACATTATTTCCCTTCCTTACACATGAGTGATGGCAGAATGAAGATAATCATTCTCTGGATGAAACAAAACCAGGAAAATTTTCCAGCAAGTCCTGAAAACTGCTAGACATGAACAAATAAAACAAAAGCTACAAACCCAACCAATAACAGGAATGCAACGTTTTCTCAAAATTCCTGAACTTTGTATCTGGATTTCATGTGTGGAATTTTATTACAATGTGAAATTTCACTTTCCATCATTTCCTATTTTCGCAGCTTCAGACACATCATCTGACGCATCCAGTGCTCCAGCCAAAGCCTAATGGTGAGTGGTGACGTCTTCTATAAATGTACCGCCATCCATATGATGGCAAACCGGGGGCAGGAATCAGGAGAAACTTATTGGGGTGAAAGAAAAAGTAAGTGGGAGTCGGATGAGGCTTAGTAACAATGAGAAAAAGAAAAGGTAATTTATGTCATACAGGTGCTTCTCACAAAATTAGAATATCATTAAAAAGTTAATTTATTTCAGTTCTTCAATACAAAAAGTGAAACTCCTATATTATATTAGAGTCATTACACACAGAGTGATCTATTTCACGTGTTTATTTCTGTTAATGTTCAGATCCCCCACATGTGGTGCGGCCTCTGTAATTAATGATGGTTTATTAACCCCTTTACCCCCGAGAGTGGTTTGTATGTTAATAACAGGGCCAATTTTTACAATTCTGACCACTGTCCCTTTATGAGGTAATAACTATGGAACGCTTCAAGGGATCCTGGCAATTCTGAGATTGTTTTTTCGTGACATATTGTACTTCACGTTAGTGGTAAAATTTCTTCACTATAACTTGCATTTATTTGTTTAAAAACGAAAATTTTGTGAATTTTCGCAATTTTCACATTTTGAATTTTTTAGTTTCAACAATTTTATTGAAATGAAAACATCACTTAACATGAAATACAATCACATTAGAGTACAAGGATCCCCTCGCAGGGGGAAATGCATAGAAAGAGGCACTTAAAGTCATACGGTATCCTTGACTACAGAACCTTTGTTTAGAATATGTGTAGAAAGACAGTTATAACACAGCTAAGTTAAACTTAAAGGGATGGGAAGGGAAAGTGGGGGGTATAAAGTGAGTGTCGATAATACGAGATATACCAACGTGGGACACCAGTGTACCTGCTTTAGAGTCTCTGATTGTAAGGAGCCACTGCCATGCCAGTATATTATAGAGATAAAGATATCATTTTGGAAAGGTCATCATCTCTGTGCCTGAATCCAAGGATCCCAGATACCTCAAAAGTTTTCGAAAGATTTAGATCTGATGGCTTCTATTTTCTCATATAACATTATCAGATTGACCCTTTCCTCACCTGCGTAATTGAGAGCGTACTGGCTTTCCATCTGCTAGCTATGTGATTTCTTGTTGCCATAGCAATAAAGTCAACGAGACAGCAAGTCCTATTGTTAGCATTGACTGGTCTGTCCCCCAGCAGAAGAACCGACGGTGACAGAGGTAGTTTCCTACCCAAGATGGTATCGATTAATTTTACTACATCTTTCCACAGAGACTTCACTATCGGACATGTCCACCAAATATGGAGAGTATCTCCGTCGTCAGTGCACCCTCTAAAACAGTTGCCAGGGACTGAATGATAAATATTGTGCAGGAAGCTAGGTACATAGTGTATTCTAAAAAAACAATTTAAGAGAAGTCTCAGTAAGTGAAACTTGATTATTGCCCCTCATTATATTTTCATGACATCTGAACCACCTTTGAGGTGTGAGGGAGATTCGTAGGTCTGCCTCCCACTGCTCCATAGTCTTCAATTTCAGGCCATCTCTGGGTTTGTTAAATACAGAATAAAGATGGGATATAAGGCCATTGCCAAGTGGGTCATATAGTCATTTTAGTTCGTAGGTTGTACGTTTGAGGAGCCAACCGTTTTTGCAGGAAATGAGAAATTTGTTCAAGTCGGAAAGTCTCAGACCTCAGGACTTGATATTTTGCGATGAACTCTTGTTTTGACATTAGTTTGAAGTGGGTAGTTACATTTTGTAGCCTAGTTAGCTTATTCTGCTGCCACCATACGTGGTTTCGGAATGTAACTCCTGGCGGGAACATGGGATTATTAAACAGGTTCAGGAGGGGTGAGGGATGAGATTGCAACGCAAATTGGAACCAATTCGCTCTCCAGATTCGCAGGGAGTGAAAGGTATATGGCGAATGTAAAGCCAAATCTTTCGGTAAAAGCCCCGTGGCCCAAATTAGGCTCTGTAAGGAGTAAAGGTGCTATTTGGGAATTTTCTATTTGCGGCCATATAGGTGTTTGTTGCGCATTTACCCCTGCCAGCTGGGCGATCTGAGCAGCCCTATAATAAAGAGTAAAGTTTGGTAGCGAGACTAATCCCTGTCTTTTGTGTCTAAACAAAATTTGCTGGGAAATACGGGGCTTTTTATTGTTCCAGACAAAACATAATATATGTGAGTGTATCATTTTGAATGTCATTAGGGGTATTGAAATAGGCAAGGATCGGAACAGATATAGAAATTGAGGCAAGGTAACCATTTTAACCGAGTGCACCCTTCCCAAAAAGGAAAGAGATGGGGATGACCATTTTGACAAAGATTGTGTTAGTTTTTGGAGGAGGGGAGCGTAATTATATTTAAATAGCGTGGACTTAGATAAAGTAAGGTTAATTCCTAGATATGTAATGTAATGCTTTTCATGTCGGAAGTGAAAGTTCTCTACTATTGAAGCTTGTTCGGCAGGAGGCGTGTTCAGAAACCTAATCTCTGATTTATCGATATTGACCTTTTAAGCCTGAGATTTCCTCAAAAGAATTAAGTGTATTTAAGAGATTCGGCAGGGATATATGGGGATTTGTCATGACCAGAAGTAGGTCGGCGGCAAACAGACTGACCTTGTATTCATGTCTACCTATAGTTTGGCCTGTGATATCGGGGTGCAGACGGATCTTCTGCGCTAGTGGTTCCATCACTAGAGCGAATAGGGCTGGAGATAGGGAGCACCCTTGCCTGGTTCCTCTGCCGATAATTATTGGTTCTGGAGTGGTCGAGTGTAATTTTAAATGGGCAACCGGAGTATTGTATAGAAGATTAAGTGAGTCGATTAATTGTTGTGAAACCCCCATTTTGTGCAAGATATTAAACATATATGACCAAGTAACGGTGTCAAAAGCTTTCTCTATATCTAAAGCTAGCAAGGTTAAGGGGGTTTTACGTTTGTTGGCGTTATGTATAAGGGTTAGGTTTTTACCAATATTATCCGGGGCTTGTCTTGTTGGGATGAATCCAACCTGATCTTTGTGAATAAGACTAGGTAGGCATTTATTAATTCTATTGGCTGTTATGGAGGAGAAAATCTTAAGATCCATGTTCAAAAAGGATATTGGCCTGTAATGTTTTGTGAGCAATGGGTCTCTCCCTTGTTTTGGGATGACAGTGATATGCGCCGTATAGAATTCCACCGGCATTGTTTGGCCAGTTAGCATATTATTGCAGTATTTTTGTATGTTATAAAAAAAATTTCAAATATTTTATTAAAAATATAATGCGGTCAACCCATTGGGGCCCGGAGCCTTCCCAGCTTTTAGATGATTTATAGTAGATGTGATTTCCTCTTCAGTGATAGGGGAATGTAATGTAGCAGCGTAAGCCAGAGTTAGGGAAGGTAGTGGTACATTAGTTAGGAAGTCATCCAATTTGGGCAATGAAAAATTTGTGCTATCAGTGTATAGTTTTTGATAATAAGTTTGAAATATTTTGTAGATTTTGTTCGGGTTAAAAGTAGTTTGGGATTGTTCATCTTTTATGGAGAAGAGTTTAATCGCTCTTTCTGTTTTAATTTTCGGGCAAGCATTCGGTCCATTTTATTAGAGAACCGATAGAATGTCGCTTGCGTCCACCTGATTGCTCTTTCCGTACGAGTCGTTAGCAAAGTGTTTAGCTGAAGTTTTAAGTCATAAATTCGCTTTGTTAAGTATAGAGAGGGGCGTGACTGATTGGCGGTCTCTAATGTATAAAGTTCATTCTCGAGAGTCAATTGCTCCTTAAGACGATTCCTCTTTTTTTGGGATGCTATCCTAATGAGTACACCAGTGATATATTTTTTATGAGCCATCCAAACATTACCCATAGAGGTGTCAGGGGTGATATTAGAAAGGAAGAAGGCATTGAGCTCTTGTTCGACCATTATTCGCGTTTGAGGATCAGAAATCAAAAATTCATTCAGTCTCACGTATACAGGCGTGCAGTTTCCGCGCTTAATTTAAATACAGAGAGTACACTATCATGGTCGGACCAAGAGGAGGGGACATGTCTGGAATACATCAATGACGGTATGTTTTCTGAATTAGCTAGAATCCAGTCAGTCCTGGAGTATGAATGGAAAGCTCTAGAAAAATAGGTATAACCTCTGGATTGCCCATGAGATTCTCTCCATGTGTCAACCAGATGATGAGCTTGCAAGATACCATGAAAGATAGATTTATTTTTTTTTTTATTTTTTTTTTTTTCCCCTCCTTGACATGTCAGGCCTCCCCTTATTAGAGCTATCAAGGGTTGGGTTTATAGTCAGGTTAAAATCGCCCCCCCCCATATGATAGTGTCATGTGCATTGTTATGTACCCCGACATTTCAAATGAAAACAATTAAATCTATTGCAGGATCCCTAAGGTCTATACCTTAGGGATCCTGCAATAGATTTAATTGTTTTCATTTGAAATGTCGGGGTACATAACAATGCACAAGACAGATTCGCCTCTCCTGGACCGTGCCCCAAAGGATTATATATCTACCCTCTGTGTCCACGACCATACCCTCCTGTATGATTGGGAAGGAATTATGTAGCAATATAGCGACACCTCTCGTTTTTTTTATCATGGGTAGCAAGAAAAAATCTCGAGTAAAGCTTATGAAAAAATTTGGGAGATGAGTTATTAGGGAAATGAGTTTCCTGTAGGAATAGCACATCAGGGGAATGTTTCTGGTAATCAATAAAGGCGCGTTTTCTTTTTATCGGGGAGTTGAATCCCCTAACATTGTGTGATAATACCTTATACATTAGGTATGCATAGAGAGACTTTAATGAAATTTCTAATTAAACTACGACCTGGAACAAGCATTTTCACCTTAATCACAAATCCAAAAAATATTTTTACATCTCATCAACACTCTTTTAGGAAAAGGAGGGAAGGAAGGGTAACAAAAAATACAACAACAAGAGAAATGGTCGCAACCAATGACCAGTTTGTGGGCTATAGTGCACCGGCCCACTATCAGTGGAACCATAGGCAGTAATAGCCCAAAATTGAGTGGCATATTTACTCCAGGGGCACAACACTCCACTAATGGGAAAAGGAAACAATATTATTCATAAATTGTTATAAAAAGCATCAAATAGTAATACTATCAGAACGATATCTTGGCATTTTGGCCGCTCTTTGAGAATATTCCAGCACATTCGTCAATAGTGGACTCAAGAATTAGACTATTTGTTGTGCTGTGATTTACTGAGTCTAGCATGGCGAACTTCTGTCCACTCTCTGCGCGGTCTCTGTCTCTGTGGTAGGGCTCCCGAATCAGAAATCGGGATGCCTGCTTTCTCCAGCGCTTTTCTCCCTTCCTCGTAATTTCTTGGAGAATAGGTGGAGTTGCCGTAGGAGAAAATTAAAGCATGTGGGAATCCCCACCTGTATTGAATCTTTGCTTTTATTAAGGCTAGAGTTATATCTTTCATGGCTTTTCTCCTTATTAGAGTTGCCGGGCAAATATCAGGAAACAGAGATACGGTATCTGGGACACCTGGTAAGTTGTTCAGTTTTCGAGCAGCGGATAGAATCAGGTCTCTGGATTCTTCATGGTGCATTTTAAGGACAACATCCCTAGGTGAGGCATCAGATTTGGGACCTCCCAAGGCCCTGTGGATCCTGGTTATTTTTAAAGAATTAGGTTAGAGGCAACCTCCATTAGATTGGAGCTACTTTCCGGTAGTCCTTTAATTCTGATATTGCCTCGGCGAGATCGGTTTTCCAAGTCCTCACACTTTAGCTCTAGGAACTCGAGTCTAGCATCTTGTTCCTGTAGTTGCTCTCTATTATGTTCAGTGGCATCTGCTGTATCATCCATTCTTTTTTCCAAATCATTGGTTCTTTGAGCAATATCCTGGATTTGCTGCGTGAAATTGCTTACAGCAGAAGATAACTCAGCTCTGAAAGTTTTTTTGAATGGTAGCCAGGAGGTCCTCCATTGTCATTGGAATCATGTTTGTTGGAGTACTCAAGTTAGTTTGCTGTGACCTCTGGGGGGAGCTCCCGGTGTTCAATGAGGTTGATTGTGACGCTGACATAGTGCGATTAGCTGGTTTTGTACGTTGCGTCATCAGTTGTGTGATCAGACGGGTATTGCTTTCTGATGTAGCAGATTTTTTGGGACGCATTGCTCAGAGACCTCCTGCGTTCTGAAAGTTATCGCATGACAAATGCTTATATAGGTGGGTGCATACTTGTGCCTGTGGTGACAGATCTAGTGTTCCATAATTATAGTCCACCAGGATCGTCCATGCCCTCCGTGTTGGATTTTAGCAAGACATGGGGTAAATTTTATAGAACAGAGTATGCCTCTGGTGCAGTTCTGCTGCAATACCCCCTTTATTTTACAGGAGTAAGGGGGAGTATGAGCCTGTTGGTCAGAGTAACAGCCCAAAATAGGAAAACAGACAAAAGAGAATAGGTCTTTTTAAGTATGTGCAACTGCATCAGATGACGGCAGAAGTTAAGCGGCCGGTTTTCTCCCACCGACGGTCTCCGGTCACAGGAAGGGGGCCTCCGAACCTTCAGCACCACAGCAGCCGCGATGTGATCCGGGCAGGCTTCAGGCCTGCAGCTAGGTCGCGAGTGGGTTCTTCGTCCCGAGGCATCGGGTGGACCCAGGACCAACGGGGGTTATCCTCCAGGTGCCTTCTACTGTATCTCGGTCCCCAATGAGGGCGGATAGGCTATAGGGAGCCCTGAATCAGGCAGATTGTTATTTTCCTGAGAGGAGCTCAGGCTGGCACGTCCTGCTCCTTCAATAGCTGGCCACGCCCCCCCCACATTTTGAATTTTTATTCCCTTAAATCAGGGGTCCTCAAACTTTTTAAACAGGGGGCCAGATTACGGTCCCTCGGACCGTTGGAGGGCCGGAATGTAGTTTAAAAAAAATTATGAATAAATTCCTGTGCACACTGCACATATCTTATTTAGAAGTAGTAAAACAAAAATAGGAACAAATACAATATTAAAAATGAAGTTAAATCATCAAACTTACCGATTTTTTGGGTTCTTCGAATATCCTACACTTCGAGTCAATTTTTTCTCTTTCTTGATATCATTGTTTCCTAGGGATTCAAAATTGCTATTAGTAAAATACCAACATATATACAGCACTACAAAAACAATATACCAGCAATAAAACTGCCCACACAGAGACATACAGACTGCACTGCCCATCAATGCAGCCTGATCAGTGCCCATCAATGCAGCCTGATCAGTGCCTATCAATGCAGCCTGATCAGTGCCCATCAATGCAGCCTGATCAGTGCCCATCAATGCAGTCTGATCAGTGCCCATCAATGCAGCCTGGTCACTGCCCATCAATGCAGCCTGATCAGTGCCCATCAATGCAGCCTGATCAGTACCCAACAATGCAGTCTGATCAGTGCCCATCAAAGCAGCCTGATCAGTGCCCATCAATGCAGTCTGATCAGTGTCCATCAATGCAGTCTGATCAGTGCCCATCAATGCAGTCTGATCAGTGCCCATCAATGCAGTCTGATCAGCGCCCATCAATGCAGCCTGATCAGCGCCCATCAATGCAGCCTGATCAGTGCCCATCAATGCAGCCTGATCAGTGCCCATCAATGCAGCCTGATCAGTACCCAACAATGCAGCCTGATCAGTGCCCATCAATGCAGCCTGATCAGTGCCCATCAATGCAGCCTCACCAGTGCCCATAAAGGTGGAACTCCACTTTTACCTCAGGCTCAGACTGGTGTGGTGCAAGAATCCCCAATAGGCAGCATTGGTCCCTAAAAGGCAGGTAAATGTACCCAATAGGCAGCATACGTCCCCAATAGGCAGGTAAATGTCCCCAATAGGCAGCACAGGTCCCCAAAAGGCAGGTAAATGTCCCCAATAGGCAGCACAGGTCCCCAATAGGCAGCACAGGTCCCCAATAGGCAGGTAAATGTCCCCATTAGGCAGCATAGGTCCCCAATAGGCAGCACAGGTCCCCAAAAGGCAGGTAAATGTCCCCATTAGGCAGCACAGGTCCCCAATAGGCAGCACAGGTCCCCAATAGGCAGGTAAATGTCCCCATTAGGCAGCATAGGTCCCCATTAGGCAGCACAGGTCCCCAATAGGCAGGTAGATGTCCCCATTAGGCAGATAAATGTCCCCAATAGGCAGGTAAATGTCCCCATTAGGCAGCACAGGTCCCCATTAGGGAGCACAGGTCCCCAATATGCAGCACAGGTCCCCAATAGGCAGGTAAATGTCCCCAATAGGCAGCACAGGTCCCCAATAGGCAGGTAAATGTCCCCAATAGGTAGCACAGGTCCCCACTAGGTAGGAAAATGTCCCCACTAGGCAGAAAAATGTCCCCAATAGGTAGCACAGATCCCCACTAGGCAGAACAATGTCCCCACTAGGCAGAAAAATGTCCCCAATAGGTAGCACAGGTCCCCACTAGGCAGGAAAATGCCCCCACTAGGCAGAAAAATGTCCCCAATAGGTAGCACAGGTCCCCACTAGGCAGGAAAATATCCCCAATAGGTAGCACAGGTCCCCACTAGGCAGGAAAATGACCCCAATAGGACCCGGCATTAAAAAAAAAAAAAAAGTACTCACCTATGTCCCCGCGCTGCTCTGAAGAGGCGCCCGCTCGTCTCCGTCTTCTTCCGGCACAGGCCCAGGCGGCGTGACATCATCAGACCGTGCAGGCGGCGTGATGACAATCACGTCGTCTCTGTGCACTGTGCTGCGGGAGGGCTGCGCAACGCCTTTCCTCGGCGCCTCGTCCCGCCCGCAATTACACGGCCCGCCGGCACTGAACTGCAGTGCAGTTCAAGAGCTCAAAGTCGGCCTGGCGGGGGTCGGGTAAAAGTCTTTGGAGGGCCGCATGCGGCCCGCGGGCCGTAGTTTGAGGACCCCTGCCTTTAATCATAGAAACATTTTTCACATGTCTACTTTACATGAGCACAATTTTTGAAACGATTTTTTTTTCGTTAGGAAGTTATAAGGGTTAAAAGTTGACCAGCGATTTCTCATTTTTACAAAAAAATTTACAAAACCATTTATATTTAGGGACCACCTCACATTTGAAGTGACTTTGAGGGGTCTATATGGCAGAAAATACCCAAAAGTGACACCATTCTAAAATCTGCACCCCTCACGGTGCTCAAGACCATATTCAAGTTTATTAACCTTTCAGGTGCTTCACAGGAATTAATGGAATGTGAAAGGAAAAAATGAACACTTAAACTTTTTTTCACTAAAATGTAACTTTAGACTAATTTATTTTTTTTATTTTCACAAGGGTAACAGGAAAAAAATTAACCCCAAAATTTATAATGCAATTTCTCCTGAACATGCCGATACCCAATATATGGGGAAAACACTGTTTGGGCGCACAGCAGAGCTTGGAAGGGAAGGAGCGCCATTTGACTTTTTCAACACAAAATTGGCTGGAATTGAGATCGGACGCCAAGCCCCTGATGCGCCTAAACAGTGGAAACCCCCAACAAGTAACCGTATTTTGGAAACTAGACCCCCCCAAAGAACTTATCTAGATGTGTCATGAGCAGTTTGAACCCCCCAAGTGTTTCACTAAAGTTTATAACATAGAACCGTGAAAATAAATCATATTTTTTCCACAAAAATGATCTTTTAGCCAACAATTTTTTTTTATTTTCCCAAGGGTAACAGGAGAAATTGGACCCCAAAAAGTTATTGTGCAATTTCTCCTGAGTACGCTGATGCCCCATATGTGGGAGAAAACTACTGTTTGGGTGCACCTTGGGGCTCTGAAGTGAAGGAGTGACGTTTTGGAAGGCAGACTTTGATGGCATGGTCTGCGTGCGTCATGTTGGATTTGCAGAGCCCCTCACGTGCCTAAAGGGTGGAAATACCCCACAAGTGACCCCATTTTGGAAACTAGACCCCTTAACAATCTTATCTAGATGTGCCTAAACAGTGGTACAAGTGCTCCCTTTTTGTAACTAATCTACTGTTTCCTGGTATGAGAATTTTATAATGTAGTGGCATACGTGAGTTGTGTAGTGTTTGTTAGGTTGTCATACGTCAGTTTTGTAGTGTTCTTCAGATTGTCATACGTCATTTGTGTAAGTCCGAAATGAATTTAGGGCATGGAGGTGTGGTACAGTCTGAAGCAATCTTTCATACACAGGCCAGGTTTGTCGGGGCAGGTGTCGCATTGATAAATGGTATACTTGTGTATTCACCTTCTGAAACACACTCGGCACCTCTTTTGCGACCTTCCTTTTTTCCCACTTTGAGGGACCTCCCTTGGGAAATGCTGACCTGGTATGATACAAGCACCTTCAGTTCCGGAAGTACTGGGGCCCGCTGCTTCCTGATCTCCAAAGATTAAGGCCTTGATCACTACCTCCTGGAACTGAAGGTGTGACATAGCGGTCTGCCCTGCACATCATGACAGCAGGAAAGCATTGAGTACTGCCATCTGTAGGATGTGCACGGCCAGTTTCTTGTACCACACCTTGGCCTTTCTCAAAGAACTGTACAGCTGGAGGACTTGATCAGTGAGATCAATGCCCCCCATGTTTTTGTTGTACCCCAGTACAGTCTGGTTTGCAGACCTGTGCAGAGGTACCTCATACAGTGCCGAGGGTGCTGCCATCACCATGTATGGTGGTCAAGAAAAAGACATCCCTCTTTTCCTTGACCACCAGAAGGTGGTCGATATTGGGCTCTATCACCCCTTCTGAGCACCACAAGGCCCTGCACAGCACAGATCCTGTAGTTACCTTTCTGCAGAAATCCTCAGCTTCTGTGATGATGTGCAGCGCGGTCACAGACAGAGCACAGAAGTGGTGTGACTGCTCTGTGACCTGTCAGTGGTGCGATCGACGATGACATCGATCGCTCCAATCGGAGCTGGCCCTGGTGACACTGGCGTTGCGATGCACCAGCCTAGGATCGGTGCTCTTACAGCTCCGATCCTAGGCAGGTCACAGCCAGGGCACAGCGCAGTCACACCGAGGCTGTGCCCTGTGATTTGCGAGATAGAGATAATCATTAATCGCGTCAATCAGTGGTTCCAGGCCATGCCTGGCGTTGCGAGGCACCAGCCTAGGATTGGTATTCTTACAGCTCCAATCCTAGGCAGGTCACAGCCATGGAAGAGTTCGGTCACACCGCGGCTGTACCCTGTGATTGGCGCCATCAGTTTAATTGTTGATTGCGCCAGTCAGAGGGGGGTACAGGCCATGACTGGTGTTGCCAGGCAGAAGCCTATGATTGGTGCTCTTGGAGGACCCATTTTCTAGTTTTCTTACACTTGGGAGGACATTTTGCCTAAACTGCTCTGATAATTGTCTGATTTCATTATTCCTGTGACTCTTTTCATTGTAGGCTTCATTTCATTTATAGACATAATGCTGGTACTCATAGGAGGTTCATAATGACAGGCACGGGGGTCGTCAGCAGATCTTTGGCTGTCATGGTAACTCATTTGCACCCCGCGATCACGTCAGGGGCGTGTGGATGGGCAGGAGGAATGATTCACCCCCCCTGCCAAAGCATGTTATGCCACTATCAGTGATTGACAGCAGCATTTAACTGGTTAAGTCGCGTTCGGCGATCCACTCCACCCTTGGCTATTAGAGGCACTTGATGACTGCCTTTGATTTGTGCGAGCCCACATCTAATGCAGGGACACAATATGTGACTGAAGTTTACGTCACATCATTAAGTGGTGACGTCCTCCTTCGCCCATAGAGTTCTGCTTTGTTCAGTTTGTGGCATGCAGTTACAGGTGGGAACTTTCACTATAGATTCCTCCAGCTCGGCCTGAAGTTGTTGTACTTTGCCACATTTCAAATCAACTTTCATAGGGTTCTCTAATCAATTTCCTCTTTCCACCGCGTCCTGGAAGGTTCTTCATTGCTCCATGACTAGAAAACCTCTTGAATCTAAAATGATAAGGTCTTTGTACCGTTAGACTGTTTGTGCTTGGTGATAATACTATTTCTGGTCTGTTAAGACAGTTCCCTTGTCTTTTCCGCCATTGTGAACATGGAATACAACTGACCTGAAAGGGTACCGTTACACTTGGCGATGCACCAGCGATCCTAACCAGCGATATGACGCGGTCAGGAACGCTGGTACATCGCTAAGTGGTTGCTAGTGAGCTGCCACACAGGCAGATCTCACCAGCGACATAGCAGCAGTCGGGGGTCGTTACTTACCTGTCAGATGAGGCGATGAAGACGTCCTCCCTCCCGCGTCCATGCGTTGCTCGTCGGCGCCACAGGAAGCCCAGCAGGAAGCGCCCAACGAGAAATGGTCCAGGACGTTCTTGCGCAATCAGCGGGGGGAGCCGGTCGGAGGTAAGTATCAGACATAGCGATATCGCTAGCAATATCGCTGCTGCATCACAAAACCAGTGACGTTACACATTGCGATATTGCTGTAACGGGCCCTAAAGCATCAAAGCCACCAGTCTAAAGCTAATTAAAGTCATATGAGCACTGACCACATGGAGACAAGTCCAATTTCTAGATAAGTCTCATTTTATCCTTTGTTGTAAACTGAACAGCGCGTGCCATTAATTGTGTCCACTATCGTTTTCCATTTTGTGTCTTTTTTTTTCTAAGCAGTTTCATTGAACTCTATTTCAGTAGATGTTTTACATGATGAACTTAATATTCAGGGGTGCCACAATGGTGTCCACAACTGTATATTTATTAATGATACTTTCCTTGGCTGTGGAAGGTTATTGTGCATTTTATGATATTGGACCAGTGTAATCATCTAATGTGAATATTTTGACTTTTTGTCATTACAGAACCAGACGAGAGATGTCTTCTGCTTCCATCTCTCCAGATTATGGAGGATCTCGCCTTCCATCTGTCGCGATTACATTCTTTCATTTTGTGTAATTGAGAAGGAACCTGCCGTATACAATAATATAATGAAAACTTGTCGTAATCCAGGGATAACATGGCCACCCAGACAATTTTACGACAGAAACATCCCACAAAGCTGAAGAAATTGAAGTCCCTAAATTCTTCCATTACTGAACTCTATCGAGGCTTCTGTATGGTCAGAGATTGTCCAGATGAGAGTATGACATGTGATAGGTGTCATGTCTGATGGGATTACTAATCTGACAGTCTTAGAATAGTAAAGCTAACCTCAGATGTATATGGACCACAATGTCAGGACTGGCCACGGGTCTCCTGACCCAAACTCGGCAATCTCATCTCATATATGTCTATACGGCTTTTGAGTTTGGAGCAGGAGACCAGAGGTCAGTGCAGACATAGTGGTCCGTACTCTGCCGAAATCAGATGTCTGTAAGTCACAATCTATGTGCTGTCATAGTGTCAAGCATCTGAAACCCCCCATACCTGCATCTCAGCCATATTGGTCAAACTACAATTCTCTACATGTATTTTTCTGTATGTGGAGTTAACTATACCACCTTTGTCCGCATGATCTGAGTGTATATGGATGACAAATAAGAGGCCCTCTACCTGAGAGCCATCATTTAAGAGTGAGAACAACTGTAAGGTGCAGGAAATGTATGGCCTCCTGCGGCCTTGGATCTCTAGTGGCCAATCGCCCATTTCCGCAGCTGCAGTAAGGGCACTTCCAGGTTGTAGATAAGTCGTGTTTTCTTTTTATGTGGTTGATATATTTAGGCGAGGTCTCGCCCCCCACTTCAATGATGGACAGGCTGCAGAGTATCAACTTCTAGAAGATCTGAGAAATGATGCACAATACCCAACATTGGTGATGAATGTGTTATATGGCGGGTTCCTTCCCGTGTATTATCAGACGTCTCACGTACTGCTGATTTTCCTTTACATTTAGTAGGTAATTACAATAAGGTTTTGGCTTCATACTTTTCATTATTAGTTATTTGCAATCAGAGTGCTTTATATGGAAGGCCGGATCCGCTTATATAACATTATATCGCATTATTCCATTACTTACATTTGCTTTATGTTTTCAATAAGATTTTGAGTTTTATTTTTTACTGTAGTTCGTTTTGCTCTAATTTTGGTGATTATTTTCTGTCTGTGCGATTGATATCAGTGTAGGAGACATCACAGCCGGATGTTGTATTATACCGGAGGCGTCATTATCCGTTCTTATATATGACACTGGGAAATGTCTGCTAGAAAAATAACGAATCGTTCTTCATCCTCCGCTCATGAATCTGATACAACACTCCTCATTATCAATCCTATCACATTTACAATGCAGTGTAATATATATTTGTGAATCAGAGTTCATTTGATGCTAATGACGGGGACTGAATGTGAGGTCACATAACGCCAATATTTACAGTCACATAATAAAGAATTTAAATTATAAGGAAACTTATCTCATAGTTTAGTTTTATGTTTTGTAGAAATGCAGATAAGAATGTGATCGACTCTACTGTGTGGATCTGATAGAAATGGATCTTACAGGATTTCCCGTTTATTGAGCTTCTTGTGATTATAATTTATCAATAAAGTACAATTACACCGATATCACAAGTGTTTTTTTTTTTTGCGTTACATTTATTGTTGTGTTTCTAATAAAATGTTTTCTGCATAAAGTCAGGATAAGCAGGATCTTGTAATGTTAGAAAAGCACAATCCCTGCCCCTAGGGATCCAGAAAGTAGATGAGAAGTTTGTAGAAGTAATCTCCAGCTACCAATCACGTCTACATCAAAAATTGTGAAAGCGACGGTGGGAGAGCTGGTGATCCGGATTCAACTGTACAACACCAGAAAGTGGTCATCCATTTTTCTAGCTGGCAACACGACATGTCATCAGTCCCGATCCTTGTCCGTATCATCACAAGAGGTATTTGCCTAAATTGTGTAGTTAAAAAAAAAATCTTAAGAAATGTAAAGATAAAAGCTAAATACAGAAAAATACGTAACATTAAAATGAATGCCCCAAACGTTTAATATACAGTTGTGTGAAAGTGTTTGCCACTTCCTGATTTCCTATTCTTTTCCATGTTTGTCACACTTAAATGTTTCCGATCACCAAACAAATGTAAACATTAGACAAAGATAACACAAGTAATCACAAAATGCCCTTTTTAAATGAAGGTCTTTATTATTAAGGGGAAAAAAAAAGTCCAAACCTCCAGGGCCCTGTGTGAAGAAGTGATTCCCCCAAACCTAATAACTGTTTGCAGTTGTTACTGCTAAGGAGGACCCAATCAAGCATTTGCAATGAGTCTTTTACAATGCTCTGGAGGAATTTTGGCCACTCATCTTTGCAGAATTGTTGTAATTCAGCCATATTGGAGGGTTTCCGAGAATGAACCGCTTTTTTAAAGTCATGCCACAGCATCTCAATCGGATTAAGGTCAGGACTTTGACTAGGCCACTCCAAAGTGTATATTTTTTTCTAAGCCATTCAGAGGTGAACTTGCCGTTGTGTTTTGGATCATTGTCTGCTGCATTACCCAAGTGCGTTTCAGCATGAGGTCAGGAACAGATGGCTGGACATTGTCCTTCAGGATTTTTTTTGATAGGCAGCAGAATTCATGGTTCCATTTACCCCAGCAAGTCTTCCAGGTCCTGAAGCAGCAAAACAGCCACAGACAATCACACTACCATAACCATATTTTATTATTTTACTGTTGGCATGATGTTCCTTTACTGAAAAGTTATGTTATTTCTACACCAGATGTAATGGGACATACACCATCCAAAAAGTTCAACTTTTGTCTTGTCAGTGAATAAAAATTTTGGTGATCTTGAAGATGTTTTCTGGCAAAACTGAGACGAACCTTTATGTTCTTATTGCTCAGCAGTTGTTTTCGTCTTGGAACTCTGCTGTGCAGGCCTCTTTTGCCCAATCTCTTTCTTATGGTGAAGTCATGAACACTGACCTTAACTAAGGCAAGTGATGCTTGCAGTTCTTTGGATGTTGTTGTGGGGTCTTTTGTGACCTCTTGGATGAGTCGGCTCTGCGCTTTTGGGATAATTTTGATCTGCAGGTCACTACTGGGAAAGTTCACCACTGTTCCATGGTTTTGCCATTTGTGTATGATGGCTCTCACTCTGGTTCACTGGATTCCCAAAGCTTTAGAAATGGCTTTATAACCTTTTCCAGATTGATAGATCTCACAGTACTGCTCAAAATAATAGCAGTCCAATATGACTAATTAGATTTATTACTGTTTTTGGTATAAGTTATACTACCACATGTCAAACAATTTACTAGGTGGTGCAGTAGGTTCTAAGAAAACCAACAGACTCCACATTCATAATCTGCTTGTTTTTGAGTCGGTGTATTAGGGCTCATACTCACTTGCGAGAGACTCGCACGATTCTCGTGCGAGTCTCTTGCATGAAAGCCTGGCACTGCTGCTAGCACTGGGACTGGAGCGTGTGGCTGCGTAGAAATACATGTAGCCGCGCACTCTCCGGTCCCAGTGACTGCCAGCCAGTTTCCTACTCCACACTGATGAGGGGCAATACCCCGAAACAGCTGTATGTGGATGGATACCATGTTTTGGCATAGGTGGTTTCCTTCATTGGAGACTGCCCTTCCCGTGGTTGTTCCTTTCCGGGCAAAGACCTGGCTGGTCATTGCTTGCGTTGAGAAACATGTGATGGTGTCTCCGCGGCTTCTGTTTTGCATGTTTTACATATTTCCCATAAGGAATGGGGGCAGTGCTCTAGAATCACTGCGTTGAGAAACACGTGATGGTGTCTCCGCAGTGTCGGATGTTGATCTCCATGAGTTCATTCATCCTCCTTTTTATAGTCTTTTTACTAGGCATTGCTCCTACCAGCCAGTTTCCTACTCCACACTGATGAGGGGCAATACCCCGAAACAGCTGTATGTGGATGGATACCATGTTTTGGCATAGGTGGTTTCCTTCATTGGAGACTGCCCTTCCCGTGGTTGTTCCTTCCCGGGCAAAGACCTGGCTGGTCATTGCTTGCGTTGAGAAACATGTGATGGTGTCTCCGCGGCTTCTGTTTTGCATGTTTTACATATTTCCCATAAGGGATGGGGGCAGTGCTCTAGAATCACTGCGTTGAGAAACACGTGATGGTGTCTCCGCAGTGTCGGATGTTGATCTCCATGAGTTCAGTCATTCTGTGAAGACACAGTTGTGAATCAGGTGGCCCTTATTTAAGGGTGAAGCCAGGACATGTTGTACATACATTTCTCCTTGAAAGCCTGAGAAATATGGGTCGTTTTAGCAGGGCTGTGGAGTCGGTAAGCCAAACCTGCGACTCCGACTCCTCAATTTCCCTTACACCGACTCCACGACTCCCACATATATTGCTTATATTTAAGTGAAAAATTTATTGTAGTACAATGTGAACATCAGACATTTAATCATTTCTATGATCCAATAATCAAGATATTTAGATAGATATTATGTTCTATTTATTGGAATACAACTTTAGAACACAAAAAAATGTAATAAATTATAAATATGTAATACACTGTATAATATCAATTACATACATATGGTAAAGACCAAAGTTTGGACACACCTCATTCAAAGAGTTTTCATGACTATGAAAATTGTAGATTCACTCTGAAGGCATCAAAACAATGAATTAACACGTGGAATTATATAATGAACAAAAAAGTGTGAAACAGCTGAAAATATGTCTTATAGTCTAGGTTCTTCAAAGTAGCCACCTTTTGCTTTGATTACTGCTTTGCACACTCTTGCACACAGCATTCTCTTGATGAGCATCAAGAGGTAGTCACTGGAAATGGTCTTCCAACAGTCTTGAAGGAGTTCCCAGAGATGCTTAGCACTTGTTGGCCCTTTTGCCTTCACTCTGTGGTCCAGTTCACCCCAAACCATCTCGATTGGGTTCAGGTCTGGTGTCTGTGGAGGCCAGGTCATCTGGTGTAGCACCCCATCACTCTCCTTGGTCAGATATCCCTTACACAGCCTGGAGGTGTGTTTGAGGTCATTGTCCTGTTGAAAAATAAATGATGGTCCAACAAAACACAAACCGGATGGAATAGCATGCCGCTGCAAGATGCTGTGGTAGCCATGCTGGTTCAGTATGCCTTCAATTTTGAATAAATCCAAAACAGTGTCACCAGCAAAGCACCCTCACACCATCTCATCTCCTCCATGCTTCACGGTGGGAACCAGGCATGTAGAGTCCATCCGTTCACCTTTTCTGCGTCGCACAAAGACATGGTGGTTGGAACCAAAGATCTCAAATTTGGACTCATCAGACCAAAGCACAGATTTCCACTGGTCTAATGTCCATTCCTTGTGTTCTGTAGCCCAAACAAGTCTCTTCTGCTTGTTGCCTGTCCTTAGCAGTGGTTTCCTAGCAGCTATTTTACCATGAAGGCCTGCTGCACAAAGTCTCCTCTTAACAGTTGTAGAGTTTTGTCTGCTGCTAGAACTCTGTGTGGCATTGACCTGGTCTCTATTCTGAGCTGCTGTTAACCTGCGATTTCTGAGGCTGGTGACTCGGATGAACTTATCCTCCGCAGCAGAGGTGACTCTTGGTCTTCCTTTCCTGGGGCGGTCCTCATGTGAGCCAGTTTCTTTGTAGCACTTGATGTTTTTTGCCACTGCACTTGGGGACACTTTCAAAGTTTTCCCAATTTTTCGGACTGACTGACCTTCATTTCTTAAAGTAATGATGGCCACTCGTTTTCTTTACTCAGCTGCTTTTTTCTTGCCATAATACAAATTCTGACAGTCTATTCAGTAGGACTATCGCCTGTGTATCCACCAGACTTCTGCACAACACAACTGATGGTCCCAACCTCATTTATAAGGCAAGAAATCCCACTTACTAAACCTGACAGGGCACACCTGTGCAGTGAAAACCATTTCCGGTGACTACCTCTTGAAGCTCATCAAGAGAATGCCAAGAGTGTGCAAAGCAGAAATCAAAGCAAAAGGTGGCTACTTTGAAGAACCTAGAATATAAGACATACAGTATTTTCAGTTGTTTCACACTTTTTTGTTAATTATATAATTCCACATGTGTTAATTCATAGTTTTGATGCCTTCAGAATGAATCTGCAATTTTCATAGTCATGAAAATAAAGAAAACGCTTTGATTGAGGTGTGTCCAAACTTTTGGTCTGTACTGTATATATATATACAGTATATGTATATATATATATATATATATACAGTATATATACTGTATGTGTGTATATATATCTAGATCCCAAGGCTACATTCACACTATGGGCGTAGCCAGGATCAAAATTAGGGGGGGGACCTCATACTGTTCTGCAGAACCTCATACTGCACACCCCTACACTTGAAAATAAAGCCTGCACCTTAAGAAGATGTGATGAATGCAGTCTATTTATTCCAACTATCATTTGATGTTGATGTGTTACTGAAGACGAGCAATGCCTGTCCTGGGCGTCCTTTTGGGCAGCTATGAGGTGTACCTGACTGGTGCTTAAAAAAAGGAGTGTTAGTCTGTGTGCTATCCGGCTTTCATTGTTTTTGGTACAGATATGATATGGATAGACAGATATGGATATATAGATAGAGCAGATTTCTAATCTGCTTTTGCTATTGAAAACATCCTCTATGAGCTCAAAAACCTTTCAGGTGATGCAGTTTTTTAAAAAGCTGATCTGCTTTTGCAACTGAAAAACGTATACACAAAAAACGCAGCAAAAACACTGTGTGTGAATGTAGCCTTAGATCAGGAATAGAACAGTCATTTATAGGACATTTCATAACTTTCCCAAATTCCTATGAAAAAATATTCAGAATTTTCTGCATTGAACTACTGTACCCAATTTATTATATATTTTAGGAGTCAGAGTCGGTCCATTTTATACCGACTCCAACTCCGACTCCACCCAAATGAGCACCGACTCCGACTCCACAGCCCTGCGTTTGAGACATTGTTCAGAAGAACAGCGTACTTTATAAGTTTTACTCTCCCCAATTAACTTATTAAAGAAGTGCAGACTATGATCGCCTGTACAGCTAAAATGATCTCCAATGCTTTAAAATGGAAAGCCAAACCAGAGACATGGAAGAAAACGGAAGACTACCATTCGAATGGATGGAAGAATAGTCAGAATGGCAAAGGCTCAGCCAATGATCAGCTCCGGGATGATCACAGACAGTCTCACTTTACCTGTGAGGACTATGACAGAAGACACCTATGTGACGCTAATCTCTTAGGAAGAAGTCCCCACAAAGTCCCACTGTTAAAAAACAGACATGTACTGAAGCAGATACAATTTGCCAAAGAACACATCAACTGGCCTATATAGAAATGGAGAAACATTTCGTGGACTGATGAAAGTAAAATTGTTCTTTCTGGGTCCAAGGGCCGCAGACAGTTCATTAGACGACCCCCAAACCCTGCATTCAATCCACAGTACACTCTGAAGACAGTGGAGCATGGTGGTGCAAGCATCATGATATGGGCATGTTTCTCTTACTATGGTGCCGAAGCTATTTACCGCATACCAGGGATCATGGACCAGTTTGTATATATTAAAATACTTCAAGAGGTCATGTTGCCTTACGCTGAATATGATATGACCTTGAAATGGATGTTTCAACAAGACAACGACCCTAAACACACCGATAAACGAAAAAAGAAAAAGATAAGGAGAGACAGCGAAATTTTCCTATATTTTGGTAATAGTGTTAATGAACAATAATAAATAATAATATATCGCTGACCAATATTGGACTGTTCATAGGACAGTCGTATTAGAAACAAACAACCTTACGAAAGCACAGACGACCATAAGTCCCAAGGAAATATTATTTATTAAGTCATTATTAAAAATAATTATTAAAAACATTCCATTAAAATAAATGTATGATACATATACTGAACCATTATTCCAAAAAAGGGGGTCATGCCACCCAGATATGAGGCATACAATATGTGTAAATTAATACAAAAACATAAAGATATAAAATATAAGTGATAATAACAAAACTCAAATGTTATTGTTTATAATAATAATACAAAGCAATAATACAGTGCATATAATACACATGCAAGGAAATAAAACAACAATTGTGTGTGACCATAAACATAAGTGTGAATCACTACCACAATGAAACAGTATATATCACAGTATGCCCATATAGTGCATCCATATAGTATCAAAAAAGGAAAGACACAATAAGTGTCACCATAAAATAACGATGCCTGTCGACCAGGAAAAAGAGAGCCAATGTGAAAAAGTGTGAAAAATTATGAGTGGATATAAAATACAACGTCTCCTGGGATAGCTACCCGGTCCCGACGCGCGTTTCGGCGCTAAGCCTTCATCGGGGTGGCGTCAAGCAGAGACAGGTGAGTATAAATACTAACACTAACCAATAACAAATGTGGGTGTGTCAAAAGAAACCAATCAATACAAAGGGCGTATACATTAATTACAACGTCATAGCGCAACTGCGCAAGAGCGGAAATTGAATGCTGGTATCCCACTAGTTAAGACAATCTATCGGTATAAAACCCGGAAGAAAATGTCCACCAACCGGAAGTAATCGTTACCGGGCAACCAGACGCATAAATTGTCATATGACCAAAGGAATTGAGCCGACGTAAAAAAGCATCATAGTTGCTAAGAAACGAGCCGTCACATGACCGGAAGAAGATGGCCGCCATATGAAAATATCGTTACCAGGTGACCAGACACATACATTATGATGTGACAGAAAAAATGTGGCCAAAATAAAAACCATCACAGTTATGAAGTAACAGACAATCATGGGCTCAAAAAAATGTAAATTACATAAAACCAAGCGGTCACTTGGCCGTAACGGTACGGCTATCATATCATCTTAGCAATAGACATATAACTGCCGTATGGCGATTAGCATGTATATCAACAGAATACCTAGCAGTTTAAAAACAGATACACATGAACAGTGTGATCAGGACGTGCACTCATTGACCTGAACAGAAAAGGACGCACATATAACAGGGGAGGCGGGAGCACAGGAGAGAGCGCGCCAAGCCGCAAAAAGCGGCATAGAAACGCGACCTGAACCAGGGCAAACCGCATGCCACTGCCACATGTGCGTACCTGCACGGGCCAATGAAACCACAAGCCAATTAAAGTGCTGAAAACCATAACAGTATAAAGTGCAGGATTATTATACAGACATATGAAGTGCAGAATTATATAACAAACATATAAGGTGATAAATATAATATACATATATATATCCAAATAATATCACAAATAATCAATAATAAATCAAACATACCATATACATAGTGCATAATGACACTCATATAAATATTAATATTAAATATTAAATAGTGTAGTGCATTGAAAAAACGATGATTTTTTCTAATTTCACTCTTGTATATCAGGCTTGAGAAAATTCCATGTAGAAAACGGACTAAAAATTCATAGCCAATCTTTAAGAGACTTCACCCTAAACTATCATAAATAAAAATAAAAAATAAATAAAATTATAATTATATAAAAATTATTGTAAAACAATTATATAGTGTTATTAGTCAAACAGCATACTTACATAACATATCATATAGTATACTCATATTGCAACAGTTTTCTTTTACATTGAAAATTATTCATATATGTATCATATGCTGAAATAATTTAACAACAAATGTCACCAAAAGACACTCACATAAAATAGGATCAGTATATATAAATAAAAATTTTTTAGACAGAAATCAGATAAATGGAACAAAGCTATTGTTTTCATTGAGACCATGTGGTTGGACTGTGTTAAGGGTCCAAATCCACCTGGTCTCACGTTGTCCAAGCTTACGACTAACATTCGCACCCCTAATAGTGGTAGGTATCATATCAATCCCACGGAAATTTAGTTTAGTACTATCACAGTTATGATGTTGTTTAAAATGCCTTGGAATTGTTTTTAGGGCATTCACATCATTTTCAGTTGCTGCTGCTTTGATACCTAAGATGTGCTCTCGAACCCTCACCTTAAATTGTCTTGTGGTAATACCAATATAAATTTTCTGGCATGGACATATTGCAAAATATATCACTGCTTTAGTGGTACAAGTAATATGATGTCTAATCTCAAATGTACGTGTTTCACCTTGATTAAACTAAATTTCCGTGGGATTGATATGATACCTTATTACTTTATTTCAGCATATGATACATATATGAATAATTTTCAATGTAAAAGAAAACTGTTGCAATATGAGTATACTATATGATATGTTATGTAAGTATGCTGTTTGACTAATAACACTATATAATTGTTTTATAATAATTTTTATATAATTATAATTTTATTTATTTTTTATTTTTATTTATGATAGTTTAGGGTGAAGTCTCTTAAAGATTGGCTATGAATTTTTAGTCCGTTTTCTACATGGAATTTTCTCAAGCCTGATATACAAGAGTGAAATTAGAAAAAAATTTTTCAATGCACTACACTATTTAATATTTAATATTAATATTTATATGAGTGTCATTATGCACTATGTATATGGTATGTTTGATTTATTATTGATTATTTGTGATATTATTTGGATATATATGTATATTATATTTATCACCTTATATGTTTGTTATATAATTCTGCACTTCATATGTCTGTATAATAATCCTGCACTTTATACTGTTATGGTTTTCAGCACTTTAATTGGCTTGTGGTTTCATTGGCCCGTGCAGGTACGCACATGTGGCAGTGGCATGCGGTTTGCCCTGGTTCAGGTCGCGTTTCTATGCCGCATTTTGCGGCTTGGCGCGCTCTCTCCTGTGCTCCCGCCTCCCCTGTTATATGTGCGTCCTTTTCTGTTCAGGTCAATGAGTGCACGTCCTGATCACACTGTTCATGTGTATCTGTTTTTAAACTGCTAGGTATTCTGTTGATATACATGCTAATCGCCATACGGCAGTTATATGTCTATTGCTAAGATGATATGATAGCCGTACCGTTACGGCCAAGTGACCGCTTGGTTTTATGTGATTTACATTTTTTTGGGCCCATGATTGTCTGTTACTTCGTAACTGTGATGGTTTTTATTTTGGCCACATTTTTTCTGTCACATCATAATGTATGTGTCTGGTCACCTGGTAACAATATTTTCATATGGCGGCCATCTTCTTCCGGTCATGTGACGGCTCGTTTCTTAGCAACTATGATGCTTTTTTACGTCGGCTCAATTCCTTTGGTCATATGACAATTTATGCGTCTGGTTGACCGGTAACGATTACTTCCGGTTGGCGGACATTTTCTTCCGGGTTTTATACCGATAGATTGTCTTAACTAGTGGGATACCAGCATTCAATTTCCGCTCTTGCGCAGTTGCGCTATGACGTTGTAATTAATGTATACGCCCTTTGTATTGATTGGTTTCTTTTCACACACCCACATTTGTTATTGGTTAGTGTTAGTATTTATACTCACCTGTCTCTGCTTGACGCCACCCCGATGAAGGCTTAGCGCCGAAACGCGCGTCGGGACCGGGTAGCTATCCCAGGAGACCAGGAGAGGTTGTATTTTATATCCACTCATAATTTTTCACACTTTTTCACATTGGCTCTCTTTTTCCTGGTCGACAGGCATCGTTATTTTATGGTGACACTTATTGTGTCTTTCCTTTTTTGATACTATATGGATGCAATATATGGGCATACTGTGATATATACTGGCTCATTGTGGTAGTGATTCACACTTATGTTTATGGTCACACACTATTGTTGTTTTATTTCCTTGCATGTGTATTATATGCACTTTATTATTGCTTTGTATTATTATAAACAATAACATTTGAGTTTTGTTATTATCACTTATATTTTATATCTTTATGTTTTTGTATTAATTTACACATATTGTATGCCTCATATCTGGGTGGCATGACCCCCTTTTTTGGAATAATGGTTCAGTATATGTATCATACATTTATTTTAATGGAATGTTTTTAATAATTATTTTTAATAATGACTTAATAAATAATATTTCCTTGGGACTTATGGTCGTCTGTGCTTTCGTAAGGTTGCTTGACACCGATAAACGAGCAAAATCTTGGTCCAACTCCAACAAAATTGAGGTTATGGAGCGGCCGGCCCAATCCCTGGACCTTATTCCAGTAGAACACTTGTGAGGTGACATCACAAATGCCATTTCTGAGGCAAAAGCAAGAAATGGCAAAAAATTGTGGGATGTAGTCAAAGCGTCACAGGAGCCAGAAGTTGGTTGTTTTTTTTCTAAAAAAAAAACAAACTGTGGGTAAAAGCTAAATATTAGGTTAATGATTCACAGGAATACTAAATCCTCAAAAAATACATATTGTGAGTTTGTAAAGACAAATGCAGACACTGCTATTTTTTTTAACTGCGCAATGTTAATTTTTTTGTCATTTTCTGTAAAGTAGTTAAAAGTTTTATATACATTTCTCTTCATGTTTTAAATTAGAAAACAGTGAGCAATGTTCCCAATGCATGGAAATAAAAACTAGTATAAAGCTTTGTGATTAACTCACATTTTTGAACATACTGCTATTATTTTGAACACTACTGTACTTGGTTTCTCATTTGTTCCAGAATTTCCATGGATAGTGTCATGATGTCTAGCTTTGGAGGATCTTTTGGTCTACTTCACATTGTCAGGCAGGTCCTGTTTAAGTGATTTCTTGATTTGAGAACAGGTGTGGCAGTAATCAGGCCTGGGTGTTACTAGGGAATGTGAACTCCGCTTCCCAAAAATGTGATAAACCACAATTAATTCATGTTTATGGGAGTCAATTACGTTTTCACACAGAGCCCTGTATGTTTGCATTTCTTGTTCACTTAATAATAAATACCTTAATTTTAAAACTGTATTTTGCGTTTACTTGTGTTATAAATATTTGTCTAATATTTCAATTTGTTTGGTGAACTGAATAATTAAAGTGTGAAAAACATGCAAATGAAAAGGAAATCAGGAAGGAGCAAACACTTTTTCACACAACTGTACAATGCAGAATTACTTTGATAGCCACACCCCACACGCTTTTCTTTTTTTATTTTGCTAAATTTTGTCATTTTTTTTAATATGGAGTGAGGCAATATGGGTATGATATTATGGGAAAGGGGCAGTGTGAGTTGGATATTATGGAGAGGGGCAATGTGGGTGGGATATTATGGAGATGCTATACACCAAAAAAAAGCATGAACCACACCTCTGCCGTTAAGTGGCAGTGGGCTTCATACAGTCTGATCAGAATGTTAAACTAAGAACCTCATGTTCAGTTCTATATATTTTTGCCTAGCGGCACAAGATCAATGTATGATTCTTGGAGGTGTGGTCCATGCTTTTCTTTTTTTGGTGTATAGCATGTTCTTTCTCCTTTCTTGGACCAGCACGTCTCTCATTTGGCACAGGTGATTTTAAATTAGCAGGAGACTGCAAAGAAAATGGTCTAGCCTATTTTTGCTCTCACTGGAGAGCTTTATTTAGAAAGGTGAGTTTCAATGCTCCTTTCATTTGGTGTGGTGCTGTGTGGCGGCCATTGTTGCTGTGTTTTTGTGCTGGTAGGGCGGCGCAGTCTGGAGTCATGGGGACTCTACCTTGCAGCATGGGCGCTGTGGAGCACCAGGTCATCCACCCTGCAGGTGCATTGTTGCTCCGGCGGTGGTCGGCGCACAGCTCCGCTCAGTTAGGGCGATAGAGACCCACTAAGAGGTTTGCTGTGACGTGGCAGTGGGCTTCACAGAATCTGATTAGAATGTTAAACTAAGAACCTCGGGTTCAGTTATATATTTTTGTCTAGCCATCATTAGATCAATGTATGATTTTTGGAGGTGTTGTCCATGCTCTTCTTTTTTTGGTGTATATTATGGAGATGGGCAGTGTGAGTGGGTGGGATATTTTGGAGAGGGGCAATGTGGGTTGAATATTATGGAAAGTGGCAGTGTGGGTGGGATACTATGGAGGGGATGAGCATGGAAAGAAGCAAACTGGGTGGAATATTATGGAGAGGGGCAATGTGGGTGAGATATGGAGATGGGGTGTGTGGGATATTCTGGAGAGGGGCAATGTGGGTGGGATATTATGGAGGGGATGAGTATGGAGAGAAGCAAACTGGGTGGAATAATGTGGCCAGCTAAGCTGGAAATTATGGAGAGGGTTAAATGGAGAAGGGACATGTGTGGTGGCAGTATGGAGAGGGGCAATGGGGGTGAGATATAGAGAGGGGCAGTGTGGGGTAAATGGAGAAGGGAAATGTGTGGTGGCAGTATGGAGCGGGACAGTGTGAGTGGGATATTATAGAGAGGGACAGTGCGGGTGGGATATTTTGGAGATGGGCAGTGTAGGGATATGTAGAGGGGAAGAGTGTGGAGATTTTGGAGAGGGATCGTGAGGGAGATATTGAAAAGTGCAGTGTTGGTGGATATTATGGAGAAGGGCAGTGTGTGTGGGATGTTATGAAGGGGCAGTGTGGGGTGGAATGTTGTGAAGAAGAGCAGTGGGGGAGCAGAAGAAGAGGGGCAGTGGGTGGGATATTATGGAGAAGGGTAGTGTGGGTGGGATACTATGGAGGGGATCAGTATGGAGATCTGGTTAGGCTATTATAGAAAGGGCAATTTAGTGGGAAATTATGGAAGGGACAAAGTGGGTGGCATGTTATAGAGAGAGGCAGAATGTAGGGAGGCAGTATGGAGAGGGGCAATGTGGGTTGCATGTTATGGATAACAATGTCTGTAAACAATTTGTCTTTATATGACCTAAAGAGAAACGCAATATGCTTTTGAAATATGTCATCATTTTATACGATAATACACTAACTTTTCCCTAATAAACATAGTATACTTCAAATGTATTACCACTGCAGGGTGCCCGGGTTCCCCAAATTTCCTTGGGACTTCATATCGTATGTGTGTGGATACACTGGTGTCAATGAGTGCTGTAGTCCGCTGGATAAATACCACATCGACGAGGGCTCATCCCACTGAATGCCTGCTCTAGTTTTTCCATGGGCATAATACTACTCAGAAAATACAGGGTGAAGGTAAAACATTGTGGCAATACTTTACTGAACCACCAAACAGACAATAACATATAGATTAGTCCTAGCAAAATACCCAAGATATTGCAAATTACAGAGTCTCACCCTTCCACTGACTCACCAGGATTAGAGCAGCTGGGGCATCTAGGGCTGACTACCCCCACCTGTGGCACCCCGCTTTTGGCAGGCACCCACAGAGAGGAGGTAACAACAATCATAGGAAGCTGACAGTCCATTGAGGCATGTTCCCATGCGACCGGATGGTCCCAACCTAGCTTCTCCAAACGTGTCCATGGGGCCAATTGACTGGAGGGTCACAATCCTGGCTTTCCCAAACATCTCCGTGGAGCCCGGCGATCAGATGGTCCCAACCTGGCTTCTCCAAATGTATCCATGGAACCAGTTGACCGGATGGTCACAACCTGGCTTCCCCAAATGTATGTATTGATTCAGTGAAATTCAATGGAACATATCTGTGTTCTTCCAGCTGAGGCTGTGGTCCCCTATGCTGACATCCTGTAGAAATTCAAATCTGTGTCCCTCTTGATGGAGCCATGATGTCCTGGCTGTTGCTCTGGCAAGCCTATCTGATTCTTCTTGCAGAACAATAGAAATCCATTTTTAGACCCACATCTGTGGCTCAGATCATCATTCACAGGCTATGGAGGAGGTGGGATGAGTTTAACTCTCATTTTCTGAGTATTTAATCAATCTGCATAGTTCGTCCTTCTCTGATTTGCAGTTAAATAAGCCACAGGACCCGCACAATGGTCAATCAATATATTTAGCAAACATCCATTGTTCAATGACCCTGTCTTGCAAAGTTAGCAGACAATAAGTTGCAGTAAACATCAACTCAAGTGTCAACATCCGGGCTTATAGGAAAAATAGTCTGTGTTTCTTGACCAACCAAAGAAAAACACATAAATTGAAAAGTCAACATAAAGATAATAGTGCATGTCTCCTGGGCTACAGAATTTACGTCTAGATAACTAAGATTAAATGCTGTGTCGTCATAATATGAGCTGATTTTTATTCCCAATCCAGTGGTGTTCCGGTATATGGAGGAGCACCCCTGTCACTGCCACCATCAGTGCTAGTACTTGCTTTGTTGAACCCCACATATGCATCAGTCAATGTGATTGCTTATCCCATCATCCTCCAATCCAATGTAGGTTCAGGGTCTGCCATGATTTTTGCTTTGATGATTATTTCATTTTTCCAGTTAAGGAATACCAAAATATACTAAATTTCTGCAATACAGCAAATGTACATTACAGAAATATCAGAAAACATATTTGATATCAGTGTCTGTATCTTACATACCTAACCACAGGGTTGCACATAGTTAGCACAACTGTACATGGTGAGTGTGCTAGTTTATTTTTACTTATAACCATATTATTTAATAGTCCTGCCTTATCAATCATCTTTATCTCCAATGAACTGTAAAGGGATATTCTTCTTTCAGCCTTTTATGTCTGAGATGAGAATAATCTTGTCCACGATCGTCTACAGGAGGTGGGCACTGAAACGAGCCGAGAACGTCTGACCTGTGCTAGGACAACTTGTCTCCTGTAGTCAGCATTACTGATGAGCGCAAGTGCTCGTTACTCAAGTTTGCCCAGGGTGCTCAGGTATGCACTGAGTATCGCGGATGCTCAAGTCACATGATCGTGTCCTCGCAGTCGCATGTTTGCGGCTACTAGACAGCCACAAAACATGCGGCGATTGCCTGACAAATGAGGGCACGCCCTACATTTTTTGTGGCTGTTTAAAAGCTGCGAAACATGTGGGGACGCGAACATCTCACCAGCAATACTCGGTGCATACCTGACCACCCTAGGCAAACTCATGTAACGAGCACATGCGCTCATCAGTAGTTGGTGTCCTAAAAGTGGTCATACAACACTTATCCGTGAAAGGCTAAAAAGAGAATAATTTGATGAGATTGATGACCTTGAGTAGGTCATTAATATTAGATCGACAACCTGGCACCCCCACCAATCACTTGTTGTCAACTCTACCAGCAGCCAGATGTTAACAGAACCAGAAAAGCTCCGTTCGCAGCCTGTTGCTGAAAACTGCAGCTCAGTTCCTATTCCAGTCCAGTTGGTCTTTGCTCCAGAACCTGTCCTCATACACCAGGAATAGTGGGAAATACTTGCCTAGTCAATCACTGGCTGATGGTCACTACGGACATTAAAGGCATTTTTTTCACTTTGAAGAATGCAAGGAGGATCAAATGAAAGATTGTAACTTTATTGCCTACAGTAGCGAAGAACATGGATTTTATAAACTCTCACTTCAGTGTGTGACGTAATTGGTTAAAACTTAGAAAAACTTTACAGGCAAAAGATATTCTGAAATGTATGGAGCGATAGCAGTAGAGAAAGAGTCAGCATCTGCTGCTCCTCTGCGTCTCCTATTTGTTAAATTAAACCACAAGCACCAGATGGAACATTTATATATATAAAAAAAAATTATATATACGGTATATACCATACATCCTTTATATGTATCTATATATAGATACATATGTGAACATAAATATGCACTACCACCAGTGTTCTGTGAAGGCAGTGAAACCACTGAAGTTACAAAGACAACCAAACAACCGAAAGACCCGAACAACCAAAGGAAGCCAAGCAGGAAATAATTAATAATGCGCCTTTATTATATTTTATAATTGTATAATTTGTCTCGATACGTGCACATTGCTTTTAATTTTGGCTATATGTATTTTGCCACCTGTTTAATAAAGGCGCATTATTAATTATTTCCTGCTTGGCTTCCTTTGGTTGTTCGGGTCTTTCGGTTGTTTGGTTGTCTCCTATTTGTTGTATTGTATATAGAGTTCCTAAAGACTGTCGGGTCATACTTTATTCATCACACTCTGCTTGATATACACTTAGTACATGACCCTGACTGACTCCATAGATAACAGCAGAACACAGAACATCTGGACATGAAGGATTTAAGTGAAATTATTGACAAAAAGTATAGATTATCTAAAATATTTATTTACATTTGTGGATTACATTACTACAGGTCGTAGAAGCGAGGAATGCTGTCACCACTGATAACGTTCTCCTTCGTGCCATCCTTTGTGACAGTAACCATATAGATGACGCCTCCGCTGGAGCCATCTCTGCCCATGGCCAGGGACAATGCTGTGAAGAAAGTGAACAGCAGAGTTATCCTTACAGAATTGCATTTTTATTAAATTGTAGTCTTCTATAAGGTTCCCTAATAAGCGTCCTGGTGATTCCTCAACAACCAAGAAGCCCATCACATGGTTATCATAGCAGAAGTCTCCCGTAATCGGAGAGGTTCACATTCTGAAGTAGTGTGTACAACCATTTATTACCGGTTTTCAGCTTCCTGGCCCTCTATGAAGAGCATAATGGACACCAATGCTATTCCCAATTTTTGGACATTCATCCCAGGACTCAGGTGAGATTTGATCACTGGTTCTAACATGGTAGGCTCGAGGCTTGAGAGGAGACTGAACACGCAAGACCTTAGGAAACGAGTTCTTATGGCTACTAAACATTATATATACTTTATTTTAGATGTAAAATAATTGACATGATGATCTCTTGCTCCTTTCCTTACCATCAACAGCAAATTTTTCGCACTGCTCCTTGGACATTCCAGGTTTAAAGGTAGAATCCACATAACCGTATATGTATGTACTGCCCGAGCCACCGATGGCAAAGGGCTGTCGTGTTATCATCCCACCCAGTGTCCCGTAGACCTGTGGTGCAAACATTTATTACAACTGCTCATTATTTATTGCTTTGTGTTCAGTCACAATGAATATAAAAAGGAAAAAGATAATCAGATACACAAACTAATGATGAGTGCGCTAACTTCGGTGGTGACTGAAGGGGATATAGTGTCTAAGATGGCGCCAAGTTTATCCCTGGAGTCTCTGATGAACACTGGTGTACTCTATTGCCAATAGCTCGGGACCTCGCAGCTCCATGTGACTCCTACATATGGTTGGCAAAAACTGATTTACACTGAACAAGTTTTAAGGGATCATAATATTAATGACCACCAACGTCAGATCAGTGGGTGGCAGACTCCTCACCGGGTTGAGCACAGAGACCTCTTTATCAGAGCTGGCTCCAGGTTTGAGCAGGCTTTTAGGTGACAGAATCCAACTGGGCACTTCAGCTTATTTATTTTCATTTGCTAGAGTTGTATGAATGTTCTTTTTTCATAGTACAATCTGTTTTTTATCATCACCATTTTGGGGTTCGTGCGACTTCCTGATCTCTTTTTATTCATTTTTTTTGTGATGTGACATAAACAAAAAAACAGCAATGCTGCCATTTTGATTTTTGTATTGTCTTTCACCATCTGGACTAATTGATATGATATTTTGTAAGTTTGGACAGTTACGCAGACGGCGAAATGTACATCAATAGAAATATATATCTATATATATATCTATATTTTTTTTACTTTACTTGAACTTGCAATCACTTGACCTATCACAATGACCGACACGTGTGTAAGGATTCTTATCTAATATTGAGGATCTATTGTAAGGATTGGCAATGAATACTGTGATACCAGAATAACCCTCTACACGTTACACCAGCCCCATAACTTCTTGCCTGCTGGCAGCTGCAGTTAGTGCTATGGGTGAAACCACTTGTATATTGAGCCAGGTAGCCATACTGTGAACCCCTTATGTAAGTATTTTCTGTCGCACCATCCTTAGCTTTGCCTCACCTGTCCTCCATTCTTCCGGTCCCAGCCGGCCACAATGAGGTGGGCCAATATCTCCTCCTTGTACTTATAGCTGATCCCCTTCACCAGGTTTGCAGCAGCTAACACCAATGGTGGAGCCCCCATCTCTACACTGTGTTTGGAGAAATGTGCAAAAAAATGTTTATATAAATCTCAGATTAAAGGACAGAAACCGAAGTTACATTAAATTAATCAATATTGGCAGAAATGCAGAACTAAATGTGGAATAACTCAAGTCCCGCTCCACCAGACAATAAAATGTTACAATGAATACATAACACATATAATAAATACATTATACACAGTAAAACACCGGGTCCCCTCTATTTTATTTTCTGGCGCAGTTCCTCTAATCCCCTGTCCTCTTTCTTGTATATACAATGGCTGCCGGCCTCCTCTATTCTCGGTGTTGTAGTAGTCTGAGACGCTCCACTTCTCTGCCTGGTCCATGTCAGAGGATGGGTGTCCCTCAGTTCAGACCGTGCAAACGTTTCTTCAAGGGCCTGCGGCACTCTTCCCTGCTCATAGCTGGACCAAACGAAAGCTGAAGGGTTCGCTATACATGGAGGCTTCCTTGTATCCGGCTATAGATGTAATGCCCATTCTTATTAAGGCCATATTGGTAAGAATGGCTCTGTGTTTGCCCCTAATCGCATACATTACTCCCATCTTTATAACAGACAGGAGTAGGGCATGCTGCCATTTTTTTCACGCAGACCATCGGTCCACATGAAAAAATCACCCATATTCCCTGACACACTAGCTATAAGGGGTCTGTGCGCAGTCCGTGGAGCACGAGGAGACCACATAAACCCATTATATGCTCCACAGAACGAGCACTAAAGCTGTATTTTTCTGGACCTGGAAGTTAGAGGATTACTATATCCTATATTGTACAAAAATAGATTAAAAATAGACACTAATGTTAGGCTAATTGATGTCCACCTTTGGGCACTGACCTGTGAACCTCCATGTAGTAATGCACCATGTCGGCCATGGCCTGTGCATCTGCAGCGGAGCCCGACAGAGCGCAGAAGATCCTGTCATGGACGGGAGCCAGCTTATTAAACACTCGATTCACCACAGATTCTCTGTATAAAGAGGAGAAAAGTATAAACTGGGTCTGAGACGCCAACCAAGGATGTGTGAAAGATACAGAGAGGAGGTGAGCTCACCCCGCGGACACCCGGGAGTCCGATCCAATGATCACTCCTCCATCAAACTCCACCGCAATGATTGTGGTCTGGAAAGACACAAAGAAATCTGGTGAGGCACCTACTATGGAGAAAAACTGGCACAAAATAACCATACCATATATCCTCATTCACACAAACGTGTTGCATCCATTTTTTTTTTACGGATAGAACACTTGCCCATTGAAGTCTATAGGGCTGCTCACATGTCCATTGCTTCCGGTATCATGGATGAAAAGTGCCATTACAAGTCTATGGGTCTGTGAAAAACACGTACAGCACACAGATGAAATCTGTAAACTGGACCAGACTAGGTCATACTGCAATTTTCTTTCCATGAGGGGTAGAGGTCCATGTGCAAAACCGTCCATGTGAATTAGCACCCGGACAGCCCAGACTGGAAGTATGGCCGCATGAACTTAGCCACCAGCGATGTTCACACGATATAGTTTTGCTTAGCATTACTACTGCACATATCACGTGGATTTTGCAGAAGATTCATTTCGCTCTTTGCAACACAAAGATTAAAATCAGCAATTAATTCTGCAGAGAAAATCGACATATCGCAGGTGTTGTTGGAATCTCATCATCTTATCTTGTACTGTATTATGTTGTGGATTTTCAGCACACAAATCCACGTTGAAAATCTGCAACAAATACTCAACATGTGACGATTCGGCTGCAGATCTTGTTACAGAAATTTCTGAGACCAAAGTTTGGTTTCCCACATTTGTATAGGGCTGTTTCAGGTGACGAGACAGCGGATGTAGATTGTGAGCCCCAATGGGGACAGTGATGATAATGTCTGTAAAGCGCTGTGGAATTAATGGCGCTATATAAGTGAAGAAAATAAATAGCTACTGATCGATCTGCAACAAACCCCGCAGTGTGTGACTTCATCCTCCATGGAGTATCCTCCTCTCCCTCCCATTGTATTGTCAGTGTGAATATTAATATGTGCAGCCAGCCCAGGGGTCTGATATGTCCGAATTATTGATCACAGTGTACGACCCCACTGACAAGCTCCTATCTGATGTCACAGCGAATCGCAGGTACGTTTGGGGTAAGTGGGCGTCCCCATCACCCATAATAGAGACCTGCACATTTCGTGTGACATTGTAGAACGTCTCATTGTACTTTCCTCTAGAGAATGTTACCCGTATAATCCGTAATTCTGCGTATTCCTCTGAGTGTTATGTTGTACAATTCTGGAGGATTTCTACTATGAAGCAATGTCGCCTGTGTGCTCCTGCCCCTCTATACTGTACTCTCCCCTCCCCAGTATTGCACGTCTACTCCTGTCCCTGCTCCCTCTTCACCTTCAGGGTCTTTAAAAACACTTATTAGGTAAATGAGGAGACTCTTACCCCAGTGGACACCTTGTAAGAAGCGTTCCCCGGGCCCCCAAGAGAAGGCATCTTTCTTCCTGCAAAATGAAGCAAAAGTGAAAGTATTGAGCAGAGCTTCAGCCTGGTGACCGCAGCTCTGAGTGCGTCCCTGTCATGTTACTCTGCGATGTGTGAAGGTTACGGGCAGGTCCAGGCACAAGGATCACATCCAGGGGTTCACGCCAGATGCATTCATAGATTCCAATTCTGTAAAAAGAAACAATTTGGAGAATGTATATTTAGTGTCTAAAATACATTTTAGAAAGAGTTCAAGTCCTCAACCTCTCTGAAAAGACAATTTGCATATTTAATTTCCCAGAGGAGCATGCATGGCTTTTAAGTCTCCTCACTCTGATATGCCAGGCGTGACATCACTTCCACAAGGAGAAAAGGGGTATTTCAATGTTTGAATATCTGTTGTTTGCTCCTCTTGTTCTCAGAGCCATAACTTTTTTATTTTTCAGTCAATATGGCCATGTGAGGGCTTGTTTTTTGCAGGACAAGTTGTATTTTTGAATGTCACCATTGGTTTTAGCATATCATGTACTGGAAAACAGGGAAAATATTCCAAGTGTGGTGAAATTGCAAAAAAAAGGGCAATTTCACATTTGGTTTTTTTTTACCTCGTTCACTAAATGCTAAAACTGACCTGCCATTATGATTCTCCAGGTCATTAAGAGTTCATAGACACCAAACATGCCAAGGTTCTTTTTTATTTAAGCGGTGAAAAAAATTCAAAAATTTGTAAAAAAAAATTACAAAAGCCTGTACCGTCTCCATTTTTATTTATATCATTTTGGTGTAGATATGATCTTTTGATCACCCATTATTGCATTTTATTGCAATGTAGAGGTGACAAAAAAAACGTAATTCTGGCGATTTTAATTTTTTTCTCATTACGCCATTTAGCGATCGAGTTAATTCTTATTTTATATTGATAGATGGGTCGATTCTGAATGTGGCGATGCCAAATATGTGTATATTTGATTTTTTTAATTATTGGTTTATTTTGAATGGGGTGAAAGGGGGGTGATTTGAACGTTTATATTTTTTTTAATATTTTTTTTTACTTTTTGCATGCTTCAAAAGTCTCCATAGGAGATTAGAAGCTGCTGTACTTCAATGGCCTCTGCTACACACAGGCAATGATCGTATCTCCTTGTGTGTAGCAAAAATGCTCACTTGCTATGAGTGCCGACAGGGTCGGTCTGGCCCACCGGTATACCGGTGAAATGCCCGGTGGGCCCCAGAGAGGAGGAAGAGAAGAAGGAAAAAAAAAATTAGGGACGCGGGCCCTTTAAAACTGAGAGCGATGCAGGCGCGTGTGTGTCCTGGGCCGGCGGTAAGCGCTGGGGTCCCTGGGTGAACCGGCGGTGGGAGTGGGACACACCATGGGGTCCAGCGCTGGCATCGGGGCCCCCTCTAATACTCATCTTTCCTCGTTCTGGCAGCTGCAGGGTCTTCAGTGCCCTCTGACTCTGCGGCGTCTCAGGGCAGAGGGTGACATCATCACTGCGTGCTCAGCCTCTGTCCTGAGCATTGCAGAGCCAGGAGAGACGCTGAGTGGACGGGACCTGCGGTAGGAACAGGAGAGGTGAGCATTTTATTTTTTTTTCTTTATACAGTATATGCAGCATTACATGGGGTCCATGATGTACTGCATAGAGGAGCATTACATGGGCCCCATAATATACTGTATGGAGGAGCAGGGGGCCCATAATATACTGTAAGGAGGTGCATGGGGGCCCATAATATACTGTAAGGAGGTGCATGGGGGCCCATAATATACTGTATGGAGGTGCATGGGGGCCTATAATATACTGTATGGAGGAGCATGGGGCCCATAATACTGTATGTAGGAGCATGGGGGCCCATAATTTACTGTATGGAGGTGCATGGGGGCTATAATATAATGTATGGAGGAGCATGGGGGCCCATAATATACTGTATAGAGGAGCAGGGGGCCCATAGTATACTGTATGGAGGTGCAAGGGGGCCCATAGTATACTGTATGGAGGAGTAGAGGCCCCATAATATACTGTATGGAGGAGCAGGGGCCCCATAGTATACTGTATGGAGGTGCATGGGGGCCGATAGTATACTGTATGGAGGAGCATGTGACCCATAATATACTGTAGGGAGCATGGGGACCCATAATATACTGTATGGAGGTGCATGGGGGCCTTAATATACTGTATGGAGGAGCAGGTGGCCCATAATATACTGTATGGAGCATGGGGGCCCATAATATACTGTATGGAGGTGCGTGGGGACCCATAATATATTTTATGGAGGCGCAGGGGACCCATAATATACTGTATGGAGGAGCATGTGACCCATAATATACTGTATGGAGGAGCAGGGGGCCCATCATATACCGTATGGAGGAGCATGGGGGCCCATAATATACTGCATGGAGGAGCATGGGGGCCCATAATATACTGTATGGAGGAGCATGGGGGCCCATAGTATACTGTATGGAGGTGCACGGGGCCCATAATATACTGTATGGAGGTGCATAGGGGCCATAATATACTGTTTGGAGGAGCATGGGGGCCTATAATATACTGTATGGAGGAGCATGGGCAGCCTATAATATACTGTATGGAGGAGCAGAGGGCCCATAATACTGTGTGGAGGAGCATTGTATGGGGGCCCATAATTTACTGTATGGAGGTGCATGGGGGCTATAATATACTGTATGGAGGAGCATGGGGGCCCATAATATACTGTATGGAGGAGCAGGGGGCCCATAGTATACTGTATGGAGGTGCATGGGGGCCAATAATATACTGTATGGAGGAGCAGGGGGCACATAGTATACTGTATGGAGGAGCAGAGGCCCCATAAAATACTGTATGGAGGAGCAGGGGGCCCATAGTATACTGTATGGAGGTGCATGGGGGCCGATAGTATACTGTATGGAGGAGCATGTGACCCATAATATACTGTAGGGAGCATGGGGGCCCATAATATACTGTATGGAGGTGCATGGGGGACTTAATATACTGTATGGAGGAGCAGGTGGCCCATAATATACTGTATGGAGCATGGGGGCCCATAATATACTGTATGGGGGTGCATGGGGACCCATAATATACTGCATGGAGGTGCAGGGGACCCATAATATACTGTATGGAGGAGCATGTGACCCATAATATACTGTATGGAGGAGCAGGGGGCCCATCATATACTGTATGGAGGAGCATGGGGGCCCATAATATACTGCATGGAGGAGCATGGGGCCCATAATATACTGTATGGAGGAGCATGGGGGCCCATAGTATACTGTATGGCGGTGCATGGGAGCCAATAATATACTGTATGGAGGAGCATGGGGGCCATAATATACTGTATGGAGGAGCAGAGGGCCCATAATATACTGTACTGTATGGAGGAGCAGGGGGCCCATAGTATACTGTATGGAGGTGCACGGGGGCCCATAATATACTGTATGGAGGTGCATAGGGACCATAATATACTGTTTGGAGGAGCATGGGGGCCTATAATATACTGTATGGAGGAGCATGGGCAGCCTATAATATACTGTATGGAGGAGCAGAGGGCCCATAATACTGTGTGGAGGAGCATTGCATGGGGGCCCAATAATTTACTGTATGGAGGTGCATGGGGGCTATAATATACAGTATTGAGGAGCATGGGGGTCCATAACATACTGTATGGAGGAGCAGGGGGCCCATAGTATACTGTATGGAGGTGCATGGGGGCCAATAATATACTGTATGGAGGAGCATGGGGGCCATAATATACTGTATGGAGGAGCAGAGGGCCCATAATATACTGTATGGAGGAGCAGGGGGCCCATAGTATACTGTATGGAGGAGTAGGGGGCCCATAGTATACTGTATGGAGGTGCATGGGGGCCGATAGTATACTGTATGGAGGAGTAGGGGGCCCATAGTATACTGTATGGAGGAGCAGGGGGCCCATAGTATACTGTATGGCGGTGCATGGGGGCCAATAATATACTGTATGGAAGAGCATGGGGGCCATAATATACTGTATGGAGGAACAGAGGGCCCATAATATACTGTATGGAGGAGCAGAGGCCCCATAGTATACTGTATGGAGGAGTAGGGGGCCCATAGTATACTGTATGGAGGTGCATGGGGGCCGATAGTATACTGTATGGAGGAGCATGTGACCCATAATATACTGTAGGGAGCATGGGGGCCCATAATATACTGTATGGAGGTGCATGGGGGACTTAATATACTGTATGGAGGAGCAGGTGGCCCATAATATACTGTATGGAGCATGGGGGCCCATAATTCACTGTATGGGGGTGCATGGGGACCCATAATATACTGTATGGAGGTGCAGGGGACCCATAATATACTGTATGGAGGAGCATGTGACCCATAATATACTGTATGGAGGAGCAGGGGGGCCATCATATACTGTATGGAGGAGCATGGGAGCCCATAATATACTGCATGGAGGAGCATGGGGGCCCATAATATACTGTATGGAGGAGCATGGGGGCCCATAGTATACTGTATGGAGGTGCATGGGAGCCAATAATATACTGTATGGAGGAGCATGGGGGCCATAATATACTGTATGGAGGAGCAGAGGGCCCATAATATACTGTACTGTATAGAGGAGCAGGGGGCCCATAGTATACTGTATGGAGGAGCAGAGGCCCCATAATATACTGTATGGAGGAGCAGGGGGCCCATAGTATACTGTATGGAGGTGCATGGGGGCCCATAATATACTGTATGGAGGAGCATGGGGCCTATAATATACTGTATGGAGGAGCAGGGGGCCCATAGTATACTGTATGGAGGTGCATGGGGGCCATAATATACTGTATGGAGGAGCATGGGGGGCCATAATATCCTGTATGGAGGAGTGGAGGAGCAGAGGGCCCATAATATACTGTATGGAGGAGCAGGGGGCCCATAGTATACTGTATGGAAGTGCATGGGGGCCGATAGTATACTGTATGGAGGAGCATGTGACCCATAATATACTGTTGGGAGCATGGGGGCCCATAATATACTGTATGGAGGTGCATGGGGGCCTTAATATACTGTATAGAGGAGCAGGTGGCCCATAATATTCTGTATGGAGCATGGGGACCCATAATATACTGTATGGAGGTGCATGGGGACCCATAATATACTGTATGGAGGCGCAGGGGACCCATAATATACTGTTTGGAGGAGCATGGGGGCCTATAATATACTGTATGGAGGAGCATGGGCAGCCTATAATATACTGTATGGAGGAGCAGAGGGCCCATAATACTGTGTGGAGGAGCATTGCATGGGGCCCGTGATATATTGTATGAATGAGCATTATATGTGGCCCATAATACTGTATGACGGACTATGTGGTGCCCATAATACTGTATGGTGGACTATGTGGTGCCCATATATTGTACTATACCTGTATTTTTTATCTATGCATCAGGAATCCTGGCATGTGTTAAAGGGAATCTGTCACCCCTTTTTTGAGATATCATATAATTATATCATTCAATTGTGTGTCACATAAGGATTCTCTTAGTACTTTTGCTTCCTCATGACCCCACACCTTTCATGCATAAATACCTTTTTCATATCGGTTCAGATGTATGTAAACTGCCGCTGTCCGGTCCGCTGGGCGGGGTTTATTCAACTGCTCCCCCCTCCCTGTCTTGCTTCACACAAGAAGAAATGCAGAGCAAGACAGGGAGGGGGGAGCAGGTGAATAAGCCCCGCCCAGCGGACCGGACAGCGGCAGTTTACATACATCTGAACCGATATAAACAAGGTATTTATGCATGAAAGGTGCGGGGTCAGGGGGAAGCAAAAGTACTAAGAGAATCCTTATGTGACACACAATTGAATGATATCATTATATGATATCTCAAAAAAGGGGTGACAGATTCCCTTTAAAGGGACCCACTGATACTCTTTCGCCCGAGGTCCATGAAAACCTGGAGCAGACCCTGGCGGCAACGCACATCAAGCCCAATGCCGGCTGCAGCTGTGACAGGGCGCTCTGCTTTGTGACAGGCTGTGCGTTGATGTCACATAGCAGTTTTGTTAAACTTCTCCTGCAGCCTTTGATAGACCGGTGGCCTTTCAATGTTACTGCTATGTGATGCCAGCGCGCGGCCTGTCACAGAGCAGAGCGCCCTGTCGCAGCAGCAGTCGGCAACCATTTTAACGACCACTCCAAATATGAAGCCACAAGAGGACGCCGGGGAACGCAAGAAGGTGAGAAGAATCCCCCCTCTGTGATTGGGCAAGGTTGTGGCCATAGGGTCGGACATAGGGGCCCAGAGAGATGACGTTATCAAAGTGGACATAGGGGCTCAGGATGAAGACATTATAACTGGACATTAGGGTCCAGGATGGGGACATTAAATAAAGGGGTCCAGGTCCTGGCACCTTATTAAATAAAGAGGTGACAATTACTGTATGGAGGTCAGGATGAGGAACATTCACTATTGGTTTATTGTGGCAAGTGGGGACATAATTACTGTAGGGACCAATCAGGGGACATTGTTACTGCTGTAATTTAATTTACTTTTGAGGTTACTGTCTTCCATGGAGGAGAACAAAAGGGGTCCTGCTACTGTGCTGGGCGGCACTGTCTTCTTTTTTATTCATCTGACATAGTGTAGAAGTCAAGGAAAATAGTGGAGAATGTGCTCTGGAAGTGATCACTATAGATAACTGTGTTATTTTCTGCAGAGACGAGTCCTTGCTGGAACAAGTGATGGTGGTCTGCACTGGATGAAGATGAAAGACTTCCAACTACAGACATCACAGGTGAGTCAGTGTGTTACTTGTACACTTAAACTATATACTTCTTTGGACATGAAGGGCCATAAAGTCATTGAATCAGGAACAAGTTCGATTCATTTCTACGTACAGTAATAAGTGGAACGAACTTAAAGCCATCATTTATAAACATTGGAATGTTTTGCTGGTCGATCCAACTCTGAATCAGGTCTTACCTAGTCAACCTTCTTTTGTAGCCAGAAGAACATCAAATTTGAAGGACATGCTGGTTCATAGCCATTTTGAACCTATTAAGAAGGGGTCTGGCCTTGGAACGCCTGTTTTTTTCCCATATGGTCTCTGCAAAGGGTGTCTGAATCACATCAAATCTACTACTTTTACAAATTTTGATGGGTCACGACAATTTGTAATACGAAAACATCTTAGTTGTAATTCTCAAGGCGTTATCTACCACGCTAAATGTCCCTGTGGAAAAATATACGTCGGATTGACTACTCGAGAACTAAAGGTAAGAACCCATGAGCATGTCCGGGATATAGAAAAAGCTAAAAATAGTGAGGATACCACTTCTTTGAAACCCCTACCCAGAACTTTTAAAATGTTTCATAATTGTAATGCAAGAGGCCTAATGATCAAGGCCATTGACCAAGTTTGTCTGGGTTCCAGAGGGGGTGATTTGGGTATAGTTCTGGCGCAGGTTGAGAGCAGATGGATTTTTCGGTTGGGGACCCTTAGTCCCAAGGGTTTAAATGAAACATTGGGTTTTTCAGCTTTCTTATAGTTATGCATATCTTGAGAGGTATTTTTTATGGGTTAGGATATAATTTTGATATTCTGGTTTGTAATGCATGTTTTATTCTTATTTTTTATTTAGTGTCTATCATTCAGTCAGTTTTTGGGTTTTAGGATGTCCCCATAATTTCCCGTCCTGGATTCGGAGGTTATATAGTCTTCATGTCTTCACGCAAAAGGACGTCTCTTCAATCAAATATATAGAGGATTCATCAGGACTAGTTGAAATGAAGATTATGACAAAAATATATATCTGTATATTTTTTTTTTTATTATTATGATTAATGTAACATATATGTTGTTTGCACTTGTCACTTTCACATAAAAAAAGTGCTCTTTATATAGCAATACCTTGGATGCTTGATATTTTATAAATATATAATGCACTTTAAATAGCACAGGTCACTTTAATGTCATGTTTTTCGATGGCACAATTTATGGGTTATGTACGATTCAATTAAAAGTCACGTATTAAATCCATTTTTTATAGGTTCAAGCAATCACATTTTGAATATATTTTTATTTTTAATTTTGATACGTAGCGCCTATATGCGTTTTGCTAATGTGCCCTGCCGTTCACTTCATTTTTCCCAATAATGATGCGTTTTTTATATAGGGATGTTTGATACGTTGCAAGTTTGCTTGCTTTAATAAACATTGATGCACCCTATCTGCACCGGTCACTTTAATCACCGCCTTTATTGAAAGGTTTAAGTACTGATGTATATTTAGTTTAATTTTATCTATATATAAGGAACCTTCATTTTGACAGGCAGTGCGCATGCGCGTTTCTGTCAATGCCCCCGTTGTTTTCTGCCGTGTCATAGATGTGAGCGGCGCATTATATGTGACGCCGCCCACTGAGACGCTGGATGGGAAACTACATTTGTTTCGGGTGGCATATGATGGGCGCATGCGCCGCAAGTGTCCTGCCTCCATTGAAGACGTCACTGTATCTTTTCTTTCTAGCGTGTAATGGTAATCAGGGCAGTGACGCGCTTATAATTTGACACTCCTCTTCGGGTCACATGACGGGGTAGGGGCTTTTTTATTGGCTCTTTAGAAAGATTTAAACCCCTCACTGACACCTATCTAACCACGCCCCGGGAAGAAGCAGCAGGGCGAAACACGCATCGGGGCGCAGGGGACAGTGGCAGGATTGAAAAAACGCACCATCAGGTATAATCAAAGCATCCTCTTTTGGGCTTTTCCTTGCAGGACTTTATAGTTACAATGGGCACATCATTTATGTTGTGTACAGGGAAGCGCATTGATCAATGAGACAAAGTTACTAGTTTCAGGTCCTCCATTGTGGATGTAATTTGGATGCTATATATGAGCTGTATACTATACGTTATAAATAGGCCTTTTTATTGGGGGCTTTTTACTTGATAAAAGATATGATATTCTATGCTACATTCAATTAAGCCCTAAATAAAGGGAGGATTAAATGTGTTGCTTTACATTGAATGCGGATCCTTTTAGGGCAGCCTAACTTGTAAGCAAATGGATCAATAAATTTTGGATGGATGCCTAGAGCACACTAATCACATTTGTTATATGATAAATTAATATAGGATCCTTATGCTGACAGGGAGACGTGTCCTTGGGGTATCTGTATTTATTGCCTGTGGAATATTGTGTTTAAGTTATGCTGTAGTCTCCTAGATTGGGGTATTTTTTACTATAATAGATATGTGGTCTTGTTGTCATTATAACATGATTTTGTAATAAATGATAATTTTTAATCTTATTTTTTGGTTCGCTTCTTTAATGGTGAGCTCATTAATTTGTTGCCACCATAGTGTTGTGATCTGTTCATGGTCTGGCAGGATTTGTTCCTTGTATGCAGTGTTATACGGTCACTGTGGTCTGGTCATGGTGTGGTTGTATTTGTTCCCTGTATGTGGTAGTATTGGTCTTGGTATAGGGGTGTGTGTTGTGTATGGCAGTCATTTGTTCTCTCTGATATTACTTAGGCGAAGATTCTTTATTTCCATTAGAGATTAAATACTTGGATCACAGCGTCAGAGATATAGTTACAGGGGTTCTCCTGTGGAAAAAAAAGCAATCCCCTCTCTACAGGATAACTGATAACGTATTGATTGGGGGGGTCTGACTACTTGGACCCATTCAGCAAAATGTGAAATTTTTCATCCCCATTAGACTGGAGTGGCATGTCCGACTTGACCACTGATCCATTAAATCCCTCAGTGGCTGCACTTGTTTTTTTCTAGAAGCCCCAAAGAGAATGAGTGGAGCTGCGGTCAAACATCTCACCTGCCGTTCCATTTTAAAATGGGGATAAGTGTTCTAACAACGATAAAACTTCCTCATTCTTTCAATCAACGCAGTGTCTAATGGTCGGACCTAAGCGATCACCTATCCTGTGGAGTCCACCCATGGATCGGTGATAACTAGTGTTGAGCTTTCCGATACCGCAAGTATCGGGTATCGGCCGATATTAGCTGTTGACTTCCTATACTTTTTTCATATCGGATACCGGAATCGGAAGTTCCCATAATGCTATCAGCCCGCTCGTTTTGATTCAGCCAATGGGATTCCTCAGAAGTGTGGGCACATCCTGTTAGGCATGTAGGCATGTTAACTATTGGCATGGCTGTGATTGGCTGCTGAAATGAGGTCATGATGCACTATATAAACCACTGCTGCCGCCATTTCTGGTCACTCTGCTGTGAATTAAGTTAGGGACAGGCTGCTGTTGAAGACTGTGAGGGACAGTTAGAAATAGCGATTCTCAAAACAATATTGTGCTTTACCCAGGCTACATAAACCACCACTGTAGCTTGCTTTTCCCTAGCAGCAGTGTTCACAGTGCAGCTCACGCTGTGGAGTGGGTCCTGCAGCCACGTCTGGTTGTAGGCCGCCCAGCGTGCCTCACTGCTGCCTCATACATATTTTTCTTTTTGAGCTGCTTATTTTTAAAAAATTCTACCTAGTGTGCTTCTATCCGTATCCATATACGTTGGTTGCAAACACTAGTAGTAGACAGCGGAGCCTTTCTGCAGTCTTTCAGTGCTAGTGCCCACTTACTGTAGCTGCACTGTTCACGGCTGTCTGAGAGGTCTCTGACTGTGTGTGAGAGCAGCTCACGCTGAGTAGTGTGTCCTGCAGCTACGTCTGGTTGTAGGCCGCTCAGCATGTCACTGCCTCACACATTTTTCTTTTATTGCAGCTCACTTTTTCTCCTATTAGTGTGCATCCATCCGTATCCATATACGGTGGTTGCAAACACTCTAGGAGTACACAGCGGAGCCTTTCTGCAGCCTGTCAGTGCTAGTGCCCACTTAGCTGCACTGTTCACGGCTGTCTGAGAGGTCTCTGACTGTGTGTGAGTGCAGCTCACGCTGAGTAGTGTGTCCTGCAGCTACGTCTGGTTGTAGGCTGCTCAGCGTGCGTCACTGCCTCACACATATATTTAATTAATTGCAGCTCATTTTTTCTTCTCCTATTAGTGTGCATCCATCCGTATCCATCTACATTGGTTGGTTGCAAACACTATATAGGAGTAGATAGAGGAGCCTTTTTTCTGGCTTGTGCCCCTCAGCTGCAGCCAGATTAGTATTACCCAATTTTTTTGGAGCCTCATCTTTTGCATTGTAGGTTACCTGCCTGCATTGTAATAGCTCCAGAAAGTTGGCGATACTCTGACTTTCAAATCTTTGGTCACATCCTTTTAGTTTTTTTGCCCCCCCAAAAAAACAACAAAGTTCACCAAACACTACATTTGAAAGTTGTGTAGGCCACATTAGCTCCCATTAAAGTGTAGTCGACACACACACTTCATAAAATTAGTGTTTCTTATACCTGTAACCAGCTGTTCAGGAATAAGCACACTAAGGCCCCCCTTTGTACTTTTCTGCCTATCTTTCTCAGTCTAGCAAGATGAAGAAGGCAGGGAGTAAGGCACGTGGGAGTGGAGTTTCAGAAGGGAGAGGACGTGGGGATTCTGCAGGGAGAGGACGTGGGGATTCTGTGCCTGCTGTTGGCACCAGTGAGTCAGCATCCCCCAGTTTTAGCAGGCAACAGTCCTTTATGTGCAGCTTTGTAGGACCTCACCGTACCCCACTGCTGCGGGAGGAACAAATTGAAGGCGTTGTCAGATGGATGGCAGCTAACGCATTGACTTCAATTACTTCCACATCCTCTCAGGGTCAGAGCACCGAAGAGCAACCATCTGTCTCTTCACCACCTGCCAAAGTGCCCAGGCAGTCAGAGAGCCCTGGACAGGAGCCATCACAGTCTCTACTTCTGTTCTCGGAATCTGTTGGTTTGGAAAGAGGGGGCCAGCCAAGCAGCATTCCAGAATGTGAAGAAGAGGGAGTATGCAGTGATGCACAACATCTTTGTCCCTCTGAATCTGAAGAGGCGGGTGGGCCAGTGCCTATGGTCAGCACACCTCAGTACGCATCAGATGATGACGAGACTCAGTTACCACTTTCTGTTGCGTACGGTGCTGGCGAGACAACCCAGGAGAAGCAGGTGTTTGAAGAGGGGAGTGTAGATGATGAGGTCCTTGACCCATCATGGCGTGACGAACTGGAAGGTGGTGGGAGCAGCTCTGAGGAAGAGATTCCCCGAACGGCCAAAACCGGAGGGAGAGGGAGGGGGCAGACTTGGTTGCCTGTAGCCTCCACTTCGGCACCCGTTAGGAGCATTCCACTTTCAAAAGGCAAAAAGGGCGCTCCCAAGACTTGCAGTGCGTGGTCCTTTTTTGACACAGTTGCAGATGACATTTGCTTTGTCAAATGCAAGCTGTGTCATCAGAGAGTCAAAAGAGGGAAAAATGTCAGCAACCTCAATGCCACTAATATGTGGAAACGTGCGGACCAAGCACGAGCTGGAGTTACACAGACACACTGAAGATGTAGGCCAACGTACAGCACCACCTACCACCTATTCAGCTCGTGTTGGGGCCTCTTCCTCCAGCTCACACACAGCTGGTTCGGCTTCCTCACAGGATCGCCAAGGAAGAACCTCTGGCACTGTTGTCCGGAGACCCTGTGACATTCCACCCACAGCACCACGTTCCAAATCATCCTCACACTCCCAGGCCACTCGGCAGCCATCGGTAGCACAGGCATGGGAGAAAAGGCGGCCATACTCGGCAAACCATCCCCGAGCACAGGCTCTGAATGCTGGCATTGCTAAACTACTGGCCCTTGAAATGCTGTCATTCAGGCTGGTGGAGACTGACACCTTCCGGGACTTCATGGCATTGGCAGTCCCACAATACACTGTGCCCAGCCGCTTTTATTTCAGCAGGCGAGCCGTCCCTGCCCTGCAGAAACATGTGGAGGCAAACATAAAACATGCGCTACTAAACGCCGTCAGTAGCAAGGCCCACCTGACCACCGATGCGTGGACCAGTAACCATGGACAGGGACGATACCTTTCCCTCACTGCCCATTGGGTCAATGTTGTGGAGCCGGGTACAGATCTGGAGAGTGGCGCTCTACGTGTTCTGCCAACTCCACGGATTGCAGGAATCCAGTCTGTACACATTGACTCCTCCAGTTCCTCTGAAACAGCGCAGCAGGAGCCTGTTACGACCGATATGAGCACAGCCGTGGCCAAACGTCAACAGGCCGTACTGAAATTAATTTCATTGGGGAATCGAAGCCACACAGCGCAGGAGCTCTGGAATGCCATCAAGCAGGAGTGCTACGTGTGGTTTCTGCCAGCGAATCTCCAGCCGGGCTTGGTAGTGTGTGACAATGGCCGAAATCTGGTGGCAGCTCTTGGCCTTGGCAACCTCACTCACATCCCATGTCTGGCACATGCGCTCAACTTGGTCGTGCAGAGCTTTCTGAGGGACTATCCGGATCTTGATGCACTGCTGCACAAGGTCCGCATAGAGTGCGCTCACTTGCGTCGTTCCAGCACGGCAAGATCGCGCCTTGCTGCTCTGCAGCGCCGATTACGCCTTCCGGAACATCGCATCATATGTGACCTACCCACCAGGTGGAATTCAACGTTACATATGTTGGAGCGGTTGTGTGAGCAGCAGGCAGCAGTCATGGAGTACCAGCTGCATCAGGCGCAAACAAGTCGCAATGTGCGCCGATCACACTTCAGCACCATTGAGTGGGCCTCTATGAAGGACATCTGCTTCGTTTTGCGTGCCTTCGATGATTCCACGCGGATGGCGAGTGCAGATGATGCACTAGTCAGCATGACTGTCCCCCTTATCTGCATGCTTCAAAAAACACTGCAAGCACTAAGGGATGAGGTTTTGGAAGAGGTGGAGGATGAGGAGTCCCAAATGCCATCTGCTTCTGGACAGTCTGCGCTACGTGCTTCCTCACAAAGGCCTAGGCAGGGGACACTTTGTGAGTAGGATGAGGAGTAGTCGATGGAGGAGGAAGACATCTCTCCACAGGAGGCAGGTGCACAAAGCTCTAGTCAGTATGTACAGCGAGGGTGGGGTGATGCAGAGCAGGCAGAGATCACGCCTCAAGCAGGGGACAGCGGTTCTTTGGCAGTTGGGAATCTGCAGCACATGGTTGACTTCATGCTGCAGTGCCTGAGAAACGACCGCCGCATCGCCCACATTCTCTACACAGCTGATTATTGGGTGTACAGCCTCCTAGATCCTCGCTACCAGGACAACTTGCAAACCCTTATACCAACGTTGAACCGGGAGCGTAAACTGCGGGAGTTCCAAGACACACTGGTGCAGTCCATCATGTTTTCCATTCCACCCGACAGCAGTGGTGCTAGAGCTTTACAAAGCACCTCTGTGCGTCGACCCAGTGGAGGAAACTTGGCACAAAGAGGGAGCAGAGGCAGCGCCTCAGCACAAGGCAAGACCACTATGTCCCAAATGTGGCAAAGTTTTGTGTGTCCGCCACAATTGTCTACACCATCACTGACGGCTCCAGTCAGCAGGAGGCAACGTTTCCGTCAGATGGTGACAGACTACATGTCTTGCCCTGTGAGTGTACTCCCAGATGGTTCTTCCCCCTTCAAGTTTTGGGTCTCTAAGCTGGATACATGGCCAGAGCTTAGCCAGTATGCATTGGAGGTGCTGGCTTGCCCTGCTGCCAGTGTATTATCGGAACGCGTCTTTAGTGCCGCAGGTGGTGTACTAACAGACCGTCGCACGCGACTTTCTTCTGATAATGTCGACCGGCTTACTTTTCTGAAAATGAACAAGACCTGGATCTCCCCAGAATTTGCCAGTCCTCTTCCCGACTAAATAATTGGTTGGCAACTGTATCCAGGTCTCCTGTTGTGTTCATGTTTCTACCACCTGAACTATAATCCCTTGGCTTCTTTAAGACAGCCAGTTGTCGCTCAGATGTGTCGTCTGCACAGAGACAAACACTAGCTCCTGTGTTAGTGGGGTTCAGTAACGCCAGCTGCTCCCCTGCTGTGTGGACGGCAAAGTCTCCTGCTCCATCCACATTCAAACTACTACTGATTTTTAACCCTGCTCCACTTAGGCCTCTGGCTCCACTGTCTCTAGTATTTCCCCTGGCCTCCAACCCCGCCAGTGACAGCTCTTAAGTGACGTCTGCATAATCCACACTTGTTCCAGTGTTACTTGGCCTCAGTCACGTCAGTTGATCCCCTGATGTGTGTCCGGCAAGGTCTCCTGCTCTGTCCACATTCCCATTACTAGTAGTGTGAATGACGACAGAGCAGAAGACCTTGCCGGACACACATCAGGGGATCAACTGACGGGACTGAGCCCAAGTAACACAGGAACAAGTGTGGATTGTGCTGACGCCACTTCAGAGCTGTCACTGGCGGGGTTGGAGGCCAGGGGAAATACTAGAGACAGTGGAGGCGGAGGCCATAGTGGAGCACGGTTACAATCAGTTGTAGTCTACTACCTCTATAAAACGTGCTGCAAGTGGGCCTCAGCCAGCTCCATGCCTCATCCTGGGCTCCAACAACGTCAGTTGGTGTTCAGAAGTGCCCTCTTTGCAGAGAAACACACACTAGCTACTGTGTTAGTGGGGTTCAGTAATGCCAGCTGTTCCCCTGCTGTGTAGACGGCAAAGTCTCCTGCTGCCTCCACATGCCAACACCATCAGGCCTCAGCCTGCTCCATGCCTCATCCTGGGCTCCAACAATGCCAGTTGGTGTTCAGAAGTGCCGCCTTCACAGAGAAAAACACACTAGCTCCTGGGTCAGTGGGGTTCAGTAATGCCAGCTGTTCCCCTGCTGTGTAGACGGCAAAGTCTCCTGCTGCCTCCACATGCCATCACCATCAGGCCTCAGCCTGCTCCATGCCTCATCCTGGGCTCCAACAACGCCAGTTGGTGTTCAGAAGTGCCGTCTTCACAGAGAAAAACAAACTAGCTCCTGTGTCAGTGGGGTTCAGTAATGCAAGCTGTTCCCCTGCTGTGTAGACAGCAAAGTCTCCTGCTGCCTCCACATGCCAACACCATCAGGCCTCAGCCTGCTCCATGCCTCATCCTGGGTTCCAACAACGCCAGTTGGTGTTCAGAAGTGCCGTCTTCACGGAGAAAAACACACTAGCTCCTGTGTTAGTGTGGTTCAGTAACGTCAGCTGTTCCCCTGCTGTGTGAACGGCAATGTCTCCTGCTGCCTCCACATTCAAAAAACAGCAGGCCTCAGCCTGCTCCATGCTTGATCCTGGGCTCCAACAACGCCAGTTGGTGTTCAGAAGTGCCATCTCCGCAGAGAAAAACACACTAGCTCCTGTGTCAGTGGGGTTCAGTAATGCCAGCTGTTCCCCTGCTGTGTAGACGGCAAAGTCTCCTGCTGCCTCCACATGCCAACACCATCAGGCATCAGCCTGCTCCATGCTTCATCCTGGGCTCCAACAACGCCAGTTGGTGTTCAGAAGTGCCGTCTTCACAGAGAAAAACACACTAGCTCCTGTGTTAGTGTGGTTCAGTAACGTCAGCTGTTCCCCTGCTGTGTGGACGGCAATGTCTCCTGCTGCCTCCACATTCAAAAAACAGCAGGCCTCAGCCTGCTCCATGCTTGATCCTGGGCTCCAACAACGCCAGTTGGTGTTCAGAAGTGCCGTCTCCGCAGAGAAAAACACACTAGCTCCTGTGTCAGTGGGGTTCAGTAATGCCAGCTGTTCCCCTGCTATGTAGACGGCAAAGTCTCCTGCTGCCTCCACATGCCAACACCATCAGGCATCAGCCTGCTCCATGCTTCATCCTGGGCTCCAACAACGCCAGTTGGTGTTCAGAAGTGCCGTCTTCACAGAGAAAAACACACTAGCTCCTGTGTTAGTGTGGTTCAGTAACGTCAGCTGTTCCCCTGCTGTGTGGACGGCAATGTCTCCTGCTGCCTCCACATTCAAAAAACAGCAGGCCTCAGCCTGCTCCATGCTTGATCCTGGGCTCCAACAACGCCAGTTGGTGTTCAGAAGTGCGGTCTCCGCAGAGAAAAACACACTAGCTCCTGTGTCAGTGGGGTTCAGTAATGCCAGCTGTTCCCCTGCTGTGTAGACGGCAAAGTCTCCTGCTGCCTCCACATGCCATCACCATCAGGCCTCAGCCTGCTCCATGCCTCATCCTGGGCTCCAACAACGCCAGTTGGTGTTCAGAAGTGCCGTCTTCACAGAGAAAAACACACTAGCTCCTGTGTTAGTGGGATTCAGTAACGTCAGCTGTTCCCCTGCTGTGTAGACGGCAATGTCTCCTGCTCCATCCACATGCAAACTACTACAGATTTGTAACTTTCGGCAACTTAGGCATCTGGCTCCACTGTCTCTAGTATTTCCCCTGGCCAACAACCATGCCAGTTACAGCTGTGAAGTGGCGTCTGCACAATCCACACTTGTTCCTGAGTTACTGTGGCTCATTCCCGTCAGTTGATCCCCTGATGTGTGTCCGGCAAGGTCTCCTGCTCTGTCCACATTCACATTACTAGTAGTGCTGCCTCCAACATCACACTACTACTGACTTTTAACCTGTCATGTTGCGGTCGGGTTAGCCGAGTCTATGGTGCCTGCAGTTTCAGTGCTTCCTATGTGGGCTGCGGGTTCTGGTAACAAAGGCTGGTTCCATAGTGCCAATAGGACAAGCACTCCCTGTAGGACTGTTGGTTTCGGTAACTGCGGCCGGCTCGCGGCCTTGCAACTTTGTTTTTCATGGGTACCTTCTGCTACCCATCCGGGTTCCAGCACCGTCAGCTGGTTGTCGGCAGAGCCTTTGGCCTAGGTGCCTCCTTCATGGTATCCGAGTTCCAGCAACGTCTGCTGGTCCTTGGTAGTGCTTTTTAGCACAGGTACCTCCTGCTTAGAAACCATGTTCCAGCACCGTCAGCTGGTCCACGGTTCTCCCATTGGCTCTTGTTCCTTCTGCTGCCCCACCGGGTTCCAGCACCGTCAGCTGGTCCTCGTTAGTGTCATTTGCTCTTGCAGCTTCTGCTACCCATCCGGGTTCCAGCACCGTCAGCTGGTTCTCGGCAGAGCCTTTGGCCTAGGTGCCTCCTTCATGGTATCCGAGTTCAAGCAACGTCTGCTGGTCCTTGGTAGTGCTTTTTAGCACAAGTACCTCCTGCTTAGAAACCGTGTTCCAGCACCGTCAGCTGGTCCACGGTTGTGCCATTGGCTCTTGTTCCTTTTGCTGCCCCTCCGGGTTCCAGCACCGTCAGCTGGTTCTCGGCAGTGTCATTGGCACGGGTACTCCCTCCTGCCCAGCCTGGTTACAGCACGCCTGCTGTTTCCGGGTAGTGTCGACGTCACTTTGCCACTGATACGTTGTCCTGTCGTGTTGCGGTCGGGTTAGCCGAGTCTATGGTGCCTGCAGTTTCGGTGCTTCTTATGTGGGATGTGGGTTCTGGTAATAAAGGCTGGTTACGTAGTGCTAATAGGACAAGCAACAAGCACCCCCTGTAGGACTGTGGGTTTCGGTAACTGCAGCCGGCTCACGGCCTTGCAACTTTGTTTTTTTCCTGGGTACCTTCTGCTACCCATCCGGGTTCCAGCACCGTCAGCTGGTTCTCGGCAGAGCCTTTGGCCTAGGTGCCTCCTTCTTGGTATCTGAGTTCCACCAACGTCTGCTGGTCCTTGGTAGTGCTTTGTAGCACAGGTACCTCCTGCTTAGAAACCGTGTTACAGCACCGTCAGCTGGTCCACGGTTCTCCCATTGGCTCTTGTTCCTTCTGCTGCCCCACCGGGTTCCAGCACCATCAGCTGGTCCTCGTTAGTGTCCTTTGCTCTTGCAGCTTCTGCTACCCATCCGGGTTCCAGCACCGTCAGCTGGTTCTCGGCAGTGCCTTTGGCCTAGGTGCCTCCTTCTTGGTATCCGAGTTCCAGCAACGTCTGCTGGTCCTTGGTAGTGCTTTGGAGCACAGGTACCTCCTGCTTAGTAACCGTGTTCCAGCAACATCAGCTGGTCCACGGTTGTGCCATTGGCTCTTGTTCATTCTGCTGCCCCTCCGGGTTCCAGTACCGTCAGCTGGTTCTCGGCAGTTCCTCATCCTTCTTGTACCTTCTGCTACTTTTCCAAGTTCAAGCTTGTGGAAATGGTTTTTGATTCTCACTCTGGATCTCCCTGACAATGACCCTGAAGACGACGACCCTGAAGACCACACAGAAGAATACCTAAAAGATGACACTGAAGAAGATGACCAAGAGGACAAAGAACAGGAAGACAACCACCAAGATGCAGAACAACAAGAGACAGAAGACCAAGATGCATAAAAACCAAAAGCAGAAGAACATGAAGCATAAGACTAAAAATCAGAGCAAATGATATTATCTAATTTATAAGCAGAAGAAGACTAAGCAGTGTATGGGGGTGAGTCCGTTCCTCCTCGTGGTGCCCCTGGAAAAGGCCTGCTACTGCAGGCCAAACTGAACGCAGACAAATCCTGTTGTAAATCTTTTGTGACAGGCTGAACGGAAGGTGTAATCTTCAAACTTTTATAGATAACAACAATAGGAATGCCTGACACAAATAAGAATATGATGAAGAAGAATAGGAAGAAGATGAAGAAGTAGAATATGAAGAAGAATAAAAGAAGAAGAATAAAAGAAGAAGAGTAAAAGAAGAAGAATAAAAGAAGAAGAATAAAAGAAGAAGAATAAAAGAAGAAGAAGAAGAAGATACTGCTGCTGCTGAAGATGATGAAGGAGAAAGTGTGGGAGAAGTAAAAAAGAAGGTGAAGAGCATGGAAGTAGTGAAACATTCATATCTGACAAAAAATTAAAGACTTTAACATAGTCAATATCTTTGTAACTACGAACGTTTTTAGAAAAAAAAAAAAAATCCTGCGATTCCATTTGATTGGGCTAAACCTCTATGGCTTTAATGTCTCCTACACCTCCCACAATACATTCTACATTATTATTAGTTGTTTTTGTCCATGTAGAATTAACCAACAGGGAAAGAAAGGGTTTTTTTTAATTCCGATATTTCTGTTCCATTGACTTGAATGGGACTTCCGGGATCGGAATCAGCGATACCCGATACTTTTTTTAGAACGGCCGATCCATTCCGATACGATATTTTTCAGTATCGGGTGGTATCGCTCAACACTAGTGATAACTTGTTTTAACCAAAGAATCCCATTAATGTAAGCTACCGTAATTATACATCCAGTTATGGGGGCGCACAGTAGATGTGCAGGAGCCGCCTGTGTTTTACAGCCGATGCTCCACGATAATCAGGATAAACAACTGACAGATATTTGCATATAGCTGTAGGGTGGGCCCCTAGAGTCCATTCCCCTGGTGGGCCCCAGACACCCCAGTCCGACCCTGAGTGCCGACCACGGGGCGGCATCCATAGCAATTTGGCAATGACAACCATAGAGGTCTGCTGCAGACCTCTGGTTGTCATGCCGACCCATCGGTGACCCGCGATCATGTGACAGGGTCACCATTGGGTGGCATTTACAATGCGTTTCCGGTAAGCGCGAGTTAAATGCCTCTGTCAGAGATTGAAAGCGGCATTTAACTAGTTAACAGCCGCGGGTGGATCGCAGCTGTTGCAGGCACAAGTCAGCTGTATAGATCTGACCTGGAGCAGTTTGAATAAAGAAGAGTGATCCAAAATTCCAGTTGAGAGGTGTAAGAAGCTTGTTGATGGTTATAAGAAATGATTGATTGTAGTAATTTAATGTAAAGGTTGTTTAACAAAATATTAAGTTGAGGGTGCCAACAAATTTGTCTAGCCCATTTTTGGAGTTTTGTGTGAAATTATGTTCAATTTGCCTTTTTTTATCCTATTTTTGTGTGTTGTTCCAATACACACTAGGGAAATAAACATGTACTACAAAAGCTGTGTAATTGCAATCATTTTCTGGGCGAAATACTTGATTTTCTGGAACATTTTCAAGGGTGCCAACACTTTTGGCCATGACTGTATATGCACAGTGAGTGAAATAAGAATTCACCTTGTCACCAATGTTTTAAGTACCGTATTTTTCGTAGTATAAGACACACTTTTTGCCCTCAAAATTTGGGAGAAAAATGGGGATTGCATCTTATAGTCCGAATGCAAGCTTACCGGGGGGGGGGTTTGCCGCAGTGTTGGAGAAGGGTCCCTTCCTCAGGGAGCGGCGGTGGCAGAAGTGTGGCGATGCTGTTGCCCAGTGTTGGCGGTGAGTAAAGCGGAGTACCTCATTGGTTTCCCGCTGCCCATTTTCCAGCGGGAAATTTAGCAGTTAGAGAGAGACACATGTGGATTTAACACTCAGTGTCCGGGCGAGAGAGAGAGAGATCTCTCTCTCGCCCGGACACTGTGAGTGTTAACCCACAAGTGCCCGGCGAGAGAGATCTCTCACAAGTGTCCGGGTGAGAGAGAGATCTCTCTCTTGCCGGGCACTTGTGGGGTTAACACAGTGTCCGGGCATGCGCTGTGTAAAAAGCAGTTCCGGCGCTGCAAAAAAAGTTGCAGGGAACGTTTTTTGCAGACGCCGGATAGGCATTTTTTGCCGTATCTGGCAAAAGCCGGACACGCCACATGGCCATCAGATGCAATGCGGCGATAATGCTAGTCTATGGGATAAAAGCCGGATCTGGTGGCAACCGGCGCCTGATCCGGCTTTTACATTTTTCGCTGCATTGCGCCTGATGCTAAAAAACTGATGTCTGAAAGTAGCCTTAGGCTGGTTTTACACTTACCGTATTTTTGTAGGCAAAAATTACATGGTGCGCCGTGTGCCGTACGGCCGTGAGGGCCGTTTTTTGCGGCCGCGATAAAAGATCGAGCTTGCGTATTGACACGGCCCCCATTGTAAATCAATGGGGCCGCAGAAACAAACGGAAGTTTGTGTTTGCGGCGCGCCGTCACTTCCGGTTTTGCAGAACGCCGTTTTTTTTCCATTACTATTTCCATAGAATTGGAAAAACAAAACACGGCGATCCGCAATAATGGGCCGCAAAAAAATGCCTTATTAAATTTTGTTGCCTGTTGGACTGCAGCTGTGTCTGGAATGCATTTGTCCTGCCTCTTTATGTACAAGGTCCCAGGGTGTATACTGACTGTGGCTAAGTTGACTCGGCTGGGACTACCACCCCGGGCCACCTTGTTACATAAGCTTTAGGGAAACGGAGGCCGCGCGTGTGCAGAAAAATGGCCAATGGAGGCGACGTGTGGGCCGAGATCCGAATCTGCGCTCTCACCACCTCCCATGGCTTTAGGAAAATGGACATCGGGAAACCAATGATGCACTTCACTCTGCTCGCTGCCAACACTGCCATACTTCTGCGGTCGCCGGCACCCTGAAGAAGGGACCCTGCTGATCGCAACGGACTCTGCTCTGCTTCACCACTAACACCGAGCCTGCAGCATTGCACTGCTGGGATACCTCCTTCTCACACCCACGGCCCACAGCACTGCTCCACTTCTGCAGACTATAAGACGGACCCTTATCTTATAAAATTTTTCCTTTTTTCCACCTCAAAATTTGAGGTGCTTTTTATGGTACGGTGCATCTTATAGTCCGATAAATACGGTAAGTAGATTTCTAAAGTTGCTATTGACATAAAATTCTCTACAGATGTTGGTAACAACCCATCTGATCCACATATACAAAGAAATCAAACCTCAGATGTCCATAAATTAAGTTATGTGTAAGTTAAGTTATGTGTAATAATGAGAAATGACACAGGGAAAAAAAGTATTGAACACATGAAGAACGAGAGGTGCAAAAGGTCATGGCAAGTCATGACACCAGCTGAAATTTATCTGTATGTTAAAGCATGTTTAACGTTTGCTAAACAACATTTAGAGAAGCCTGTGAAATACTGGGAGAATATACAGTGGGGCAAAAAAGTATTTAGTCAGTCAGCAATAGTGCAAGTTCCACCACTTAAAAAGATGAGAGGCGTCTGTAATTTACATCATAGATAGACCTCAACTATGGGAGACAAACTGAGAAAAAAAAATCCAGAAAATCACATTGTCTGTTTTTTTTCATTTTATTTGCATATTATGGTGGAAAATAAGTATTTGGTCAGAAACAAGCAATCAAGATTTCTGGCTCTCACAGACCTGTAACTTCTTCTTTAAGAGTCTCCTCTTTCCTCCACTCATTACCTGTAGTAATGGCACCTGTTTAAACTTGTTATCAGTATAAAAAGACACCTGTGCACACCCTCAAACAGTCTGACTCCAAACTCCACTATGGTGAAGACCAAAGAGCTGTCAAAGGACACCAGAAACAAAATTGTAGCCCTGCACCAGGCTGGGAAGACTGAATCTGCAATAGCCAACCAGCTTGGAGTGAAGAAATCAACTGTGGGAGCAATAATTAGAAAATGGAAGACATACAAGACCACTGATAATCTCCCTCGATCTGGTGCTCCACGCAAAATCCCACCCCGTGGGGTCAGAATGATCACAAGAACGGTGAGCAAAAATCCCAGAACCACGCGGGGGGACCTAGTGAATGAACTGCAGAGAGCTGGGACCAATGTAACAAGGCCTACCATAAGTAACACACTACGCCACCATGGACTCAGATCCTGCAGTGCCAGACGTGTCCCATTGCTTAAGCCTGTACATGTCCGGGCCCGTCTGAAGTTTGCTAGAGAGCATTTGGATGATCCAGAGGAGTTTTGGGAGAATGTCCTATGGTCTGATGAAACCAAACTGGAACTGTTTGGTAGAAACACAACTTGTCGTGTTTGGAGGAAAAAGAATACTGAGTTGCATCCATCAAACACCATACCTACTGTAAAGCATGGTGGTGAAAACATCATGCTTTGGGGCTGTTTCTCTGCAAAGGGGCCAGGACGACTGATCCGGGTAAATGAAAGAATGAATGGGGCCATGTATCGTGAGATTTTGAGGGCAAATCTCCTTCCATCAGCAAGGGCATTGAAGATGAAACGTGGCTGGGTCTTTCAACATGACAATGATCCAAAGCACACCGCCAGGGCAACGAAGGAGTGGCTTCGTAAGAAGCATTTCAAGGTCCTGGAGTGGCCTAGCCAGTCTCCAGATCTCAACCCTATAGAAAACCTTTGGAGGGAGTTGAAAGTCCGTGTTGCCAAGCGAAAAGCCAAAAACATCACTGCTCTAGAGGAGATCTGCATGGAGGAATGGGCCAACATACCAACAACAGTGTGTGGCAACCTTGTGAAGACTTACAGAAAACGTTTGACCTCTGTCATTGCCAACAAAGGATATATCACAAAGTATTGAGATGAAATTTTGTTTCTGACCAAATACTTATTTTCCACCATAATATGCAAATAAAATGAAAAAAAAACAGACAATGTGATTTTCTGGATTTTTTTTTCTCAGTTTGTCTCCCATAGTTGAGGTCTACCTATGATGTAAATTACAGACGCCTCTCATCTTTTTAAGTGGTGGAACTTGCACTATTGCTGACTGACTAAATACTTTTTTGTCCCACTGTATTCTGGTCAGATAGGACCAAAAGTGAACCCTTGGGATGCCATAATACACACCATGTTTAGAGGCCAAAAGGCACGGCATATCAGCTCTAAAACACCATACCAACAGTGAAGTTTGGAGGTGGGACATCCTGTGGGGCTGTTTTTCAGCACACAGTACTGGCAAACTTTATATATTTGAAGGATGAATGGACAACCTTTATTGCGAATATGGTCATCCTCTTGGAGCAATGGATTGATGTGCTTTCTTCTGGATCTGAGATTGGTCTGGGAAGGGTTTGAATGTATGCTTGTATTTTTCTTTTCAAAAATGTCCAATAAAAAATATCTGATTTAAAAAAAAAAGAAAGAAACATATTTACTTAGAAAATTGGTGAAATTGGTGATGTGTTCAATACTTATTTCACCCGTTGCGCGTATATATAATATACAGGGTGGTCCAAAAGTAGGTGGACAGAAAATAATAACATTTATTTTGATTTATATATAAAATTATATTTACTAACACAAGCATAACATGGACAATTAAATTTTATTCTGAACAATAATACAAAAGCCCTTAAATCTTATCAACGCAGGTGCTCAAATGGTTTTCCATCCCAATTTGCACAATTTTGAAGTCTGCCTCTTATGCTTCGACAAACATTTTTGCACAAGTCTCTTTGGGTATTAATTTCTTGAAATGCATCTCTTATGTAATTTTTCAAATCACTGACACTTTTTGGTTTTTGACTATAAACTTCGTCCTTGAGTACTCCCCAAAAGAAAAAATCCATTGGGGTCAAGTCTGGTGAATATGCCGGCCAATCAAGTGGGCCTCTTCGGCCAATCCATTTATTAGGAAGTGTTCCATCAAGATACTCACGGACTAATCTTTAATAATGTGGAGGGGCCTCATCTTGTTGGAAATAAAGGTCATTTGAATTAGGCTGTTGCTGTAACTGGGGAACAACTTGATTCATTAGAATTTCGAGATACTTATCTCCTGTGACTGTTCCATCAAAAAAAAAGGTCCAAAAACACCAAAACTTGAAATACCACCCCAAACACTGACACCAGGTTCATTAAAGCCCCTGTTACACTAAACGATGTCCCAGCGATCCCACCAACGATCCGACATGATGGGATCACTGGGACATCGTTAGGCTGATTGCTGGTGAGCTGTCACATAGACAGCCCCTCCAGCGATCAGGACCAGCGACGCTGGACGCTGGTTTCTAATGTAAACGTCGGGTATCCAGGAGCAGCGCGACTCCTGGATACCCGCTGTTTACCTTGGAAACCGGCGTACACGCTGGTTTCCATGGTAAACATCGGGTATCTAGGAGCCGCGTGACTCCTGGATACCCGATGTTTACATTAGTAACCAGCGTCCAGCGTCGCTGATCGCTGGTCTCTCGCTGCCACACGCAGCGATTTGCGCTGGGCAGCGGGAGACCAGCGATCGAATAACGGCCCAGGCTGCTCGAGCACGATCAGCGATAACTGGCAGGGGGGCCGGTCGCTGATCCCCATCACACACAGCGATCTCGCTGGTGAGATTGCTGATGTGTCACAAAATCAGCGATCTCGCTAGCGAGATCACTGTGTGTGACAGGACCCTTAGTTGTTGTTCTAATGTTAAATGCATGTTCTCATTATACCAGTAAATACAATTATGTCTGTTAATATGGCCAGATAATGTGAAAGAAGCTTCATCACTCCACATAATGTTATCTGAAATTACTGGATTTTCCTCAATTTCGTTAGGCATAATCTCAGTAAATTGCAGCCGCCTGTCTGGATCATCCTCCAATAAACCATGAATTAGACGTGGACGATAAGTTTTCCACCCAATAGATTTCAGGATTCGCATGATGGAAGCACGTGAAATTCCCAATTCTAAAGAGACTCTTCTGGTGGACTTTTTTGGACTCTGAACAAATGTTTCAGCAACAGGTTGTTTATTATTTTCTGTACAGGCTGATAAAAAGCTAAAAACCTTCCAGAAATTCTACCTTTTTTCTCAGCTTTTACATTACAAGCTAAATCATTTACTATTGTGATATATTTCTACTTTAACAGACACGTGACTAAATAGGCTTTTTTTATCGTATAATTTGGAAAGAGGGTGATTTATACTTATCTATTTTTTCTATTGAAAAAAGCAACATTTGTTTTTACAAATTTGCACTTTATTTTGTGGTCCTACCTTATACAGGGTGGGCCATGTATATGGATACACCTAAATAAAATGGGAATGGTTGGTGATATCAACTTCCTGTTTGTGACACATTAGTATATGGGAGGGGGAAAACTTTTCAAGATGGGTGGTGACCATGGCGGCCATTTTGAAGTCGGCCATTTTGGATTCAACTTTATTTTTTTCCATGGGAGGAGGGTCATGTGACACATCAAACTTATTGATAATTTCACAAGAAAAACAATGGTGTGCTTGGTTTTAACGTAACTTTATTCTTTCATGAGTTATTTACAAGTTTCTCTTTGTTTACAGCCATTGACATGTCTCAGAGGTGAACATGTGAGGAACGGAGAGAGATTGTGTTGATGTCTGGTGAACGCAGTACCCGGGTCATTGCAGCAGATTTCAATGCAAGACACCCTACGCAAGAAAGCTGTCACCATTCCCATTATATGCATCCATATAAATGGCCCACCCAAAAAGTTTGCCTCATCACTGAACATAATGTTCTGTGTAAACTGAGGGTCCTATTCCAATTTTTGTTTTGCCCTTTTTATAAATTCAGCACGAAGATCTGGGTTCTGGGTCACCAACCATTCCCATTTTATTTAGGTGTATCCATATAAATGGCCCACCCTGTATACTGCAATACTACAGTACTACTGTGTTGCAGTATATAGTAAAATCAGTGGTGTCCTTTTAAAGTCAATGATGGGGGCTTTAGTGCTCAACTACCACGGTAACCAATCGGAATCTTGTAATTGTCCTGATGGGAGCTGGAACAATCAAGCCTTGCAATTGGATCACTTAGGCCTCTTTCACACTTCAGTTTTTTGCATCAGTTCAAATCCGCCAAAAAGTCAGACAAGCGGATCCGTTCTTAACTGATGTGAACGGATGGCACAGGATCCGTTTTGAGACGGATCCTGAAAATGATGAAATGTAAAGGAAACGCTGGCGAGAGAGAGAGAGAGAGAGAGATTAAATGAGTGTCTGGAGGATCCGCCAGAGAAAAAAACGTTACAAGCTCCGTTTTGAAATCTTTGAGGATGGTGACGGACAGCAACTTTTGGCGGATCCTCAAAAAAAACGGATGCAACGGACAGCAATCCGCCATTAATGCAAGTCAATGGGGAAAAAAACGGATCCTCAAAAAAAAATTGAGGATCGGTTTTTTTTCAAAACCTGGAGGATTGTGACTGATTGTAAAAAACTGAAGTGTGAAAGAGGCCTTAAATGCCACAGTTAGGCTGGTTTCACATTGGTGTTTCACAGACCTGCGTCGGTCTGCGCACAGCCGCCGCTAAGCTCCGTGCCCTGCAGGTTAGCTCCGCCTATGGGCGCATGACGCTGCATGCGACCTGCGTCCCCTATCTTTAGCACTGGGGACGCAGGCCATGCGCAGGTATGCGTCCTTTTGACGGTGCGCCGACTAGTGCCAAACGCAAGCTGTTGCATTTTGGTGCACTCGGCGCACCGTCAAAAGGACGCATGCGCCGGCAAACGCATACCTGCGCACGGCCTGCGTCCCCAGTGCTAAAGATAGCGGACGCAGGTCGCATGCAGCGTCATGCGCCCATAGGCGGAGCTAACCGGCAGGGGGCAGAGCTTAGCGGCGGCCGTGCGCAGACCGACGCAGGTCTGTGAAACGCCAATGTGAAACCAGCCTTAGAGATTGAGGCTATTAAAGGCAGGAGCCATATGGTGTGGGCTGAGCTCCTGAGCCTGCTCCATACACATCTGACATAGGACGTACAAGATACGTCCTAGGTTGCGAAGGTGATGGCCAGCATGCTGTAAGAACGTAATAAAAAAATTTGTTCTTCCAACCTCCCGAAAAAAGTAGAATGGAAAGTGATCAAAAATGTGTATGCATTCCAAAATAGTATCAGTGGAAACATCAGCTTCTTTAGCAAAAAAAGAGCTCTCAGAACTCCATTAATAGAAAAGAATGATGAAAAAACTGTCCTAGCTGTCAAAGTATGGTTCTGAACCATAGCATAAAGTTCAGAGGGCATTTATACCTTACAGTGATCACTGTAAAAATCAAACCAGAAACACAACCTATAAAAATTGTATAATTGAGTTTTGTTGTTTGTTTTTTTCCAGCTTCCCCCTCAAAAATTAGAAAGTACATGGTTTTCAACACAATAAATGTAAGTGAAAATGCTGATAAAAAGAAAAACAGCTCATATGGTTAAAAAAATGGTAAAGATATGGGACGTGAATTACAACAATAAAAAAATGATTTGTCATTACAAGATTAATGAAAACAAAATATCTTTGAAGGGGTTGTCTCATCTCTACACAAAATTTATAAGTATAGGGGATGGTTTCAAAATAGTAAAATCACATGTGCCCCGCTGATTTAACCCTTGTGGATCGATAGCAGGCCACCATGGTGGACTTCCTCAGGACTGAAGGCAATAACAGCCCATTCTTCAGGCACCTAAAAGCTAAGGTCTCATTGTCTGAAACTGCTCGTCATCTCAGGGAAATTTGGGAGCGAGAGGAGATGATCAAAGATTCACAGAGCCCACATTGGTACTTTGTGGAAGCCACACCAGTGTCCTACAAGCTTTCTTGTGTGCCACACTTCTTGTCCTGTCTGACTGCCTGGAGTGGCCTGTGCTGGATCCACATGGAGGTTAATTAGCTTGATTTTATTATCTTTAAACCATTTCTGCTGCTTGTACATTTCAGTCCTAAGCTGTAACTTATAATTGGTCCTCAGTCACCTCCTTCTGAGAAGGAAGGATCTCAGAAATCCAACAGCAAGGCTCACACCATATTACTATACACTCTCTAACCTTCAGTGATGGCCTTTACCTGGTAACATCTGACACATGGTGTAAACTACATTCAGACTGGCTGCAGTATGAATCATGAGGGACCAGAGAAGGGACTTTCCTGATATCACAATCTGAGCAATAAACAGCGCAGAGGTCCAGACCCACCTGGACTCATATCTCCGCACAATAAACCTCTGTGATATCACCCTCCACAGTAATGTGTACCTTGAAAATATCTGCAAAAATTGCTGCAGTCACACCTGTAGCAAGCAATGTTTTTATTGCTCCATTCTCAGATTTCAGAATGATTTTAACATTCTCACGACAGTGCAATTTTTTATATTATTTTCTTTTCATTTTTTCCTTCTTTTCTTCCATGTGCCGTAACTTTTTTTATTTTTCTACTGACATCGCAGTACAAGGACTTGAGTTTGAGTTGCAGTTCTGAATGACACCATTCATTTTACTATATAATCTACAGGAAAACAGGCAAAAAGTTTCCAGTAAGGGAAATTGTGAAAATAGGGCGTACTCGACCACTGTGCGCTTTAAGTGCTGCTGTCAAAGACTGACATTGATATTTGCTTTCGCTGTTACTAGCGTTGGACTGGGATGCCATGGGCCCACCAGTTACCAACTCCAGGGCCCCACTTTTCAGCTACATGCAAATGTGACCTTATCCTCCATCACAAATTTATATAACAATGAACTGGGTAGATTGTTAAATGCATAAGATGTTGCCTTTATCTGTGCATAATGATTCAAGTATATAGTGGTAAGTACTGCTCATATAAGAGAGAGGTGGACCCCTACACAGGGGCCCACCGGAGGATTCTCCTGTGAGCCAGTCCAAACCTGGCTGTTACAGGCAGATGCGCGATATGGTTACCGCTCAGTTCCTGAGCCCGCTCCGTACTCCCACACCCAAAATACACCGATATCAGTAAGGTATTTAGGTCAGTGTCGTTAAAATATTATTTCATTTTCCAAGTAGAAAGCCTGAGATAGTGTGTGGTTGTGATCTAACAAGCAAAATATAGTTTTCATTTAATACCGTTGATAGCCCTAATCTGGCACAATATATCTTCCAGAGAACCACACCCTGATTCTCGGATATCGCATTACTCGGATGTTCCGCTTCACTTTGTAGACCAGTTATGTTTATGTTATTTTCTCTTATGTGTTTTTTACACTGTGCGGGAACCGTCTGCCCGGTGACAGGTGACGCATGCGGCAAATGATTACTCACTGGCTACAAACACAACTGCCTGGAAATCCCCGATAAAACAGATCAGCAGCCTCTCTGCTGGGAGCAAAGCAAACAAGTGGGGGTATGGCGAGTGCCAACAGCCATCATGGGAGCACTGATCTGTTATCTCCCCAGTGTAGATGTTAAACAGCAGCTGAATGACATTCAGACACTGCGGATTTAATTCCAGAAAGTTCTGTACCCGTCCCAAACAACCCAATGAATGGAACAGATATGGAGTCACAGAATTTTCTGCAACAAAATCTGCAATGAGGTCATTTTTACCCCTAATTTTACAGTAGCAGCAAATTTAATGAGATTTGTAAAGTCTAATACTTTTGGTACATTTTCATCCCTGGAGATTTATGAGCTGTGATGCATTTTTTTTTCAACCGCAATGTCAATTCTTTCATCGTTTTTGCACCGTTTTTCCCTCATTCAAAATAAAAAATGCACGATAAATACTCGGGTTGTGCGTTGTGTTTTTCCTGCCAACATATGCATTTTTAGTTTAGAAAAACCTGCTGTAAAAACTCAACATTTGAACAAATCCTAAGTGTGCCAACACCAGGTGGCGCCGCTGCCCTACCCGCATGGATTCCGCGGTCGATAGCGACCAAGTCATCCAGGTGGTTAAACACAGAGGAGGGACGCCCTGTCACCTCACTGGCAAACCGCAATGTATGGGGTCCCAACCGGGGCTGTCCTCAAAGGTATAAAGGCCCCATAGTCAGAACATTATAATAAAGTGATAATATCTGTAAAGCGCTGAGGAAAATGATGTATAAGTAAGTAAAACAAAGAAAAGTAAAAGAACACCATACTATTTTGACCAATTAACCATCCAATGTGTATGAGGACCTGCAAATCTTTCCCGATCAGATGATGTAGGGGATAGAAGGGTTTGGGCAGCTTGAATGAAACTCCTTCCTGACATGGTCAATTCTCATTGTCGTGCTCTCCTTTTTTCTTCTTCTTCTTCTTAGGCTACTTTCACACATCAGGTTTTCGCCGTCAGGCGCGTTCCGGCGTCGTGCCGGAGCGCCGGATCCGGCAAATGTTTTGTAAAACCGGATGTGACAGATCCGGTTTTCTGCCGGATCCGTCTTGCGCATGACAGCCAAAACCGGATCCGTCTCATCCGGTTCATCCGTTTTTCGATCCGTTTTTCGACGGATTACGCCAGATCCGGTTTTTAAAAACGCCCCTTGTGGCCTTCCGAACGGGATTGGCTACTGAAAAACTATATATACCGTGTTCCTACAGCCCTTCTTTGACAGGTTGTAGAGGAGAAAGTGCAGGTTCGAAAGAAGAGCAAGTGACTGGCGAAGATGGATGTTGTGATTGGAAATATTTTGAAGAATTTGGCGGATTTTACAGCGGAGGCGAATCGTTTGAGGGTGATTGTTCTGGAGAAGGAGAGAGCGAGACAGCAGCGCATCAGGCATCGTAGACGACGTTTGTGGATCCACCCCATCACAGCCAAGAGAATGACGCGTGGGGTCTATTCTACACTCTGCATGGACCTTAGACGAAACCCGGATAAATTTTTTGGATATGTTCGGATGAAAATGGAGAATTTTGATTACTTGGTGGAGCGCATTGCACACCTCATAAGAAAATCGGACACCTATTGCCGCTTCTCCGTTTCACCCGCAGAGCGTCTGATGGTGACTTTAAGGTAAGCCACATTTATTGGATATGCTCGCATCAGAGCACACTTTCACTGCAATCTTGTTGGTGGTAGTTTGTATCTCCAAGTGTTATAGCTGAGTTTTGGTATGTAATGCTGTGATTTTAAACTAATTGATTGTTTTTTAATTACCCACAGATTTCTTGCAACTGGAGAATCCCTTTCGTCACTGCATTTCCAGTACAGACTCGGGATTTCCACCATATCTGGAATTGTGAAGTACACATGCCGTGCACTGTGGGACTTCTTAGTTGAAGAGTTTTTACCAGAGCCCACAACAGAGAGGTGGATTGAAATTTCAGAAAAGTTTCAACAGATATGTCAGTTTCCGAACTGCTTGGGCGCTGTGGACGGGAAACATATCCGCATTGTAAAGCCAGCCTGATCGGGATCGGAATATTTCAATTACAAGAAATATTTTTCAATTGTCCTCATGGCCATCGCTGACGCGGAATACAAATTTATTGCTGTTGATATTGGGGCCTATGGTCGCTCAAATGACTCTCAAGTTTTCAAACTGTCTGCCATGGGGCGTAAACTGTATGGAAACACCTTCCAGTTCCCACCACCTAGACCGCTGCCGCAAACATCTGGTCCACCTATGCCATTTGTCTGTGTAGGGGATGAAGCCTTCCAGCTGTCAGAACACCTTTTGAAACCGTACGGTAGCAGAGGATTGTCAAGAACAAAACGCATTTTTAATTACCGCCTCACAAGAGCAAGAAGGATGGTTGAATGTACCTTTGGTATTCTGACAGCCAAATGGCGGGTCCTATTGACTGCGATCAACCTCAAGACAGAAACTGTGGACGAGGTGATCAAAGCTTGCGTGGTACTCCACAATTTTGTTATCTGCAAGGAACCCATTTCCATTGAGGACACCTCTGAAGAAACCACCTTGCAAGATTACCATGACATTACCACTAGAAGTTCTGTGACGGTTTCAGTAATGAGGGACAATTTTGCACTATACTTTATGTCACCTCAAGGCAGAGTAAGTACACTGGCAGGATGACAGAGTGTGAAAGATTTGTGCCCTTAACCAAACTTGTGTACCTTCTGTACCAACAGTATATACCTTTGCCAACCAAAGTTGGCTATCTTGTCATGGTCTTACTATTTTTAGCTTTAGGCCACAGGTGTGTACCTGGTTGTGTTTTATGCAAAGTATTTCACCTTTTAACAAAAGTTGTGTACATTGTTAGGAAATCACCAACAATAAACACAACTTTTTAGGTGAAATACTTTGCTCCAAACACAACCAGGAACACAACTGTGGCAAAAAGCTAAAATTTATTTACCTTTTACCCACAGTTATATACCTGGTTTTGAATACCTTTTTTCCTTTTAAATACCCTGTATTTAACCTTTTTTGTTAACATATTTTGCCGCAGAAAGAAATGACAGACAACCAGTGTAAACAATATTTTAACTTTTATTTAAAAAAAAAATTTTTTAGTAAACTGTTTTTAAATTTAAATAAACTTTTTTAATAAAGCTTTGAAACTATAAAACTGGTCATTTTTATTAAAATACACACATTATAAATTTGTGTAGTGTGGGGTGGAAATACTGCTGGATGGGCTGCGGGACACTTCGACACTGGGAGTGTGGAGAGAGGACTGGGATCGTGGTGGGGAAGGAACAGTTAGAGGTGAAGGTGTGGAAAAAACTACAGAATGGGTGGACATGTGGGAGGCAGAAGAGGTGGTGGGTGGTGGAGTGGAGGGTTGGGCAGGGACTGTAGGAGCAGATGATGTTGATGGAAAGTTGTATGGGGAAGGAGTTTGGTACGGGGAAGGAGTTTGGTACGGGGCAGGTTGCTGGAAGTGGGGAGATGTCTGGTAATGGGTAGGTTGCTGGTACTGGGGAGGTTGCTGGTACTGGGGAGGTGGCTGGTATGTAATAGGAGGGGGAGGATGGAAAGTGGCTGGAGGGGGTGCAGGTGGAGGAACTACTGGGGTGGGAGGAGGAGGATGGGAGGTAACGTGCTGGAGAGCACCGTGGCACAAATGCATTAAATGCATCTGCTGGCTAGGAGAGAGCATTTCCATGCGCTCCACAACAGACCTGAAAAAGGTGTGGTTTGGCGAAGATCTTGCTTCTGAATGCATGGCTTGCAGAAGTGTCTTCACCTCCAGAATGCTGGAGTTGATCTGCTGAAAGCCTGCGGAGATTTGCTCTGACAAGACTTTTAGACAGATCTGGAAAGATGCATTCAGATGCAAGAACTCTGGTGCATAAGTCTTTTCCTTACCCCTCTGCCGCTGCCGCCCAGTACCCGCAGGTGTACTAGAGGTGGCAGGGGCAGAAGGGTGGGGAAAGAGAAAGCGATCTCCTCACCAGCAGCTTCATGTAATGTTGTCGGCCACGATGCTCCTGCGCTGGTGGATGGGACAGATGGGTGTAATGTGTGGGAAGGTGCAGATGTACCGGGGCAGTCGAAGTGTCCCTCGGTGCCGGTCTCCTCAGGGATCGCCTCAGAAGGGTCCAACCGTGCAGGCTCCCGAGTGCTGCTCACCGTGCTGTGGAATAAAGAGAAAAAAAAACAATTAAAATAGTGACATGCCATTGGCCCTGGCTGAAAAATTTTTTTTACATCTAAACATTTTTTTTTTACATGTGTTGTGTAATATGTACCTTCTTTTGACCATTGTATCCCGGAGGAACGACAGGGCTTGTGCATACTTGTACTTGCTCCTGCGTCCTCCAGATTCACTCGGGGCCCGCATCTCTTTATTGAACTCCTTCTTGAAATGATCCCTCACAGACCGCCACCGCTTCACAATTCTCTCCCCTGAAACGAGAAAGGACAAAATGGTTAGTATACAACATCAGTGTTTCCCAAACTCCAGTCCTCATGGTCCCCAGGGGTCATGTTTTCAGGATTTCCATAGTAAATAGAAATCCTGAACACATGATCCGTGGGGACCACGAGGACTGGAGTTTGGGAAACACTGGTTTACATCAAGCAACCGCTACTGTATATACTTACGCTCTTTAATCTGGGCCCGAGCATCGAGGTCCTCCCAGCGGTCCACAAGGAGCGAACAGATTTCCTCCCAGAGCCGTCGGGTAACTATCAGGTCAGCATGGCGGCGGTCAGCCATATTCCATAGCGGCTCCCTTTCTCTGACGAGATCGATGAGGTGGTCCACATCTATTCCTCCATCCTCACCGTCAGAGTCGGGAGCACGCTGTGAAGGCTGTTAAAGTAAAAGAGAAAAATAGCAAAATTAGGCACCACACTTTAAGACATGAAATAAAAAGTGTACCAAAATTTAACTTAAATATTATACTTACACGCTGGTGACCGCCGCGTTGCTGTCGCCGACGACCCTGGGAGGCACTGCGAGGACCTCTTGGCCGAGCACCAGATTGGGAAGACTAGAGAAGAAAAGGAAAAAATTTATGTGTTTGGATGTTGGCATATTTGTTTGCTGTGTGATGTCTGCGGTACATTGTTTTCTATGTGTTGTGTGTAGTGTGATGTTGTGTTTCTGTGTTTGATGAAAAAGTCTTACCAATTGTGAGCACACTCCAGGTGTCTGTCCACCCCTTCCTTCTTCTTCTGGGAGCTCCTCTTCAGCTTGTGATTCCTGTTTTGAAATAAAAGGCAATGAATAGACATATACAGAGATGATGGATTTTGGAAATAAAAACTTACCATCAAACGCTGACGATGCGAGGGAGGGCTCCCAGAAGAAGATGTGGTGTCCTCTTGCTGGCCAGACTCAATGGCTGTGGGTGGTGCTGCTGCTGCTGCCAGTGCTGCTGCTGCTGCATCTCTTGGGTGGCTGTTGAATAAAGAGAAACAAAGGGCCAATGAATATCTTGATATTCCATGGCCCTAGTTTTGAGGAATGGGGGATTTGATAATTACCGTCTCTCATCTGCTGGTGGACTCCCCTCCAGCATGTTCGCTTTACTGCTCCATTTGGGGTGGTGGTGGTGCTGATGGTGCTGCAGTGGTCTCCTGCCTTCTCCTGCGCCTGGTTCCTGTCTTGGGTGGCATGTTGGGTGTGGCTGAGGGTCCCACTGTCATGCTTTTATATATGTGTGCTGTGGGCAGAGCTACTGAGCATGCTCAGACCCCAAAAAACGGATCCGGCCACCGGATCCGGCGCATTGCGGCGCTCATAGACTTTCATTGTGTGAAAAAGCCGGAAGCGCCGGATACGGCGGGTCCGGCTTTTTCACCGGAGACAAAAAACGTTACAGTTGCCATTTTTTCCAGACACCAGATTGCGACACATTGCCGGATCCGGCGAAAACCGGACGAAACGCATGGCCATCCGGCGCGATCCAGCGCAAATGCAAGTCAATGGGGGGGAAACCGGATCTGGCATTGCATTTCGCCGGATCCGTTTTTTGTCAAAAGAGCCGGATCGCGCCTGACGGCGAAAGCCTGATGTGTGAAAGAGGCCTTAGAGCCATAACTTTTAATTTTGTGCTAACAGCTGTGTGAGGGCTTATTTTTTGCGTGATGAGCTCTAAATTTAAATGACAACATTCACTTTACCATATAGTGTACAGAAAATTGGGAAAATAATTCAAAGTGTGGAGAACAGTGAAAAAAATGCAATTCCATCATTCTTATTGTTTTGTTGTTTTGGAGAAAAATAACTTGGGAATATGATTCTGCAGGTCAGAACGAATACAACGATGCTGACCGATGTATTTTTTTTTTTTATATTTTAATGATAAAAAATGTAGAAAATGTGTTTGTTTCTCTAGTTTCTGAGATCCGTAACTTGTGTATTTTCCCATCGATGGAGGAGCTGTGTGAGGGCTTTTTTTTTTGTGGCGAACTGTAGGGTTGTAAGATGAGCCAGGACAGAGTCAGTGGTTCCCTGTGCACTTTGAGGCCGGAACTATCGGGACTGTCACCAATGTTGCCGGGGGACAATTCATCTGACTGGGGAGGACCTTTGCTTTGGACAGCAGAGGGCGTGGGGGAGATAAAAGGGACTGAGCGCGGGAACGAGGGAGTCTTGGCGGGAAGGCGACAGGAGAACAAGGAGAAGGTTGACTCCCTCCCCCCTTCTCCGACTGCTAACACCGCATCCTCTAGTTCCCTGACGATCAACTAACCAATAGACTGTGTCGTGACCGAGCTGTTCCAGGATGTTCCTGAACCGGTCGGGTCTTTCTTGCTCCCAGTGAAAGATAGTTTTACTCTCTTTGTTCGTAGCGAGTCGGTTAGAGGTTCGTATGCTGCCTGCGAGTCTGCATGCTGCTCATGTTCTGCGTCTTCCCAGAGACTGTTTCTACATTCCAACGTTCTCATACCAAGTGAGTCCGGATACATCGACACGGTCGGGAGACAGTGCATTTCGTTCCTCCTTAACAGAGCCAGAGACATCGTGTTAATCCCTTCTCTGCCTCCGGCTCTTTACTGCATCCAACGAACTTCACTTCCAGCACCCTTTTCATTTTTGCGTAGTCGGCAGGAAGCAGTCTAACAGCACGGAGGCGGCAGAACAGCGAGTTGGGCCCAGAACCAATATCTCCCTGTGGACCATGGTAAATAACTTGCCCAAATTTACCGGGTTCAACACTATGTTGTGGAGTTGGACGGAGCGCATGATGGGCATGATGAGGATGCACCCTATGACCCCCGCGCTAAAGGCCGAGGTGGCCATTGTGGCTTTGGATGGAGAGGCTAGAGACTCAGCGATGTTGCGTACCCTCCGAGACCGTGATACTTTTACTAAAGTACTCCAAATCTTAGAGGCGACTGACGTAGGAGAACTGAGGACTCGCCTGTTTAGCCGCATGCAAAGAGAGGGGGAGACAGTTACACAGTATAGAGTGTACACACTGCCATTGCTAGAAAGGACGGAGTGGGGATAGGACCGGAAGATGTCGTGCTGCGTAACTTGTTAGTGACTGGCCTGCGGGACAGCCTGACCAAGCAGTCCCTGAGAGAGCGTGTGCGGGGGGACCCCTGTATCACTTTTGCTGACATAGGAAAAGAGACCCGCTTACGTGAACAGGAGCAGAGGATGAAGGTTCAGAGTGGTGAAGCAGCAGTTAAGACAGTTGCTGAACCCCAATGGGTTGAAGAGATGAGAAAGGAGCTGATGAATATTCAAGGAGAATTGGCTCAGATGAAGGAGAAAGTTGAAACTGGTCAGTACACAGCCGGGAGCAGGGCCAGTTTTAGACAAAGTGGGGCCCTAGGCACAAGTTTAAAGTGGGGCCCCAAATGCTAACATTGTAAAATCACACATTTAGGTTACATTACATGAGCAGGACGTGGATACAGGTGGCAGAGAGGCCTGGAGCCAGTGCTGGCACTATGGCCCCCCATATTCAGGGGCCTTATATCGGCCGACGGGTCTGCCACTATTAGCATTACACAGGAGCATTTCTAGGGTCAGAAAAGATTGGGGGGCCCAAGCCCCAAGACAAATAGTTGTCCCCCAACCCCCTCTTAATTTTTTTTTTAACACTGCAGATAACACAGCAGGGTTCCCAACCGTCCTGGATCCAGCAGGACAGTCCCGATTTTGACACTCCCACCTGCAGGATTGTAGTTTTCCCGTACTGCAAATCAGTCGCCACGCCCACCTGTCATTTCAGAAGGGACTGTGTACCGATCGCCATAAAATTCCCTCTATGCACAGCACACTCCAGAACAGAAGCCCTCCCCGGCTCATATGACTAGTCACATGACTGTGACCTCATCCAATGTAACACCAGAGAGAGCAGTAATGACTCTCTGAGAACAGATAATATGGTAAATGTCACCTGCAGTCCTATGTAACACCACAGATAGTCTTACTCTGAAACGCTATGGCTATGTTCACATGCAGCATTTTTTTCAGTAGCCAAAACCTGTTCTATTGGCAGTAAAAATGTTGCTTTCAAAACACCTGTTTTTCAGCTTGTTTTGTGGTGTTCTTTACACTTTTTTCAGCTTTTTTAAAGTGAGGATGTTTGCTTTTTCTACAGTATGTTTAAGGCCACGTTCACACGTTGAGTATTCGGTCAGTATTTCACATCAGTATGTGCAAGTCAAAACCAGGAGGGTGAGAAATCCAGAAGTGGTGACGTGTTTCTACTATACTTTTCCTCTCATTGTTCCACTGCTGTTTCTGCATTACAAATACTGACGTGAAATACTGACCAAATACTGAACATGTAAACGAGACTTAATAGTTTATTTCACCAAAACCACTTAAAAAATTGCAGCGAAAAATGCCGTTGCAATAGCTGCAGCTTTCTTTTTTTATTCTTTCATTGCTTTCTACGGGTGAAAACACACTGAAAGAAGTGACAAGCTGCAGATTTAAAAAACACTACAGTTCTGAAATTCAGTCAGAAAAAAAACAAGCGCATGCTGGAGATTTCGGAAATCTCATATGTTTTGCTGGCACTTTAAAAAGCCGCTCTTGGCCAGTTCATATGCAGAATTTCTGCAGCTTTTTCTTCTGCAAATAAGAAATTTACAGCATTTTATAGCTCAAGCAAAGACTGATATTTTCAGAGATCTCCCGCACGCCCTTTTATTTTCTCCTGACTGAATATCACAACTGCAGCGTTTTTTAAATCCGCAGCGTGTCACTTCTTTCAGCAATTTTTTTCACCTGTAGAAAGCAATGAAAAAGTTTTAGAAAAGCTGCAAATGTCTCAATGCTGTTTTTCGCTGTGTTTTTGGTGAATAAAACAAACTTTAATAAACATGTACTGTAGACAAAATACATATTGTGTGCCCACGATGCGATTTTTAAGCGTGTTTGCCGCGATTTTCGGCGTGAAAACGCTACGAAAACGTTTAAAAATCTTGTACATGACGCACCCCATGCATTCCTATGGCATTCCGCACATGCTGTGCTAATGCTGCGCTTTTTTTCCGCGGCGGAATCGCATCGCAGAAAAAATCGCAGCATGATCATTCTTTTGTGCGGAATCACAAAGAATTGCCGCGATTCCGCACCCATAGGAATGCATGAGAATCGCTTACTTCCCGCATGTGGCTATGCCCACCATGCGGGAAGTTAAGCGTCTCATGTGCGGTTGGTACCCACGGTGTGGAGGAGAGGAGACTGTCCTCCAGGCCCTGGGTACCATACCGCTATAAAAAAAGAATAAAAAATCGGGGTATATTTACCTTCCGGCGTCACGCGCTGCATTCCCGGGCCTCAGCGTTCCCAGTAATGCCTTGCGGCAAGGTCCTGTGATGACGTAGTCTCGCGTGACTCTAGCGGTCTCGTGAGATCACTATAGTAACGCGAGACCAACGTCATCACAGGTCTCGCAAGGCATCGCTGGGAACGCTGAGGCCCGTGATGGCAGCGCGGGACGTCGGAAGGTAAATATACCACGATTTTTTATTTTTTTATCATTTTTAACATTTTATCTTTTACTATTGAGGCCGCATAGGCAGCCTCAATAGTAAAAAGCTGCTCACACTTGTCAAACACTATGTTTGACGAGTGTGACCAACCTGTCAATCACTTTCCAAGCGATGCTTCAAATCGCTTGGAAAGTGCTTGAGAAAATCGCGGCAAAATCGCGAACAGAATCGCGGTGAAATCGCACAGAAAAAAACGCACGATTTCTGGGAAGGAGTCCGGTTTTCATTGTGCGTTTTAAAACGCTACGTGGGCCCATAGCCTAAGGGTCTGTGTCCACAATCAGTAAACTCTGGATTCTGCGTACATCCACAGCATCCAACCCGCAGCGGCCAGATGTTACAGCATAGTGGAGGGGATTTCTAGAAATTCCATGTCCACTATGCGTCCACATACGCCCGCACCTCACTCGCAGAGACGGACAAGCTGCACGACTCTCCAGACCGCAGCATGTCAATTAATCTTCCATAGATGTGAGTCTCTGCAAGAGAAATCTCACCCATACAATGTATTGGGTGCGGTGATTCCACACGGTTCAGTGACCACACGCGGAATCGCCTGCATTCAACAGATGGCAGCACTTTAGACGGTGCACATGTCCGCTGCGTCCAAAGTGCTGCTGTGGCGCCCCTGAGGCTCAGTCACCACAGAGATACTGCACCTTCTCCTAAGGTGTGGTGCCCCACCATCCAGGTAAGTTGGAGGCTCCTGACCACACTCCAACACTCGCACCCCACACAATAGAGTAGTTCAGCAAAGCCACATTGCGGCTCCTTGGTTAGAGAGAAGCAGAGCACCTTTGGTGGTTCCCTGCTTGGAACACTAGACGTGCTGGGAGGTGGGTGGAGTTGAGAAGACATATAAAAGAGCGGGACAGTTCCAGGATTGAGGTTCAGTAGGGGTTCAGTCTGAGTAGAGGTTCAGTCAGACGGGGAGTCTGAGAGAGGAAGCCACTCGGAGAGGAGTGGGAATCCCTGGAAGAGGGATGGAGGAAAGAGTGCTGCAGCTGCCTCAGTGACCTGAGCCAGCTGGCACGGGAAAGGAATGAGGGAGAAAGACATTGAACTGAAGCCTTAGCTTCCATAGAAGGGAAGGACAAGTACGGAACGTAGGAGTAAAAGGGAACACAGAGAACGTGGGTTAGAGGAAGAACCCTGCCTAGAAGTTCTAAGCGCAAGGTCGGGGCCTGGTCCCCGAGGTTGTATGGACACTAATGGTTCTGCAGCAGACACCGGTGGAGTAGTGGACTGTAAATGCACTACTCCCATCTAAGACTTGGGGGCACAACAGCAACACGGATAGAGAGCCGGGATTCAGGAGTAGAGAGTCCCTGAAGCAGGCTACAGCTGTCTGCCGTGCAAGTAGAGTTCTTGGGAACATCTGTCAAGAGGAACTCCAGTGTAACTCAGTACTAGGAGATCTTCACACTTAAAGGCGCTATAGAGGAGACGTTCAGAAAAGGCACATAAGTTGGCGGAGTGTGGAAGGGAGCATTTCATCTTACCTGGAGGTTGACTGAGTCCCTGACCCGGAGGACACGGCACGGAAGCGGGCACTACAGACTGTAAGTAAAGCTTTGGAACTACATGCCCTGGTGTCCTCCATTCCCTCCTGCGTCCGTCCGCCTGGCACTGCTACATCCCCTGCGCCAAACACTACACCATCTAAGTGTCTCCACATCTACACTGCCCTGGGACAACAGCCCTGCCTGTGGAGGGCTACACCATCATTGCTGCATCACACCATCTGTCCCGGAGGATCTGTTTGCAGCGTCGGCTTAACATCTCCCTTGCCGAACACCACAGGTGGCGTCACAAACTATTCCAATAACTACATTACACCATTCACATCTTCCTATTACTTGGGCGCCCAGGGCCACGGTCCGGGTCACCGCTGCTGTGACACAACCCGCTGACACCGGCCCGGTACCGAGTACCCCGCGGCCCTGGGAGGGCGACCCACTGCCATTTCTGGATCGTCTGCACATACCCTAAAAAACGGGCGTTTTGAAAGCAGTGTTTTTACTGCCAAGAGAGCAGGCTTTGGCTGCAAAAAAAATGCACCAAAAACGCTGATTCCTATGCACACCTGTACTATATATATGTGTATGGTTTACCCTTATTATTTCACATGGGAATTCATTTATTTCTATATCATAAATCCCCTGATTCAGCAGACAATATCCCTGTCTTGTGTCATCCAGACAGTAGTGACAGGAGGTCGCCCTGTCAGTTACAAGCGGTGATTTACTGACTGTGGTCAGAGCTGATGCTGATCGCTGCTGTATGTGGCTGTGAATATTGATCCTGCAGCAATCAGCACAGAGCTCTGGGACCACAATGAGGAAATCACTGCTCTCTGACCTGTTATTGCTGCTCTTACCAAGTTCTGCGGCTTCACTTAAGGTAGTGTCACACTTATTGATGTACCAGCGATCCCGACCAGCGATATGACGCGGTCAGGATTGCTGGTGCATCACTAAGTGGTCGCTAGTGAGCTGCCACACAGGCAGATGTCACCAGCGACATAGCAGCGGTCGGGGGTCGTTATTTACCTGTCAGACGATGCGATCCTGCGTCCTCCCGCCCGCCTCCACGCGTTGCTCGTCAGCGCCACAGGAAGCCCAGCAGGAAGCTGACGACGAGAAACGGTCCAGGACGTTCTCGCGCGATCAGCGATAGCCAGCGGGGGAGCCGGTCGGAGGTAAGTATCACACATAGCGATATCGCTAGCAATATCGCTGCTGCGCCACAAAATCGGTGACGTTATAGCGATATTGCTAGCGATATCGCTTAGTGTGACAGGCCCTTTAGGCATATCCATTCTCAGGACAGTGGTAGGAGCAGCCATGATCAGGACTCAGGAGGAGACATACAGTGTCACTGTGCTGTAATCGGCCCCTCCCCCTCACTCTCAACTTTTAACCTGACTGCAGGGAGAAAGAGACGGGGGCTCAAGGGGCTTTGCGAGACAGATGCTCCGGACTACAGAGCAATGCACAGCATTATTCACTGCTGTACACCCTCTGGGCACTTCATAAATGGACTGCAGATGCAGGGGGCCCCCTTTGTAGGTGGGGGCCCCAGGCATCTGCCTGGTCTGTCTGGTCCAAACACCGGCCCTGGCTGGGGGCCAAGGTGATGCAGGTGCCCGTAATGATGCCAGACAGAGGCCCTTCACTTGCTTTAACTGCGGGAAAGTAGGACATATGGCTATGGAATGTCCACGACAGAATGGGCCCCGAGCTAGAGGGCTCCGAGTCTAGGAGATTTCACCCAGAGCCAGAATTGAAAGGAAGGAGTAGTGAAAGTACTGCAAATCTAGTGTCTACGTGCTCGTTGGTCTGGGCTGAGTTCGATGGCCAGGCCGTGCCTTTCCTGGTGGATACTGGGTCTCAAGTGACCACGATGCCTGAAGCGTATTTCCGCCGACACTTCCCAGAGACTCTACGGCCTGAGTGGGGCCCGGTAGTAAAGCTGACAGTGGCGAATTACTTGCCCATCCCGGTCGTAGGGTGGAGTGGATGCAGGTCTCCTTGTGCGGGAAAGATCTTGGACGGAAGGGTATAGTGCTGACCCTGGGGGGCAGCGGTCACGGTCATACCGTCACCCTGGGGATGAACATCCTGAAAGAGTTCGGAAAGCTGCTCATCGATGAACCTTCTCATTTGTCCCTGAAACAGTGGAGTCCACATACCCCCCAACGACAAGTGTTTCAACAGCTAATTCGTACAGCTCAAGCCCAGGAAGCCTCTAGCCATGGGGAAATGTTAGGAAAAGTGGTTGTGCCGGCCTCCAATAAACTCACCCTACTACCAGGACATACAGTACTGACTCTGCCAGTCCGAGCACATGCCCCGCTAGAGGGGGTAGAAGTACAGTTAGAACCCTCTGTAACTGAACAATTGCCTGCAGGACTCTTAGTGGCACGAACACTAGCCTTTGTACGTGAAGGGACGGTGCTTGTACGCTGCATTAATTTGACAGATCAGGACATTGTCATCCCACACAGGGGTGAAGTGGCGTGGATACTGGGCATGCCTGAAGAAATCATACCGCCCCAGGCCATACAATTGGCAGTTAATTCAGAAGACCCGTGGTCAGTAAAGGTCACCACTTCTCTGACAACAGAACCTCAATACATCCAGGAGGGTCAGCACATACTAGATCAGATACGAGCCGAACAATCTCAGTCAATCAATCAAATTTATTATCGTCAAGTACATATTACATATATACAAGGAATTCTTTGTGGCAAAGAGGCAACATAATATATAACAACAGATACAACAAGTAACATCTAACAAGACAGATACAGTATATAGTCTACACATGACGATTTAATTGTTGAACAGAGAGTGGATAGAAGCTGTTCATATGGCGGTTGGTGCTGCATTTGGGGACTCTGAAGTGACGTTCTGAAGGGAGTAGTTGGAATGAGGAGTGACCCGGGTGAGAGGGATCGGATGAAATTTTCAATGCGTGGGATTGAATACTCTTATCATAAAGATCCAGGATTTTAGGCAGGGGGGAACCTATAATTCTCTCTGCTGTTCTGAAAATCCTTTGTAAGCGGAGTTTGTCATGCGCAGTGGCTCACCCATACCAGACTATCAGAGAGGAACAAATCACAGATCTGATGACAGCATTAAAGAATAAGATCAGCAGATTCTTAGACAAACCATATCTTTTCAGCTGAAGCAGGAAGAACATCCTCTGTTGTGCTTTTCTTATAACAGCATCCACGTTTTTCCCCCATTTAAGATCATCTGAATCTGAACTCACGCCCACCCAAGTACAACATGTAGAAGCGTCACTGGGGCGATACAAGTCCGTGTTTGCAAATCATGAGGAAGACTTTGGCTGCACTACGGCTATTACTCACAAAATACCAACGGGGAATACAGCACCCATTCGGAAACGTGATCTGCAAATTCTTCCTCAGTTATATCAGGAAGTAAGAGAGATGCTTGGACAGATGCTACAGGCAGGCATCATCAGGGAGAGCCAAAGTCCGTGGGCAGCTCCCCTTGTGCTGGTGCGAAAGAAGGACGGGACACTGAGGTTCTGTGTAGATTACCGTAAACTCAACGCCTGCACCGTGAGGGATTCATACCCTCTGCCCCGGATTGAGGAATCCCTGTCTGCATTGGGGAAAGCAAAACTCTTCTCGACGCTGGATCTCTCTAGCGGTTACTGGTAAGTGCCCATGTTGGAGAAGGACCAGGTGAAGACGGCTTTTATACTACCTATGGGCCTCTTTGAATTCAATAGGATGCCATTTGGCCTGGCCAATGCCCCCAGTATGTTCCAACTATTGATGGAGAGGTGCTTTGGTGATTTGAAATTTAAGGCCACACTCATTTACCTGGATGACATCATAGTATATGCTGCCTCGTTTGAAGATCACCTGCGGAGATGAAAGCAAGTGATGCGCCGTCTGCAGAAATATGGACTAAAGGTGAAACCCCAGAAGTGCCACCTGTTCCAGACTCAGATTGAGTATCTGGGCCATGTCGTTTCAGCTGAAGGGGTGAAGCTGTCACAGGAGAATATCGTGGTAATTCAGGATTGGCCGACCCCGGAGACTGTAAAAGTCCCAGGAACGCTCGGACATCTAACGGGCATTATCGTCGTTTCGTGAAGAACTTTGCCTGTGTGGTGAAACCTCTGCTTGAGCTTCTGAAAGGGGTACCCCTGAATGCAAACTGCCGGTCCATCCGTTGGGAGGAAAAGCAGAAGAAAGCTTTTCGTGACTTGAAGAAGGCACTGACCGAAGCCCCGGTGCTGGCCTATGCGGACTTCTCTATACTGTTCATTCTCCACACTGACGGGAGCTTGCACGGACTTGGGGCTGTGTGGTCACAGGTGCAGGGCGGGAAAGAGAGGGTGATTGCTTATGCTTGTCGGTCCCTTCACTATTCCAAGCGCAAACCGGACAACTACAGTTCCTTCCAGCTGGAATTGCTGGCGTTGGTTTGGGCCATGATGTAGATTTGCAGAATACCTGTCCGGCTTGGAGGTGTTTGTGCGCACCGATAACACTACGCACGTGGCTAAGTTAGGGGCCCTGGAACAGTGCTGGGTGGCCCAGATGGCAAGTTTCCATATAGAATCGCTTACAGGAGGGGGGCGGAGAATACCCACGATGACGACCTGTCCAGAGCAAGACATGTGACACCGGGAAAGAGTAAAGATGAGATGCTGGAGGAGGAAGAGATTCCCCGATTCTGGAAGACCGCTGGGACGGTGGCGGCTACGCTGGACCAGATATGGGCCCCCCACCATGAAGGAGTGTTGGGAAGATCTCAGGATGAGTGGGTCTGGTTGCAGCAGGAAGACCGTGAACGTGCTCTGTTTAGACAATGGGTGACACTGAAGAAACTGCCCAGTCAAAAACAGAGAAGTACTCTGACTCCAGAAGCGATGAAGATACTCCGGCAGTGGGAGCGCCTACAGATGAGAAACAGGCTATTATATCGGAAGGTCCAACTGCAAAAAGAGTTGGGAGCCTCCTGGCATGTGGTGATTCCGGAGACAGTGATGTCTACAGTAGACGCTGAGGCTCATGAAAAAGGGGCTCACTTCAGTCTTGAAAAACTCTCCAGTGGCTACAGCAGTTTGTCTACCACCCTCGGTTGAGAACAGCGGTTGAAGAAGCTTGTAGACTCTGCTGGGCATGTGAGTTGGCCAAATCCCCAGAACAAAGAGCGCCTACACAAACTATAGTGACATCAGCCCCCCTGGAATTATTGACCATCGACTACTTGACCATCGGGCCTGCACATCAAGGATACGACCACTGTCTAGTGAAGGTAGATAATTTCACGAAGTTCACTGTTGTGACGCCCACCCGGGATCAAATGGCTGAGTCTGCTGCACATGCCATCTGTAAAAATTTCATCCAGGTCTACGGATGCCCGCAGCAGATGCATTCTGATCAAGGAGCCTGTTTCTTGGGAAGAGTAATGGATGAGCTTCAACAGATCTATCAGTTTAACAGGTCTCATACCACACCGTACCACCCTCTGGGAAATGGGGCTTGCGAACTATTTAACTGTACTCTAATCCAGATCTTAAGGACCTTAGAAGAGGATCGGAAGGCTTGGTGGCCCGAGTACGTGTCTGAGCTCGTGTGAATCTACAATAATCGAGTCCACCAAACCACAGGTTACATGCCCTACTCCTTGTTGTTCGGCCGAGCTGAGAAAGAAGTCACTGAACTAGAGTTGGACCCGGGGGAGGACTACCCACAGACGGGGGTGTCTACCTGGGTCCGAGAACATCATCACCGTTTGCAGACCTTACATCGTCTAGTACAGACTCAGCTCCGGAAGTTGGAGCACCCTGAGAAGCTCCCTCTGCGGGAGACAGATCTTCAGGTTGGTGATTGTTGGTGCGGGAAAAACGTCCACGGGACAAGCTGGAAAACCGGTGGGAAAGTAGGCACTACAGAGTGAAGCGTCAGGTTGGTACAGAAGGACCCTATGAGATTTATCCAGAAGGAGAAGCGAATGCTCCCACTTGGGTAGTACACAGAAGTATGCTCTGGCCATGCCTCTCAGAAGACCCCATACAAGAGGAAGAAATATCTGAGATTTCTGAAGTGGCGCCTCCCATGACAGAGGAAGATGAAGAGGAAGAAAGTCCCGAGCAGCAGCCTGAGGATACGCCTGTTAGGACCCTGTGACCCCGAAAGAGGACATTACGGCAGGTACAGACCCAACCTTACCTCCACTAGGACAACCCGGTGTGGTCACGCGGGAAAACTCCACTATTCCTTCTGATCTACGTCGCTCCGAATGCTCAACGACTGGAAACCCCCAATCGTTACAATCAGGATCAGTTCATTTGGCAACAAGTTGCTAAAAGAGCCAAGGAACGGTCTAGTGTTTCTCAAGATGCCTTGCCCGCCCGTGGAATGGCGAGTGAAATGAGAGGGGGGGTGTAAGAAGATGAGCCAGGACAGATTCATCGGTTCCCTGTGCACTTTGGGGTTGGAACTATCGGGACTGTCACCACTGTTGCCGGGGGACGATTCATCTGATTGAGGAGGACCTTTGCACTGGACAGCAGAGGGCGTGGGGGAGATAAAAGGGACTAAGCGCGGGAACGAGTAAGACTAGGTGGGAAGACGACAGGAGAACAAGGAGAAGGTTGACTTCCTCCCCACTGCTCTGACTGCTAATGCCGCATCCTCTAGTTCCCTGCCGATCAACTTACCAACAGACTGTTGTGACCGAGCTGTCCCCGGACATTCCTGTACCGGTTAGGTCTTTCTCGCTTCCAGTGAAAGATAGTTTTACTCACTCTGTTTGTAGCGAGTCCGTATGCTGCTCATGTTCTGCATCTTCCCAGAGACTGTTTCTACATTCCAACGTACTCATGCCAATCGTGTCTGGATACATCGGCACGGTCGGGAGACAGTGCATTTTGTTCCTCCTTAACAGAGCCAGAGACATTGTGTTAACTCCTTCTGTGCTTGTGTTCTGTGTCTTCCCAGAGGAATCGCCAAAAGGGACTGTTTCTACATTCCAACGTACTCAAGCCAAGCGAGTCCGGATTCATCAACACGATCGGGAGACAGTGCATTTTGCTCTTCCATAACAGAGCCAGAGACATTGTCCAAGACCTACGACGCCAGCAGAAGATATTCCAGCCTCTCCCCAACAAAGACTTCAAGCGATAAGTTACCACTTTCGTACACCCCTTCTCCCCCAAATATTGTGTTTTTGTGCAAAGTCTGTTGTTGCACTCAGTGTTCCTGTGCCATTTCGTTGTTTATGTCATCTTCCTGTGTGCAGTATTCCTTGTATGTCAATAACCTGTTTAAAGTAAATTCTGTTAACCCCTTCTCTGCCTCCGGCTCTTCACTGCATCTAACGAACTTCACTTCCTGCACCCTTTACAGCAGGGGTGGGTAACCTCCGGCCCGCGGGTCGTGACTTTTCATGCGGCCCGCGGGCTGGTCCCCGGAGTCCCCAATGCTCGGGCGGCAGCCGTATCCTGTCGGCTGCCGGTCCTTTAACCCCTAAGTGCGCGGCACACAGCATTCACTACGTAACGCTGCCTGCCCTGCACATGAATGATAACGTCGACTTGGTGGGCAGGGTTAGCGCCGGGGTGGGTGGGGTTAGCGCCCAATGCTCTTCCGTCCTCCTGTCCCGGAAGAGGAGCTGCTACCAGAGTGTTCAGAGCAATCTCTGTGCTGGCAGTGTGCTTTTCTACTGGTGATCTGTACCCCTCACCTTTGTGACCCCCTGTGATCTATGTGCCCCCCAGCTATGCAGCTATATGCCCCCTGTGATTTGTGCCGTCCAGCTATGTGCCCTCTGTGATCTATGTGCCCCCCAGCTATGCAGCTATAGGCCCCGTGTGATCTTGCCCCCAGCTATGTTTCCCCATGTGATCTGTGCCCTCCCAGCTATATACCCCCTGTGATCTGTGCCCTCCAGTGATCAGTGATGCCTCCTGTGATCAGTGCCCTCCAGCTCTGTGCCCCCCTGTGATCTGTGCCCTCCCAACTATATGCCCCCTGTGATCTGTGCCCTCCAGCTATATGTCCCCTGTGATCTATGTGCCCCAGCTATGCAGCTATATGCCCCCTGTGATCTGTGCCCACCATCTATGTTTCCCCATGTGATCTGTGCCCCCTCAGCTATATGCCCCTTGTGATCTGTGCCCTCCAGCTATGTGCCCCCTGTAATCTGTGACCCCCCAGCTATATGCCCCCTGTGATCTTTGCCCTCCAGCTATGTGTCCCTCTGTGATCTATGTGCCCTCCAAACTATGCAGCTATATGCCCCTTATGATCTGAACCCCTAGCTGTTTCCCCATGTGATCTGTGCCCCCCAGCTATATGCCCTCCAAGCTATGCAGCTATATGCCCCTTATGATCGGAACCCCAGCTGTTTTCCCATGTGATATCTATGCCCCCCTCTGATCTGTGCCCCCCCGTGATCTCTGTGTCCCCAGCTATGTGCCCCCCTGTGATTTTATTCCCCCTGTGATCTGTGTCCCCTAGCTATATGTTCCCCTGTGATCTCTATGCCCCCCCAGCTGTGTGCACCCCTGTGATATCTATGGCTCCCAGCTTTGTGCCCCCTTGTGATCTATGTGTCTCCCTGTTATCCCTGTGCCCCCCCCCTGCTCAGGCCCGTATTTAGGGAGGGGCCCAGGGCCACCCACCAAGCGGGGGCCTCCCACCAATATAGGGATAAATATCTCAAAACATGTAAAATACACGTCTCTTTGCTGTGAACCGTTTCTAATGATAAGCAACATTTAACAAAAGAGAAACTATTGAAAGTGTAGGGACCTGGCTACTGTCCTACATCTCGGTGGCTGGCACAGAGCGGCAGAGTTATGGCACCTGACCTGCGTCAGCATCCACTGACCTGGCTAGCCAGACTTCCTTAGTGCCCTGTACCTAATGCTTAGCTTATGGCATGCGGCAGCCTTCTACGATCCCAACAGCAGCTTCTAGGCGCTACCTATTCAGCTATATGATCACTTCCTTGGATTAGATGAGATGAGAGTTTGTTCAGCTACCTTCGAAGAAGGAGGCAGAGCCACAATTTTGGCGCGAGAAGAGGATTCTCCACCGCGAAGTGCGGCAGGACTTCACTCTGGAATGGATCTTCAGTCTCTGAAGATCCAGAGGTGAAGTAGTTCAGTCTTCACAGTGTTGTGGTGGGTGAGTATGATCTCTGTCTGTCTGTGTGTGTATCTTTCCTGAAGCTCCTGTCCTACACAGTACTATACTGTATATACAGGTCCACACTATATCCTGCATTACTGTGTGTCTGTGTATACTATATGTATATAGTGTGGCTCTGTTTACAGTATAGTGCTGTGTATACACTTTATACAGCCCCTCAGCCTCTATTCTATATACAGCCAGCACAGCAACAGCCTCTGATATATACAGGTAAACAGCCTCTGATATATATAGCCCAGCAGCAGCCCCTTATATATATATATATATATATATATACAGCCCAGCAGCAGCTTCTAATATATACAGCCCAGCAGCAGCCCCTCATATACTGTATAGATACAGCCCAGCAGCAGCCCCTCATATATATACCGCCCAGCAGAAGCCTCATACATATACAGCCCAGCAGCAACCTCTGACATATAGAGCCCAGCAGCAGTCTTTAATATAGACAGCACAAATTTCTACATATGTACATATTTTAATCTTTAATTCCCTTTTAGGACTTCAAGGGATGACAAGGTAATTTTGTTACTTTTAGATTACCATTATGGACAATCGTGAAGGAGATAGGCACAGACATCGCAAAAGAATCTGGGAGTCTGGGGCTTCTAAAAGACATAAGGCAAAAGAAGCAGCAATGAAATCAACAGAAGAGATAGCAAAGACAAGAAAATTGGACGAGTTCTTCACTGTTCATTCAAGGCAAGTGTCAGAAAGAAGTAATGACCTTGTAGAATCTGATCAACCTAACAATGCTTCAGTGGAAATGGTTGTTGATTCTGGCGGCAAAGAAAAGGCTGAAGCAGTAACGTGTACAACAGAAGAACACAAAGAAAAGGAGACTGATAGTGGCATATCTTATGAAGAAGGTGAAGTTGACGGCCCACCAGGGGGTGATGACATTGGACTTTGGACTTCCATTATTTCAGAACAGATGCAAGATTACTGGCTGAAAAGGGGTGTATCAACAATCCAGCACTGTGATGAAAGTTTGTTCATTGCACACTCGGTTCAGCAACCTAGAAAGAACCGCAATATTCCAAGAATGTGCACACTTGGGCTTTTCCATCATCAAAATCATAATGGAGAAGTCATAACGAGGAATTGGTTATGCTTCTCTTCCCCTAAAGGACGCATTTACTGCTTCACGTGCAGATTGATTATGTACTTCATTACAGCATCTGAGTCTTCTCAGCTTTCATCTAATGGATTCTGTGATTCACAAGAACGTATAAAAAGTCATGAGCAGTCAGCAGAACATCTGAACTCTACAAATGCTTTCAATATGAGGTTAAAAGCGATTGGGCGAATTGATACGGAGCTAACACAACAGGTTGAGGCTCAGGAGCATTATTGGAGGTCAGTATTGAAATGAGTAGTAAATGTTCGGGTTATTGCCGAGCGTGGCTTAGCATTTAGAGATAACGAATTGGTTGGATCACCTAGAAATGGAAACTTTCTGGGCATTCTTAAGCTCATCGCCCAGTACGACGACTTTCTTGCACAGCATATCAAAACTCAAGCCAATCGCAGCAAGGGTCATACAAACTACCTGTCATCTATAATTATGGAAGAAATTATCAATGTAATGGGCGAAAAAGTCCTCAGGGAAATTATTTCTCGAGTTAACAAATCAAAATACCACTACATCTCTTTGGACTCCATACCCGATGCAGCTCACGTTGACCAGCTAACCCTTGTATTGAGGTATATGGAGAAAGATGGCCCTGTGAAGTGCTTTGTAACATTCATGGCAAACAAAGGCCATGGCGCTCAAGACATGTTCAAAGCCTTGTTGGAATTTTTGAAGAGACATGACCTAGACCTGGGAAATTGCCGCAGTCAAAGTTATGACAATGCATCTACAATGAGTGGCAAATACAACGGCCTGCAAGCCAAAGTGAGAGAGCAGAACAATCTTGCATCCTGGATTCCTTGTACAGCAGACTCTTTAAATCTGGTTGCTAAAAATGCTGTAGAAAGCTGCTTGAGTGCTGTACATTTTTTTTACTTCCTTGAAAAGCTGTTCCTCTTCTTCACAGTTTCAACACATCGGCATCAGCTCCTGACTGAGGCTTTGAAAAATATTGACTCAGCAACAGCATTGACTCTCAAATGTGTCACAAGGCGTTATTGCTGCAGAGCTGATGCTACTAAGGCCCTTAAGCATGACTATCAGCAGATTAAAGATGTGCTTAAACAGATTGCTGATGACTTTGAAGAAAAAAGCTGTGTACGGTGTGAAGCAGATGGACTGTTAAAACAAATGAATCAGCTTGAAATTGGTATTAACACCACCTTCTGGAATGATATCCTGCAAAGAACAGATGCTACTAGTAAAAATCTACAACACGCAAAACTCGATCTAAACACTACTGTGGCGTCACTGACCAGCTTAATAAACTATGTCGCATCAAAACTCCTTCAAAATTTATGAGAAGCAAGGCGAAGAGCTGTCTGGTTCATCGGAGTATGTTCAGACGATAACTTGACACAGGCGCTGAAATGTGTGTCTCAATCCATTGGATTATGGCCATACGGAAGAAGTACAACTCAGCCCTTCTGAAAAATACAGAACAGAAACTTTCTTGCCTATCATTGATCAGTTTATCGCTTCTCTTGACCAACGTCTTCAAGCATATAAAGATATATCAAGCAAATTTAGGTTTTTTAGCCATCTGAAAGAACTGTCTTCAGACGTGCTTAAAGCCATAGCAGAGCAACTGGTCAGGTCTTATTCAGATGTCTTGGACATTACATTTATTGATGAACTGTGTCCGTTTGTAACAGTTGCCAATTTATTCACAGACAAGGAGCCAAAAGATATCAGCACTGAACTTTTCATGTACAAGCTTATCATGGAAAAGGGTGTGCAGGACACTTTCCCAAATATTGAGATAGCTCTAAGGATATATCTAATTTTGATGGTAAACTGCAGTGGTGAGCGTTCCTTCTCAAAACTCAAATTACTTCAAAACAGATTAAGGACATCCATGAAGCAGGAATGACTTGTAAATTTGGCTATCATGAGCATCGAGTCAGATACACTGTGTGAATTGGACTTTACTGACAACATTAGTGATTTTGCAGCACGAAAATCAAGGAAGGTGCCTGGATTGTAAAAAATGAATGATTTTGCCTGAATTACTCTGCGTAAATGATTTTTATAAATAAACTTGCGTTCGTTTCATTTTGTGTTTTTGCAATACATATTGCAACACCTTGAAAAATGGGCCTCCCACCAAAATGGGCCCCAGGCCACCTACCTCTTAAATCCTGCCCTGCCCCTGCTATGTACCCCCTGTGATATTTGTGCTCCCATGTGATCTCTGTGCCACCTGTGATCTCTGTCCCCTCCAGCTATGTGCCCCTCCATGATCTCTGTACAACCCAGCTATGTGCACCCCTGTGACCTCTGTGCTCCACCCCTGTGATCTTCGTGTCACCTCGGGGATCTATGTGCCTCCCCGGTAATGCCTGTCCCCCCCCAGTACTGTATATCCCCCCTTCCCTAGTGCTGTATATTCCCCCCCCTTACGGCTGTATGTGCCCTCAAGTGATGTGTATATTCCCCAGTGCTGCATTAACCCCAAAAGTGCTGGATATACACCCGAGTACTGTATATCCCTCACCTGTGATATATATAGCCTCCAGTGCTGTATATAGCCCCCAGTGATGTATGTGACCCCACCAGTGATGTATATTCCCCCCAGGGACATATATACCCCCTATGCTGTCTGTTCTTCCTAGTGATGTATATAGCCCCTCAGTGATGTCTATTCCCCCCCCCAGCCTCCTCGGTGATGAATATGTCCCAGCATCTCCTGTGATGTCTATGCCCCCCCAGTCCGTCTTGTAATTTATATGACCCCAGAGTCTCCTGTGATGCATATATAGCAGTCTCAATGTTTCCTATGTTATGTATATACAGCAGTCCCAGCGTCTCCTGTGTGATGTATATATAGCAGTCCCAGCGTCTCCTGTGTGATGTAAATACAGCAGTACCAGCATCTCCTGTGTGATGTATATACAGCAATCCGTGTGTCTCCTGTGTGATGTATATACAGCAGTCCCTGTGTCTCCTATGTGATGTATATACAGCAGTCCCTGTGTCTCCTACAGTATGTGACGAATATACAGCAGTCCCTGTGGGTCACCCCTCCCAGGGCTGTGGGGTACTCGGTACCGGGCCGGTGTCAAGGCGGGAAGGTGTCACAGCAGCGGTGACCCGGTCCGTGTCCCTGGGCGCCCAATGTCAATGGCGGTGATGTTGTTAGAGTTTATATGAGTAGTTCGTGACGCCACCTGTGGTGTTTGGCGAGTATGGTGTCAGGCCAACGCTGCATACAGATCCACTGGGACTGATGGTGTGGTGCAGCGGAGATGGTATAGCTCCCCACAGGCGGAGCTGTAGTCCCAGGGCAGTGTAGGTGCAATGGGTGAGGAGAGGCGCAAGATGGGGTAGATGTTGGTACCCAGGTGTAGCGGTGCTGGAATAACTGGAGGACACAGGGTGTGCGGTTCCAAGGCTTTACTCACTGTTTGCAGTTCACACACACGCCTGCCTCCGTACTGTGTTCTCCGAGTCCGGGCTCCAGCCAACCTCCAGGCCAGATAGGGTTCTCCCTTCCACACTCCGCCAATATGTTCCTTCACTTAACGACTCTTCAATGCGCCTTTAGGTGCGAAGCACTCCAGTACTTAGTTACCCTGGAATGCCTCTCTCTAGGTGTTCCTAGTCTTTACTTGTATGACAGACAGCTGTAGCCTGCTTCGGGGACTCCTCACTACGTCCCGCCTCTCTACTCAATTGCTGTTGTGCCCCAAGTCTATGGTGGGAGTAAGGCATTAGCGGCTCACTACTCCTCCGGTGTCTGTTGCCGGACCTAAAGTTCCAATCAATCTCAGGGACCGGGCCCCGGCCTTTGCGCTCTCTGGACTGGAAAGGTTCTCTCTCTTTCTCAACCTGCTTCCCACCGTCCTTCTCTTCTCCTTCATTCCGATCTGTTCTATCTCTCTTGTGGAATCTGTAGTCTCCGGTCTACGTCTCTCTCTCTTTCTCTCTTCTTTCCCCAAGGAGCTCGTTCCACTAAGAACAGTCCTCAGCCTCTCCTGACTGACTGCCTTCCTCCGCCTTGAGCTCCTCTCAGGCTGACCTGCTGTCAGCCTGCTCTCTCTCAGACCCTCGTCCGACTGACTCGAAATCCTACACTTTCCCTCTCTTTTATAGCTAACTCCACCCGCCTCCCCAGCACCTCTCAAGTTACTAAGCCAGGAACCACAAAAGGCACCCTATGACCTTTCCAGCATAAAGCATGGATGGGTCCCTGCTGAACTATCCTGTGTGTGGGGTGCAGGTGTGGAGTGTGATCAGGAGTTCCCACCTTACCTGGATGGTGGAGCACTACACCTTAGGAGAAGGTGCAGTACCTCTGTGGTGCTTAGGAGAAGGTGCAGTACCTCTGTGGCGACTGAAGCCTCAGGGGCGCCACACCTGCGTCTCCTATGTGATGTACACTCACTGGCCACTTTATTAGGTACACCATGCTAGTAACGGGTTGGACCCCCTTTTGCCTTCAGAACTGCCTCAATTCTTCGTGGCAGAGATTCAACAAGGTGCTGGAAGCATTCCTCAGAGATTTTGGACCATATTGACATGATGGCATCACACAGTTGGCGCAGATTTGTCGGCTGCACATCCCTGATGCAAATCTCCCGTTCCACCACATCCCAAAGATGCTCTATTGGATTGAGATCTGGTGACTGAGGAGGCCATTTGAGTACAGTGAACTCATTGTCATGTTCAAGAAACCAATCTGAGATGATTCGAGCTTTATGACATGGCGCATTATCCTGCTGAAAGTAGCCATCAGATGCCTGTTCTTAGCTGAGAGGAGTGGTACCCAGTGTGGTCTTCTGCTGCTGTAGCCCATCTGCCTCAAAGTTCGACGCACTGTGCGTTCAGAGATGCTCTTCTGCCTACCTTGGTTGTAACGGGTGGCAATTTGAGTCACTGTTGCCTTTCTATCAGCTCGAACCAGTATGCCCATTCTCCTCTGACCTCTGGCATCAACAAGGCATTTCCGGCCACAGAACTGCCGCTCACTGGATTTTTTTTCTTTTTCGGACCATTCTCTGTAAACCCTAGAGATGGTTGTGCGTGAAAATCCCAGTAGATCAGCAGTTTCTGAAATACTCAGACCAGCCCTTCTGGCACCAACAATCATGCCACGTTCAAAGGCACTCAAATCACCTTTCTTCCCCATACTGATGCTCGGTTTGAACTGCAGGAGATTGTCTTGACCATGTCTACATGCCTAAATGCACTGAGTTGCCGCCATGTGATTGGCTGATTAGAAATTAAGTCTTAACACACAGTTGGACAGGTGTACCTAATAAAGTGGCCAGTGAGTGTATATGATTTACAAAACTTATTAAGACAAAAAGTTGACTGCTCTTCTGGCCGACACAAACCTGGAAAAGCAGCTGTGAGAAGCAACATGATCAATATCACCTAACATCACAGCTGCACCAAAGAGAAGCAGCTCCAGCTGTCACATTAAAGGTGAGTAATTAATTGTTTGGCTAAATATAATGGGTAATTTTCAAGGTGATCATTTTTGTGTGACCACTGAATGATGGTAGAAATTTCCAAATGGCCCCCGGCTGGAAAGAGGTTTCCCACCCCTGCTTTACAGGTTTTTATTGCTTTTGTTGTGGTGGTGTGGCATTTTTGGCATTTTGAGGTTTTCTTTTTGCTTTACTGCGTTTACCAAACAGGTTAAATAGTTTTATATGTCCATAGATTAGACTTTTTCACATACAGTGAGACCAAATAGTTTTTTACGCCTTTAATTTTATACTGGAAGAAGTGGGGTAGAATAATTTTTTTTGTACATTTTTAATATCTTTAAAAACCTCGAACCTGTGATAATTTGATCACTCATACTATTTACTATAATACTGTAGTATTTGCGCAGTATCGGGAATTTTATAATCTCTTATCCGAACCAAGCACAGGCTGGGCTTCATATTAGCGCGAAGATGGCAAAAATGGGGGCCTTCAGTAGGCATCAGGATGCAGTGCCAACCCATTGGCACACTGCAATATCGTCACAGGAGGGTGAGATGGGCATCAGGATGAAATGCGTTTTTCAGAGATGTAGAGGCAAGTGCTGGACAGGGGTGACCATTAATGCAAAGTGGGCAGCTGCACATGGGCCCAGGAGGTAATGGGGCCACTACCACCTCCAAAGCTGGTGAAATTGCTCATTATGATGAGCTGTTGGACTACAAAGGGCCCATTTATTGTTTTTTTTATAGGGCCCGCTTCTGTCTCTGTCCGCTCCAGGTGCTGGTTGTATGGCGCAGTTTCTTGAGACATGATGCACATCAATTAAATTTGTCGTCATGAGGTGATAACGTGAGGCCTATTGCTGCAGGATGTGAAAATCGGCCAAGGAATGACAGGAGGGCGAGTGGAGGACCCAGGTGGGAGCTACGGCAACAAGACAGATGAGAGGCAGGAATAGGGCAGGTAAGTACAAGACAGGTGAGGGGCAGGGATAGGGAAGGTGTGTACAACACAGGTGAGAGGCAGGAATAGGGCAGATGAGTACAAGACAGGTGAGAGGCAGGAATAGGGCAGGTGAGTACAAGACAGGTGAGAGGCTGGAATAGGGCAGGTGAGTACAAGACAGGTGAGAGGCAGGAATAGGGCAGGTGAGTACAAGACAGGTGAGAGGCAGGAACAGGGCAGATGAGTACAAGACAGATGAGAGGCAGGAATAGGGCAGGTGAGTACAAGACAGGTGAGAGGCAGGAACAGGGCAGGTGAGTACAAGACAGGTGATGGGCAGGAATAGGGCAGGTGAGTACAAGACAGGTGATGGGCAGGAATAGGGCAGGTGAGTACAAGACAGGTGATGGGCAGGAATAGGACAGGTGAGTACAAGACAGGTGAGAGGCAGGAATAGGGCAGATGAGTACAAAACAGATGGGAGGCAGGAATAGGGCAGGTGAGTACAAGACAGGTGAGAGGCTGGAATAGGGCAGGTGAGAGGCAGGAATAGGGCAGGTGAGTACAAGACAGGTGAGAGTCTGGAATAGGGCAGGTGAGTACAAGACAGGTGATGGGCAGAAATAGGGCAGATGAGTACAAGACAGGTGAGAGGCAGGAATAGAGCAGGTGAGAGGCAGGAATAGGGCAGATGAGTACAAGACAGGTGAGAAGCTGGAATAGGGCAGGTGAGAGGCAGGAATAGGGCAGGTGAGTACAAGACAGGTGAGAGGCTGGAATAGGGCAGGTGAGAGGCAGGAATAGGGCAGGTGAGTACAAGACAGGTGAGAGGCTGGAATACGGCAGGTGAAAGGCAGGAATAGGGCAGGTGAGTACAAGACAGGTGAGAGGCTGGAATAGGGCAGGTGAGTACAAGACAGGTGAGAGTCTGGAATAGGGCAGGTGAGTACGAGACAGGTGAGGGGCAGAGATAGGGAAGGTGAGTACAAGACAGGTGAGAGGCAGGAATAGGGCAGGTGGTTACAAGACAGGTGAGACACTGGAATAAGGCAGGTGAGTACAAGACAGGTGATGGGCAGAAATAGGGCAGGTGAGTACAAGACAGGTGAGAGGCAGGAATAGGGCAGGTGGGTACAAGACAGGTGAGATACTGGAATAAGGCAGGTGAGTACAAGACAGGTGATGGGCAGAAATAGGGCAGGTGAGTACAAGACAGGTGAGAGGCAGGAATAGGGCAGGTGAGTACAAGACAGGTGATGGGCAGAAATAGGGCAGATGAGTACAAGACAGATGAGAGGCAGGAATAGGACAGGTGAGAGGCAGGAATAGGGCAGGTGAGTACAAGACAGGTGAGAGTCTGGAATAGGGGAGGTGAGTACAAGACAGGTGAGAGTCTGGAATAGGGCAGGTGAGTACAAGACAGGTGAGGGGCAGGGATAAGGAAGGTGTGTACAAACAAAGGTGAGAGGCAGGAATAGGGCAGGTGAGTACAAGGCAGGTGAAAGGCAGGAATAGGGAAGGTGAGTACAAGAAAGGTGAGAGGCTGGAATAAGGCAGGTGAGAGGCAGGAATAGTGCAGGTGAATACAAGACAGATGAGAGGCTGGAATAGGGCAGGTGAGTACTAGACAGGTGACAGGCATGAATAGGGCAGGTGAGTACAAGACAGGTGAGAGACTGGAATAGGGCAGGTGAGAGGCAGGAATAGAGCAGGTGAGTACAAGACAGGTGAGAGGCTGGAATAGGGCAGGTGAGTACAAGACAGGTGAGAGGCAGGAATAGGGCTGGTGAGAGGCAGGAATAGTGCAGGTGAGTACAAGACAGGTGAGAGTCTGGAATAGGGCAGGTGAGTACAAGACAGGTGAGAGTCTGGAATAGGGCAGGTGAGTACAAGACAGGTGATGGGCAGGAATAGGCTGGAATAGGGCAGGTGAGAGGCAGGAATAGGGCAGGTGAGTACAAGACAGGTGAGAGGCTGGAATAGGGCAGGTGAGTACAAGACATGTGATGGGCAGAAAAAGGGCAGGTGAGTACAAGACAGGTGAGAGGCAGGAATAGAGCAGGTGAGAGGCAGGAATAGGGCAGGTGAGTACAAGACAGGTGACAGGCTGGAATAGGGCAGGTGAGAGGCAGGAATAGGGCAGGTGAGTACAAGACAGGTGAGAGGCTGGAATAGGGCAGGTGAGAGGCAGGAATAGGGCAGGTGAGTACAAGACAGGTGAGAGGCTGGAATAGGGCAGGTGAAAGGCAGGAATAGGGCAGGTGAGTACAAGACAGGTGAGAGGCTGGAATAGGGCAGGTGAGTACAAGACAGGTGATGGGCAGAAATAGGGCAGGTGAGTACAAGACAGGTGATGGGCAGGAATAGGGCAGGTGAGTACAAGACAGGTGAGAGGCAGGAATAGGGCAGGTGAGTACAAGAGAGGTGAGAGGCTGGAATAGGGCAGGTGAGTACAAGACAGGTGAGGGTCTGGAATAGGGCAGGTGAGTACAAGACAGGTGAGGGGCAGAGATAGGGAAGGTGTGTACAAACACAGGTGAGAGGCAGGAATAGGGCAGGTGAGTACAAGACAGGTGAAAGGCAGGAATAGGGAAGGTGAGTACAAGACAGGTGAGAGGCAGGAAAAGGGCAGGTGAGTACAAGACAGGTGAGAGACTGGAATAGGGCAGGTGAGAGGCAGGAATAGGGCAGGTGAGTACAAGACAGGTGAGAGGCAGGAATAGGGCAGGTGGGTACAAGACAGGTGAGATACTGGAATAAGGTAGGTGAGTACAAGACAGGTGATGGGCAGAAATAGGGCAGGTGAGTACAAGACAGGTGAGAGGCAGGAATAGGGCAGGTGAGAGGCAGGAATAGGGCAGGTGAGTACAAGACAGGTGAGAGGCAGGAATAGGGCAGGTGGGTACAAGACAGGTGAGATACTGGAATAAGGTAGGTGAGTACAAGACAGGTGATGGGCAGAAATAGGGCAGGTGAGTACAAGACAGGTGAGAGGCAGGAATAGGGCAGGTGAGAGGCAGGAATAGGGCAGGTGAGTACAAGATAGGTGAGAGTCTGGAATAGGGGAGGTGAGTACAAGACAGGTGAGAGTCTGGAATAAGGCAGGTGAGTACAAGACAGGTGATGGGCAGAAATAGGGCAGGTGAGTACAAGACAGGTGAGAGGCTGGAATAAGGCAGGTGAGAGGCAGGAATAGTGCAGGTGAATACAAGACAGATGAGAGGCTGGAATAGGGCAGGTGAGTACTAGACAGGTGACAGGCAGGAATAGGGCAGGTGAGTACAAGACAGGTGAGAGACTGGAATAGGGCAGGTGAGAGGCAGGAATAGGGCAGGTGAGTACAAGACAGGTGAGAGGCTGGAATAGGGCAGGTGAGAGGCAGGAATAGGGCAGGTGAGTACAAGACAGGTGAGAGGCAGGAATAGGGCAGGTGAGTACAAGACAGGTGAGAGGCAGGAATAGGGCAGGTGAGTACAAGACAGGTGAGAGGCTGGAATAGGGCAGGTGAGTACAAGACAGGTGATGGGCAGGAATAGGGCAGGTGAGTACAAGACAGGTGATGGGCAGGAATAGGACAGGTGAGTACAAGACAGGTGAGAGGCAGGAATAGGGCAGATGAGTACAAGACAGATGGGAGGCAGGAATAGGGCAGGTGAGTACAAGACAGGTGAGAGGCTGGAATAGGGCAGGTGAGAGGCAGGAATAGGGCAGGTGAGTACAAGACAGGTGAGAGTCTGGAATAGGGCAGGTGAGTACAAGACAGGTGATGGGCAGAAATAGGGCAGATGAGTACAAGACAGGTGAGAGGCAGGAATAGAGCAGGTGAGAGGCAGGAATAGGGCAGATGAGTACAAGACAGGTGAGAAGCTGGAATAGGGCAGGTGAGAGGCAGGAATAGGGCAGGTGAGTACAAGACAGGTGAGAGGCTGGAATAGGGCAGGTGAGAGGCAGGAATAGGGCAGGTGAGTACAAGACAGGTGAGAGGCTGGAATACGGCAGGTGAAAGGCAGGAATAGGGCAGGTGAGTACAAGACAGGTGAGAGGCTGGAATAGGGCAGGTGAGTACAAGACAGGTGAGAGTCTGGAATAGGGCAGGTGAGTACGAGACAGGTGAGGGGCAGAGATAGGGAAGGTGAGTACAAGACAGGTGAGAGGCAGGAATAGGGCAGGTGGTTACAAGACAGGTGAGACACTGGAATAAGGCAGGTGAGTACAAGACAGGTGATGGGCAGAAATAGGGCAGGTGAGTACAAGACAGGTGAGAGGCAGGAATAGGGCAGGTGGGTACAAGACAGGTGAGATACTGGAATAAGGCAGGTGAGTACAAGACAGGTGATGGGCAGAAATAGGGCAGGTGAGTACAAGACAGGTGAGAGGCAGGAATAGGGCAGGTGAGTACAAGACAGGTGATGGGCAGAAATAGGGCAGATGAGTACAAGACAGATGAGAGGCAGGAATAGGACAGGTGAGAGGCAGGAATAGGGCAGGTGAGTACAAGACAGGTGAGAGTCTGGAATAGGGGAGGTGAGTACAAGACAGGTGAGAGTCTGGAATAGGGCAGGTGAGTACAAGACAGGTGAGGGGCAGGGATAAGGAAGGTGTGTACAAACAAAAGTGAGAGGCAGGAATAGGGCAGGTGAGTACAAGGCAGGTGAAAGGCAGGAATAGGGAAGGTGAGTACAAGAAAGGTGAGAGGCTGGAATAAGGCAGGTGAGAGGCAGGAATAGTGCAGGTGAATACAAGACAGATGAGAGGCTGGAATAGGGCAGGTGAGTACTAGACAGGTGACAGGCATGAATAGGGCAGGTGAGTACAAGACAGGTGAGAGACTGGAATAGGGCAGGTGAGAGGCAGGAATAGGGCAGGTGAGTACAAGACAGGTGAGAGGCTGGAATAGGGCAGGTGAGAGGCAGGAATAGGGCAGGTGAGTACAAGACAGGTGAGAGGCAGGAATAGGGCTGGTGAGAGGCAGGAATAGTGCAGGTGAGTACAAGACAGGTGAGAGTCTGGAATAGGGCAGGTGAGTACAAGACAGGTGAGAGTCTGGAATAGGGCAGGTGAGTACAAGACAGGTGATGGGCAGGAATAGGCTGGAATAGGGCAGGTGAGAGGCAGGAATAGGGCAGGTGAGTACAAGACAGGTGAGAGGCTGGAATAGGGCAGGTGAGTACAAGACATGTGATGGGCAGAAAAAGGGCAGGTGAGTACAAGACAGGTGAGAGGCAGGAATAGAGCAGGTGAGAGGCAGGAATAGGGCAGGTGAGTACAAGACAGGTGACAGGCTGGAATAGGGCAGGTGAGAGGCAGGAATAGGGCAGGTGAGTACAAGACAGGTGAGAGGCTGGAATAGGGCAGGTGAGAGGCAGGAATAGGGCAGGTGAGTACAAGACAGGTGAGAGGCTGGAATAGGGCAGGTGAAAGGCAGGAATAGGGCAGGTGAGTACAAGACAGGTGAGAGGCTGGAATAGGGCAGGTGAGTACAAGACAGGTGATGGGCAGAAATAGGGCAGGTGAGTACAAGACAGGTGATGGGCAGGAATAGGGCAGGTGAGTACAAGACAGGGGAGAGGCAGGAATAGGGCAGGTGAGTACAAGAGAGGTGAGAGGCTGGAATAGGGCAGGTGAGTACAAGACAGGTGAGGGTCTGGAATAGGGCAGGTGAGTACAAGACAGGTGAGGGGCAGAGATAGGGAAGGTGTGTACAAACACAGGTGAGAGGCAGGAATAGGGCAGGTGAGTACAAGACAGGTGAAAGGCAGGAATAGGGAAGGTGAGTACAAGACAGGTGAGAGGCAGGAAAAGGGCAGGTGAGTACAAGACAGGTGAGAGACTGGAATAGGGCAGGTGAGAGGCAGGAATAGGGCAGGTGAGTACAAGACAGGTGAGAGGCAGGAATAGGGCAGGTGGGTACAAGACAGGTGAGATACTGGAATAAGGCAGGTGAGTACAAGACAGGTGATGGGCAGAAATAGGGCAGGTGAGTACAAGACAGGTGAGAGGCAGGAATAGGGCAGGTGAGAGGCAGGAATAGGGCAGGTGAGTACAAGACAGGTGAGAGTCTGGAATAGGGGAGGTGAGTACAAGACAGGTGAGAGTCTGGAATAAGGCAGGTGAGTACAAGACAGGTGATGGGCAGAAATAGGGCAGGTGAGTACAAGACAGGTGAGAGGCAGGAATAGGGCAGGTGAGAGGCAGGAATAGGGCAGGTGAGTACAAGGCAGGTGAAAGGCAGGAATAGGGAAGGTGAGTACAAGACAGGTGAGAGGCTGGAATAAGGCAGGTGAGAGGCAGGAATAGTGCAGGTGAATACAAGACAGATGAGAGGCTGGAATAGGGCAGGTGAGTACTAGACAGGTGACAGGCAGGAATAGGGCAGGTGAGTACAAGACAGGTGAGAGACTGGAATAGGGCAGGTGAGAGGCAGGAATAGGGCAGGTGAGTACAAGACAGGTGAGAGGCTGGAATAGGGCAGGTGAGAGGCAGGAATAGGGCAGGTGAGTACAAGACAGGTGAGAGGCAGGAATAGGGCAGGTGAGTACAAGACAGGTGAGAGGCAGGAATAGGGCAGGTGAGTACAAGACAGGTGAGAGGCTGGAATAGGGCAGGTGAGAGGCAGGAATAGGGCAGGTGAGTACAAGACAGGTGAGAGGCTGGAATAGGGCAGGTGAGAGGCAGGAATAGGGCAGGTGAGTACAAGACAGGTGAGAGGCAGGAATCGGGCAGGTGAATACAAGACAGGTGAGAGGCTGGAATAGGGCAGGTGAGTACAAGACAGATGATGGGCAGAAATAGGGCAGGTGAGTACAAGACAGATGATGGGCAGAAATAGGGCAGGTGAGTACAAGACAGGTGAGAGGCTGGAATAGGGCATGTGAGAGGCAGGAATAGGGAAGGTGAGTACAAGACAGGTGAGAGGCTGGAATAGGGCAGGTGAGAGGCAGGAATAGGGCAGGTGAGTACAAGACAGGTGAGAGGCTGGAATAGGGCATGTGAGAGGCAGGAATAGGGCAGGTGAGTACAAGACAGGTGATGGGCAGGAATAGGGCAGGTGAGTACAAGACAGGTGAGGGGCAGGGATAGGGAAGGTGTGTACAAACACAGGTGAGAGGCAGGAATAGGGCAGGTGAGTACAAGACAGGTGAGAGGCAGGAATAGGGAAGGTGAGTATAAGACAGGTAAGAGGCAGGAATAGGGCAGGTGAGTACAAGACAGGTGATGGGCAGGAATAGGGCAGGTGAGTACAAGACAGGTGATGGGCAGGTGAGTACAAGACAGGTGTGGCTGGAATAGGGCAGGTGAGTACAAGACAGGTGATGGCAGATGAGTACAAGACAGGTGAGAGGCTGGAATAGGGCAGGTGAAAGGCAGGAATAGGGCAGGTGAGTACAAGACAGGTGAGAGGCTGGAATAGGGCAGGTGAGTACAAGACAGGTGATGGGCAGAAATAGGGCAGGTGAGTACAAGACAGGTGAGAGGCAGGAATAGGGCAGGTGAGTACAAGACAGGTGAGAGGCTGGAATAGGGCAGGTGAGTACAAGACAGGTGATGGGCAGATGAGTACAAGACAGGTGAGAGGCAGGAATAGGGCAGGTGAGTACAAGATAGGTGAGAGGCTGGAATAGGGCAGGTGAGTACAAGACAGGTGATGGGCAGAAATAGGGCAGGTGAGTACAAGACAGGTGAGAGGCAGGAATAGGGCAAGTGAGTACAAGACAGGTGAGAGGCAGGAATAGGGCAGGTGAGTACAAGACAGGTGAGAGGCAGGAATAGGGCAGGTGTGTACAAGACAGGGGAGAGGCAGGAATAAGCAGGTGAGTACAAGACAGGTCAGGGGCAGGAATAGGGGACGTGAGTATAAGACAGATGAGAGGCTGGAATAGGGCAAGTGAGAGGCAGGAATAGGGCAGGTGAGTACAAGACAGGTGAGAGGCTGGAATAGGGCAGGTGATGGGCAGGAATAGGGCAAATGAGTACAAGACAAGTGAGAGCCAGGAACAGGGCAGGTGAGTACAACACAGGTGAGAGGCAGGAATTGGGTAGATGAGTACAAGCTTTTACTACTTTTTAACCCCTTTCGTTTGTTTATTGTGTGCTGGCATCTGAAGAGACCTCAGCGCATGATAAATGTCCTATAAGACAATTTAGATTTAAGTCAAATCCTCCTGAAAAGAATCTTCCTCTCCATTCCATACAATAAATGTAATGGGTCCTTGAGAAAAAGAAGAACACTGATTGGGGACCTGACAGCCAATTTATACTGGCCTGTTCTATTAATAAAGTTTACTATTTGTCTCACTAAATTCTAACTCACTAACTAATGACATTTCTATGGTAATTATAAAACAGGATGAGCTTCTCAGAGATAACTACACTGCGAGGCCACTGCTGCTCTGCCTCCTTATAACAGGCACCTCAGAAGAGCCTGTCACTAAACTTTGAAAACAATAACTGCCTAGTAACAGATGATGTGTATAACTGACTGCAATTCTATTGGCTGCAACATCTAACATTGTCATTGACCGGAGACTCCTCATATAATGTGTGAGCATGCACAGTATAGGGGGGGCAGGCGGCAGTATGAGTGAGCAGGCGCATATATTTATGTACCTTGATGTTTTCTATACTATATTTGGGTATATATAGTCAGCCTGGGCTGCTAGGGGCCCACATGTAATATTGACTGTGGGGGACCCACTTTTCACCTGCATACAAATATTACACTCACCTTGTTCACAAATTTACCTATATCTCTATAGAATAATAAACTTGGTAGTTTGGTTAATGAATGAGATGCTGCTTTTTACAGAGTGAATCAAGTGAACTATGCAATTTACTGCCCGTAGAGTTGGGTTGGGGGCCCAGATCTGCACAGGGGCCCACTGGGGGAATTACCCTGTTACCCTATCCAGTCCGAACTTGGTCAGACCCCAGCGATCAGTTGATAGGGGATAACGTACAAACATGGCACAAGCCTTTTAATAACAATGAGGTGCCTTGGCCTGAAGGGCAGAAAGGAACCTGATGAGATTATTACCACAGTGTGGACTCTGCTGTGAAATATGATAGATCCCGTTACAGTCAATGGGCTATCAAACGTGCATCAAATGAAAAATCCCTCACAAGCATGACTCTGCTCCTGGAAACAGAAAAGTAGTGTGAACGCAGCACTAGATGGGAGTTTTAATTTTTTATATTCTCTCCATTGTCTTGCTGTGTGTAAAAAAAAAAAATCACAACGTCAGGCGTATTAATATCTCCCAATTATCCCAGATACAGCAGGACATTACTGAATTTGTAAAATTCTGCCGGGAGGTTGGGGTCCCAAATTCCAGTGTATCCGAGTCCCCAGGATGCAGATATAGTTGAACATAAGTGCACAGACGGCCCTATAACTAGGACAGAGATGGTAACGCAATGTTCAGACTGACTGGCAGCTCTACTGACCCGAGCATGACAGCTGAATAGAAATGCGCCCTAACGGTGGAGGAGGGAAGCGTCAGCTCTCTGCTCCACCATTTGATCCGTGTGTCTGAGTTTCGGCACAGCAGGCACAATGACGTCACTACACCGTGCCTGCTGAAGAGCATACAACACAGACCGCAGCAAGTTATCATGGGAAGGGGACTAAGTGCATCGGGGGCGTGTCAATGCACTTGAAATGCAAAGATCATGTGGACTGACACGTCCCCAGTGCACTTCCAGCCTGATCTGCATATGGCTTCTATGTCAGATTTCTCATGACTGGGACATTGAATCTACGCAAAAAAAGGAAAAAAATCCATATGTAGGATGGGGCTGAAACATTTAGGAATCCTTCGCTCATTCACCTTTTTTGTTTTAACACACGTTAAAAAATATAATAAATAATAGTTTTTTATTCTGCAACATTATGTAGAAGCGTCTTCCCTGTTCTCTTTTAAATCCTCTAAAGTAGCCCGTGAACATGTAAAAAAAAAAAAAAAAACACGCCATACCGAGAGTATGCTGAGCTTCAAATGAAAAAATAAAGCCATGAGAAGTCATATTTGTGAATGTATTATTTCTAAAGGTAAAGTTTTGCTGTGGACGTTTAGACATTGAAGGCCTTGGTCATGAAAGGGTAACAGAGCTAAGTAAATTACCACGAACCATGAAGTAAACCTAGACGAGTTCTTTCAGATTTGTGCTATGATGAACAGTCAATTCAAGACTAAAGAGGAGGAGGAGAGTAGGATCATGATCGACACTTTCAGTTTCATTCAGACAGAAGACGAAAGGAAAAAAACAAGGGGAAGAGAGGTTTATATAAAATAAAGAGAAAATAAACAGAGAAGAGTAGATCCGGGCGATCAGAAGACTGAGGATCACGTTTCTGGGGCGACTCTTCTCCTTGGTATGGCTCTTCTGAGTTTTTGTGGGGTTTCTGGACATGAGGACTGGAGACTGCCCCTCTACGGTGGCAAAATTTCACCCACAGTCTCTTTTAAACCATATAACACCGAACTGACGGTGCCACCCGGATGCCAGGTACAGATATTTACTTATGGTATCACATTTCTCATTGGTATATATCATATAATAATATCATATATACGGTAATCATAATAATATATAATATATTATGCATGGCATTACAGCAGCTTGAAGTATTTTTCTGTTAAGCAGATGTGGCAAAATTTGCCACTATGGGATCTACTTTGTGTCTGTGATGAAGTGCAGCTCCAGTCACCTGACCGATGCAGCCAATCACAGGTGTCATTGATCAGGTGACCATAGTTCAGTGTCATCAGTTCCTGTCCCACCTTAGACCCCTGGAGAGGCCTGCTTGGAGCCAATGTGGTTGAAGGGGGGAGTATGCATCATTTTATTTTTTTATCCATCCTTTGGTGCTGTAATTTTTTAAGGTGGGCAATTCCTTTAGAAACAGTTATCCAGTATTATATAGGTGAGAAGGGCTGCCATTAGGAATTTTGGGGCCCCATACTGGCAAAACTTTTGGGACCCCCTTGAGACTCCACCCGGGCTCCACCCCTGCCCCACCTCCACTCCTCGAACTGTCCACAGTCAAAAGATTTTTTAAGCAGCCACCACGACAAGGTAGACTCTTTTTCCCGGGCCCTGCTCTACTGTAACCTATTAAACATTTGTTAAAATAGCCAATACAATGTAGGTATATTTTTATTTATTTTTTAATTTTTAAAACAAATGACCAATAATATCACATACAGGGGACAAATACCACCGCACCATGACCAGACACCATATTACCACCACATAGTGACCTATAATACCACATACAAGGAACAAATACCGCCACACCATGTCCAGACCAGACATTACCACTACAGTGACGAAATAATATCACATACAAGGGACAAATACCACTGCAAAATGTCCAGATGACATTACCACCACATGATGACCAAAAGTACCACACACAAGGAAAAAATACCACCACACCATGAACAGACCACATATTACCACCACATAGTGACCAAATAATAGCACATGCAAGGAACAAATACCACCACACCATGGCCGGACAACATATTACCACCACATAGTGACTGAATACTACAATACTGATCAGTAATAAAAAAAAACACAATACTAATATCACCATAAGTGCCACTATACACAGGAGATCTGTACTTAGTATGCAGTGTCTGTGTACAGGTAATACAGTAATCACCGGTGACATTATACACAGGAGCACTGTATAGTGTATAGAGTAAAGGTAATTCAGTGATCACTGGTGACATTGTACACAGGACCGCTGTATATATTATACAGTGTATAGTGTCCGTGTGCAGGTAAGGGCTCATACGCACATGCAAAAAACTCGGATGAATCTCGCACGTCAATACCCAGCACTGCTGCCAGCACTCGGAATGGAGCGTTCAGCTGCATGTATTTCTGTGCAGCTGCACGCTCCGCTCCCGAGTGCTGGGGGCAATGCCGGGTATTGACGTGCGAGATTCATCGGAGTTTTTTGCATGTGCGTATGAGCCCTTACCTGCACACGGACACAATACAATAATAAAAAAAACCTGTCTCCCTACCTGGCCGCACTCCTGTAGTGATGAATTTCAAGCGCACACTTGCCGGCGAATGACAATGATGTCATACGCCACTAACATGCACGTTGACGTCAGCTGCCAGCCTCCGATTGGCTGGCGGCTTTAACTATTGCCGTGCGGGCCCGCACGGCAATAGAGTAACTGAACCTGCGTCTCGGACGTAGGTTCAGTTACAGCATCGGTAGAATCCTGCCACTGGGGCCCGATCAGCAGAAGAGACGGGGCTCCACTGCTGATCAGGCCCCATACGCCAGTCAGGGCAGTAATGCTCTCATGGCGGCCCTGTAGGTGGGAGTCTGACTCTCGACGCCCCTGCTGATCAGTTGTTTGAAAAGAATACAGAACTTGTACGATAGCTAGAAGTGGTAACGTCACAAATACAACGCATGTACCTGCTGCAGACCATCAATGGGTTCAGCGCCTTGTGTCGTTGAACCCAGTAACTGGCTGCATCAGTCATGTGTGCTGTAGTTATAACATCACTACTGCAGCCTGTCAACAAGAACCGTTAGAGATGCAGTGCTGGATTACAGGGGGTGAGTATTTTTTTTTTTTTATATCTGCAATTATATAATGAAATTAATATTTCCCCGATATTCACTTCAAGGAGATCAATCTGGAGTGTAGAAACTCATGGGGAAAAGTAGGCATATTTCCTCTCTTCCAGGAGGAAAATATAGACATCCTAGTTATGAAAAGGCCTTTGAGTTGAGTCAAATCCTTCTCATCCAGCCAACCAGTATTCTCATCTACCGACAAGATGGGTTTCTGGCTTAGCTACATATAGGTTTTTGGCTTGGTTCCAGATGAGTTTCTGGCTTAGCTTCAGATGGGTTTTAAGGCTTAGCTACAGATCCGTTTCTTGCTTGGCCAATATCCTTAGTCATGTTGCAAGGCTCGTTAAAGGGTCAGGTGACTTGTAGGGTAGCAATCTCCAATAGTTAGTACAAGAGTGTGAGAGAAAAAAGCAATCTGTATTGCTTTGGAGAACTCCAGCACTTTGTTTGCAGTAGTTTTGATAAATCTTGATTGTGACTGCCCTTTACAATGAAGGCCAGAAATAAGGCAACATGGACTGTATATTGGCCCAGGTGGTTCATCACTCTAAAGTACTCTAGACCGTAGTTTCTCAACCCATCGATTAGACGGCATGTCTCTAAGTGGAATCTATGCTGCGCAGTGTCAGATCATAACTTCAGAGGTATGTAATTTATTTCAGTAGGAACATTGAGAAACACAAATCCAGATCATGTGAGCCTCACAATTTATACTATTATTCTCAGCCTGCAGCATTTCTCCATCATCTGGAGGAAGGGGTGGATGGCGTGAAACTAGAGCCATGGCATGGTACCACCACATTGGCCTTCAAGTTCCAGCATGGAGTGATTGTGGCTGTGGATTCACGTGCGTCAGCAGGACAGTATATCGGTGAGTGGTTGCTAAATACCTTTTACACTAGAACTTAATTTCCAAGCGATTTAGTATTAGCCGTGGGTGACTGAATACTTCCAGATAATGATTCCCATGCATCATTTTCTCTACAGCTACACTGAAGGTTAACAAAGTGATTGAGATAAATCCGTACCTCCTGGGCACCATGTCCGGGTGTGCTGCAGACTGCCAGTACTGGGAACGGCTTCTCGCCAAGGAGTGCAGGTGTGTGATATACTACCGATAACTGCATTAGGGCGGCTTTACACTCTATATTAGTGAGTACGATAATGGAACAATTGTTTGCTCAATGATACTGTCCAATAAATCAAAAACATTTATTTCCATTTCCCTACTCATATTTGTAAGAGGTTCTTTAAAGAATTTAGGAAGTTTGGACCTAACAGTGCAAATTCCCTTCTCAGAGCGGCACTAAAAAAGACAAAACACTGTCTATGGACCAGTGACAAAATTTACTCATTCTCAAGGACCAATCACTGGAACAAAGCCTTAACATATCTCATCCTCTGGTTACATGTGCAGAAGCCGCACTCTGTTCTTCACACTAGATGCTCTTGGACAATGTCTGGTCTCAACGCGCGTCAGTCACATTTCACTTACACCTCAGGCCTTTGTCTCCTGCAGTGACACATTATTCACTCGCAGTACAAGTGCACTCGGATCTTGACTTTGCAAAATTAATTTGCAATATACTGATCGTATTGTTACCAAAATTTTAGTTTATTTCCATCTTAGTACTGTTTCACATTTCAGTTTTTTTCCGTCAGTCAAAATCCGCCGTTTTTATAAAAAAACGGATCCGCCCCAAAAGGGGCGGATCCGTTTTTTTCCCCATAGACTATCATTAGCGGCGGATTTTGACTGATGGTCGTCCGTTGCATCCGTTTTTTGATGGATCCGCTAAAATTTTAGCGGCTCCCGGGCGGAGCAGACGGACAATGAAACGTTTTTTAACACTGGTGGACCGCTTTTTCTGACTGCGCATGGCCGAGACATTTTGTCGGCGATGCCTTTTAACCCTGAACGCCATTCTGGAAGCAGCAAAAATATTCTCTCTTCTCTCTCTCTCTCTCTCTCTCTCTCCTTTTCCAGACCACGATTCCTTTAAATTTCCTGAACTTTGCAACTTCAGCAGATCCGTCTAAAAAACTGTCGGGTTACATCCATTTGTTGCGAAACGGAAACGGATCCTTTTTTTTAATCTTTGGCGGATTTCAACTGAAAGTGAAACAACTGAAGTGTGAAAAAGGCCTTAGACTTTCATGGCGGAAATAACTCCATCCAGACTTTAACTACAGCTGCTGGGGCTACAGAAACGGCTACCCTGTGTTCATAGGTCCCATTCACTTGTATAGCGGTTACAGAGACAGTGTTTCCAGCCGATCTCAGCTGTGTTTGGAAATCCATCTACAGTGGTCGATGCCTGGGCTGAGTTATTCCAGCCATAAATGGTTGAGGTGTGAATAAATCTTTCATTTTTTTATTGGGATTATTTTACATTTTTTTGTCTAGTAATTTTTTTAATTCTATATTTTTTCAATACTTCATTATGACGTTGTAATATATTGACATGAGTATAGCTACAGTATGTTCTGCTCCTGAGATTTGCAGATTCCAGATTTGATAGGACATACAGAACTGTCAAAATTACTGTCCCAGTGTTGGGGCAAAAGAGATCCCACTATAAGTCAATGGGGTACTTTGTGTGCTGGAGGTATCCTTTGACTGTTTTGGCTTTCACTATATATGGAAGCCACAACGCACATATGAACAGAGGATACATACATTTTGTCTAATATCCACACATTCCTCTTTATATTAGGTTATACCAGCTGCGGAATAATTCCCGGATCACAGTGTCGGCGGCTTCCAAACTCCTGTGTAACATGATGCTTGAGTACAGAGGTGCGGGACTGAGCATGGGCAGCATGATCTGTGGCTGGGATGAGAAGGTAATAGACTCGGCACGATGGTTAAGCCACAGAATTGCTTCATTACCAGTTGGCAAATGAACCAAATTTTGTAGGAGTCAGAAATTAACATTACACATCTTTGTCATGTCCTTAAATGTCCAACCGTGGTGCTCAAAAATCTCATTGTGCATCAAAGTGTTGCGTTCAGACTATCGGTATTTCTCTAAAGCAATTTTTATTAAATTATGGTTAAAATATGAGATAATAGTTTACCATACACTGCAAGTTTTTTTTCATGATTATATTTCCTGAATATTTAAGAAAGCAACAGTGCAGTTCTGCCTTTCTTAGGATATCTGTGGGTGCAGAATTGTTATCCATCTAAATGAAAAATGAAATTTTTCCATCTCAATTGTTTGTATTCATTAATTACAGTGAAAACAATAACCAAACAGCTCAAAATGTACAAAATACAATACTGACATTTGCATAAAAACCTCAGTCACCAATATAATAATATGGCCGCCCTTTTCAATAACAGTCATAAGCTCCATCCATGGAGTCTGTCAGTTTCTTCATCTGTTGATGATCAACTTTTGGGCAGCACCAACCACAGCCCCAGAAACTAATCAGGGAGGTGACTTTTCTCCTTCACTGTTACCCCACCTCACATAATACTGACCATGATGAGCAACGGCGTGTTCTATACATAATACTGATAATAAGGAGCGGCGTGTGTTCTGTACATAATACTGACACTGAGGAATGGTGGTGTGTTCTGTACATACGGTTGTGCTCAAAAGTTTACATACTGTTCTGCCTTCAGGCACGTTGACACGGTGTGCAATCCAGCATACAGCATAAACCACAACTCTGTCTTCCAAAATAAGCAGACTGTTTTCTGTAGTCTAACTTGTTTATTGCTGAAGAGTATAGAACATGCGCGGTAAAACTATAAAGAATACAAATAACATCCACAAGTATTGGGCAGATGATCCCAGCTAACACAATCACAGGAAGTGTACAATGTGATGCAAACATTACATAGGAATACATTAGTTTCTGATTACATTTACTGAGAACTGGCAACTAAACAGTTGATGACATCTCATAACATCTCCTGGCTGCTAAACAGTAATTAATACCTCTCTAAATCACTGCATTGCAAGAAAACACTGATTCTTACCAGATATGCTTTACCCGAGTAGTGACTCAAGTAGAGAAGTTGCAGGAAAACAAAAGTTAAACAGGAGGACAAAATAACATGTGCGTCCTATGAGATCCACAAAAGGAAAATGGAGTCTCCCTCCTCCCAGAATACACTGCTACGTTCCTACAAAGCATTGCTTCAATCCCACCACAGTGCATTGCTTCTGTTAAAGTCACAGACTGAAAATGTTATCAAATACACTGCTATAAATTCAGCCACCACTAGTTGGTGCTATATCTAACCCAGCACATAATACAAACATATTGCTTTATTCAGAGCACATAACACAAACAGACTGCCCTATATCAGAGGGCAGAACACATACCCCGGCAAAATTTTTGCTTTCTTGGCCTTTTTTTTAGAAAATGTGAATGATAACACCAAAACTTTTTCTCCACTCATGGTTAATGGTTGGGTGAAGCCATTTATTGTCAAACTACTGTGTGTGATGCTAGTCACTTCTCACGGCCAAGCCGTGAGTCGGAGTGGTCAGGGAGTCCAAGGTCAGAAGCCAGGAGGATACATCATAAACAGAAGGAAGAGAGAAAAGCATAGTCAGGTAACGTTCTGAGGTCACAGTACCGGGAGGTCAATGGATTAGAGCTGAAGGGGTTAAACAGGCAGATGGTCAGAACCAAGTCCAAAGTCAGGCAACAGATCAAGCAAACAGAACACAAGGCACAGGAGAACACAGAGCACAGACCTCACAAGATGAATGTATGTCTGGTAGTGGTCTGGGAGAAGCTGCTCAGTTAAGTAGGAATTGCAATTACCCAGGATAGTGAACACCTGAGACAGCCAACGCCTCCCAGTCACAGATTGGCTATTTGAGCTGTCAATCAACAAACTCAGCCCGCCCCTGTACCAGATTGGATGGCCATGCTGTCCATCAAAGTACTGACAGCTTGAGCATGAACTGTACTGGATTGGATAGCCAAGCTGTCAATAACTGCATCCCAGACACCCTGAGGGGTGGAACCGTGACACTGTGTTTTCTCTTTTTAAATCATAATGACAACCCAAAACATCCAAATGACTCTGATCAAAAGTTCACATACCCTGGTGATTTTGGCCTGATAACATGCACAGAAGTTGTCACAAATGGGTTTGAATGGCTACTAAAGGTAACATCCTCACCAGTGACCTGTTTGCTTGTAATCAGTGTGTGTGCATAAAAGCTGTATGAGTTTCTGGGATCCAGACAGACTCTTGCATATGTGGCGCCCCTGAGGGTTCAGTCGCCACAGAGGTACTGCACCTCCTCCTGAGGTGTGGTACCCCACCATTCCGGTTAAGGTGGAGACACCTGACCACATGCCAACACCTGCATCCAACATAACATAGTAGTGTAGCAAAGCACCTTTGGTGGCTCCCTGCTTGGAACATGAAGAGTGCTGGGAGGTGAGCTTAGTCTGCACAAGAGAGCTCATTAGGACTGGGTCAGTCTGACTAGGTCAGTCTGTGAGAGAAGATTCCCTGAGAGGGGTGGATGAAGGAAGTGCTGCAGCAGACTTCAGTGACCTGAGTCTGCTGGCACAGGAAAGAGATATACAGAAAGCCTAATTCTCCATAAGAAAGATTGATTTGTACGGAACGTAAGGAGAAGAAAAGAACTAAGGATTAGGGTTAGAGCAGAGCCCTTCCTCAAGTTCTAAGCGCAAGGCCGGAGTCCGGTCCCCGAGGTTGTAAGGATACTAATAGTCCTGCGACAGACACCGGAGGAATAGAAGTTGTCACCACTTTATTCCCACACAAGACTTGGGGGCACAACAGCAACGAGAGTGAGCCAGGACTTAATAGCAGGGAGTCCCCGAAGCAGGCTACAGCTGTCTGCCGTACAAGTAGAGTTCTTAGGAACATCTGACAGGAGGAACTCCAGTGTAACTCAGTACTGAGAGTACTTCACTACGAGCGCTAAGGAGGGAGACGTTCAGAAGAGGCACATATGTTGGCAGAGTGTTGGAAAGAAGTACTTCATCTTGCCTGGAGGTTGGCTGAGCCCCTGACCGGGAGGACATGGCACTGAGGCGGGCACCTGTATGCACAACAGACTGTGAGTAAAGCTTTAGAACTACATGCCCTGGTCTCCTCCACTTTTTCCTGTGTCAGCCCACTCAGCACTGCTACATCTCTGTGCTGAACTCTGCACCATTACGCTCTCCTCACTAGCTCTTCATCTACACTGCCCTGGGACTACAGCCCTACCTGTGGAGGGCCACAACATCATTGCTGCACCACACCATCTGTCCCAGAGGATCTGTCTGCAGCGTCGGCTTAACATCTTCATTGCCGAACACCACAGGTGGCATCACGAATCATTCGTTAATAAACTTTAATCATCATCATCCACACGCTCAACATTCCCCTTTTACAATGGACGCCCAGGGCCACGGACCAGGTAACAGCTACCGTGACATCTCCCATTGAAACTAACGGGCCCGGCTCCGAGTACCCCACGGCCCTGGCACAGGGCGATCCACATATTTCATCCAGTCACTGATGTTTCTGGATTATGAGTCATGGGGAAAGCAAAAGAATTGTTAACGGAACTACGGGAAAAGGTAGTTGAACTGTATAACACAGTAAAGGGATACAAAAAAAATATCCAAGGAATTGATAATGTCAGTCAGCAGCATTCAAACTGTGATTAACAAATGGAAAATTTGGGGCTCTGTAAAAACAAAACCATGGTCAGGTAGACCAACAAAAATTTCATCCACAACTGCCAGGAAAATTGTTTGGGATGCAAACCCACAAATAACATCAGCTGAAATACTGGACTCTCTGAAAACTAGCGGTGTGGCTGTTTCAAGATGCACAATAAGGAGGCACTTGAAGAAAAATGGGCTGCATGGTCAAGTCGCCAGAAGAAAGCAATTACTGCGCAAATGCCACAAAGTATCTCACCTACAATACGCAAATCAGCACAGAGACAAGCCTCAAAACTTCTGGAACAAGTTAATTTGGAGTGATGAGACCAAAATTGAACTTTTTGACCACAAACATAAACGTTACATTTGGAGAGAGGTCAACAAGGCCTATGATGAAAGGAACACATTTCCTACTGTAAAGCACAGAGGTGGATCGCTGATGTTTTGGGGATGTGTGAGCTACAAAGGCAAAGGAAACTTTGTCAAAGTTGAAGGAATGATGAATGCAGCACGTTATCTGCAAATACTGGAGGCAAATTTGCAATCATCAGCCTAGAAGCTGCGCATGGGACATATTTAAACGATCCAAAACACAAGGCTAAGTCGATCTGTCATTGGCTACAGCAGAGCAAAGTGAAGGTTCTGGATTGGCCATCTCAGTCTCCTGACTTCAATGTCATTGAGCCACTCTGGGGAGATCTCAAGTGCGCAGTTCATGCTAGACAGCCCAGGAATTCACAGGAATTCAACATCTGCATCCACACCTACCACAAAAGACTTCAAGCTGTCATCGATGTTAGAGGGAGCGATACACAGTATTCAGAAATGAGGTATGTGAACTTTTGATCAGGGTCATTTGGATGTTTTGGATTGTCATTATGATTTAAAAAGATAAAACACTAGTTTGACAGTAAATGGCTTCACCCAACCACTAACCATGAGTGGATGAAAAGGTTTGCTGTTATCATTCATTTTCTCTGTAAAAAGGCCAAGAAAGCAAAAATTATGCCGGGGTATGTAAACTTTTGAGCACAACTGTAATACTGACAATGAGGAGCAATGTCGCGTTCTGTACATAATACTGACAAAGAGGAGCGATGGTGTGTTCTGTACATCATACTGACGATGAGGAGCGAGTGTGTTCTGTACATAATACTGACGATGAGGAGCGATAGTGTGTAGTGATGAGCGAGTATACTCGTTGCTCGGGTTTTTCCGAGCATGCTCGGGTGATCTCCAAGTATTTTGGCGTGCTCGGAGCTTTATTCCCACATGTATTCAGCCTGTCTACAAGTCGCAAGTCATGAATATAAGAAGAAAAAAACGACCAAAAATCTCACTGGAGAATGTAATAATACAAAATATAATTTATTGGACAATCAATAATACCAGAATGTGTGAAAAACAGTAACAAGGAGAATCCAAGTCTGATTATACATGCAGAAAAACACCAAAAGACACACACACATTGTGGAAAAAGGGGAAAGGAGAAATATAAGGCACATATAATGCCTAAGAGCAAAGATACATATAATTACACTTGCTCATAGCAAAATTGCATATCCCCAAAATAAGCCTCCTAAAGTCCACATCACCAGACATGTGTCCATGATAGGTGATAAAGCATAATAGAGTTGTAATGTGTTAAAGTCATACCTGATAGAGGTGGGAGGCAAGCCGCCGTGGTGTGTGTCCCCCCCGACGCGCGTTTCGGCGTAAAATGCCTTTCACCCCTTGAGAAAGTCATTTTACGCCGAAACGCGCGTCGGGGGGGACACACACCACGGCGGCTTGCCTCCCACCTCTATCAGGTATGACTTTAACACATTACAACTCTATTATGCTTTATCACCTATCATGGACACATGTCTGGTGATGTGGACTTTAGGAGGCTTATTTTGGGGATATGCAATTTTGCTATGAGCAAGTGTAATTATATGTATCTTTGCTCTTAGGCATTATATGTGCCTTATATTTCTCCTTTCCCCTTTTTCCGCAATGTGTGTGTGTCTTTTGGTGTTTTTCTGCATGTATAATCAGACTTGGATTCTCCTTGTTACTGTTTTTCACACATTCTGGTATTATTGATTGTCCAATAAATTATATTTTGTATTATTACATTCTCCAGTGAGATTTTTGGTCGTTTTTTTCTTCTTATATTCAGTCCCTTGTGCGACTTTCTCAATATTGTCCTATTTTACATATATCTCTTTGCTCCAGCCTTACAATGCTATTAAGCGATTGTGTCTTAATTTTAGCTGTATTCAATTGAGTAAGAGATTCTTTCCATGAAGTGTATATAAGTCGCAAATCATGCAGATAAGATGACGAAAACTAAATCTCCGAGCACACAAAAATACTCGGAGGACACCCGAGCATGCTCTGAAAAACCCGAGCAATGAGTATACTCGCTCATCACTAATGGTGTGCTCTGTACATAATACTGACTATAAGTGTTTAACCTACAGGGCCCTGGTTTATATTACGTGGATGAAAACGGGACAAGACTCTCCAATGACATGTTCTCCACCGGATCAGGAAGCTCCTTTGCTTATGGAGTTATGGATAGTGGATACCGTAAGGATCTGACCCCTGAAGAGGCATATGACCTTGGCCGCAGAGCTATCAGTTATGCTGCACACCGTGATAATTATTCTGGAGGGGTGGTGAATAGTAAGTACCTCTGCTACTGTCTGCAGCTATAAAATCATGTCTCATATATAAATAGGCATGTTTACTGAATGTGTACATTTTTCAACATTTTATTACTTCTCTTTACATAATTTTTTAGCTCCGCTAATGTGACAGGAACTCAAGACACCTTTTCTTGTGATTTTGGGGAGCCCCAGCGATCATACATTCATCTCCTGCCAAATGTTTTAGAGATTTTTTTTGTGGGCCACCCCCTTTTAAGCTTCAGCCATTTCTGGTACACGTAGAAGAACATCATCTTCTCCACATTTCTTGACCTTGTTGCAGGCCTATTGGCCAATTAGCCATTTACATTCAGTTAGACGGTGCAAAGGCGGTGTTGGGGAAGTTCTGCCCACTAGACGGTGCAGTGAAGGCAGCTCTGCCCACGCGGCTGTGCGAAGGAAGCTCTGACCATTAGACGGTACAGAAGCATTGCGTTTGAAGCTCTGCCCATTAGTCGGTGCAGATGTGGTGAAAATGAAGCTTTGCCCATTAGTTGGGGCAGCAGAGGTGAGGATGTAGCTCTGCCCATTACTTGGGGCAGCAGAGGTGAGGATGAAGCTCTGCCCATAAGTTGGGGCAGGAGAGGTGCGGATGAAGCTCTGCCCATTTGCCAGGGCAGCAGAGGTGAGGATAAAGCTTTGCCCATTAGCTGGGGCAGCAGAAGTGCGGATGAAGCTCTGCCCATTAATCGGGGCAGCAGAGGTGAGGATGAAGCTCTGCCCATAAGTTGGGGCAGGAGAGGTGCGGATGAAGCTCTGCCCATTTGCCAGGGCAGCAGAGGTGAGGATAAAGCTTTGCCCATTAGCTGGGGCAGCAGAAGTGCGGATGAAGCTCTGCCCATTAATCGGGGCAGCAGAGGTGAGGGTGAAGCTCTGCCCATTAGTCGGGCAGCAGAGGTGAGGATGAAGCTCTGCCCACTAACATCGGGTCAATCCCTGCATGATTTTGAAACAAAATTGTGCAGCAAAAGGCCATCACAGTGGAAGGCGTTTCTGTTGACTCTACGCTTAAAGGAATTTTCTTCTCTTCATTTAGAGTTAAAATATCTTTGCTAAGTATGAATTTATCCACTATACAAGAAACTTCCTGGTGGCTGGGGGTCCGGCTACTGGGACCCCCATCGATTCTGAGAATGCTGTCCTTGGATATTTCCGTGAGTCTCATAGTGAAAGAATGTAGCAGGGGTGTGCACACTCAACCTTCGCTACATATACACCTCATTCTTAAGAGCCATGGTTATGGGATTGATGGGGGGTCATAATTACCAAAGTAATGCACCCCCTCGCTCCAGTGCTGCCACTGTGACGGTTTACCTCTCGCGCCCACCACTGACCTTCCCGCTGAGGCCAGTGATTGGCTGCAGGGTAAGGTAACTGGTATTTGAGATGGCACTACTTCCTGTCTGTCCGGTGGAGACCATCAGAGTGCCAGCGTTGGAGCAAACCGTTAAGTATGGCTTCTTTATTACTTTTACAAGCATGGCTTCCATCTGTTAACTTTATAAAGAGAGCAAACCCCCTTTAATTAATTTCATGACATGGACTAAAAATTTGACCGGTCTGTGTCTCCTCAGTGTACCACATGAAGGAGGATGGATGGGTGAAAGTGGGGCAGTACGATGTCAGCGACCTGCTGTACGAGTACAAGGAGGAGAAGAAGTAGTGACGGCAGAGACTGAGCCCAGAGACGATGACTCCATCATCCTCTCACAATTCTCCATTTTTTGTTATCACAACAAAACTGTGATTGTCAATCCCCAAAAATAAAGGAGTTTTTCTAACATTTTATTTGTTTTATTACTTTTTGTGTCTGTTTCATTATTATTACAATTCTAAAAATATAACAAAATACAAGAAGCAAATATAAAGATAAAGGTTTTTTTTTGTGTGCAAAAGTATGGAAATGACAAAGGTGCAGGTAGGTGAGCCTTATAAGTGGAATATCTGGCTGCCATTTTCACATTTGCTGTCAGTGAATGAGGACACTGGTACAATTGTATCCGGTCTAGAAAATGCTCTGTGAGCTCAACATCCTGAACACCAGACTGATACATGGGAACAAATGTGCCTCTCACAGAGCATCGAGTCCACTTCTGGGCTGAGGGCAGGATTAGTGATGGACAGGTTACAGCCTATGAATGTGGACACGTGTTCTCATTCACAGCAAGCACATCTGCAAAAAGTTTAATGCATGAACACGGCAAATACTGGTTGGGATGTATTGTAAGGAGTCACTATGCAGAAAAACAGAAGTAATAGTCCATGGATAAAGTTTAGGGCTACACAGCAAATGCAGGGACCTAAGACTGTAATGTCTCTCTGATAAAAAACGCAATAAATGACAGAAAATGCTAAAAGGCATCAGATTTGAGCTTCTGCTGACTGACTTGTTGCAATGCAGAAACATTTACTATCAATAACATACGATGTGATCTAGCACATCCTCAAGTCCATGTATGCAGCGGGTCACACCCACAAGGGACACGGCACGAGCGTGGCCTCCTGTTCATTCCTCGGTGTCTCTGTTCTCCCGGTGGAAAGTGCTGTGCTGTTTGTTCCAGAGTCTCCAGTAGACACCCTCCCGGGCCAGTAACTGTTCATGTCTGCCGGACTCTCTGATCTGACCTCCTTCCAGAACCAGAATATGGTCGGCTTTCTCCACGAAGTTCAGGCGGTGGGAAATCAGCAGTACGGTACGTTTGTTTGGGTTGTCATAAATGGTGCTTTGTATCTGGACAGAAAAGTCACATCACAGAATTATATAAAGACAGTCTGCGCCTTCTCACAGGGAAACACATGGGTGCAAATCTGCTGTACAAAAGCAAACATAGATGGAGGATGGAGCGCACCGGAGGGGACCAGGATGGGTATGATTCCCACACCGGTCTATTATGCATGAGTAAGGGGTGTACCGAGGCCAGTTTGTGCCCCACTCTCCTTACTCATGTTCCTATGTCCCTGTAGAGCTGATATACCTCATATGTTTTATAACGTTGTTCTGCTGTGTAATGCATTGTGTGTATTTATGCTGTATATATATATACAGTCATGGCCAAAAGTATTGACACCCCTGCAATTCTGTCAGATAATATTCAGTTTCTTCCTGAAAATGATTGCAAACACAAATTCTTTGGTATTATTATCTTCATTTAATTTGTCTTAAATGAAAAAACACAAAAGAGAATGAAGCAAAAAGCAAAACATTGATCATTTCAAACAAAACTCCAAAAATGGGCCGGACAAAAGTATTGGCACCCTCAGCCTAATACTTGGTTGCACAACCTTTAGCCAAAATAACTGCGACCAAACGCTTCCGGTAACCATCAATGAGTTTCTTACAATGATCTGCTGGAATTTTAGACCATTCTTCTTTGGCAAACTGCTCCAGGTCCCTGATATTTGTAGGGTGCCTTCTCCAAACTGCCATTTTTAGATCTCTCCACAGGTGTTCTATGGGATTCAGGTCTGGACTCATTGCTGGCCACCTTAGAAGTCTCCAGTGCTTTCTCTCAAACCATTTTCTAGTGCTTTTTGAAGTGTGTTTTGGGTTATTGTCCTGCTGGAATACCCATGACCTCTGAGGTAGACCCAGCTTTCTCACACTGGGCCCTAAATTATGCTGCAAAATTTGCTGGTAGTCTTCTGACTTCATAATGCCATGCACACGGACAAGCAGTCCAGTGCCAGAGGCAGCAAAGCAACCCCAAAACATCAGGGAACCTCCGCCATGTTTGACTGTAGGGACCGTGTACTTTTCTTTGAATGCCTCTTTTTTCTCCTGTAAACTCTATGTTGATGCTTTTGCCCTAAAAGCTCTACTTTTGTCTCATCTGACCAGAGAACATTCTTCCAAAATGTTTTAGGCCTTTTCAGGTAAGTTTTGGCAAACTCCAGCCTGGCTTTTTTATGTCTCGGAGTAAGAAGTGGAGTCTTCCTGGGTCTCCTACCATACAGTCCCTTTTCATTCAGATGCCGACGGATAGTACGGGTTGACACCGTTGTACCCTCGGACTGCAGGGCAGCTTGAACTTGTTTGGATGTTAGTGGAGGTTCTTTATCTAACATCCGCACAATCTTGCGTTGAAATCTCTTGTCAATTTTTATTTTCCGGCCACATCTAGGGAGGTTAGCCACAGTGCCATGGGCTTTAAACTTCTTGATGACACTGCGCACGGTAGACACAGGAACATTCAGGTCTTTGGAGATGGACTTGTAGCCTTGAGATTGCTCATGCTTCCTCACAATTTGGTTTCTCAAGTCCTCAGACAGTTCTTTGGTCTTCTTTCTTTTCTCTGTGCTCAATGTGGTACACACAAGGACACAGGACAGAGGTTGAGTCAACTTTAATCCATGTCAACTGGCTGCAAGTGTGATTTAGTTATTGCAAACACCTGTTAGGTGCCACAGGTAAGTTATAGGTGCTGTTAATTACACAAATTAGAGAAGCATCACATGATTTTTCGAACAGTGCCAATACTTTTGTCCACCCTCTTTGTTATGTTTGGTGTGGAATTATATCCAATTTGGCTTTAGGACAATTCTTTTTGTGTTTTTTCATTTAAGACAAATTAAATGATGATAATAATACCAAAGAATTTGTGTTTGCAATCATTTTCAGGAAGAAACTGAGTATTATCTGACAGAATTGCAGGGGTGTCAATACTTTTGGCCATGACTGTATATATATATATATATTCATGTGTTGAGGAGATATAGGGAAAGTGTAGGATTTAGTTCAGTAAGGGGGGCATAATAGAATAGGATAGGGGTTAAGTTAGACCAATACAATTAGGTTAGTTAGGAGGGGCTAAGGCAAGGTAGTTGGAGGAGCTTCCTGGAGTTAGTGAGTAGAGTGTGAGCTGGGAGCAAGGACAGGACAGTCGTGTACAGGGGAACGTTTAAGCTGAGGATCCCAGCAGTCCAGAGCCTTAGAGCTGACAATCACAGTGTGGAGGAATATCTTGGCAGCATCAGAATGATAGCAAATTTCGTGGGAACAACCCTAAACGTCTGAGGCCTACGGCCTGGTAAGGAATGGAACAGCCATTTCTCGACTTCACCTTCGGAAAGGGAAGCAGGCGGGGAACTCCTGAAGCAGATTAGTCCGACCAGTGAGGAAGCTGCGGGACCGGCAGATCTGGTGGATATTTCTGGAGGAGGGAGGGACAGTAAAGGGAAAAGAATGGTGATCTTCTGCGAAGAATCTTGTGCTGTTTCTGTGACTAAACTGGATGAGCTGAGTAAAATTGTTTTGTTGAAGATGAACCTGGACTCTGACTGTCATTGTGTGGTGTTAAAGGAAAAGGACTCCTGGCCATGTGGAATGGACCCTGACTTGCAAGTGAGTGAACTGCTGTGTGTTATTAGAGCAGAGGACCAGGCTGTGCCAGTACTGTTACCCACTGCTACGACTACCCCCCTGGCCTCCGCTTCACATGTGTGAGTAACAATGAAATAATCGCTGATTAACACTCCTTCCAGCTATTTGGTGCGGCTACTAGTTATAGTCTCCTCTTGGCCAGCAAGGCTACTCAGCGTCAGGTCACACACTCCCTCCATCAAAGCTGGGTGTTACGGCAACGAGAAGACTGTGTCTAGTCCCCACTGCAGCACCGTCACAGAGATAACTACAAGGAGTGGCGCACAGCAATCTGTACATCACTTTTCTCATTCATACTAAATCTGGCAATTTTTGGAGGGAAAACCAGAAATCCTGATTTACGACATGCTCTGTAATGTATGGAACATGTCGCAATGCTCGGCGGCACAACTGGGGAAACGCTTTGAACATTGCCAGAATTATCCTCTCGGTTTACTCACCTTGAGTTCGCTTTCAGAGTCCAGGGAGCTGCTGACGTCATCCAGTATAAGGACCATGGGATCCCTCACCAGGGCCCGCGCTAACGCCACTCTTTGCTTCTGACCCCCAGACAAAAGGGCGCCTTTTTGTCCAGCACCTAAAATACAGCACATGATTATTATCTCCACACACGAGTCATTCATTTATTGCTGCAAGAATACAAGACCGTCCTTTAGAGTGCGCAACGCCCGCAGCCGCACAGAGAACATCAGCCACACAGAGAACATGAGCCAGATAAGACACATCAGCCACACAAAGCACATCAGCCGCAGAGAATGTGTCGCACAGAGCACATCAGCCAAACAAGACACATCAGCTGTACAGAGCACATCAGCCGCACAGAGAACATCAGTGACAGAGAATGTGTCGCACAGAGCACATCAGTCAAACAAGACACATCAGCTGCACAGAGCACATCGCCACACAAAGCATATCAGCCACGCAAGGCACATCAGCCATACCGAGAACATCAGCCGCACAGAGCACATCAGCCGCTCCTATGTGACCCCTATGTGACCATCATGCATTGTAATGCAGGCTGTATACCTGTATTATTCACATACCGTATAGCACGGTTATTATATGGATTTATGTATGGAGCAGTTTCGGTCACCGCAGGTATCTGAGCACTGTATGGGGGATTATACACTGTATATCTCCTGTGCTGTACAGTATATTATTCCAGCAATGTATGGTGGTGGCGGCACTATAGAGTTTATATATAGTTTAGGCATTTTCCTCACATTGTTATTAGGCTGATGTATGGCACTGGTATGTAGGCATTAAACATTACACCAAATGGGGTAATAACAGAAACTACTTCCCAGGACCCAGGGCAGAGTGTAATAACCCTTGTGTGACCAGACGCTTCCATCACAAACGCCTCTTATATCATCTGTCATACACCCACCTGTCTTGTACCCGTCCACCATGCTGGAAATAAAATCATGCGCGTTTGCTGCGGCTGCCGCCTTCTCCATGGACGACTGAGAAACGTGTCCCAAACCGTAAGAGATATTGTCATCTAAGGGCCGGGCAGTGAGGACAGGCTCCTGACTCACCACGGACACCTGCAATGAAGGAAGCGAGCTAAGACAGATTCCAGTGACACACGCGAGATGCCACCAGCACCACATGATGATGATGATGATGGAGTCTGTTTCCAGTCTCGTTGCTCTCGGGTTTATAGTGTGATGAAGTCTATAGCAATAAACCTGCATGAGCAATGTCTGATCAACGCAGCGGCCACCATGGTTTTACCTTACATTTATGGCTATGGTGGATGTTGTGCTTTTTTTTTTTCAGCCTGACCGCATCGGGCATCAATCATATTTATTGGACAGTCTTCATGATTTCTGCAACATGTTATCGAGACAATGAAGGTTCCTCATTTATTTTTCTTTAGATTTTTTTATATACTAAATTTTTCCTTTTTTCAGAATTTTCAGGCTTATTGTAAAAAGAAAAATAAATAAAAAATATTCATTGTTCATTCTAAGGAATTTTTCCAGAGCAAATTTATTAAAACTAACATTTCATACTCCTGCATTAGCAGACTGAGCTATATTTATGTCATAATTTGTATAATTGTTCTGCTGTCCTAAAATCAGAAGATGAAATCTAGGAATATTTGCACCATTTTGTGGCCTTAGACGTAATAAATCTGACTGACGGTTGTCAGCTGCACATCCTCACATCCGTTTTGGTGAGTGATGTGCAAAGTGAATGACTGTGACTTTTCGTGTGAGTTGCAATTATTTGGAACTCACTTTCTTGCAAAAACTGTGGGCTATAAATGTAATAAAAGTGGTCCATACCTTCCAAACATTTTGATATTACCTTGTTTTTATAGAAATTATATTTTATGTATTTTTAATTTATTTTTATTAGTTACTTTTATTTTAGTTGCCTGAACCTCATTCTTAGAAAAACAATTGCCTATAAAACAAGCACTTTTTCAATTCCCTGTTTATTAAAATTTGTAACTGTTTTTGGGATATTAACAGTTTTCTTTTCTTTACAGCTCGTTACCTAGGAGACCGACCACCACTGCTGTCTAGTTTGTAAGGATTGCGCTGAAACTGGGCAGGATTTGGAGGTAACAGCGCACTCCAACGATCCTGGACATCTTCAGTGCAGCACTGACAAGTTACATAGAAAAGAGCTTGTAAACACGGCATGTTTGGCAGTGGTGGTAGGTCTCCTAGGCAACAAGCTGTAGACAAACATGTTAATATCTCAGGAACGGCTGGACATTTTAATAAACAGTAAATTGCAAAAGTGCTGGTTTCTTTCATGCACTACCCAATAATGTCCTTTCATGAAAATGTGAATAATCCGTTCCTTTAAGTAGCTAATTATTTCAATAATTCCACAGTATAATGAGGAGCTTGCACTTTAGATGTGGGTGGCTCCAATATCCCTTCCGACATGCACGCACGCACGCAGGGGTCTCACCATTTTTCGGTAATACTCGTTGTCATATTCGGATACCGGTCTCCCGTCCAGGAGGATTTGTCCTTGTTGTGGTTGATAAAACTTCAGCAGCAGCTGCACCACGGTGGATTTACCAGCATCACAGGCGCCAACCAAAGCCGTCACCTGCCCCTCACGTAGGTCAAAAGAGACATCCTAGAGGGTTATAACAATATATATCAGTCCATACAGGTGTGTCACCGTCTCAGTCTGAGAGTGAACATCATCCGGTCACTTCCGTACCTGTAGAACCAGGGTGTCCTTCCGTTTCGGATAGGAGAATGTGACATTCTTGAACTGGATGTGTCCTTTAAGATGAGCCGGCTTGAGGTTTCCTGGTAGTGGCAGCTGCGGAGTCCGGTCCATGTACTCAAACACTTTTTCGGACGATCCTACGGCTTTTTTAACATCTGGGTACAAGCGCTGCAGCACCTGGATGAAGAGGCGGAGGGGATTATTAAAAAGACAGGTCGGAGTGGCAGGGCAGCAATGTCACTTACAGATGCGGTATTCACCATCTTGATGGGCGACCGCTACATTACATCTGAGTGTTTAGCCTGACAAATTAGCGTAGCGCCCCGATGTGGGGAGATGGCGGCAGAACCATGTCACAGTGATATCTCTCACCAAAAAGGTGGTGGGTGATATAGCTGGAAATCAATGGCCTTTAAAACTGGCATATGGGCACACTGGCGCCACTAACTCCTGCAATGGTGAGCACAATGGGGTCTGCACATATCTGGTGGGATGTGTGCATGATGTCCTCCATGAGTCCTGCTCTAATGAATAGGACAGGTGGATAACACCTTCTGATGGCGGACACGTGCCAGGATATCTGTAGATGTGACAACATCGCTGCCGCTCAGCTCCTGATCCCATGTATCACACTAACACACAGTGCCCCATGCTGCCCATGTCTCAAGCTCCCCTTCTTCTGGGTTGTGACTACCAATTGCACCCCCTATACCGTTAACACCACAAATGCAGCAGCGATCTGACCTCTAGGGATGAGATCCCCTATATAGCAGTACATAGAGCTTATGGTCACCTTGTATACGTGCAGCACATGAAGCCGCTCACCTCCACAGCCTCTGTGAACTGCAGTTCGTACAGGACAAACGACACCAGCTCCCCGCCGCTGACCTCGCCGTACGTCACTAACCGGCCTCCAAAGTACAGGATGGCCACCTTCAGCACGAGCCCAGACAGCTGTGGGGAAAAACACTGAACATTAATGTCCTAATCTGTGCCACCCCCATAATTCACTGCTGGGGTGGTGCTGGATGTGTGGTCCTCTTTATTAAAGGATTATTTCTAGGGCCCCTTTAAAGAGCTGATCAGAGGGGACACCGAGAGTCAGATCCCGAGAACATGCCTCTAAAGTCACCTATTGAAATGAAGAGGTGGACGCCCATGAATTCATTGTCTATGGGACTGCTGCGAGTCACCGCTGCGGACAGTGACTGGCTGAGCTGGCATTTTCTGCTATTCCTGCAAGTTGAGATGGGGCTAGAAAGTAGTTGAAGCGGAGCTATGGAGGGGAACGGTGGTAAGGTTTTTTTAAAACCAGTGTCAGTCCTTGTTGTTATAAATCATGGCTCCTCGCGGGATGACCCAGAGAACACCCAATACTCACGCTGTTGGCCACTGAGTTGCAGCCGTAGGACACGGCCTCCACCTTGTTGAGCGCGTAGGTGTCCTGCAGCTTGGACTCGTAGCGCTGACATTCTCCATCTTCATTAGCGAAGCTCCGCACTGTCTTCATATTGGAGAAGATCTCCAGCGCCACCTGATTGGCTGCTGAAAGGGATTTCTGGACCTTAATAGCTAAACTCTGCAGAAAAGAAGGAACGTTATCTGGTTGGTCTCCTCGTGGACTCACACGTACGCTGCTTTTGCATGTCAGGGTGTATCCAGACATGGCTGCCGTGGCGCTGCCCTTGGTGCTCACTGGCAAACGAAGCAGTTTTTTATTTGTACCCAAAGTGGCACCAAAGTTGCTCGCTGCGCAAAAGACAAGTCCTCACACAGCTTCATAGATGGAAAATGAAAGCGTTACGGGTCTTGGACAATGGTGAAATGAACCTAAATATTATTTATAAAGCTCTAAATATATTTTAGCCACTAAATTATATAAAAAATATGATCAATCTGACCCAGGCAGTCATTTTGCTCCGTCAGTTTAATCGCATAATATAAAGGAAACCCACAAAACAATGGTGGAATTGTGAGGTTTCTCTCACTATTTCACTGCACTTGGAATTTTTTCCTATTTTTCTGTAAATTATAAGGTAAAGTGAACGGTGTCATCGCAAAGTACAACTTGTCCTGCAATAAACAAGCCTCCCAAAAATAAAACTTCTTGGAGGAAGTCGAGAAAAAAACAAAAACGCCGGGATGGTAAGATGCAATGTTATGGAGGTTCAAAATCTCCGCTTGCAGTCAGATTCTGAATTGAATGTAAGGACCCATGAGTCTGGAGCTCAAGATTGGGGAGAGACTTGTTGCTGCAACTGTAACAAAGCCTCAGCAGTGTTATACACTATCATCAGTCTCACCTGGGAAAAGGCTCCCGATAGTTTGGGGACGATTGTGATCACCAGGAGGCAGAGCATAGTGAAGAGCATCAGTTTAGCAGACAAACTGAACATGAAGATGGCCAAGAATATTGCCCTCATCAGGTACCACATCAGCAGGCTGAGGTCGTGGCTCAGCGCCTCGCTCATGGCTGTGATGTCACTCGTAAGGCGAGACGTGATGTCACCTGGAAAGGAAGCGCCATGTTTAGGAGACAGGACGTAATCAGTGAAGCTCCGTCAGACGTCGTCTGTGCGCACATCACCTGTGGACTCCGTGTCGAAGAACGTGATGTCCTGCGTCAGGATGGTGTGCAGCAGCCTCCCCTGGGTCTGGGTGTGCACCAGGCTCATGGTGACGTTGTACACACAGTCACAGAGAAACTCTGTCACAGCGCTGCACGCAACAAAATCACGATTACTGATAGGCAGGAAAACAAGATGTACTATACAGATAGCTTGCCCTGCGCTGAAATGAGCGCTGTGCACGATACGCACCAACTACGGGGAGAAGGGGAGGTGATGCTGCAGCATCTCTGTGTCTGTGAGAAATGGAGACGGGCGGGTGATGCTGCAGTGTTTCTGTATGTGTGAGAAGGGGGAGATGATGTTGCAGTATCTCTTTGTCTGTGAGAAGGGGGAGATGATGTTGCAGTATCTTTGTCTGTGAGAAGGGGGATGATGCTGCAGTATCTCTGTGCCTGTGAGACGTGGAGAAGGAGTATGATGCTGCAGTGTTTCTGTATCTGTGAGGAGGGGGAGATGATGCTGGAGTATCTCTGTGTCTGTGAGAAGGGGAGATGATACTGCAGTATCTCTGTCTGAGAGAAGGTGAGAAGATGCTGCAGTATCTCTGTGTCTGTGAGAAGGAAGAAAAGGAGATGATGCTGCAGTATCTCTGTGTCTGTGAGAAGGAAGAGGCGATGATGTTACACTATCTATATGTCTGTGAGAAGGGGAGATAATTCTGCAGTATCTCTGTATCTGTGAGGAGGGGGAGATGATGCTGCAGTATCTCTGTGTCTGTGAGAAGGGGAGATGATACTGCAGTATCTCTGTCTGAGAGAAGGTGAGAAGATGCTGCAGTATCTCTGTGTCTGTGAGAAGGAAGAAAAGGAGATGATGCTGCAGTATCTCTGTGTCTGTGAGAAGGAAGAAGAGGCGATGATGTTACACTATCTATATGTCTGTGAGAAGGGGAGATAATGCTGCAGTATCTCTGTATCTGTGAAGAGGGGGAGATGATGCTGCAGTATCTCTGTGTCTGTGAGAAGGGGAGATGATACTGCAGTATCTCTGTCTGAGAGAAGGTGAGAAGATGCTGCAGTATCTCTGTGTCTGTGAGAAGGAAGAAAAGGTGATGATGTTACAGTATCTATATGTCTGTGAGAAGGGGAGATGATGCTGCAGTATCTCTGTGTCTGTGAGAAGCGGAGATGATGCTGCAGTTTCTCTGTGTCTGTGAGAAGCGGAGATGATGCTGCAGTTTCTCTGTGTCTGTGAGAAGGAGAGATGATACTGTAGCATCTCTGTGTCTGAGAGAAAGAGAGATGATATTGTAGCATCTCTGTTTCTGTGAGAAAGAGAGATGATATTGTATTATCTCTGTGTCTGTGAGAGGGGGAGATGATGCTGCAGTATCTCTGTGTCTGTGAGAGGGGGAGATGATGCTGCAGTATCTCTGTGTCTGTGAGAGGGGGAGATGATGCTGCAGTAGCTCTGTGTCTGTGAGAAGGAAGAAGAGGAGATGATGCTGCAGTATCTCTGTGTTTGTGAGAAAGGGGAGATGATGCCGCAGTATCTCTGTGTCTGTGAGAAGGGGGAGATGAGGCTGCAGTATCTCTGTGTCTGTGAGAAGGGGGAGATGAGGCTGCAGTATCTCTGTGTCTGTGAGAAGGGGGAGATGAGGCTGCAGTATCTCTGTGTCTGTGAGAAGGAAGAAGAGGGGATGATGTTGCATCATCTCTGTTTCTGTGAGAAGGGAGATGGGGAGAAGGGGTGACGATGCTTCACAATCAACATCAGCGTCCTCACCTGCAGAGTGTGATCAGACTTATCGCCATGATGGAGTTCCAGAATATGGAGGGATCTTTCTTCTCTTGGATCCAGTCTGTCATCTTTCCTGTGTACGATGGCAGAACCATTTCACCTGGTACATGGGACACATGTATCTAGATGTTATAATCATGGACCGATCATCCACACTAGTATTTTATATAGTAGAGGAGCATACCGGACTGTGCTAGTTAAAGGGAATCTGTCAGCCCATTTTAACCCTATAAGCTGCGGCCACCACCAGCAGGGGCTTATCTGCAATGCTGTAGATAAGCCCCCGATGTAACCTAAAAGATAAGAAAAACAAGTTAGAATATACTCACCCGGGCGTCCAGTCCGATGGGTGTTGCGGTCCGGCGTCTCCCATCTTAATACGATGACGTCCTCCCTCTTATTTCTGCCGCGGCTCCTGCGCAGGCGTACTTTATCTGCCCTGTTGAGGGCAGAGTAAAGTACTGCAGTGCGCAGGCGCCGGACCTCTCTGACCTTTCCCGGCGCCTGCGCACTGCAGTACTTTACTCTGCCCTCATTAGGGCAGATAAAATACGCCTGCGCAAGAGCTGAGGCAGAAGTAAGAAGGAGGACATCATCTCTAGAAGATGGGAGGCGACGGACCGGACCGCGACACCCATCGCACCTCCCGGTGAGTATAATCTGTTTTTCTCATCTTTCAGGTTACATCGGGGGCTTATCTACAGCATTGCAGATAAACCCCTGCTGGCGGTGGCCGCAGCTTATAGGGTTAAAATGGGCTGACAGATTCCCTTTAAGGGGATTGTCCAGTATCTCTGCTAGAAGGGATCCTTGACAATATGAAGATGTTGGACCTAAGCGATCAGCTGGGTTCACTGGATATTTTAAACAGTGTTTAATTTCTCTGCAGCACCCCTACAGGATAAATGAAGCATTACACAGGTTCATTTCAAATGAATGGTTTGTCTGTGTAACGCGGGTCCTCCAAAACAAGAGCTGCTCCATGTAACCACTCTGTGCTCCGACCAATGAGGGTTCTTATTTAGTCAGAATTCCCCAATAGGGTGTATGGAAATGGGTTTTAGAATGACGCTGTCAAGTCATTTTTGCTGTACAATGAATGCCAAAAAAATAAAACTCAAAAAACCCATTGCGAAATTGCTTTTTTTCTGCACTGAATTTTTTTCCCCATTTTTTTACTACATTATGTGGTAAAATCAATGGTGTTATTCAAAACTAGAACTCTTCCTGCAAAAACCAAGCCCTCATGTGGCCATGGGGACAGAAAAGTAAAAAAAAAGTTTTGGCTCTTGAAACAAAAAAACAAAAAACGTAAGCACAAAAACGAAAATTTACACCATCCCTAAGACACTGAGGGGCAGATACCAGAGAACAATACTCACTCCATGAAGACAGCACCAGAAACACGGACACCCACAGGAACCGCCACCCATAGGGCCTCAGAAGGTCCAGTAATCTCCACACTGAGGCCGGCGACTCCGCCACATCCTCCTTGTCTTCATCCTCCAGGAAGAGCTGATGCCAGACGAGGGTGGACGTCACCGTCATGAAGTACGAGTAGAAGAACAGGTCCGCATGTCCGGATCGGTGTAGGAGGCTGGCGCTGGCCTGTGGTAACAGGACAGCAGTAATGGTCGCACAACATGGCACCAGCAGGGTGAGGACGGCAGAGGACAGCAGTAATGGACCCCCCTGTAACCAGGGGGGCAGTTTTGACATTCCGCCCACCGCACGAACGCCAAGTATCAAGATGACCAGTCGTACCAGGCCCAGTACCCATGTCTGGAGGAGGTTTGGGGGCAAAAGAAGGGTCAGCAGGTGCAAAGTGGCATAGTCCACCCCGAGGAGGCAGCACAATGAGCAGACGGGATGCATCGCCTGATAACAGAGAGAAAATAGTGATTATGTCACTATAGTGGATTATAGATAATGAAGGCATCATGGAGGGACAGAGGGAGTCATCTCCTTCTGACTAACCGCCTAGATGCAGAGGTCAGCATTTACTGCAGTATCTAAGAGGTTAAACTCCGAAAACAAGTGAAGGTGGTAAAATACAGCCCACAGACAAACAAATTTAATGACACCTGTGGTACAAGGCGATTATCGAGGTGACTGAGTGAGCACAGGTTCAAGTACTAATAAAAGATGTAAAAAATTTTTTTAGACATAGCAAAAAAAAAAATCAATGTTCATATCAAATAACATAAAAAATAGAGTTGAGCAAAAAGATTTGCAGGACCCCGGTCCTATTGGTGGTCCTTGGCCACCAGACCTGAGTCCTGTGGACCTCCTCCTGCTTGCCAGTATGGCGTATTTTCTGGTTTGGGAACTGGGGGTCATGCTATGACATCTCTTGGCCAACCAGTCAGATGAACTGTGGATGTCACCAGGTAGGAGGCCGCTGTTCTCGTAGCCAAGGACCACCAATGAGACTGCTGGGACCACCAATAAGACCGCTAGGACCACCAACGTGACTGCTGGAACCAATGTGACCGCGGCGCTGGGACCACCGACATGATCGCTGGGACCACCACCGTGACAGCTGGAACCACCAACAAGACCGCTGGGTCCACTGTGATGGCTGGGACCACCAACGCGACCATTTGGACCACCAATAAGACCACTGGGACCACCAATGTGACTACTAAGGGTATGTGCACACGGTGCGGATTCTGCTGCGGATCCGCAGCTTTTCTGCAGCAGCGGGTCCGCAGCAGATTTAGGTGCGTTGTACAGTACTAGAGTTGAGCGACTTTTGGTTTTTTAGGGTCGAGTTTCGTTTCGTGAAACCCGACTTTTCCAAAAGTCGGGTCGAGCAAGATCGTCCGATTATAGGGAAAAGTCGGGGTCGTCCCGAAACACGAAACCCAATGTAAGTCAATGGGGAATAAAAGTCGGCAGTGAGAGGAGGACAGGAAACACACCTACAGTGCTCATTTGAATGCCAAAAGCATCAATTCTTCTTACTTAAGCTTGTCAACCTTAATTAACTTCATAATACAAGTTACGCACTGAAAAATGGGGGTTATTTGGCTAAAGTTGTGGGGGGGGAGGGCTGGCTGCAGGTTTTCATGTGCCCTGGGCGAAAGAGCGCCCCTTTAACACATACCACAACTCATCATGCTCCGATACGGCAGAGAAATAGCGGTATAGTACAATGAAAAATACTTCACTTTTTACATCTCATGACAAGGCCCATCTATTTCTCCATACAGAATCATTGGTCCCATATAATGTTTGAAACAGTATATGATGAGCTCCACATAATGCTACAGTATATGTTGGTCCCCATGGATGAAGCTCCACTGTCTTATGGGCCCAAATAATGCTCCAAACATAATGGGCCCCATTTCTAATGCTCTAGTGTATAATGGGCCCTGTAAATGCTGCTCCAGTGTCTGATGTCCACCTTTGGAATGTCCCAGTGTATGGTGGGCCCCATCTATCATTCTCCAGAGTATAGTGCTCCCCAAAAATTGCTGTCCCAACATTGAAAACAATGAAATAAGTCTCCTCGCTAGGGAATCCCTGTACTAGTCTGGACTCCTCGTCGTCCCCATCTTCCATATCACTGCACAGTATTTCAACCTTGCAAGTGCTGTGATCCTGAGCAAGCAGGGGGGGCACACTCGTTGGCGACAGCACTGGCACAGGGCCCCTGATAGTACGGTGGTGTGTCTGATGGCGGGTGGGCCGAACCTGCACTTTCATCTGCAGCTTCCTCTTTGTCACCGTGTAAGATGGAACTGTATATGGGAAGGGTAACCTGAGTTTCATCAGGGTCAGATTCAGGCCGTGTAGCGTGCGAGGGGAATGTAGTGGTCTGGGTCAATGTACCAGCAGATTCATCGAGCAGTGGCTGGGCATCAGTGCACTTGTGTCGCCCCCAGGAGTACGGTCGCCACAGTGGCATTACCTTCTTCCTAGGGAGTGTGATGTCATGCTTGGGAGCAACGAACGATCTCTCTAGCAGGTTAACTGTTTGGGCGGCGTTATTCCCACGAGTCATGACCCTCCAAACAGCGTTCATGAAGGCAAAGTGTTTGTTTTACGTGGGCAGTATGGTTGCAAAGCTGAACCTTAAAGGAATGTCCAGAAGGGCACCACCAGGAGTGGAGCCTACGGTTAAATTCGACTCCACCTGGGAAACCTCAACCATGCCAGCTACAGAACAGATGCACACATTGCAAGCTTAATTCCGTTAACGAACGAGACTCCGTCATGCCCCGCGGTCCGAGTCCGGCTTACTAGAGGGACACGTGAGGCTCTGGAACATGAGATTGGCCAATAACTGGTGTGTCATGCCCTTACATGTCCGTGGCTGCATGTGCGCTACACTGAAAAGGCCAGCGTTTGTCGCTAGATAACCCGCTGAACAACGTTAGTGATGGGGATCACTGATTACAATTATTACCCGCGAACAATGATTTCCCAGTAAGTGCAGGTCAACTGCAGTTCCGGAATTAGGCCTAACCGTCATTCCTGAAAAAATGAAAAACTTACGTGTGCAAACCACAGGTGCTGTAGCTTGCTTAACAGCTCGCCAGCCGTTCTCACGCCCAGTATGGATTACACGTGATTGCACAAAGGTGAGAAAGGGTACCGTATCCCCAGATAACATGTATGGATAGCGTACACATTCAAAATATATGTCTATACATCAGGAGGCAGGCTCAGATGGTGTTAGGGCCAGTATGGATTGCACATGATTGCACAAAGGTTAGAAAGGGTACCGTATCCCCAGATAACATGTATGGATAGCGTACACATTCAAAATATATGTCTCAGGAGGCAGGCTCAGACGGTGTTAGGCCCAGTATGGATTGCACGTGATTGCACAAAGGTTAGAAAGGGTACCGTATCCCCGGATAACATGTATGGATAGCGTACACATTCAAAATATATGTCTCAGGAGGCAGGCTCAGACGGTGTTAGGCCCAGTATGGATTGCACGTGATTGCACAAAGGTTAGAAAGGGTACCGTATCCCCAGATAACATGTATGGATAGCGTACACATTCAAAATATATGTCTCAGGAGGCAGGCTCAGACGGTGTTAGGCACAGTATGGATTGCACGTGATTGCACAAAGGTTAGAAAGGGTACCGTATCCCCGGATAACATGTATGGATAGCGTACACATTCAAAATATATGTCTCAGGAGGCAGGCTCAGACGGTGTTAGGCCCAGTATGGATTGCACGTGATTGCACAAAGGTTAGAAAGGGTACCGTATCCCCGGATAACATGTATGGATAGCGTACACATTCAAAATATATGTCTCAGGAGGCAGGCTCAGACGGTGTTAGGCCCAGTATGGATTGCACGTGATTGCACAAAGGTTAGAAAGGGTACCGTATTCCCAGATAACATGTATGGATAGCGTACACATTCAAAATATATGTCTCAGGAGGCAGGCTCAGACGGTGTTAGGCCCAGTATGGATTGCACGTGATTGCACAAAGGTTAGAAAGGGTACAGTATCCCCGGATAACATGTATGGATAGCGTACACATTTAAAATATATGTCTCAGGAGGCAGGCTCAGACGGTGTTAGGCCCAGTATGGATTGCACGTGATTGCACAAAGGTTAGAAAGGGTACCGTATCCCCGGATAACATGTATGGATAGCGTACACATTCAAAATATATGTCTCAGGAGGCAGGCTCAGACGGTGTTAGGCCCAGTATGGATTGCACGTGATTGCACAAAGGTTAGAAAGGGTACCGTATCCCCAGATAACATGTATGGATAGCGTACACATTCAAAATATATGTCTCAGGAGGCAGGCTCAGACGGTGTTAGGCCCAGTATGGATTGCACGTGATTGCACAAAGGTTAGAAAGGGTACCGTATCCCCGGATAACATGTATGGATAGCGTACACATTCAAAATATATGTCTCAGGAGGCAGGCTCAGACGGTGTTAGGCCCAGTATGGATTGCACGTGATTGCACAAAGGTTAGAAAGGGTACCGTATCCCCGGATAACATGTATGGATAGCGTACACATTCAAAATATATGTCTCAGGAGGCAGGCTCAGACGGTGTTAGGCCCAGTATGGATTGCACGTGATTGCACAAAGGTTAGAAAGGGTACCGTATCCCCAGATAACATGTATGGATAGCGTACACATTCAAAATATATGTCTCAGGAGGCAGGCTCAGACGGTGTTAGGCCCAGTATGGATTGCACGTGATTGCACAAAGGTTAGAAAGGGTACCGTATCCCCGGATAACATGTATGGATAGCGTACACATTCAAAATATATGTCTCAGGAGGCAGGCTCAGACGGTGTTAGGCCCAGTAAGGATTGCACGTGATTGCACAAAGGTTAGAAAGGGTACCGTATCCCCGGATAACATGTATGGATAGCGTACACATTCAAAATATATGTCTCAGGAGGCAGGCTCAGACGGTGTTAGGCCCAGTATGGATTGCACGTGATTGCACAAAGGATAGAAAGGGTACCGTATCCCCAGATAACATGTATGGATAGCGTACACATTCAAAATATATGTCTCAGGAGGCAGGCTCAGACGGTGTTAGGCCCAGTATGGATTGCACGTGATTGCACAAAGGTTATAAAGGGTACCGTATCCCCAGATAACATGTATGGATAGCGTACACATTCAAAATATATGTCTCAGGAGGCAGGCTCAGACGGTGTTAGGCCCAGTATGGATTGCACGTGATTGCACAAAGGTTAGAAAGGGTACCGTATCCCCGGATAACATGTATGGATAGCGTACACATTCAAAATATATGTCTCAGGAGGCAGGCTCAGACGGTGTTAGGCCCAGTATGGATTGCACGTGATTGCACAAAGGTTAGAAAGGGTACCGTATCCCCAGATAACATGTATGGATAGCGTACACATTCAAAATATATGTCTCAGGAGGCAGGCTCAGACGGTGTTAGGCCCAGTATGGATTGCACGTGATTGCACAAAGGTTAGAAAGGGTACCGTATCCCCGGATAACATGTATGGATAGCGTACACATTCAAAATATATGTCTCAGGAGGCAGGCTCAGACGGTGTTAGGCCCAGTATGGATTGCACGTGATTGCACAAAGGTTAGAAAGGGTACCGTATCCCCGGATAACATGTATGGATAGCGTACACATTCAAAATATATGTCTCAGGAGGCAGGCTCAGACGGTGTTAGGCCCAGTATGGATTGCACGTGATTGCACAAAGGTTAGAAAGGGTACCGTATCCCCGGATAACATGTATGGATAGCGTACACATTCAAAATATATGTCTCAGGAGGCAGGCTCAGACGGTGTTAGACCCAGTATGGATTGCACGTGATTGCACAAAGGTTAGAAAGGGTACCGTATCCCCGGATAACATGTATGGATAGCGTACACATTCAAAATATATGTCTCAGGAGGCAGGCTCAGACGGTGTTAGGCCCAGTATGGATTGCACGTGATTGCACAAAGGTTAGAAAGGGTACCGTATCCCCGGATAACATGTATGGATAGCGTACACATTCAAAATATATGTCTCAGGAGGCAGGCTCAGACGGTGTTAGGCCCAGTATGGATTGCACGTGATTGCACAAAGGTTAGAAAGGGTACCGTATCCCCAGATAACATGTATGGATAGCGTACACATTCAAAATATATGTCTCAGGAGGCAGGCTCAGACGGTGTTAGGCCCAGTATGGATTGCACGTGATTGCACAAAGGTTAGAAAGGGTACCGTATCCCCGGATAACATGTATGGATAGCGTACACATTCAAAATATATGTCTCAGGAGGTAGGCTCAGACGGTGTTAGGCCCAGTATGGATTGCACGTGATTGCACAAAGGTTAGAAAGGGTACCGTATCCCCGGATAACATGTATGGATAGCGTACACATTCAAAATATATGTCTCAGGAGGCAGGCTCAGACGGTGTTAGGCCCAGTATGGATTGCACGTGATTGCACAAAGGTTAGAAAGGGTACCGTATCCCCGGATAACATGTATGGATAGCGTACACATTCAAAATATATGTCTCAGGAGGCAGGCTCAGACGGTGTTAGGCCCAGTATGGATTGCACGTGATTGCACAAAGGTTAGAAAGGGTACCGTATTCCCAGATAACATGTATGGATAGCGTACACATTCAAAATATATGTCTCAGGAGGCAGGCTCAGACGGTGTTAGGCTCAGTATGGATTGCACGTGATTGCACAAAGGTTAGAAAGGGTACAGTATCCCCGGATAACATGTATGGATAGCGTACACATTCAAAATATATGTCTCAGGAGGCAGGCTCAGACGGTGTTAGGCCCAGTATGGATTGCACGTGATTGCACAAAGGTTAGAAAGGGTACCGTATCCCCGGATAACATGTATGGATAGCGTACACATTCAAAATATATGTCTCAGGAGGCAGGCTCAGACGGTGTTAGGCCCAGTATGGATTGCACGTGATTGCACAAAGGTTAGAAAGGGTACCGTATCCCCAGATAACATGTATGGATAGCGTACACATTCAAAATATATGTCTCAGGAGGCAGGCTCAGACGGTGTTAGGCCCAGTATGGATTGCACGTGATTGCACAAAGGTTAGAAAGGGTACCGTATCCCCGGATAACATGTATGGATAGCGTACACATTCAAAATATATGTCTCAGGAGGCAGGCTCAGACGGTGTTAGGCCCAGTATGGATTGCACGTGATTGCACAAAGGTTAGAAAGGGTACCGTATCCCCGGATAACATGTATGGATAGCGTACACATTCAAAATATATGTCTCAGGAGGCAGGCTCAGACGGTGTTAGGCCCAGTATGGATTGCACGTGATTGCACAAAGGTTAGAAAGGGTACCGTATCCCCAGATAACATGTATGGATAGCGTACACATTCAAAATATATGTCTCAGGAGGCAGGCTCAGACGGTGTTAGGCCCAGTATGGATTGCACGTGATTGCACAAAGGTTAGAAAGGGTACCGTATCCCCGGATAACATGTATGGATAGCGTACAATTCAAAATATATGTCTCAGGAGGCAGGCTCAGACGGTGTTAGGCCCAGTAAGGATTGCACGTGATTGCACAAAGGTTAGAAAGGGTACCGTATCCCCAGATAACATGTATGGATAGCGTACACATTCAAAATATATGTCTCAGGAGGCAGGCTCAGACGGTGTTAGGCCCAGTATGGATTGCACGTGATTGCACAAAGGATAGAAAGGGTACCGTATCCCCAGATAACATGTATGGATAGCATACACATTCAAAATATATGTCTCAGGAGGCAGGCTCAGACGGTGTTAGGCCCAGTATGGATTGCACGTGATTGCACAAAGGTTATAAAGGGTACCGTATCCCCAGATAACATGTATGGATAGCGTACACATTCAAAATATATGTCTCAGGAGGCAGGCTCAGACGGTGTTAGGCCCAGTATGGATTGCACGTGATTGCACAAAGGTTAGAAAGGGTACCGTATCCCCGGATAACATGTATGGATAGCGTACACATTCAAAATATATGTCTCAGGAGGCAGGCTCAGACGGTGTTAGGCCCAGTATGGATTGCACGTGATTGCACAAAGGTTAGAAAGGGTACCGTATCCCCAGATAACATGTATGGATAGCGTACACATTCAAAATATATGTCTCAGGAGGCAGGCTCAGACGGTGTTAGGCCCAGTATGGATTGCACGTGATTGCACAAAGGTTAGAAAGGGTACCGTATCCCCGGATAACATGTATGGATAGCGTACACATTCAAAATATATGTCTCAGGAGGCAGGCTCAGACGGTGTTAGGCCCAGTATGGATTGCACGTGATTGCACAAAGGTTAGAAAGGGTACCGTATCCCCGGATAACATGTATGGATAGCGTACACATTCAAAATATATGTCTCAGGAGGCAGGCTCAGACGGTGTTAGGCCCAGTATGGATTGCACGTGATTGCACAAAGGTTAGAAAGGGTACCGTATCCCCAGATAACATGTATGGATAGCGTACACATTCAAAATATATGTCTCAGGAGGCAGGCTCAGACGGTGTTAGGCCCAGTATGGATTGCACGTGATTGCACAAAGGTTAGAAAGGGTACCGTATCCCCGGATAACATGTATGGATAGCGTACAATTCAAAATATATGTCTCAGGAGGCAGGCTCAGACGGTGTTAGGCCCAGTAAGGATTGCACGTGATTGCACAAAGGTTAGAAAGGGTACCGTATCCCCAGATAACATGTATGGATAGCGTACACATTCAAAATATATGTCTCAGGAGGCAGGCTCAGACGGTGTTAGGCCCAGTATGGATTGCACGTGATTGCACAAAGGATAGAAAGGGTACCGTATCCCCAGATAACATGTATGGATAGCATACACATTCAAAATATATGTCTCAGGAGGCAGGCTCAGACGGTGTTAGGCCCAGTATGGATTGCACGTGATTGCACAAAGGTTATAAAGGGTACCGTATCCCCAGATAACATGTATGGATAGCGTACACATTCAAAATATATGTCTCAGGAGGCAGGCTCAGACGGTGTTAGGCCCAGTATGGATTGCACGTGATTGCACAAAGGTTAGAAAGGGTACCGTATCCCCGGATAACATGTATGGATAGCGTACACATTCAAAATATATGTCTCAGGAGGCAGGCTCAGACGGTGTTAGGCCCAGTATGGATTGCACGTGATTGCACAAAGGTTAGAAAGGGTACCGTATCCCCAGATAACATGTATGGATTGCGTACACATTCAAAATATATGTCTCAGGAGGCAGGCTCAGACGGTGTTAGGCCCAGTATGGATTGCACGTGATTGCACAAAGGTTAGAAAGGGTACCGTATCCCCGGATAACATGTATGGATAGCGTACACATTCAAAATATATGTCTCAGGAGGCAGGCTCAGACGGTGTTAGGCCCAGTATGGATTGCACGTGATTGCACAAAGGTTAGAAAGGGTACCGTATCCCCGGATAACATGTATGGATAGCGTACACATTCAAAATATATGTCTCAGGAGGCAGGCTCAGACGGTGTTAGGCCCAGTATGGATTGCACGTGATTGCACAAAGGTTAGAAAGGGTACCGTATCCCCGGATAACATGTATGGATAGCGTACACATTCAAAATATATGTCTCAGGAGGCAGGCTCAGACGGTGTTAGGCCCAGTATGGATTGCACGTGATTGCACAAAGGTTAGAAAGGGTACCATATCCCCGGATAACATGTATGGATAGCGTACACATTCAAAATATATGTCTGTACATCAGGAGGCAGGCTCAGACGGTGTTAGGCCCAGTATGGATTGCACGTGATTGTACAAAGGTTAGAAAGGGTACCGTATCCCCGGATAACATGTATGGATAGCGTACACATTCAAAATATATGTCTCAGGAGGCAGGCTCAGACGGTGTCAGGCACAGTATGGATTTGACGGCCCAGATTACACAGCGGAGGAGCAGGGAGAGGTAAAGATTGCAAATGCTGGGGCCCTGCCCAAGCAAGGGGGGCCCACTCGTGGGCGTCGGTACTGGCCCCTCATAGTACAGCGGTGTGTCTGACTGCGGGTGTGCACCACCACCGTCAGAGACACTTGATTGCACTATGAGGGACCCTGTGCCAGTGCCCGCGCCCAAGAGTCAGCCTACCCACCTGTCCAGGGCAACGGCACTCGCACGGTGTCGTGCGCTAGGTGGTGACCCCGGCCATGGGGGGGGAGGCAGCACAGTTAGGGAGTTTTAGAAAGTGGCATATGTTGATGTTGGACATTCAGCTGATGCAAAAGGCGAAATAGGTGAAGTTCCAGGAAGAGGTGGACCAAAGAAAGCCATTTTTCTGTCACCCTATGTGTCATCAGGGGAAGGTGGGACAAAATCCTTGGAAACCCATGCATGGTTCATTTTAATGAAGGTTAGATCATCCACATTTTGGGTTGACAGACGGGTCCTTTTTTCTGTCAGGATTGATCCAGCTGCACTGAAGACTCTTTCCGATAGCACACTTGCAGCTGGGCAAGCGAGCTCCTGTAAGGCATATTGTGCCAATTCAGGCCAGGTGTCCAGTTTAGCGGCCCAATAGTCAAAGGGGAATGACCTGTGTGGGAGAACATTGATATGGGAGGAAAAGTAGTTTGTAACCATGGTTGACAACTGCTGTCTCCTGTCACTTTCCATCGATGCAGTATTACCAGTTGTGTGAGCGGTATTTGAAAAATCAGTCCACAACATTGTCATGAAACCCCTGTCTCCAACGCCACTTCTGCTGTGTGCACCACGAACACCTCTGCCCCCGGCCCGTACGGCTCGTGTGAGAACCATCACCGCTGCTGTGTGCTGGGAATGCCTCAAGCAACCGATTTACCAGAGTTGCTTGTTTATTAGCCAATATTAGGTCAAGGTTCTCCTGTGGCATGATGTTTTGTAATTTGCCTTTATAGCGTGGATCCAGGATGCTGGCCAACCAGTAGTTGTCATCGTTCATCATTTTGGCAATGCGGGGGTCCCTTTTTAGGATCCGCAAGGCATAATCTGACATGTGGGCCAATGTTCCCGGTGTCAATGATGCACTACGAGTGCTGGGTGGAGGAGCACTTTCTGGCAAATCCACATCCCTCCAGTCACGCACAAACCCTGTACCAGACCTTTCCACGCCAACATTTTCACTTGCCCCACGAGATGCATCCTCCTCCCCTAAGTAATCATCCCCATCATCCTCCTCCTCCTCCTCTTCTTCCTCCACCTCGTCCAGGAGAGGTCCCTGAGCAGACAATGGCTGAATGTCATCAAGGATTCCCTCCTCCTCTTCCTCCTCATCAACATTGGCTGCAGACGCCTGCTCCTTAAGGTGCGTCAAAGTTTGCATGAGCAGACGCATAAGTGGGATGCTCATGCTTAGGATGGCGTCGTCTGCACTTACCAGCCGTGTGCATTCCTCAAAACACTGAAGGACTTTACAGAGGTCTTTCAGCTTCGACCACTGCACACCTGTCAACTCCATGTCTGCTCTCAAAGTGCCTGACCGTGTATCCTCCCACAAATGCATTATGGCCTGCCTCTGCTCGCACAGCCGCTCCACCATGTGCAGGGTGGAGTTCCACCTTGTTGCAATCTCGATAATGAGGCGGTGGTTGGGAAGGTGGAGCAATCGCTGCAGCTTCTGCATACGAACGGAGTGTACAGGCGACCGGCGGATGTGCGCGCACAGTCTTCGCACCTTCTGGAGCAGGGCTGTTAACTCCGGATAATTTTTGAGGAAGCACTGCACCACCAGGTTCAAGGTGTGAGCCAAGCAAGGTATGTGGCTGAGTTTTGAAAGGGCTATGGCTGCCCCAAAATTACGGCCGTTATCACTAACTACCTTGCCTGCCTCATGATGTACACTGCCCAGCCATGACTCAGTTTGTCGCTTCAAGTACTCGGCCAGCACCTCGGCGGTATGTCTGTCGCCCAAACACATCATCTGCAACACAGCCTGCTGACGCTTTCCACTAGCTGCTCGATAGGGGGACACATCGTGTGCAACAGTGGCAGCTGCAGATGGAGTGCTCGTACGACTGCGCTCTGTGGACGAGCTTTCGCTTCTGGAGGAGGAGGAGGAGGAGGGTGGAACGCCTACAGCCAACTGTTTCCTATACCGTGGGTTAGGCAGCACTGTCCCACCACCGCTGTCCCCTGTGGACCCTGCATCCACCACATTAACCCAGTGCGCAGTGATGGACACGTAACGGCCCTGGCCATGCCGACTGGACCATGCATCAGTTGTGAGGTGCACCTTTCCACTCACTGACTGCTTGAGTGCATGGACAATGCGGTCTTTCACATGATGGTGGAGGGCTGGGATGGCTTTGCGAGAGAAGAAGTGGCGACTGGGTAGGTCATAGCGTGGTACTGCATAGGCCATGAGTTCGCGGAAAGCTGTGCTTTCCACCAACCGAAAGGGCATCATCTCAAATGAGATTAGTTTGGCAATGTGGGCGTTCAAACCCAGTGTACGCGGATGAGAGACTGAGTACTTTCTTGACCTACTCATAGTGTCTGGGAGGGTGAGCTGGACTTGAGAGCTGCATATGGTGGAAGTAGCGGTGGACAGGGCGGACTGAGAGAGGGTTGATGATGGTGATGGAGTTGGTGTTCTTTCTGATGGCCTAGAATCAGTCTTTCGTTGATATAACAGTGGGATTCCCTGACTGCTGTGGCCTTGCAACGACACCTCAACATTTGCTGCTGTGCTAACCGGTGGGCTTACAGTGGGGGAAACAATGTAGCGTTGATGACTACCTTCGTTGTGATCAGTTGCACATGTGGTACTTGAGGTTTGGTGTTGTGTCCACGCTTGCAAGTGCATGCTGGTTAAATGTCTAAGCATGCAACTGGTATTCAAATTTTTCAGATTTTTCCCTCGGCTAAAGGTCTTTGCGCACTTCTTACAGATAACCTTGGCCTGATCATGAGGATTTTATTCAAAAAAGTGCCACACTGCACTCTTCCTACTTTGGCAGACATTTTGCGGCCTAGCACGCTGTGATCTTTTGACCCTCTGGACAAGCTGTCCAGCAACTCTTTTGATATTTGGAACCTGTCTTTGGAGTGCTCCGGGCCTGCCAGATAACAGCTGTTGCGATGTCGATGTCTGCTGTGGATGCTCCTCATCTGAGCTATTGGAAGCAGCACCCTCTTCCCCCAATGGATGCCAATCTGGGTCAACAACTGGGTCATCCATCACCTCCTCTTCTATGTCATGTGTACCTTCCTCTGTGTCACCGTGTATGGTGGTATAGTGTGCGGGAAGGGGCACCTGAGTCTCATCAGGGTCAGAATCTGGCTCTGTACACTGCGAGGACAATGTAGTGCTCTGAGTGAATATACCAGCAGAATCATCCATCAGCGGCTGTGCATCAGTGCACTCCATGTCAGATTCATCTTAGCCTGGGTAATTCACCATTTCACTTGATAATCCAGGCATGGTATGTGAAAACAGCTCCATGGAGTAATCAGTAGTATGGCCTGCGTCATCCTTCAATCTTGGTTGGGGTGAAGGACACAAGGAAAGGTGTGGTTCATGAACATGAGCCTCCAATGACGACTCAGTGCTTTTACTTTTTACAACTGAAGAAGAGGAGGCGATAGAGCTGGAGGCTGAGTCAGCAATGTAAGACAAAACTTTTTCCTGATGCTCTGGCTTTAAAAGCGGTTTGCCAACTCCTAGAAAACTAAGCGTTCGAGGCCTTATGTAGCCAGACGATGACGCAGGCTCAACACCTCCTGCATTCGGTCCTATTTTGCTCTTGCCACTACCATCAGATCCACCACCAACACCATCATTACCAGCTGCCAACCCCCGCCCAATTCCACGGCCTCTTCCACCAGCCTTCCTCATTTTTGGTAGAAATGTAGACAATATCCAACAAACTATATAGTATGTAAAACAAGGTACAAGGTGTCTATAGGACAGGGGAGATTTTGAATTTCTGCACACACTTTTGGACACTGGACACTTTTGGATTGTGTGAGGCCCACTGATATCTGAGCGCTATGTGACAGGCTCGATGGCACAGCTGTGACCTAAGTGACTAGAGAATAAGTGAGATTTTGAATCTCTGCACACACTTTTGGACACTGGACACTTTTGGATTGTGTGAGGCCCACTGATATCTGAGCGCTATGTGACAGGCTTGATGGCACAGCTGTGACCTAAGTGACTAGAGGATAAGTGAGATTTTGAATCTCTGCACACACTTTTGGACACTGGACACTTTTGGATTGTGTGAGGCCCAATGAATATCTGAGCGCTATGTGACAGGCTCGATGGCACAGCTGTGACCTAAGTGACTAGAGGATAAGTGAGATTTTGAATCTCTGCACACACTTTTGGACACTGGACACTTTTGGATTGTGTGAGGCCCACTGATATCTGAGCGCTATGTGACAGGCTTGATGGCACAGCTGTGACCTAAGTGACTAGAGGATAAGTGAGATTTTGAATCTCTGCACACACTTTTGGACACTGGACACTTTTGGATTGTGTGAGGCCCAATGAATATCTGAGCGCTATGTGACAGGCTCGATGGCACAGCTGTGACCTAAGTGACTAGAGGATAAGTGAGATTTTGAATCTCTGCACACACTTTTGGACACTGGACACTTTTGGATTGTGTGAGGCCCACTGATATCTGAGCGCTATGTGACAGACTTGATGGCACAGCTGTGACCTAAGTGACTAGAGGATAAGTGAGATTTTGAATCTCTGCACACACTTTTGGACACTGGACACTTTTGGATTGTGTGAGGCCCAATGAATATCTGAGCGCTATGTGACAGGCTCGATGGCACAGCTGTGACCTAAGTGACTAGAGGATAAGTGAGATTTTGAATCTCTGCACACACTTTTGGACACTGGACACTTTTGGATTGTGTGAGGCCCAATGAATATCTGAGCGCTATGTGACAGGCTCGATGGCACAGCTGTGACCTAAGTGACTAGAGGATAAGTGAGATTTTGAATCTCTACACATTTTTGGACACTGGACACTTTTGGATTGTGTGAGGCCCACTGATATCTGAGCGCTATGTGACAGGCTTGATGGCACAGCTGTGACCTAAGTGACTAGAGGATAAGTGAGATTTTGAATCTCTGCACACACTTTTGGACACTGGACACTTTTGGATTGTGTGAGGCCCACTGATATCTGAGCGCTATGTGACAGGCTCGATGGCACAGCTGTGACCTAAGTGACTAGAGGATAAGGGAGATTGGATTGCTTTTAAAAAAGCAGTTTGCGGAGCAGTGGGTAAACTGCAATGCCAGCCTGTCAGGAAGCCTTAAAAGGCAGCCCAACAACCAACACCACTGATACACCACTATATAGCCTCCCCTTGCACTGCACACAGTGACTGGTGTGTTGTGCAGGCCAAATTGCTATCAGCAGCAGAAGCAGTTTTTTTTTCTTCTCAGCAGGACAAAAAAAAAAAATTGGGATTGCTTTTAAAAAAGCAGTTTGAGGCCCAATGAATATCTGAGTGCTATGTGACAGGCTCGATGGCACAGCTGTGACCAAAGTGACTAGAGGATAAGGGAGATTGGATTGCTTTTAAAAAAGCAGTTTGCGGAGCAGTGGGTAAACAGCAATGCCAGCCTGTCAGGAAGCCTTAGAAGGCAGCCCAACAACCAACACCACTGATACACCACTATATAGCCTCCCCTTGCACTGCACACACAGTGACGGGTGTGTTGTGCAGGCCAAATCACTAGCAGCAGAAGCAGTTTTTTGGTCTTCTTCCCTGCCTAACGCTCTCCCTACAGAATCAGCAGCAACCTCTCCCTATACTGAGATCGGCAGAAGTAAGATGGCGGTCGGCGTGCACGCCCTTTTATAACCCCTGTGACGCCCAACAAAGCAAGCCAATCACTTGCATGCCCTTCTGAAAGATGGTGGTGACCCGTGCCTATGTCATCACGTTGCCCACAGTGTCCGTGGATCCTGATTGGCTGAAAAAGAGCGCAAAACAAACTTTTGAAACGCGACTTTGGCGCGTAAGTCGCCGACCTCGTGGCCGACCTCATCATAGGGTCGGGTTTCGTTTCATGAAACCCGACTTTGACAAAAGTCGGCGACTTTTGAATTTTTTCGACCCGTTTCGCTCAACTCTATACAGTACCATTGTTTTCAATGGTAAACTGGAAAACGCAGTGCACATGCTGCGGATTTTTCTGCGCGGTTTTGCTGCGGTTTACAATCCGCAGCATGTCAATTCTTTGTGCGGATTCTGCTGCGGTTTCACACCTCATCCATTATGAGGTGTAAAACCGCAGGGCTAAACCGCAGATAAACCGCAGGCAGGGCCGGCGTTTGGACCAGGCAGATGCCTGGGGCCCCCACCTACAAAGGGGGCCCCCTGCATCTGCAGTCCATTTATGAAGTGCCCAGAGGGTGTACAGCAGTGAATAACGCTGTGCATTGCTCTGAAGTCTTGGAGTGTCTCTCGCAAAGCCCCTTGAGCCCCCCTGTCTCTCCCTGCAGTTAGGTTAAAAGTTGAGAGTGAGGGGGAGGGTCCGATTACAGCACAGCAGATGACTGCAGCTCTATGTCTCCTCCTGTGTCATGGCTGCTCCTAGCACTGACCTGAGAATGGATATGCCTAAATGAAGCCACAGAACCTGGTAAGAGCAGCAATATCAGGTCAAAGTGCAGTGATTTACTCACTGTGGTCCCAGAGCTCTGTGCTGATTGCTGTAGGATCAGGATTCACAGCCACATACAGCAGCGATCAGCATCAGCTCTGACCACAGTCACTTATCACTGCTTGTAATGTGACAGGGCGACCTCCTGTCACTACTGTCTGGATGACATGACAAGGATATTGTCTGCTGAATCAGGGGATTTATGATATAGAAATAAATGACTTCCCATGTGAAATAACAAGGGTAAACCATACATATACACTCACTGGCCACTTTATTAGGTACACCTGTCCAACTGTGTGTTAAGACTTAATTTCTAATCAGCCAATCACATGGCGGCAACTCAGTGCATTTAGGCATGTAGACATGGTCAAGACAATCTCCTGCAGTTCAAACCGAGCATCAGTATGGGGAAGAAAGGTGATTTGAGTGCCTTTGAACGTGGCATGATTGTTGGTGCCAGAAGGGCTGGTCTGAGTATTTCAGAAACTGCTGATCTACTGGGATTTTCACGCACAACCATCTCTAGGGTTTACAGAGAATGGTCCGAAAAAGAAAAAAAATCCAGTGAGCGGCAGTTCTGTGGCCGGAAATGCCTTGTTGATGCCAGAGGTCAGAGGAGAATGGGCAGACTGGTTCGAGCTGATAGAAAGGCAACAGTGACTCAAATTGCCACCCGTTACAACCAAGGTAGGCAGAAGAGCATCTCTGAACGCACAGTGCGTCGAACTTTGAGGCAGATGGGCTACAGCAGCAGAAGACCACACCGGGTACCACTCCTCTCAGCTAAGAACAGGAAACTGAGGCTACAATTTGCACAAGCTCATCGAAATTGGACAGTAGAAGATTGGAAAAACGTTGCCTGGTCTGATGAGTCTCGATTTCTGCTGCGACATTCGGATGGTAGGGTCAGAATTTGGCGTAAACAACATGAAAGCATGGATCCATCCTGCCTTGTATCAACGGTTCAGGCTGGTGGTGGTGGTGTCATGGTGTGGGGAATTTTTTCTTGGCACTCTTTGGGCCCCTTGGTACCAATTGAGCATCGTTGCAACGCCACAGCCTACCTGAGTATTGTTGCTGACCATGTCCATCCCTTTATGACCACAATGTACCCAACATCTGATGGCTACTTTCAGCAGGATAATGCGCCATGTCATAAAGCTCGAATCATCTCAGATTGGTTTCTTGAACATGACAATGAGTTCACTGTACTCAAATGGCCTCCTCAGTCACCAGATCTCAATCCAATAGAGCATCTTTGGGATGTGGTGGAACGGGAGATTCGCATCAGGGATGTGCAGCCGACAAATCTGCGCCAACTGTGTGATGCCATCATGTCAATATGGTCCAAAATCTCTGAGGAATGCTTCCAACACCTTGTTGAATCTCTGCCACGAAGAATTGAGGCAGTTCTGAAGGCAAAAGGGGGTCCAACCCGTTACTAGCATGGTGTACCTAATAAAGTGGCCAGTGAGTGTATATAGTACTAGTACAGGTTTGCATAGGAATCAGCGTTTTTGGTGCCTTTTTTTTTTGCAGCCAAAAATTATTAATGACCTAGTGGATGGCTTACACAGTAAAATATCAGTATTTGCAGATGATGCAAAACTATGTAAGGTAGTTAACACAAAGGAGGACAGTTTGCAACTACAGACAGATTTGAGTAAATTGGAGAATTGGGCTGAAAAATGGCAAATGAGGTTTAACACAGATAAGTGTAAGGTTATGCACATGGGAAGGAGAAACTGATGCTACAATTACTTACTAAATGGGAAATTGCTGGGGAAATCAGACATGGAAAAAGACTTAGGCATCTTGGTCAATAAGAAGCTAAATTACAGTGCCCAGTGTCAGGCAGCTGCCACCAAAGCAAATAGGGTCATGGGATGCATTAGAAGAGGTCTGGGGACACGAGATGAAAACATAATTCTCCCTCTGTACAAATCACTCGTCAGACCACACTTGGAGGATTGTGTGTAATTTTGGACGCCGGTGCTCAAGAAAGACATTACTGAACTTGAAAGGGTTCAAAGGCGGGCTACTAAAATGATAAATGGAGTTGGTTCACTACAATACCCAGAAAGGTTATCAAAATTAGGTCTATTTACTCTAGAAAAGAGAAGACATAGGGGAGACCTAATATATATGTACAAGTATATCAGAGGGCAATACAGAGATCTCTCCAATGAACTGTTTGTACCAAGGACTGTGACAAGAACAAGGGGGCATTCTCTTCGTTTGGAGGAAAGACAATTTCTGCACCAGCTTAAAAGAGGGTTCTTCACGGTAAGAGCAGTGAGGCTCTGGTATTCTCTTCCTGAGGAAGTGGTGATGGCCAACTCACTGAATGAATTTAAGAAAGGAATGGATGCTTTTCTTGTGAGTAACAGTATAGAAGGTTACGAATAACAGAATATTATAGGTAGATGGTTGACGCAGCTTAGGGGAAGGAATTTTTTTCCCTATGGAGAAAATTGGCTTCTACTCTGTGGGTTTTTTGCCTTCCCCAGGATCAACAATGCAGAACAGCTGCACTAAAAATAAGCTGAACTAGATGGACATAAGGTCTTCCTTCAGCCTTCAAAACTATGTTACTATGTTAAAGCTGGCTCTCTTGGCAGTAAAAACACTGCTTTCAAAATGCCCATTTTTTAGGGTATGTGCTGTCGATCCGGAAATGGCAGCACTTTGAACGTAGCGGACTTATGCTCCGTCTAAACTGCTGCCATCTTTTGAACGCCCGTGATTCCACATGTGGTCACTGAACCGTGCGAAATCACTGCGTCCAGTACATGGTAGGGGTGAGATTTTCTAAAACTTTTTCATTGCTTTCTACGGGTGCAAAAAATTGCTGAAAGAAGTGACGCTGCAGATTTAAAGAACGCTGCAGTTGTGAAATTCAGTCAGGAGAAAATAAAAGGGCGTGCGGGAGATCTCTGAAAATCTCAGTCTTTGCTTGTGCTGTAAAATGCTGTAAGCTTCTTATTTGCAGAAGAAAAAGCTGCAGAAATTCTGCATATGAACGTGGCCAAGAGCGGCTTTTTAAAGTGCCAGCAAAACATATGAGATTTCCGAAATCTCCAGCATGCGCTTGATTTTTTTCTGACTGAATTTCAGAACTGTAGCACTTTTTAAATCTACAACGTGTCACTTCTTTCAGTGTGTTTTCACCTTTAGAAAGCAATGAAAGAATAAAAAAGAAAGCTGCAGATATTGCATCGGTATTTTTTGCTGCAATTTTTTAAATGGTTTTGGTGAATTAAACTATTAAGTGTCATTCACACGTTCAGTATTTGGTCGGTATTTCACGTCAGTATTTGTAATGCAGAAACAGCAGTGGCACAATCAGAGGAAAGTATAGTAGAAACACGTCACCACTTCTGGATTTCTCACCCTCCTGGCTTTGACTTGCACATACTGATGTGAAATACTGACCGAATACTCAACGTGTGAACGTGGCCTTAAACATACTGTAGACAAAGCAATCATCCTCACTTTAAAAAAAGCTGAGAAAAGTGTAAATAACCCCAGAAAACAAGCTGAAAAACAGGTGTTTTGAACGCAACATTTTTACTGCCAATTGAACAGGTTTTGGCTACTGAAAAAAATGCATGTGAACATAGCCATAGCGTTTCAGAGTAAGACTATCTGTGGTGTTACATAGGACTGCAGGTGACATCTACTACATTCTCTGTTCTCCAAGAGTTATTACTGCTATCTCTGGTGTTACATAAGATGAGGTCAGAGTCGCTGGGGAGGGCTTCTGTTCTGGAGTGTGCTATGCATAGAGGGAATTGTATAGCGATCAGTACACAGCCCCTTCTGAAATGACAGGTGGGCGTGGTGGCTGATTCGCAGTGCGGGAAAACTGCAATCCCGGCCTGGATATCGGGTGGGAGTGTCAAAATCAGGACTGTTCCGCTGGATCCAGGACAGTTGGGAGCCCTGCTGTGTTATCTGCAGTGTTAAAAAAAAATTAAGAGGGGGTTGGGGGACAACTCTTTGTCTTGGGGCCTGGCCCTCCAATCTTTTCTGATCCTAGCCACGCTCCTGTGTAATGCTAGTAGTGGCAGACCCATTGACCGATATAAGGCCCCTGAATATGGGGGCCACAGTGCCAGCACTGGCTCCAGGCCCCTCTGCCACCTGTATCCACTTCCTGCTCATGTAATGTAACCTAAATGTGTGGTTTTACAATGTTAACATTTGGGGACCCACTTTAAACTTTTGCCTAGGGCCCCACTTTGTCTAAAACCGGCCCTGACCGCAGGACTATTTTATCTGTGGTTTTCACTACAAAATCCGCAGATCCAAAAAACTCCGTGTGCACATAGCCTAAGACCGGGCTCCAACAAAGCTTTTTTGCTCAACTCTTATAATTGAAGAAATTAATACATCTGACATCGCCACAACCGCTACTAATAAAGTATAATGGGGAACACCTCGCCCCCCCCCCAAAAAAAAAAATGGTATAAAGAGATAGGAAAGTCTGAAGGACCCCAAAATGGCGTAAAGAAAAGCTGTAAAGAATAAATAAAATGCATAATGCGGCCTCCCCACATCACCACACCGTGCGGCTCAGGTCCGGCGGTCGCTCACCTCAGCCCGGTGCGATCCTCTCTGCCTCTGATCCGGTGTCATCTGCTGTCCTCCTGGCGCTCAGAAATCCCCGGCTGTTCCCGGAATCGCTGCAGTAACAGGAGATCGAAAGTGAAAGCTGCGTGTAATATAATACAATGTAACAGAGGGAGCCAGTGATAACCCGGGCACCGACACCTGAGCACCGACACCCGGGCACCGACACCCGACACCCAGGCACCGACACCCGACCGCCGACACCCAGGCACCGACACCCGACCGCCGACACCAGACCACCGACACCTGAGCACCGACACCCGGCACCCGGGCACCGACACCTGAGCACCGACACCCGGGCACCGACACCCGACACCCGGGCACCGACACCCGCAGGATCCCGGCTCAGTCACAGGCGCCGCATCCAGACCTGAGGATTCGGGAGCAGAAGCTCCGCGCAGAAGGCGCAGCAGACGCAGTGAGTACAGACTGTGCACTACAACTCCCAGCAGGGCGTCATTCACTGATCACCTATCTATGTCACGATCAGTCCCGATATGATGGATGGGAAATAATCTCAAGAGTTGGAAGGGATTTTCCACCTGTTATCAAAACTTGTATATAATTTATTTTCTTAGTGTATTTATTAATCTATTTTTTTCCCATTAGTGTTTTCAAAGAGAATAGAAAAAAATTGTGATTTAAAAGACTATAATATATATATAACTATCCATGAAAAACTGAAAGCAGCACGCCTTAGAGAGTTCAATATGATGATGTTTGTATTCAGCCCATCCGGCTATGTGCCCATTCAGTGCAACGTTTCGGTCCAGAAAGTTTCTCAAGCAGTACAATGTGACAAATGAGTGCCTTCTTATCGCACACCAATTATACAGGTATTTTGTGACAATTGTATAATATATAATACATAGAAATAGATCTCCAGGAGTGTGGCATACAGTCATAAAGTGCTCACTTAACCCCTTAATGACCGCCAATACGTCTTTTAACTGACCTGAGATATAAGAGAATAGCATCCCCATACAGGTGACAATCCAGCAGCTGTCGGCGGTCCACTATATCTGACAACTTGTGTATCACAAACAATCAGTGTTGGCACCGTCCATATCTGTTTAACCCCTTAGTTGCTGCTGTCAAAAGTGACAACATCAAATAAATGGTTAATAGAGTGTGGGGGCTTACACTTTAATCTAATTGACACACCGAGATCATGATTGTGTGGTCTTGATGTTTGCCATAGCAGTTCACGGCCAAATAGCGGCCTTAAGCCCCCGTTACACACTGCGATATCGCTGTAAAGTCACCGATTTTGTGACGTTATAGCGATATTACTAGCGATATCGCTGCATGTGATACTTACCTCCGACCGCTCCCCCGCTGGTTATCGCTGATCGCGCGAGAAGCTCCTGGACCATTCCTCGTCGGGCGCTTCCTGCAGCCCTTCCTGCTGTGACGACAAGCGACGCGTGGAGCCGGGCGGGAGGACGCAGGATCGCCTGGTGTGACAGGTAAGTAGCGACCCCCGTCCCCAGCGATGTCGCTAGTGAGATCTGCCTGTGTGGCAGCTCACTAGCGACCACTTAGCGATGTACCAGCGATCCTGACCGCGTCATACAGCTGGTCGGGATCGCTGGTGAGTCGCTAGGTGTAACGGTACCCTTAGAGTCTCCCGGCTATAGTGGTCAGTTCAGAAGTTAGTGACATTTAGGTGGTAAACAAACACTTTTTCAGTCCTGCTATACCACTTTGCATTAATTCCTGAAAATTAACTGAAGGGTTAATAAAGTAGCTGACAGAAGTTTTCAATATGTCGAGGGGTGCTGTTTTTAAAATACTATTACGTATGGGGTTTTTCAATATAAAGCACCCCCAAAGTCACTTGAAACACTCAAAACATTACATTTTGGAAATTTCTTTGAAAAAAATGAAAAATTACTCCTACATTTTTAAACCTCCTAAAAGGCTAACAAAATAAATTAGCGTTTAAAAACGGTGCTGATGTAAGGCAAACATGTGGGAAATGTTATTTATGAATGTTTCTGTGTGGTATTCCTAACTGGATTAAAAGGATAATCATTCAAAGTTTGAAAATTGCAATTTTTTTAACATTTTTGTCAAGTTTCTGATATTTTTTTATAAATAAACAAAATAAATATCAACCTAAATGTACCATTAACATAAATATAATGTGTCACAAAAAAACAATCTCAAAATCACTGGGATTTCTTGAAGCATTCCAGAGTTATCACCACATAAAGTGACACTGGTCATAATTTAAAAAATTGGCCCCGTCACTAAGGGGTTAATATAAAGTGCCATAGTGCGTAACATAATAAAAGAATATTTACATATGCACAAACGTCATATACAGAAGATAATTACATATCAGCGGCAGCTGTAACATTCATATTTAAATGAGTATGACTCGCCCCAATACCATTAGACAAGCGCCTAGCCCCAGCGTTCCCAACAACACAGTGCGCAGAGCCGGAAGTTACATGCGGTGTATAATCTACTACCGCTCATGCGCAACAGCGCCTTATGATAGTCAGCGCCATCTTAATAAATGGAAAACAAACAGACAAGCGCAATCTCATTGCTCATGCGCAATAGCGCATCACGTCTGTCGGCGCCATCTTAAAATAGGGAAGATTTTGCCCAATATACAGAGTAATATTGCAAAAAATGCACTCACAAAAATTATATAAATTAAGACATTCCATCCTTTAATGGGATACCCATACAGGGAGTGAATGAAGCGCCACAATCATATTGCTTATAGCAAGGGAACAGGATTGGTACAGGGTAAGGTCCATAGGGAACAGGAACACCTCCCATTAGCTGGGATTGGTAACCCGTAACGAAGTAGCAGGGAGAGTGGTGAACCCTGTGAAGGCGCAACACTCAAACCCTCCTGAGTCTGGACGATCCTTCACAACTAGAGCTGAGCGACTTTGGTCGGATCGGGTTTCGTGAAACCCTAATGAAACAAAATTGGATGAAACTGGTCCGACTAGGGCAAAAAAAGTCGGAGTTTCGTCTGAAACCCGACCCCAATGCAAGTCAATGAGGAATAAAAGTCAGCATTGAGTGGATGAATGTCATCCGCTCAATGCCGACTTTTATTTCCCATTGTCGGACCAGTTTCATCCAATTTTGTTTCATTCGGGTTTCACGAAACCCGATCCGACCAAAGTTGCTCAACTCTACTCACAACACCACAAGTTCAGGTCCAAAATTGGCACATTCACTACAAAGATCCACAACAGATAGAATACATAAAATAATTGTAGCAAATATGGTGCATTTAATATTAAAATATTAGCTGGGGTAGAATAATGCCAAAAAAAAAGAAAATAAGCAAGTAAATAGGAGATATATATGTTTGTTTTAATTCACCTTTTTATTTATTGAGTTGGAATAATCCAAAAAGTAATAGAAAAAAAGCAATTAAATAAAAAATAAAGCAAGCACAGTGATATGCTGGAACGTTAGAAAATATACAAAAATAGATAGAAATATATCTATATTATTTACAACTTTTTGCTTATATATAAAGAAATAATAATAATAATTGTATTTATATAGCGCCAACATATTCCACAGCACTATATTTATATATAAAGATAGATATATCTGTATATATACAGTATGTAAACATTACTCAAGCAATAAGTAATATATAAATATATTTATTTTTGTATATTTCTAATGTTCCAGCGTATATTGCTGTATAATATTCAGACAGCCCAGGGGGCTTTGTACGTCCCTCCAGAACCTTGACCACTTTCTTTAACCCCTTTCCAACTTGTGCCATCCACGCACCATCAGTCCTCCACCATATAATCTACTGTCCGGAGATCAGACGCCATGTTTAGTGTTACCAGCTTCCATCTTTCCTCCCCTCCTTCCCAGAGCCATAACTTTTTTTTTCTTATTATTCCCCAGACACAGCCAAAATAGTGAAAATAAAACGTCATTCTGCCGTTGTTTAATGTGCGCTAAAAATAACCTGGCCGCATGATTCTCCAGTCCAGCGCAATTACGGCAGAACCAAACTTATACAGATTTTTTTAAATTTAAATGGTTAAAATTGAAAAAAAAAAAAATATAGAATTTTTTTCAATTGTGTTACCATTTTCTGAGACCTGGAGCGTTCGTGCGAGGGCTCGTTATTGCGTGGGGTGCTGTTATTTTTATTGATACAGTTTTGGGGTAAGTACTCATTATTGCGGAGATGTGGAGAGACAAAAAAAAACAAACAGCAATTCTGCTGCTTCAATTTTTTCTCCTTATAGCGTTTACCATTCGACATAACTAACTTTACATTTTGATAGACTGGACTTTTACAGACGCGGCGATAAGGACTATGGTTATTTATTGTTTTATTTCTTTACCAGTAAGAAGGTTGAAAGTGGTGATAAGAGTTTTTATTTTTACTTTTTAATTGTTTTTCTTTTACTTTAATTGTTAGTTCCCTTAAGGGACTTGAACCTGCGATTGATCCCTTGTTCTGTATACTACCATGGTACTGCATTGCAGAATCTAGCTTTATTAAAATTTTTTTATAGAGTCCAGCAATAGACTTCACAGGAGGACCAAGATGGCAGCCATGGAGAACTTTAGTAGGTCCCTGGCTTCTATAACAACCCATTTGCCTCCCACAATGCCTTTGCATGGGGCCAATAGGAGCCGACAATCTCATTCTTTAAATGATGCACAGTGATTGACAGCGGCTTTAAATGGTTAAACAGCAGCGATGTGAGCTTACAGTTCTTACAGGCAGCTGCCATCTCCCAGGTATAGTGCGGGCCCAGCTCCTGAGCCTGTTTCATACACTGGCATTCAATGTGCGATCTGCTATTACATTGCACTGGGAAAAGGTTTACCTCAGAGCAGGATTTAGCAGGTTGGAAATAGGGGTGGTGTCCCTACCAACCCCCATCGGCCCCCCACAACATGATTAAGGTGAGATGATGGTATTTTCATGGCCACCGGGAGGCCTCCATACTTCTGAAGTCCAGTCTGTGGCCTGTGAACACTGATACAAAAAGAAAATTCAAAATGGCAGAATTGCTGTTTTATGGTCATTTCGCATCCAAAAAAAATTAGAGGTGTATGGACTCCACAAAAGTGCTGAAAAAAAAATACTACATTGTATGCACCAAAAAAACAAGTCCACTGAAAAATAAAAAAGTTACAGCACTTGGGAGTTGAGGAGGAAAAATTGGAAGTGGAGACCGGCCTGTTCGGACTCACCTATGGCTCCACATGAACCTTTGAGGATGACATTTTTTTTTATCATACAATGTATTAAAAACAGGAATACAAATCTTTTTGGGGTGAAAGCTTTTTGCTTAATTTCGATGGCACTCATTTTGTAGTAAAAACGACCGAGTAGCTTTATTTGTTCTGCTGGTCAGAATGATTACGGTAATGCCAACTATTTTTTTAATGTTTTATGGTTTTAAATGTTGTTTTGTAGAGCTAGTTAAAATGTTGTGTTTTTTTATAGAGTTGAAATAATTTTGTTTTTTGAAAGATCGGGTCGTGTGGAAAACAGTACAATTAGAGATGAGCGACTGCCTTTTTTCGGGTCAAGTCGGGTTTCACGAAACCCGACTTTCGCAAAAGTCGGGTTGAACGAAATCGTCCGATTATTGTGAAAAGTCGAAGTCCAACTGAAACACGAAACCCAATGTAAGTCAATGGGGAAGAAAAGTCGGCAGTGAGTGGAGGACAGGAAACACACCTAGAGTACCCATTTTAATGCCAAAAACATCAATTCTTATTCCTTAAGCTTATCAACCTTAATTTACTTTATAATAATAGTTAGGCATTGAAAACTGGGGGTTATTTGGCTAAAGTTGTGGGTGGGGGGTAGATCTGGCTCCAGATTTTCGTGGGCCCAGGGCCAAAGAGTGTCACTGGGCTCCTTTAACACATGACACAATTCATGATCCTTTGATACGGCAGAGAAATAGCGGTATAGTACAATGAAAAATACTTCAATTCTTACATCACATGACTGATATCCATTTTAAATTCTCCAATAGCTCCAAAAACAGACAGTATATTACTCCATACAGTATTATGGCCACCGCATAGTGCGCTATACAGAGTAATGAGGCCCATATATTTCTCCATACAGAATCATTGGTCCCATATAATGTTCCATACAGTATATGATGAGCTCCACATAATGCTACAGTATATGTTGTTCACCATGGATGAAGCTCCAGTGTCTTATGGGCCCAAATAATGCTCCATATATAATGGGCCCCATTTCTAATGCTCCAGTGTATAATGGGCCCTGTAAATGCTGCTCCAGTGACTGATGTCCACCTTTGGAATGCTCCAGTGTATGGTGGGCCCCAGATATAATTCTCCAGAGTATCGTGCTCCCCAAAAATTGCTCCCAACCTTTAAAACAATTAAATAAGTCTCCTCGCTAAGGAATCCCTGTACTTTAGACTCCTCCTCGTCCCCATCTTCCATCTCTCTGCACTTGGACTGTTTAGGCAGAGGGCGTACAGACGTGATGCCATCGTGCTCTTTTACCAGAATGTCACTGTCAGGAAAAGTGTTTGGTTTCCGGGGGCAGTATGGTTGCAAAGATGAACCTTAAAGGAATGTCCAGAAGGGCACCACCAGGAGTGTAGCCTACGGCTTAATTGGACTCAACACGGGCAACCTCAACCATGCCATCCACAAAAAAGCTGCACAAATTGCAGGCTTAATTCCATTAACGAACGAGACTCAGGCATGCCCCCGCGGTCCGCGTCCAGCTTACTAGAGGGACACGCGAGGCTCTGGCACACGATATCGGCCAATAACAGGTCTGTCATGTCCTTACATGTCCAGGGCTGCACGCGCGCTACAATGAAAGGACTAGCTTGTATCGCTTACTGGTGCGGATAACACGTTGAACCCCGTTAGTGATGGGGATCTGGGATTACAATTCTTCCCCGCGAACAAGCATTTCCCAGTAAGTGCAGGTCAACCGTAATTCCAGAATTAGGCCTAAACGGCATTCCAGAAAGAATGTGAAAAAATTATGTGTCCAAACCACAGGTGCTGTAGCTTGTTTAACAGCTGGGCTCCTCTGCTGAGTAGCACACAATTCTTACATAAACAGGTGGCATAGCTTGCTTCACGGGTGGCCAACTCTGCTGAGTAGCATACACAGTTACTAGGCCCAAAGTATTAAGTGGTGTAAATGCAGTCAAAAACTGGTTCTTTCATAAACAGGCGGCATAGCTCGGTTCACGGGTGGGCTCCTCTTCTGAGTAGCAGACACAGTTATTAGGCCCAAAAGGATTTTCAGGACAATATGCGGTAAAAAATTATTAGAAACACACACGGTGTAGCTCCTTCACAGGTGTACTACACCGCTGGCTACCAGACACCGCTACTATGCCCTAAAACTGTCTATTATCATTGAAAAACATTATTAATGTAAAAAAAAAGATACGCTTTTGTTTAACGAAACGTTCTCGAACGGAAACTCGAACAGCTGAATTTAAATTAAAGTGTTGTAGTTCGACTAACCGATCTAACACCACCCAAAACAGCTAGAATTTGAACTTGGCCAACAGTTCCACTCAAACACCACTCATCTGTAATCAGGAGGCAGACTCAGACGGTCTCAGGCACAGTATGGATTCGACAAGATTGCACAAAGTTGAGAAAGGGTACAGTATCACCGGATAACAGGTATATATAGCATAGTTTAAACATTTAAAATCTCCGTGTTTATTTCTGGAGTCCGACAAAGACACTCACAGCCTCAGTATGGATTAGACAGCAATCTAAAAAGTAGAAAAAAGGAAATGTTTTTGAAGCGTACACCAGTATACACTGTTGGGGTATTTTTAGATCTTCATATATATTGCTGTCTCAGTAAGACAGACCAGACTCTCCGCAAGAGGAAACGAGATGGATAAAAGTACAAACATAAAGTCGAGTGATTGCAGAAATTTAGGCATTACTAATCACGGGAAAAACTCCCGGGAGAATTCTCAGAGGCGATGCTGACCGTCAATTACTTTGTCTGTGGAGACAGCGAAAACAGTTCTTTGTGAAGAAAGGGTTTCTGTATCGCAGTACCGTTGATCCCATCACTGTTACTCATCTCCATCAAATTTTGATCACGGGGAGAGATCTAGACATGGTCCTCATTGCCTATCATGATCTGTCAGGTAACTTTGGAGTGCAAAAGACAAGCTACAGGCTGTAGGCGATTCTATTGGATTGGCATGAGAGGGCACATTTAAAAATGTGGGCAGGAATGTCACACGTCTGTGAGTAGGAAAACTGTGAAAGCTGATGATAAACCACCACTGTATCTCATTGTGAGTCGACGACCATAAGAAATGGAAGCCATTGATTATCTGAAGCTAGAGCCCGGCCAGCAGGACAGGGCATAGCTACGTCTTAACCATCATCTATCAGTTCACCAAATTTGTAGTGGCAGTCCCAGGGAACGATTTGACAGCCCAGACTACACAGCGGAAGAGCAGTGAGAGGTAAATATTGCAAATGCTGGGGCCCTGCCCAAGCAAGGGGGGCCCACTCGTGGGCGTCGGTACTGGCACTGGGCCCCTCATAGTACGCCGGTGTGTCTGACGGCGGGTGTGCACCCCCACCGTCAGAGACACTTGATTGCACTATGAGGGACCCTGTGCCAGTGCCGGTGCCCAAGAGTCGGCCCATCCACCTGTCCAGGGCAATGGCACTCGCACGGTTGCATGCGCTAAGTGGTGACCCCGGCCATGGGGGGGATGGGATGGCTTTGCGAGAAAAGAAGTGATGACTAGGTAGGTCATAGCGTGGTACTGCGTAGGCCATGAGTTTGCGGAAAGCTTCGCTTTCAACCAACCGGTAGGGCATCATCTCTAACGAGATTAGTTTGGCAATGTGGGCGTTCAAACCCATTGTACGCGGATGAGAGGATGATTACTTTCTTGTCCTACTCATAGTCTCTGGTAGGGTGAGCTGGACTTGAGAGCTGCATATGGTGGAACTAGCTGTGGACATGGCGGACTGAGAGGGTTGATGATGGTGATGGAGTTGGTGTTCTTTCTGATGGCCTAGATTCAGTCTTTAGTAGCAATAACATTGTGATTTCCTGTCTGCTTTGGCCTTGCGACGACACCTCAACATTTGCTGCTGGTGGTGTGCTAACCGGTGGGCTTACAGTGGGGGAAACGATGTAGCGTTGCTGACTACCTTCATTGGGAGCAGTTACACATGTGGTACGTGAGGTTTGGTAGTCTGTCCACGCTTGTAAGTGCATGGTGGTTAAATGTCTAAGCATGCAACTGGTATTCAAATTTCTCAGATTTTTCCCTCGGCTAAAGGTCTTTGCGCACTTCTTACAGATAACCTTTGCCTGATCATTAGGATTTTGTTAAAAAAAGTGCCACACTGCACTCTTCCTACTATGGAAGACATTTTGAGGTCTTGCACGCTGTGCTAATTTGACCGTCTGGCCTAGCTGTCCTGCAACACTTTTGGTTTTTGTAACCCGTTTTTGGACTGCTCCGGGCCTGCCAGATAACAGCTGTCGCGATGTTGATGCCTGCTGCGGATGCTCCTCCTCCTCTTCTGAGCTATTGGCAGCGGCACCCTCTTCCCCCAATGGATGCCAATCTGGGTCAACAACTGGGTCATCCATCACCTCCTCTTCAATGTCATGTGCACCTTCCTCTGTGTCACCATGTAAGGTGGTATAGTATGCGGGAAGGGGCACCTGAGTTTCATCAGGGTCAGATTCTGGCTCAGTACACTGCGAGGACAATGTAGTGCTCTGAGTGAATGTACCAGCAGATAAATCTAGCAGTGGCTGTGCATCAGTACACTCCATGTCAGATTCTTCTTGGACTGGGTAATTCACGATTTGACTTGATAACCCAGGCATGGTATGTGAAAAGAGCTCCATGGAGTAATCTGTAGTGTGGCCTGCCGCATCCTTTACTTTTGGTAGGGGTGAAGGACACAAGGAAAGGTGTGGTTCCTGACCATGAGCCTCCAATGACAACTCAGTGCTTTTATTTTTTGAAACTTCAGAAGAGGAGGCGATAGAGCTGGAGGCTGTGTCAGCAATGTAAGCCAAAATTTGTTCCTGAAGCTCCGGCTTTAAAAGTGGTTTACCTACTCCCAGAAAAGGGAGCCTTCGAGGCCTTGTGGAGCCAGATGATGACGCAGGCTCAACACCTCCTGCATTAGGTGCTATTGTGCTTTTGCCACTACCAGCAGATCCACCACCACCACCAACATAGCAGGCTGAAATTGGATGGTGTATAAAATGTCTATATAGGACTGGGGAGAATTTGAATCTCCCTACAGACTTGAGGACACTGAACTATTATCTCAGGCCCAGTGTAGATTACACCTCAATATAACAGGCTGAAATTGGATGGTGTATAAAATGTCTATATAGGACTGGGGAGAATTTGAATCTCCCTACAGACTTGAGGACACTGAACTATTATCTCAGGCCCAGTGTAGATTACACCTCAATATAACAGGCTGAAATTGGATGGTGTATAAAATGTCTATATAGGACTGGGGAGAATTTGAATCTCCCTACAGACTTGAGGACACTGAACTAATATCTCAGGCCCAGTGTAGATTACACTGTTACGGCAGCGGAACACACTTAAAAAAATATAAATAAAGCGTGTTCGCTGCCCGGGGTCCACCGTGCGGCAGATGTAATAACCGCTGCCAAATAGGCAAAGCACAAGGACGGTAATGTGCACAGGGAAAATCTGCACCTGATGCACAAAAGCAAGCTCTGTTAAAAGACTCACAGAGCTGCACACATGAACACAAATACAAAAACGCTGGGTCTGTATTAGGTTCACAGACACTCAGCGGCACACGTGCGGTAGCCAAAGATCGGAGTAGTTTGTAGACGTCACTACAGCCGAGAGGTCTTACCGTGACTGGACATGTGCACGGCGTCACAACTGCGGACGCCAAAACGACTGCAGGGGCAAGTTTAGCAGGCGCAATGCAGGACGCAGGCTGCTGCAACAGAGGATGCTTGAGCGCGCTGGCGCTAGCAGGCACACTGGCTGTATCCCAATCACTCACACATTCGTATTATCAGAGGGAAGGGGTTTCATAATAAGTCATTCACCAGTCCAAGCATCCATCACCGAACACACAGCAGCAAGTATGGAAAATACTAGCGCATGGCATAGCGGCCATGCGCACTTTTTATAGCGTACGGGACCTGCCGGAAACCTCCAGAGGCCCGAGCATAACCAATCAAATCAGGAGCAGGACCTGAGCACCTGACTCCTGAACTCCAATGAGAGCTAGTCCCGTGAGCATGCTCAGAAGCAGGGAAAAAGGACAGCCTCTGGAGACAAATGTGAGAATCTGGGTTGCTGCATAGAATCATAGAATCGTAGAGTTGGAAGGGACCTCCTGGGCCATCTGGTCCAACCCCCTGCTCAAAGCAGGATTCGCTAAATCATCCCAGTCAGATGTCTGTCCAGCCTCTGTTTGAAGACTTCCAATGAAGGAGAACTCACCACTTCTCGTGGCAGCTTGTTCCACTCATTGATCACTCTAACTGTCAAAAAGTTTTTTCTAATATCTAATCTGTGTCTCCTCCCATTCAGTTTCATCCCATTGCTTCTAGTCTTTCCTTGTGCAAATGAGAATAAAGTTGATCCTTCTACAATGTGACAGCCCTTTAGATATTTGTAGACAGCTATTAAGTCTCCTCTCAGTCTTCTCTTTTGCAAACTAAACATTCCCAAATCCTGCAACCTTTCCTCATAAGACAGGGTTTGCAGACCGGTCACCATTCTGGTCGCTCTTTTCTGAACTTGCTCCAGTTTGTTGATGTCTTTTTTAAAATGTGGTGCCCAAAACTGGACACAATATTCCAGATGAGGTCTGACCAAAGAGGAGTAGAGGGAAATAATGACTTCACGTGATCTAGACTGTATGCTTCTGTTAATACATCCTAGAATTGCATTTGCCTTTTTTGCTGCTGCATCACACTGTTGACTCATATTCAGTCTGTGATCTATTAGTATACCCAAGTCTTTTTCACATGTGCTGTTGCTTAGCCCTATTCCTCCCATTCTGTATATGCTTTTTTCATTTTTATTGCCCAGATGTAGTACTTTGCATTTTTCCCTGTTAAAAACCATTCTGTTAGTTGCTGCCCACTTCTCCAGTTTATTTATATCTTTTTGAATCCTCTCTCTTCTCTAGTATTAGCTATCCCTCCTAGCTTTGTGTCATCAGCAAATTTAATCAGTTTACCCTCAATTCCTTCATCTAAATCGTTGATATAGATGTTGAACCATACAGGGCCCCGGACAGAGCCCTGTGGTACCCCACTTGAGACATTCTTCCAACTGGATGTGCAGACATTTACGACCACTCTTTGGGTCCGATCACTAAGCCAGTTATGAATCCACCTAACAGTTGCCTTGTCCATTCCATACTTAGCCATTTTTTCAATAAGGATTGTATGAGATACTTTGTCAAATGCTTTGCTGAAGTCAAGATATACTATATCTACAGCATTTCCTTGATCTACCCAATCAGTGATTCCATCATAGAAGGAAATTAAGTTAGTCTGACATGACTTATTAGTTACAAACATAAGCATAAGCATAGAATGACCCAGATTCCTAACATACACCTCAGTATAACAGGCTGAAATTGGATGGTGTATAAAATGTCTATATAGGACTGGGGACAGTGGGGAGAATTGGAAGCTCCCTAGCGATTTTAGCAAGCTGACAATGATGCTCTCAGTCCCAAGTATGGCAGCAGGCAGCCTAATAAGCAGGACTGCTGCACACAAAAGTGTGGAAAAATGAACGCTTGGTAACTGGGCAAAAAAGAGGATGAAAAGTATTTTTGCTTTTAAAAAAGCAGTTTGCACAGCAGTGTGCAAACAGCAATGCATCTATCAGGGAGCCTAAGGGTACCGTTACACTTAGCGATACACCAGCTATCCTGACAGCGATATGGATCGCTGGTGCATCGCTAAGTGGTCGCTAGTGAGCTGCCACACAGGCAGATCTCACCAGCGACATAGCAGGGGTCGGGGGTCGCTACTTACCTGTCAGACGCGGCGATCCTGACGTCCTCCCACCCGCGTCCACACGTCGCTCGTCGGCGCCACAGAAAGCCCAGCAGGAAGCGCCCGACGAGAAATGGTCCAGGACGTTCTCGCACGACCAGCGATGAGCAGCGGGGGAGCCGGTCGCAGGTAAATATCAGATATAGCGATATCGCTAGCAATATCGCTGCTGCGTCACAAAATCGGTGACGTTACAGCGATATTGCTAGCGATATCGCTATGTATAACGGGGCTTTATAAGGCAGCCTAATAACCAACAGAGCTGAATGCACCAAAATATAGCCTCCCCTTGCACTGCACACTAACTGGTGTGTTATACAGGCAAAATCGCTAGCAGCAGAAGCAGTATTTTGTATCTTCTTCCCTGCCTAACGATCTCCCTACAGAATCAGCAGCAGCAGCAGCTCTCCCTATTCTGAGATCAGCAGAAGTAAGATATCGGTCGGCGTGCACGCCCTTTTATAGCCCCTGTGACGCCACACAAAGCAAGCCAATCACTTGCATGCCCTTCTCTAAGATGGTGGTGACCGCTGCCCATGTCATCGCGTTGCCCACAGTGTGCGTCCTCCATCATTGGCTGAAAAAGAGCGCTGGAAGCATCTTTTGAAACGCGACTTTGGCGCCATGGTCGCCGACCTCGTGGCCGACCTCACGCTATGGTCGGGTTTCGTTTCATGAAACCCGACTTTTGCGAAAGTCGACGACTTTTGAAATTGACTGACCCGTTTCGCTCAACTCTAAGTACAATACTTTAATATTACAGACGGCTGTAAAACTGCCAATCTCCTTCTCATATAAGTGCCAACATGGCGGGCACAGAGGCCTTTAATAGGTCACTGGCTGCTATGGCAACACCATCAGCATCAGCACTCCTTAATCACACAGGCCTAGCACTCCTCTCTAACAATAGGTCCCTGGCTGCTATGGCGACACCATCACCACTCCATAGTCACACGGGCCTAGCACTCCTCTCTAACAATAGGTCCCTGGCTGCTATGGCGACACCATCACCACTCCATAGTCACACGGGCCTAGCACTCCTCTCTAACAATAGGTCCCTGGCTGCTATGGCGACACCATCACCACTCCATAGTCACACGGTCCTAGCACTCCTCTCTAACAATTGGTCCCTGGCTGCTATGGCAACACCATCAGCACTCCATAGTCACACGGGCCTAGCACTCCTCTCTAACAATAGGTCCCTGGCTGCTATGGCAACACCATCAGCACTCCATAGTCACACAGACCTAGCACTCCTCTCTAACAATAGGTCCCTGGCTGCTATGGCAACACCATCAGCACTCCATAGTTGCACGGGCCTAGCACTCCGCACTAACCCCTTTATATATGCCCCGGTCATGTTTTACTGGAAAATCTATGGGATAAAACTGCGGCCATAGGAACTAGATATGATCTCTGCTGTTAGAGGCCAGTGCCGCCATATATGGAGCGGGATCAGCACCACAAGAGGCGCCCTGCACGTGATCTACAAGACCTAGGAGGATGCGATGTGACGTCCATATTCCCTTAACATGTCTCCCTCTTAGAATTGTATTATTCATTAGTGACAGGTTGATATCGATGCTTCTCAACAAAATGGCCGTTAATTCTTCTTAAAATGGCTGCTCATGAATATTCATGAGAGGATTTGCCTTTGTTACAGACAATAGCACCTGGTCATGTGACCTCAACTTCTTGGAATCTGATTAGTCAAAGAACTCACGACAGATGTAACCTGGAGACACAGGCCGAAGCTTCCTGCTCACACTCTTCAAAGTGAAAGTTACTGAAAAGTGTGACAAAGTGGAACTAAAATAGAGTAATACTTCACATAATGATCGTCCGCAAGGGAAAGTGTCAGAAACTGACACTGATTATATCCTGAAAAGTGCTGACAAAACCCTTTAACTTTTTTATTACTTTTTAATAATCCTTTTTCAAAACATGTATATATATATACTAGATGAAGCTAGTAACCAGGGCATAGTAACCAGGACTGTGGAGTCGGAGTCGGTGCTCATTTTGGTGGAGTCGGAGTTGGTATAAAATGGACCGACTCTGACTCCTAAAATATATAATAAATTGGGTACAGTAGTTCAATGCAGAATGTGCTGAATATTTTTTCATAGGAATTTGGGAAAGTTATGAAATGTCCTATAAATGACTGTTCTATTCCTGATCTAAGGCTACATTCACACACAGCGTTTTTCATGCGTTTTTTGAGGATACGTTTTTCAGTTGCAAAAGCAGATCAGCTTTTTAAAAAACGGCATCACCTGAAAGGTTTTTGAGCTCATAGAGAATGTTTTCAATAGCAAAAGCAGATTAGAAATCTGCTCTATCTATATATCCATTTATCCATATCTGTCTATCCATATCATATCTGTACCAAAAAGAATGAAAGCCGGATAGCACACAGACTAACACTCCTTTTTAGCACCAGTCAGGTACACCTCATAGCTGCCCAAAAGGACGCCCAGGACAGGCATTGCTCGTCTTCAGTAACACATCAACATCAATTGATAGTTGGAATAAACAGACTGCATTCACCAACACATCTTCTTAAGGTGCAGGCTTTATTTTCAAGTGTAGGGGTGTGCAGTATGAGGTTCTGCAGCAGCTGAGGTGTGCAGTATGAAATTCTGCGGAACAGTATGAGGTTCTGCCCCCCCCCCAGGTTTGATCTTGGCTACGCCCATGGTGTGAATGTAGCCTGAGGATCTAGGCTTTGTCTTAGCCTAGATAAGTCATAGTGTGTGTGTATGTGTGTGTGTGTATATATATATGTATATATATATACACATACAGTATATATATATATATATATATATATACTGTATATATATATATATACACAGTACAGACCAAAGGTTTGGACACACCTTCTCAATCAAAGCGTTTTCTTTATTTTCATGACTATGAAAATTGTAGATTCACTCTGAAAGCATCAAAACTGTGAATTAATACATGTGGAATTATATAATTAACAAAAAAGTGTGAAACAACTGAAAATACTGTATGTCTTATATTCTAGGTTCTTCAAAGTAGCCACCTTTTGCTTTGATTTCTGCTTTGCACACTCTTGGCATTCTCTTGATGAGCTTCAAGAGGTAGTCACCGGAAATGGCTTTCACTTCACAGGTGTGCCCTGTCAGGTTTAACCCCTTCACCCCCAAGGGTGGTTTGCACGTTCATGACCGGGCCAATTTTTACAATTCTGACCACTGTACCTTTATGAGGTCATAACTCTGGAACGCTTCCATGGATCCCGGTGATTCTGACATTGTTTTCTCGTGACATATTGTACTTCATGTTAGTGGTAAAATTTCATTCAAATAACTTGCGTTTATTTGTGAAAAAAATGGAAATTTGGCAAAAATTTTGAAAATTTCGCAATTTTCCAACTTTGAATTTTTATGCTCTTAAATCACAGAGATACGGCACACAAAAAACTTGATAAGTAACATTTCCCACATGTTTACTTTACATCAGCACAATTTTGGAACCAAATTTTTTTTTTGTTAGGAAGTTATAAGGGTTAAAAGTTGACCAGCGATTTCTCATTTTTACAACACCATTTTATTTTTAGGACCACATCACATTTGAAGCCACTTTGAGGGGTCTATATGATAGAAAATACCCAAAAGTGACACCATTCTAAAAACTGAACCCCTTAAGGTGCTCAAAACCACATTCAAGAAGTTTATTAACCCATTAGGTGCGTCACAGGAATTTTTTTGAATATTTAAAAAGAAATGAACATCTAACTTTTTTTCACAAAAAAAATACTTCAGGTTCAATTTTTTTTATTTTACCAAGGGTAACAGGAGAAATTGGACTGCAAAAGTTATTGTGCAATTTGTCCTGAGTACGCTGATACCTGATTTGTGGGGGGGAACGACTGTTTCGGCGCATGGCAGAGCTCAGAATGGAAGGAGCGCCGTTTGACTTTTTCAATGCAAAATTGGCTGGAATTCAGATCGGACGCCATGTCACGTTTGGAGAGTCCCTGATGTACCTAAACAGTGGAAACCCCCTACAAGTGACCCCATTTTGGAAACTAGACCCCCCAAGGAACTTATCTAGATATGTGGTGAGAACTTTGAACCCACAAGGGCTTTACAGAAGTTTATGACGTACAGCGGTACAATTAAAAAATCATATTTTTTCCACAAAAATGATCTTTTCACCCCAATTTTTATTTTCCCAAGGGTAACAGGACCCTAAAAGTTATTGTGCAATTTGTCCTGAGTATGCTGATACCCCACATGTGGGGGTAAACCACTATTTGGGCGCATAGCAGAGCTCGGAAGGGAAGCAGCGCCATTTGACGTTTTTGGCTGGAATTGAGATCGGACATCATGTCGCGATTGGAAAACCCCTGATGTACCAAAACAGTGGAAACCCCCCACAAATGACACCATTTTGGAAACTAGCCCCCTTAAGGAACTTATCTAGATGTGTGGTGAGAACTTTGAACCCCCAAGGGCTTCACAGAAGTTTATAACATAAAGCCGTACAATTAAAAAATCATATTTTTTCCACAAAAATGATCTTTTCACCCTCAATTCTTATTTTTCCAAGGGTAACAGCACCCTAAAAGTTATTGTGCAATTTGTCCTGAGTACGCTGATACCCCACATGTGGGGGGTAAACCACTATTTGGGCGCATGGCAGAGCTCAGAAGGGAAGCAGCGCCATTTGACGTTTTTGGCTGGAATTGAGATCGGACACCATGTCGCGATTGGAAAACCCCTGATGTACCTAAACAGTGGAAACCCCCCACAAATGACACCATTTTGGAAACTAGACCCCATAAGGAACTTATCTAGATGTGTGATGAGAACTTTGAACCCCCAAGGGCTTCACAGAAGTTTATAACATAAAGCCGTACAATTAAAAAATCATATTTTTTCCACAAAAATGATCTTTTCACCCTCAATTCTTATTTTTCCAAGGGTAACAGCACCCTAAAAGTTATTGTGCAATTTGTCCTGAGTACGCTGATACCCCACATGTGGGGGTAAACCACTATTTGGGCGCATGGCAGAGCTCCGAAGGGAAGCAGCGCCATTTGACGTTTTTGGCTGGAATTGAGATCGGACACCATGTCGCGATTGGAAAACCCCTGATGTACCTAAACAGTGGAAACCCCCCACAAATGACACCATTTTGTAAACTAGACCCCCCAAGGAATTTATCTAGATGTGTGGTGAGCACTTTGAACCCCCCAGTGCTTCACAGAAGTTTATAACGCCCGGGCGTGAAAATAAAAAATTCGTATTTTTTCCACAAACATGATCTTATAGTCACCATTTTTTTTATTTTCCCAAGGGTAACAGGAGAAATTGAACCCCAAAAGTTGCTGTCCAATTTGTCCTGAGTACGCTGACACCCCATATGTGGGAGAAAACTACTGTATGGACACACGTCAGGGCTCGGAAGGGAAGTAGTGACGTTTTGGAATGCAGACATTGATGGAATGGTCTGCGGGTGTCATGTTGCCTTTGGAGAGCCCCTAATGTACCTAAACAGTGGAAACCCCCCACAAATGACCCCATTTTGGAAACTAGACCCCCTAAGGAACTTATCTAGATGTGAGGTGAGCACTTTGAACCCCCAAGGGCTTCACAGAAGTTTATAATGCCCGGGCATGAAAATAAAAAAATCGTATTTTTTCCACAAACATGATCAATTAGTCCCCAATTTTTTCATTTTCCCAAGGGTAACAGGAGAAATTGGACCCCAAAAGTTGTTGTCCAATTTGTCATGAGTACGCTGACACCCCATATGTGGGAGAAAACTACTGTATGGACACACGTCAGGGCTCGGAAGGGAAGTAGTGACGTTTTGGAATGCAGACTTTGATGGAATGGTCTGCGGGTGTCATGTTGCCTTTGGAGAGCCCCTAATGTACCTAAACAGTGGAAACACCCACAAATGACCCCATTTTGGAAACGAGAACCCCTAAGGAACTTATCTAGATCTGTGGTGAGCACTTTGAACCCCCAAGGGCTTCACAGAAGTTTATAATGCCTGGGCATGAAAATAAAAAAATCGTATTTTTTCCACAAACATGATCAATTAGTCCCCAATTTTTTCATTTTCCCAAGGGTAACAGGAGAAATTGGACCCCAAAAGTTGTTGTCCAATTTGTCATGAGTACGCTGACACCCCATATGTGAGAGAAAACTACTGTATGGACACACGTCAGGGCTCGGAAGGGAAGCAGTGACGTTTTGGAATGCAGACTTTGATGGAATGGTCTGCGGGTGTCATGTGCGTTTGGAGAGCCCCTGATGTACCTAAACTATTGAAACTCCCCACAAGTGACCCCATTTTGGACACTAGACCCCCTCACGGAACTTATCTAGATGTGTGGTGAGCACTTTGAACCCCCAAGTGCTTCACAGAAGTTTATAACGCTCGGACGTGAAAATAAAAAAATCATTTTTTTCCACAAAAATGATATTTTTGCCCCAAAATTTTTATTTTCCTAAGGGTAACAGGAGAAATTGGACCCCAAAAATTGTTTTGCAATTTGTCCTGAGTAGGCTGATACCCTACATGTGGGGGTAAAACACTGTTTGGGCGCATGGCAGAGCTTGGAAGGGAAGGAGCACCATATGACTTTTTCAACTCAGAATTGGCTGAAATTGAGATCAGACGCAATGTTGCATTTGGAGAGCCCCTGATGTGCCCAAACAGTGGAAACCCCCAATTCTAACTCCAACCCGAACCCCAACACACCCCTAACCCTAATCTCAGCCCTAACCCTAGCCCTAACCCAAGCCCTAACCCTAGCCCTAACCCTAACCCTAGCCCTAACCCTAGCCCTAACCCTAGCCCTAACCCTGGCCCTAACCCTAGCCCTAATGGAAAAATGGAAATAAATTTTTTTATTTTATTATTTTTCCCTAACTAAGGGGGTGATAACGGGGGGTTTGATTTACTATTTGTGGCAGTTTTTATGTTTGGCAGCTGTCGCACGCTAAAAGACGCTTTTTATTGTAAAAATAGTTTTTGCATCACCACATATTGAGAGCTATAATTTTTCCGTATTTTGACCCACCGAGTCATGTGAGGTCTTATTTTTTGCGAGACGAGTTGACGTTTTTATCGGTACCATTTTCGGGCACGTGACATTTTTTGATCGCTTTTTATTCCGATTTTTGGGACGCAGAATGAACAAAAACCAGTGTTTCATGAATTTCTTTTGGGGGGGTGCGTTTACACCGTTCCGCGTGTGGTAAAATTGATAAAGCGGTTTTATTTTTTGGGTCAGTACGGTTACAGCGATACCTCATTTAGGTTTTTTTTATGTTTTGTCGGTTTTATGCAATGAAAACTATTTTATATAAAAAATAATTATTTTTGCATCGCTTTATTCTGCGAGCTATAACTTTTTTATTTTTTTGCTGATGATGCTGTGTGGCAGCTCGTTTTTTGCGGGACAAGATGACATTTTCAGTGGTACCATGGATATTTATATGCGTCTTTTTGATCGCGCGTTATTACACTTTTTGTTTGGCGGTATGATAATAAATCATTATTTTTTGCTTCGTTTTTTATTTTTATTTTTTAAGGGGATCGCTAAAGGGGTTAACTAATGGGACAGTTTTATAGGGCAGGTCGTTACGGACGCGGCGATACCTAATATGTGTACTTTTATTTATTTTTTTTATTATTTTCAAAAAATGAATTTATTGGGGAATAAATTTTTTTTTTTTACTAATTTATTTGGCGATTTTTTTTAATTTATTTTTACATTTTTTTTTTAATTTTTTTTTACTTTATTACATAGTCCAAGGTGGGACATCACTGTCCTGTGACAGATCGTTGATCTGTCACATCACAGATCACTGTGACAGATCAGCGATCTGTCACAGGCAGTGCCGAAGGCTTCCTCATGCCTGCGCTTTGCAGGCACTGAGGAAGCCAGCTTCCTCAGGTCCCCGAAGGCCCCCGTCGCCATCTTGGATTCGGGGGCCTGGAGGATAGGAGCCCCCCGCAGCAGCGCTGCACATTGCGCTGCCGTGGGGGGCTCAGGGAAGCACGGAGGGAGCCCCCTCCCTGCCGATGCTTCCCTTTAACTCCCGGTACACCGCGATCATGTTTGATCGCGGTGTGCAAGGGGTCAACGTGTCGGGGGCGGTCCGTGACCGCCCCTGACACATTGTGCCGGGTGTCAGCTGTGATAATCAGCTGACACCCGGCCGCGATCAGCGGCGCTCACCACGTGGGCGCCGCTGATCCCGGTAGACGTACTATCCCGTCCACGGTCATACGGGCCCGGGTACCGTGGACGGGATAGTACGTCGGATGTCAGGAAGGGGTTAATAAGTGGGATTTCTTGCCTTATAAATGAGGTTGGGACCATCAGTTGTGTTGTGCAGAAGTCTGGTGGATACACAGCTGATAGTCCTACTGAATAGACTGTTAGAATTTGTATTATGGCAAGAAAAAAGCAGCTGAGTAAAGAAAAACGAGTGGCCATCATTACGTTAAGAAATGAAGGTCAGTCAGTCTGAAAAATTGGGAAAACTTTGAAAGTGTCCCCAAGTACATTGGCAAAAACCATCAAGCTCTACAAAGAAACTGGCTCACATGAGGACCGCCCCAGGAAAGGAAGACCAAGAGTCACCTCTGCTGCGGAGGATAAGTTCATCCGAGTCACCAGCCTCAGAAATCGCAGGTTACCAGCAGCTCAGATTAGAGACCAGGTCAGTGCCACACAGAGTTCTAGCAGCAGCCACATCTCTACAACAACTGTTAAGAGGAGACATTGTGCAGCAGGCCTTCATGGTAAAATAGCTGCAAGGAAACCACTGCTAAGGACAGGCAACAAGCAGAAGAGACTTGTTTGGGCTAAAGAACACAAGGAATGGACATTAGACCAGTGGAAATCTGTGCTTTGGTCTGATGAGTCCAAATTTGAGATCTTTGGTTCCAACCACCGTGTCTTTGTGCGACGAAGAAAAGGTGAACGGATGGACTCTACATGCCTGGTTCCCACCGTGAAGCATGGAGGAGGAGGTGTGATGGTGTGGGGGTGCTTTGCTGGTGACACTGTTGGGGATTTATTCAAAATTGAAGGCATACTGAACCAGCATGGCTACCACAGCATCTTGCAGCAGCATCCTATTCCATCCGGTTTGTGTTTAGTTGGACCATCATTTATTTTTCAACAGGACAATGACCCCAAACACACCTCCAGGCTGTGTATGGGCTATTTCACCAAGAAGGAGAGTGATGGGGTGCTACGCCAGATGACCTGGCCTCCACAGACACCAGACCTGAACCCAATCGAGATGGTTTGGGGTGAGCTGGACCGCAAAGTGAAGGCAAAAGGGCCAACAAGTGCCAAGCATCTCTGGGAACTCCTTCAAGACTGTTGGAAAACCATTTCTGGTGACTACAACTTGAAGCTCATCAATAGAATGCCAAGAGTGTGCAAAGCAGTAATCAAAGCAAAAGGTGGCTTCTTTGAAGAACCTAGAATATAAGACATATTTTCAGTTGTTTCACACTTTTTTGTTAATTATATAATTCCACATGTGTTAATTCATAGTTTTGATGCCTTCAGAGTGAATCTAAAATTTTCATAGTCATGAAAATAAAGAAAACTCTTTGAATGAGAAGGTTTGTCCAAACTTTGGTCTGTACCATATGTATGTAATTGATATTATACAGTGTATTACATATTTACAATTTATTACAGTTTTTTGTGTTCTAACGTTGTATTCCAATAAATAGATATGTTCTATCTAAATATCTTGATTATTGGATCATAGAAATGATTAAATGTCTGATGTTCACATTGTACTACAATAAATTTTTCACTTAAATATAAGCAATATATGTGGGAGTCGGAGTCGTGGAGTCGGAGTCGGTGTAAGGGAAATTGAGGAGTCGGAGTCGCAGGTTTGGCTTACCGACTCCACAGCCCTGATAGTAACTAACTGTGGTTAGTTATAACAAATTATAATGATTATATCTATATATATATAAAGCTGAGTGTATAGCCCCGCCCACTCCGCATAGCCACATTCACTATAATATCCCACATCATCCCGTCAGCCAGAGCGACCGGACTACTACCCCTAATACATAGCTCCCAACCGTCCCGATTCTCGCGGGACAGTCCCGTTTTTGAGACCTCCCACCCGCGTCCCGCCCGGGACGCTATTTTTCCCACATTGCACTGAGCCGCCACCCCCTCCATGCACCGACCCCATCCTCGCCCTCCTAGAGAGTCCAGACCCACCGCAGCCTGCAATGATGTGGCTGGGCTGTTCTGAGGCTGGCTGCATGCACAGGACCTGTGATGAGGTCACAGGAGGGGAGGAGTCAGGGGTCACATGATCAGGGGCCTCGTGTCTGCAGGACTGCTGTGCTGGTTGTCATGGTGCTGGATTAGGTAAAGTTTCTGTGTGGGGTCAGGAGGGGTTTACAGGGTGGATGTAGCAGAGCTGTGTGTGTACGAGGTGTACGGAGCAGAGCCACGTGTGTACGAGGTGTACAGAGCAGAGCCACGTGTGTATGAGGTGTACGGAGCAGAGCCGTGTGTGAACGAGTTGTACGGAGCAGAGCCATGTGTGCACGAGGTGTACAGAGCCACGTGTGTATGAGGTGTACAGAGCAGAGCCACGTGTGTACGAGGTGTACGGAGCCACGTGTGTATGAGGTGTACGGAGCAGAGTCACGTGTGTATGAGGTGTACAGAGCGGAGCCGCGCGTGTACGAGATGTATGGAGCGGAGCCGCGTGTGTACGGAGCGGAGCCATATGTGTACGAGGTGTACGGAGCGGAGCCGCGTGTGTACGAGGTGTACGGAGCCACATGTGTATGAGGTGTACAGAGCGAAGCCACGTGTGTACGGGGCATACGGAGCGGAGCCGCATGTGTACGGGGCGTACGGAGCAGAATCGCGTGTGTACGGAGCGGAGCCGCACGTGTACGAGGTGTACGGAGCCACATGTGTATGAGATGTACGGAGCGGAGCCGCGTGTGTACGGAGCGGAGCCGAGTGTGTACGAGGTGTACGGAACGGAGCCGTGTGTGTACGAGGTGTACGGAGCGGAGCCACGTGTGTATGAGGTGTACGGAGCAGATCCACGTGTGTATGAGGTGTACAGAGCGGAGCCGCGCGTGTACGAGGTGTACGGAGCCACATGTGTATGAGGTGTACGGAGCAGAGCCGCGTGTGTGTGAGGTGTACGGAGCGGAGCCGTGTGTGTACGAGGTGTATGGAGCAGAGCCACGGGTGTACGGAGCCACGTGTGTATGAGGTGTACAGAGCGAAGCCACGTGTGTACAGGGCATACGGAGCGGAGCCGCGTGTGTACGGAGCGGAGCTGCGTGTGTACGGGGCGTACAGAGCAGAATCGCGTGTGTACGGAGTGTACGGAGCGGAGCCGCAGGTGTACGGAGCGGAGCTGCGCGTGTATGAGGTGTACGGAGCGGAGTCGTGTGTGTACTTGGTGTACGGAGCGGAGCTGCGTGTGTATGGAGTATGCGGAGCGGAGCCGTGTGTGTACGGAGTGGAGCCATATGTGTACGGGATGTACGGAGCGGAGCCAAGTGTGTACGAGGCATACAAAGCGGGATTTTCCCACGGACACAGGAGTACACGGTGGAGCCCCGAGGAGCACTTTAAGGCTATGTGCCCACGTCACGTTTTTCAAGCGATTTTTTTCCTGAGCAGAAACGCATGCCCTTGCCAGGGAAAACACATGCTGTTTTTGACACGCGTTTTTGACGTGATTGTCAAGCGTTTTGACATGCGTTTTCCCATGCATTTTTGCCCATATAATTGATGTTATGCGGAATGGCGGGCGATTCCGCAAAATTAATGAACATGCTGCGTTTTTTTTACTGCTAAGCGATTCCGCAGCGGTAAAAAATGCACCATTGGCATAACATGTGCGTTTTCTATTACAAATGCATGGAATTCTTTTTTTAAGCGTTTCCGCAGCAGAATCGCGCGTTTAAAAACGCCGCGGAAACGCTTAAAAAATGCAACGTGGGCACACAGCCTTAAACTCACACATGACGGTCCACCGGAAGTGATGTGCTGGAAGCTGACTGGAAATGAGGCAATTTCATGAGGAGATTGTGACGGAACCAGGAATGCTTCAGATCCATCACCATGTCCTCCTCCGACAGCGCGGATAGCAGGATCGCCTTGGAATCGGGGATGCCGGCCATGTCCGGGAGGCTCAGGTGGGCATTACGATGGGAGCCGGGCTGCTATAGTATCTTTATAGAATCTTTCTTTCTTTCTTTCTTTCTTTCTTTCTTTCTTTCTTTCTTTCTTTCTTTCTTTCTCTCTCTGTTCTTTCTTCTTTCTCTCTCTGTTTTTTTTTCTCTCTGTTCTTTCTTTCTCTCTGTTTCTCATTCTCTGTTCTCTCTCTCTCTGTTCTTTCTCTAATCTTTCTTTTTTTCTCTCTCCGTTCTTTCTTTCCCCTCTTTCTTTCTTTCTTTTTCTTTCCTCTCTTTCTTTCTTTCTCTCTCTGTTCTTTCTGTCTCTCTCTGTTCTTTCTTTCCCCTCTTTCTTTCCCTCTATCTCTCTGTTCTTTCTTTCTTTCCCCTCTTTCTTTCTCTCTCTGTTTCTTTCTTTTTCTCTGTTCTTTTTTTCTGTCCCCTCTTTCTTTCTCTTTCTTTCTTTCCCCTCTTTCTCTCTGTTTTTTCTTTCCCCTTTCTTTCTCTCTCTATTCTTTCTTTCCCCTTTCTCTCTCTCTGTTCTTTCTTTCCCTCTCTTTCTTTCTCTCTCTCTGTTCTTTCTTTCCCCTCTTTCTTTCTATTTATTTCCCTCTTTCTTTCTGTTCTTTCTCTTTCTTTACTTCTTTCTTTCTCTCTCTGTTCTTTCTTTCTTTCCCCTCTTTCTTTCTCTCTCTGTTCTTTCCCCTCTTTCTTTCTTTCTCTCTCTCTCTGTTCTTTCTTTCTCGCTCTCCGTTCTTTCTTTTTTCTTTCCCCTCTTTCTTTCTTTCTCTCTGTTCTTTCTTTCCCCTTTTTTCTCTCTCTGTTCTTTCTTTTGCTCTCTGTTCTTTCTTTTCCCTCTTTCTCTCTCTCTGTTCTTCCTTTCTCTTTCTCTCTCTGTTCTTTCTTTCTCTATGTTCTCTGTTCTTTCTGTCCCATCTTTCTTTCTCTCTCTGTTCTTTCTTTCTCTCTCTGTTCTTTTTTCTGTCCCCTCTTTCTTTCTCTGTGTTTTCTTTCTTTCTTTCTCTTTCTTTCTTTTTCTCTGTTCTTTCTTTATTTCCCTCTGTTCTTTCTTTCTTTCCCCTTTCTTTCTCTCTCTCTGTTCTTTCTTTCCCCTTTCTTTCTTTCTCTCTGTTCTTTCTTTCCCTCTCTTTCTTTCTCTCTGTTCTTTCTCTCTCTCTGATCTTTCTTTCCCCTCTTTCTTTCTATTTCGTTCCCCTCTTTCTTTCTGTTCTTTCTCTTTCTTTACTTCTTTCTTTCTCTGTTCTTTCTTTCCCCTCTTTCTTTCTCTCTCTCTCTGTTCTTTCTTTTTTTTCTTTCCCCTCTTTCTTTCTTTCTTTCTTTCTTTCTCTCTGTTCTTTCTTTCCCCTTTTTTTCTCTCTCTGTTCTTTCTTTTGCTCTCTGGTCTTTCTTTCCCCTCTTTCTTTCTCTCTCTCTGTTCTTCCTTTCTCTTTCTCTCTCTGTTCTTTCTCTCTGTTCTCTCTCTGTTCTTTCTTTCCCCTCTTTCTTTCTCTGTTCTTTCTTTCTCTCTGTTCTTATTTTCTGTCCCCCTCTTTCTTTCTGTGTTTTCTTTCTTTCTCTTTCTTTCTTTTTCTCTGTTCTTTCTTTATTTCACCTCTTTATTTTTCTCTGTTCTTGCTTTCCCCTTTCTTTCTTTCTTTTCTTTCTTTGTCTGTTCTTTCTTTCGCTCTCTGTTCTTTCTTTCCCCTCTTTCTTTCTCTGTTCTTTCTTCTTTCTCTCTCTGTTCTTTCTTTCTCTCTCGCTCTCCTTTCTTTCTCTCTCTCTCTGTTTTCTTTTTTCTCTCTCTCTGTTTTCTTTCTTTATTTTCCTTAGTACCAGTCAGTGTGCCCATAATGCCAGCCACTGTGCCCATAATGCCAGCCACTGTGCCCTCAGTACCAGTCAGTGTGATCAGCAGTGCTAAATGGGTGCGGTTGGGTGTGAACATGAGTGTGACTAGTTGTGAAATGGGTGTGGTCGGGGCGTGGTCTAAAATCCCTTCTTCAAAAGTTGGGAGGTATGCCTAATATCCCACATCGTCCCGTCAGCCAGAGCCACCGGACTACTAATATCCCACATCATCCCGTCAAAGCCACTGGACTACTACCCCTAGTATCCCACATCATCCCGTCAGCCATAGCCTCTGGACTACTACCCCTAATATCCCACATCATCCCATCAGCCAGAACCACCGGATTACTCCCCCTAATATCCCACATCATCCCGTCATCCTGGGGTCAGAACCAGAGCGCTGAGTGGAATGGGCCTAACTTCCATACCGGGGATCCCTTTAAGAGAGGCCTGGCGTCAGAACCAGAGCTCTGAGTGGATTTGCCCTGACTTCCATACCAATGATCCCTTTAATAGAAGCCTGGGGTGAGAATCAGAGCGCTGAGGGATTTACCCTAACTTCCATACTGGAGATCCCTTTAAGAGAGGCCTGGGGTCAGTACCAAAGCGCAGAGTGGATTTTCCCTAACTTCCATACCGGGGATCCCTGTAAGAGGGGCCTGGGGTCAGAATCAGAGCACTGAGTGGAATTTCCCTAACTTCCATACCAATGATCCCTTTTAGGCCTGTTTCACACTTGCTTTTTTTTGCAGCGCGTTTTTCCCGCAAAAAAACGCATTGAAAAACGCATACAAAAGCATACAACTGCTGCGTTTTTTTCAAGCATTTTTATGAGCATGCATGAAAAAAACGCAGCGTTTTTAAGCGTTTGTATGCGTTTTTAGTGCGTTTTTACCGCGTTTGCGTTTTTTTCCAACATTAGGTGGCCACTCACACTAACCCAAACCATGACTTTACTAACCCTAACCCTGACCCTAACCCTGACCCTAACCCTAACCCTTAACCAAACCATACTTAACCCTAACCCTGACCCTAACCCTAACCCTAACCCTGACCCTAACCCTGACCCTAACCCTAACCCTTAACCAAACCATACTTAACCCTAACCCTGACCCTAACCCTTAACCAAACCATACTTAACCTTAACCCTAACCCTGACCCTAACCCTAACCCTGACCCTAACCCTTAACCAAACCATACTTAACCCTAACCCTGACCCTAACCCTGACCCTAACCCTAACCCTGACCCTAACCCTAACCCTAAACCCCCTTAACTAACCCTAACTTTACCCAAACCCCTAAATTCCATTGTCTAAACTAATGGTGAAAAAAAAAACGCATGTGCAAAAAAACACATACATAAGCATGCCAATGCGCACATATGCTCACCATAGACTTATAATGGGTGTCTTGCTGTAAAAAAACGCATTGCGCACGCATGCGTTTTTTTGAGGCAAATCGGACGCACAAAAAATGCAACAAGTTGCATTTTGTGCGCCCGAGCGCATACCGCTAAAAAACGCATGCGCGGTAAAACGCGTACAAACGCATGTGTATGCGCACATAAGCGCATCCCATGCAAAGTATAGGAAAAAAAAACGCATGCGCTATTTAGCGCTAAATTACTGCGAAAAAAAACGCAAATGTGAAACCAGCCTAAGAGGCCCTGGGTTCAGAACCACAGCGCTGAGTGGAACGGTCCTAACTTCCATACCGGGGATCCCTTTAAGAGAGGCCTGGGGTCAAAACCAAAGCGCTGGATGGATTTGCCCTGACTTCCATACCAATGATCCCTTTAAGAGACCCTGGGGTCAGAACCACAGAGCTGAGTGGAACTGTCCTAACTTCCATACCGGGGATCCCTTTAAGAGAGGCCTGGGGTCAAAACCAAAGCTTTTGATGGATTTAACCTGACTTCCATACCAATAATCCCTTTAAGAGGGAAGATGTACCTATGGGATGGAGGCTGTGGGATGGGTATATGGGCACGGGAGGGGGCGATTCATTTGTGTCATGTGCTCTCTGCTCCTTTCTGGGGGGCAGTGGCTAGGCGCTTATGTTTCCAGGGATGCTATATTTCTCCCACCCAGTCACTGTCTGCTGAGGTGTTGTCATGGAGTGAGAAAACTGTTGCTCATAGCAACTAATCACAGCTCAGCTTCTTTTAAACAATGTTTTTTGTTTTTTTTACATTTTTGGCAGATTTAAAAAAAATCAAACAGAGGAATACACAAGGTAGAAGTGGGATTCAAATAAGAACAAAAAACCGCTACTTTTGATCTAGTGACAGGGCCTCTTTTAAGAATGAAAGTGCTGAATGGGGCTCAAAACAATGAGAAATTGAATGATGATTTATGCCCACAATGAGCTCCAGTTAATGGTAAAATGTTGATTGGTGCTCAGTTAAGGCCCCTTTAAACGTGTTCATGGAAAGGCAAACTGTTTGCGAATTCTTGTGAAGCCCATGAAAAAAAACAGACCAATGTTTTTCAATCATGCAGTGCAGATGAGCAAATTTTTCACTGACCGTATCTGCATGTGAAAAAATGGCAGCATGCACTAGTGTCTTCTGTAAATCAGATGACAATCGGCCATTCAAGTCTATTGGTGCATGAAAAACATCGGCTGCCATATGGACTTCAGTACAGATTTTTTACAGATACATTACAATTCTCTAACATTGGAAACTATAATGAATAATAGCTGCTGCTGTAATAAAAAATGGATTGTATACGGATGGCAAGTGAGAAAAAATTGTCCATGTTTTCCGGATAAAAGTCTGATTTTTTGTACACTTGTGTGAACCTGCCCTTTGGCCGATTATTGGGCCGTGTCGAGGGACTTTATAGATATATCCTACACTCATCATTTTTTGTTTCAGAGCTGTGTTCTCCCGTCTGCTTCTGATGCTGGTGTTAGCGTCCGTGCAGTTGTTTCTGCTTCCTTGAGATTTGATGCTGGATTTCAGCCAAAAAACTTATCAGGATTTGCAGAGTTGATTTATAAATGTGCCTTTCACTGCCGCCAGCACTGATGAAAGGCGGTCTCTTCTGAGGACCATTGTAGGATGGAGCTTTAGGATATGTTTACACGGGGAATATTTTTCTGAATCTAAAAATCTGAAGTTGCTTCTGTATCACATGAGAGGAAGTTTACAAATGAGATTTGCGTATATAAGAAAGTCCTGTACATTTCTGTGATCTGATGTGAATGAGCTCATAAAGGTGAGAAAATTGCTTTGAAGGGAATTGTCATCCAGGTACTACTGCCTTATCCATGGGTAGTGGTGGAGACCCCAATACCAGCTCTTAGTCATCAATCTCCCCATCCTCCTGCCGCTGATTGACATCCTTTACCCAATACTGTGTATAATGCCGCCTTTATACTTCTGGCCTATGAAACACAGACTGTGCTCGGAGAGGAATACTTGGTCTGACCACAGGGTCTCCTGACCGGAGTTATCTGCCTCATATATGCGTACGAGACAGGTACATGAGGTCAGGAGACCCTGCGGTCTGTCCAGGTACACTGCTCTGATCATGGTCCGTAAAACTGGAGAACACTGCCTGTCAGGGGATGGGGTAGACCACCGCTTATCAACATCGTGGGCTTGGAGTGTAGGCTGAAAGCTACTGCAAGACCACTAGTAAATGACCATTGATGGAAACTGGGCCTCTGTCACTACTTTATGCTGCGCTCAGATCAATTTACATGGATTTTTCAGGACATAAAATTCATTTTTTAAAGGGCTCAGGTGTAACGTTACCTTTTCTGGCCATTACAACCAGAGGCGGGCTAAGACAAGTAGAGACCCACAAAGACTCAAGAAGCTTCAGAAGGGGTCCTGCAGTCGATCGGTAAGGGTGAGTTTTCCCCCTTAAATTTTTTTTCAACCCGTGGACGAACTTCTTAGGTCTGCATATACGTTTTCCAAGAGATACAGCCTTGGTTTGGACTTCCTGTTATTGTTTTGCTGAGTTGCAGTAGAGTTTACTGTACATTAGGCCTCTAACTTGTGTCCTTTCTCTTTGTAGGTCTCCGCCGAATCCTCTGTGTTACTCTTCAGCCTTCAGAATGATTTCCTTATGTTTTCTTCCGCTTCTTGTCTTGCTGGACTCATCACTCACATACATAATATCCAACCTTGTCTTCAGATATTATCCTGTAGATCTCCGTCTCGCGGTGTGGCTGGTCTACCTTATTAAAACTCCGATACTTGTAGCGATATCCAACCTCCTGCCTCGTCCACGCTGGATCTCCTCCCTCTTGCACTTCGCTCTAACACTTGGCTTCACGCCTCCTTTGTACCAGACACTCAGGTTCTTTCTCACCTCTCAGTCCCCGGAGTTATCCTCTGTTTTCTCCAGCTCTCTGCTCTACCATCTGCCTCTGCCATTGTCATGTCTGGTCTGGGATATGATTTTACCAACCAGTAACACAAAGGAAACTTCCGGCATAGACAAACGAGAACAGACAGACAAGAAGAATTTTACCAGACTTGTCAAACTTTCAAAGCGGGATTGGCCGTACCTGTCCTCGGCTTTTGTCTTCCTTTTTCTGGCTTTGACATGTAAGTTTTGCAAAATAGTTTTATCTTTTTCCATGATATAACTTATTTTTTCTGCAAAATTTCTACAAAAGGCAGAGAGTGGAAATCCCTACAGAGCATAGGGGAGAGGATCCTGCTGCAGCCATTTGTCTTACAGGAGAAAAATAACTGATCTCCCTGGAGAGTCTCTCCATCTTAATAACGGAGAAACATAGGATCTTCCATGTTCTGTAATACAGGCTAGTTCATTTTGTTTGTTCTTCAGCTGATCGTTAGTCATCCGATGACGCAACAGTAATTACATGTGAAAAGGTAGTTTTATAAAGAAGGACAGGGTTAGAAACGGTCAGAACATTTCAAGAGGTTGAATATGTTGTTTAGACTGAAAGATACTGTATACAGTATGGAAAGTTCTGTTCTTCTGTGTGAGAAAGTAAATATCTTATCGTTCACAGTTGAAATGTGGATTCCTTACTACATGGGACGGATGATTGACAACTTGTCCAACAACTACAAGGAAGCCGAGTTCCTGGAGTCTATACTTTATATGACTGTGTTGACCATCTCCAGGTGGGTGAGACACACGGCAAAGTCAGAACATGTAGACTTCTTGGGCCTCATGATTAAACTAAAGAACGCAGAAATTCAAGGTCAGCAAGCAGTCAGATTTCGCTGTCATGTTTCCTGTGGAGGCTTGACAATGAATGGCTGATATAAGCACTTTTTTGTGTGCTTTACATTTTAGTAGAGTTGGGCAGAAGGATTTGCACGGCCTTCCAGTACAGTCTGATACCTGTGGTTGGATTACTCCTTCCTGTCAGAATGGTGGAGGTGCAGTAAAAGTGGGGAAGGTTTTCTTGGTGCACCCTGACTCCATTGATACCTGTGGATGGATGACCCCTCATTGTCAGGCTGGTGGAGGTGCAGTAATGGTGGTGAAAGGTTTTCTTGGCAGAAGCCATTGATACCTGTGGATAGATATTTGGACAATAGGACTTACTTGAGTATTGTGTCTGATCCCTCTTCATGGCGGCTGTTTCCTGTGTGGCAGAAGGGCAATGCCTCAAGCCACAAGGGTCATATAACCATAGATTACATCCAGAAGTATGGCAGTGAGTTTTTCCTTCTTCCTGGCCTTTAAATTTCCCAGTTCTTAATCCTTTAGAGCATCTCTGGGACAAAGTACAACGGGCCGTAGACAGCCTGTCAGTACCTCCATCTAATGATTTAGTCCACATGGCTGATATTCCAGCAAAACGATCTCATCACCTAGTGGGTTTTATGCCACCAGAAATCGCTGAAGGCAGATGGCGGTCTGACGCACTGCTAGATGGCTGTCAGAAATAAAGTGGCCATTCATTCTATAAATATTTCTCCATGTGTGTGGATACAGACATAATATTGGATATTGATATGTATCTTTCTCTTTATTTAGCACTATTTCTGCAGGCTGCAGAGGAGGACTCTTCATATTCTCCATGTTTCGTCTCACCAGACGTCTGCGATGTCTTCTTTTCCGCGCGTTCATTAGACAAGATATCGCCTTCTTTGAAACCACTAAAACTGGTAAAGTTCGATACTGTCATAGAATCATAGAATGGTAGCGTTGGAAGGCACCTCCTGGGTCATCTGGTCCAACCCCCTGCTCAAAGCAGGATTCACTAAATCATCCCAGACAGATGTCTGTCCAGCCTCTGTTTGAAGCCTCTGTAACTTGTGAGATTCAGAACCTTGTATGCACATATGTCCTATGGGCACTGCTGTGGGGGCAAACATTGTGCCTGACACTCTGTAAAAAGATATTCGCTATCTTGTCATCAGAAAGGATTGAGATTAGAATTTAGAATTTTTATGTGTCCTTTATGGTCATTGATTTTAATATACAGTATATATCTGTCGGGTTTGGTTTATATAATAATGCAGTCACAGCAGCTTGCTCCTGTTCACAGTTGCTGTATTCTGATGGGAGGTGCTGATCAGTTTTTTGTTTTTAGGTGAATTAAATACATGCCATATATACTGTATATGTAAAACAAAAAATGACCTAGTTTGCATTTTGCTTTTTGTAATTTCTTGGGTATAGACTTTTGAGCAATAATACTCTATATCCTCCGACAGAAGCCTCTGATACATGTCACTAGACACAGAGTCGCAGACATCGCGTAGTTAATCCCATTGTAATAAAACATTTAGCCTGACCTAAACTACCGTTTTTATTTTGGGTTCTCTATCAGTCTACTCTTTCCTAAACAAGAAAAATAAAAAGGAAAGCCCACCCATATCGGCCCACTGGATGGCAAAATCACACGCTTATGACTTATGCTGACCATATAGGACAGATAAGTTTGGTACAAGTGTCATAAGCTTAGCTTAAAAATCAAATGAAAACCCACAGCGATCCCTTGATCACAGCAAATTTTAAGCTCATACTTTATACAAACATTTGTGTGAGAGGCGTCTGACCAGGATCCAAGGGGTGAAAAATGAGGATGAATGAACTCATGGAGATCAACATCCAACACTGCGGAGACACCATCACGTGTTTCTCAACGCAGTGATTCTAGAGCAATGCCCCCATCCCTTATGGGAAATATGTAAAAACATGCAAGACACAAGCCGCAGAGACACCATCACATGTTTCTCAACGCAAGCAATGACTAGCCAGGTCTTTCCCCGGGAAGGAACAACCAGGGGAAGGGCAGTCTCCAATGAAGGAAACCACCTATGCCAAAACATGGTATCCATCCACAGACAGCTGTTTCTTTTTTTTTTTTTTTTTTTTTTAAACATTCAGGTCAGTTATAAACAACTCAATATAAGCTCATCAACTTAAACGTCGTTGTTTCAACTCTCATCATCATGGTTCATGTTTATTTTAGTATAACAAACCAAGGGTATACACAAAGACATCCTAAACATCAATAAACATCACTGATATTTGATCAGGTGCTATCATTTTTTAAATTTCCAGACACCCTCTGCATCAGAACCACCACCGCCTTCGCTGTCTAATTTATAAATCAAGTATAAATCTAGAAAGGATCAGCCCGACACACTTATTCACAGATACATGCTTCTCTTTGAAAATTCCTAAATTCCTCATATCCCACAAACTCTGCATCACACAAGTCATAATTAACCATAGGATTCTATTTTTCACACGACCACATGCACCAATTCCAAACATCGCAACTCGCCAGTCAATAAAACTCACACCCGCTAACTCCTTACACAAACCACCTACACACTTCCACACACTGCACGCGTAATCACATTCCCACATAGTATGCCACACAGTCTCACATCCACCAAATCCTTCCCTCGGGCACACATCCGTTCTGGTCAGACCTCGTCTCTTCTGAACCTGTCGCACAGGCAAAATATTGTGCAAGGACATCCATACAATATCCCTTTGTCTATTAGACATCTCGTGCGTTCCCAAACTCTTCCTTGCAACCGAAACTTCATTCCCTCTCAACCCCACAATATTACATTCCACATCATTCTTACGTATTATTTTCATCACATTCTTAGCCATTCTAAAATCATTCATCGGCACACTCAGCAAATCATGCTTCCTAACAAACTTCTCATCACCTCATACCATACTGGACACTGGAAAGCAACAGGCACTCTAGCATCCCTCTTTCTCCAACATAAGCCATATAACATCCAACCAGCTGAATAACTTGCCATATACGCTCCCTTATTTCCTTTATTCAGCAAAATAACAACAGTTTTGATATACTGAAGCCCCAGAAATATCTCAATGTTTGGAAAGGCCATGCCACCATGGTGACACGCCTTGAAAAGACTCTCTCTCTCAAGTTTCTCTATTTTACTGCTCCAGAAAAAAGTAAAAACTAACTTTTCCACTCTTTTTATTTTCCTACATGATGGTGGAAACACTGTTGCAATAAAAAGCAAAATCGGAAGAATCACCGCTTTTATGACCAAAATCTTACCACTCAAGGTCAAGTCTCTCAGTCGCCAAAAATTTAACTTACGCTCTATGCGCAATCCACACTCCTCCCAGCTCTCCTTACCTTCCAAATCCTTATTAAATAATACTCCCAGCACTTTGATAGCTCCCTCCTCACACTTTACCCCCTCCATTTTAACCCTGTCATCCCCAAAACATTTAAAACTGCATTTATTCCAATTCACTCTAAAGCCAGATATGCCACAGAAAAACTCTAGAAGCAACTTAACCCTACTCATAGACGCAACACTTTCACTCACAGCCACAACATCATCCATATATCCAAGAACTTTCACATGCTTCCCACCACTCCCAGGTACCAGCAAACCTCGTATCATTTTATCACGTCTCACCAAGCACAACAAAGGTTCAATCACACATACAAACAAGACAGGGGACATGGGACACCCCTGCCTTACACCAGACTTAATATTCACTTTCTCACTCAACCACCCATTAACAAGAAACTCACTTGACACACAATCATACAAAGACATCCCATTCACAAATTTTTGAGGAAAACCCATTCTCTCCAGAACTTTAAACAAAAACACATGCAAGACCCTATCAAACGCTTTCTCAAAATCAATTGACAGAACCATACACTTCCGTTTCCTTCCCATGCAGTCTCCAATCAAATCCCTTAATAACAATAAGTTATCACTCATACTTCTTCCAGGCACAGCACACACTTGATCCTCATCCACAACACTACCAATCACCTCACGCATACGATTCGCCAACAATTTGCTATAGATTTTGTAATCTGCGTTCAGCAATGTTATAGGTCTCCAATTCTCTAAACACTTTCTCTCACCTTTCTTATGCACAAGCACAACCACCCCCTCTTTCATTGATTCACACAACTTACCACTCTCCCACATATACTTACATATCTCAGTCAAATCAGCACCCAGAAAATCCCACGCCTTCACATAGAATTCTACCGGCAATCCGTCTTTACCTGGAGTCTTATTCTTTTTAGCACTCTTCATCACATTTTCTACTTCTTCCATAATTACGTCCTCATTCAAAATATCACATTCTCCACTATCCAACTTGTTCTCTAACCCAATCAGCACTTCTGAAACAAGACCAGAATCAATCCATTTTTTATCATATAACTTACTATAGAACCTATTCACCTCCTTTATCACATTCTCACCTGACACACACAAACCGTTCCTATCCAGGATTTTATCCATATCAACCTTTCTCCCATTCATTTTCTTAAAAAAGAACCGCGTGCACGTTTCATCTTTCTCAAGATGTTCTATTTTGGTGCGATAGATGATTTCTTTCCCTTTTTCATCCATAACACACTTTAATTCACTCTTTGTCTCAGCCAGCAGATCAGACACATCCATCCCACTTTCTCCACACTTCCTTAACCAGTCTAAGCGCCTGTTTAAATCACTAAATCTACTCCGATAAATAGCAGCTTTTTTATAGCCCCACTTTTTGAAGAATTTTTTGCAAACACCTTAACCCAATCCCACCACTCCAGTACACACGCAAAATCCCTCTTACATACTCTCCACTCTTTATACTTTATTTTTAATTCATTCATCACATCCTCATCTTCTAACAATCTTACATTCAGCTTCCAAACCCCACCCCCATACACACGGTCATCAATCGCACTAAACACACCTCTCAAACACTCATGATCAGAAAAAGGTACAGCATTTTGTTCAAAATTCATACACAACATATTTTTGGAAAACAACATTTTATCTATCCTGGATGCAATACCACCCCTATCAGCATGGTACGTTGGCGGTGGTGGGATGCCAAATTTAAGAGCAGCAGCATCTAGAAGGGAAAAATCAGAAATAAGATTGGATAACTTTTTACCAGTTATGTCACAATTCCCTTCTGTGGTGCAATTAAAGTCTCCAACTAAAACTGTAGGCATTTCGCCCGGAAGAAACAAACTTAATTTTTCCAAAAGAGCCAGACGCTCCTTTTTCCTGTCGTGTCCTGATGGACAGTACACATTAATAATTCTAGCCCGCCACCCCTATAGCTAACGTGCAATTATACATCTACCCACCTCTACCACCGTGTAGCTATCTAAACTAATCTCCCTGTTACCCATTAATATCCCTACACCATCATTCCTATTAACACATGAGCCAGACCATACATGCTGTCCGTAAGGCCAGTCCTTATCGCTTGGCGCGTCCACAATCCCACATTCCTGAAGACAAAAGATGTGAGCATTCATGTGTTTAATATAATCTAGAACAATTGCCCTCCTGAATTTGGATCTAATTTGCCTGACATTCAGGGACGCAATGCCCCAACCAGCTTGGGGAGCCATAACATGACTGTGCTATTTACATGACGACAAACACGCCACTTCCTCTTCAGCCGTTTTCGTCTTCCATTTGGAACTGCAACTTCTTGAATCTGTTTACGTCTGCGGGAATGCCTAAAAAAGCATTGGTGTCAGGAGAGAAGACATTCTGAGGGTAACTACGTTCACTTACCGGACTTAAACCAACTTCACCGGGGTCTGCCCAATCCGTTCTGGGCTTCTTACAGGAAGTTCCAGATTCCTCGTCCTCAGAGGACCTCGCAAGAGTGAAGTCACCTTGATCTCCACAACTGGCAAACTCCTCCTCAGTAGGAAACCAAGATACACTGGGGGTATTGCCAAGAGTACCTTCCAACTCCCCCTCCCCACAGACATCAGACTGATGAGGGAGCTCACATTCAACATCAGTAGCTTCCAAAACTGCCACCTCTGGGCTGGGAGACTCCGTTTGGGGCAGGGCCTCCTCATGTGCATCCATGATTTCAGGATCCTCAATAAGTTCCGGGTCTGAAACCTGTGGAATGTCAACAACAGCAGCAGGGGGTGCAGCTGCCCCACCTGAGACCTCAGCGTAAGACCTAGGACTGATCCTGGCCTTAAGGGCATGTCACACTAAGAGATATCGCTAGCAATATCGCTATAACTAGTGACGTTATAGCGATATTGCTAGCGATATCGCTGTGTCTGATACTTACCTACGACTGGCTCCCCCGCTGGTTATCGCTGATCGCGCGAGAACAGGCTGGACTGTTTCTCGTCGTCTGCTTCCTGCGGCGCTTCCTGCTGTGACGACGAGCGACGCGTGGAGCCGGGCGGGAGGACGCAGGATCGCCTGGTGTGACAGGTAAGTAGCGACCCCCGACCCCTGCAATGTCGCTGGTGAGATCTGCCTGTGTGGCAGCTCACTAGCGACCACTTAGTGATGTACCAGCGATCCTGACAGCGTCATATCGCTGGTCGGAATCGCTGGTACATCGCTAAGTGTGACAGTACCTTTACAGTCCCGATACTTATGGCCCTCCTCACCACAAGCATTACACATAACAGGATTTGTGCAGTCTTTTGCCATATGGCCAGAAGCATTGCAATTCCTGCAAGTTGGCATCTCCTTGCAACTATCCTGGGTATGCCCAAAATTTTTACACCTCCTGCAATACATCGGGGCATCTGGAAAGAACAAAAAAACAGTATTTTTCCCAATTGAAAAATTAAGAGGAGGGTAATGGATGCCTCCTGGGCCTTGGGGATCCATCCCAAATCTCACAAAAAATGTGTACTTCCCGATCCAGAGCCCTTCTCCATTCAAGACCCTGTGGGAGTACTGAACATAAATGCAATGTCTTTTCAAAAATAAATGTCCTCCAGAGAAACAAAAGGGTTGTGCATGAAAACTACAAGTGGGATAGAGTACAGCACAGTAAAGGTAAGACCTTCCAGCAAAGGATTTGCGACTCCATTTTTCAGGGCAGTAAACAAATTCTGGCAAGCTGCCATAGAAGATAGCACCAGTACATACCTGCCTTCTCTCCTAAACTCCTGCAGGCATATTATATCGGACTTCCGAATCTTCAGGATGTCATAAAACACCATGTTGACCAAATATCCCAGGGAAAAATGCAACTTCTTATCTTCAGCAATGTCAATTCTGAATCCATTTTTGACCTGGCTATCACCGGTCCCAGAGAATTGAAGTCGGACTCCCATCGTCCACAACTCCAAGGATTTCCTCCCCGAAACCTCCTGGCTATCTCCCAAAAGCAGCAACCGGCTTAAGCCACCGAAGTGGCGATGCCGGAAGACCAAGAGACAGCACTCAAGGTATTCAGGAAACTCCACACCTCATCAGTGTGGAGTAGGAAACTGGCCAGTAGGAGCAATGCCTAGTAGAAGACTGTGAATAATGAGGATGAATGAACTCATGGAGATCAACATCCAACACTGCGGAGACACCATCACATGTTTCTCAACGCAGTGATTCTAGAGCAATGCCCCCATCCCTTATGGGAAATATGTAAAAACATGCAAAACACAAGCCGCGGAGACACCATCACATGTTTCTCAACGCAAGCAATGACTAGCCAGGTCTTTCCCCGGGAAGGAACAACCACGGGAAGGGCAGTCTCCAATGAAGGAAACCACCTATGCCAAAATATGGTATCCATCCACGGACAGCTGTTTCCTTTTTTTTTTTTAAAACCATTCAGGTTAGTTATAAACAACTCAATATAAGCTCATCAACTTAAACGTCGTTGTTTCAACTCTCATCATCATGGTTCATATTTATTTTAGTATAACAAACCAAGGGTATACACAAAAAACATCCTGAGCATCAATAAACATCACTAAAATTCACTGATATTTGATCAGGTGCTGCCATTTTTTAAATTTCCAGACACCCTCTGCATCAGAACCACCACCCCTTTCGCTGTCTAATTTATAAATCAAGTATAATCTAGAAAGGATCAGCCCGACACACTTATTCACAGATACATGCTTCTCTTTGACAATTCCTAAATTCCTCACATCCCACAAACTCTGCATCACACAAGTCATAATTAACCATAGGATTCTATTTTTCACACGACCACATGCACCAATTCCAAACATCGCAACTCGCCAGTCAATAAAACACCTGCTAACTCCTTACACAACCCACCTACACACTTTCACACACTGCACGCGTAATCACAGTCCCACATAGTATGCCACACAGTCTCACATCCACCACATCCTTCCCTTGGGCACACATCAGTTCTGGTCAGACCTCGTCTCTTCTGAACCTGTCGCACAGGTAAAATATTGTGCAAGGACATCCATACAATATCCCTTTGTCTATCAGACATCTCGTGCGTTCCCAAACTCTTCCTTGCAACCGAAACTTCATTCCCTCTCAACCCCACAATATTACATTCCACATCATTCTTACGTATTATTTTCATCACATTCTTAGCCATTCTAAAATTATTCATCGGCACACTCAGCAAATCATGCTTCCTCACAACCTCTCAATCACCTCATACCAGACCGGACACTTGAAAGCAGCAGGCACTCTAGCATCCCTCTTTCTCCAACATAAGCCATATAACATCCAACCACCAGAATAACTTGCCATATACGCTCCCTTATTTCCTTTATTCAGCAAAATAACAACAGTTTTGATATACTGAAGCCCCAGAAAAATCTCAATGTTTGGAAAGGCCATGCCACCATGGTGACACGCCTTGAAAAGACTCTCTCTCTCAAGTTTCTCTATTTTACTGCTCCAGAAAACAGTAAAAACTAACTTTTCCACTCTTTTTATTTTCCTACATGATGGTGGAAAAACTGTTGCAATAAAAAGCAAAATCGGAAGAATCACCGCTTTTATGACCAAAATCTTACCACTCAAGGTCAAGTCTCTAGCATCACTGCGTTGAGAAACATGTGATGGTGTCTCCGCAGTGTTGGATGTTGATCTCCATGAGGTCACTCATTCTCATTTTCACAGTCTTTTACTAGGCATTGCTCCTACTAGCCAGTTTCCTACTCCACACTGATGAGGGGCAATACCCTGAAACAGCTGTCTGTGGATGGATACCATGTTTTGGCATAGGTGGCTTCCTTCATTGGAGACTGCCCTTCCCCTGGTTGTTCCTTCCCGGAAAGACCTGGCTAGTCATTGCTTGCGTTGAGAAACATGTGATGGTGTCTCCGCGGCTGTTGATTTACATGTTTTTGCATATTTCCCATAAGGGATGGGGGCATTGCTCTAGAATCACTGAGTTGAGAAACATGTGATGGTGTCTCCGCAGTGTTGGATGTTGATCTCCATGAGGTCACTCATCCTCATTTTCAAAGTCTCTCAGTCGCCAAAAATTTAACTTACGCTCTATGCGCAATCCACACTCCTCCCAGCTCTCCTTACCTTCCAAGTCCTTATTAAATAATACTCCCAGCACATTGATAGCACCCTTCTCACACTTTACCCTTCTCACAACACTACCAATCACCTCACGCATACGATTCGCCAACAATTTGCTATAGATTTTGTAATCTGCGTTCAGCAATGTTATAGGTCTCCAATTCGCTAAACACTTTCTCTCACCTTTCTTATGCACAAGCACAACCACCCCCTCTTTCATTGATTCACACAACTTACCACTCTCCCACATATACTTACATATCTCAGTCAAATCAGCACCCAGAAAATCCCACGCCTTCACATAGAATTCTACCGGCAATCCGTCTTTCCCTGGTGTCTTATTCTTTTTAGCATTCTTCATCACATTTTCTACTTCTTCCATAATTATGTCCTCATTCAAAATATCACATTCTCCACTATCCAACTTGTTCTCTAACCCATTCAGCATTTCTGAAACAAGACCATAATCAATCCATTTTTTATCATATAACTTACTATAGAACCTATTCACCTCCTTTATCACATTCTCACCTGACACACACAAACCGTTCCTATCCAGGATTTTATCCATATCAACATTTCTCCCATTCATTTTCTTAAAAAAGATCTGCGTGCACTTTTCATCTTTCTCAAGATGTTCTATTTTGGTGCGATAGATGATTTCTTTCCCTTTTTCATCCATAACACGCTTTAATTCACTGTTTTGTCTCAGCCAGCAGATCAGACACATCCATCCCATTTTCTCCACACTTCCTTAACCAGTCTAAGCTCCTGTTTAAATCATTAAATCTACTCCGATAAATAGCAGCTTTTTTATAGCCCCACTTTTTGAAGAATTTTTTGCAACACACCTTAACCCAATCCCACCACTCCAGTACACACGCAAAATCCCTCTTACATACTCTCCACTCTTTATACTTTATTTTTAATTCATTCATCACATCCTCATCTTCTAACAATCTTACATTCAGCTTCCAAATCTCACCCCCATACACACGGTCATCAATCGCAATAAACACACCTCTCAAACACTCATGATCTGAAAAAGGTACAGCATTTTGTTCAAAATTCATACACAACATATTTTTGGAAAACAACATTTTATCTATCCTGGATGCAATACCACCCCTATCAGCATGGTACGTTGGCGGTGGTGGGATGCCAAATTTAAGAGCAGCAGCATCTAGAAGGGAAAAATCAGAAATAAGATTGGATAACTTTTTACCAGTTATGTCACAATTCCCTTCTGTGGTGCAATTAAAGTCTCCAACTAAAACTGTAGGCATTTTGCCCGGAAGAAACAAACTTAATTTTTCCAAAAGAGCCAGACGCTCCTTTTTCCTGTCATGTCCTGATGGACAGTACACATTAATAATTCTAGCCCGCCACCCCCTATAGCTAACATTTGCAATTATACATCTACCCACCTCTACCACCGTGTAGCTATCTAAACTAATCTCCCTGTTACCCATTAATATCCCTACACCATCATTCCTATTAACACATGAGCCAGACCATACATGCTGTCCGTAAGGCCAGTCCTTATCGCTTGGCGCGTCCACAATCCCACATTCCTGAAGACAAAAGATGTGAGCATTCATCTGTTTAATATAATCTAGAACGATTGCCCTCCTGAATTTGGATCTAATTTGCCTGACATTCAGGGACGCAATGCCCCAACCAGCTTGGGGAGCCATAACATGACTGTGTTATTTACATGACGACAAACACGCTACTTCGTCTTCAGCCGTTTTCGTCTTCCATTTGGAACTGCAACTTCTTGAATCTGTTTACGTCTGCGGGAATGCCTAAAAAAGCATTGGTGTCAGGAGAGAAGACATTCTGAGGGTAACTACGTTCACTTACCGGACTTAAACCAACTTCACCGGGGTCTGCCCAATCTGTTTTGGGCTTCTTACAGGAAGTTCCAGACTCCTCGTCCTCAGAGGACCTCGCAAGAGTGAAGTCACCTTGATCTCCACAACTGGCAAACTCCTCCTCAGTAGGAAACCAAGAGTACCTTCCAACTCCCCCTCCCCACAGACATCAGACTGATGAGGGAGCTCACATTCAACATCAGTAGCTTCCAAAACTGCCACCTCTGGGCTGGGAGACTCCGTTTGGGGCAGGGCCTCCTCATGTACATCCATGATTTCAGGTTCCTCAATAAGTTCCGGGTCTGAAACCTGTGGAATGTCAACAACAGCAGCAGGGGGTGCAGCTGCCCCATCTGAGACCTCAGCGTAAGACCTAGGACTGATCCTGGCCTTACAGTCCCGATACTTATAGCCCTCCTCACCACAAGCATTACACATAACAGGATTTGTGCAGTCTTTTGCCATATGGCCAGAAGCATTGCAATTCCTGCAAGTTGGCATCTCCTTGCAACTATCCTGGGTATGCCCGAAATTTTTACACCTCCTGCAATACATCGGGGCATCTGGAAAGAACAAAAAAACAGTATTTTTCCCAATTGAAAAATTAAGAGGAGGGTAATGGATGCCTCCTGGGCCTTGGGGATCCATCCCAAATCTCACAAAAAATGTGTACTTCCCGGTCCAGAGCCCTTCTCCATTCAAGACCCTGTGGGAGTACTGAACATGAACATAAATGCAATGTCTTTTCAAAAATAAAGCAATGTCCTCCAGAGAAACAAAAGGGTTGTGCATGAAAACTACAAGTGGGATAGAGTACAGCACAGTAAAGGTAAGACCTTCCAGCAAATGATTTGCCACTCCATTTTTCAGGGCAGTAAACAAATTCTGGCAAGCTGCCATAGAAGATAGCACCAGTACATACCTGCCTTCTCTCCTAAACTCCTGCAGGCATATTATATTGGAATTCCGAATCTTCAGGATGTCATAAAACACCATGTTGACCAAATATCCCAGGGAAAAATGCAACTTATCTTCAGTAATGTCAATCCTGAATCCATTTTTGATCCGGCTATCACCGGTCCCAGAGAATTGAAGTCGGACTCCCATCGTCCACAACTCCAAGGATTTCCTCCCCGAAACCTCCTGGCTATCTCCCAAAAGCAGCGACCGCCTTAAGCCACCGAAGTGGCGATGCCGGAAGGCCAAGAGACAGCACTCAAGGTATTCAGGAAACTCCGCACCTCATCAGTGTGGAGTAGGAAACTGGCCAGTAGGAGGAATGCGTAGTAGAAGACTGTGAGAAATGAGGATGAATGAACTCATGGAGATCAACATCCAACACTGCGGAGACACCATCACGTTTCTCAACGCAGTGATTCTAGAGCAATGCCCCCATCCCTTATGGGAAATATGTAAAAACATGCAAAACACAAGCCGCGGAGACACCATCACATGTTTCTCAACGCAAGCAATGACTAGCCAGGTCTTTTCCCGGGAAGGAACAACCAGGGGAAGGGCAGTCTCCAATGAAGGAAACCACCTATGCCAAAACATGGTATCCATCCACAGACAGCTGTTTCGGGGTATTGCCCCTCATCAGTGTGGAGTAGGAAACTGGCCAGTAGGAGCAATGCCTAGTAGAAGACTGTGAAAAATGAGGATGAATGAACTCATGGAGATCAACATCCAACACTGCGGAGACACCATCACATGTTTCTCAACACAGTGATTGTAGAGCAATGCCCCCATCCCTTATGGGACATATGTAAAAACATGCAAAACACAAGCCGCGGAGACACCATCACATGTTTCTCAACGCAAGCAATGACTAGCCAGGTCTTTCCCCGGGAAGGGCAGTCTCCAATGAAGGAAACCACCTATGCCAAAACATGGTATCCATCCACAGACAGCTGTTTCGGGGTATTGGCCCTCATCAGTATGGAGTAGGAAACTGGCCAGTAGGAGCAATGCCTAGTAGAAGACTGTGAAAAATGAGGATGAATGAACTCATTGAGATCAACATCCAACACTGCGGAGACACCATCACATGTTTCTCAACGCAGTGATTCTAGAGCAATGCCCCCATCCCTTATGGGAAATATGTAAAAACATGCAAAACACATGTTTTTAGGTGAATTAAATACATGCCATATATACTGTATATGTAAAACAAAAAATGACCTAGTTTGCATTTTGCTTTTTGTAATTTCTTGGGTATAGACTTTTGACTAATAATACTCTATATCCTCCAACAGAAGCCTCTGATACATGTCACTAGACACAGAGTCGCAAACATCGCCTAGTTAATCCCATTGTAATAAAACATTTAGCCTGACCTAAACTACCATTTTTATTTTGGGTTCCCTATCAGTCTACTCTTTCCTAAACAGGAAAAATAAAAAGGAAAGCCCACCCATATCGGCCCACTGGATGGCAAAATCACACGCTTATGCTGACCATATAGGACAGATAAGTTTGGTACAAGTGTCATAAACTTAGCTTAAAAATCAAATGAAATCCCACAGCGATCCCTTGATCAAATTTTAAGCTCATACTTTATACGAACATTTGTGTGAGAGGCGTCAGACCAGGATCCAAGGGGTAACGTTCCTCCTTGCGGAGATGGATAGCACTCGTATGTGAAAAACTGACGTGTGAATGAGCCTTTAGAAATGAGTTAATGTGCATTTTACTCTTCTCCGACAGGTGACATCTCCTCTCGACTATCAAACGACACGTCTCTTGTGAGTCGCTCTATTGCCGCCAATGTGAACATAACCCTGCGGACATTGATAAGATGCGTTGGTCATTACCTCTTCATGTTGTCTCTATCTTGGCGTCTTACACTCCTGACCTTTGTGAGCATGCCACTAATTTCCATCGTTCAGAGCATATACAACAAATATCACGAGGTGCGTATATGTGCGGGGATGGGGCACAGATCACTGTATGTCATAACCATTTCCCTATGGTTCTATAATCATTGCATCTAATACTATTGGTTACATTTATTATGGTTAATTGTTTAAGGGTAAATTGACAAACTGAAAATTTGGTACGGATTTTCACAACGGATTTTATCCTTTGCAGTCTATAGAAAGAAATTGACATCAAAATCTGCAAGTAACTTGGATTTAATTGTAGATTTGCTATGAAATCCTTAGTAGAAAAACATCTACAGCTTTCACTTTTCATCATACTTTTTGAATTAGTTTTAATTGCTCATTTTTATTTTTATTATCTTTAGACAATTGGGGTATGGTCGCACAATGTTTTACATAAATTTTGAAGCAGATCCGCTTCCAAGTCCAATTCAAAATGTATTCAGAGAGTATTTTTAGTGGATTTTAATGTGGATTTTGAAGTGGATCAGTTTCAAAATGTATGTATAAAAAAAAATCTTTGTGTGTACATGGTCTTAATAGGTCTCATCCACATGGCTGTATTAGGGCTCCATATCATTCGGAGCTGGCATAAGGCTCCCATAACGGTGAATAGACAGAGCAATAAAGACCAATAGTAACATGTAAAATACTCAAGATACATAAAAAATGGCAGCAGAGCCTTTCCACAATGTATAGCAGGTCTGAACTGTTTTCAACTAGATGATGGTATTTTGGAATATACCCTTTTGGCCAAAACCAACAAAACCGCTGGTGTGAAAAAAAGAAAAAATGTTTATAGTGACCCATGCATTTCTTGACACCATTTCAGTCATCTGAGCTACATGAGGAAACTGCATGGACTGTACCACACTGGCACTTCACAGGAAAAGAGACAAACTCCTATCACAGTAACTGGTGATGATTAGACGGCTCCCGTCATACATTTATCATGTAGAAGATGGAAACATGTTTTTACTTGAGTGTTTTTTAAGTATTATTTGCATAAATATTTATTTTCTAATCCACAAAATTAATTTACTTATTTTTTAATTTCTTCTCTCAGGATCTTGTGAAGAAGGTGCAGGATTCGATTGCCAGGTCTAGTGATCTCGCAAAAGAGATTATTGAGTCAGTTAAAACGGTGCAGAGTTTTGCTGCAGAACAAGAAGAAGTGAAAAGATACGAAGAGTCCCTGAAAAAGACTCACAATCTGCAGATGTGGAGGGACATGATCAGAGTTCTGTATCTCCTGTTAATAAGGGTGAGCAAACACGTCATATTGCTGGTGGTTACTGTACATTGTGTGTGACAAGATGGCTGTACATAAGCTATTAGCCTATATTCACTTGTTGGATAGGACAAGGATTTCGGCTTGGCTTCCACTGTAGAATTCACTTGAAATCCAACCACAGCCCACATCCTGCTCATGGGAAAATACATGTTCTGCACGGAATAGTGGAGACTTGTCCTCAGTGAATGACAATGCACCTGGTCCGTATGTGGATCCACGGCAGTGAGAAGTGCAAATCCACAGCATACCAGGAGCAGAAATCCTACCTGACCATCGAATTTCTACTACAGATTTTTGCCCCTTCATCCAGAAGAACATTTGTGAGGTCAGACCCTGATGACGGGAAGAGGCCGGGCTCACAATCTCTGTTGATGATGAAGTTGATGTCCAGGCTCTGAGTGAAAGGTCATGTTCTTCCCCCAAATATGTCTACATGAACCTTGTGCTCTGGGCACAGCCATGGGGAACAGAAAAGAGCATTCCTCAAACTGTTCCCACAAAGCTGGAAGAATTAAGATTTCCCTTCACTGGAACTAAGAGACCAAGGATGACGCCTGATGTTTCCCCATAGCATTATCCTCCTCCATCATCTGTATGGCAGGCACAATGCAGTCAGGGGGTAACGTCCTCCTTATCTTCAAAAATAGATGTGGTCTCTGTCACAGCAAGATAAAAATACCTAAATGTGACTGATATCTGTGCTCATAGTGGTGATTAGCGGTGTACCCTGGCGATAAAGACGCTTTTCTTTCCTTCATTTCCTTCAGATCATCAATCTGGGGTCACAAGTTTCCATGTTATGCTATGGACACACATTAATCCTTGAAGGAGAGATGACCACCGGGGCGATGGTGTCCTTCATCATCTACCAGATGGAGTCTAGCAACTACATACGGGTAAGAGACCAAAGAAATTACAATGGTACATGTTTTCTAAAGGCAAAATATATATATATACTGCTCAAAAAAATAAAGGGAACCCTGGACACTCTTACTGAGCAGACACATGGATATTAGTGACCTTCCTATCATTTCTAACTGTTGTTTATTCCATTTTCACAACAGCAAGAGAAACTGAATCACAATCGGTGTTGACTTCACAGAGGTTTGACTGACTTGGAGTTACATTATGTTGTTTAAGTGTTTCCTTTATTTTTTTGAGCAATATATATATATATATATATATATATATATATATATATATATATATATATATAGGCAGAAAATTTGGAACAGCACCAAGAAAATATCTTACTGGTGTGCAGTAAAAAACAGACAATGTGATTTTCTGGATTTTTTTTCTCAGTTTGTCTCCCATAGTTGAGGTCTACATATGATGTAAATTACAGACGCCTCTCATCTTTTTAAGTGGTGGAACTTGCACTATTGCTGACTGACTAAATACTTTTTTGCCCCACTGTATATATATATATATATATATATATATATATATATACATACACTAGTGGAGGCCTGATGCTATCGCATCGGGAGGGCGGTATTGTCACCATGGAGGTAGGCTTTGCAGTGTTGAGAATCTCCCCCCCACATGTGCTCACCCACCTATCCACTCTCTCTTTCCCCATGTGCTGACTTCTCCCGTCTGTGCGCTCTTCTTTGACCTGTTTACCCCATGTGCTATCCCCCTTGTCATGTTTCTGCGGTAACTTGGATTGCCGTCCTTTTCTTTGATGGTATATTCTTGGTATTTTTTTGATGTTGGCATTGATATTTGCTTTTTAAAGGGGTTTTCCCACGAACGAAAGTTGATTTTAAAAATTGTCTGTGTCTGACCATGTACAGAACATACCACAGCTCCTAGGCAGGAGAGGAAGCAAACGACAATACTGACATTACAGCTGGAGTTCGCAGAGGATACATTTTGTGAGGTAAAATATTGTTTAAAAACAGTCAGTGATATATTTTACCTTACAAAATGAATCCTCTGTGATTCCCTGCTGTAATGTCAGTATTGTGTTTTGCTTCCTCCCCTGTCCAGGAGATGTGATATGCTCCGTACACGGTCATGTAACCAGCTTCCTCTGCCTGTAGACACGTTGTGCATCTGCCGCCGGGATCAGCCGAATGATTCATTGCGCCTGTGCGAAATTCGCGCAGGCGCAGTAAATCAGACGGCCGCCATCTTTGTGCAGACAGATAGCGGCAGTCACATTAAAACTGCGCATGCGCTCCTCCTGCACCAGCGGTCAGTGAATCATCCGGCTGATCACGGCGGCAGCGAGTTCGCGACAGTGTTCCGCTGGTGGTACCGCGCAAGAGGCTGCGTACGGCGTATACAGTGTGTGTGTGTTTGGTACGTACAGCTTATACAGTGTGTGTTTGTGTGGTGCCTACGGCGTATACAGTGTGTGTGTGTGTGTGTGTGGCACTACCAGCAGTTTCCATATTGAGACACCCATCACTTGGGTGTCCCAATATGGCGGTCGGTGAACTTCTGCCGCTTGGAATTCTGAGATCCGGACACATCTGGACGGAACAGGATGTGAAGACATTACAAGGTAATTATATTATATATATATATATATATATATATAGTATAGACCAAAAGTTTGGACACACCTCATTCAAAGCATTTTCTTTATTTTCATGACTATGAAAATTGTAGATTCACTCTGAAGGCATCAAAACTATGAATTTACACATGTGGAATTATATGATTAACAAAAAAGTGTGAAACAACTGAAAATATGTCTTATATTCTAGGTTCTTCAAAGTAGACACTGTTACAGAACCAACAGACACCTTTTGCTTAGATTATTGCTTTGCACACTCTTGGCATTCTCTTGATGAGCTTCAAGAGCTAGTCACCGGAAATGGTTTTCACTTCACAGGTGTGCCCTGTCAGGTTTAATAAGAGGGATTTCTTGCCTTATAAATGGGGTTGGGACCATCATTTGTGTTGTGCAGAAGTCTGGTGGATACACAGGTGATAGTCCTACTGAATAGACTGTTAGAATTTGTATTATGGCAAGAAAAATGCAGCTAAGTAAAGAAAAACGAGTGGCCATCAAAGAACACAAGGAATGGACATTAGACCAGTAGAAATTTGTGCTTTGGTCTGATGAGTCCAAATTTGAGATCTTTGGTTCCAACCACCGTGTCTTTGTGCGACGCAGAAAAGGTGAACGGATGGACTCTACATGCCTGGTTCCCACCGTGAAACATGGAGGAGGAGGTGTGATGATGTGGGGGTGCTTTGCTGGTGACACTGTTGGGGATTTTTTCAAAATTGAAGGCATGCTAAACCAGCATGGCTACCACAGTATCTTGCAGTGGCATGCTATTCCATCCGGTTTGTGCTTAGTTAGACCATCATTTATTTTTCAACAGGACAATGACCCCAAACACACCTCCAGGCTGTGTAAGGGCTATTTGACCAAGTAGGAAAGTGATGGGGTGCTACGCCAGATGACCTGGCCTCCACAGTCACCAGACCTCAACCCAATCGAGATGGTTTGGGGTGAGCTGGACCGCAGAGTGAAGGCAAAAGGGCCAACAAGTGCTAAGCATCTCTGGGAACTCCTTCAAGACTGTTGGAAGACCATTTCCGGTGACTACCTCTTGAAGCTCATCAAGAGAATGCCAAGAGTGTGCAAAGCAGTAATCAAAGCAAAAGGTGGCTACTTTGAAGAACCTAGAATATAAGACATATTTTCAGTTGTTTCACACTTTTTTGTTAATTATATAATACCACATGTGTTAATTCATAGTTGTGATGCCTTCAGAGTGAATCTACAATTTTCATAGTCATGAAAATAAAGAAAACTCTTTAAATGAGAAGGTGTGTCCAAACTTTTGGTCTGTACTGTATGTACACAGCTCTGTACACCACGTAGTGACCATTCTCGGGTACTGTGGCTCTGGTCCTATTGAAGTAAATGGGAGCTGAACATTAGTGCACAAGACTGGCCACTATGCAGTGGGATACCCCCGGTATGGAGCACTGCCAGGTGTCATTTACCTTTTTTCCGCCGTTGTTTTTTAGAGCCTTATTCACATGCTCAGTGAGATAACCCATTCTGCAGGAGTCGCCTCCAAGATCTTTCAGTACCTGGATCAGGAGCCTAAGATCTCCACGTCAGGATCACTTTGCCCACAAGATTTACGTGGTGAATTTGAGTTCAGAAACGTCACATTTTATTATCCGTCCCGTCCAAACACCCCGGCGGTGCAGGTGAGTGTGTGCGACACAAAACCACACAACACCCTGTATTTTATATACCTTACATAACGACAGCTATCTCTCCTGGCCCCCCATACACGTGCATGCTCAATCCTTCTCTTCCCCAACATCTTCCATTATGTGGCCTCCATACAGATTGGACAGACATATGTCCCGGTAGAGTCCTCCGAACTTTCTGTTTATGGAGGCCTAACTCTTTTAGCACAGGACCTGTTACCATTGTCCTTAGGATAGGTTATTAATATTAGATTGGTGGGGTCTAACATCCAAGACCCCCACCAATCACCAGTAATTAGCTACAGCTGCCACTTCCAGCCGCTTATGAATAGCAGCTGTTCTGCAGCACCCGGCAGTGGACGCTACACATTGCTACTCAATTCAAGGTTTCCATCCTTCCGCTGCTAATGCAAATAACATTTGATTGGTTCGGCTGCTGGTTGTCGGACCTCCACCGATATGATATTGATGATCTTTTGTGAGGGTGTATGATAGTAGTGGAAAACGTCTTCAAATGTAGAGCAGTTCATGAGCAAGAAACTACAACTCTTGTTACTGACCTGAGCCCAATTATCCTACTCACCGTAGAGAGCTGGTGTTCCCATCACATCCACAGGTTAATGTGGCCTGCCAATAGACTTCATACTGGATAGAAATAGTATTAGGCCGATAAAAAAGATATGTGTGAAGGGGACTGGCTGACTGCTCATTTCAACAGCCAGGCTAGCCCCCTTATCTATGGGTTGGCTTTGTTAGAGAAGGGGGCTGGCTTAGAATTCACGTGAGCAGTCAGTCATCCCCTGCACACAGCTCCTCCGGACTCTGAGATCGGGGATCCTTTTCGATGTACAATTAGTAAGTTCCATCCCGCGTCTCATTGTATACGTCACTTTGACATCTCATATACTTTCTATACGTGTCCTGTTCTCTCATTCTCCCTTGATTATATTCATCCCCTATAATTTATTTTACGTCTGACAGGACTTATCTTTCAGTCTTCCCCCGGGAAGCGTCACCGCTCTTGTTGGACTCTCAGGAGGGGGGAAGACGACCTGTGTGTCCCTTCTGGAGAGATTCTACGAGCCCCAGAACGGGGAAATCCTTCTTGATGGGAGACCGCTGGCTGACTACGACCATCAGTATCTGCACAGTAAGGTACGACTGGTATAAAGGCACAGCTATCCGGAGCATCGACCGCACACAAATCTTCAGCAGCTGATGGTTATCTATTAATATATATTAATGTTTCACACTTTGTTCCCCAATGTGATCGGAAATCCAGAATATTGTCCACCCCCCAGGATCACCTGCTTTATATCAGATATTTAATGGAACCTTCATATTTATACATGGATGATGTTACTGATTGTATATGTGTCATTTATACTATCTGCTGGTTGGTTGTGTGTTTAATGCTTCTTTAATTCTGGGGCTCATTAATCACAATTGTTCTTCTGGAAAAGCCTCGCTCCATTACCACCGTCACCAGTATCAGATCGGTGGTGGTGCTGACTGTCGCTGCTTTGTAGGTCTCGTAGCCACAGGCTGTAGAGCCAGAACAGCTAGGTACTATGTGTTATGGCCGCACTCTGTACTGCCGCTCAGCTGCCAATAACGTGAATGTAATCTGAGCTGCAGTACCTGCGACCAGCCACAACACAGTGTAAGGAGCTGTGTCCTCCATAGCTTTGTACATGGTGTACTTGACAAACAGCTTACTGGTGGTGGTGTGGGATGTCAATCAGATATTGATGATCTATTCCAAGGAAAAACAATCAATTTCAAAGTTCCGGACATTCACATAAATAATGAAGTAATTAAACTATTTTTTTTATTTAATCATTGATCAGTCTTTGTAAAGTTGTGAATCTTTGTAATATACTCCATTATTTTATTTTACTTCCTTCAGTCTTTAGCACCATGCTGAAAGTGCTGTCTTGTCTGCCTAGTTCAAGCAGTCTTGGTAGCTGATTTGAACTGCAGGTCTAGGAAAGATCCATTCTCCTGTGTGATCGTCTCTGCTCAGACAGGGATCAGTGTCTAACTATGGGGGTGCTCATACAGGTGAATGAATCTTTGCTAGACCTGCAGTTGAAATCAGTTACTAAGACTGCATGAACTAGGTAGACAAGACAGCACTTTCAGTGTGGTGATAAGCGAAGACGATGCAAAGCTAGGAAGGATAGCTAACATTAGAGAAGATAGACAAAGGATTCAGAAGGATTTAGATAAGCTTGAACAATAGGCAGCGACTAATAAAATGGAATTTAATAGGGAGAAATGCAAGATTCTACATCTGGGCAAGAAAAATGAAAATTACATCTATAGAATGGGAGGAATAGAATTAATTAACAGCACGTGTGAAAAAGACTTGGGTATACTAATAGATCACAGACTGCACGAGTCTACAGAGTGATGCAGCAGCAAAAAAGGCAAAACACAGTTCTAGAATATATTAAGAGAAGCATAGAGTCTAGATCACGTGAAGTAATGATCCCCCTCTACTCCTCCTTGGTCAGGCCTCATCTGGAATACTGTGTCCAGTTCTGGACACTTTTTAAAAAGACATTGAAAAACTGGAGCAAGTTCAGAGAGGAGCGACCAGAATGGTGAGCGAACTGCAAAGTATGTCCTACGAGGAACAGTTAAAGGATCTGGGAATGTTTAGCTTGCGAAAAAAAGAAGGCTTAGGCTAGTTTCACACTAGCGCTACCGGGCGCAGCACACGGCCGCCGTTGAGCTCCGCCCCCGGCCGCTCCCCCTCCGGTCAGCTCCTCCTCTGATCGCATGATGCTGCATGCAATCAGCGTACCCTATATTTAGCATTGGGTACGCTGGTCGTGCGCTGGTACACTTTTGACGGAAAATGCGCCCTTTTGGCGCTGCACCAAACGCACTGTGTTGCATTTTTTGCATGCTACGTCATGCGATCAGAGGAGGAGCAGACCGGAGGGGGTGCGGCCTGGGGCGGAGATTAGCGGCAGACGTGCGCTGCGCCCGGTAACGCTAGTGTGAAACTTGCCTAAGAGGAGATTTTATAGCTGTCTACAAATATCTGGAGGGCTGTCACAGTGTAGAGGGTTCATCATTATTCTCAGTTGCACATGGAAACACGAGAAGCAATGGAATGAAACTGAAAGGGAGAAGATACAGATTAGATAGTAGAAAAAACTTTATAACAGTGAGGGTGATCAATATGTGGACCAGGCTGCCACGACAAGTGGTGAGTTCTCCTTCAATGGAAGTGTTCAAACAGAGGCTGGACAGAGATCTGTCTGAGATGGTTTAGTGAATCCTGCATTAAGTAGTGGATTGGACACGACGACCCTGGAGGTCCCTTCCAGCTCTAATATTCTAGGATTCTATAAAGACAGAAAGAAGCAAAATAAAGTAATGGAGTAGATTTAAAAAATTCATTACTTTATGAAGGCTAATCAATTAAATAATAACAAAAAATGTTTAGTTACTCTTTGTATGTTAATGAGATATTTTAATTCTAAGTAGCTGCAAACAATACACTGATAATGTACCCTATAGGTGGCGCTGGTTGCCCAAGATCCTGTTTTATTTGCTGGAACAATAAAAGACAATATCACTTACGGACTCATCAGCAAGAGCAACGAGCAAGTGACAGAGGCAGCAAGGAACGCGAAGGCTGAGGACTTCATCAGCGACCTGGACGCAGGCTACGATACAAGTGAGTGATACAAGCAATACATTAAACAGCTGAGATAAAAGATGTTAAGATTTTTTACATGTTATTTTCTTACTGTTTATAATAAATTATCATCACTATGGCGCATTACATAGCTGTTTTTCATCCATTACTCCATACACAGTACTGGCCACATATCTAGAGGTAGGAAGGTGTCTCCTATCAGGAGGCCCCGTATACATCAGGTTCTCCCACTTTCTGGACAAAATCATCAGGTTTTCACCGTAACGGTTCTGTCCCCTCTCTACATTATTTTCACATCTGACTCTCGTTTTGACATTTTACCTTTTTAATCAGATTATTCTTATATTATTTGATACAGAAGTGCGGTTTCCTGTTTCCACAGATGTTGGAGATAGCGGGGCTCAGATGGGGGCCGGGCAGAAGCAGCGCATCGCCCTCGCTCGGGCTCTTGCCCGGAGACCTAAGTTACTTATTCTGGATGAAGCTTCCAGTTGTCTGGATGTAGAAACTGAGCACGAGGTGCGGCACAACGCCGGCTGTATCAGGGGGCTGCGGTCTGTTACTTTCCATTACTATCTCTGTCTCCTCTGCAGATCCAGCAGTCTGTGCAGAATATCCCCGGCCTCTCCATCCTGATCGTCGCTCATCGGCTGCGCACGGTGCGAGACGCAGATCAGATTCTAGTTCTGGATGGAGGTCGTGTTGTCGAGCGTGGAAATCACACAGAACTGGTGAAGCATGAGGAGGGAGCTTACTATAAACTCCTGAAGAACGGCGACTGAAAGTAAAGGAACATGGAAGAAATATTCCATAGATGTGGACGAAGCGAGGCCACAGACCACACAAATTATGCACATGTCCGGGACATGTGATGTAAAAGTCACCATCATCTCTTCCATCTTCTCCAGCTTTGTTCATTCGCTCCTCCTTACCCGCTGCAGCTTTACGTTAGGCCCTGTTTACACCAGTAAATAATCATGTATGGCAGATAAGGATTTATATTGACAAGAATTGTTAATGTTCCATCACGTAATCGAGGCATCGACCATTGGTCACACACGGCCTTGTCCCATGTGGAGTCGCCAGAGATGTAGCTCATGTGAACCTTCCTCCTGCCATCTCCTGGGTGGCCCTTTGGCGTTTCTGTAACATACTCTGTCTGAGATGTGCAATGACTTTACCCTGTTATGCCTCGTGTTTTTTTGTATTATAGGAAGTGTGGGAGATTCGTGACTTTCTTAAGTAGAAGATTCACAAACTTCGTCAAGAAACTCACATGCAGTATCCGATATTACTCAAGACTTTTTACATCACTGCTGGCCTTGGCTCTAAAAGCCACAATTATGATTCCAGCTCTAAAGGGGTCATCCAATGCCGATCACTCCCACGTCACATCTGAACAGCTCCAATGACGTTACCATCCAAAGAGACACGTGCATGATACCCTGATGATCATGAACGTGACTGCAGGTCGTAACTTCACTGGTGCCGATCACTTCCGATACAGGATGACCCCTCCTTCATACACATGAATATTTGGCTTGGCTGTGTGTTTTCAATGGGGAGAGACGAGAAAATAACTATATACAATGCACTCATTTAATGAGCCATTCTCGTAACGGGGCGCAATAATCGGTTATATGGCCACATTGTCCCCATACAATTGCATCTTGTCTAAATGTGCTACTGATGATTCACATGCCAGACAAATGATTAGCGGCATTATTACACACATCGATAGTTAGATCAAGTTTTTTTTTATGAATGTTTGCCAATTATCGGCCCGTGTGATTGAGCCTTGAACGGCTTTTTTTTTTTTTTTTTAACTTAAATACAAAAAATAATTTTAGCAAAATGTTGAACTATTATTTTACAGGCTCTTTGTTTTTTTGGCACAGTCAACTTTGAGGAGGTCTGCGAGCTCAGAAAATAAAAAACAAGTACAAAAGTTAAAATCTTCCCCGTCAGATCGTAATAATTTTCTGACGCCAGAGACTATAGAAGGCAGATGATGCTAAATGGTTAATTAAACCCAATAGCAAAAATAATTATTAGACCCAATTACATGCACATAAGAAAAAAAATGTCCTTCAGCAGAACAAAGGAATGTTGCAGGCAGCGATACTTTGTTCAGCACAAACACAGCTGGTATATCGGAACCCAGCAATAAAGAAAACAATGTATGTCCTCATGTATATCTTTTAAAGGAGGAAATAAAATTAAAGAACATTTTCACTTACATCCTGAGATCCAGGAGACGTTAATAATTGACCCATACAGATCTCAATCTGTATTGTTCTATTACTGAATAGAACATTGATATTTTTCTAGCATTCGGCTTTTTCTTGGCTTTGCATTGCAGAAAATGTGACAAAAATAAATAAAAAGTTGGAAAAAAGTTTTGTGTTATTAGTTATTTGGGTTATTTTTTATCTATATGGTTGAAATCTGTAAAAAAATAAAAAATAAAATAAAACCCATCTTGTCTCATGTTCCTTACGCCGGCAATAACTATTTCTTTTTTAAGATATATTTATTTTTTAGATGTAATAGTGATACAAATATTATTTGTTTTTACAAGAGGGACATACGGGATCTGGGACAGATCGGGACTTAATCATATAGAAAAGATGTAACAGACTGATATCAAATGACCCCATATTTTTACACCATCATTAATCTGATTATCTGCATTTTATGAGGGATTGTCTCAACTTTCTAAGTAGATGAAATTACTAAAACTTATTAAAAATCCTCTATTCTCTAGACTTGAGGGATTTTTTATTTCAGTTTACTTCTCGTTGGCGAAGTTACTGGTCATCGCATTCGTATCCTTGCAATCTTTTTGGTTTGGAGCTTTCCCAGATTACTAGATCCCGCCAACATCAGTGATACTCTGCTAGAAGGGAAAGTGGAGAGCTCGGCGGGTGTGAACTGTCAATCATCAGGAGCGCACCTTCCCTGACAGCAGAAAGCCGGGAGGCATAGGAGTGCTGTGCTCCTGAAGAAAGAAGATTCTATAAACTATCTAAATCTGAAATGTGTAACTATTGGGAGTTTTTTATTTTTCCATTTTAAGATTTATATATTTTTATTTTTCTACCAAAATTGATGTATGAAGACTTGTGTTTTGGGCCCGTTCAGCTTAGAAAAAGGTCATCTCAAATCATATTTATATGTATAAATGGTCAATATAAAGGATGGCTACATTACTTATTCCTTACACAGGAAGAGGGAGCACTCATTACGGGTGGATGGTAGGCGATCGCAGGAGTTAAATATAGCGTTCTTTACAGTAACAGCAATCAGACTGTGGAATGCTGACCACAAGAGGTAGTGATAGCCGACACTATATCAGCTATATATATGGGAAGGCCGGATGCTTTTCTCACAACGGATGGCATTGTAACTGGCGGAGGAAAGTGAATTTGATAGACCAGTGTTAAAGCGAGAAACAGTAATTTCTCGATTTAATCATCAGCAAAACCTAAGTACAACCGCAGGCGACTTTTAGTGACGTCTTCATGTGTCTCCCGTCTCTGCACAGCACCAATCACTACGACAGCACATAACGTCATCAATATAGAAAACATACACAGAAAACTGTAACTGTAACAAATATATTTATTCTATTCTGACCCGATGTGGATAAAAAGCTTCCCTGTAATTCTTCCAGAAGTAAAAATAATTACTGCACACTCATCGTGAAAAGGAAATGTGTGGATCGCCCATCTCTATTATCCTATATTCAGTTATAAAAGGAATATTATCCCCGTGGTTGTAAAATGGACAAAATGTAAGAAAAATATCAAGGAAAAAAGGTTCTGAACTGTACTTTTAAAAAACAATCTATTAAACTACTTTGTATCAGGATGACCAAACAAGAAATACTTCCCATCGTAGGACTAGTAGAAAGCGGTATCAGACTAACTTTAAACACAAGACCCTGGTTACACTGTCGTCAGCCGGTCCGTTCAGAGGCTTAGTTACCAGTTTCAGCAGATGACACCGTTACTGTCATTTCCCCCCTCCCCGGTACAGCCCCCTGGAGCATAACGCAGATACTCTACTTCATGTGATCACCCTCGTTACCAATCAGGGAGTAAATTTATCCCTACTCACACTGCCACCAGCAACTCTGTTCAGGGCCTATATTACCACTTCTACACGATCACACCTTGTTCCTGTCACTTTAACCTGTACGGACACATGTGATTCCCGGAAGGTGATACAGGAACTTTTCTTCATGTTATCACCCCCCTTAGCAATCAGGGAATATATGTATCCCTGTTAACACTGCCATCAACGACTTTGTTCAAAGCCTAAATCACCACTTCCCCTTGTACCATCTCCTGTGATACTAGAACTTTTCTTCTTGTCATCACCTCATTAACAATCAGGCAATGTATCCCTGTACACACTGCCATCAGCAACTGTTCAAAGCATATATTACCACTTCTAGCAGATCACACCCTGCTTCTGTCATTTCCCCCTGTATGGTCTTCTGTGATTTCTGGCAAAAGACGCAGGAACTTTTCTTCATGTTATCACCCCCTTACTATCCCTGTTCATTGCCATCAGTGACCGTTCAAATCCTTAATTACCACTTCTAGCAGATCATATCCTGCTCCTGTCACCTCTCCCTGTACGGTCTTCTGTGATCTCTAGCATGCGACTTAGGAACTTTTCTTCATGTTATCACCCCCTTACTATACCTGTTCATTGCCATCTGTGAGTGTTCAAATCCTAAATTTCCACTTCTAGCAGATCACACCCTGCTCCTGTCACTTCTCCTGTATGGTCTCCTGTGATCTCTACAGGGAGATACAGGAACTTTTTTCCATGTCATAACCGCCTTTACCAGTCAGAGGGTCTGTGTGTCCCTTGTGACACTTAGGGAGGTTCTTTTTAGACTTTTACTACAAAGCAAGAATAGACACAGTTTCACATCTCATAATATATGGGATACTGGGATTGAATAGGAGAAATCAGCATTTGTGGCAAGTATCTTATACTTTTATTTGTACAAAATGTAAGGGGTCTCAGGCTTCTTGCTTCAGACACAAACCTAACATTTTATGCATTTATTTTTTTGCAAATTGTTAAGCTTTAATGTAAAGTTGTGCCGAGTGGCATTTTTACAACTTCCAAATTATTAACTTTCAGATAAATTGAAGTTTGGGGATATCATTTATTCTATAAGTCAGGTTTAAGTGTCTTAAACTTTGGAAAACCTGTCCCAGAACGGGACTGTCCTACAAACAGTTGACATGCCAACTATTGAAGTCGGCAGGATAGAGATGTTCCTGCCTAGGAAGAAGTTACACATTTTAGGAAAAAAAAAAACAGTTAAAATGCATCTAAAAAACCTACGATTAGTGATTATTTGATGAGAGTGACCTTTTCTTTGGATTATCAGGCCGTGTAAGAGGCTGTAATGTGCCGTATACACACACCGGTCTGGATATCCATTCTTGGAGACCTTGCCCCAAACTTCATCTCCCGGGGTCTAATCTACATTTTGGTGCATATTCATACTCAGATCTGATTCATACAGCCAAATAGTGGAAGATACGAGAACAATGATTTGCGATTTTATCAGATTTTGTGCACTTTGCTTTTTAAAATTATTTTACTTCTGACTGTCTAAATACTGGAAATCTAGCGGCAAAGTCATGGCTACAAGACAATGCTGATAAAATGAAAAATGGCAATACTGCTAAATACACTATTACTTACATCGACCTTTACAGCCTTTTCTACAGATGCCACCCAGTTGCCCGATTTAGCCCCGGCTACCAACAGGAAACAATTTCTTCATTCCTATAATGACACCTTGTAGACTATAAACGCCCCAACTGTGTCCAGCTCTATGGGCACAGTTTGCCTCCTGGATCATTAGATTCAGATATATTTTATCATTTTTGCAGACATTAGCAGCTCTGACATGAGATATCTTGAGGTTCAAGTATTACAGCAGTTATAACGATCTAGACGACAAAGTTACACTACATACAGCGCCAGAAGAGGGGAACGACTAGGCGCCCATAATCTTAGTGGGGCAACCAATCCCCAATGCCGTCAATATATCCATCCTACAGAATAAAAAGGGAATGAAACGCCTCATTTTTTCCGTTCCATTTCTGTTTTGCCTAAAAACAGAAAAATTAAAACGGAATATATGAGCAATGTCTGATGATTATATGACGAGAACTGCACAAAAAGCAAATCTGGAGAGATCAATGACATGATGGTCACACAGGGCTGGTGCGTTTCAGGAAAGCGTCCCAGGGAGTGGATCGGCCCTTCTCTACCACATGCACCCAACGATGGTTCAGACAAAGCAGAATTAAGAAATGCCGCCTTCCCCCAGCTCCTCTGTGTCACCTTCTGGTAGCTTTCTCTTATACGGGAAGTGTCACCAGATCTCATGGTTTTCTTACTAATCAGTAAGACATCGAGTCTCTACATATGTTAAAAGTTTACTATACAATTCATTAAAATCCACTCATTAAGACACCGCCGACGTCAGGGGGCGCCTACATCTTATAGAACAATGTAAGTGGGTAAGGAGCTCTCGTTGCTTGGTGCACACTGTGCGAAGTGTTGCTCTCGTCTGTGAGTCTCCTTGTGTCGGTTCATATCGGACTGATGGGTGAAACATTTCCCGCACTCCGAGCAGTCATACGGCTTCTCTCCAGAATGAGTCTTTACGTGACGATTGAGAGCCGAAGTCTGACGGAAGCATCTGCCGCATTCGGGACACGGAAATGGCCTCTCTCCGGTGTGGACCCTGAGGTGCCTGATGAGGCAGCCATTGTACAGAAAGCCTTTTCCGCACTGCGGACAGACGTGCGGTCGCTCCATCTTGTGCGCTCGTATGTGTCGGTCACAAGAAGCCTTGGAGTTAAACAACTTTTCGCATTCGGTGCAGGGGAACAGCACTTCCCCGGCATGGAGCCGCAGATGCATCTCAAAATTGATTTGCTTGGCAAAACATTTGCCGCAGTCGGGACACTTCAGGGGTTTCTCCTTTATGTGCGTTATCTGGTGTCTATCGAGACTCGATTTGGTGTGATATGATTTCCCACAGTCGGAACAGATCCAGGTGCTTCCCTCCTTGTGTCCTTTCATGTGCGATTCCAGATCAGACAGTGTGGTGAAGCACATCGAGCACTCTGAGCAAACCTGGATCTTCTCTTCCATCTCATCCATCAAGTTGTAATCCATGGCCATGCCACCAGGATGAGCCCAGATCTTAGAAGCCTGCCCGTTGTGCAGTGCCTGATTTTCCACAAAGCCCGCGGCATTGTGGGAAGACTGATGCGGTGCAGACAAGTTCAGCACATTTACCCCAGGTTTCTTCTCCATACTTTTATGCTCAGTCTTTACGGGGTTTCCCCCAGCTTGGTTCTGGTTTTCGTTGCTAACCTTCATGCTCTTCACAAACCAGACATTAACAGGTTCCTTCTGATTCTGAGCATTTTTGGTCTGCACTGGGGTGATGACGTCCTGAATGATCCAGTCTGCAAAAGAGTAATGTACGTATAGTTTATACAAGTAGAAAACAAAAGTAATCAATTAAAGGGGTATTCTGACTGTACACTTCTGTATTGGAGGCGAGCAGAGCCGGTGACGTGAACACTACTGGTACATGCTCTAATGGGTGCACGACCGACAAGAGGTCTGGAAACCGTGCCGTCAGGAAACAGACACGTGCCCCAGCGGTAGGATCAGTATCTATCAGGCTTTTATGGCGGGAAACCTCTAACAATTCAAGAAAAGATATCAGTACAAGACGTGTGGACTGTTCAGTACCTGCGGCATTTTTCTCCGGTTTGGGCGTCTGTTGCACATTTTCGTAACAGGCTTCATCTTCATCATCATCGATATTGATTATAATAGACGCAGATTCTGCAAAATAATACATCTATAAGACGTCTTGGAAACCCAAAACTGATGTCAAGACGTCCAATTACCATTGTATTCCTATGCAGAATCATCTCATTGTCTGCGCTGTACTCTGGAGGGTCTGAGAATTCAAGGACTTGACTACATTATGTTCTCTGCCTGTGGCCGCTCTTCCATATATGTAGACTCATAAAGACACCAAAAACTGAGGGCACTACCAATGAGTAAATATGTGAGATCTCCCACCACACGCCAAAAAGTAATCAAGAGATAAAAAGAGGAAAAAGTAGCGTGTAAAGGCAAGGATCACCACAAACGGTATGACAAATAATTTTTAATTTTTATTGAGATAATTAAAGTTAGACAAGTAACAGACAAATTTAAAAACAATTAAAAAATCAAAAAAGGATATCAAATGTACAACCGCATGAAGGGCCTTATAAGTGCCCCACACGCAGAAAGAACCCCTCCTCCACTACGTGCACCGGGAGTGTGTTATAATGAAACACACAGAGCCACTGACAATGACGACAATCAAAACACACCAGAAAAACCTGGAAATCTGTCAAAAGATACAATAGTAATATCAGTAGCAAACAATAATTATCCAGGTAAGACCAACAGAGTCACAATGAAATATAATACAGTACAATAATCAATAGTTGCTGCCTAAAGCCCCCTAAAGACACATGAATGGAATCCTGAAAAGGGATAGATGAAAACAAAAAGCCTCTGAGAAATAAACTGAGGGTGGGGGAGCGAAGGTAATTAAGGCTGAATAAGACCTGTTGAAACCTGGAGAAGAAGAGTGACTGGTCACAAGGGGGAGAGGAGGAAAGACCTCATGCGTATCGCCACACTGCGTGGCTTCCTCAGGGGAAGGTGAGGGAGAGAGAGGCTTGTCAACCTTATGCAAAGTCATTAGGTAAATCATCAGTCAGGTGTGAGAGGCTTATCAAGAACAGCCAATACACAGCATAGTCATGGGAACCCAGCAAAAACAAACTTACCCCTGAACAAGAGACCTGTGTATCAATAGAGGCAGACGCAAAAAGAACAAGAAAATGGACCTTGTGGTCACGTGATGGTTAAATCAAATGAATAATATGCCACAAAGGGCTATAAACCCATGTGTAGACACAAAGCCAAGGTGTTTGAAAAAACAGGAAATGTGAACGGACGTCCCATAGAAACTGGAAAAAGGGACCAGGCTTAGAGTACACAATAAGACGATAGTTAAATGAATAAAAGCAAACAACAGGACCTTAGGTCATGTGACCAACTCTGTCAGAGACGCATGAGAGGCTTCATATGTAGCCACGGGCAATGCACAGTACCTAATAAAGCATGTATTAATAGTCAAGTGAGCAATACCCAACGCGGTGCTCTTTGACTGCCTGTTTATTTCTCAGAGGGTTTTTGTTTTCATCTATCCCTTTTCAGGATTCCATTCATGTGTCTTTAGGGGGCTTTAGGCAGCAACTATTGATTCTTGTACTGTATTATATTTCATTGTGACTGTTGGTTTTACCTGGATAATTATTGTTTGCTACTGATATTACTATTGTATCTTTTGACAGATTTCCAGGTTTTTCTGGTGTGTTTTGATTGTCGTCATTGTCAGTGGCTCTGTGTGTTTCATTATAACACACTCCCGGTGCACGTAGTGGAGGAGGGGTTCTTTCTGCGTGTGGGGCACTTATAAGGTCCTTCATGCTGTTGTACATTGGATAACCTTTTTTGCTTTTTTAATTGTTTTTAAATTTGCCTGTTGCTTGTCTAACTTTAATTGACTCAATAAAAATTAAAAATTGTTATTTGTCATACCGTTTGTGGTGATCCTTGCCTTTACACGCTACTTTTTCCTCTTTTTTTGTCTCTATATGTAGACTCATAGTTCCTGTCCTTACAGGAAGAGTTTACAGGAGTTTCCTTATCGTCAGAGGCAAGATTACAATGACTGATATCTACTGTAGATGCAGGTGTCAACACAGGATCCACCATTCATAATAGGTGATGTCACAGCTCACCTCTTCCTCCTGTAGAATGACTGATAACACCTCTATATACAGTAGATAACACAGGATCCACCATTCACAATAGATATCACAGCTCACCTCCTCCACAATTATCGATAACACCTCTACATAAAGCTCTGGCAAAAATTAAGAGACCACTGCAAAATTTTCAGTTTGTCTGATTTTTCTCTTTATAGGTATATTTTTGAGTAAAATGTAAATTTCTCTTTTATTCTATAAACTACTGACAACATGTCTTCGAATTTTCAAGCACTAAATTTTGTATTTATTTTCAGAAAATGTGAAATGGTCAAAATAACAAAAAATGCAGAGTGCTTGTAGACCTCAAATAATGCTAAGAAAACAAGTTCATTATCATTTAGAAACAACAATACTAATGTTTTACCTCAGGAAGAGTTCAGAAATCAATATTGCGTGGAATAACCATTATTGTTAATCACAGCTTTCGTGCATCTTGGCATGCTTTCCACCAGTCTTTCACACTGGTTTTGGGTGACCTTAGGCCACTCCTGGTACAAAAATGTAAGCACTGCAGTTCTTCTTTGATGGCTTGTGAATATCCATCTTCCTCTTGCTTACATTCCAGAGGTTTTCAATGGGGTTCAGGTCTGGAGATTGGGCTGGCCATGACAGGGATTGGATGTGGTGGTCCTTCATCCACACATTGATTGATCTAGCTGTGTGGCATGGCACATTGTCCTGCTGGAAAAACAGGATTTTTGGGTTGCTTACCGTAAAATCTGTTTCTCGGAGCCTTCATTGGGGGACACAGAGACCATGGGTGTATGCTGCTGCCACTAGGAGGCTGACACTATGCACAAAAAAAGGATAGCTCCTCCTCCGCAGTATACACCCCACCATCCGGCAGGAATTTCCTCAGTTAGTGAGAAAGCAGTAGGAGAAGTAACAGAATAGATTGAAACAGAACAGACAACTCAACTGTACATAACCAACAACATAAGAACAGGAGTTGTAGAACATGGGAGGGTGCTGTGTCCCCCAATGAAGGCTCCGAGAAACAGATTTTACGGTAAGCAACCCAAAAATCCTGTTTTCTCGTTCGCCTTATTGGGGGACACAGAGACCATGGGACGTCCCAAAGCAGTCTCTGGGGTGGGAAACAAACTTCCATCAGGCCAGTGGACTCACCACCGCTGCCTGCAGGATCCTTCTACCTAGGCTGGCCTCCGCCGAAGCGTAGGTGTGGACCTTCTAGAATGTCACAAACGTGTGAACAGATGACCAGGTTGCAGCTTTGCAAAGTTGCAGCGCGGAAGCTCTGTGGCGCACCGCCCAGGAGGCACCCACTGCCCAGGTAGAGTGAGCTCTAATTCCCTGAGGGGCCACTCGATGCTTGATCCGGTAGGCCTCCAAAATTGCCGACCTGATCCAGCGAGCAATAGTAGCTTTGGAGGCTGGCTGACCTTTCCGCGCCCCATCTGGAATGATGAAAAGAGAGTCTGACTCCCTCAAACGAGTCGTTCTAGCTAGGTAGACCTTCTTTGCCCTGACCAAGTCCAGCTTGTTCAAGGAGCGCTCCCGAGGGTGAGTTGGACCCGGACAAAGGACGGGAGAACAATATCCTCATCCAGGTGGAAAGTGGACACCACCTTAGGAAGGAAAGAAGGCGGAGTCCGTAGAACTACCTTGTCCTGGTGGAGCACCAAGAAAAGGGAACGACAAGAAATGGCTGCCAAATCCGACACGCGCCGGATGGAGGTGACGGCTACTAGGAAGGCTACTTTCCATGAAAGGATAGGGAAACTTCCCTGAGAGGTTCAAAGGGAGGACCTTGCAGAACCTCGAGAACCAGATTAAGATCCAATGGATGTACGGGCGCACGGTAGGAGGAGCCGCATGAGCCACTCCCTGAAGGAAGGTCTTGACCCGAGGACGGGAGGCCAGTGTGTTCTGGAACAAAATGGATAGCGCCGAGACTTGACCTTTTAAAGAGCTGAGGGCAAGGCCCGCATCAAGGCCTGCCTGAAGAAACGCCAGAACAGAAAGGGGAGAAAATGACATGGGCGGAATGTTATTGGCCTCACACCAAGTGAAATAGGCTTTCTGGCCCAGATCATGGTATGAATAACCTGATCGCTTCAAAACCTTGGACTCAATAGCCACGCCGTCAAATTGGGCGGCTGAGAATTGAGGTGGCAAATCGGGCCCTGAGACCGCAGATCTGCCCTGTCTGGAACCTTCCAGGAGTCGTCCGCGAGAAGGTTGACGATGTCCGCGAACCAAGACCTTCTGGGCCATTTCGGGGCGATGAGGATGACTGGACTTCCTTCTGCTTTGTTTTTCTTCAACAGCTTGGGAAGAAGGGGAAGGGGAGGGAACAGGTAGGGGAGCTCGAACTAAGACCAAGGAATGGTCAGAGCATCGGCGCCCCTGGCGAGAGGATCTCGAGCCCTGGATACAAACTGTGGGACTTTCCTGTTGAGGCGAGACGCCAGCAGGTCAACGTCCGGAGTTCCCGAACGACGGCAAAGCTGATGAAATACATCCGGATGTAAGGACCACTCTCCCGCCGCGGTACTCCCGCGGCTGAGAAAATCGGCAGCCCAGTTGTCCATGCCGGGAATGTGCACCGCGGATATTGGTGGAACTGAAACCTCTGCCGAGTGAAGAATTTTGGACACTTCCGCTAGGGCTGAGGCACTGCGTGTCCCCCACTGGTGGTTGATATCTGCCACCGCTGTGGCAGTCTGTCTGAATATGGATTGGCAGGCCCCTGAGAAGTCTCTCCCAGTGAACGAGAGACAGATAGATCGCCCGTATCTCGATGACGTTGATCGGCAGAGCTGTCTCTATTCGACCACCGACCCTGCACAGTGTGATTGCGAAATATTGCCCCCCCAGCCGAGGAGGCTGGCATCCATTGTCACAATCTGCCAGTGAATGAGAAGGAATGACCGTCCTAGGGCAATGAGAGGTGACGTCCGCCACCAAATGAGGGACTGCCTGACCTGGTATGAAAGGCGAATTGGACGATCCAGGGAAAGAACAGACCTGTTCCACCGAGACAGGATAACCTGTTGGAGGGGTCTGGAGTGAAATTGAGCAAAGGGAATCGCTTCTGTCAACGCCACCATCCTTCCTAGAACTTTCATGGTTGTTAGGAGAGATGGAAGTCGTGTGATCTGCAGTGACCGTACATCTCGCTGCAGAGAAACTATCTTCTCCTCTGGGAGAAAAACCGTCGATCGACGAGTGTCGAACAATAGGCCCAGAAACACCAGACGTTGTGTCGGAACAAGGCAGGGCTTCTTTTTGTTGACGAGCCACCCAAAATTGGACAGGGTGTAGAGGACGATGGTAAGATTTTGGCGAGCCTGGTGAAAAGACGGAGCTTTGATCAGAATGTCGTCGAGGTACGGAAAAAGAACGAGACCTCTCATCCTCAACAAAGCCATCAACGCCGCCATGATCTTTGTAAAAACTCTGGGTGCGGTGGCGAGACCGAAACGGCAGTGCAACGAACTGGTAGTGGTCCTGGTGAATCGCAAAACGCAGGAATCTCTGATGCCCGGGAAAGATGGGAACATGTAGATAGGCATCTTGAATGTCTATTGAACACATGAACTCCTGCGCCTCCATGGAAGCGATTACCGACCGAAGAGACTCCATCCTGAAATGACGCAATCGGACCCTGTTGTTCAGTAACTTGAGATCCAGGATGGGACGAACTGCACCATCTTTTTTCCACACTACAAACAGGTTTGAATAAAACCCTGTGAAACGTTCTGATTCGGGAGCGGACAAAATCACCCCGGAACTGAGGAGAGAGGTGATGGATGCGAAGAAACCCGGACTAAGGCAGGGTCTTTTGGATGGACTCGAAGAAACGATCCCGGGGACGAGAAACAAACTATCTTGTATCCTGGGGATACAACTTCCCTGACCCAAGCGTCCTCTACTGAGGCAAGCCAGACGTCTCTGTAGAAAAGGAGTTGACCTCCCAGTTGGGAAGGACCCTCAGGACTTCCTTGATAGTCATGCTGCTGTGGACCAACCAGATCTGGACCTGGAGGATCTGCCCTGGGATGAGTGAGATCGCCAGGAGGGAGTGGGTCTGAAGGAGACCTTCTTTCTATCCTGGCGTGCCTGCGACCTCTGTTGGTAGACCGAAAGGGCCGAAACTGACGCCTTAGCGGACCTACAAGGCTTGGACTGAGGAAGGAGGGAACTTGTGCCTCCAGTGGTGTCCCTAATAATCTGGTCCAGCTGGGATCCAAAGAGACGCGCTCCCTGAAAAGGCAGATTGGTAAGGGACTCTTTGAAGACAAATCCGCCTGCCAAGCCTTGAGCCAAATTGTACGCCGGATTGTCATCACGTTGCTGGACGTCTGAGCCGCCCAAGACGCGGCATCCAAGGAGGCAGAGAGCAGATAATCCCCTGCATGGGAGATCTGGTTAGCCAGTTTGGCCGATTGCTCCGGTTGGGCTTTATCTAGGATGCCCTTGCGGAGATCCTCCGCCCAAGTAGCTATGGCCTTTGCTACCCAAGATGAAGCAAAGGCTGGGCTTAGCGCCGCCGCTTCGAATACTGACTTTGCTAGGGATTCTATAATTCTGCCATTAGAATCCTATAGCGACGTCACACCTGAAATCGGAAGGACCGTGTTGATAAGGACCGTGTTGATAAGATAGTCTGGACACGGGAGCGTCTACAGAGGAGGAAGCCGACCAGTTGTCGGTGAGCTCTTTTGAAAATGGATAGAGCACGCCGAGACGCTTCCCTCTTTGAAAGCGTCTGGTCAGATTTTCTCTCTCTCCCTGGTAAGCATCTTGCCAAACTCAGAGTGGGAGGTGAAGACTCTGGAAGGTGTTACTGCCCGTCTGAACGAAACCTCCTGATCCGAGCGTTTCGCAGGGGAGTCTGTATTTCGAAGGTGTGGTTAATCGCAGCAATGAGGTTCTGTACCGAAACCTTCATGTCCGCGTCCTGATCCGAATCCAGCTCTAAAATCTCTTCGGATGACGCATTCGAGAACGCTTCACCTGACTCGGGTGAGGAGGCACGGGAAGGCGACTGCTGGGAAGGACAATGTGGAGAGACCAGGCCAGGAGAGGATTCCGGCCGGAGATCCTGCCTGGGTCTTTTGCGGCTTCTGCTGGCTGGCTCAGATGGAACCCCTTGCGACCTGCTGGACCTTGCGGAAGTGTCCAGGGGCAACTTATCAAGAACGGCCACTAGGGACAGACACCCTGGTGAGGTCCGCCACTGATTGTGATAAAGAGGCCTAGCCAGGAATAGGGGGGTCCACACATGTGGCGCAATAGATGGTTCCTGGACGGCATCGGGCTGAATTGCAGTCTAAACCGAGGGGAGTGGGAAAGTTCTCTGTGCTGGTGGACGGGCACGTTCCGGGAGAAAGAACCCCGAGGAGATGCCGGAAGGTTGAGGGAAAGAAGGCAGAGGAGGGTGTCAGTCTGCAGTTGCAGAGCTACTCACAGTCCGGTGGCCCGAAAGGCGATGTGCCCAGCTCGAGGAGAGAAGAAGGGCGGGCTAGCCACCTGACCCAGAGAGAAGACCGCCCGCTGCCCAGCTACAGACTAGGAGGGTGGGTGGTCCTAGAATGGGCGGGAGAGCAGCCCGCCTATAACAGAGGGCGGGGGGCGTGGCCGCGACGGCCGAGTAGGCCCGAAATGAAGCCAGGGACTAAAATAGTATCGGCGGCCGCCTGTCAGCGCGGGGCGGCGCGGAAGTCCTGCAGCGCTGCCACGGCCACCCAAGAAGAAACCGCCGCCCTAAAAAAGCCCTCAGGATAGAATGAGGAGGGCGGCGGCGGCGGGTGGGGGGGACAAGGCCCGCGCCGTAGCCGGGGCCTGGCATGTGGCGCAACAGAAAGTGCGGCGGCTGCCGGGAGGCGCAGGCAGCTGAGGACCCTGCGGCACTGCCCTGTGCCGCTCCGAAGAATCCTCCAGTGGTGTCTTCAATAAAGGTACCTTGTAAATCCAACGCTGTCTGAGTCTATTTTCCCAGTGTCCGCGCCTCGTCCGACCGACAGGCTCTGGTAGGCGAGTGGGTGGGAGGCGGGGGAGCAAGGACCATCCATATAGCTGGCACGCACCTGTGCAAAGCTCTTGGTCCTGCTGCGGAGAGCTATGAGGATACGGGGTGGCAGTACACGCCGTACTCATAGTCTCTTGTGGGACTACAGATGTGACTATTCACTCTGTATCCCTCCGGGACCCTGAAAAGGAACGACGCACGACGAGGTAGATATGGGTCTAATGAAAGACCCGTGTCCACCTCCTACTGACACTAAGCTAAACTGAGGAAATTCCTGCCGGATGGTGGGGTGTATACTGCGGAGGAGGAGCTATCCTTTTTTTGTGCATAGTGTCAGCCTCCTAGTGGCAGCAGCATACACCCATGGTCTCTGTGTCCCCCAATAAGGCGAACGAGAAAACCAGTCCTCAGAGTTGGGGAACATTGCCTGAGCAGAAGCAATCAACAATTTTTCCAGGATAACCTTGTATGCGGCTTGATTCACACGTCCTTCGCAAAGAAGAACCTGCCTAATTCCAGTCTTGCTGAAGCATCCCCAGATCATCACCGATCCTCCACCAAATTGCACAGTGGGTGCAAGACACTGTGGCTTGTACGCCTCTCCAGGTCTCCGTCTAACCATTAGACAACCAGGTGTTGGGCAAAGTTGAAAATTAGACTCATCAGAGAAGATTACCTTACTCCAGTCCTCTACGGTCCAATCCTTATGGTCTTTGGCAAACTTCAGCCTGGATGTCCTTTGCTTTTCATTGATGAAAGGCTTTTTTCTAGCTTTACATGATTTGAGCCCTGCCTCTAGGAGCCTGTTACAAACTGTTCTTGCCGTGCACTTCACCCCAGCTGCCATTTGCCATTCCTTTTGTAGGTCACTTGATGTCATCCTGTGGTTGCTGAGTGACATTCGAATAAGATGACATCATCCCGGTCAGTGGAGAGTCATTTTCTCCCTCTTCCGGTCTGTAGCTTTGTTGTCCCCCATGTCTGCTGCTTGACCTTGTTGTAATGGACTGCTATCTTAGAAATTTTAAGGATGTAGGCAACATGACGCTCATTGTATCCCTCTGCTAGTAAAGCCAGAATTGAGCCCTTCTTTTCTTCACTCAAGACTTTTCTTTTCAACTCCTTTGGCATTGTTAAAAACTATTTTTCTTTCCTATTACTTTTGGGATATTACTAGCACTTGTTTTGCCATCCAGCTTGTCCTATTGCAAGAGGATTGTGAACACCACAGCAGGGTTTTTTATACTTTCCTTCATTAATTAAGATTTGGTGCAGGTGATCACCTAATCTGAAGCACATTAAGTAGAATGAGGTGGACTCTGGTTGGAATTCAATTGACACTGGAAGGGAATGGCCATCAGACATGTAGAGAAGCTGATTTTTATAAAACTGTGCAGTGGTCTCTTAATTTTTGCCAGAGCTGTATACAGTGCCTACAAGTAGTATTCAACCCCCTGCAGATTTAGCAGGTTTACACATTCGGAATTAATTTGGCATTGTGACATTTGGACTGTAGATCAGCCTGGAAGTGTGAAATGCACTGCAGCAAAAAAGAATGTTATTTCTTTGTTTAATTTTTTTTTAAATTGTGAAAAGTTTATTCAGAGGGTCATTTATTATTCAACCCCTCAAACCACCAGAATTCTGTTTGGTTCCCCCAAAGTATTAAGAAGTATTTCAGGCACAAAGAACAATGAGCTTCACATGTTTGGATTAATTATCTCTTTTTCCAGCCTTTTCTGACTATTTAAGACCCTCCCCAAACTTGTGAACAGCACTCATACATGGTCAACATGGGAAAGACAAAGCAGCATTCCAAGGCCATCAGAGACAAGATCGTGGAGGGTCACAAGGCTGGCAAGGGGTACAAAACCCTTTCCAAGGAGTTGGGCCTACCTGTCTCCACTGTTGGGAGCATCATCCGGAAGTGGAAGGCTTATGGAACTACTGTTAGCCTTCCACGGCCTGGACAGCCTTTGAAAGTTTCCTCCCGTGCCGAGGCCAGGCTTGTCCGAAGAGTCAAGGCTAACCCAAGGACAACAAGGAAGGCGCTCTGGGAAGATCTCATGGCAGTGGGGACATTTGTTTCAGTCAATACCATTAGTAACGTACTCCACCGCAATGGTCTCCATTCCAGACGAGCCCGTAAGGTACCTTTACTTTCAAAGCGTCATGTCAAGGCTCGTCTACAGTTTGCTCATGATCACTTGGAGGACTCTGAGACAGACTAGTTCAAGGTTCTCTGGTCTGATGAGACCAAGATCGAGATCTTTGGTGCCAACCACACACGTGACGTTTGGAGACTGGATGGCACTGCATACGACCCCAAGAATACCATCCCTACAGTCAAGCATGGTGGTGGCAGCATCATGCTGTGGGGCTGTTTCTCAGCCAAGGGGCCTGGCCATCTGGTCCGCATCCATGGGAAGATGGATAGCACGGCCTACCTGGAGATTTTGGCCAAGAACCTCCGCTCCTCCATCAAGGATCTTAAGATGGGTCGTCATTTCATCTTTCAACAAGACAACGACCCAAAGCACACAGCCAAGAAAACCAAGGCCTGGTTCAAGAGGCAAAAAATCAAGGTGTTGGAGTGGCCTAGTCAGTCTCCTGACCTTAACCCAATTGAAAACTTGTGGAAGGCGCTCAAGATTAAAGTCCACATGAGACACCCAAAGAACCTAGATAACTTGGAGAAGATCTGCATGGAGGAGTAATAATAATAATAATCTTTATTTTTTATATAGCGCTAACATATTCCGCAGCGCTTTACAGTTTGCACACATTATCATCACTGTCCCCGATGAGGCTCACAATCTAAATTCCCTATCAGTATGTCTTTAGAGTGTGGGAGGAAACCGGAGCACCCGGAGGAAACCCACGCAAACACGGGGAGAACATACAAACTCCTTGCAGATGTTGTCCTTGGTGGGATTCGAACCCAGGACCCCAGCGCTGCAAGGCTGCAGCGCCAACCACTGAGCCACCTGAGTGGGCCAAGATAACTCCAGAGACCTGTGCCGGCCTGATCAGGTCTTATAAAAGACGATTATTAGCTGTAATTGCAAACAAGGGTTATTCCACAAAATATTAAACCTAGGGGTTGAATAATAATTGACCCACACTTGTATGTTTAAAATTTATTAAAATTTAAATGAGCAACATAACTTTTTGGTTTGTAAGATTTATGCATCTGTTAATAAATCCTGCTCTTGTGTGAAGTTTGAAGGCTCTAACTTATTTGCATCTTATCAAACCTGATAAATCTGCAGGGGGTTGAATACTACTTGTAGGCACTGTATATAGCAGATAACAAAGGATCCACCATTAACATTAGGTGATGTCACAACTCACCTTCTCCTCCTGTACAATGACTGATAACACCTCTATATACAGTAGATAACACAGTATCCACCATTCACAATAGGTGATGTCACAACTCACCTTCTCCTCCTGTACAATGACTGATAACACCTCTATATAGATAACAAAGGATCCACCATTCACAATAGGTGATGTCACAGTTCACCTCCTGTACAATGACCTTTGCACACGCTCATTAGATGCATCAATACAAAATATAGGTGTGGGGTCTGTCTATTGATGATATTGTACAGGTGGATTTCCTGAAAGACCAGGGATTCAGGATCTAAAATAGTCCCAGTGACCACTGTGAAAAATGCAGGGTCTCTAATTTTCAAGAAATATTGTGATATGCAAAACCACCCACAAAAAAAAACTGCCAAAATAAAAATATGTATGTATATATATATATATATATATATATATATATATATATATATATATAAACAAAAAAGTGATTTGAAACAAAAAATGTTTCCATTTTCTGATGACACATTCCCTTTAATGACATATAATATTTTATTACGTAGCACTGAGGTGATTGGATGCCGGATGTTCACATGTAACAAACCTTGCTGTGGTGACTTGCTGCATGGTAAAGGGTTAATTTTGGATTCAGGTTCTTGCTTTATCGGTGAAGTATCAGGAATCACATAAACCTCTGTGGATCCAAAAGAGAAATGTAGTAATTACATCTGTAAGAGAAGCCATAGGGGAACATTCATCCTTCCTGTGCAGGGTGTGGGTGACCATCCAGTGTCTTAAATGTAGACCCACTATAAGTTATTTACTAGAATTGTGTCATATATCATTTAGGCATCATTCACATGTACCGTTTTTTTCGCGTTTCCGCGGCGGTATTTTCCGGCCGTTTTTGCCGTGAAAAATAAGCATCCCATGCATTCCTATGGGATTCCGCAATGCTGTGCTAATGCTGTGGTTTTTACCGCGGCGGAATCGCTTCGCGGTAAAAAACGCAGCATGCTCATTAATTTTGCGGAATCGCGGCGATCCCGCACCCATAGGAATGCATTGTTCTGCTTACTTTCCGCATGTGGCTGTGCACACCATGCAAAAAGTAAGCAGAACATTTGCGGATGGTACCCACTGTCCGGAGGAGAGGAGACTGTCCTCCGGGCTTTGGGTACCATATCCCTGTAAAAAATAGAATTTAAAATAAAAAATGATGTTATTCTTACCTTCCGACGTCCCGCGCAGCCTTCCCGCCTCTCTCCACGCTCCCGGTCCCAGTAAGCCTTTACGAGCGATGACGTCCGTTCTCGTGGGATCGCGAAGTCTAGCGGTCATCGCTAATGACCGCGAGACGTCGCGATCCCGCGAGAACGGACGTCATCGCGGTAATTGTCGCAAAGGATTACTGGGACCGGGAGCGTGGAGAGAGGCGGGAAGGCTGCGCGGGACGTCAGAAGGTGAGAATAACAATATTTTTTTTTTTATTATTATTTTTTACATTCTATCTTTTACTACTGATGTCGCATAGGCAGCCTCAATAGTAAAAAGTTGGTCACACTCGTCAAACACTATGTTTGACGAGTGTGACCAACCTGTCAATCAGTTCTCCAAGCGATGCTACAGATCGCTTGGAAAACGCTAGCAATTCTGCAACCTAATTACACTTGCAAAATGCTAGTTTTTCCGCGGGAATTTAAAATGCGATTTTCCCGCGGAATGGAATTCCGGAATTCTCGCGGTAATTTCCGCGAGAGTTCCGCTACGTGTGAACCCAGCCTTATAATCTGGTTTTATTCTTTTTTTTCCTGCATCTGTGGCTTTAAGAGAAGGGAGCGACATCAGATGGCTGGCCACACCTTTTTACTCCTTATTGGCCAGCTGCAGAACCCAGCCCACCAGTAGGAGTGGCTTTTCCTTTAAAAGGAAGATGTGGCCAACATTGAGAAGTCACTACCGGTTCATTATGGACCCGACACCTTTCTGCTCTCTCTCAGCTCCTGATGGGTAGGAAATGCTCTGGGGTGGGAGCGTAGGTTTCAATATTGGGGTCTGCATAAACTATAAGAGTGGTCAGGCCAAGGGTCTCTCTTTTCACAACGGCAGACTCCATACTTGCCAATGGCCGGGAAAGTAGCAATGACCAGATGTGGCACTACAACAAACCTTCGGCCGGTGACTTTGTAAGCGGTAATGGGCGAATCTCAGATTCAGGTTCTTGCTTTTTGGGTGAAGTATCGGGAATCACATAAACATCTGCAGAGGCAAAAGAAGAAAAAGTGAAGGACATTGTACAAATGTAAATACATCCTACAGCAGCTGCTCCTTCTACCCGGCTCTACATGTCCGGGTGACCAGTGGTGGCTCCTGACTACAGCTACTTCCTGGATGGGCAGGCACAGCTGGTGACATCACGTGTATATATATATACCCATCTACACAGGGGAAAATTAAAGGGAATCTGTCACCACTTTTGCGATACTTCCGGGCCATAGAACGTAATGGCGAATGCCAGCGCATGCGCAGTAATGATTTTATGCTTTGCCCACAGTTGGGCAAAGCTTGCTGCGCATGCGCGGGAGGACATTTGAATACGCACGTGCGCTAAATCTACGTGAACGCAGGAATTAAACCAAATAAATGTGTAGAGCAAACCAGGAGGGGGGAGAGAGGAACAATAAGTCCCGCCCATCGGACTGGACCGAGGAGATTTACATACACCGCAGGAGGAATTTAAAAGGTATTTATTGATCAAAGGTGGGGAGGCAAGGGGTATGAAAAGTACTGGTATAAGGCATAGTTGACACCAAATCCAATCATATTTTTACGTGATATTCCAAAAAGTGATGACAGATTCTCTTTAACCCTTCCTATGCAGTGACTATCCAGTGTCTTTAATTACAGCCCCACTATAAGTAATAAATCACTATACATACATATATACATTATACTTTGGTTTTATTTTTCTTTTCCTGCACAACTTTATGTCACACTCAGGTTCAGACTTTGTCCGTGGCTTTAAAGGAAGGGAGCGCTATCAGATGGTCACACCTCCTTCCTCCTTATTGGCCAGCTACAGAACAAAGCCCACCAGTATGAGTAACTTTTGATTTAAAAGGAAGATGCGGCCAATGCCGAGGCGTCACTGCCGCCTCACTACGGTCCCGACACTTCATCGCTCTACCATAGTTCATGACAGGACAGGAAACGGTTGGAGGGGGAGCTCACGGTTTAACATTTAAGTCTGCACAAACTAAAGTGAGATCAGGCCATGAGGTCGCTCTTTTCACAGCAATAGCCCTGATACTTGCCAATGGCTGGGAAAGTAGTAATGACCTGATACAGATCTTCAACAAACCTTCAGACGGGGACTTGCTCTGCGGTAAAGGGTTAATCTCAGGCTTCAGTTCTTGTTTTATTGTTGAAGTATCAGAAATCACATAAACGCCTGTGGATCCAAAATAAGGAAAAGTGACTAAGATAACAGAGAGAAATACAAGATATTCACATCCATACATGTGCACTTGAGGACGTACCATATATCTGGCCACTATGGGACTTGTATTCTCCATTTTACACCAGTTTTCCCCCCTCTATAAACTAAGTCTCTACAATTTCAAGTTGCACTTAAGCTCAGACTGGCTGTTATTACGCCTTCTATACCCAACACATGCAGACATAAGGGATTCCTGCTGTCCTGTCTCTGAAGCACATGTCCAAAAGCAGCAGCAGCATGGAGGACATTATACAGCTTTACTAAGCAATGTGGCTACAAATCCAGTACTGGGGTGAGAAATAACTTGCTAGAGAGCGGCATAGAGGACAATATACAGCCTTACTGATCAATGTGTCAGTGAATCCAGTGCTGGGGTGAGAAATAACTTGCTAGAGAGCAATAGAGCGGACAACATATAGCCATACTGAGCAATGTGGCTGTGAATCCAGTGCTGGGATGAGAAATAGCTTGCTAGAGAGCAGCATAGATGACAATATACAGCGATACTGAGCAGTGTAGCTGTGAATGCAGCGCTGTAGTGAGATAAATTACTTACTAGAAAGCAGCAGAACAATCTCTGTTTCTCAACCTCTCATACATGCAGCTGCAATCTGATTCCTCAGTGAGCTGGTAGGGTTTTGTTTTCACCACAAATGTAACTACTTTATAGAGTGAATGATGAGTTTGGGAGACTGGGGGTAGGAGAGGCAGTGGCTCATAAGTAGAGGAGGAAGCAGATTTCTCTTGTAAGATTTATTACAAAGTTTCTTATATCCACTTGTGCTATTAATTTCTACAAAGATTGCTGAATCCACAGCGACCATTTAGCTTCACTTCCATGGGGCGGTCTCTTTGTAGGTCAGGATTAGTTAGTTCAGACTTCAGCTTCCCTCGGGTACAGCCAGTGGCATCATTGCATTCTCGGAGAGGAATCTTCTTTTTCCCCTTTATTAAGCCATCCAATGTATAGTATAGACTGACTGATCAGGCCTTAAGGGGATCCTAACTTGGTGTGGTTTTCTAGTATATTACCTGGCGGTCCTGAATATTAGAAAACCTGAGATAAGAATTCTCTGTAAAGGTGTATTCACGAGATGATGATGAAATCCGCTGCTCGGTCTGGATTGGACAAGATCTTGTTCCTTGTGACCTCACCAGGTGACATTTCCTTAGATCACAAAAATGTCTAAGGAGACCTTACATGTCTTGGGTTCAAACCCAACTGCCTGATGGGCATGACTTCTGCTTTAAAAGGAAGATGCAAAGGCAGACCGTTCACACAGGACCCTTACACCACGGTGGTCTACAACAGCTCCCTAAAGGCAAAACGCGTTGAAACAGGAGTACAGGATTACATTTATTCAGTCTGTGGGGCCCATTAGCAAGATCAGGGTTGAGGTTCCAGTGTAGACAAGGCGGTCACTCCATTCAGAGGGTTAGCTCTCACAATATAGGGGGATTACCAGCTCGAAGTCTAGGGCTCTTCTGACTGTATCCTCTTCTGGTCTGACGTTCCCTAAAAAGGGTCACTTCTCCAGAAAGGTTAAAAATAATTTTACTAAAATATTTCCTCTACTCGCTGACTACTTTCATACATAGACATCCTCAAAGCTTCAGGCTTTACCCGTCAGTTTACCTCCCAGGTATTGTTAGCGCCAAGTTATGATCACCCCATTTCTGTGCCCCCCAACACACTGGCACACTACTGACTTAGGGGAGGTTGCTCACATGGAGTTTCATCCATGTGGAAATCTCTGAAAAACGAGCCTCATAAACTGCACTACCATTCATACGATTGTGCACTTATAAATTAGACATTTTGTCTATTTTTTTTTTGCGGACAAAAAAAACCAGACGAGGGCACCACCCATTTATAATGGGTCCGTGTTGTATATGTGAGAAACAAGGTCTGAATAAGGCCTTAGTAAGAGCGAGGAGACAAGGTGTCCATATATAACAAACCTTCTGGCGGTGACTTGCTGTGTGGTAAAGGGTTAATCTCAGATCCGGGTTCTTGCTTTACTGCTGAAGGATTGGAAATCACATAAACATCTGCGGATCCAAAAGAAGGAAAAGTGAAGGAGGGATGGTAGAAATGTACAGAAATACCGCATTACAGGACCCATCAGTGGAGGCCTATAAGGAGGATGTGTGTGAGCAGGTTCCTATGTATCAAGGTGACCAGAGGTTGCCCCCGACTACAGCCTCCCTTCAAAGATAATACGGGCGGGTGGACCAAGTAACTGAGGCAGGCGGGCACCCACTTCACTTCACTGAAGAGCTCAGATACCCCACTGATCTGTCAATGATGGGGAGCGGTGTCTCCTTCACAGCTTATTCTGTGCACAGCTGCCTGAGACGGTGCTGCGCGGAGCTGTGTGAGTGAACGAGGCTGCTGCAGCTTTCTGCACTGGTGGGAGCCTGAGATCACTGCTGTGCAAAATGTGAGAAATGTCAGGAAGGGTCGCAGCAGTACACAAGCATCATCTGCAGAGATCTCATATCTTATGCCGTACTTTGTCTTCGTGACTATCTAGCTGCTTACCTGAAGATTTGCACTCGTCATCTAGAGGAATAGTTATAATCACCGGCTTCCCTTCTTTTATCTTGGATTCGATGTCTGGCTTCACAATTACAGATTCTGGAAAAGGAGATTTTTATCAATAACATAAATTGTAATCATTAAAGGGAATCTGTCACCCCTTTTTTCGAATATGAGCTGCCGGCACCGATATCAGGGGCTTAGCTACAGCATTCTGTAATGCATTCTGTAATGCTGTAGATAAGCCCCCGATGTAACCTGAAAGAGAAGAAAAACGAGTTAAATTATACTTACCGGGGGGGGCTTTCCGGTCCGATGGGTGTCGCGGTCCTGTCCGGCGCCTCCCATCGTCATACGATGCCATTCTCTTCTTCCCTTCCTTTCGTGGCACCTGCGCAGGCGCAGTGCTCTGCCCTGTTGAGGGCAGAGCAGAGTCCTGCAGTGCGCAGGCGCTGGGACAGGACCGCGACACCCATCGGACCGGAAAGCCCCCCCCCCCCCCCGGTGAGTATAATTTAACTCTTTTTTCTTCTCTTTCAGCTTACATCGGGGGCTTATCTACAGCATTACAGAATGCCCTCATCCACTATTCCCACATGATTCTCACAAAGGGTAAATCTGACTGATCTCACCCTGCGGGAGGCTGACGGGGAAGATGCAAACAACCGTTCACATATAAATAGGAAGGATCGCCCCCCTGTGAAATGACTGCAGCATAAAGGGGATATTCGGCCTCCTCTGCATCGGGAGGATCACACATACAGTCATGGCTGTGAGTGTTAGCACCCCTGAATCTGTTCCGGAAAAAGTATTTCTCCCAGAAGATCAATTAATCCCAATTTTGTCAGGACCATTTTGGGGGTTTTTGTGAAATTATATACAATTTGCATTTTTTTCTGTTTTTTTGTGATGTTTCACTACACACAAACGTAAATAAACATTTGTATAACAAAACGTGTAATTGCAATAATTTGCTGAAACAATTTCAAGGCTGCCAATACTTTCGGCCATGACTGCACCTGTGCACCTCTAAGGAATAGGACAGATGCACGGTACCTGATCCTGCATACGTCCTTACTGGTGCGTGCAAAAGTGACGTCTCCAGAACCACTGATCTCCGGATATGGGAGAGAGAGATGCTGGACAGTGGCTTTACAGGGGCACTCTCAAGTCTGAAGACTGACTCCCCGATCACTGGGAACCATGTGTTCCCAAGGACCGATGCTCTGAGAAGCCCCGTGTGAATGGAGAGGCATTACACATGAACGACCTCTGCTTCGTCCACCTGGGTGTCTTCAGAGCACCGATCCTCAGGATCGTTGATGAGCAGAGAGCCTCTGGTACTGATGGGAATTCCTCCCGCTCCTGTGGTCGGCCATATACCTGATCAAATGTGAACCCGCTGCACCTTTTGCCACTTTATCCCATCGGCAGGTGCAGTCTAAGCTACCGGATCACATCAATCTAAAAAAAGACATTACCCTCCTGTCGCTCCCTTCTGTTACTGACCTCCATGAAGCTTCTCCTCCATGTTCTCCATTTTCTCTTCCATGTCCTCTCTTCACCTTGTTCGATTTTTGCAATGACGTCCGGACTTATAATGAAGCAACCTGGTAACAGTAAGAGAAATGTCAGGGTCATGATGGCCGACGTGTGAGCAAAAGAAACACTGCAGCCTCTTAAATGAATTCTCATCTAAAATTCAAGAGTCCAGGAGGAGTAACTGAGGAACATTTACATCCATCTCACTAACAGTTTGTGTGAGTACTGCTGCACTCGGCCAACTGGACGCAAAACTATTGGGTCGTGTTTTCTCACTGTGCAGTGAAAAGAACAAGAGCGGCTATAAATACAAGGAATTATTGTATGCTGTCATTCCCAATGCTGAACTGATCTGAAAAGTTTTTTTTTACTTTAATGCTATTAATAAATGTCCCCAAAGGTGGAGAACTCAGTGCAGGTCCAGAAGCTCCACTGCCAGCTCGTACTGAGCCCCGGAGAGAGTTGGGACGTGGCCAGCATTGTGCATGTAGGGGGTGGGCTGACTGCCCCTTCTCTGTTCACATTGGGCCCGATTCACTAAGATTGGCATCTTCTACTCGGGTCTTGATGAATTCTGCGCTGCTGTAAGACATGAGCTGCGCATCTTTTTGTTAATTTTTTTTAATTAAAAAGGCAGCCGATGTACTGTGTGCCACGGTTCACCAAATGGCTTATATTGGGGCCGTTGATCAGATGTAAAAATCCTCAAAACATAAAACTCCAGCAGATTATGAAAATGTGAGTTATAATGCATCAGAGCAGGCAAGTGCTGAACCGTGCCGACATGACTGGCTCCGCCGGCTCCTCCGCAAGGTGCTCGGGTTTAGGAGCTGCCGGATCGGACCACACTAGTCCTGAACCGTGCAGATGTGACTGGCTCCTCCGCAAGGTGCTCGGGTTTAGGAGCTGCCGGATCGGACCACACTAGTCCTGAACCGTGCAGACGTGACTGGCTCCTCCGCACGGTGCTCAGGTTCAGGAGCTGCCGGATCGGACCACACTAGTGCTGAACCGTGCGGACGTGACTGGCTCCTCCGCACGGTGCTCGGGTTCAGGAGCTGCCGGATCGGACCACACTAGTGCTGAACCGTGCGGACACGACTGGCTCCTCTGCACGGTGCTCAGGTCCAGGAGCGGCCGGATCGGACCACACTAGTGCTGAACCGTGCGGATGTGACTGGCTCCTCCGCACGGTGCTCGGGTTCAGGAGCTGCCGGATCGGACCACACTAGTCCTGAACCATGCAGATGTGACTGGCTCCTCCGCAAGGTGCTCGGGTTTAGGAGCTGCCGGATCGGACCACACTAGTCCTGAACCGTGCAGACGTGACTGGCTCCTCCGCACGGTGCTCAGGTTCAGGAGCTGCCGGATCGGACCACACTAGTGCTGAATCGTGCGGACGTGACTGGCTCCTCCGCACGGTGCTCAGGTCCAGGATCTGCCAGATCGGACCACACTAGTGCTGAACCGTGCGGATGTGACTGGCTCCTCTGCACGGTGCTCAGGTCCAGGAGCTGCCGGATCGGACCACACTAGTGCTGAACCGTGCGGACGTGACTGGCTCCTCCGCACGGTGCTCGGGTTCAGGAGCTGCCGGATCGGACCACACTAGTGCTGAACCGTGCGGACACGACTGGCTCCTCTGCACGGTGCTCAGGTCCAGGAGCGGCCGGATCGGACCACACTAGTGCTGAACCGTGCGGATGTGACTGGCTCCTCCGCACGGTGCTCGGGTTCAGGAGCTGCCGGATCGGACCACACTAGTGCTGAACCGTGCGGACACGACTGGCTCCTCCGCATGGTGCTCAGGTTCAGGAGCTGCCGGATCAGACCACACTAGTGCTGAATCGTGCGGACGTGACTTGCTCCTCCGCACTGTGCTCAGGTCCAGGAGCTGCCGGATCGGACCACACTAGTGCTGAACCGTGCGGATGTGACTGGCTCCTCCGCACGGTGCTCGGGTGCAGGAGCTGCCGGATCAGACCACACTAGTGCTGAACCGTGCGGATGTGACTGGCTCCTCCGCACGGTGCTCAGGTCCAGGAGCTGCCGGATCGGACCACACTAGTGCTGAACCGTGCGGATGTGACTGGCTCCTCCGCATGGTGCTCGGATGCAGGAGCTGCCGGATCGGACCACACTAGTGCTGAACCGTGCGGACGTGACTGGCTCCTCCGCACGGTGCTCAGGTCCAGGAGTTGCCGGATCAGACCACACTAGTGCTGAACCGTGCGGATGTGACTGGCTCCTCCGCACAGTGCTCAGGTGCAGGAGCTGCCGGATCGGACCACACTAGTGCTGAACCGTGCGGACGTGACTGGCTCCTCCGCACGGTGCTCAGGTCCAGGAGTTGCCGGATCAGACCACACTAGTGCTGAACCGTGCGGATGTGACTGGCTCCTCCGCACAGTGCTCAGGTGCAGGAGCTGCCGGATCGGACCACACTAGTGCTGAACCGTGCGGACGTGACTGGCTCCTCCGCACGGTGCTCAGGTCCAGGAGTTGCCGGATCAGACCACACTAGTGCTGAACCGTGCGGATGTGACTGGCTCCTCCGCACAGTGCTCAGGTGCAGGAGCTGCCGGATCGGACCACACTAGTGCTGAACCGTGCGGACGTGACTGGCTCCTCCGCACGGTGCTCAGGTCCAGGAGCTGCCGGATCAGACCACACTAGTGCTGAACCGTGCGGATGTGACTGGCTCCTCCGCACGGTGCTCAGGTGCAGGAGCTGCCGGATCGGACCACACTAGTGCTGAACCGTGCGGATGTGACTGGCTCCTCCGCATGGTGCTCGGGTTCAGGAGCTCCCGGATCGGACCACACTAGTGCTGAACCGTGCAGACGTGACTGGCTTCTCAGCACGGTGCTCAGGTGCAGGAGCTGCCGGATCGGACCACACTAGTGCTGAACCGTGCGGATGTGACTGGCTCCTCCGCATGGTGCTCGGGTTCAGGAGCTGCCGGATCGGACCACACTAGTGCTGAACCGTGCAGATGTGACTGGCTTCTCAGCACGGTGCTTGGGTTCAGGAGCTGCCGGATCGGACCACACTAGTGCACACTGTGATTTTTTTCCACTCGGGACCCTAGGTCAGTGTGGGACATAGACTGTGTGCACTAACGCATTGGCTATTATTTGTCCTTTGCGCTCAGAGGACAAAAATACCCTTGTATGAAGTCAGCTCGCAGGACGTACACGTCCCCTCCTGGGTTCCGGTCGCTTACCCACAGAGGGCAGGGTCCGCTACTTATCTGCCGTCACTTTTCTATACAGACTCGTCTCTTCCTTTTTCAATAAACTCCATTCAGGGTCAGAGAAAAAAAAAGTCACACGGGTCCTAAAAAAGAAGAGAGAAAGGATCCATTATCATCCCTGCAAGTCTACATATATGATCCAGAAAACTGGTCCCTTCTCCATCCTACAGGCGGTTGCCATGTTCAATCTGACGACACCATTGTGATCCTCTGAGTTTCACAGGAAATCTGACCCGATCTGATGCATTTTGTATAAGCGCCAGATCACGACCGCTCGTTCCAGCAGCAACTGGTGCAGAAAAAACAGCAGCGCAGCCCCGGTCTCCGATCCTACTGGACTTCCACACGGGGCTGCCAGACCACAGACCAGGCCGTCACTTGCGCTGTGCTACTCCAGAGGTTGTATGCCCACTGCTATCAGTGCTGTCTCCCCTCCCTATACCAGTGACCCTGGAGGTCTCCTCTCTGAAGCCCTACGGTGCACAGCTGCCTGCTCTAAGTTTGGACGGTCCAGTCCATACACGCTTCCCAGACGCCAGCTACTTAACACATTCACAGGCTATCCTGACACTCTACTTTGTCCTCTTTGACTAGCAGTTAAAGGATTTATCTGCTTCAGTAAACAAGATTGTTCTGATGAAGGTCCTATAGTGGACGGAAAACGTTTAACCTTTTCTGTCTGGATACACAAAATAAAAAGTATCTGAATATTTTACACATTGAGTGCCAAGATTTTTGTCATTTTGATTTCACCATTTAGTTTTTTTCTTTTTAAAGAAAGTGGCAGCCAATTTAAACAGTTCCAAACTCTTTGCATGAACACGTCACGCACCAAATTCTTCTGATTTTTTTTTAAATCACAGAAAGCCGGAGAAAAGGAAACCTTCCCATTACTGTAATGAACGAGATTAAAATCTAAATTGCTAATAAATGGGACAGAGAAAATGAAGAAAAAGCTACTGACCAAAATGCAGGGATCACTGCAAAATTACAAATTTTATTGGTAACAAAAAGACAACATCCATGTAAAAACATTTAAAAAGTCATACAATGACATGAAACTATCACAAAGGCTTATAATAAAGCCCAAAGAGCTCCCTCCAGTAAATGGACATATATAAAAAAAGGCTCTAGAATATATCACATACAATAGCATACCTGCAATGAAGAAATGTTCAGAGATGTAATACTAAACATAATGATCCATTGAATAATCCATCCAAATAGACTATAGTACAATAATGAATGCAAGTGATAACAAATGTAAGCAACTGAGCCATGAGAATAAACACCATAGGGTACTGAGCATAGATGTAAAGTATAGCAATCATGGTGTAGCCAAGAGGCTAAAATGACCAAGATTAAATCCTACCTGCATAATCCCTATATAATGCCACTTACAAAGGGGGAGCTTGTGGAGTGATTTCACCATTTAGTTTTTTTCTTTTTAAAGAAAGTGGCAGCCAATTTAAACAGTTCCAAACTCTTTGCATGAACACGTCACGCACCAAATTCTTCTGATTTTTTTTTTTTTTTTTTAAATCACAGAAAGCCGGAGAAGAGGAAACCTTCCCATTACTGTAATGAACGAGATTAAAATCCAAATTGCTAATGAATGGGACAGATCTGCGGGCGGCTCAGTGAGCAAATCACCGGCGATCTGAGGAGGTGTCCGGTGTCCTGGCTGCAGATTCTTGTGTGAACGAACCTCTGCACCCCACAGATGGAGGCAGAATACATAATACTGCCATCCTCCAGAGCTGCGCTCACCGCCATACAGCGCACAATTACAGTCTCACACTTCAATGTGAACGGTGCCTTACAGATGAGCCATAGCGCCGCACTGTGCACCGCGGTGTGTAACATGGTGACCATTGCACTAATATTTTGCACTATTAGTAAATGCACCAGTCGGCGGCCATAACAGACACTTGTGAGGGTATCTATCCTGCACAGCCACAGTCCTGATCTGTGGCCGCCACTGTATGCGGGACACAGCCTGCATGCTACAGTGCACACCTACAAGATCCCTTTAAATGTGAGCCACATCACCGCCCACTATGGCGCACAGATGACGCACACCATAAGTACCAGGCGGCGCACACGCTGCACCCCGCAAATATGAACACACACGAGCCCACAATACAAGTAAAGAGGCGCTGCCATACCTTCTACTGCCACAAATAAAGACGACGTGCAGGAAGAGCGCCCTCATTGGTCGGTCGCCGCTGCGACTTCCGGGGGTTGTAGTTCATCGGAGTGATGAGCACGCGGAGGGAGCGCGCCTCAGGACTACAATTCCAGGAAGCACCCGCGGTGGTCTCCCTGTCATGTGACCTATAATGACCAATGAGCAGGGGAAGCTGGCGTCCTGGGCTCCCTGCTGTGCGCCGCGCAGAGTTCAGTGATGTGGAAAGTTGTGCAGAGCTTTGTTGTCTGTGCTCCGAGCGCTGAAGGCTCTGCAGGGAGCGCAGTGCGCGGGGCACAGCGGGGTGAGGGGCTAACAGCCCCAGTGTCAGTAATGGGCCAGGAGTAAACAGTGTGCATTACTAAAACCATCTGCGTCTTTTCTAGCGTATACAGGGGGCAAAGTGACCACCCAGCAATGGTACAGCGCAAAGGGTTAATAGGAAGGGTCTGAAGGGAGCAGTGCTTTACTTGCAAGACGACATGCAGTACATAAAAAAAGGCGCTAGTACCGCATGGTAGTGTTCAGACTGGTGCATGTCATCCTTAAAGGGACTGTCCACAAAAAACTCCTTTAAGCAAGGACTGCTGTAAAGTGTCACCCTGATTCTGTTTCCATCACACATTGTATGTGGAGAGCTGGCATCACATGCTGCGCGGCCGTACCAGGAGAGCATCATGCACTGACCCTAGCAGGACAATGGTTTCTGGGCATCAGACATTTAACTCCCATCTGATCCAGCAGAGAATAAGGCTGATGAGGCTGGTGTACTTACATAATTAATCCATGTTAGAATTGCTGTTTAATATTTACCCCGTAAGCCCCAAGGGTTGTTTGCACGTTCATGACCGGGCCAATTTTTACAATTCTGACCACTGTCCCTTTATGAGGTCATAACTCTGGAACGCTTCCATGGATCCCGGTGATTCTGACATTGTTTTCTCGTGACATATTGTACTTCATGTTAGTGGTAAAATTTCATTCATATAACTTGCGTTTATTTGTGAAAAAAACGAAAATTTGGCGAAAATTTTGAAAATTTCGCAATTTTCCAACTTTGCATTTTTATGCCCTTAAATCACAGAGATACGACACACAAAAAACTTGATAACTAACATTTACCACATGTTTACTTTACATCAGAACAATTTTGGAACCAAAAATTTTTTTTCTTAGGAATTTATAAGGGTTAAAAATTGACCAGCGATTTCTCATTTTTACAACACCATTTTATTTTTACGGACCACATCACATTTGAAGCCACTTTGAGGGGTCTATATGATAGAAAATACCCAAAAGTGACACCATTCTAACAACTGCACCCCTTAAGGTGCTCAAAACCACATTCAAGAAGTTTATTAACCCTTTAGGTGCGACACAGGAATTTTTTGAATATTTAAAAAAAATGAACATTTAACTTTTTTTCACAAAAAAAATAATTCAGGTTCAATTTTTTTTATTTTACCAAGGGTAACAGGAGAAATTGGACTGCAAAAGTTATTGTGCAATTTGTCCTGAGTACGCTGATACCTGATATGTGGGGGGAACCACTGTTTCGGCGCATGGCAGAGCTCAGAAGGGAAGGAGCGCTGTTTGACTTTTTCAATGCAAAATTGGCTGGAATGTCGCGTTTGGAGAGCCCCTGATGTACCTAAACAGTGGAAACCCCCCACAAGCGACCCCATTTTGGAAACTAGACCCCCCCAAGGAACTTATCTAGATATGTGGTGAGAACTTTGAACCCACAAGGGCTTCACACAAGTATATAACGTACAGTGGTACAATTAAATAATTATATTTTTTCCAAAAAAATGATCTTTTCACCCCCAATTTTTATTTTCCCAAGGGTAACAGGACCCTAAAAGTTATTGTGCAATTTGTCCTGAGTATGCTGATACCCCACATGTGGGGGTAAACCACTATTTGGGCGCATGGCAGAGCTCGGAAGGGAAGCAGCGCCATTTGACGTTTTTGGCTGGAATTGAGATCGGACACCATGTCGCAATTGGAAAACCCCTGATGTACCAAAACAGTGGAAACCCCCCACAAATGACACCATTTTGGAAACTAGACCCCCAAGGAACTTATCTAGTTGTGTGGTGAGAACTTTGAACTCCCAAGGGCTTCACAGAAGTTTATAATGCCTGGGCGTGAAAATAAAAAAATCGTATTTTTTCCACAAACATCATTTAGTCACCAATTTTTTTATTTTCCCAAGGGTACCAGGAGAAATTGGACCCCAAAAGTTGTTGTCCAATTTGTCCTGAGTACACTGATACCTCATATGTGGGAGAAAACTGCTGTATGGGCACAAGTCGGGGCTCAGAAGGGAAGTAGTGACGTTTCGGAATGCAGACTTTGATGGAATGGTCTGCGGGTGTCATGTGCGTTTGGAGAGCCCCTGATGTACCTAAACTATTGAAACTCCCCACAAGTGACCCCATTTTGGAAACTAGACCCCCCATGGAACTTATATAGATGTGTGGTGAGCACTTTGAACCCCCAAGTGCTTCACAGAAGTTTATAACGCCCGGGCGTGACAATAAAAAAATCATTTTTTTCCACAAAAATGATATTTTTGCCCCCAATTTTTTATTTTCCTAAGGCTATGTGCACACGCTGCGGATTCCGCTGCGGTTTTTTCCGCGCAGAAACGCAGGTAAAACCGCAGGTAAAGTGACCTGCGGTTTTGCTGCGTTTTGGCCTGCGGTTTTGCCCTGCGGTTTCACACCTCTACTATGTTAAAGGTGTGAAGCCGCAGCGGAATCCGCAGAAACAATTGACATGCTGCGGAAAAAAAACCGCAGCAAAACCGCGCGGAAAAAAACGCAGCGTGAGCACTGCGGTTTTGAAAACCCATAGGGTTACATGGTAAAGTACCATGTCTGCGGAACTGCTGCGGTTCCGCAGGGCCAAAACCGCAGCGGAACCGCAGCAAAAACCGCAGCGTGTGCACATACCCTAAGGGTAACAGGAGAAATTGGACCACAAAAGTTGTTTTGCAATTTGTCCTGAGTAGGCTGATACCCTACATGTGGGGGTAAAACACTGGGCACATGGCAGAGCTTGGAAGGGAAGGAGCACCATTTGACTTATTCAACGCAGAATTGGCCGGAATTGAGATCAGACACCATGTTGCATTTGGAAAACACCCGATGTGCCCAAACAGTGGAAACCCCCAATTCTAACCCCAACACACCCCTAACCCTAATCTCAGCCCTAACCCTAATGGGAAAATGGAAATAAATACATTTTCTTTTAATTTTATTATTTTTCCCTAACTAAGGGGGTGATAACAGGGGGTTTGATTTACTATGTATGGCGGTTTTTATGTTTGGCAGCTGTCGCACGCTAAAAGACGCTTTTTATTGTAAAAATAGTTTTTGCATCACCACATATTGAGAGCTATAATTTTTCCGTATTTTGACCCACCGAGTCATGTGAGGTCTTATTTTTTGCGGGACGAGTTGACGTTTTTATCGGTACCATGTTCAGGCACGTGACATTTCTTAATCGCTTTTTATTCCGATTTTTGGGACGCAGAATGAACAAAAAACAGCGTTTCATGAAATTCTTTTGGGGGGTGCGTTTACACCGTTCCGCATGCGGTGAAATTGATAAGACGGTTTTATTCTTCGGGTCGGTACGGTTACAGCAATACCTCATTTAGGTCGTTTTATGTTTTGGCGGTTTTATGCAATGAAAACTATTTTATATAAAAAATAATTATTTTTGCATCGCTTTATTCTGCGAGCTATAACTTTATTTTTTTGCGGATGATGCTGTATGGCGGCTCGTTTTTTGCGGGACAAGATGACGTTTTCAGCGGTACCATGGATATTTATATGCGTCTTTTTGATCGCGCGTTATTGCACTTTTTGTTTGGCGGTATGATAATAAATCATTATTTTTTGCTTCGTATTTTATTTTTAATTTTTAAGGGGTTCGCTAAAGGGGTTAACAAATGGGACAGTTTTATAGGGCAGGTCATTACGGACGCGGCAATACCAAATATGTACTTTTATTGTTTTTTTTTTTATTTCCAAAAAATGAATTTATTAGGGAATTTTTTTTTTTTTTTATTTATTTAGCGATTTTTTAAAAATTATTCTTACACTTTTTTTTTTTTAACTTTATTACATTGTCCCAGGGGGGACATAACTGTCATGTGACAGATCGCTGATCTGTCACATCACAGATCACTGTGACAGATCAGCGATCTGTCACAGGCACTGTACTTGGCTTCCTCGTAACTGCGCTTTGCAGGCACTGAGGAAGCCAGCTCCCTGCAGGTCCCCGTCACCATCTTGGATTCGGGGACCTGCAGGAATGAAGCCCCCCGCAGCAGCGCTGCACATTGCGCTGCTGTGGGGAGGCTCAGGGAAGCACGGAGGGAGCCCCCTCCCTGCCGATGCTTCCCTTTAACCCCTGGTACACCGCGATCATGTTTGATCGCGGTGTGCAAGGGGTTAACGTGTCGGGGCGGTCCGTGACCGCCCCTGACACATTGTGCCGGGTGTCAGCTGTGATAATCAGCTGACACCCGCCCGCGATCAGCGGTGCTCACCACGTGGGTGCCGCTGATCGCGCTAGACGTACTATCCTGTCCATGGGCATAGGGGCCCGGGTCCCATGGACAGGATAGTACGTCTTATGTCAGAAAGGGGTTAAAATTGTGCTAAAAAGAAAATAATTGAAAAAGGAAATTAAGTATAAATTTAAATATAAAATGAAACACCTAATAACCAATAAAAATAGGTGTTTGTTAGGAAATACAACATTAAATAAAATGCAATATTTGAGAAGCACTATTTAAAAACAGGGGTTTTATTAAGTAGTGAATAATAATAGCGTAAATAAAGGACCCCTATGTATTCCCTGTACCAATTCTACAATTTTGACCAGACTGAAATTGACCTTTATTAGAAATATCTAATAGAGAATAGTTTAAAAGGCATAAAGTTCAATTTCATAGTTTAGGCCTTTGGGGGCCATACTGTCCAGAAGAAAAATCCATCTGGAATCAATTCTAGACATCTGTTTTAGAAAATCCCCATCTCTTGGCTTGGGGCGAACTAGTTCAATGCCACAGAAGGAGATACCATGACAGGATCGATTGTGGGTATCCACAAAATGACGAGATAGGGGGTGACCTTTGAACCCCTTATATTATCCAAATGCTCCTTTATACGGTCTGTGAGTCTTCTCTTTGTTCTACCCACATAGAATTTATTGCAAGGGCATTTCAGTAGGTAAATAACTCCCTTTGATTGGCACGAGATGGCGGATTTAATGTTAAACTCATTAATCTGATCCGAGTCATAGAAGGTAGTTTGTAGTTCTTTTTTAATACATGTGCGTAAACAACATGAACATTTACCACATGGAAAAAAACCTTTTTTTGGGGTCAGGAAATGGCTCACAGATGGTATTTTTGGAGGAAATATAGGTTTGGTAGTAGGAGCTAATAAGAGGCCTAAGTTTGGGGCTTTCTTGTATATGAATTTTGGGTGGGGCGGTAAAAGATTGCCAATGACGGTGTCTCAGCAATAACGGCCAGTGTTTTCTAATAATTTTATTAAATTTTATATGTCCTGAATGGTACTGGGTAATGAAGGGTAACTGATAAATTTGTTCCTGAAGACTTGGCGGGTCTCTATTTGAAATAGGTTTATGAATCAGATTACTTCTGGAGATGGTTTTAATTGTAGATCAAGTTTTCTCTAGTGTTTCAGATGCGTAGCTCTTGGCTACTAGTTGGTGAATAAGGTGTCTAGATTCATTATCATAGTCATCATCATTCACAGTTTCTCCTAATTCGAATAAATTGTCCCTTAGGGACATTGGTTAGCCAAATTGGTAAATGGCAGCTATCAAGATGAATATAGCTATTAGAATCCACTGCTTTTCTATGACACTTGGTTATTAATTTATTACCTTCAGTGAAAATTGTAAGATCCAGAAAATTAATACTGGTTTGGCTTATGGTCGGTGTAAATTCCAGGCCATAGTTGTTATTGTTTAGGCCTGAAAGAAAACTTTCTAAGGCTATGGGCCCACGTAGCGTTTTAAAACGCACAATGAAAACCGGACTCCTTCCCAGAAATCGCGCTGTTTTTTCTGCGCGATTTCACCACGATTCTGTTCGCGATTTTGCCACGATTTTCTCAAGCACTTTCCAAGCGATTTGAAGCATCGCTTGGAAAGTGATTGACAGGTTGGTCACACTCGTCAAACATAGTGTTTGACAAGTGTGAGCAGCTTTTTACTATTGAGGCTGCCTATGCGGCCTCAATAGTAAAAGATAAAATGTTAAAAATGATAAAAAAATAAAAAATCGGGGTATATTTACCTTCCGACGTCACGCGCTGCATTCCCGGCCTCAGCGTTCCCAGCGATGCCTTGAGAGACCTGTGATGACGTTGGTCTCGCGTTACTATAGCGATCTCGCGAGACCGCTAGAGTCACGCGAAACTACGTCATCACAGGACCTTGCCGCTGAGGCCCGGGAATGCAGCGCGGGACGTCGGAAGGTAAATATACCCCGATTTTTTATTCTTTTTTTTACAGGGGTATGGTACCCAGGGCCTGGAGGACAGTCTCCTCTCCTCCACACCGTGGGTACCAACCGCACATGAGACGCTTAACTTCCCGCATGGTGGGCATAGCCACATGCAGGAAGTAAGCGATTCTCATGCATTCCTATGGGTGCGGAATCGCGGCAATTCTTTGTGATTCCGCACAAAAGAATTATCATGCTGCGATTTTTTCCGCCGCGGAAAAAAGCGCAACATTAGCACAGCATGTGCGGAATGCCATAGGAATGCATGGGGTGCGTCATGTACAAGATTTTTAAACATTTTTGCGCCGAAAATCGCGGCAAAAACACTTAAAAATCGCATCGTGGGCACACAGCCTAATGCCAATTTTGAGCCCTTCCAAATAAAGAAAACGTCTATGAAACGACACCATAGACTTAGCCCTTTTAATAACTGGCCATCGTTGATATAAATAGATGATTGCTCCCACTTTCCAACATATGTGTTGGCATAGCTAGGCGGGAAACGCGTGCCCATTGCAGTTCCACATACAGTACCTGCAAATAAAATTGTTTTTCGTTCAAAAAATAGTTATGAGAGAGAATGAACTCAATGCTTTTCCCAATAAAATTAATTTGGTTTTCTTCATAAATCTCCAATTTGTGAAGAAAGTAAATTGCTGCTTCGCAGCTTTTTTGGTGATTAATCACCGTATATAGCGATTTGATGTCAAGTGTGCCCAAAAAATAATTCGATTTCCACTGTAGTTTCCAAAATTTGAAGTATGTGTGTTGTATCCTTCAGATATGTAGGTAGAAGGCACATAGATCTTTGTAAATGTGTGTCTACATATTTGGATAAATTGGCTGTTAAGCAGTTAATACCGGTTATAATTGGTCTACCTGGGGGATGAGTTAGGTTTTTATGTGTTTTTGGGATATGAGAAAAGACTGCTAGTGTGGGGGTTTTATTAGTGATAAATGAGTATTCCTTTTTAGTGAGAATACCAGAGGTTTTACCATACTGGGCTAATTCACTCAATTGTTTAACATAAGTAGAGGTAGGATCATTTGATAATTTTCGATAGGTTACAGTATCCTCCAGTAATCTGATTCCTGATGATAATGAATCCGATCAAGGATAACAATACCTCCTCCTTTATCAGCTGGTCGTATGATTATATTATTGTTCTCCTGAAGGTCAATAAGTGATTTCTTTTCCTGATTACTGAGATTGTGCTTCAAAAATTTGGGTTTGCCCTTATATGATTTTCTCAAATCAGAGGTGACTAGGGTTTCAAAAGAATGAAAAGCATTTGAGTATTCACTTACTGGATTGAATGATGATGGATTAGATAGAGTAGTGTGAATAATTGTTGATGACCTCTGGCTTAACTGGGTCCTTTTTAAAAAATATTTTTTAAGGGCCAAATTCCGTAAGAATTTTTTCATACTAATATATAGATTGAACGAGCTGGTGGTTTTCGTGGGGGCAAATTTTAATCCTTTTTGAAGTAATGATCGTTCATTAGAGGATAATGAGTAAGAACTTAGATTAAAGATTTTCTGTTGTTGTGATGGATCTAATGGAGTTATTTTCTTTTTGGTGAGTTGCCCACCTCTCTTGCCTCTTTTGGTTTTCCAGTGTTTAACTGAAAAAAATTCTGGTTAATGGTGGGTTGAAAAACAGGACCTCTATTTCTCCTCAGGGTATTACCATTTTTGTATCTATATTGGCTTTTAGCAGTATTAGTGCTACCCTCTAAGGGCATACGATGGATTTGGTTCGACAATAGGTTTGGCTTTAATGCACCTCTAATTGATTTACCCCCTGCTTTATTAGGGTTGGATTTGATTGGGGGACAATTACTATTAATAGTGGACCCCCGGGTACTGGGACCAGGCTCCTCCAAATCTAATGTATCCTCCACATCCTGAGAAAGCTGAGAGTACCTATTTGATGTAGAAATATTATTATACCGAATGGGTAATTCATCAGACAGGGAATGTTGTGTCCCTAAAGGTGTGCTAGGATTTAATACCCCCAAAATACAATTAGTTGAATCAGACCTACTTGACGGAACACCACCAGTAGATGATCCTTGACTTAATTTCTGTGTAGAAACTGGGGTAATATTGAGTGGAGTTCGTATCCGCATACGTGGAAAAAACCATAGAATTATCAGCTGGAGTTTTGGATGGTGTTAATTGATATTCATCAAGAGTTAAAAACTGTTGCTGTGAGGGACTAGATTGCAGCCTCTCATTTTGGGGGATTGGGGAAATAGAAATAGTGCCTGAATTTAAAGGTACATTATCACAAGCAAATTTTTTCATTTTTTTATTCAGAATTTCATTTTCCTTTAGTCTTGATATGATACTGGAGGTAAGATCTTGAATACCCTCTACCTGATTAAATGTTCTGAGTTGTTCAAAAAGTTTGGTAATAATTTGGGTAGTTTTTTTTTGAGGTTTAGTGATCTTTTTTCAATAATGAAATGTAAAGCCTGATTAGAAAAAGAGGCAAAGAGGGTATCCCATTCTTTTTGAATGGAGGTATCCCCAAGACACCAGTATTAGTGTATCACCACGGTACAATTATTTTAGCACTGTTTTCAGGTTTTATGAGTATAAGCGCAGTGAATTTTTATCAAAAATTAGAAAAATGTTGTCTCTGTCCAAATATATATGGACCTAACTGTATAATCTAGTGGACCTAACTGTATAATCTAGTAATAGAGAATGTAGAGCTAGTGGAGAACGGCGGACCTGGATGAACCGGAGTCTTCTTTCAACCTATATAATTATATGTTGCTGCAATGCGTGGACCCAGTATAAGGCCGAATTCATACGCCCATATATCACAGTAAGGACTGGCCACCAGTCTCCTAACAGATACTTAACAGTCGTTTATGAGGTTGTTGAGTTCAAATTCAGCCTTAAATGGGTTTTCCAGTTTCTGAAAACCCTGTTCGCCTGCTGCAGTGTTTACAGAAAAAAAACAACCTATGCCCTCCAGGGTCCAGCACTGAATCTCCCTCACTGCTCCCATTGTCTGCAGTGCTGACATCTTGTTGACAACGCTGCAGCCAGTTAGAGACGCGAGCTCAGGGGCTCTGAGTTGATGACACGGGAGCCTTAGAGTCACTGATTGGATGCAGCATTGCAAACACTAACAGACACTGGAAGGAGCAGGAGAGACTCCCTGCTGGACCTGGGGAGGGTGATGGAAGCATTTTTAAACAAACTGCAGGAAGGGTACTGAGGTTTGTCATCTTACTGGTACAGCACAACAAACATGCACATACTCACTTTGCAAACGGGATGGCCACTTTACCTTTTATTTATTACAGAAGTGTTTTGCAGATGATTTTGTTGCACTTACTAATATACAAGGATTACGGGTTTTCCTCCTCCTTCTTCACAGATTCCAAATTTCCTCTGATCTCAGGATGGCCGCTGATGGAGGAGCGCGTGACCCGACCTGTCTATCTCCCTCCTCCATTTATAAGGCTGCACATGGGAAAGCTGCTTCTCTACTGCCGGAGGCAGATGGACAGGTCCGGTCATGCGCTCCTCCATCAGCACTTACCATTATTCCTCCCCTTCTTCCAAGAGCCAGAACTACAGCTACCTAGACTAGGGCTTGTTTTTTTGTGGGACGAGTTGCAGCTGTGAACGACATCATTAATTTTACCAAAGAATGTATTAAAAAACGGGGAAACAAATTCAAGTGGGCTGATAATAGTGACAAAACCCCGACATTTCAGCCATTGTATTTTTACGGGGTTCATTGCATGGTAGAAGTGACTTGATAACTTGGATCATCAAGTCAGTACAATTACAGCAATAGCAAACTTGGATAGTTTTTTATTTTAGTGGTTACAAAAAATTCAGAAATTTGTCAAAAGAATAAAAAAATATTTGTGTTTCACCATTTTCTATGACCTGTAAGTTTTTATTTTTTCATTACTGGAGCTATGTGAGGGTTGGCTTTTTGTGTGGCAATGTGAAGTTTTTATTTCTACCATTATGGGTTGCTCGAAATGGCGCACCCCCCCGGGAACAGTTGCTTTAAATTCATATAAGGGGTTAACAATAGTGATTGTGGCTCCACTCACTGATGTTACGGGCCAAATATGGTGCCCACCACGTATATATCTGCACCCCAAAATGCACTGTATATATAAGGGGGATATTTTTATTTGGTTTTAAATCCAATTGAAAAGCCATGTAAAAAAAATTGCTCCAATGCACCTAGAATTAGAGGATGAACAACTGAGCAACAGTCAGTTAAAAATGTCCTACCGTTCTGAGTTTACAGCAACCATGCAGACATATGCATCAATAAAGTAACAAAACTCTTTGTAGCCTGATCCTGCTCTTATATTCCCTTTTATTTATCACTTACTTTTTCCTAACATGCATTTAGTACATTAGCACATTAGCAAGACGAGACCAGATGTTTTGTTGCTGGTTACCATGGAGACACATAAATCTGCATAGTAGCTGTAGACTTAAAAATGGATAAAAAACAAAACACAATACACAATCAAAACAACATATTTTTTTTTTTGCATTCATTAAAAAGTATAAAACTGCCGTTCTGTTATAATGTAAATATAATATATTTATAAAAGTCACTGCCCATCACAGCATTTATGAGCACGACATCCTCTTCTGATGCTTTAGTAGGTACGACCTCTGCAAAAACACTTTCCCGCACCCGTTACATATAAACGACCAGCTTTTGTTGTGAATTGCTTTATGTCGGGAGACTTGGGACTGACTGGTGAAGCCTTTTCCGCACTGGGGGCAGAGGTACGGCCGCTCTCCTGTATGAGTCCTTTTGTGACAGGTGAGGGTCGACGAGTGAGCGAAACACTTTCCGCACTCGTTGCAGGTGTACGGTTTCTCCCCTGTGTGAGTCCGGAGATGTTTTACCAAACATCCGTTATATGGAAAACCTTTCCCACACTCCAGGCAAGTGTGCGGTTTATCCTCAGCTCCAGAGTTTATAGGGTTGGTGAAAAATGAAACATCTATCATGGACTGCTCCGTAAACGAGACACTGTCGGGATCGTGACCATCATAAGAAATCTGTAGGAAGGAGCCAACGCCAAAAGGCTGATCACTAGAGGAAACATCTAAATATGGGTTCTTGATAAATGTGAGCTCTTCAAGAGGCCAGTCGTTCAGAGGGACATCTGTAAGAAGCTTCTTCTTAAATGGCACCTCTCCAATGGGTCTACTATTGAATGACACATCAATAACTGGCCTACTGTTATCTGCAAAACTTTCAGTTGTGCTTTCTGTAGATGGGACAACTCCATAAGGACCACCGTTGATTGGGACATCTCTAAGATGAAATTCATTCAATGGGATATTTTCACATGTCATATCATTGAGAGAGTCATCTGTCAAAAGCCTCTTGTGAAACGGATCATCTCCAAGGGAGACGTCTACTTCAGGCCTCTCATGAAGTAGGACATCTCCATGTTGTCCGTTTTTCAGAGAGTCATCAATAAGAGGCCACTCACCAGGCTTATCCATATCAGGATTTTCACTATTATCCTTGACAGGGTCCTCGCTTTGGCTGTTCACTACTAGGTTGGAGTTATTTCCGCTCTTCATTTGGGCGATTTCGGCCAGCAGCTTCTCCTTTGCGTGAATTTTAAAATGCACATCAAAATTGAATTTCTTGGTGAAGCATTTCTTGCACTCCGGACAGACATACGGTTTCTCATCCTCATGAAGTCGCCGGTGAGAATTAAGACTGGAACGTTGACCGAAACGTTTGCCACAATCTGGGCAGACAAAAGGTCTCTCTCCAGTGTGCACCCTCATGTGCTTAATCAGGCAGCCGTTATACAGAAAGCGTTTTCCGCACTGGGGGCAGCCATGGGGTCTCTCCTGGGTGTGAGCTCTTATGTGTCTATCGCAGGCCGATTTTGAGCTGAACAGTTTTTCACATTCGGTACAGGGATAAAACTCTTCTCCGGCGTGGAGCCGTAGGTGCATCTCGAAGTTTGACTGCTTGATAAAACACTTTCCGCACTGAGGACATGGGACGGGCTTGTCTCTTATGTGTAATAGCTGATGTCTATCAAGTCCCGACTTTGAATACAGTAATTTACCGCAATCGGGGCACGGCCACTGCCGTTCCCCTTTGTGAGTCTTCAGATGCGTTTCCAGCATTGACCGGGTGGTAAAACACTGGCAGCACTCCTGACACACGTGGATCTTCTCTTCTATGTGAAGTAGTAGATGCCGTTCTAGGGCAAGGTTATCACTAAAGCGGGCGCCACATTCTTGGCACACCGGGGTCTTTGGTTCATGGATTTTCTGATGCTCGAAGAACTTGGAAACACTGGTGAACATTTCGGAACACATGGGGCACAAGAACTCCAAGTCAGTGATTTGCTCAAGCTCAGTATCTTTGGGACTGTCCACTTCTTTACGCTGCTCGATACGGGGAGTCCCTGGAACTACAACTTCTTGGTGTGAAGTCGTATTGGTTTCAATCCTTTTCACGTACCATACATTTAACAGTGTATTGCTTGGAGATTCCTCATTTTCGATGGTGGTGTGGCTTATTGGGTAAACAGCGTCTTCAATAATCCGATCTAGAAAGAAAGGGAAAAAGTAAAAAGCATCAATGAAAAGCAGCACTCCGTATCAGCGGTTGATATGATGGCAGCCTCTCCTTCCTTACCATTATTAATTCCATTGAGCGTCTTGGACTCCCAGTAAGTGGAAGCGGGGGAATCACTGTCCGGTATAACCTGATCTTCATCTGCAAAATGGAAGAAAAGGGCATTTGTCAAACAGAAGCATAAAAGACTAATCAATGTGAGCACACCAAGCATATGGCTGCTTATATTAAACGGTCGCTGTCGTTTCAACTAAATTTGCATGAATCAACAGTACAAACAAATATAAAAACACTTATATATTTAGTCTGCAAAAAACTGCTCCTTTCTCCACTTATGATTCACTTCTTCTTAGCCTGATTTATTTATCCATTCTTAAAAATAGCTAAAGTACATCTTGGTCAAAACAAGACAGACTGCCAGCTCACTGAGAAATCAGATTACAGCCAGGCTCCATGGGAAAATGTATGCAAATTAGCTCTCCTAAAGAAATAAAAGAAGAAAACTCTCTTATAAGTGTCTCCTATAGCTGCACACAGGTGGCGCTAGCATTGTCTTAGTTCTAAAGGAGATAATTTGCATTGATATTTTATTATCAAGGGCCTTCAGCTCGATCTTGAGCCACTGACACTTGATGGATGAATGCTCTGTAGGAAGACTGATCTTGTGCAAGCCTAGCTATGTCCAGCAGGGTCTTCTCAACAGTTATCTTGATTGTATCAAGCCATCGGGTTGCTGGTCTTCCACTTCCTCTTGTTCCTTCTATTCGTCCGACCATGATGTCCTTCTACAGTGATTCCTTTCTTCATATGATGTGTCCATAGTCAACTCTAGCTTGGTGATCTTTGCGTTCAGTGACATGTCTGGCTTGATTTATTCCAAAGTTCATCTGTTTGTTCTTCTCTCCATCCTTGGTTTTGATAACATCTTTCTCCAGCACATTTTGAAGGCGTTAATTCTTCTTTTGTTTTGTTCCTTTATCGTCCAGATTTCGCATCTGTATATTGCCACTGAAAACACCAAACTATGTACGAGTCGAGTCTTTGTTGCCACTGAAATGTTCCTCGATTTTAAGACCTTGTTAGGCTGGTTTCACATTTGCGTTTTTTTGCGCTGTAAAAAAACGCATACGTGCGCATGCGTTTTTTCCCCTATATTTAACATGGGTGCGCATACCTGCGCGCTGGTAAGCGCACGTATGCGATTTTCATGCGCTGCGTTTTTTTGGGGTGTGCGTTTGTATTTTCCAGACGCAGCATGTTGCATTTTTTGGCCCTGCAAAAAAGCGCATGCGCACGTATGCGCACGTTTTGCGCTAAAAATGGCCATTATAGCCTATGGATGCGCAAACGTGCGCACTGGCATGCTCATGTATGCGTTTTTTAGCACATGCGTTTTTTTTTGTTAACCATGGAATTTAGGGGTTTGGGTTAGAGTTAGGGTTAGTTAAGGGGGTTTAGGGTTAGGGTCAGGGTTAGGGTTAAGTATGGTTTGGTTAAGGGTTAGGGTCAGGGTTAGGGTTAAGTATGGTTTGGTTAAGGGTTAGGGTCAGGGTTAGGGTTAAGTATGGTTTGGTTAAGGGTTAGGGTCAGGGTTAGGGTTAAGTATGGTTAGGGTCAGGGTTAGGGTCAGGGTTAGGGTTAAGGTTAGTTAGAGTTTGGGTTAGGGTTAAGTATGGTTTGGTTAAGGGTTAGGGTCAGGGTTAGGGTTAAGTATGGTTTGGTTAAGGGTTAGGGTCAGGGTTAAGTATGGTTTGGTTAAGGGTTAGGGTCAGGGTTAGGGTTAAGTATGGTTAGGGTCAGGGTTAGGGTTAAGGTTAGTTAGGGTTTGGGTTAGGGTTAAGTATGGTTTGGTTAAGGGTTAGGGTCAGGGTTAGGGTTAGGGTTAAGTATGGTTTGGTTAAGGGTTAGGGTCAGGGTTAGGGTTAAGGTTAGTTAGGGTTTGGGTTAGGGTTAAGTATGGTTTGGTTAAGGGTTAGGGTCAGGGTTAGGGTTAAGTATGGTTTGGTTAAGGGTTAGGGTCAGGGTTAGGGTTAAGGTTAGTTAGGGTTTGGGTTAGGGTTAAGTATGGTTTGGTTAAGGGTTAGGGTCAGGGTTAGGGTTAGGGTTAAGGTCAGGGTTAGGGTTAGTTAGGGTTTAGGGTTTGGGTTAGGGTTAAGTATGGTTTGGTTAAGGGTTAGGGTCAGGGTTAGGGTCAGGGTTAGGGTTAGTTAGGGTTTGGGTTAGGGTTAAGTATGGTTTGGTTAAGGGTTAGGGTCAGGGTTAGGGTTAGGGTCAGGGTTTTGGTTAGTGTGAGGGGCCACCTAATGTTGGAAAAAAACGCAAACGCGGTAAAAACGCACTAAAACCGCATACAAACGCATAAAAACGCTGCGTTTTTTTCATGCATGCTCATAAAAATGCTTGAAAAAAACGCAGCAGTTGTATGCTTTTGTATGCGTTTTTTCAATGCGTTTTTTTGCGGGAAAAACGCGCTGCAAAAAAAAGCAAGTGTGAAACTAGCCTTAAGTGAGTTTTTTTGTTGATTTGCCCATAGCTTTTATTTCAGGTGACTTTTTAGAATAGTTGTGTGTACATTAGGAATATCACTAATTTTGGCCATTAAATTACTTGTCTCCTATAGTTTTCCCCTCTGCTAGCTCCATCTCCAATTTTAATCAGTCTTTTAGCTCGTTGCCATGATGTCTGCCATACACGGGACATACAAATGTGAGCTTCCTGCTCTCTTGTCTGTATGTAGCACTTGTCCATAAGCAGCATGGAGAATATTACACATCAGTATTGAACAGTGTAGCAGTGAATCCAACTCTGAAGTGAGATAAAACATTTGCTACAAACTACAAAGATCTTTTTGTATTCTTGTCTCTCTTTCTACTCATTCCTCCTTCCCCCTCCCATAAAAGCTAAGGCAGCTGTAAGCTGATCCTTCAGTCAGCTGGCATTCTGTTTTGTTTTGACCAAGATAGATAATAGATGGTAATTTCAGAAGGCATGGAAGAGAAGAGGCAGTTTCTTACATTTGCTGGTACTATTAATGTATCAGTAAATTGCCTGTAGCCAGCCCTGTACAATGTTTTTAGGTAAAAATTAGGTTTAAAAAAGCATTTATATTGTCCCTGTTTTCTGTGATAATTAGGGCTTTGACTAGTTGATGGAGTGTTTGTTTCCCCAGACTGGTCGGCCCCCTTTCCATGTTATCACATACACCTGGCTTCAGAGACGTAGTGACGCTGCCTGAATGAGTGGCATTACTGTTGATGATGCCGCTCATGTAAATTATGTCCTAACACCCACAGGGAAAGAGGACCGATTAATCTGGGGCAACTAACGTCCCATCAACTACTCAAAGGGCTAATTAGCATAGAAAACAGAGACAATATAAATGCTTTTTAAAGCTAATTTTTACCTATAAACATTATCCAGGGAATTTACTGATATATAAGTGAATGGAGCTGGGTTGGAGGCCATGGGGGCTGACAGGTTCCCTTTATAGCAAATCTCCATCCTGACATTGAAAAGCATCATACACTTGCCTTCTACTGCGACTGACATTGCAGTCCACTGTATCTGTGAGGCGGTGGCGTGGTAAATCTGAACCATGCCATCCTTCCACATTAGGTGTTTAGACTTACCAGTGCTCCCATCTTGGATGCAGCAGGACTAGAGCGCACGGTTTCAGCAAGGAAGCACCAGGTAGGGTGAGTGGACAAGACAAATATAAAGTTGCTTTCAGTGCCAGGTGGAAGGTCGCTTATACTTATCACAGCATATCGCAAGCCATCAGATATGCTCAGATCCGCACTAACGCGATTAATATCCTCCATGAATACCTGTACAATTCTGAAGATTTCCCCAACATCTTCAGCCGTATGGAAATGACTGAAGACCTCCCTAGTGAGAATCTTCCCCAGCACTCACCCACATCCATCACTCGCTTCTTCTCACTCTGATCTTCACACTTCACCGGTGTCCTCTTCTGCAGATCGGTTGTTGGGGTTGTGTCCGCTTCCACACAGAAACAATCTTCATAAATGGAAAAAAGTGTAAAGCAAAAGACTGAGAAACTATAGTGCAATAATAATCAAAAATAATCAGAAAAAAGGAAAAATACAAGTTTTATGTACCCGAGATCTCAAGTTCACACTTGGTCAGCCACAAGAAGGCGCCAAAGATGGCAGCCAACAATAAAGAGCACTTAAGGGAGCTCCATCCCAGTTATCACTCCGTGTACACAAGCCGGCAATCACCCAATGAACTAGCAAAATGCTCCTTCATCATGGGAACAAATCATTTATGCAAGCAAAAAAAAAAAGTCATTGCTATGGGCAGCGGATGGTTCCTGTAAGTGGGAGATGTGTCGCAATACCATGATATTATATGGGGATAGATTATCGTATCAGTGATTGTTCTTTCCCCATCATTGTTCTTGAACCTGTGTAATCAGGTCAGGAAACAAGTGACGATCTATTGCAGAAATTGGATTGTTGTCATTGACTGGCCTGGAATTGGCAGTGTGAACACTCGCTTAGCCTTGTGCACATGTTTTTTCCACTGAAATGAATTAACGTTTCCAAAAGAGTTAAAGGGTTTTTTGACTGCCCCCCTCCCATTGAAGTTCAATGACAAAATACAACCTTACACTCCCTCCCCAGGTCCAGCCAGAGTCTCTGCCGCTACTCCCAGTGTCTGTTATAATCTGCAGTGCTGACAGCGCCGCAGCTAATTAGTGAGGACAGCGGCTTTGAGTGGCTCATGCCGTCTATTTGGGCAGAGCTCAGTGATTAGCTGCAGTGCTATTGACGTGACGTCAAAGCTGCTGACAACAGATACTCTGGGAGCAGCGGTGGAAACGGGGAGGATACACAGCTTGTTTATTTTTTTTGCCTGGAGAAAGAGGTTTTCTGAAAACTTAAAACACCTTTAAGCAACATAAAACTCCTTACATTTCTCCTGCTCAAAGTGAAGATGCCAAGACAACTACATACACCCTTTTACACTTACCAGACGAGCCACTGTCCTCTTCATCATCTTCATCCTCCTCATCTTCATCCTCCTCCAGCTCGGCCACTCCCGTTTCCTTCTCTTGCTCCTCACTCTCGTCATTGTCAGACTCCACATATATACAATCTGTACAAAGCACACAGCGCTGCGGAGATTACTCTGCGCTCATCAATAATCTGCAAAGCATTGTGCAAGCGTATAAAATATGGGCACCGCTGTATCCTCCGAATACTTAAAGGGGTTTACCGGATTAGAAAACCACGGGCCGTGTTAGATACTGCATCTCCGCTACACAGGAGTGACCTGCAGTGACGCCTGCATGCCATCAGCGGGGGGGGGGGGGGGGGGGTTTCGGGCACTGTTTTGGTGCTAGTGGTCATGTATTGTACCACCCCTCTTTAACTCTTCCTGGCGCAGTTCATTCATTTTGCGTTTTGTACTGGAAAGAGTACAATAAACAGTGACATCTGCAGATGAGAATATTCTCCACGGGGAAATCACATGAACTGCACTCGTACCATTACACACTGGTCCCATGGCCCCGAGTGAACCGTAGACCCCAGTGGAAAAAGACAGAAGTCATGGAGATCTGATCAGAGGACTAGAAGCAACCAGACAATATAGGGAGGCCAATGAGAGGGACTTGCAAGACGCACAGGGTGTACTCCTGCAGACAGTTGGGTATGGTCAGTGACATCACACAGCAGCAGGTTCAGGCGCTTTTTGGTTTGTTCTTACCTATCGCGTTTCCGTCCTCGCGCGCCACTGCTTCCCTGACGTTTTCCCATACATGCGGCTCTGTTAATGATGACACCTCGGAGCCCAAATATACACAATATGTATACAGAGAAATCCACAGGATATCATCCCGGACAATCATCGCTCCCAGATCAGTATCATGTGACACACAATGCGCAGTTACTCAGGTCCAGGATTATTGGCCGCCGCCCGAGTGTAATCCTGGGCTCCACAGTTGTGCCACAATGTTGTGTTATGTAGTTTACCAAAGTAATAAGACAACCAATAAGTGGAGCAACCCGAGAGAAGTGTAAAGACACGACATTAACCATCCGGCACAAGACACCAGAGCGTTAGGAGGGTCTTGTCTAGTTTCCACTGTCTAAAAGTTGCGCACTTTTAGTAAATCAGCCCCAATGTGTCCGTGTTCCCCATCACCCACCTGAGAGGTCATCATCTTCTATCTCGGAGCCAACACTTCTAGAAGATTCTCTTTCCTGTTCCGAGTCTGAATCAATTTCCAGGTAGATGTAGTCTGTGAGAGCGGAAGAACAAGACATCACTGGACTTCCACCAGATCATGTACAGAGAGGCGCTGGAACATTGAACTTAATGGAGGTGTTTATTAGAGACCTTCAGGGGCACATCGGATCACTGACAGTTCACACCGGTGTCTTAGTGCCGGTGAGCTGAACAGTGCGCTCTCCTGTGCTGCTTGTAGACAACTTTGTCTCTCAGCATCGGAGGATCAAAGGGGCACGGACACTGGCCGGATCCATGGATCTGAGCAGCACTCACAAGCTCTATAGAAAAGACCTCGTAACTGCTGCTTGCCTAGACCGACCACTTCTATTAAACTGCAGAGGTGGCTGGTAATCTGGGCAACAAGCAGTATACGATTATATCCCTCCTTTCCTGAGAACAAAGAGGAATTTTAATAAGAAATAAATTGGAAAGTTTCTTGTTCTTACAAGCACTTTCACAATTTTGCAATTTTACTAGTGATGAGAGCGTGCTTGGATAAGGTGTTATCTGAGCATAGACAGAAACAAAATCGGCGTTCCAGCTGATAAAATTTCTTGCTTTATTGAAAAATTAAAATAGTACAGCGGCTTTCTCCTCAAGAATAGATGGATGTGCAATGAGGCACTGAGACACCAGCTACGCGCTTCGACCCTACATGGGTCTTTATCACAGCTGCAAATTACTAGCATAGTGCAAACCTTATACTTAGTGCTGACCAATGAGAACTGCAATATAAATCACATGAACAATGAAGATCTGAAAAACATGACAGATATAGTAATCAAACACAGTGATAAGGGAGGTATGGTGGTAGTCCTTAACGCTGAAGATTACAAAAATCAAATGTTAAAACTTTTATCTGATAATGAGGTTTATGAAAAATTAATTTCTAATCCAACAAAAACCTACAACAAAATAGCTGAAGATATAGTCATGGAAGGTCTTAATATGGGCATCTATAATAATAATTGCCCTAAGCAGCTTCCGGTTGTAACAACTTCCGTCCAGTTGTAACCGGTGACGTCACCGCTCACCTCTTTCCATGTTAACCCTCAACACACACACTCCTCTCACCTTTCACCATCTCCACTCACTCTTTCACTCCACATACGACCCTTTCTCTCACTCCGTCTCTCATACTCACGCCGTCATCGCCGCTGATCCACGATCCCCGACATCTTCTTCCGCCGGCGCCATCCTGGATCCAGACGTTGTCCACGCCGGCGACATGTTCTTGTGGCGACGCCATCTTGAGTATCGTGAAATCCCGCGATAGTCAAGATGGCGTCGCCGCAAGAACATGTCGCCGGCGTGGACGACGTCGGGATCCAAGATGGCGTCGGCGAAATCTAGCGAGATTTCGCCGACGCCATTTTGGATCCCGACGTCGTCCTCGCCGGCGACATGTTCTTGCGGCGACGCCATCTTGAGTATCGCGGGATTTCGCCGATCCAAAATAACGAGCAGGATTTCGGGATTTCGCCGATCCAAAATAGCGAGCAGGAGATATAGAAGCATTTGCTATGCCGAGGCTCCCGCCTCATAATGTGTGAAGCAATGGTCGAATCCTGCACCGCCGAGAATCAAGGTACAGAACTGCGATAGCAGAAACCACAACTGCCGTGTGACAAAATCAGATATTCGAGGCAAAACGTGCGAGTGAAAACTTCTACCCGGCAGACGCCATATGGCAAGTTTTATCCTGTCCAATGTACGTGGGCAGGCGTAGAGTGGATCGTGTCACAGAAGACAGCCGCAAGGGGTAACACATACGCCATCGACTGCATGGCTCTTGTGTGCTATGACACCGGACATACTATTCCACTAGAGACTGAGCGACAGGAGATTACTATTACGCCAGTGAATGTTATGCATGACCCCGGACCTGCAAACGCAGGTTGATCTCCCATTCGGGTCTCAGCCCAGGCTCAAGCTGCTTAGCGGTCGCCACCTGACGAATGCATTGACGCTCAGCCTAGAATGGCCAGTGGCTCTAGACTACAATTGCACTAGGGCTGCACGGATCTAGAGTACTACCGGCTGTAGGTCACTATTACCCCAGTGACCACACGACGCCCAGGTACTATTACGTTAGCGACTGTACGGCTCTGGAGCACTGTTCTGTCGGTGAACGCACGTTTCCAGAGCACCATAACGCCAGTGACTGCCCGACTATAATACAACTATTGATAGTACGGCTAGGAGTACTTATTACACTAAAGACTGCACTGCTTATATGAGAGACTGCACCGCTATTGCGCAATTCCCCTCAGTTTACCTAGGAAGATGGACTCAATGCCCCATCACTGGCCCTGCAGATAGTGAGGCCATGTTTAATTTTAATATAAGTGGTATATGCTCCGCACTGTACTTGTCTAGGCCGAGTGGAGATGGGCAGGAAAAGGCTGGACCTGCCTGGTGAAAACACGAACCGGGTCCCACTCTGGGAGAAAACGACCGCCCCTTAAGCGGTGCCGAGAAGCGCGCGCTTTCACTGAGGGCCGAGGGAGGAGGAATGAAGGCCCAAGATGGCGCAGCCCGAAGACAATAGGCAGGCTAGGGGGAGTGGGTGGGGCCGTGCGCCGCCTCAGGGACGCAGAACCTGGAGGGAGCGAGCGGTGGGTGGGCTCAAAACGGGCGGGAGAGAAGCCCGCCCGAGGATAAAGGCGGGGGGGCGTGGCAGCGACGCCGAACAAGGCCCAAATTGAAACCGGGGCCTGGAGTAAATGCGGCGGCCACCGGGGAATGCGCACCGCCGCGGCGACCGCTCCCGAAATGGACCCCTACATGAAGCCCGGCTGCAGAGATGAATAAGAGCAGCCGGGGGGGGGGAGCCCTTAGGCCTCTTTCACACATCAGGTTTTCGCCGTCAGGCGCGATCCGGCGCTTTTGACAAAAACCGGATCCGGCGAAATGCAATGCCGGATCCGGTTTCCCCCCCATTGACTTGCATTTGCGCCGGATGGCCATGCTTTTCATACGGTTTTCGACGGATCCGGCAATGTGTCTCAATGTTTCACACAATGAAAGTCTATGAGCGCCGCAATGCGCCGGATCCGGTTTTTTTGGTCTGAGCATGCTCAGTAGCTCTGCCCACAAGACACATATATAAAAGCAAGACAGTGGGACCCTCAGCCACACCCAACATGCCACCCAAGACAGGAACCAGGCGCAGGAGAAGGCAGGAGACCACTGCAGCACCATCAGCACCACCACCACGCCAAATGGAGCAGCAAATGGAACATGCTGAGGAGGGGAGTCCAGCAGCAGATGAGAGACGGTAATTATCAAATCCCCCATTCCTCCAAACTAGGGCCATGGAATATCAAGATATTCATTGCCCCTTTGTTTCTCTTTATTCAACAGCCGCCCAAGAGATGCAGCAGCAGCAGCACTGGCAGCAGCTGTAACACCACCCACAGGCATGGAGTCTGGCCAGCAGGAAGACAGCACATCTTCTTCTGGGAGCCCTCCCTCGCATCGTCAGCGTTTGACGGTAAGTTTTTATTTCCAAAATCCATCATCTCTGTAATATATGTCTATTCATTGCCTTTTATTTCAAAACAGGAATCACAAGATGAAGAGGAGCTCCCAGAAGAAGAAGGAAGGGGTGGACAGACACCTGGAGTGGGCTCACAATTGGTAAGTTTTTGGCATCAAACGCAGAAACACAACATCACACTACACACAACACATAGAAAACAATGTTCTGCAGACCACACACAGCAAACAAATGCCTACATCCAAAGACATAACATTTTTTGTTTTCTTCTCTAGTCTTCCCAATCTGGTGCTCGGCCAAGAGGTCCTCGCAGTGCCTCCCAGGGTCGTCGGCGACAGCAATGCGGCGGTCACCAGCGTGTAAGTATAAATATTTTTGCTTTGTTTTTTTGCACTTTTTATTTCATTTCTTTTGTGGAGGCTAATTATGTTATTTTTGTCTTTTTCTTTAACAGCCTTCACAGCGTGCTCCCGACTCTGACGGTGAGGATGGAGGAATCGATGTGGACCACCTCATCGATCTCGTCAGAGAAAGGGAGCCGCTCTGGAATATGGCTGACCGCCGCCACGCTGACCTGATCGTTACCCGACGACTCTGGGAGGAAATCTGTTCGCTCCTTGTGGACCGCTGGGAGGACCTCGATGCTCGGGCCCAGATTAAAGAGCGTAAGTATATACAGTACCGGTTGCTTGATGTAAACCAGTGTTTCCCGAACAACAGTCCTCGTGGTCCCCACGGATCATGTGTTCAGGATTTCTATTTACTATGGAAATCCTGAAAACATGACCCCTGGGGACCATGAGGACTGGAGTTTGGGAAACACTGATGTTGTATACTAACCACTTTGTCCTTTCTCGTTTCAGGGGACAGAATTGTGAAGCGGTGGCGGTCTGTGAGGGATCGTTTCAAGAAGGACTTCAATAAAGAGATGCGGGCCCAGAGTGGATCTGGAGGACGCAGGAGCAAGTACAAGTACGCACAAGCCCTGTCGTTCCTCCGGGATACAATGGTCACCAGAAGGTAAATATTACACACCACATGTGAAAAAAAAATGTTTAGATGTAACAATTTTTTTTCAGCCAGGGCCATGCCATGTCACTTTTTTAATTGTTTTTTTTCCTCTTTATTCAACAGCACGGTGAGCAGCACTCGGGAGCCTGCACGATTGGACCCTTCTGAGGCGATCCCTGAGGAGACCGGCACCGAGGGACACTTCGACCGCCCCGGTACATCTGCACCTTCCCAGCCTTCCCACACATTCGACCCATCTGTCCCATCCACCAGCACAGGAGCATCGTGGCCGCCTACATTACATGAAGCTGCTGGTGAGGAGATCGCTTTCCCTTTACCCCACCCTTCTGCCCCTGCCACCTCTAGTACACCTGCGGGTACTGGGCGGCAGCGGCAGAGGGGTCAGGAAAAGAGCTATGCGCCAGAGTTCTTGCATCTGAATGCATCTTTCCAGAACTGTCTAAAAGTCTTGTCAGAGCAAATCTCCGCAGGCTTTCAGCAGATCAACTCCAGCATTCTGGAGGTGAAGACACTTCTGCAAACCATGCATTCTGAAGCAAGATCTTCGCCAAACCACAGCTTTTTCAGGTCTGTTGTGGAGCGCATGGAAACGCTATCTCCTACCCAGCAGATGCATGTAATGCATTCATGCCACGGTGCTCTCCAGCACGTTACCTCGCAACCTCCTCTTCCCACCCCAGTAGTTTCTCCACCTGCACCCCCTCCAGCCACTTTCCATCCTCCCCTTCCTATTACATACCATCCACCTCCCCAGTACCAGCAACCTCCCCAGTACCAGACATCTCCCCACTTCCAGCAACCTGCCCCATACCAAACTCCTTCCCCATACAACTTGCCATCAACATCATCTGCTCCTACAGTCCCTGTCCAACCCTCCACTCCACCGCCCACCACCTCTTCTGCCTCCCACATGTCCACCCATTCTGTAGCTTTTTCCACACCTTCACCTCTAACTGTTCCTTCCCCACCACGATCCCAGTCCTCTCTCCACACTCCCAGTGTCGAAGTGTCCCGCAGCCCCTCCAGCAGTATTTCCACCCCACACTACACAGATTTATAATATGTGTGTATTTTAATAAAAATGACCAGTTTTATGGTTTCAAAGCTTTATTAAAAAAGTTTATTAAAATTTAAAAACAGTTTACTAAAAAAAACATTTTTCAATAAAAGTTAAATTATTTTACACTGGTTGTCTGTCATTTCTTTCTGCGGCCAAAAAGGTTAAATACAGGGTATTTAAAAGGTAAAATGGTATTCAAAACTAGGTATATAACTGTGGGTAAATTTTAGCTTTTTGCCACAGTTGTGTTCCTGGTTGTGTTTGAAGCAAAGTATTTCACCTAAAAAGTTGTGTTTATTGTTGGTGATTTCCTAACAATGTACACAACTTTTGTTAAAAGGTGAAATACTTTGCATAAAACACAACCAGGTACACACCTGTGGCCTAAAGCTAAAAATAGTAAGACCATGACAAGATAGCCAACTTTGGTTGGCAAAGGTATATACTGTTGGTACAGAAGGTACACAATTTTGGTTAAGGGCACAAATCTTTCACACTCTGTCATCCTGCCAGTGTACTCTGCCTTGAGGTGACAAAGTATTGTGCAAAATTGTCCCTCATTACTGAAACCGTCACAGAACTTCTAGTGGTAATGTCATGGTAATCTTGCAAGGTGGTTTCTTCAGAGGTGTCCTCAATGGAAATGGGTTCCTTGCAGATAACAAAATTGTGGAGTACCACCAAGCTTTGATCACCTCGTCCACAGTTTCTGTCTTGAGGTTGATCGCAGTCAATAGGACCCGCCATTTGGCTGTCAGAATACCAAAGGTACATTCAACCATTCTTCTTGCTCTTGTGAGGCGGTAATTAAAAATGCGTTTTGTTCTTGACAATCCTCTGCTACCGTACGGTTTCAAAAGGTGTTCTGACAGCTGGAAGGCTTCATCCCCTACACAGACAAATGGTATAGGTGGACCAGATGTTTGCGGCAGCGGTCTAAGTGGTGGGAACTGGAAGGTGTTTCCATACAGTTTACGCCCCATGGCAGACAGTTTGAAAACTTGAGAGTCATTGGACCGGCCATAGGCCCCAATATCAACAGCAATCAATTTGTATTCCGCGTCAGCGATGGCCATGAGGACAATTGAAAAATATTTCTTGTAATTGAAATATTCCGATCCCGATCCGGCTGGCTTTACAATGCGGATATGTTTCCCGTCCACAGCGCCCAAGCAGTTGGGAAACTGACATATCTGTTGAAACTTTTCTGAAATTTCAATCCACCTCTCTGTTGTGGGCTCTGGTAAAAACTCTTCAGCTAAGGAGTCCCACAGTGCACGGCATGTGTACTTCACTATTCCAGATATGGTGGAAATCCCGAGTCTGTACTGGAAATGCAGTGACGAAAGGGATTCTCCAGTTGCAAGAAATCTGTGGGGAATTAAAAAACAATCAATTAGTTTTAAATCACAGCATTACATACCAAAACTCAGCTATAACACTTGGAGATACAAAATACCACCAACAAGATTGCAGTGAAAGTGTGCTCTGATGCGAGCATATCCAATAAATGTGGCTTACCTTAAAGTCACCTTCAGACGCTCTGCGGGTGAAACGGAGAAGCGGCAATAGGTGTCCGCTTTTCTTATGAGGTGTGCAATGCGCTCCACCAAGTAATCAAAATTCTCCATTTTCATCCGAACATATCCAAAAAATGTATCCGGGTTTCGTCGAAGGTCCATGCAGAGTGTAGAATAGACCCCACGCGTCATTCTCTTGGCTGTGATGGGGTGGATCCACAAACGTCGTCTACGATGCCTGATGCGCTGCTGTCTCGCTCTCTCCTTCTCCAGAACAATCACCCTCAAACGATTCGCCTCCGCTGTAAAATCCGCTAAATTCTTCAAAATATTTCCAATGACAACATCCATCTTCGCCAGTAACTTGCTCTTCTCTCCAACCTGCACTTTCTCCTCTACAACCTGTCAAAGAAGGGCTGTAGGAACACGCTATATATAGTTTTCCAGTAGCCAATCCCGTTCGGAAGGCCACAAGGGGTGTTTTTAAAAACCGGATCCGGCGTAATCCGTCGAAAAACGGATCGAAAAACGGATGAACCGGATGAGACGGATCCGGTTTTGTCTGTCAAGAACAAGACGGATCCGGCAGAAAAACGGATCCGTCACATCCGGTTTTATGAAATATTTGCCGGATCCGGCGCTCCGGCACGACGCCGGATCGCGCCTGACGCCGAAAACCTGATGTGTGAAAGTAGCCTTAGTAAAGAAAGGCGCAGGGAGAGGAGGGGGAAGCCAGTATGGAGGCCTTACACCTAAAGGGAGGCTGCCGCAGGAAGCTGGATACTGAAGGAGCCGTAATTTGTCGCCCTTTATTGAGGAGGAAACCTGGGGAAAGAGAGGTACCTCATTGTCCAGGTGAAGTAAAGATGTCCGTGAATTTTCTTAGGACGTCCGCGCCTCCTCCAAACCGACAGGCTCTGGTGGGCGAGTGGGTGGGAGACGGGGTTCCAGGACCATTCTAGATTGCCTGACACACATTCCTTTTAGGGGGCTCTTGGTCCTGCTGTGGAGAGCAATGAGGATACGGGGTGGCAGTACACGCCGTACTCAGTCTCTGTGTGGGAGTACAGTAGTGACTATTCACACTGTATCCCTCCAGAAAACCTAAAAGGAAACGACGCACATTGAGGTAGATAAGGGTCTAATGAAAGACCCGTGTCCACCTCCTACTGACACTAAGCTAAACTGAACATCCTACTTCCTGTCGGTAGGGTGTACACTGCGAAGGAGGAGCTAACTTTTTTTCTACATAGTGTCAGCCTCCTAGTGGCAGCAGCATACACCCATGGTTTCTGTGTCCCCCTATGAGACGATAGAGAAAAGACGCCTTCTTACAAGAGAGGCTTTTTGGATATTCTGTCTGGGGTCTAGATATCCAAAGGGGTTAAACAAAAGAACAGAGATCATTATTGATGGTTATTGCTATATTTTAAGTATTTGTATATATGTCAACTAATTTATTTTTATGTGGTATTATTATGCAAACCTAGAGAATGTGGAGATTTGCACACAGGACCTTTCTATTAGAACTTGTGATAGAAGGTGATATAGTCATTGGTCTCTATGGAACATAGGCATTGTAGTAATGCTCACAGGACCTTTGGTTTGTTCATGTGATTTATATTGCAGTTCTCATTGGTCAGCACTAAGTATAAGGTTTGCACTATGTTAGTAATTTGCAGCTGTGATAAAGACCCATGTAGGGTCGAAACGCGTAACTGGTGTCTCAGTGCCTCATTGCACATCCATCTATTCTTGAGGAGAAAGCCGCTGTACTATTTTAATTTTTCAATAAAGCAAGAAATTTTATCAGCTGGAACTCCCCTTATGTTTCTGTCTACTATCAACTATCGTTGGGTCCAGACAAGGTTCCGCGCTGTGGCTGGTGAGCTGGCTAGGGCTTTTTTAGCCCATTTTTTCTTCTATTTGTGTTATCTGAGCATGCTCATGTTGCCTCAGCTGCCGGATGTTCAACAGCAGCAACACATTCCTGTTTGTTAGACAATCCCCGCATGTGTTGCAGCTGTCAAACAGCATTGAGAAATGCAGCCGCGGGGACTTGGGCATATTTTTAGAGCATGCCGAAAATACTTGATTAGGACATGAGCATGCTCCGATAGCACCTTATCGCAGCATGCTCTTCACTAAATTTTACTCTTTATACAACCTATCTGCTGTACAAAAAAAGGTAAAAAATGTTGCAATCATCTTAGACTTTAAATTTTTTCCTAAAAAGGGATGGGGTGACAAATAAGGAGAATATCTCATTTTTACACAGATGAAAGCTATTGGATTCCTGTTATCAGCCACTTCAGGCGAACCGTCCAATCCACCAGATTTCATCCTCTCAATAATAAACAACTTGGCATTCTGCGTTTCTAGGACACTGACCGGAATCGTCGTCATCAGATGAAACCTCTGGGAGCTGAGCGAGGATGTCCGGCTTTATAATGACGTAATCTGCAGATATACGAACAGATATTAATCATCTGTATGAAACAGAAGGCAGAATATTCTACTCCAGAAGCGGACTGCACCGCCCGGCCTGATTCATCTTTGCGTTACCCACAGGTTTTTGGAGTGAATACTTCTGAATTAAAGGGAATCTGTCACCCCTTTTTTGAGATCTCATATAATGATATCATTCAATTGTGTGTCACATAAGGATTCTCTTAGTACTTTTGCTTCCCCCTGACCCCGCACCTTTCATGCAGAAATACCTTTTTTATATCGGTTCAGATGTATGTAAACTGCCGCGGTCCGGTCCGCTGGGCGGGGCTTATTCACCTGCTCCTCCCCTCCCTGTGTTGCTGTATGCATTTCTTCTTGTGTAGAGCAAGACAGGGAGGGGGGGAGCAGGTGAATAAGCCCCGCCCAGCGGACCAGACCGTGGCAGTTTACATACATCTGAACCGATATAAAAAAGGTATTTATGCATGAAAGAGAATCCTTATGTGACACACAATTGAATGATATCATTATATGATATCTCAAAATAGGGGTGACAGATTCCCTTTAAAGAAGATTTGCACCTTTTTTCCAGTTGTCTTTTTGTGGTTTTGTTAGTTTTTATTTTTTACGGCAATGTGACTTTTACAGATGTTTTAGACTGATTCATGAAATGGCTAACATAGAAAAAATTCAAAAAAACTCACACAACAAGATATGGCCTTACCAAAAACCCTGTCTGATGACAAATGCACATATAGCAGGATACAGCAGGCCTCCACTAATAGAGGCAAGGGGCAACTCAGGAGCAAACTACTGATAAAAACAACCACCCCACACCTAACAAACTATGGTGGGGTTGGCTGCCTAGTCAGAAAATGCACATAGATAAGGCTTGCATGGTTTGTTAGGTGTGGGGTGGCTGTTTTTATCAGTAGTTTGCACCTGGGCTGCCCCTTGCCTCTATTAGTGGAGGCCTGCTGCATCCTGCTATATGTGCATTTGTCATCAGACAGGGTTTTTGGTAAGGCCATATCTTGTTGTGTGAGTTTTTTTTTAATTTTTTCTATGTTAACTGTTTTGATATTAGTGTTAGGGACCTGCAATATCATGAGGAGCCTTGACATTGGCTTGCAGGCTTTATCTATTTTGGCCAAAATATTAACCAATACCTCATTTAATGTGCTCATTGTATGCATTAATTTTTTGCACTTATATTATCTTTTGCAGGATGCAGTTGGGCCTCTTTTTGTTGGCTTGGTCTATTGGGGCGTCTGTCACTGTGTGTTGCATATTTTAGTGCTGTAGCAACCCGCCTGGTAATACTATGGGCGTCATTAATATCTGTCACTGTGTGTTGCATATTTTAGTGCTGTAGCAACCCGCCTGGTAATCCTATGGGCGTCATTAATAGGTTGCAAGCCAGACACTTTGCATCACACTTATATATGTGTGACTGGGTCCTATGCAAACCTTATCTATGTGCATTTTTCCTACTAGGCAGCCAACCCCACCATGGTTTGTTAGGTGTGGGGTGGTTGTTTTTATCAGTAGTTTGCACCTGAGTTGCCCCTTGCCTCTATTAGTGGAGGCCCGCTGCATCATGCTATTTGTGCATTTGTCATCAGATAGGGTTTTTGGTAAGGCCATATCTTGTTGTGTGTTTGATTCATGAAATGCAACTTTTTAAAAAGTCATAAAGTTTGTCGTAGCTCTACGGAAGTCCTCCCTTGGGACGAGTCTATGTACGTCAGCTATTGTTTGCCACACGCAATTTTTTCTTCTAAACTGTTACATCAGTTAATGGCAAAAAATAAATAAAGTAATTGATAAGTTAATAAAAATGTTGAACTTTTCGTAAAATTCATGATTCACATTTTGATTAATTTGTCAGCGAAAACTACAAGTTAGAAAAGAAAAGTGACTTAACAAAATGCAAATAATGAATCGGGTCTAGAGGAGCAAAAAAAAATAAAAATTGTCAATGTTTGGAATAATATAGTGTCTCAATCCTTTCCACCATCCACATGTTCACATTGGGATGTTAAAGGAGATGAAGACTTCCATTTTTTTTCGGTTCTCGTTGCCTCCGTTTGGATCAGGAGCAATGATTTCCCAGTTAAAGCCTATGGTTGTATGCTGTGCTCAGGTCCCTACAACGGGACATCATCCGGGTGACCACAGAATGAGCCATCATTGCTTCCTGTCCCACTGGTGAGACCCGCGCCAGAGAGAAAGGTACAGGTACAATATTCTGGCCTATATATAAATTGGGAGAAATCTGCTTTGATGCCTCTTTCCCATGCTCCAATGCCACGGCTTGAGACTCTCTCCCTGCTACCCATTGTAACCAGTTTTAAGTACGTGGGTGTCCATATTTCTCAAGACAGTAAGTTTGATTTGCAACTAAATATATATCCGCTGCAGGAGATGGTTAAAGTGAAATTTGCGGTCTGGGGTAAACTTCCACTGTCTGTGGCCAGACGTATTAATTTAATTAAAATGATATTACTCCCCAAGCTTAGCTACTTTCTCCAACACAGTGCTGTAGTGGTGCCCAGATCCCTTTTCGCTAATTTGAATTCCCAGATCACATCTTTTATATGGGGGAAAACTAGGCCCAAACTTAAACTAACCACTTTGCAGAGACCCAGAGGGGGAGGGGGGGGGCGTTGTCCAATTTCTTTCTGTAGTATTTGTCTGGGCAGGCCAAAGCCATTTGCACATGGATGCCCGGCGGTCACCTCCCTAATTCTGAAAACCATCTACTTCATGCCGCACAAACTAGTTGCCCGTTGGGATTTTTGGAAATGAGGAAAACAAATGTCTCGCGACTGTTGCCCCTGCTTCGTCTGGCACGATCAATATGGAAACAGATTTAAAAGGGTGGTCGGATTTGAGGATATTGTAGCTGAAATGCCCCTATGGAATAATGATTACCTTCCGGCGTTACTTGAACATCCATCTGCCGAGTTTTAGAATGGTACAGGTACTGATTATGGGTGCATAAAGGGTGACTACAGGGAATGGGGACCTAAAACCAAAATGTTTCACAGCCTTTCTTCGCACTTACTGATGGGGGGCTCTTTGTCGCACAGTGCCCGATCCTTCACACACGGCTCCTTCCCTCGTTCAATCCGGGATATTATTTCTGGCTTCAAGTAAAAACTCCCTGAAATCACGAGAGGTCAGATGAGTGACGACGTGGGCGCCATAATGGACAGATTACATGGAGTCTGATGGCAGGAAATGAACCCTCATCGGGTGAGCTCCGCTGGGTGATCGCTCCTGTGTAACATCTGACCATGGAAGTATCGGATGCTGCGCATTGTTATAGCCACGTCATGTTCGCTCTGTAAAGGATTTTTCAAGAATTTCTACAACAGAAGGGGTTAAATGTGCGATAAATCGGCAGCAAAGTCAGACACGTGGATTTTGCTGCCAAAGCCGAGGACGGAAAGGTTTGCAGATATCGATGCAGCTTTATAGAAGCAGGACTTTTGTTACGGGGGTTTAAAAACCTATCCACAGGTTGAATGATAACTTCTAGATCAGTGGAGGCCTGACTGCTGGGACCAGCGCTGCAGCCAATCAGTAGCACAGTGCCTCTGCCTGAGTTGACAGCAAGAGCTGCTGAGGTCACTGATTGTCTGCAGCGTTGTTGATGATACAATCATAGACCCCGTGAGCAGCGGCGGAGACTCAGCACTGGACCCGGGAAGGGTGAGTAAAGCAATAAAAAAAAAAACAAAACTAGAGGTGGGGGGAATGGAAACTTCTTTTAGCACTGCTTCCTCACCTAGGGAGCAGACATCGGTGTAATTCTCCATCATCACTTCCTTGTAGAGCCTCTTCTGCTCCTCGCACAGGCAGCCCCATTCCTCTTCAGAAAAATACACCGCGATATCCTCAAAATCGTTAACGCCTACATCCTGCGACAGAGAAGACGGCAGCGATTAGTGCACCCTAAGGGGTTAATTACTAATGGAGACACCGGAAACTTCTCCATTATGGAGCCGCTAGTCCTTAACACACGAGGCTCTATATACACTGTCGTCCAATAGCACAATCTTCATTCACACCGAGTCCTCATTCTCTGATCTGTTGGATTTGGCTTTTGGGGGAAAAAAAATGAATTCAAAGCAGCTATGGACGCAAGAACGGTCTCTCCAGGCCTGATAATAATGAGACAGGACAGAACTACAGGACAATGTGAGGCCTGGAAGACGGGACAGAACTACTCACCATCACTCAGCATCGGCTCCACTGAAACCCGGATTGTCTGAAAACAGAAGAGTTGTGATGTCAGTATCTCCAACCACTGGACAGAAACCCCACAGGACGGGTCATAGTGTCCCCAACATACGTACTCTGCACGTAATCCAGCCATACAGGAGAACCCCGTGATAATGGTTGCTGGGGGTCCCATAAAATACGCATTTGTGTACAATTTTCATTTTTGTGGTTTAATTTTTTCTGAATATCCATTTTTTTTTTATATTTTTATCATCACTAGAGCTGTGAGCGTTTGATTTAGCAAGATGTAGTTTTTATTGCAAAAATTTTGAGTTGAATACAACATCTTCCTAGCTTCAGAGGAGCTGTAGAAGTGAAAAAACAGCGATTGTGGGATTTTGATTTTTTTTTTTCACTGTACGGGTTCAATAATTCTATACTTTAATTGATCAGACTTTACTGACAAATGTTTTTTTTTTTTTTTTTACTTATTTTTAACTGGGGAAAAGGTTGGCAGATCATATTTTTGTTTTTAAATATTTTGAGAACTTTTTTCCAACCTTTATTTTTTAGACCCCATAGGGAAATTTGAAGCTGTAATGGATTTTTCAATATAGAATTAGATAAGCCGGTCAATATACCAAGAAAATGCAGGTCTCTTATAAAACCCCTGTGGTTGGGAGACCCAGGAGGACCAAGGTGGTGCCATCAGGAAGCCCCCAGTGGCCATGGCAATTTATCAGCTGTCTGCGACTACCTTGGAGGTTGATGGGCACCAGAGCGAAGCCTTTACAAGTTTATAGTTTTGTGGATAGCTGACGCTTTTGGAACTAGTATGACACAGCGGCACTTACCCCATTTTTATCCCCTCTAAATATGACTTAATCCGAGATGAGGTGCTAAACCCACTACATACAGGACAGATGTTCGCTGCGTTCCACATCTGGAATTTCCCTGTAACTTCAGTGACCAGAGCTGAGCTCAGATCGCTTGCTTAGATGTCACGGTCAGTCACTAATGTTAACATTTAAGGGGGTTCTCCAAGAATGTGATAAAATGGCCCGTCACATATTTTAAACGGCAACCCGTCAGTCATGTATCAGGACAGGCTGCAGTCTGAAGAAATACAGCTTGAGACATGTCTCAACGATGGCATCGTCAACACACGTAAAGAAGGGATGTGACAGAAATAAATCTTCTCACTGAGCACAAAGGATTTTATGTCTGAGGCTGGAGAAAAAAAATCCTGTGTGCTCAGTCAAGGAGATTTATGTCTTCTCCTGTCGCAGCCGTTCTCCTCGGCTCACTGGTACATGTGCTTATAACACAGCTTCTATGTCATTGAGACACAGGTATTGGGAGCGGTGTATCTTCGGACTGCAGACTGTCCTGATACCTGACTATGAGGGGCTAGTGTTTGAAATATGTGACGGGGCCATCATATCATGTTCTTATAGAACCCCTGTAACTGGTCAGGTTGCCCCAGCAGAGCAGTCCCCACTTGTGAGGTAGAGCTGGGTTGCTTTTTCATTTTGAAGACCCCCATTGCAGCCATCTTGGTCCTCCAGAGAAGCCCAGACCCCCGCTTAGGGTTCACAGGAAAACGTCAGTTTCCTATATCCTTCAATACTGAGGTACTGTAGTATACAGGACAAGCGATCAGGTGACGGGCAGGTTGAAGTCCACTTTGGGGACTAAAAAAGAAAGTAAACAGCAAAAAATAATTACAAAAAAGATCAAAACATCAAAGTTATGGGTTTGCCGGTCGCCGCTCCTGCCCGCAATAAGTGATCACAACGTGGCAGGTTCCCTACTCAGGTACCACTAAAAGCGGGTCACATACAGCAAGCTCTATCAGCAGGAGAACTACAAGTCCCAGCACTGCAGCTGCAGAAAGCATTCAGTTCTGCACGTATAGGAGGAAAAGTTTGCATAAAGAACTGCAATTAGTGAAGTCCCGGGGCGTCCAGAGCGGCGCTGTCCCCAGAGCTGCGTTGTGCGGTCACACAGGGATCAGTGACTGAGCAGAGAACCCGCGTCCTGCCTGCACACGTGAGCGGCCATTAGCGCAGGTGTCACATGACTCGCACACGGCACATAAATACACAATAATACCAGAAATCACATCATACCTCTCTGCAGCCGCAAATCACAAAGTCACGTGACTCAGCGGCCTCCTGGTTGGTTCCCTGAGGTGTGACGGCGCTGCCGCCGCTATGATCTCTGGGAAAGGTAGTTGAATTCGACTTAGACACCATTATTGACAACGCGTCACTTGGACTACGATTTCCAGAAGCCCTAGAGGAGAGCGTGGTCAGATGACTGGTAGGAGCCAATGATTGTTCATGATTCTGATATGGGCGGTAGGTTTGTTTGGGCGGGAAGTATAAGAGAACTGCGGATGTTTAGCCTTCAGTCAGTAATAGTATGTATTGTCTATTTGTATCTCCCAGTGTGGCGAGTTGTCAGTACAGGCATCAGTGGAGGCGGCTTATGTGTAGTGAATGGTCGTGTAGAGTAGACTGAAAGAGCACCTGCGATTCCTGAGGTGATGTGTGAGGCTGGTTTAACATTTGCGTTTTGGTGCGCAGCTAGGGATGAGCGAGCATAATCGTGGGTATTCGGTACTCGGTGAGTAGTGAAGTACTCGCGGTACTCGGAACATAGTATTTCACTACTCGCCTAGCACTATTCGGATCTCCCGCCCAGCATTTGCTGATCACAGTAATGCCGCAGCCTTCTTGGTTGTGGGCGGCATTACTATGATTGGCTGGCCGCCCAGCATCATACATAAGTCATATGCTATGGCTCATACCTATGAGTTATAGCCTGGCTCTATGTAAGCCCTGTCGTCGCCATTTTCTGCACATTGTATGCAGAACACAGCTAGTGTAGGGAGAGTGTGAGCAGCTGCTAGGGAGAGTTGTGTTTGTGCAAGTCTTCCAGAAATCTGAAAAAACCCCAAAGCTCTTTTCAGAGCTGAAATTGTAAGGTCAGGGACTGAGTAGTGACATTTTTCCCAGCTATTTTTGGGGTCACATTTACCCCTGCAGGGCACTTTTTTTGTGCTGTGTTCACAGCGAATAGGACGCACGGTACTTCAAAACTGACACGCAACCAGCACCGGTGTCTTGTGTGGTGACTGGGGTGCGTAATCTCGCCTTAAACCTCAGGGCAATTTTTTTTATTGGCAGCACCGCTGTCTTGTGTGGTGACTGGGGTCCGTAATTTCGCCTTAAACCTCAGGGCAATTTTTTAGTGGCAGCATCGCTGTCTTGTGTGGTTACTGGGGTGCGTAATCTCGCCTTAAACCTCAGGGCAATATTTTTGTGCTGTTGCGGTGCTGCTACCGTCCACAAAGCACTAACTACTCATTGTTCCCCAATATCTGCATCTGAACATCTGCAGCTATGGCAGAAAAATCCAAAATTCCTACAAAGGCTGTTGTGAAGGGATGTGGACATGGGGTTGTCATTGGTGCCCAACAAGGCACAGAGTCTGGGAGACCAAAGAAGGTTGATGCATCTAGGTTCCTGGCGAAATTTATTCGGTCGTCCATGACAGCACCACCTGAGAGAGGGGATCCTCCCTTAAGGAATAGAAAACCTACAGATACAAAAGGGCGGCACCTCTCCCACAAATCAGTTGGTTTCCTGTTCCTAGAGGACAGGACTTCCTACAGATCGTCCGTCATGGATCGTCAAGGAAATTCCCAGGCCGGCTGACCGACTCACGGTAGTGGGGGGGGTCTCCTACCTTGGTCAGTGCGGGGTCCCTGGAAGCGCCACGGTGGGGCCGGGCAGGTCTCCACGGCAATGTGCGGAGCAAGGGGTCCGGAGGACAGCCATCTCCAGAGTGCCAGCACCGGAGGTATGTATACCCCGGGCCCTTCCTGGTGCGTTCCTCCCCGGGGTCTGGTCTTCTCAACCTGGTCCTGTGGAGGCATACCGGGTCGGGGGCGCCGTTCCAGCTCCTTCTCGCGCGTTCCCGCGGTCTCAGTTTGAGCCGCGGAAGTGACGCGGGGTCGGAACGCCGAAACCGGAAGTCTGGTGCCGGCCGGCTTTTTTTGTATGCGTCGCAGGAGTGCGGCGGTCCTGGGTCGCGTGCAGCGGCCGGAGCACGGGGCGGGGAGGTCACAGGAGGGTCACAGGTGGGAGGTGCCCTCGGCCAGAACCCTGCTGACCCGGATATTCGGAGGCAATATAAGGCAGGCTGGGACGCTGCGGGGGTGCTTCTGAAGGCCCATTGCAGCAATGGATACAACGGAAGCCCCCATTGACCAACAGGATGAGGTGCAGGAGCACCCGCAGAGACAGACCTCAGTGAAGCCTCATACAAGTGGCCAGCAGAAGAAACAAGGACGAACGAGCGGACAGAGCCGCAGAAGTTCCTCCAGACTGAAGGATCCCCCTGCCTCACTCCGTGATCCGGTACCTGCTTCGACTGCATGGGTAAGAGACCTCCGTGAAAGTACCCTGATGTGGTGTTCCCTTATGTCAGGGTGGACGTGTATGTCACCGCTGCCCGGGAACAGTCCGGTGCGGCAACGGCAGGTACCGGTGGAGAAGGTACCGCTGGTGTAGGCCCCGACGGGGCGCGCTGCCGGCTCAGCTGTAGACGGGTTGCCAATTCAGTTATTTCGGCTTCTAGTAATTGTCGGTCCATGTCGGAGTTCGGGTTGGAGCCATCAGCCATGGCGCCGGGGGTTTGCACTTCCCCACACTACGCAGGCCTCCTTCCCTTACTCTTCAAAATGGCGTTCTTCTTGCTCCGCCCTTCTGCTCGCCACTGGCTTCCTCTGCCCACCCTTCCGGGGGCGGCGTCTTCTTCCCGCGCCTCCATACCAAGCCAGTATACGAACCCCTCGGGGGGTGGGCCATGCATCTGTCACATAGTATTTCAGGCAGGGACGGCACAAGACTCTTCTCGGTCTTTTCTTAGGACCTCCCATCTCTTCACGCCCTTCTTCTCTGCGCCAGCGGCCATTTCTAATGTCCATTTTACAGTCTATTAAATTTGGTCTTCTGCATAGTTTAAAAAATTGTAAATCCAAGGCACACAGAACCCGATGGCATCGGGCTTCGTCATCCTGTTCGTGACGCCAAAAATTGGGTCGCCCCCGCAGCTCGCCCAGGGCAGTGGGGTACTCGGTACTGGGCCGGTGTCAGGGGGATGGTGTGCAGGCTCGGACTGGCCCACCGAGGCACCGTTGGATCCCTCGGTGGGCCCCGCCCCCGAATGTCACTGTCACTCACTGGTCGCTCGTACCCAGGCCAGGGCAGGGCCGGCGTCAGCACCCGGGCAAGTGCCGGGGCCCTGGCGAGATGGGAGGGCCCACTCACGCTGTCTGGGATACCCACCGGCCGCTGCCACGCCCCCCATGTACTGACCCCATCCTGCGCCATCCGCGAGGGACCCACGCAGTGACGCAGCCCCTTACAGCCAGCAATGATCATCGCTTCCTTCGGCTGTAATCTTGTGTGCGGTGCCAGCACAGGACCTGTGATGAGGTCACAGGAGGGGAGGAGTCGGGTCACATGATCAGGGTGGCTGCAGGACTCTGTTGTGCTGGTCGCTTTTCATTATGGTGCTGGTCTGGATGGATGAGGTAACGTTTATGTGTGGGACAGTGGGGTCAGGGAGGGGTTTAACAAGGTGGATGTAGCAGAGCCGTGTGTGTACTTTGTGTGGGGTCAGGAGGGGTTTAACAAGGTGGATGTAGCAGTGCCGTGTGTGTACTTGTGTGGGGTCAGGGAGGGGTTTTACAAGGTGGATGTAGCAGAGCCGTGTGTGTACTTGTGTGGGGTCAGGGAGGGGTTTTACAAGGTGGATGTAGCAGAGCCGTGTGTGTACTTGTGTGGGGTCAGGGAGGGGTTTAACAAGGTGGATGTAGCAGAGCCGTGTGTGTTCTTGGGTGGGGTCAGGAGGGGTTTACAAGTTGTATGGAGCAGAGCCGTGTGTGTACGAGGTGTACGGAGCAGAGCCGTGTGTGTACGAGGTGTACGGAGCAGAGCCGTGTGTGTACGAGGTGTACGGAGCAGAGCCGTGTGTGTACGAGGTGTACGGAGCAGAGCCGTGTGTGTACGAGGTGTACGGAGCAGAGCCGTGTGTGTACGAGGTGTATGGAGCAGAGCCGTGTGTGTACGAGATGTACGGAGAAGAGCCGTGTGTGTACGAGGTGTACGGAGCTGAGCCGTGTGTTTATGGAGCGGAGCAGAGCCGGGGGTGTACGGAGTGAAGCTGCGTGTGTACAAGGTGTATGGAGCAGAGCCGTGTGTGTACGAGGTGTATGGAGCAGAGCCGTGTATGTACAAGATGTACGGAACGGAGCCCTGTGTGTATGGAGCTGAGCCATGTGTTTATGGAGCGGAGCAGAGCCGGGGGTGTACGGAGTGAAGCTGCGTGTGTACAAGGTGTACGGAGCGGAGCCGTGTGTGTACGAGGTGTATGGTGGGGAGCATTTATACCTCCCGAGTCCCAACTGTCCCGGATCCAGCGAGACAGTCCCGATTTTGAGAGAGAGACTGCCCCAGCCGGGAGCATACTTTCCCCGCGGGACACAGGAGTACACAGCGGAGCCCCAAGGAGCAATTTAAAACTTGCACGTAACGTTCTACCGGAAGTGACGTGCTGGAAGCTGACCAGAAATTAGGTCATTTCAGTAGGAGATTGTGACGGAACCATGGAGGCACTTCAGGGAATGCTTCAGATCCATCACGTGTCCTCCTCGGACAGCGAGATCGCCCTGGAATCGGGGATGTCGGCCATGTGAGCGGATCATGATATGTCCTGCACCAGGAGGCTCAGGTAGGCACTACAATGGGAGCCGGGCTGCTATAGTATCTTAATAGAATTTTTCTTTCTCTGTTTCTTTCTCTCTCTGTTCTTTCTCTCTAATCTTTTTTTTCTCTCTCTCTGTTCTTTCGCTCTCTGTTCTCTTTCTTTCTGTCTCTGTTCTTTCTCTCTGTCTGTTCTCTCTTTCCTCTCTTTCTTTCTCTCTCTCTGTTCTTTCTTTCCCCTCTTCCTCTCTGTTCTTTCCCCTCTTTCTTTTTCTCTCTACCTCTCTGTTCTTTCTTTCCCCTCCTTTTTCTCTCTCCCTGTTCTTTTTTTCTGTCAACTCTTTTTCTCTCTTCGTTCTTTCTTTTCCCTTTTTTCTCTCCCTCTCTGTTCTTTATTCCCCTCTTTCTTTCTCTTTCTTTCTTTCTTTCTTTCTTTCTCTCTCTGTTCTTTTTTTCTGTCCACTCTTTCTTTCTCTTTGTTCTTTTTCTTTCTTCTTTCTCTCTGTTCTTTCTTTCCCCTCTTTCTTTCTCTATCTGTTCTTTCTTTCTTTACCCTCTTTCTTTCTCTTTCTTTCTGTTCTTTTCTTTCTCTCTCTGTTCTTCCTTTCTTTCTCTGTTCTTTATTTTCTTTCTTTCTTTCTCTGTTCGTTCTTTCTATGTTCTTTCTTTCTCTCTCTGTATCTTTCTCTGTTCCTTCCATTCTCTCTTTCTTTCTCTGTTCTTTATTTCCCCTCTCTTCTTTCTTTCATGCGTACACTACTAATCAGTAGCCTCCATCACATGAACGTGTTTTGCCACAGAGCGAGTGTCCGTGTGGATCACATGCGTGTCCGTGTGATCCACACAGAGAGAAGTCCGTTTTTGGCCGTCACCACGGATGTCACACGGCATGAGTCGTGGTATGTGTTAAGGGGGGGCCAACTGAGACTTTTTCGCCCGGGCCCTCAAAAACCTGGAGCCGACCCTGCCCAGGGGTGGGATTCAGCGGGTTCTCCCCGGTTCGGTGGAACCGGTTGTTAAAAAAGCAGCCAGTTCCCCGAACCAGGGAGATTCACAGCCGCGATCCGGTACTTTGATGTTCCTGCAGTGCAGCCGGCAAGGAGCAGGAGCAGAGGAGGACTCTTGCTCTGCTTCCTAGTCCCGCCCGCCGCGCCGGATACCGCGCATTGATACGTCGGGTCGTTCTCTGCTCTGTCTCTGACTACCGGACAGAGCACAGCACACCCCGGAGGCCCCCGCCCCGCGCACTGATTCCTGCGTGCAGTGCGGCATTGGCGGGTAACTGGAAGCTCGCTGGAGGAGTCACCGCCCAGACTTGTCAAGTCAATGTGAGCTGAGCCCAGGCAGCGTTACGGACCGGTGATTTGCGCACACCCGGAGGCCGGAGGAGCAGGATGGGCGGTGCGGGGCCTGGCCATCCAGGAGGCCTCAACCGCGGCGGTGGGATTACAGTGACAGTCTTCTTCTTCTTCAGAGTCAGACGCGTCGCAGCCTGTCGCCTGTGTATCTGGTACACAGGCCAACGCCGGGTCAGTGAGTTACTGTCTGTATGTGCTGCGTATTGGGGACCTGTGCTGCCTACCAGGGCTGTGGAGTCGTGGAGTCGGAGTCGGAGCTCATTTTGGTGGAGTCGGAGTTGGAGTCGGTATAAAATGGACCGACTCCGACTCCTAAAATATATAATAAATTGGGTACAGTAATTCAATGCAGAATGTGCTGAATATTTTTTCATAGGAGTTTGGGAAAGTTATGAAATGTCCTATAAATGGCTGTTCTATTCCTGATCTAAGGCTACATTCACACACAGCGTTTTTCCTGTGTTTTTTGAGGATACGTTTTTCAGCTGCAAAAGCTGATCATCTTTTTAAAAAACTGCATCACCTGAAAGGTTTTTGAGCTCATAGATAATGTTTTCAATAGCCAAAGCAGATTAGAAATCTGCTCTATCTATCCATTTATCCATATCTGTCTATCCATATCGTATCTGTACCAAAAAGAATGAAAACCGGGTAGTACACCAATATATATTCTGTTCTATCTAAATATCTTGATTATTGGATCATAAAAATGATTAAATGTCTGAGGTTCACATTGTACTACAATAAATTTTTCACTTAAATATAAGCAATATGTGTGGGAGTCGGAGTCGGTGTAAGGGAAATTGAGGAGTCTGAGTCGCAGGTTTGGCTTACCGACTCCACAGCCCTGCTGCCTACTAGGGACCTGTGCCTGCCTATTGGGGACCTGTGCTGCCTACTAGGGACCTGTGCTGCCTACTAGGGACCTGTGCCTGCCTATTGGGGACCTGTGCAGCCTACTAGGGACCTGTGCCTGCCTATTAGGGAACAATGCTGCCTATTAGGGACCTGTGCCTGCCTATTGGGGACCTGTGCTGCCTATTGGGGACCTGTGCTGCCTATAGGTACCTGTGCTGTCTATTGGGGATCTGTGCTGCCTATTGGGGACCAATGCTGCCTATAGGGAACAATGCTGCCTATTGGGGACTTGTGCTGCCTATTGGGACCTGTGCTGCCTATTAGGGAACAATGCTGCCTATTAGGGACCTGTGCCAGCCTATTGGGGACCTGTGCCTGCCTATTGGGGACCTGTGCTGCCTATAGGGACCTGTGCTGTCTATTGGGGACCTGTGCTGCCTATTGGGGACCAATGCTGCCTATAGGGAACAATGCTGCCTATTGGGGACCTGTGCTGCCTATTGGGTACAATGCTACCTATTGGGGACCTGTGCTGCCTATTGGGACCTGTGCTGCCTATTGGGACCTGTGCTGCCTATTGGGGACCTGTGCTGCCTATTGGGTACAATGCTACCTATTGGGGACCTGTGCTGCCTATTGGGACCTGTGCTGCCTATTGGGGACCTGTGCTCCCTATTTGGGACCAATGCTGCCTATTGGGGACCAATGCTGCCTATTGGGAACAATGCTGCCTATTGGGGACCTGTGCTGCCAATTGGGGACCTTTGCTCCCTATTTGGGACCAATGCTGCCTATTGGGGACCAATGCTGCCTATTGGGGACCTGTGCTGCCTATTGGGGACCTGTGCTGCCTATTGGGGACCTGTGCTGCCTATTGGGGACCTGTGCTGCCTATTGGGACCTGTGCTGCCTATTGGGACCTGTGCTGCCTATTGGGGACCTGTGCTGCCTATTGGGTACAATGCTACCTATTGGGGACCTGTGCTGCCTATTGGGACCTGTGCTGCCTATTGGGGACCTGTGCTCCCTATTTGGGACCAATGCTGCCTATTGGGGACCAATGCTGCCTATAGGGAACAATGCTGCCTATTGGGGACCTGTGCTGCCTATTGGGGACCTGTGCTGCCAATTGGGGACCTTTGCTCCCTATTTGGGACCAATGCTGCCTATTGGGGACCAATGCTGCCTATTGGGGACCTGTGCTGCCTATTGGGGACCTGTGCTGCCTATTGGGGATCTGTGCTGCCTATTGGGGACCTGTGCTACCTTTTGGGGACCTGTGCTGCCTTTTGGGGACCTGTGCTGCCTTTTGGGGAGTTGTGCTGCCTATTGGGAACCTGTGCTGCCTATAGGGACCAATGCTGCCTATTGGGGAACTGTGCTGCCTTTTGGGGACCTGTGCTGCCTATTGGGAACCTGTGCTGCCTATTGGGAACCTGTGCTGCCTATAGGGACCAATGCTGCCTATTGGGGACCTGTGCTGCCTATTGGGGCAGCTAATCGCCCGGGTATCGGGAGGCTTTCGCCGCTAAGACCGGCAGGCAGCAACGCTGCCTGGCTGGTCCGGGCGAATTTTAGCCCCTCCTGCAGATACGAACGCTTCGATTGGCTGGGCTGTGTAGCATCTACCATGGAACTCTTGTTGGGACAAAGTGATCACTATACCCCCTACGTCAATCCTTGGGGGTGTAGATTCCAAAATGGGGTCACTTTTTAACTTCAAAGTAACACAGGTCAGATTTGCAAAAAATGGCCTGGGCATTAAGGTGAAAACAGGCCTGCGGCCCTAAAGGATTAAATGAATCGTAGTGCGGAAAGATCTGCAGCATATGAATAACGGTGCAGCTTTTAGTAGAATTAGGATGCTGAAATGATGCAGATTTGGCGTGGGATATACGGCAAAAGAACCCATGGTGTAATTCCGCGGTCTCAAAGCCTAAATGTTGAGTTGTACATTACTGTAGGTGGGCCCCTAAAATTAATTCCCTTGGTGGGCCCTAGACACCCCAGTCCGACCCTGATGGTGTGTCACAGCAGCGGTGACCCGGTCCATGGACCTTGGCCCCAATATCAATGGCGGTGGTGTTTATGGTGTTTAGAGTCTATTAGAATAGTTTGTGACGCCACCCGTGGTATTTGGCAAGTATGGTGTTAGGCCAACGCTGCATACAGATCCACTGGGACTGATGGTGTGGTGCAGCAGAGATGGTATAGCTCCCCACAGGTGGAGCTGTAGTCCCAGGGCAGTGTAGGTGCAATGGATGAGGAGAGGCGCAGGATGGTGTAGATGTTGTTACCCAGGTATAGTGTGCGGGAATAACTGGAGGACACCAGAGTATCCAAAGCTTTACTCACTGTTTGCAGTTCACACAACTGCCTGCCTCCGTACTGTGTTCTCCAGGTCAGGGCTCCAGCCAACCTCCAGGCAGGATAGGATTCTCCCTTCCACACTCCGCCAATATGTACCTTCACTGAATGACTCCTCAAATGGGCCTTTAGGTGCGAAGCACTCCAGTACTTAGTTACCCTGGAATGCCTCTCTCTAGGTGTTCCTAGTCTCTACTTGTATGACAGACAGCTGTAGCCTACTTCGGGGACTCCTCTCCTGAGTCCCGGCTCTCTATCCGTTTCACTGTTGTGTCCCAAGTCTATGGTGGGAGCAAGGTGTTAGCGGCTCACTACTCCTCCGGTGTCTGTTGCCAGATATAAAGATCCAATCAACTTCGGGGATCGGGCCCCGGCCTTTGCGCTCTCTGGACAGGAAGGGTTCTCTCTCTTTCTCAACCAGCTTCCCACTGTCCTTCTCTTCTCCTTCGTTCCAATCTGTTCTATCTCTCTTATGGAATCTGTAGTCTCCAGTCTACGTCTTTCTCCTTCTCTTCCTTTCCTGAGAAGCTCGTTCCACTAAGACCAGTCCTCAGCCTCTCCTGACTGACTGCCTTCCTCCCTCCACCTTGAGCTCCTCTCAGGCTGACCTGTTGTCAGCCTGCTCTCTCTCTGGGTCTCTCCCCAGACTGACCTTCTGTCAGACTGACCCCTTCTGGGTCTCTCCCCAGACTGACTTCTTTGGGTCTCTCCCAGACTGAGCTGAAATCCTACACTTTCCCTCTCTTTTGTATCATCACACTCCACCTGCCTCCCAGCACATCTCGTGTTACGAAGCAGGGTTCCACGAGGGGTGCTCTGCTAACCCCCAGCCTGAAGCTGTTAGGTGGCCGCACTGAACTATCCTGTGTGTGGAATGCAGGTGTGGAGCGTGGTCAGGAGTTCCCACCTTACCTGGATGGTGGGGCACTACACCTTAGGAGAAGGTGCAGTACCTCTGTAGCGACTGAAGCCTCAGGGGCGCCACAGATGTTATACACAGGGGGCGAGGGGCCAGATGTTATACACAGGGGGAGAGGGTCCGGATGTTATAGACGGGGAAGAGGGCCCGGATGTTATACACAGGGGGCGAGGGCCCGGATGTTATACACAGGGGGCGAGGGCCCGGATGTTATACACAGGGGGCGAGGGCCCGGATGTTATACACAGGGGGCGAGGGGCCGGATGTTATACACAGGGGGTGAGGGGCCAGATGCTATACACAGGGGGCGAGGGGCCGGATGTTATACACAGGGGGAGAGGGGTCAAATGTTATACACAGAGGGAGAGGGGCCAGATGTTGTACACTGGGGACCAGAGATAATACACTGAGAAGAGGGGTCGGATGTTATAGACAGGGGGCGAGGGGCCAGATGTTATACACAGGGGGCGAGGGGCCGGCTGTTATACACAGGGAGCGAGGGACCAGATGTTATGCACAGAGGGAGAGGGGCTAGATGTTATACACAGAGAGGGGCCAGATATTATACACTGGGGGTGAGGAGTCGGATGTTATACACAGGGGGCCAGAGGCCAGATGTTATACACAGGGGGCGAGGGGCTAGATGTTGTAAACGGGGGAGGGGATGGATGTTATACACAGCAGGAGCGGAGCCAGATGTTATACACAGGGGTAGAGGGGCCAGATGTTATACACAGGGGTAGAGGGGCTGGTTGTTATATACAGGGGGAGAAGGGCTAGATGTTATACACAGGGGTAGAGGGGCTGGATGTTATACACAGGGGGAGAGGGACCTGATGTTATACATAGGGGAAAGGGGCTGGTTGTTATATACAGTGGGAGAAGGGCCAGATGTTATACACAAAGGGAGAGGGGCCAGATGTTATACACAGTGGGAGAGGCGCCGGAAGTTTTACACAGGGGATGAGGTGCCAGATGTCATACACAGGGGAGAGGGGCCAGATGCTATACACAGGGGGATAGGGGCTGGTTGTTATATACAGGGAGATAGGGGCTGGTTGTTGTATACAGGGGGATAGGGGCTGGTGTTGTGAGCTCATTTTCTCGTTCACCTATGATGTCCGATGAACTCCCTCTGCTGGTGAAGGGAGGTCGTGAAACTGATTTGGATGGGAGAGACCTGTCACCTGAACAGGTGGATTGCGATTGGACATCCGGAATCTCTGAGTGAATATAAGGCAGCCGACGCCCTGTAGGGTTGCTGGTGATTTCTCTGCTCTGAGCTCTGGCCTCCAGTTCAGTTCCTGTCTTCTAAAGCTAAGTTTTGCTCTGTTATTGTTCCATGAGATTTTGTCTGATTTGCTTAGTTTTGTGTTCAGCCAGCCCCGGCAGGGGGTTTGCTGAATTTCCATTTTTGTCCCTGATCGGTTAAATCTCTTTTGCTCTATCTTCAGAATATATCGGAGTGCTGATATAGGGATTTTGAAGTCTAGTGACTTCAGGGCCGTTTTTCCTATCAGACGTGTTGGGACATTTTTGGTAGGGTTTTTGCGGATTGCAGCCAGCATCTTTTCTGTCCCTTCCTATCTAGTTAGTTGGGCCCCATCGTTTGCTCTGCCTGTCTTTCTGTCTGTGTTTGTGTTTTCATCTGGTTTCACCGACAATACATGTTGGGGGCTGTCTATTGCTTTGGGGTCTGCTCTGGGGCAGTTTAGATTTCCCCTTTCTTTAGGCTTATTTAGTTCTCCGACTGTGAAGAGGCGTCTAGGACCACTGTAGGAACGCTCCACGGCTACTGTTAGTTGTGAATAGGATCAGGGGTCTGCAATCCGCTAGTTACCAACCTCTCCGGTTTTCTGGACTTAGCTTGCATTTTTGTATTTTCCTCCTCCGGTGACTCATTCATAACAGGCTGGTTGTATACAGGGGATAGGGGTTGGTTTTTATACACAGGGGGATGGGGCTGGTTGTTATATACAGGGGGATAGGGGCTGGTTGTTTTATACAGGGGGGATAGGGGCTGGTTGTTATACACAGGGGGTATAGGGGCTGGTTATTATACACCGGGGGTAGGGGCTGGTTGTTGTATACAGGGGATAGGGGCTGGTTTTTATACACAGGGGGGTAGAGGCTGGTTGTTATACACAGGGGGATAGGGGCCAGATGTTATAAACAGGGGTATGATGGTGTGATATGCTATGTGGATGTCATTTTTGTATATTCCTATTTTTCGATTTCAGTTATTTTCATATTGTTTTTCTTATTACATTGTAAGCCTACAGCCTCACTGTATCTGTCTCTTGATGACCCCTGTAGTGCATTAATCCCTAAGGCCCTTTGTTCTCCTTTGGGAGGCCTGGAAACTGCCCCAACTTGTTTGACTACCCCTGGACAAGGAAGGGGGTCGGGGGAGAGAACAGGAGCTGGGCAAGTCAGTTCCGGTGTAGACAGGATCGTGTAAAGACTGCATTTCAGAGAGAAGGACCCATTTTATCCTCTGGTGCTAGAGTTTTGGAATCTCGTTTCCCTGGACATTTTATCCTGTTACTGAACTGCATTCTTATTCTGGACTAACTTATCCTTTGTGTGGTGGACTGAATATGGACCTTTTCGTATTTTTGCCTGAATAAAGGTCTTGGAATTGTTCACTCTTCGCTTGCTCTGTTGATTGTGTGATACCAGAGAAGGACCCCGTGACAAGGGGGCATGGGCCAGATGTTATACACAGAGGGGGAAGGACCAGATGTTATATACAGAGGGAGAGGGGCTGGATGTTATACACAGGGGGAGCGGGGCCGGATGTTATACACATGGGGAGAGGGACTGGATGTTATAGACAGGGGGCGAGGGGCCGGATGTAAAACACAGGGGGAGAGGGGCCGGATGTTATAGACAGGGGGAGAGGGGCTGGTTGTTATATACATGGGGAGAGGGGATGGATGTCATACACAGGGGGAGAGGGGCAGGATGTTATACACAGAGGGAGAGGAGCTGGGTGTTATATGCAGGGGGAACAGGGCCAGATGTTAATCACAGAGGGAGAGGGGCCAGATGTTATACACAGGGGTAGAGGGACTGGATGTTATACACAGGGGAGAGGGGCTGGTTGTTATATACAGGGGGTGAAGGACCAGATGTTATAAATGGTGGGAGGGGCCAGGTGTTATACACAGGGGGAGAGGGGCCAGGTGTTATACTCAGAGGGAGAGGGGCCAGATGTTATAAACAGGGGGGAGGAGCCAGATGTTATACACAGAGGGAGAGGGGCCGGATGTTATACACAGGGGTAGAGGGGCCGGATGTTATAGACAGGGGGAGAGGGGCTGGTTGTTATACACATGGGTAGAGGGGACGGATGTCATACACAGGAGGAGAGGGGCAGGATGTTATACACAGAGGGAGAGGAGCTGGGTGTTATATGCAGGGGCTACAGGGCCAGATGTTAATCACAGAGGAAGAGGGGCCAGATGTTATACACAGGGGTAGAGGGACTGGATGTTATACACAGGGGAGAGGGGCTGGTTGTTATATACAGGGGGTGAAGGACCAGATGTTATAAACAGGAGGGAGGAGCCAGATGTTATACACAGAGGGAGAGGGGCCGGATGTTATACACAGGGGGAGGGGCTGGTTGTTATACACAGGGGGAGAGGGGCCGGATGTTATACACAGGGGGAGAGGGTCCAGATATTATACACAGGGGGTGAGGGGCCGGATGCTATACACAGGGGGAAAGGGGCTGGATGTTAAACACAGGGGGAAAGGGGCCGGTTGTTATATACAGGGGGAGAGGGCCCAATTGTTATATACAGGGGGAGAGGGACCGGATGTTGTATATAGGGGGAGAGGGGCCGGATGTTATACACAGGGGAAGAGGGGCCGGATGTTATACACAGGGGGATAGGGGCTGGTTGTTATATACAGGGAGATAGGGGCTGGATGTTATACACAGAGATCAATAACTTTGCAAAGACTGATCAGCAGTGGTGTAACTAGAGTCCATTGATCCCGGTGGCAAAATTTGGACCTGGACCTTCACCGGCATGTTTGACAGATTATGGGACCTTGTAGCGTTCTAGTTCCTAAAAAGACAAATGCTTGATTGAACCCCATGTAATAATGTCCTCGTTCTGGCTTCTGTCTGCAATAATGTTCCCTATCCTGGGCCCCTTACAGTAATAATGTCTCCTGTCCTGGACCCCTTACAGTAATAATGTCCGCTGTCCTAGGCCCCTTCCAGTAATAATGTCCTTTCATCCTGGACCCTTCTAGTAATAATTTCCCTATCCTGGTCCTTTCTAGTAATAATGTCCCCTGTCCTGGGCACTTTATTTAATAATGTCACCCATTCTGGGTCCCATCCTATAATAATTTCCTTCATCCTGGTTCCTTCCAGTAATAATGTCCCTCATCCTGGCCCCTTCCAGTAATAATGACCCCATCCGGGGTCCTTCCAGTAATAATGTCCCCCCTCTTGGGCCCCTTCTAGGAATAATGTCCCCCATCTTGGGCCCCTTCCAGTAATAATGCCCCCTGTCCTGAGCTCTTACCGTAATAATGTCCCCTCATCCTAGGCCCCTTCCAGGAATAATGTCCCCCATCCTGGACCCTTTATTTAATAATGTCATCCATTCTGGGCCCCATCCTATAATAATGTTTTTCATCCTGGCCCCTTCCAGTAGTAATGTACCCATCCTGGGCCCTTCTAGTAATAATATTCCCATCCTGGGCCCTTCCAGTAATAATGCCCCCCATCCTTGGTATCATCCTATAACAATATCCCCCATCCTGGGCCCCTCACTGGTATAATGTCCCCCATCCTGGTACAATGCCCACCCCATCCTGGACTCTTTCCGTTCTTTTCTAGCTTATTTTATAAAGAAACCAACCATTATTTTTACCGTACCCTAAAAATAAAAAAATAAATCTTTATTTTTATATAGCGCTAACATACTCCGCAGCGCTTTACAGTTTGCACACATTATCATCACTGTCCCTGATGAGGCTCACAATCTAAATTCCCTATCAGTATGCCTTTGGAATGTGGGAGGAAACCGGAGTACCCGGAGGAAACCCACGCAAACACAGGGAGAACATACAAACTCCTTGCAGATGTTGTCTTTGGTGGGATTTAAACCCAGGACTCCAGCTTTGCAAAGCTGCAGTGCTATCCACTGAGCCACCGCGCTGCCCTACTCCAATATCGTGCGTTGTTCTCTATAGTCAGCACAGAAGCATACAGCTGACTTCAGCGTGCTGGATTGGGCAGCATATGACATCACTGCCATGCACAATCTGTCACGGACAAGTCGACGTCTGCTGCGCCCTCTAAATTGGCTGGCAGCATGTATTGCAGTGCAGGATGCACATCCAGGTGAAATTGGAGCTTGCTTTGGTGAGCACCCCCACCTGCACGGGCCCAATGCTGAATTTTAAAAAAAGTTTAGTTACTCATTTAAATTTTATTCCCCCTTTCCTTTATTTTATCCATGTACCCTCTTCTCCTGGTGACCTTGATGAAAATGTCTTTTTTCTAACATCGTAACGGTAGAGGTCAATCAATTTTGACGTCATTTTAAAATTTCCTCTGGTGCCTTGTAAATTCCTGAAGTCCAGGAAAGTTCTCACCGAGGTTTACGATAATAATGTTATAACTAAAGTTTCTCATTTTTTGCTTTCAGGTTGTTAAATCTGCATTGGGTCAAACTCTAGATTTTCTTCACCAGCAGCATCCTGGGAAGAGGGTGGCTCTTGTGAATTTCAGTGACCAGGCAATAATACTAGATCTATACTGAAAGCCATAGCTCGTCTTTACCAAAGGCAAAAGTTAATTATCCTGGCCACCTGGTTTGTATCCAGGTGAAGTTATATGGTGATGGCACTAGACAGCCACACATCCTGGAGGATGCCGAACTGTTAGACCCTGACCATCTGATATCACAGGGTGAAGACCAACCCTTGCCGCACCCACTGATGGAGACTCTGCCTGCCCTGAAAGGAAGGATTGAATGGTAAAGTGTTCTCTTCTCATAACGTCTGGTCTCGCTTTAGTAGTTGTCATCATTCAGTGCCATAATTTGTAAGAATTGCTTAAAATAAATTAATTTGCATTTTTTATTACAGTCTGGAGGAAATGGGGGCTACAGCACTGGGGCCTGCAGCTATGGTTTCAATCGCAATGGCGTCCAAGATTCCAGGATCCAAGGCAAGTGAGTTGTAGCTTTCAAAGTCGTAGGTTAGCACGAATTATACCAGATGTGGGATGCGGAAGTCACAGGGTTCGGATAACTGAAAGGGTCTGCTCCAAAGAAAGACCCTAGTATGGCATTTAGTAGGGGTCCAGAGGATCTTAAAGTTACTCTTGGATAAAAACCGGATTGATATATTATACAGATTGGCTCCTGATATTGATTTGGAAGGCGGTACTGCCAACCAAATAATATATTGGCATTGCTGTAAGATCCTTCCACCAAAAGGCTGAATTTGCAGCACAACATGAGCTCTCGGGGAGGCAGATTTCTTCCTATATTGGTCCAGCCTTCCAAATCATGTGTACTGGATGAGTGGCATAAAACGCCTTAAAACTCTATTTTAGGGTGCTGTAAGGGGCTATTGTTTTAGGAACATAATGTAAATGCCTGTATTAGTCATAGCAGGACCACCAGAAACTTTGTAAGATCAATATGATCCATGCAAATAATAAATATGACACTATCATTTTTTACCACTAGATGGCACTGTGTAACCATATTGTGTTGGGGGCGGGAGGGAACAAAAATTTTGAGAGGGAGTGACAAATCTCCTAAGAAGTTCAAAATATGCTGCACTGTGTCACGTTCAGGACACTTCTGGGAATTGCTAGTGCATTTTAAACTTTTTAAGGCTAGTTTCACATTAGCGTTTTTTTGCGCAGCGCATCGTGCGCATAAAAAACGCAAAGAAAAACGCAAAACAAACGCGCGTTTTTTTAACATCATGCGCACGCTGATGCGTCAAAAAAACGCAGCGTTGCTTGCGTTTTACATGCGTTTTTGCATGCGTTTGCGGTTTTTTATGCACATGCGTTTTTAGGTGTGACATTTTTTCCATTGTCTAGAGAACATTCTAGACTTGTTTCACTCAGAAACGCATGCGCAAAAAAACGCAACCGTGCGCAAGACCATGCGCACGCATGCGTTCCCATAGACTTCAATGTGTTGTTTTTGCGCATTCCGTGCGCAAGCGTGCGCATGCGTTTTTTTGCCGAGACAGGGCGCACCAAAAAATCCAACATGTTGCGTCTGGCGCGCCTGGCGCAAAAGACAAAAAAACGCATGCGCACGAAAACGCAAGTGTGCGCAAGACCATGCGCACGTCATGTTAAACATAGGTGCGCAGTGCGCATGCGCACGGGTGCGCACGATGCGCAGCGCACAAAAGCGCAAATGTGAAACCAGCCTAAGATTGGGCATTGTGATCTATTAGTAGAAATCACATAATTAAGATATACATGATTGAGATGATATTAGCAGAAGTTGGGCAGTACATTTTTTATAAAACTGTTTCCTTTTAAGTAGAGGTCACGAACACTGGAATATATTGGTCACCTCTATATTAAATGTCAAAATTTGACATGTGTTTTGTCTGTTCTTCAGGTGATAATCTGCACTGATGGCATAGCAAACACTGACCTGGGCAGAGGCGTATCTAGGCTTTCTGGCACCCGGGGCAAGAATTTGGTTCGGTGCCCCCCCCCCAGTACATATGAGAGAGAGAGAGAGAGATGACGACAGCCGTCACAGAGAACAGCCGACTCACAGGACGGGGGGCCCCGGCTGCCCCCCCTGGATACGCCTCTGGACCTGGGCAACCTGGAGGACATATCAGAGGAGTACATCTATCAGTCGTCCAAGCTATTCTACAGTAATATGGGAGACTTGGCTCTTCAGCACAGGTTTGTCTTATAGACAGGTGTGGGGAGGTTGACCTGGCGGATGGATCTGCCTTTAATGGTAGGCAGAGGGATAGCTCAGCGTAGGAATGGGAGCGCTGAGGTGAAGAGGAAATGGGTGCCGTGCTGTAGAGTGACCATTAGAGGGCAGTGGGGAGCGTAGAAGAAAGTGGTTATCTAACTGCCATGGGTCAAGGTCATTGTCATTGGTCAGAGGTCTCTGTCAGGTGATAGTGGGCGGAGCTACCAGGGCAGGTAGTATAAAGGCTGAGGGAAGGTTCCAGAAGTTCCAGTCAGCCAGGGGAGGTCACCAAATATGAGGATCTGCTGTGAAGTGAAAGGCAGCGGAGGGCCCTCAGAGAGTATCTGACAGTAGAGACGGTCACGGGGGGGGTGACCCAAAAGGACAGTGGCGGCAGACAGAGACGGTCTGAGAGCAACGGACAACGGTGTACTTTGAATGGCGAACCGCTGAGGTGAAAGTGCCTAGGGCAGCCACAGTGGAAGGAGTCACAAAGGACGCCACGACGGTGAAACAGAGAAAGCAAAGGTACCCGGGTCTGTGTAAAAAGGAGTTGTGAAAGTCCTGTCGTGAAGCTGGAAGTCATCAAAAGGCAGTGAATAAACACGGACCTGTTGAATTCAATTTCTGTCTCAGTCTCCAGTCTGTCGGCGTCAAGAAGTGGGTCACCCCCCCATCCCTGCTGGTCTCCAAATCTCTTTCATCATCTCCTCCACCCCCAGTCCTGTTGGATCAACACCACCTAATGGCCTCCCTCAGCCCCGGCCCTACACAGGGGCTGGCACTTTTCAGCCTGGGGGGGCAATCACAAGGCAGTGGCCCTCCAGTTGCAGTGCTTTATGCATATCTTTAATAGGCTTTAATAACAGGCTGGTACATAGATATGGGAACAGAACGGAGCTTGCTGAATATATATGGGAGCAGAACCAAGCTTGCTGCCTACATAGATACTGTAATAGAAGCAAGCTGACTACATAGACATGAGACCAGAACCAAGATTGCTACGTAGATAAGGAAACTGACTGGAGCTTACTACAGAGATAAGGGAGCAGAACCGAGCTTACTACAGAGAAATGGGAAAAGAGCGGAGCTTACTACAGAGTTTTGGGAACAGTGTGGATCTTACTACAGAGATATGGGAGCAGAACAGAGCTTACTGCAGAGATAAGGGAGCAGAATCAAGCTTGCTGCCTACATAGATACTGTAAAGGCCCCGTTACATTTAGCGATGCACCAGCGATCCCGACAACGATACGACCCGATCAGGATCGCTGGTGCATCGCTAAATGGTCGCTAGTGAGCTGCCAAACAGGCAGATCTCACTAGCGATGCAGCAGTCGTCGACGGTCGATACTTACCTGTCAGACGCGGTGATGATGACTTTTTCCGCCCGCGTCCATGGCTCGCTCGCAGGAAGCCGACAACGAGAAAACGGCCCAGGACGTTCTCGCGCGATCACCGATAACCAGCGGGGGAGCCGGTTGGAGTGTCACATGTAGCAATATTGCTAGTGATATTGCTACTGGGTCACAAAATCGGTGACACTTTAGCGATATCGCTAGCAATATGTGTAAAAGGCCCTTAACAGAAGCAAGATGACTACAGAGATATGGAAGCAGAACCGAGCTTACTACAGAGATATGGGAAAAGAACAGAGCTTACTCCAGAGATATGGGAACAGAAAGGAGCTTACTACAGAGCTATGGAAGCAGAAACAAGCTTACTACAGAGATATGGGAGCAGAACCGAGCTTACTACAGAGATATGGGAGCAGAACCGAGCTTACTGCAGAGATAAGGGAGCAGAACCGAGCTTACTCCAGAGATATGGGAGCAGAACCGAGCTTACTACAGAGATAAGGGAGCAGAACAGAGCTTACTATGTCTACTACAAAATACAGAAACTGTCAAATCATTTTTTCTTTTGAGTGCCAAGTTTTTGTACTACATTGTTAGTTGGCTGGATACCCGACTTGTGCACCTCTCTCCTCTTATAGAGTGCCGCGTTTTTTCTATTTTGAGCTTACTACAGAGATATGGGAGCAGAACCGAGCTTACTACAGAGATATGGGAGCAGGACTGAGCTTACTACAGATGTAGTACAAAAACTTGGCACTCAAAACAAAAAATGATTTGACAGTTGATCTCTCTCTCCCCCCCAAAAAAGGAGAATATTGCTACTTATCGTGGCTGCCTTCCATGGGTTTTCCATGCTCACATACATCTCCATACCTCTAGTCTGATGAAGGTCTGAGTTGTAGACCGAAACGTCATATAGTTTTGGGAGAATATGTTGTACAAATAAATCTCTTCTGCATATACTTCTTTTGAGTGCTGGAATTTCTTATACTATACGTTTTGAGGAGTGGTATCCTTTTCCGTGCACCTCGAAGACGGAGTGACGTGTACTCTATTCCTATTTCATGCAGAAAATCACTCGACCCACGGGATTGACACCTTAAATAATGCAGGGATCGGTATATCCAATAATTGGTGTGGTTGTCCAGAAATTAGCACGGTGGCTCAGTGGTTCGAATCCCACCAAGGACAACATCTGCAAGGAGTTTGTATGTTCTCCCTGTGTTTGCGTGGGTTTCCTCCAGGCACTCCGGTTTCCTCCCACACTCCAAAGACATACTGATAGGGAATTTAGATTGTGAGCCCCATGAGGGACAGTGATGAAAATATGTGCAAACTGTAAAGCGCTGCGGAATATGTTAGCGCTATATAAAAATAAAGATTATTATTATTATTAGCGCTGTAATATATTCAGGAAACTCCTGTGTTGTTTGTGACGGGCATAAATGTCCACAACTGGGTGCTGCGATTATCCAAATGGTCTGTCCTGCCCAGGGAGGCAAGTGTGTCACAGGGAGAGTGAACGCGCTGTTAGGAGAAGCACCGAAGGTGCAGAGGAATGGCACTTAGCCTGTGGCTGGACGCATGTGCTGCTGGTGTGAGAGACGCTGAGAGACGCTCTCACACCAGCAGCACATGCGTCCAGCCACAGGCTAAGCGCCATTCCTCTGCAGATTACTACATCTATACAGTACCAGAACTTAGGTTACTGCTTAGATATGGTACCATAACTGAGCTTACTTACAAACATACATACAACTCCAGAAACACGGACATGTAAACACACAGTATGCAGGGGCATTGCTAGGGTCCTTAAAGATCAAGGGCCCAAGCCCCAAAATGCATGTCGCCCCATAAGACCAACCTTTAGCCATTTAAAATAGCTTGTATATATAATTACAGTATACCACTGTTGCTACCCAAAAACACACAATGTAAAGACCAATATGATCAATATTACTACTATAAAAGGCCAAAACAATACGTCTGCACAATGCCCACTCTACTATCACCACCACACCGCGAATACATAATATACTATGACCATTACCTCTAAATAACAAAACACTCTATTCAAAGACCAATGACACCACCATACACCTTCTACTACATAATGACTGAAACACATTAAGCTGTTACTAAATAAATTAAAAAAAACAAAAGCTACTAAAAAGAGCACTAGTCCCACCTCACAGGAACCGTATATTGGTAGATACCAGTCCTGCAGAACACACACATGATTACAGTCAGGGCTGCCACTATGAATTTCGGGGCCCCATACTGGCAAAATTTCCGGGCCCCCTTGAGACTCCATCCAGGCTCCACCCCAGTTCCGCCTCCACACCTCGAGCCTTCCACAGTCCCACCGCCCGCTCTTGGAAAAACTCATCTTCTGCACCACGTCCTAACCAACCTGATATTAACAGTTCCCAGCAAGCACCAGATCACATACATAATCAGCAGCTTTTGTTTTGGCCAAAAGAATTTTTAAGCCACCACCACAACAAGGTAGACTCTTTTGGCTGGGCCATATTCTACTCTTACTTATTAAAGATTTCCTAAAATATCCAATACTCTTTAGGTTTATTTTTCTTTATTTTTCTTTAAGGGAATGAGTCACATACAGTGGGGCAAAAAAGTATTTAGTCAGTCAGCAATAGTGCAAGTTCCACCACTTAAAAAGATGAGAGGCGTCTGTAATTTACATCATAGGTAGACCTCAACTATGGGAGACAAACTGAGAAAAAAAAATCCAGAAAATCACATTGTCTGTTTTTTTTTCATTTTATTTGCATATTATGGTGGAAAATAAGTATTTGGTCAGAAACAAAATTTCATCTCAATACTTTGTGATATATCCTTTGTTGGCAATGACAGAGGTCAAACGTTTTCTGTAAGTCTTCACAAGGTTGCCACACACTGTTGTTGGTATGTTGGCCCATTCCTCCATGCAGATCTCCTCTAGAGCAGTGATGTTTTTGGCTTTTCGCTTGGCAACACGGACTTTCAACTCCCTCCAAAGGTTTTCTATAGGGTTGAGATCTGGAGACTGGCTAGGCCACTCCAGGACCTTGAAATGCTTCTTACGAAGCCACTCCTTCGTTGCCCTGGCGGTGTGCTTTGGATCATTGTCATGTTGAAAGACCCAGCCACGTTTCATATTCAATGCCCTTGCTGATGGAAGGAGGTTTGCACTCAAAAACTCACGATACATGGCCCCATTCATTCTTTCATGTACCCGGATCAGTCGTCCTGGCCCCTTTGCAGAGAAACAGCCCCAAAGCATGATGTTTCCACCACCATGCTTTACAGTAGGTATGGTGTTTGATGGATGCAACTCAGTATTCTTTTTCCTCCAAACACGACAAGTTGTGTTTCTACCAAGCAGTTCCAGTTTGGTTTCATCAGACCATAGGACATTCTCCCAAGTCTCCTCTGGATCATCCAAATGCTCTCTAGCAAACTTCAGACGGGCCCGGACATGTACAGGCTTAAGCAGTGGGACACGTCTGGCACTGCAGGATCTGAGTCCATGGTGGCGTAGTGTGTTACTTATGGTAGGCCTTGTTACATTGGTCCCAGCTCTCTGCAGTTCATTCACTAGGTCCCCCCGCGTGGTTCTGGGATTTTTGCTCACCGTTCTTGTGATCATTCTGACCCCACGGGGTGGGATTTTGCGTGGAGCACCAGATCGAGGGAGATTATCAGTGGTCTTGTATGTCTTCCATTTTCTAATTATTGCTCCCACAGTTGATTTCTTCACTCCAAGCTGGTTGGCTATTGCAGATTCAGTCTTCCCAGCCTGGTGCAGGGCTACAATTTTGTTTCTGGTGTCCTTTGACAGCTCTTTGGTCTTCACCATAGTGGAGTTTGGAGTCAGACTGTTTGAGGGTGTGCACAGGTGTCTTTTTATACTGATAACAAGTTTAAACAGGTGCCATTACTACAGGTAATGAGTGGAGGAAAGAGGAGACTCTTAAAGAAGAAGTTACAGGTCTGTGAGAGCCAGAAATCTTGATTGCTTGTTTCTGACCAAATACTTATTTTCCACCATAATATGCAAATAAAATGAAAAAAAAACAGACAATGTGATTTTCTGGATTTTTTTTTTCTCAGTTTGTCTCCCATAGTTGAGGTCTACCTATGATGTAAATTACAGACGCCTCTCATCTTTTTAAGTGGTGGAACTTGCACTATTGCTGACTGACTAAATACTTTTTTGCCCCACTGTATATTTTTTAGAATGACCATTAATACCACATACAAGGGACAAAAACCGTCACACCATGACCGGACCATATATTACCACCACATAGCGACTGAATAATACCATATATAAGGAACAAATACCTCCATACCATGACCAGACCACATATTACCATCACATAGTGACCAAATAATACCACATACAGGGAGAAATAACGCCACACCATATCCAGATCACATACTACCACCATATAGTGACCGAATACTACAATACAGATCATTAATAAAAAAAAACACAAAACTAATGCCATTATACACAGGAGTTTTGTATATAGTGTACAGTTAATACTGAGATCACCAGTGACATTATACACAGGAGCTTTGTACACAGTGTCAGTGTACAGGTAATACAGGGATCACCAGTGACATTATACACAGGAGCTCTGTATATAGTGTCAGTGTACAGGTAATACAATGATCACCAGTGACATTATACACAGGAGCTCTGTATATAGTGTCAGTGTACAGGTAATACAGTACTCACCAGTGACATTATACACAGCCCCGCTCCATCATTTGCAGCCCCTCTTTAGCATTTCCAGCACCCCCTCCAGCATTTGTAGCCCCGCTTTCTTCATTTGCAGTACCCCCTCCATCACTTGCACTGCAGCACCCCCTCCATCATTGGCAGCCCCCTCCATCATTTGCAGCCCCCTTCATCACTGGCAGCCCCCTCCATCATTTCCAGCACCCCCTCCATCATTTCCAGCCCCCTCAATCATTTCCAGCACCTCCTCCATCATTTCCAGCCCCATCCATCATTTCCAGCACTCCTCCATCATTTGCAGCCCCCTCCATCATTTCCAGAACTCCTACATCATTTGCAGCCCCCTCCATCATTTCCAGCACACCCTCCATCATTTGTAGCCCCCCATCATCATTGGCAGCCCCGCTTTCTTCATTTGCAGTACCCCCTCCATCATTTGCAGCCCCACTCCATCATTTGCAGCCCCCCTCCATCACTGTCAGCGCCCTCCATCACTGTCAGCGCCCTCCATCATTTGCAGCCCCCTCCACCATTTGCAGCCCCCTCCATCATTTCCAGCACCCCCTCCATCATTTCTAGCCCCCTCCATCATTTCCAGCACTCCTCCATCATTTGCAGCCCCCTCCATCATTTGCAGCCCCCTCCATCATTTGCAGCCCCCTCCATCATTTCCAGCACACCCTCCATCATTTCCAGGACTCCTCCATCATTTGCAGCCTCCTCCATCATTTCCAGCACCCCTCCATCATTTCCAGCACTCCTCCATCATTTGCAGCCCCCTCCATAATTTGCAGCCCCCCTCCATCATTTCCTGCACACCCTCCATCATTTCCTGCACACCCTCCATCATTTCCAGCCCCCTTCATCATTTCCAGCACTCCTCCATCATTTCCAGCACTCCTCCATCATTTGCAGGTCCCCTTCCATCATTGGCAGCCCCCTCCATCATCTCCAGCACACCCTCCATCATTGGCAGCCCCCTTCATCATTTGTAGCCTCCTCCATCATGCAGCCCCCCTCCATCATTGGCAGCCCCCCCATAATTGGCAACCCCCTCCATCATTTCCAGCACACCCTCCATCATTTCCAGCACACCCTCCATCATTTCCAGCACCCCCTCCATCATTTCCAGCCCCCTCCATCATTTCCAGCACCCCCTCCAACATTTCCAGCACTCCTCCATCATTTGAAGCCATTTCCAGCACCCCCTCCATAATTTCCAGCACACCCGCCATCATTTCCAGCACCCCTCCATCATTTCCAGCCCCCTCCATCATTTCCAGCACTCCCACATCATTTGCAGGCATCTTCATCATTTGTAGCCTCCTCCATCATTTGAAGCCACCCCCAGCATTTCCAGCACCCCCTCCATAATTTCCAGCACACCCTCCATCATCTCCAGCACACCCTCCATCATTGGCAGCCCCCTTCATCATTTATAGCCCCCCTCCATCATTGGCAGCCACCCCCCATCATTGGCAGCCCCCCCTCCATCATCTCCAGCACACCCTCCATCATTGGCAGCCCCCTTCATCATTTGTAGCCCCCCTCCATCATTGGCAGCCACCCCCCATCATTGGCAGCCCCCCCTCCATCATTTCCAGCACCCCCTCCATCATTTCCAGCACCCCCTCCATCATTTGCACTGCAGCCCCCTTCATCATTTGCAGCCCCCTCCATCATTTCCAGCACTCCTCCATCATTTGCAGCCCCCTCCAACATTTGCAGTCCCCCTCCATCATTTCCAGCACACCCTCCATCATTTCCAGCACTCCTCCATCATTTGCAGGCCCCCTTCCATCATTGGCAGCCCCCTCCATCATCTCCAGCACACCCTCCATTATTGGCAGCCCCCTTCATCATTTGTAGCCTCCTCCATCATGCAGCCCCCCTCCATCATTTGAAGACACCCCCAGCATTTCCAGCACCCCCTCCATAATTTCCAGCACACCCTCCATCATTTCCAGCACCCCTCCATCATTTCCAGCACACCCTCCATCATCTCCAGCACACCCTCCATCATTGGCAGCCCCCTTCATCATTGGCAGCCACCCCCCCATCATTGGCAGCCCCCCTCCATCATTTCCAGCACACCCTCCATCATTTCCAGCACCCCCTCCATCATTTCCAGCACCCCCTCCATCATTTGCACTGCAGCACCCGCTCCATCATTGGCAGCCCCCTCCATCACTGGCAGCCCCCCTCCATCATTTCCAGCACACCCTCCATCATTGGCAGCCCCCTTCATCATTGGCAGCCACCCCCCCATCATTGGCAGCCCCCCTCCATCATTTCCAGCACACCCTCCATCATTTCCAGCACCCCCTCCATCATTTCCAGCACTCCTCCATCATTTGCAGCCCCTCCATCATTTCCAGCACCCCTCCATTTCCAGCACTCCATCATTTGCAGCCCCCCTCCATCATTTCCAGCACCCCTACCTCATTTCCAGCCCCTTCCATCATTTCCAGCACTCCTTCATCATTTCTAGCACTCCTCCATCATTTGCAGGCCCCCCTCCATCATTAGCAGCCCCCTCCATCATCTCCAGCACCCCCTCCATCATTGGAAGACCCCTTTATCATTTGCATCCTCCTCCATCATGCAGCCCCCCTCCATCATTGGCAGCCCCCCTCCATCATTTCCAGCCCCCTCCATCAATTCCAGCACCCCCTCCATCATTGGAAGACCCCTTTATCATTTGCATCCTCCTCCATCATGCAGCCCCCCTCCATCATTTCCAGCACCCCTCCATCATTTCCAGCCCCCTCCATCAATTCCAGCACCCCCTCCATCATTTCCAGCCCCCTCCATCATTTCCAGCACTCCATCATTTCCAGCACTCCATCATTTCCAGCATTCCTCCATCATTTGCAGCCCCCTCCATCATTTCCAGCACTCCTCCATCATTTGCAGCCCTCTCCATCATTTGCAGTCCCCCTCCATCATTTCCAGCACACCCTCCATCATTTCCAGCACTCTTCCATCATTTCCAGCACTCCTCCATCACTTACAGCACTCCTCCATCATTTGCAGCCCCCTCCATCATTTCCAGGACCCCTCCATCATTTCCAGCACTCCTCCATCATTTGCAGTCCCCCTCCATCATTTGCAGTCCCCCTCCATCATTTGCAGTCCCCCTCCATCATTTCCAGCACACCCTCCATCATTTCCAGCACTCCTCCATCATTTCCAGCACTCCTCCATCATTTGCAGCCCCCTCCATCATTTCCAGCACACCCTCCATCATTTGCAGCCCCCCTCCATCATTGGCAGCCCCCCTCCATCATTTCCAGCCCCCCTCCATCATTTCCAGCCCCCTCCATCAATTCCAGCACCCCCTCCATCATTTCCAGCCCCTCCATCATTTCCAGCACTCTTCCATCATTTGCAGGCCCCCCTCCATCATTGGCAGCCCCCTCCATCATTGGCAGCCCCCTCCATCATTGGCAGCCCCCTTCATCATTTGCAGACTCCTCCATAATGCAGCCCCCCTCCATCATTGGCAGCCCCCCTCCATCATTTCCAACACACCCTCCATCATTTCCAGCCCCCTCCATCATTTCCAGCACTCTTCCATCATTTTCAGCACTCCTCCATCATTTGCAGCCCCCGCCATCATTTCCAGCACACCCTCCATCATTTTCAGCACTCCTCCATCATTTGCAGCCCCCTCCATCATTTCCAGCACCCCGCCATCATTTCCAGCACTCCTCCATCATTTGCAGCCCCCTCCATCATTTCCAGCACACCCTCCATCATTTTCAGCACTCCTCCATCATTTGCAGCCCCCTTCATCATTTCCAGCACCCCTCCATCATTTCCAGCACTCCATCATTTTCAGCCCCCTCCATCATTTGCAGCCCCCTCCATCATTTCCAGCACACCCTCCATCATTTTCAGCCCTCCTCCATCATTTGCAGCACCCTCCATCATTTCCAGCACTCCATCATTTTCAGCCCCCTCCATCATTTGCAGCCCCCCTCCATCATTTGCAGCCCACCTCCATCACTTCCATCACACCCTCCATCATTGGCAGCCCCCTCCATCATTTCCAGCACCCCTCCATCATTTCCAGCCCCCTCCATCAATTCCAGCACCCCCTCCATCATTTCCAGCCCTCCATCATTTCCAGCACTCTTCCATCATTTGCAGGCCCCCCTCCATCATTGGCAGCCCTCTCCATCATTGGCAGCCCCCTTCATCATTTGCAGCCTCCTCCATCATGCAGCCCCCCTCCATCATTGGCAGCCCCCTCCATCATTTCCAGCACCCCGCCATCATTTCCAGCACTCCTCCATCATTTGCAGCCCCCTCCACCATTTCCAGCACACCCTCCATCATTTTCAGCACTCCTCCATCATTTGCAGCCCCCTCCATCATTTCCAGCACCCCTCCATCATTTCCAGCACTCCATCATTTTCAGCCCGCTCCATCATTTGCAGCCCCCTCCATCATTTCCAGCACACCCTCCATCATTTTCAGCCCTCCTCCATCATTTGCAGCCCCCTCCATCATTTCCAGCACCCCTCCATCATTTCCAGCACTCCATCATTTTCAGCCCCCTCCATCATTTGCAGCCCCCCTCCATCATTTGCAGCCCATCTCCATCACTTCCATCACACCCTCCATCATTTGCAGCCCCCTCCATCATTTCCAGCACCCCTCCATCATTTCCAGCCCCCTCCATAAATTCCAGCACCCCCTCCATCATTTCCAGCCCTCCATCATTTCCAGCACTCTTCCATCATTTGCAGGCCCCCCTCCATCATTGGCAGCCCTCTCCATCATTGGCAGCCCCCTTCATCATTTGCAGCCTCCTCCATCATGCAGCCCCCCTCCTTCATTGGCAGCCCCCCCTCCATCATTTCCAGCACACCCTCCATCATTTCCAGCACTTCTCCATCATTTCCAGCACTCCTCCATCATTTGCAGCCCCCTCCATCATTTCCAGCACACCCTCCATCATTTTCAGCACTCCTCCATCATTTGCAGCCCCCTCCATCATTTGCAGCCCCCCTCCATCATTTGTAGCCCCCCTCCATCACTTCCATCAAACCCTCCATCATTTGCAGCCCCCCTCCATCATTTCCAGCACCCCCTCCATCATTTCCAGCACCCCCTCCATCATTTGCAGCACCCTCTCCATCATTTCCAGCCCCATCCATCATTTCCAGCACTCCTCCATCATTTGCAGCCCCCTCCATCATTTCCAGCACCCCCTCCATCATTTCCAGCTCCCTCAATCATTTGCAGCACCCCCTCCATCATTTCCTGCCCCATCCATCATTTCCAGCACTCCTACATCATTTGCAGCCCCTCCATCATTTCCAGCACACCCTCCATCATATCCAGCTTCCTCCATCATTTCCAGCACCCCTCCATCATTTGCAGCCCCCCTCCATCACTGTCAGCGCCCTCCATCACTGTCAGCGCCCTCCATCATTTGCAGCCCCCTCCATTTGCAGCCCCCTCCATCATTTCCAGCACCCCCTCCATCATTTCTAGCCCCCTCCATCATTTCCAGCTCTCCTCCATCATTTGCAGCCCCCTCCATCATTTGCAGCCCCCTCCATCATTTCCAGCACACCCTCCATCATTTCCAGGACTCCTCCATCATTTGCAGCCTCCTCCATCATTTTCAGCACCCCTCCATCATTTCCAGCACTCCTCCATCATTTGCAGCCCCCTCCATCATTTGCAGCCCCCCTCCATCACTGTCAGCGCCCTCCATCACTGTCAGCGCCCTCCATCATTTGCAGCCCCCTCCATCATTTGCAGCCCCCTCCATCATTTCCAGCACACCCTCCATCATTTCCAGGACTCCTCCATTATTTGCAGCCTCCTCCATCATTTCCAGTACTCCATCATTTCCAGCATTCCTCCATCATTTGCAGCCCCCTCCATCATTTCCAGCACCCCTCCATCATTTCCAGCACTCCTCCATCATTTCCAGTACTCCTCCATCATTTGCAGCCCTCTCCATCATTTGCAGTCCCCCTCCATCATTTCCAGCACTCTTCCATCATTTCCAGGACTCCTCCATTATTTGCAGCCTCCTCCATCATTTCCAGTACTCCATCATTTCCAGCATTCCTCCATCATTTCCAGCATTCCTCCATCATTTGCAGCCCCCTCCATCATTTCCAGCACCCCTCCATCATTTCCAGCACTCCTCCATCATTTCCAGTACTCCTCCATCATTTGCAGCCCTCTCCATCATTTGCAGTCCCCCTCCATCATTTCCAGCACTCTTCCATCATTTCCAGCACTCCTCCATCACTTACAGCACTCCTCCATCATTTGCAGCCCCTTCCATCATTTCCAGCACTCCTCCATCATTGGCAGCCCCCTCCATCATTTCCAGCACCCCTCCATCATTTCCAGCCCCCTCCAATTCCAGCACCCCCTCCATCATTTCCAGCCCTCCATCATTTCCAGCACTCTTCCATCATTTGAAGGCCCCCCTCCATCATTGGCAGCCCTCTCCATCATTGGCAGCCCCCTTCATCATTTGCAGCCTCCTCCATCATGCAGCCCCCCTCCATCATTGGCAGCCCCCTCCATCATTTCCAGCACACCCTCCATCATTTCCAGCACTCCTCCATCATTTCCAGCACTCCTCCATCATTTGCAGCCCCCTCCATCATTTCCAGCACACCCTCCATCATTTTCAGCACTCCTCCATCATTTGCAGCCCCCTCCATCATTTGCAGCCACCCTCCATCATTTGCAGCCCCCCTCCATCACTTCCATCACACCCTCCATCATTTGCAGCCCCCTCCATCATTGGCAGCCCCCCTCCATCATTTGCAGCACCCTCTCCATCATTTCCAGCCCCATCCATCATTTCCAGCACTCCTCCATCATTTGCAGCCCCCTCCATCATTTCCAGCTCTCAATCATTTGCAGCACCCCCTCCATCATTTCCAGCCCCATCCATCATTTCCAGCACTCCTACATCATTTGCAGCCCCTCCATCATTTCCAGCACACCCTCCATCATATCCAGCTTCCTCCATCATTTCCAGCACCCCTCCATCATTTGCAGCCCCCCTCCATCACTGTCAGCGCCCTCCATCACTGTCAGCGCCCTCCATCATTTGCAGCCCCCTCCATCATTTGCAGCCCCCTCCATCATTTCCAGCACCCCCTCCATCATTTCTAGCCCCCTCCATCATTTCCAGCACTCCTCCATCATTTGCAGCCCCCTACATCATTTGCAGCCCCATCATTTCCAGCACACCCTCCATCATTTCCAGGACTCCTCCATCATTTGCAGCCCCCTCCATCATTTCCAGCACACCCTCCATCATTTCCAGGACTCCTCCATCATTTGCAGCCTCCTCCATCATTTTCAGCACCCCTCCATCATTTCCAGCACTCCTCCATCATTTGCAGCCCCCTCCATCATTTGCAGCCCCCTTCCATCACTGTCAGCGCCCTCCATCACTGTCAGCGCCCTCCATCATTTGCAGCCCCCTCCATCATTTCCAGCCCCCTCCATCATTTGCAGCCCCCTCCATCATTTCCAGCACACCCTCCATCATTTCCAGGACTCCTCCATTATTTGCAGCCTCCTCCATCATTTCCAGCACTCCATCATTTCCAGCATTCCTCCATCATTTGCAGCCCCCTCCATCATTTCCAGCACCCCTCCATCATTTCCAGCACTCCTCCATCATTTGCAGCCCTCTCCATCATTTGCAGTCCCCCTCCATCATTTCCAGCACACCCTCCATCATTTCCAGCACTCTTCCATCATCTCCAGCACTCCTCCATCATTTCCAGCACACCCTCCATCATTTTCAGCACTCCTCCATCATTTGCAGCCCCCTCCATCATTTCCAGGACCCCTCCATCATTTCCAGCACTCCTCCATCATTTGCAGTCCCCCTCCATCATTTGCAGTCCCCCTCCATCATTTCCAGCACACCCTCTCCATCATTTCCAGCACTCCTCCATCATTTCCAGCACTCCTCCATCATTTGCAGCCCCCTCCATCATTTCCAGCACACCCTCCATCATTTTCAGCACTCCTCCATCATTTGCAGCCCCCTCCATCATTTTCAGCACTCCTCCATCATTTGCAGCCCCCTCCATCATTTGCAGCCCCCCCTCCATCATTTGCAGGCCTCCTCCATCACTTCCATCACACCCTCCATCATTTGCAGCCCCCCTCCATCATTGGCAGCCCCCCTCCATCATTTCCAGCACCCCTCCATCATTTCCAGCCCCCTCCATCAATTCCAACACCCCCTCCATTTCCAGCCCCTCCATCATTTCCAGCACTCTTCCATTATTTGCAGGCCCCCCTCCATCATTGGCTGCCCCCTCCATCATTGGCAGCCCCCTCCATCATTGGCAGCCCCCTTCATCATTTGCAGCCTCCTCCATAATGCAGCCCCCCTCCATCATTGGCAGCCCCCCTCCATCATTTCCAACACACCCTCCATCATTTCCAGCACCCTCCATCATTTCCAGCACTCTTCCATCATTTTCAGCACTCCTCCATCATTTGCAGCCCCCGCCATCATTTCCAGCACACCCTCCATCATTTTCAGCACTCCTCCATCATTTGCAGCCCCCTCCATCATTTCCAGCACCCCGCCATCATTTCCAGCACTCCTCCATCATTTGCAGCCCCCTCCATCATTTCCAGCACACCCTCCATCATTTTCAGCACTCCTCCATCATTTGCAGCCCCCTCCATCATTTCCAGCACCCCTCCATCATTTCCAGCACTCCATCATTTTCAGCCCCCTCCATCATTTGCAGCCCCCTCCATCATTTCCAGCACACCCTCCATCATTTTCAGCCCTCCTCCATCATTTGCAGCCCCCTCCATCATTTCCAGCACCCCTCCATCATTTCCAGCACTCCATCATTTTCAGCCCCCTCCATCATTTGCAGCCCCCCTCCATCATTTGCAGCCCACCTCCATCACTTCCATCACACCCTCCATCATTTGCAGCCCCCCTCCATCATTGGCAGGCCCCTCCATCATTTCCAGCACCCCTCCATCATTTCCAGCCCCCTCCATCAATTCCAGCACCCCCTCCATCATTTCCAGCCCTCCATCATTCCCAGCACTCTTCCATCATTTGCAGGCCCCCCTCCATCATTGGCAGCCCTCTCCATCATTGGCAGCCCCCTTCATCATTGGCAGCTTCCTCCATCATGCAGCCCCCCTCCATCATTTCCAGCACACCCTCCATCATTTCCAGCACACCCTCCATCATTTCCAGCACTCCTCCATCATTTCCAGCACTCCTCCATCATTTGCAGCCCCCTCCATCATTTGCAGCCCCCCTCCATCATTTGCAGCCCCCTCCATCACTTCCATCACACCCTCCATCATTGGCAGCCCCCCTCCATCATTGGCAGCCCCCCTCCATCATTTCCAGCACCCCCTCCGTCATTTCCAGCACCCCCTCCATCATTTGCAGCACCCCTCCATCATTTCCAGCCCCATCCATCATTTCCAGCACTCCTCCATCATTTGCAGCCCCCTCCATCATTTCCAGCACCCCCTCCATCATTTCCAGCTCCCTCAATCATTTGCAGCACCCCCTCCATCATTTCCAGCCCCATCCATCATTTCCAGCACTCCTACATCATTTGCAGCCCCTCCATCATTTCCAGCACACCCTCCATCATTTCCAGCTTCCTCCATCATTTCCAGCACCCCTCCATCATTTGCAGCCCCCCTCCATCACTGTCAGCGCCCTCCATCACTGTCAGCGCCCTCCATCATTTGCAGCCCCCTCCATCATTTGCAGCCCCCTCCATCATTTCCAGCACCCCCTCCATCATTTCTAGCCCCCTCCATCATTTCCAGCACTCCTCCATCATTTGCAGCCCCCTCCATCATTTCCAGCACACCCTCCATCATTTCCAGGACTCCTCCATCATTTCCAGGACTCCTCCATCATTTCCAGGACTCCTCCATCATTTGCAGCCCCCTCCATCATTTCCAGCACACCCTCCATCATTTCCAGGACTCCTCCATCATTTGCAGCCTCCTCCATCATTTCCAGCACCCCACCATCATTTCCAGCACTCCTCCATCATTTGCAGCCCCCTCCATCATTTGCAGCCCCCTCCATCATTTGCAGCCCCCCTCCATCACTGTCAGCGCCCTCCATCACTGTCAGCGCCCTCCATCATTTCCAGCCCCCTCCATCATTTCCAGCCCCCTCCATCATTTGCAGCCCCCTCCATCATTTCCAGCACTCCTCCATCATTTCCAGCACCCCCTCCATAATTTCCAGCACACCCGCCATCATTTCCAGCACCCCTCCATCATTTCCAGCCCCCTCCATCATTTCCAGCACTCCTCCATCATTTCCAGCACTCCCACATCATTTGCAGGCATCTTCATCATTTGTAGCCTCCTCCATCATTTGAAGCCACCCCCAGCATTTCCAGCACCCCCTCCATAATTTCCAGCACACCCTCCATCATCTCCAGCACACCCTCCATCATTGGCAGCCCCCTTCATCATTTGTAGCCCCCCTCCATCATTGGCAGCCACCCCCCCATCATTGGCAGCCCCCCCTCCATCATTTCCAGCACACCCTCCATCATTTCCAGCACCCCCTCCATCATTTCCAGCACCCCCTCCATCATTTGCACTGCAGCACCCGCTCCATCATTGGCAGCCCCCTCAATCACTGGCAGCCCCCTCCATCATTTGCAGCCCCCTTCATCATTTGCAGCCCCCTCCATCATTTCCAGCACTCCTCCATCATTTGCAGCCCCCTCCATCATTTGCAGTCCCCCTCCATCATTTCCAGCACACCCTCCATCATTTCCAGCACTCCTCCATCATTTGCAGGCCCCCTTCCATCATTGGCAGCCCCCTCCATCATCTCCAGCACACCCTCCATTATTGGCAGCCCCCTTCATCATTTGTAGCCTCCTCCATCATGCAGCCCCCCTCCATCATCTGATGACACCCCCAGCATTTCCAGCACACCCTCCATCATTTCCAGCACACCCTCCATCATTTCCAGCACCCCCTCCATCATTTGCACTGCAGCACCCGCTCCATCATTGGCAGCCCCCTCAATCACTGGCAGCCCCCTCCATCACTGGCAGCCCCCTCCATCATTTGCAGCCCCCTTCATCATTTCCAGCACTCCTCCATCATTTGCAGCCCCCTCCATCATTTGCAGTCCCCCTCCATCATTTCCAGCACCCCCTCCATCATTTCCAGCACTCCTCCATCATTTCCAGCACTCCTCCATCATTTGCAGCCCCTCCATCATTTCCAGCACCCCTCCATCATTTCCAGCACTCCATCATTTGCAGCCCCCCTCCATCATTTCCATCACACCCTCCATCATTTCCAGCACCCCTACCTCATTTCCAGCCCCTTCCATCATTTCCAGCACTCCTTCATCATTTCTAGCACTCCTCCATCATTTGCAGGCCCCCCTCCATCATTGGCAGCCCCCTCCATCATCTCCAGCACCCCCTCCATCATTGGAAGACCCCTTTATCATTTGCATCCTCCTCCATCATGCAGCCCCCCTCCATCATTTCCAGCACCCCTCCATCATTTCCAGCCCCCTCCATCATTTCCAGCACTCCTCCATCATTTCCAGCACTCCATCATTTCCAGCATTCCTCCATCATTTGCAGCCCTCCATCATTTGCAGTCCCCCTCCATCATTTCCAGCACACCCTCCATCACTTACAGCACTCCTCCATCATTTGCAGCCCTCTCCATCATTTGCAGTCCCCCTCCATCATTTCCAGCACTCCTCCATCACTTACAGCACTCCTCCATCATTTGCAGCCCCCTCCATCATTTCCAGGACCCCTCCATCATTTCCAGCACTCCTCCATCATTTGCAGTCCCCCTCCATCATTTGCAGTCCCCCTCCATCATTTCCAGCACACCCTCCATCATTTCCAGCACTCCTCCATCATTTGCAGCCCCCTCCATCATTTCCAGCACCCCTCCATCATTTCCAGCACTCCATCATTTTCAGCCCCCTCCATCATTTGCAGCCCCCCCTCCATCATTTGCAGGCCTCCTCCATCACTTCCATCACACCCTCCATCATTTGCAGCCCCCCTCCATCATTGGCAGCCCCCTCCATCATTTCCAGCACCCCTCCATCATTTCCAGCCCCCTCCATCAATTCCAGCACCCCCTCCATCATTTCCAGCCCCTCCATCATTTCCAGCACTCTTCCATCATTTGCAGGCCCCCCTCCATCATTGGCAGCCCCCTCCATCATTGGCAGCCCCCTTCATCATTTGCAGCCTCCTCCATAATGCAGCCCCCCTCCATCATTGGCAGCCCCCCTCCATCATTTCCAACACACCCTCCATCATTTCCAGCCCCCTCCATCATTTCCAGCACTCTTCCATCATTTTCAGCACTCCTCCATTATTTGCAGCCCCCGCCATCATTTCCAGCACCCCCTCCATCATTTCCAGCACCCCCTCCATCATTTCCAGCACCCCCTCCATCATTTGCACTGCAGCACCCGCTCCATCATTGGCAGCCCCCTCAATCACTGGCAGCCCCCTCCATCATTTGCAGCCCCCTTCATCATTTGCAGCCCCCTCCATCATTTCCAGCACTCCTCCATCATTTGCAGCCCCCTCCATCATTTGCAGTCCCCCTCCATCATTTCCAGCACACCCTCCATCATTTCCAGCACTCCTCCATCATTTGCAGGCCCCCTTCCATCATTGGCAGCCCCCTCCATCATCTCTAGCACACCCTCCATTATTGGCAGCCCCCTTCATCATTTGTAGCCTCCTCCATCATGCAGCCCCCCTCCATCATTTGATGACACCCCCAGCATTTCCAGCACACCCTCCATCATTTCCAGCACCCCTCCATCATTTCCAGCACACCCTCCATCATCTCCAGCACACCCTCCATCATTGGCAGCCCCCTTCATCATTTGTAGCCCCCCTCCATCATTGGCAGCCACCCCCCCATCATTGGCAGCCCCCCTCCATCATTTCCAGCACCCCCTCCATCATTTCCAGCACCCCCTCCATCATTTCCAGCACCCCCTCCATCATTTCCAGCACCCCCTCCATCATTTGCACTGCAGCACCCGCTCCATCATTGGCAGCCCCCTCCATCACTGGCAGCCCCCTCCATCACTGGCAGCCCCCTCCATCATTTGCAGCCCCCTTCATCATTTCCAGCACTCCTCCATCATTTGCAGCCCCCTCCATCATTTGCAGTCCCCCTCCATCATTTCCAGCACCCCCTCCATCATTTCCAGCACTCCTCCATCATTTCCAGCACTCCTCCATCATTTGCAGCCCCTCCATCATTTCCAGCACCCCTCCATCATTTCCAGCACTCCCATCATTTGCAGCCCCCCTCCATCATTTCCATCACACCCTCCATCATTTCCAGCACCCCTACCTCATTTCCAGCCCCTTCCATCATTTCCAGCACTCCATCATTTCTAGCACTCCTCCATCATTTGCAGGCCCCCCTCCATCATTGGCAGCCCCCTCCATCATCTCCAGCACCCCCTCCATCATTGGAAGACCCCTTTATCATTTGCATCCTCCTCCATCATGCAGCCCCCCTCCATCATTGGCAGCCCCCCTCCATCATTTCCAGCACCCCTCCATCATTTCCAGCCCCCTCCATCATTTCCAGCACTCCTCCATCATTTCCAGCACTCCATCATTTCCAGCATTCCTCCATCATTTGCAGCCCTCTCCATCATTTGCAGTCCCCCTCCATCATTTCCAGCACACCCTCCATCATTTCCAGCACTCTTCCATCATTTCCAGCACTCCTCCATCACTTACAGCACTCCTCCATCATTTGCAGCCCCCTCCATCATTTCCAGGACCCCTCCATCATTTCCAGCACTCCTCCATCATTTGCAGTCCCCCTCCATCATTTGCAGTCCCCCTCCATCATTTCCAGCACACCCTCCATCATTTCCAGCACTCCTCCATCATTTCCAGCACTCCTCCATCATTTGCAGCCCCCTCCATCATTTCCAGCACACCCTCCATCATTTTCAGCACTCCTCCATCATTTGCAGCCCCCTCCATCATTTCCAGCACCCCTCCATCATTTCCAGCACTCCATCATTTTCAGCCCCCTCCATCATTTGCAGCCCCCCCTCCATCATTTGCAGGCCTCCTCCATCACTTCCATCACACCCTCCATCATTTGCAGCCCCCCTCCATCATTGGCAGCCCCCCTCCATCATTTCCAGCACCCCTCCATCATTTCCAGCCCCCTCCATCAATTCCAGCACCCCCTCCATCATTTCCAGCCCCTCCATCATTTCCAGCACTCTTCCATCATTTGCAGGCCCCCCTCCATCATTGGCAGCCCCCTCCATCATTGGCAGCCCCCTTCATCATTTGCAGCCTCCTCCATAATGCAGCCCCCCTCCATCATTGGCAGCCCCCCTCCATCATTTCCAACACACCCTCCATCATTTCCAGCCCCCTCCATCATTTCCAGCACTCTTCCATCATTTTCAGCACTCCTCCATTATTTGCAGCCCCCGCCATCATTTCCAGCACACCCTCCATCATTTCCAGCACTCCTCCATCATTTGCAGCCCCCTCCATCATTTCCAGCACACCCTCCATCATTTTCAGCACTCCTCCATCATTTGCAGCCCCCGCCATCATTTCCAGCACCCCGCCATCATTTCCAGCACTTCTCCATCATTTGCAGCCCCCTCCATCATTTCCAGCACACCCTCCATCATTTTCAGCACTCCTCCATCATTTGCAGCCCCCTCCATCATTTCCAGCACCCCTCCATCATTTCCAGCACTCCATCATTTTCAGCCCCCTCCATCATTTGCAGCCCCCTCCATCATTTCCAGCACACCCTCCATCATTTTCAGCGCTCCTCCATCATTTGCAGCCCCCTCCATCATTTCCAGCACCCCTCCATCATTTCCAGCACTCCATCATTTTCAGCCCCCTCCATCATTTGCAGCCCCCCTCCATCATTTGCAGCCCACCTCCATCACTTCCATCACACCCTCCATCATTTGCAGCCCCCCTCCATCATTGGCAGCCCCCTCCATCATTTCCAGCACCCCTCCATCATTTCCAGCCCCCTCCATCAATTCCAGCACCCCCTCCATCATTTCCAGCCCCTCCATCATTTCCAGCACTCTTCCATCATTTGCAGGCCCCCCTCCATCATTTGCAGCCCCCTCCATCATTGGCAGCCCCCTTCATCATTTGCAGCCTCCTCCATCATGCAGCCCCCCTCCATCATTGGCAGCCCCCCTCCATCATTTCCAGCACACCCTCCATCATTTCCAGCACTCCTCCATCATTTCCAGCACTCCTCCATCATTTGCAGCCCCCTCCATCATTTCCAGCACACCCTCCATCATTTCCAGCACTCCTCCATCATTTGCAGCCCCCTCCATCATTTCCAGCACCCCCTCCATCATTTGCACTGCAGCACCCGCTCCATCATTGGCAGCCCCCTCCATCACTGGCAGCCCCCTCCATCATTTGCAGCCCCCTTCATCATTTCCAGCACTCCTCCATCATTTGCAGCCCCCTCCATCATTTGCAGTCCCCCTCCATCATTTCCAGCACCCCCTCCATCATTTCCAGCACTCCTCCATCATTTCCAGCACTCCTTCATCATTTGCAGCCCCTCCATCATTTCCAGCACCCCTCCATCATTTCCAGCACTCCTTCAATTGCAGCCCCCCTCCATCATTTCCATCACACCCTCCATCATTTCCAGCACCCCTACCTCATTTCCAGCCCCTTCCATCATTTCCAGCACTCCTTCATCATTTCTAGCACTCCTCCATCATTTGCAGGCCCCCCTCCATCATTGGCAGCCGCCTCCATCATCTCCAGCACCCCCTCCATCATTTCCAGCCCCCTCCATCATTTCCAGCACTCCTCCATCATTTCTAGCACTCCATCATTTCCAGCATTCCTCCATCATTTGCAGCCCCCTCCATCATTTCCAGCACCCCTCCATCATTTCCAGCCCCCTCCATCAATTCCAGCACCCCCTCCATCATTTCCAGCCCCCTCCATCATTTCCAGCACTCCTCCATCATTTCCAGCACTCCATCATTCCTCCATCATTTGCAGCCCCCTCCATCATTTCCAGCACACCCTCCATCATTTCCAGCACTCCTCCATCATTTCCAGCACTCCTCCATCATTTCCAGCACCCCTCCATCATTTTCAGCCCCCTCCATCATTTGCAGCCCCCCCTCCATCATTTGCAGGCCTCCTCCATCACTTCCATCACACCCTCCATCATTGGCAGCCCCCCTCCATCATTGGCAGCCCCCCTCCATCATTGGCAGCCCCCCTCCATCATTTCCAGCACCCCTCCATCATTTCCAGCCCCCTCCATCAATTCCAGCACCCCCTCCATCATTTCCAGCCCCTCCATCATTTCCAGCACTCTTCCATCATTTACAGGCCCCCCTCCATCATTGGCAGCCCCCTCCATCATTGGCAGCCCCCTTCATCATTTGCAGCCTCCTCCATAATGCAGCCCCCCTCCATCATTGGCAGCCCCCCTCCATCATTTCCAACACACCCTCCATCATTTCCAGCCCCCTCCATCATTTCCAGCACTCTTCCATCATTTTCAGCCCCTGCCATCATTTCCAGCACACCCTCCATCATTTCCAGCACTCCTCCATCATTTCCAGTACTCCTCCATCATTTGCAGCCCCTTCCATCATTTCCAGCACACCCTCCATCATTTCCAGCACTCCTCCATCATTTCCAGCACTCCTCCATCATTTTCAGCCCCCTCCATCATTTCCAGCACACCCTCCATCATTTTCAGCACTCCTCCATCATTTGCAGCCCCCTCCATCATTTCCAGCACCCCTCCATCATTTCCAGCACTCCATCATTTTCAGCCCCCTCCATCATTTGCAGCCCCCCTCCATCATTTGCAGCCCACCTCCATCACACCCTCCATCATTTGCAGCCCCCCTCCATCATTTCCAGCACACCCTCCATCATTTCCAGCACCCCTCCATCATTTCCAGCACCCCTCCATCATTTCCAGCACCCCCTCCATCATTTGCAGGCCCCCTCAATCATTTCCAGCACCCCCTCCATCATTTGCAGCCCCCTCCATCATTTCCAGCACCCCCTCCATCATTTGCAGGCCCCCTCCATCATTTCCAGCACCCCTCCATCATTTCCAGCACCCCCTCCATCATTTGCAGCCCCCTCCATCATTTCCAGCACTCCTCCATCATTTGCAGGCCCCCTCCATCAATTGCAGCCCCCTCCATCATTTCCAGCACTCCTCCATCATTTCCAGCACTCCTCCATCATTTGCAGGCCCCCTCCATCATTTGCAGGCCCCCTCCATCATTTGCAGGCCCCCTCCATCATTTGCAGGCCCCCTCCATCATTTGCAGCCCCCCTCCATCATGCAGCCCCCCTCCACCATTGGCAGGCCCCCTTTCTTCATTTGCAGCCTCACTCCATCATTAGCAGCCCCCCTCCATCATTTGCAGCCCCCCCCTTTCATCATTTGCAGACCCCTCACCCATTTAATTCATTTGATAAAGAAACATAAAACGTTTTTCATACTTACCATCACAAGTGATCCCCAGCAGACACAGCTCCTTTTGTCATGGAAGGAGCCCGCCATACAATGTATCATTTTCAGCAGTGAATCAGCTAGGCTGTATGGGCTGCTGAGAGGAGCCCCTACAGTCTAGCACATTCTCTACTGAGACAGCTAGAATGTATGGGCTGTAGTCAGGACCTGCAAGGAGCCCCTACATTCTAGGTACAGCCATGTCACATGACCAGAAGTCCGGGGAGGGCGGAGGGAGAAAGTCGGGGCTGCGCAGCTGTCAAGGTAAGGCCTGTTTCACACATCCGTGTTTTACATCAGCTGCAATCCGCAAAAATGGCGGGACACGGATCCGCTACCGTTTTGAAAGCAACGTGTGGTAGTGGACCGTTGCTTTGACGGATCCGAAATTTAAAGGAACATATGCCCGGGGAGGAGAGAGAGAGATTTTTTTTACCAATAGCAATGCTTCCGGGCATGCGCTGTGAGAAATGCGGATCCGGCCAGCCAAAAAAAGTTGCATTGTCCGTTCTACCATGTTAGCGGACGCCAAAATTTTGGCGGATCCGTAAAAAAACGGATCCAACGGATGACCATCCGTCAAGATCCGCCGATAATGAAAGTCAATGGGAAAAAAACGGATCCGTCAAGAAAAATGGCGGATCCGTTTTTTTTTTTTGCAAAACGGCGGATTTTGACTGATGGACACAAACGGATGTGCGAAACAGGCCTAAGACAGCTATGCACAGCTCAGAGAAAGCTGCCGGCCTGATGTGTGCACCTGGGGGAGCGTCCCGGGGGGCATTTGCCTCCCTGCCACCCGGCCCAGCCCGCCCCTGCTTATAGAGCAAAACTATCATAGTAAAGGGCACAATTTTATTTGCCCATGTCAGCCTCTTTTCCTCCTAATACATGCCTAACATCTACATTGCTGATAATCAATTGAGTTCAGGAATTGAGTTTATTTTTTTAAGACTGTAAGGCTAGTTTCACATTTGCGGTTGAATCAGCAGCGTATCTTCCGCAACCTCAAACGCATGAAAAACTGCATGCAAGCACTGCGTTTTTTAGACGCATTAGCTTACGCATGCAGTCAAAAGAACGCAGTGTTTGCATGCTTTTTTATGCGTTTTGCATGCATTTGTGTATTTTGTGCGCATGGTGGAAAATTTTACAGGAGAAAAATCTAGATAAACAGACACGACCAATAGGACAACAGTGGGCGTGCCTTATGGGATATCTTTATAAAGACCCTTGGACAGCTGAAATCTTCAGATTTAGCTCCTGCATCCTGTGTCACGATGGATCTTCGCATTGAAAGCTTTTATTTCAACTTGGATTTAAGTATAAAGCTTTTTCTTGCCTATGCGTTTGCTTGTGAGCAACAAAGAAATAGAGAGAGACGGAGAAGACGGCATCGGCGTTATTGGAGACACCCCATTATTGAAGTCCGGGAGAGCCGTGGAGCCTACCTCACCCTATACAGCGAGCTCAATGCCAACCCGGAGAAATTTCCGGAATATACCAGGATGTCTCAAGGAGCCATCCGGAGACATGACACCCAGCTCCGTAGAGCAATTCCTGCAGAGGAACGTCTCCTGGTCACATTAAGGTACATAAAAATTCTAAACAAACGCATGTCATATTTATTATTGTTCTGCCTTGCATTAATTTTTTTCTCCTTTATCTGTTTAGCTTCTTAATTTTTTTCTTTCTTTGATTTCTGGCTATCGGAGAGACCCTATCATCGCTCCATTTTCAGTACCAGCTAGGAATTTCCACCCTGTCTGGAATTGTTGCGGACACCTGCCAGGCTTTGTGGAAAGTTCTCCGGGATGAATTTATCCCCCTACCCACTGCAGAAATGTGGTTGGAAATTCCCGACAAATTCTGGCGAGTGTAATTTCCCCAACTGATTGGGAGCAGTGGATGGAAAGCACATACGGGTTACCAAACCCGCCAGATCTGGATTGGAGTACTTTAACTACAAGAAATATTTTTCTATAGTGCTCATAGCAATAGCAAATGCGGACTGTCGCTTTATCGCCATGGACATTGGAGCTTTTGGCCGTGGCAATGACTCCCACACTTTTAAAAACTCTCATATGGGCCGACGCTTGTATGGAAAAAATTTTAATTTACCCCTGCCACAACCTCTCCCCAACACTGAAGGCCCACCGATGCCATTTGTTATGGTTGGGGATGAGGCCTTTCGGATGTGTGAAAACCTACTGAAGCCATATTCCAGTCAGGGCTTGAACCACACAAAAATGATTTTTACAGACTGACCAGGGCCCGAAGAACTGTTGAGTGTTCCTTTGGGATTCTTGTCTCCAAATGGCACATTCTTGGGACAGCCATTAATCTAAAAATGGAGACAGTTGATAAGGTGGTCAAAGCCTGTGTGGTTCTCCACAATTACATAATGGCTAAGGAGCGATCCAACATTGAACTGGATGAACCAGTTGCCAACCCATTGCCAGATTACCAGCATCACCCTCTGTGGTCAACAGTTGAAGTTGCCCAGATGAGGGACCGATTTGCTGCCTACTTTGTTTCTGACATCAGACGTGTGGCATGGCAAGATGATATGGTGTAAAAAGTTCTGTTGGGTTTGGGTCTCTACCAGTCATGTTTAAAATGTTCCTAATGTTTGTTGTTAATAAACAACATGTTTTCATACCTGTACCGAGTCTCCTATGTCTTTCCAGTCAAAACCACTTATGATGTCAGTGGTATGGTAGTTGACGTCATTACATCCTGCGTCTCTTCTGCAGTATCTTTTGGATGCAGGCTGAAAAGCAATACAAAGCAATAGTGAGTTCAGGATGCTGGGTTTTGTGCATCCTGAATTCACTTTCTGACAGCTGACCAGGTGAGTATAGATATGCCTTGTATTACCTCCATTGTCTCTTCAGTCTGCGTCACATAGATTAACGCAGACTGAAGAGATGCTGGAGAAAATAGTCATATTAGTCAAAAAGTCTCTACGTGCGATGTTTCGAGCCCTGTCACAGCCCCACCCTATACACCTGTTGCTATAACCTCGATTACAAAAAATTGCCCTCAAATCTAGGGCACGCCTTTCGAATCTATCATCTGTGGGGCAGATTCGCCTCATCCTGAGGAATTGACCGACCGGGATGGCCTTGATGGTAGATTGATTGTGCAAAGATTCGGCATGTAGCAAAGTGTTGACACTCGTCGGTTTTCTGTAAACGTCTGTCTGGATGCATCGATTGTCGTCAAGAACCAGAGATATGTCCAGAAAATCGATGGAGTTGGAATCAAATTTATAGGTCAACTTAATGTTGAAATTATTTACGTTTAGCTATGCCATAAACTCCCTGAGCTGCTGCAACGTCCCATCCCCAAAAAATAGATTGTCATCAATATAGCGATGCCAGCACAGCACATGGGAATCATAGAATCGTAGAGTTGGAAGGGACCTCCTGGGCCATCTAGTCCAACCCCCTGCTCAAAGCAGGATTCGATAAATCACCCCAGACAGATGTCTGTCCAGCCTCTGTTTGAAGACTTCTATTGAAGGAGAACTCACCACCTCTCGTGGCAGCCTGTTCCACTCATTGATCACTCTAACTGTCAAAAAGTTTTTTCTAATATCTAATCTGTGTCGGCTGGCGCGCCCCCGTCGCCAAAAATGAATCTCTCCCGTGCTATTTCAGAATTACAATCTATCCCTGGGGTTGTATTTAAACCTGCGGATAAGGGGGGAACATCATGGTTTGGTCTACCAATGTATGAGCGAGAAGCCTTCCGTCAGTTGAGGAACCCTCATACCTATGAAAAACTGTCATAAAAAGAGAGAAGAGCCAGCACTGCCAGTGGTCAGGACGCATAACATGAGGTGCATATGCACATATCTTACTGCATTCAAAATGAGACATTTAGCAAAATATTGATCAATATATTGAGCCGCCACGCCAAGGCAATCTCATATGGGGGGTCCTACTCTACATTTTTATTTATTCACTGTGCCATTGCAGCCTCCTAAATGTTTTAAAAGCAAGACCATATCAAATGCAATCCATACCTGAAGCATATCTGCATCACTCCCGTGCAGCCAGATGGAGCAGGTGCAGATGAAGGCCAACCAGGCCTGAACACAGACATCTCAGGTTTGACCTCCACACACTGCCTGACCAGCAAACACAGATGAAGGGCAATGCAGGCTCAGACATGGATGCAAAAATAAATAAAGCCTGGGGCAGGGCGGGGCTGCCGTGAGTGTGCACAGCAGCCTAGATCAATCACAATAAACACAGAAAAGATGGCGAACATGACCCAGCGTGCACGGCAACAGTGGTGGTCAGCCACAAAACCAATTTGCAATAAAAAGAGAGAAGAGCCAGCACTGCCAGTGGTCAGGACGCATAACATGAGGTGCATATGCACATATCTTACTGCATTCAAAATGAGACATTTAGCAAAATATTGATTAATATATTGAGCCACCCCGCCACGCCAAGGCAATCTCATATGGGGGGGTCCTACTCTACATTTTTATTTATTCTCTGTGCCATTGCGGCCTCCTAAATGTTTTAAAAGCAAGACCATATCAAATGCAATCCATACCTGAAGCATATCTGCATCACTCCCGTGCAGCCAGATGGAGCAGGTGCAGATGAAGGCCAACCAGGTCTGAACACAGACATCTCAGGTTTGACCTCCACACACTGCCTGACCAGCAAACACAGATGAATGGCAATGCAGGCTCAGACATGGATGCAAAAATAAATAAAGCCTGGGGCAGGGCGGGGCTGCCGTGAGTGTGCACAGCAGCCTAGATCAATCACAATAAACACAGAAAAGATGGCGAACATGAACCAGCGTGCACGGCAACAGTGGTGGTCAGCCACAAAACCAATTTGCAATAAAAAGAGAAGAGCCAGCACTGCCAGTGGTCAGGACGCATAACATGAGGTGCATATGCACATATCTTACTGCATTCAAAATGAGACATTTAGCAAAATATTGATCAATATATTGAGCCACCCCGCCACGCCAAGGCAATCTCATATGGGGGGTCCTACTCTACATTTTTATTTATTCACTGTGCCATTGCGGCCTCCTAAATGTTTTAAAAGCAAGACCATATCAAATGCAATCCATACCTGAAGCATATCTGCATCACTCCCGTGCAGCCAGATGGAGCAGGTGCAGATGAAGGCCAACCAGGCCTGAACACAGACATCTCAGGTTTGACCTCCACACACTGCCTGACCAGCAAACACAGATAAAGGGCAATGCAGGCTCAGACATGGATGCAAAACATTTAGGAGGCCGCAATGGCACAGTGAATAAATAAAAATGTAGAGTAGGACCCCCCATATGAGATTGCCTTGGCGTGGCGGGGTGGCTCAATATATTGATCAATATTTTGCTAAATGTCTCATTTTGAATGCAGTAAGATATGTGCATATGCACCTCATGTTATGCGTTCTGACCACTGGCAGTGCTGGCTCTTCTTTCTTTCTATGAAAAACTGTCGTATAATCCTACATCCGCCTTCTCGCTTGCACTTCAGCACATTCTAATTCATGCTTTAGATTAGGATATCATTAATAAGGCTGTTTTTGAGGGGTTGATGTTCAGGATCCCAAAAAACCCCACCTTCTACCTCCTGCCCAAGATCCACAAGGACGCCACTGACCCTCCGGGGCGTCCGATCGTGTCCGGTATTGAGGGACTGCGTGACCCGGTGTAAGTTCTTAGACTACTATCTGAAACCGTTGGTTGAATTATTGCCATCATACATTAGGGACACGACGGACATCCTCACACGGGTTGATGGCATCCTTGTGGATAACCATACCCTCTTTGTTACTGCCGATGTCGAATCCCTATACACCTGTATTGACCATACACAAGGATTGGATGCGGTTTGCCTCTTCCTGAGGATGTCCGACCTTGTCGACCCCTTTTGCGAACTACTCCTCGAGCTGCTGCAATTTGTTCTTACCCACGATTTTTTTGTATTCAAAGATCAGTTTTATTTACAGTGATGCAGCACGGCCATGGGCACGGCCTGTGCGCCCTCGTACTCTAATCTCTTCCTGGGTTCCTGAGAGAGATTCATTTTTGGCGACGGAGGCGCGTGAGCCGCTTCCCATGTGCTGTCTTGGCATCGCTATATTGATGACATTCTACTTTTTTGGGATGGGACGGTGCAGCAGCTTGGGGAGTTCATGGCATGGCTAAACGTAAACAATTTCAACATTAAGTTGACCTATAAATTTGATTCCAACTCCATCGATTTTCTGGACGTCTCTCTGGGCCTTGATGACAATCGATGCATCCAGACAGATGTTTACAGAAAACCAACGAGTGTCAATGCTTTGTTACACGCCGAATCTTCGCACAATCCATCTACCATCAAGTTCGTCCCGGCTGGTCAATTCCTCAGGATGAGACGAATCTGCTCCACAGATGATAGATTCGAAAGGTGTACCCTAGATTTGAGGGCACGTTTTCGTAATTGAGGTTATAGCAATAGGTGTATAGGGAGGGGCTATGACAGGGCTCGGAACATCGCACGTAGAGATTTATTATATCCACGGGCTGGTATGGTCAGGGGGAGAAGGGATGGGGGTGAGACTATCCGTTTTAACTCAACTTTCAACCACGAGTGGGACCATATGAGGGAGGTTCTCTCCTGGCACTGGGCAGTTCTTGGTGCCGAACCCTCTTTGAGCTTGGCTATTGGGGGACACCCACTAATGACCTCGAGAAGAGCAAAAAGTCTTAGAGATCTTTTGATCCAGAGCCACTATTTTCCAGAACCTGTGAATCCCTTTGGATCTAGAGGCCCAAATTTGGGATCTGTCCCTTGCGGCCACTGTCTTGCCTGCTCAAATGTCCTGCGCTGCTCAACGTTTCAATCCTCTGATGGTTCAAAAAACTTTCAGATTAGACAGCGTATATCATGTGGCAGCACCAACGTTATTTACTATGCTACATGCGGGTGCTCCATGATATACATTGGTCTTACATCTAGAGAGCTAAGTGTGAAGGTGCGTGAGCATGTGCGGGACATCTGTGCAGCCAAGACAGTGGCCGATCCCTCTACCCTTAAAACTACCCCCAGCATTTAAGGACGTTCCACAATTGTGACGCAAGAACTTTTATGGTTAGGAGCATTGACTGTGTTCATTTGGGGATTAGAGCGGGGAACTATAAAAAAAACTGCTGGCCCAAAGGGAGGCTAAATGGATTGTTACCTGGGTCGCCCTCCCAGGGCTGTGGGATACTCGGTACCGGGCCTGTGTCAGGGGGATGTGCTGCGGTGGCGGTGACCTGGTCCGTGGCCCTGGGTGCCCAATAAAATGGTGGTTGTTTAATGTTATAGTTTATAGGAATAGTTTGTGACGCCACCTGTGGTGTTTGGCAAGTGTAATGTTAAGCTAACGCTGCGTGCAGATCCACTGGGACTGATGGGGTGTGCAGCATAGATGGTAAAGCTCCCCACAGGTGGAGCTGTAGTCCCAGGGCAGTGTAGATGAAGTAATGGCGGGGAGGCGCGGATGGTGTGGATGCTGGTGCCCAGGTGTAGCGGTGCTCGAATAACTGGAGGACACCAGGGCGTGCGGTTCCAAAGCTTTACTCACTGTTTGCAGTTCACACAAATGCCTGCCTCCGCGCCATGTTCTCCAGGTCAGGGCTCCCGCCAACCTCCAGGCAAGATAGGATTCTCCCTTCCAACACTCCGCCAACATGTACCTTCCTGAACATCTCCTCTAATGCGCCTTTTCATAGAATCATAGAATCGTAGAGTTGGAAGGGACCTCCTGGGCCATCTGGTCCAACCCCCTGCTCAAAGCAGGATTCGCTAAATCATCCCAGTCAGATGTCTGTCTAGCCTCTGTTTGAAGACTTCCATTGAAGGAGAACTCACCACTTCTCGTGGCAGCTTGTTCCACTCATTGATCACTCTAACTGTCAAAAAGTTGTTTCTAATATCTAATCTGTGTCTCCTCCCATTCAGTTTCATCCCATTGCTTCTAGTCTTTCCTTGTGCAAATGAGAATAAAGTTGATCCTTCTACAATGTGACAGCCCTTTAGATATTTGTAGACAGCTATTAAGTCTCCTCTCAGTCTTCTCTTTTGCAAACTAAACAATCCCAAATCCTGCAACCTTTCCTCATAAGACAGGGTTTGCAGACCGGTCACCATTCTGGTTGCTCTTTTCTGAACTTGCTCCAGTTTGTTGATGTATTTTTTAAAATGTGGTGCCCAAAACTGGACACAATATTCCAGATGAGGTCTGACCAAAGAGGAGTAGAGGGAAATAATGACTTCATGTGATCTAGACTGTATGCTTCTGTTAATACATCCTAGAATTGCATTTGCCTTTTTTGCTGCTGCATCACACTATTGACTCATATTCAGTCTGTGATCTATTAGTATACCCAAGTCTTTTTCACATGTGCTGTTGCTTAGCCCTATTCCTCCCATTCTGTATATGCTTTTTTCATTTTTATTGCCCAGATGTAGTACTTTGCATTTTTCCCTGTTAAAAACCATTCTGTTAGTTGCTGCCCACTTCTCCAGTTAATTTATATCTTTTTGAATCCTCTCTCTCTCTTCTCTAGTATTAGCTATCCCTCCTAGATTTGTGTCATCAGCAAATTTAATCAGTTTACCCTCAATTCCTTCATCTAAATCGTTGATAAAGATGTTGAACAATACAGGGCCCAGGACAGAGCCCTGTGGTACCCCACTTGAGACATTCTTCCAACTGGATGTGCAGCCATTTACGACCACTCTTTGGGTCCGATCACTAAGTCAGTTATGAATCCACCTAACAGTTGCCTTGTCCATTCCATACTTAGTCATTTTTTCAATAAGGATTGTATGAGATACTTTGTCAAATGCTTTGCTGAAGTCAAGATATACTATATCTACAGCATTTACTTGATCCACCTAATCAGTGATTCCGTCATAGAAGGAAATTAAGTTAGTCTGACATGACTTATCAGTTACAAACCCATGCTGACTCTGTTTAATCACTTCATTCTTATCCAGGTACTGACATACATGTTGTTTAATAATTTGTTCAAAGATCTTTCCTGGTATAGAAGTCAGACTCACCGGCCTATAGTTGCCTGGGTCCACCTTCTTCCCCTTTTTGAGGATAGGAACAACATTTGCTCTTCTCCAGTCTTCTGGGATTTCTCCTGTTCTCCAAGAATTTTCAAAGATTATGGAGAGGGGTTCAAAAATTTCTTCTGCTATCTCCTTCAGTACTCTGGGGTGTAATTCATCTGGACCTGGAGACTTGAATTCATTTAGGTTAGCTAAGTGTTTCCTCACTATCTTTCTGTTTATAGATATCCTGGATTCTTCTATTCCCTTAATAGGACAGTGAAGAACAGTTGATGTTACATTTCATTTCTGAGAGAAAACAGATGCAAAATAGGAATTTAAAAGTTCGGCCTTCTCAACATCCTGTGTTAGCATTTCATCATTTTCATCCTGTAAAAATCCTATAGCATCTTTGACTTTTCTTTTACTTTTGACATATCCCGAAAATCCTTTATTATTGCTTTTGACATCTCTTGCAAGCCTCAATTCATTGTCAGCTTTAGTTAATCTGATTTGTGCCCTGCAGGTTCTGCAGACAGCATTATATTCTATGCCTCCCTCTTTCCATTTTATAAACATTTTTTTTCTTCCTTTTTAGTATGTGCTTAAGTTCTGTGTTCATCCATCCAGGCTTCCTTAAATGCTTCCTATTCCCTCTTTTCGGAATTGTTAACAATTGTGCTTTGACAATTTCATTTTTCAAGATTTCCCATCCTTCCTGGACATTTTTGTCTTTAAGGATATCCAGCCATTGGATCCCTCCAATTCTCTTTCTGAATCCCTTAAAATCTGCCTTTCTGAAATCTAACCTTGATGTCTGAGTCTTCACAGGTCTTCCTCCTCTAGTTATCCAAACTTCTAAAATAGCATGGTCGCTACCTCCTAGGGTCCCAGCCACTTTTACCTCCTCAACCATTTCCTCCCTGTTTATAAGGATTAGATCCAAGGTAGCAGTTCCCCTTGTTTTCTCCCCTACCTTTTGGAAGATAAAGTTGTCAGCAAGAGAGGATAAGAATTCCCTTGACCTGTTAGTTTTGCCTGAGAGAGATTCCCAACAAATGTCTGGATAGTTGAAATCTCCCATGACAACTATGTCATATTTTTTGGAGAACTTGGCCATTTGATGCATAAAGAGTTCATCCATATCTTCAGCTTGCACAGGCGGCCTGTAGTAAATGCCTACAATGGTGTCCTTTCCATTGTTCTGTCCTTGTATTCTTACCCAAACAGTTTCCACAGAACTCCCAGTCTCTGAAGCTTCAATCTCTGTGCAGATATACGCGTTTCTAACATACAATGCGACACCTCCTCCTCGTTTATCAAGTCTGTTTCTTGCAAATAAGTTGTATCCTTCTAGTCTTGTATTCCAATCATGTGTATTGTCCCACCAAGTTTCAGTGATTCCAATGACATCATATTTCTTTTCCTGTGTTAGTAGTTCCAATTCTCCTTGTTTGTTGCCCATGCTTTGTGCATTAGTATAGAAACATTTTAGTTTGTGATTGGTTTCTCTTTCTCCAATATTTTTATTATTTAGATTCTTTTGTCTTTGTTCTTCCTTTCCACTTCTAATAGCAGAGTTCTCAATAGCATTTGTCAGGTGTATGGCTTTTTCTGGTCTTTTGCTTCCCTTCCCATGTTGTTCTAGTTTAAAGCTCTCCTTACAAGTGTAGGAAGGCGACTTCCAAATACATGTTTTCCAGTCTTCGTAAGGTGCACCCCATCTCTAACAAGTAGTCCATCGTAAAGGTAATTCACTCCGTGATCCATAAATCCAAATCGTTGCTGACGGCCCCATCGACGTAGCCAGTTGTTCACCTGCAGAATCTTATTCCACCTCCTTGTTCCATGGCCATCCACTGGGAGGATGGAAGAGACCACCTGCGCTCCCAGTTCTTTCACTTTCTTGCCTAAGTCTTCAAAGTCTCTGCAGATGGTTTCCAGGTTGTTTCTTGCGGTGTCATTTGTCCCCACATGTAGTAGCAGGAATGGGTAGTCATCTGTAGGTCTGAAGAGTCCTGATATCCTGTCAGACACATCTTTAATTTTTGCACCTGGAAGACAGCACATTTCTCTTGAAGTTATATCCGGTCTGCAGATAGCGGCCTCTGTTCCTCTCAACAGGGAATCCCCCATGACCACCACTCTCCGTTTCTTCTTCACAACATATTTCTTTCTCCATCCAGGAGAATGTTTAGTGTGAAGTAACCCAGTACCGTGGTTCCATGGGGTGCCTCTTATCTCGGGTTCCTACGACCCTTACTTGTATGACAGACAGCTGTATCCTGATAATGGATCTCTACTTCCAGAGTCCCGGCTCACTATTAAGTTGCTGTTGTGTCCCAAGTCTATAATGGGAGTAAGGCGTTAGCGGCTCACTACTCCACCGGTGTCTGTTGCTGGATATTAAGGATCCGATCAACCTCGGGGACCGGGCCCCGGCCTTGCGCTTTGGACTGGAAGGGTTATCTATCTCTCTAACCCACTTCCCACCGTCCTTCTGTTCTCCTTTGTTCCGATCTGTTCTGTCTTTCTATGGAAACTGTAGTTTCAGGTCTACGTCTCTTCTCCTTCCTTTCCTTTCCGTGCCAGCGGGCTCAGGTCACTGAGGCAGCTGCAGCACTCCTTCCTCCATCCCTTCTTCCAGGGATCCTCACTCCTCACTGAGTGACTGTCCTTTCCTACTCTGCCTGCCCTCTTCTGCAGACTGACTGACCTTCAATGAATCAACTAACTACTAACTAACTCATCCTACACTTTCCCCTTCTTTTATACTAACTCCACCCACCTTCCCAGCACCTCTCGTGTTACGAAGCCAGGGACCACAAAAGGTACTCTATTACCTTTCCAGCATAAAACATGGATGGGTCCCTGCTGAACAATCCTGTGTGTGGGGTGCAGGTGTGGAGTGTGGTTAGGAGCTTCCCACCTTACCTGGATGGTGGGGCACCACACCTTAGGGGAAGGTGCAGTACCTCTGTGGCGACTGAAGCCTCAGGGGCGCCACATTACCCTTGACACAGTGAACCCAGGGGGCCTTAATGAGTCCTTGAGCTTTGCCTCCTTTTTATAATGCCATCCTTGTTTTCTCTACTGCATCCATCTTGCACATTCCCAGCTCAGTTGGGGTTATTATTCTTGTTTTTAACTTTTTTCTTCTTTCATTATTTTTAGTATATTTGTCCTGACGTCTTTTGGGTTGTGGGGATATCCAATATTTTGCTGGACGGGATTGACCTTTATCATCATCGAGTGATGTCTACCACTCCTGACCTCCTGCACTGCTGCCTGGATCTTATAAATTAAGTTATAAAAAATATTCTTTTATACTTGATAATGGAAATTGCTATTATTAATTGTTCCTTGATGTACTGTGGGGCTTAAGTGCTCTTTATATGTTGTTTCCTATGTACTATTTATAATATTTACATTTGGAATATTTGCACTATTGGGTCTGTTTGTAATTATGCCCATTTAACCTGCACGGCTGTGCGCATGCACTCTGTGCCATCCCTTCACTCCTCGCTTGGGGCCGAGTGTCTATATGACTCCGGCGCACGCGCGGGGACTTTTTCTCCCGCGCGTGCACTCTGATGCTTGACGCCCGGCGTCACTGCCGAAGACCTGGCTGCAGCACTGCGCATGCGCCGATACTGCCGTGCTTATTGGCTATCACATACCCCTTGACCACACACGTGACCATTACTATGGATACAAAAGGTCCTGTTTATCCCCTTATCCCACATCCCCTTGAGAAAGCGCCCTGTGAGGACGCGAAACACACGTCGGGGTCCTACCCTCTGTCCTGGGCCCGTCCACACCGCTTGGTAAGCTCCCCAAGTTTATGCCTTATTTGCCTATTAGGGTCTATTTATCGATTACTTCTGGTTTAGCCTACCGTTACCTTTTGCATAACCAGTCATATTTTGTCTGTCCTGTAAATTGCAATTGTGCTATTTTATTCTATTTGGTGATGTTATTATGATTAATAAAATTTGTTATCTTTCTTATTATATTGAATCTAGTACTCCGTTTGTTCTGTTGGTTTCCTAAATATACATGGAGTGGAATTCATATTGATATGGCGGTTTATTTATATTTGCTACCGCATATTTTTTCTAAGAAAGTGTTGGGCGTTTTTTGTCTCTCATGTTCAAGCAAACAGTAGTATAATCATTTACAGGGCTAGGCCCTGACCCTCTTGCAATAGCACCGATCGTGGGCATTGCTACAGGTGTCAGATGTCACATACAACTGACACCCGCATGCGATCACTGCTGCGCTCAGCATGAGGCCGCTGGGTTCGCAGCACGATACTAGTGCTGCTCCGGGCATTATCGCACCGGGGTTAAAAGTCTGCAGTCAGAGTGACTGCAGACTTTTTATTTTAGACAGGACAGTATAGTCCTTCATACAGTATTATGGGCACCACATAGTCTTCTATACAGTATTATGGGCACCACATAGTCCTCCAATCAGCATTTTTTGGCACCATACAGTATAGTCCTGCATATAGTATAATGCAACCCATATAATGCTCCATTCAGTATAATGGGCCCATATATTGCTCCATATGGTATAATGAGCCCCATATAGTTCTCCATACAGAATAATGGGCCCCATATAACACTTCATGCAGAATAATGGACCCCTTATAATGCTCGATACAGAACATTGGACCCTATATATTGCTCGATATAGAAAAATGGGCCTCATATAATGCTCCGAACAGAATTTGCCCCATATAATGCTCTATCCCCCCGACTCACAGACCCCTTAGCGTGCTGATGTCCTGACGGTGAGTGGTCCCCCCTGCTTGCTCAGGGCCCCGGCACTTGCCTGGATGCGCCGGGTGGTGACGAGTAAAGTTCATTTTCTCCTGGGTGCTGCACTTTCAGTACTTCAGCTTGGCACCTTCATAACTCTATTAACCTACATATTACCAATTATTTGTGCTGGTCTTTAGGAGGTGATATTATTCTCTGACCTGTGCCTCCCTGATATGGTTGTCCAGCTATGCAAATATCTTCTGCAGTTGGGTAGAGAATGCTACTATATTGTATATCTTGGGTTAGAATAGAAGCTTTGTTGCTGCGTGTCTTGTATATAACAGTTGTGTTATCAAATTGCAAATAGATGGAGGTTGAATTGTAGTGAGGTTCGGGAGAGTCTCAGTCTTGGCTATTCTTAGGGTTGTGAAACAACTGAGGGCTGTTTGACTAGTGTCGACCACAGCTGTACTCTGAGCAGTAGTGATAAGACCACTGGACACTTATCAGTCAAGGTCACATCTTATCTAGTAGACATCCTAATATAGTGGAGCTGTGCTACTAATGGAGTTCTAAACGAGGCTGATGCTGACCGAAGTATTGGTCCTGAAATGTTTATGTGGTGCCCCTGAGGCGCAGTCGCCACAGAGGTACTGCACCTTCTCCGAAGGTGTAGTGCCCCACCATCCAGGTAAGGTGGGAACTCCTGACCACGCTCCACACCTGCATCCCACTATGCTTGCACCGGAGCCGAGATCGCACCACCAAGAGGTACCGGTTATATACCCAGGCCCTCCTAATGGGTTTCCCTCTGAATTCACGCTGTCTGAGGCGAGTTTGCGGGAACTAGAAATGGGGCAGTTGGAAGAGTCTGCTCGGGGCGCTGGACAGACGGAGATGGGGAAGTGGAGAAGGGCCTTACTCAGAAGGGTACGGCTGGAACAGGCACGCACAATCTGACATCTACGGGGAATAGAGGAGTCCAGGTCATTTTGGGACAGTGATCTTGGATTCCCTTGGCTGCCAAGTGCCCATGTGGTTACCTATCAACGCCGACAAGCTGCGGCAGCCTTTGGTGCTCGGCCACGCACCGGGGCCACCGAACCACCCATTGAGGAAGAACGGTTGATGGGAATAGACATGCATCATGGGTTCCTTCTACCACAGCTTCCAGAACCCCAGGAGGGGACCACAATTAGTCTACAAAATAAATAATCTCGTTACCCAGGAGGGTTTGTTGCACCAGTTGTGCCTTTTTTCTATTGTTTATCATGGTTGCCTAGTTTTTGATTGGCAGCGTTCCCTACTTTGAACTACAGTGATCATGAACTTGGAGTGTATCACAAACTTCCTTGTAAATAGTTTGCACCTCTTTAGGTGCTCTCTCTTAGTTTTACATAAGGACACTTTGCGAAGATAATGTTTTACATAAGGACACTTTGCGAAGATAGTGTTTTGCATGGACATTTTTCGAAGAATGATGTCTACCTCAAGGAAAAGGACACTGCAAGAAATCCCGGCTGGGAGCGGTGTCCAGTACTTACAAGAATCTTTGAATGTTTTACTGTAAAGTATTTGGTAATGTGTTTTATAAGAGTATTAGTAACTGAGATATAGCTTTTATAGAAAATTAGGAATGTTTGATATAGAGATGAGCAATGTGAATAAAGAATTGAAAGTGACAGGTGACGGACCAGGTATATGCGGTCAGCTTCTTGCGTCTAGAAGAGAAAACTGACAGAGTAAGAGAAAATGTGTTACAGAAGAATATCACTTTGAATTGAGAGTTGCACTTAGAATTAAAAATTTTAGATGGTTAGATAAGAATTGTTGATAATGTTCAAGAATGAGTGCTTCCTATACTAGGAAGTTTAGTATAAGAAAAGTTTGTTTTGCATTACAAAATTTTTGTATGTTTCTTTGCTGTCAACTCTGTTTACCTTGCAGCCCGCGGACGTGCTGTGTTTAACGGGGGGTATTGCGGCGCCCCTGAGGCTCGGTCGCCACAGAGGTACTGCACCTTCTCCGAAGGTCTAGTGCCCCACCATCCAGGTAAGGTGGGAACTCCTGACCACGCTCCACACCTGCATCCCACATAACAGGGTAGTTCAGCACAACCACATAGTGAGTCCTCCTTTTCTCCCAGATTCTCTGGGAGCACCCCTGGTGGTTCCCTGCTTGGAACACTGGACGTGCTGGGAGGTGAGCGGAGTTAGATATAAAAGAGGGAGAAAGTGTAGAATTACAGGTCAGTCTGACGGGAGGTCAGTCGGGGAAGACAGTCAGTCAGGAGAGTCTGAGGACTGTTCTTAGGAGAAGGAGATCCCTAGAAGAGGGATAGAAGAAGGAGTGCTGCAGCTGCCTCAGTGATCTGAGCCAGCTGGCACGGGAAGGGGAGAAGAAGGAGAAAGACGTAGAACTGTAATCTAAGCTTCCATAGGAGAGAGAGAAAAGGGAACCGAGAGGACGTGGGTTGGAGAGAGAACCCTGCCTACAGGTTCCAGTGCAAGGCCGGGGCCCGGTCCCCGAGGTTGTATGGACACTTATAGTTCTGCAGCAGACACCGGTGGAGTAGTTGGCTGTAAATGCACTACTCCCAACTAAGACTTGAGGGCACAACAGCAACACGGATAGAGAGCCGGGAGTGAGGCATCCCCGAAGCAGGCTACAGCTGTCTGCCGTGCAAGTGGAGTTCTAGGAACATCTGTCAGGAGGCATTCCAGGGTAACTAATTACTGGAGTGCTTCCCACTAAAAGGCGCATTGGAGGAGTAGTTGAGAGAAGCACATGTTGGCGGAGTGTTGGAAGGGAATATTCCATCTTGCCTGGAGGTTGGCAGAGTCTCTGCCCCGGAGGACACGGTACAGAAGCAGGCACCTGTGTGCACTACGAACTGTGAGTAAAGCTTTGGAACTACAGGCCTTGGTGTCCTCCGCTTATTCTCGCGCCAACATAACCAGCACTGCTACACCTGAGTGTCGGAATCTCCTCTTCCTGTGCCTCTCCTCCAACATCGTATCTACACTTCCCTGGGACCACAGCTCCATCTGTGGGGAGCTACACCATCTTTGCTGCACCATACCATCAGTCCCAGCGGATCTATATGCAGCGTTGGCCTAACATCTTACTTGCCAAACACCACGGGTGGCGTCACGAACTATCCATATAAACCATTACATTAAACCACCATTACTTGGGCGCCCAGGGCCACGGACCAGGTCACCGCCACCGCAACACATCCCCCTGACACTGGCCAGGTACCGAGTACCCCACAGCCCTGGGAGGGCGACCCATTTAGGGTAAGACCTCTGATGACTGGTAATGTGTAGAGCACCAGGTTCTGAAACTGAGGAATTCAGATAAGAAATTACTCTTGTAAATGATAAGTTTTCTTGTTTGTCACCTATTATCTGGAGCTGGTGAGCTCTAATCATCATGAGATGGGTGGGAACGCAATAAATCAGGTAATTTAATACTTTATTCAGCTCAGAAGTTAAATTTTATTATTATATTTTTGAATTATTGTTATGGCTCACAATCTAATTATTGATATTGTTGTGGCTCAAAATCTAAACTAAGTATCCATATGTTTTTATAGTGTGGGAGGAAACCGGAGAACCCGGAGGAAACCCACGCAAACACGGGGAGAACATACAAACTCCTTGCAAATGTTGTCCTTGGGTTTGGAGCCCAGAACCCCAGTGCTACAAGGCTGCAGTGCTAACCACTGAGCCACCGTGCTGCCCCAAACTAAAATCAGACAAGTTGTTTCTATTGCAACAGATTCATCCATTGCTTCTTCAGCCTTGTACTCTATAGCGTGGAGAGCTGTCCGCCTTGTCTCTTCACCCTGAGTTGCTCTTGTTGGTGTAACATCCTTTCGTGGTGCCAGTTGATGGAATCGGCCTCCACACCAGCGGCAATAACATTTGTTCTCGACTAGTTTACTAAAACGCCCGAATCTACAAAGATAGAAGGAATATTGGGTAACAGACTGGCATGAATGTTGGTTACTACCATGGATTGTATGAAAAAGAACAAATTGTAACCAATATATGAAGAACTGTCTGTAGACAAGAAAATATAATATGTAGCATCCTTAACCCTACAGCTTCCAGATGTCAGTCTACTCTGATAGTACTAAAATATAAAAGCATAATACCAACCGAACCGCACTGGTGTCATTCCACACTGATTGTGTTTCATGAGGCATTGAGTCATGAGATTTACTTACTTGTTATCACATGAAGTACATCGATAGTAGAAGTTATATCATGGCCTATAATTGTTATATTTCTTCACCTGTGGCAGCTCAGGATGGATAGAAGTGACGCCTTCTGCATATGCGTGCCATAAAATACCATGATCGTCTATGTTTTTATCAATTATCCAGCAGGCAACATGGCACATCTCGTGTGCAAGTGTGGATCGTAATCGCACTGAAAATAAAATAATTTATACAGGCATGAGATGACCTAATACAAAAGAAACCCAAGCAACAATAAAGCGGCAAAAACTGATATCAATATTAGACCACTATAGCAGACACAGTGTAACTTGCCAATAAAATGTACATTTTATTATAAATTAAACTGAAAAAATACAGAGAAAGCAAAAATAACAAAATTAATAATAATAGGGATTACTGCGGTCCAATCAGGGAGCCATATTACACGTTGCCCAGACACAAAAGTAATAATACAGTTTCTAATCCAGGATAAAAAATATATTGCACTAATTCAATTATAGCAAGCATAGCCTGTGTTTATATCCATGGGAACCTATATATCGGAAAATGCCACAGCATAATATAATGTATAGTACAAACTAACAGTGTAGATATTCACAAGTATAAAACTAACAGAATGGACATGGTCCAATAAGAAGAGAAACCCTAATGGGCACTTGCATGAATAGAGCTAGTCACAATGGCATGTAAGTGTTCTTATGTTGTTACCACAAAAGTTTAAGCATTATTACTTTTGTGTCTGGGCAACGTGTAATATGGCTCCCTGTTTGGACCGCAGTAATCCCTATTATTATTAATTTTGCTATTTTTGTTTTCTCTGTATTTTTTCGGTTTAAATTATAATAATAAAATTTACATTTCATTGGCAATTTATACTGTGTTTGGCATGAGATGACCTAAGTATAACCTGTTTGAATATTTTTGCTTTACATATCAGGACATAATAAATATGTGGTCATTAGAAGGTCTTCAAGTAAAGGAAATACAGGCGTGATGGGAGCAATTACAGTCACCATTTAGTACACTGAAAGTGATGGGTGTAAAAATGCCCCCAAAACTGACTGAGAGCCACACTGAACTGTGCACTGTCGAGCTGGCTGTCAGTCAGTGCCGGGGAGTGCTTGCAGTCATCACTCTCAGTGACCGGTGACTGTAATTGCTTGGGTCACAACTGCATCACTGAAAGCCGGCAGCTCCTGGATAAAGTTTATTTTTTCCCGTGTGCTGCACTTTCAGTACTAAGGCTGGTCACCTTCCTAACGCTAGTAACCTGCACATTAACCCTATATCTGCAGGTTAATAGCATTATTGGACCAGATAGACTTCCTTTAGGTCCATATTATTAACAGCACATGGCTGCTACTACCCTGTTAGTTCCTATGAAAACAGCAAAGGTGTACTTAATTATTCACACATTGCTTTTCCATGTTGGCCTAGTTTTTATCAAATAGGTAATGACACAGTGATATTTATCATGAATTGTTGTTTCCTGAGGTTGTATTTAGCTAATTTTAAGACATTCTAAGGACCAAATGCTTTTTTTTTTATTTTGTCCTGATATGTAAATCCATAGAATTCAAAGAGGGTGTACTTAGTTCTTCTCATGATTGAATGTAGGAGTATATAAGATGTATTACAACCCAGGTAGCAGCTTGTTCCCATGAATACACGTTATCGTATAAAGCTGCTGGAAGTGATGTGAAACCTACCTGCAGAATTTATGACAGTATCGGAAAGTTCTATCCTGCAGCAACGTTGTGTTTTGTTTGTGAATGGACAGGTGATACCGGCTATTGTACGGTGCATCTTTTTCCACACAATTTCTATTTCACCAGGAAGCTAAAAAGAGGAAACAAATTCCATTAATCTGTAAACTCTTAGATCCCAATCTAACAAAGTACCCGACGCTGATCTGTAATTCGCATTACTGGTCTCCTTCTTTGGGGCATGGGGTATTTTGAGAAATCCAAGTTGTGAGAGAAACAACAGAAATAAACGTATTATAAAATGTCCAAATGTCAACTAGATGGTTTCATTAATAAATGTAAAACTCCTTTGAATGTCAAGCAAAAGTTTGAGAACCTCTGTGTCTATGGCGCTCGTGTAAGGTTTCCACTCATGCAATAGATAAGATGACGACTTTCCTGGGATTTTCAGTAGCCAAATTACCCAACAGTGACTAACGTGTTATGATGCCCCCCAGAAAACTAAAGCTGCTTTTCTTCAAAATAATTGTGGGAGGAGGGAGAGGATGGATTTGTGATGTGTAACCCAGATACTGATGATAGGATACCTGATTCCTGAAGATGCTTTTATTATACAGCCGATACAGACGTTTCGCCAGCTCCACTTTATTCTCCTGGAAGTTTGTCACGTAGATGGAACTGGGTGATATAACATCTTCCAGGAAACAACCAGGGACTTTGCACATTGGCTTTCTGGGAAAAAATAGGAATCCTCTATAAATTCACCGGAAAGATTTCTTACCTAGTTCATGGTTTCATATAGATATTTATGTACAACACAACTCACCTCTCCTGTTTGTCTGGGCTCTCTTCAATATTAGATGGTTCATTATCTGCACAGAAATATGGAAAAGTGAAAAGATTTGATTTCTGAGGCTCAAAACTGATGATATTGCTGTTAAGGCATGTCAGTATTCAGGTCCATACTAGAGAGGGGTCTAGAAACATGGAGTCTGGAGAGTCAATAAAACTACAAATATAGGTTCAAACCAGAGCAGAATACATCACTGACCAGATTACCAGAGATCCACAGGATCCTACATTGGGATCTGACATTATCATGAGGCCCAAACACAACAGGACCCAGGGGCTTTAGCAGACGTCTACCCCATCTGCTGCTCAGTTACACTCTCCTTATTAATGATAGGATGCATGTGTTCAGTACATTAGAAGTGAACATGTCCTACGTTGCCGAAGTGTGGACTCTCAACGATCTCAACCATTCTAAAAAATGATTTTCAGGAAAGAAATGGTTGTTGTAAAATAGATGGAAGCTCACATAGGATTTCCTACTAGATATGTAAAGTTAAGTCTCTTAATATGTTCTGCACAGATACTACTGTCATATTAATTATTTATGGTAGATCAAAAGGAAAGGTCTGTCCAGTGGGTCCTCCATCTAACATGGAAAGAGACATCCCATGACCTTATTTGCTGTGTCATGGTAGCTTCCATAGTTTTTAATGGAGATGTGGGAGCACTTTGACAAGTCTCTATTGGTGTCTATGGGATTTACAGCAAAACTCTAGCAAATTTATTGCACTGCAGTAATACATCCTGCAAAGCCAAAGGGGCCATAAGTCAACATGGCTGTCAATTGTTCTGCCAATATGGAAGTGGCCATGACCTGAGACAGCCCAAAAAAACAGAATTGTTCTTTCTACAATAATATTAACCTGAATTTTATCTATGTTATTACTTACTTGTATTAATGTCTCCATTTTTAGAATCCTTGTCACTAATAATAGTGATGTCGTGATCTGATCTGTGAAATAAATGTAACAACATATAAGCCCACCGCTAATCATTAATCCCCATAAAGTATCTAGTAATGGAGAAAATGTATGTCTTACCTGGTAGTATTGTCAGAACCCCTATCTGAAGTTGGCACTTTCTGATCTGCAGGAGCAAAAAAAATAAATATCTTTTTATAACAGCATGTGAACGGGCAGCACTGGCCGGCTGTAAAAAAGTTACCGCCAGTCAAAGGTGTCAGCTGATGAGAGTACTACTCTCATCACCATATGACTGGTCTCGCTAATACCCGCGAAAGCAGGCAAGGCTGATGAAAGCATTCATCATCCAGTGCCTGTGCAATAAATAAATAATTTTCCTATTTCCGGTCTTGTGACAATTTGTTTGACTATCACCAGTACATGCTGGGATACTGAAACGAAGCATGATCAGTGGACAGAGGCTGCAGTCACTGTTGCTAGAAATACTCCTAAACTAATTGAGGCATTCTACTGCATTGAAAATGGGAGTGCAAGTCTCAGTCTATGAATAATAATCCAATGATTCAAGCGCTGGGGTGGTGCTGGACCTGTAGAGTCAGTGTCATGGGTTTTTCACAACAGAGAGAGGCCAAAAGACCGTAGCGTCTGATTCCACACACTCCAGCACTGATTAGAAGCACTTGACATCATATTAAACAGTGCAGGTTTCTGCTAGCAATGCAGGGCTTTCCTCCTTTGATGACCAGAGCTGTTCAGTGTGGGCCACTCCTCTTTGCTATATATACTCGCTTCAGGCAATCAGGGATTGCCAGTGTTAGTTTCATGCTGCCGGGTTCTGATGTTAGAGGTGTGTGATGAGGTGTTTAGAGGTTTGTTCTAAAAACTGTAGATTGGTGATTTGTCTGTATGCATATCCTGATCCTCTCCTTATTTTGTTGTTCTTTCCTTTTACTTCACAGTGTTCCACTCAGTTGTTTGTGAGTGCATATTTGTAAGATTGGTACTTTCATTTATACCTTTACGTCTTTCCTTGTTATTCTGGATTGTGCATTCTTATATACAACTACTTCCCACTTCCCTGGGTGGGTGAGTGGACAGATAAGGGCTTATTCAAGAGCTCAGCAAGGTACATGGCCACAGGATCTTCTCCAGTAGAAGTAATCTGGGGAGCAGGGATAGCCAGGTTGCCCCTAGCTTTAGAGACAGGGAAGGAGCCCCGAGCCCAGGGATATCAAACTACAGTCATGTGATAGTGTGAGTGTGAATTGATTTATCTGTGATGTACTATAGTAATAGCAGCATCTTTTTTGTTCATCACACTCTGAAACAAGGAGGACAGTTGAATACCCCTCTGTTCTAATTTTCCTACTAACCAAAAACCCTTAAACTCATGTCATACAGTGTTTCTCTTGGATTTTAAGATGGTCGCTACCCATTTTTTCATAGCCGGATAGATTGAGGTAACTTGGACATTAATAAGGTTGTGATATCATTGAAGATCGCTGGGCTGTATTTTCTAGGCAATAAGAGGCTTTATAGAATTGCAAATCACAGCTAATTTAATTGCAGTGAATACAATTCTGGGGATTAATTCGGTGAAGCTGGAGAATTCTAATTTCAAGTGATTCAGTCATCTGTACAAACCAGTAGACAGCAGATTCCACAAAACCTTTTCCTATAAAACTACTGAGTAATGCAATGTGGCCCCAATATAGCACTGCAGCCCATAGCATAGAATAAGACCACCCATATGTGACACCACCAGTAATGATGGATGACATAGGCCATGCCGTACCCGTGTCTTGTTGTATTTTATTGTAATAGTTACCTGGCTTCAAGACCACGACAGCGTCAATCGGGACTGCCTTCTTCTGCACACCTCGAAATCTCCGGACCCCATACAAGAAACTGTGACACAGAGAAATGTCTTTATGTAAACTGGTACAGAAGATAATATACAGATACCCACCAGAATATGCCCCTGCCCCCACCACAGAGGGTACCAGTCCTAATATATTACACCATAATACAGCGCCAGGATGGGCAGCTACAGATTATATCACAGCCCTGTAGTATTGCCATCTGCTGTAGTTACTGTGCCCCCTATAGGTCAAACCCTCACCTATATAGTGCCATTAATTTCACATGACTTTACAGACATCATCATCGCTGACCCCATTGGGGCTCACAATCTAAATTCCCTATCCTTATGTATTTGGAGTGTGGGAGGAAAGTGGCGTACCGGGAGGAAACTCATACAAACTCCTGCAGATGATGTCCTTGGTGAGATTTGTACCCAGAACCCCAGTGGTTCAAGGCTGCAGTGCTAACCACTGAGCCACCGTGCTGATGGACAGAATAGTAACATACCGTATATATTGCTATCGTGCATTTTCAATACTTAATTTAAAATGTAATTAAAATAATATTTTAATGCAATAGGTGATGATCTATTACCATCAGAATATTTTCATCCCTGTGCCAGATACAATTGAGTCTACTTGTAATAGTCATTAATAGCTTAAAACGTCTGAGCTGACGTCCACAAATGCTGGCAGACTTCATTGTATTGTCTTTACCCTGAAAGGTGGCACCGCGCTGCCATTGTGACTTATATGCCATACTTCCATACTGATAGGGAATCTAGATTGTGAGCCCCATTGTGGACAGCGATGATAATGTGTGCAAACTGTAAAGTGCTGCGGAATATGTTACCGCTATATAAAAATAAAGATTACTATTATTATTATTGTTATATGACCTGAACTGTTAATGGAGACTACAGAGCTCCATCATCCTATTTACTTATCAGCCGGCATGTGGTGAAGCCATGTGCCATTATATGAAAGTGGATAGCTGGGACTTAATAAAAAGGCAAGTAGTTGCTAACCAGTAGTCTCGCCCTGTCAACAAGGCATCACGTGACATCAGGAGGGGCCTGTGACCGCTATGCTCCGGTGGACAATGGTGCTGGGCACATCAGGCAGGTGGGTAGCAACTGGTTAGATCTTAGGCTGGTTTCACACTTGCGTTTTTTTGCGCTGTATTTTAGCGATAAAAAACGCATGCGCTTTTTTTCCCTATATTTTGCATGGAATGCGCTTATGTGCGCATACACATGTGTTTGTATGCGTTTTTACGCGCATGCGTTTTTTTGTGGTGTGCGCTCGGGCGCACTAAATGCATCCTGTTGCATTTTTTGGGCGTCCGACTTGCCTCAAAAAAACGCATGAGCGCGCAATGCATTTTTTTACAGCAAGACACCCATTATAAGTCTATTATGGGTGTGCATATGTGCGCATTGGCATGCTCATGTATGCGTTTTTTTGCGCATGCGTTTTTTTGTTGACCATTGGTTAGACAATGGAAATTAGGGGTTTGGGTTACAGTTAGGGTTAGTTAAGGGGGTTTAGGATTAGGGTTAGGGTTTGGGTTAGGGTTGGTATGGTTTGGTTAAGGGTTAGGGTTTAGGGTTAGTTAGGGTTAGGGTTTGGGTTAGGGTTAGTAGGGTTTGGTTAAGGGTTAGGGTTAGGTTTAGTATGGTTTGGTTAAGGGTCAGGGTTAGGGTTAGTATGGTTTGGTTAAGGGTTAGGGTATGGTTTGGTTAAGGGTTAGGGTATGGTTTGGTTAAGGGTTAGGGTTAGTAAAGTCATGGTTTGGGTTAGTGTGAGGGGCCAACTAATGTTGGAAAAAAACGCAAATGCGGTAAAAACGCACTAAAAACGCATAAAAATGCTGCGTTTTTTTCATGCATGAGCATAAAAATGCTTGAAAAAAACGCAGCATTTGTATGCGTTTGTATGCGTTTTTTTTTGCGGGAATAACGCGCTGCAAAAAAAAAGCATGTGTGAAAGTAGCCTTAGGAACATTTTTTTAAAAAAAATGGATATCTCCTTTAAATTCCATGGGGAAAACATACAAACTCTTTGCAGATGTCCTTCGTGGGATTTGGACCCAGGGCCCCAATGCTGCAGGGACACAATGCTAACCACTGAGCCACCATGCTGCCCGTTTATATGAAAAGAGAATAATGTGATATGTGATATGCAGAGGAGATGGGAACTCACCAGAAGATCCAGGTTCCAACCAAGGAGGCAACCGTTATCATCAGACCTATGGGCAGGACATAGCGACGCATGACTAGTGATAAAGAAACAAGATGGCGGTTATTAATTCCTCTCAGAGACAGAATGTTCTAGAAGACATTGTCAGGATAAGGGGAGCCACATTATATGTAGCTGCAGGCAGGACTTGGTATAGGATGATGGGAGTTGAGCTAGGAAATGAAGGAAATGACTACTCACTGTTATTATCATCGCTGAATTCCAAGTTCAAACTGGGAATCGTCCCAGTCCATGGTCTCTGGGAAACCGCTGTCCAGAAGAGAAAGAAGGAAAATGAAGACATGAAACCCATGATAGCAGCAAGTGACCCCAATACTGTAACATGAGGGGGATAGAAGACTCCTTATAACTGAACCCTAGAAGCTTACACAGTCCCCGGTGATGACGTCCATTACCTGCTGATATCATTGGAGCGTTCTCACCTGAACATGAGCAAATCGCCAAGAAATAGAGAACAATTCTCTGCATTTCTAGATTGTCCAAAATTACTCCATAAAGATTCAGCGCCATAACACATAGAACACTGGTCCCAGGGTTGTGATGTCACACACCATCAGAATTCCGTAGTCTGGGGGCTGCTGATGTCCTCAGAGACGACCTGACTGATGGCGGTGTATGGGAATATAATATATACAGGGGGATTCTACCTTCATTTACCTCTCTGAAAAGCCATAGAGATATTAAATACATTTTATCATCAGCTGAGAGTAAATGTTCACCCATAAATAACATTCAGGAGCTAAATATGTTCAAGGTGTCTCACTGTGATTAATCTCCTCATATTCCTTTATAGCGGCCAGAGCGGAGTTTTCTGATACGGAGCTAACAATCTCCTGCATAGCCATAGAGGCAAATGGCTCAATTCTGTCTGCCACCACTAGAGAATATGGGAACTACTACAAACATGGATACACTCAACTCAATAGTAATCAGTATTCAGTGAGCTCCCCCTAGTGGTGGCTTCAGACATACACTTTTTTTCTATAAAGGGAATGATTAGATTATAGAATAGTGGCTAATTTCTTTGTAGTACAGCACCACTCCTACCCACAGTCCGTGTCCGGTATTGCACTTCAATCACTTTCAACTGAATTGTGATAATATGCAATATCATAAACAACTGTTCTATAACCAAAACCCATTAAAGGAATCTGTCACCTATTTTTTGGCACATAAGCATCATGTAATGCTGTAGATAAGCCCCCAATGTAACCTGAAAGAGAAGGAAAATTAGTTATATTATACTCACCCGGGGGGGCGGTCCTGTCCGGCGTCACCCAGCTTCTAGTGATGACGTACTCTTCTTTGCTTCCCGTTGGAGCTCCGGCACAGAAGTATTGCTCTGCCCTGTTGAGTGCAGAGCAGAGTACTGCCGTGCGCAGGCACCAGACCTCTCTGACCTGGTCCGGCGCCTGCGCACTGCAGTACGCCTGCGTCGGAGCCACGATGGAAAGCAAAGAAGAGGACGTCATCGCTAGAAGATGGGAGGCGCCGGACCGTGACACCCATCGGACCCGGACCTCCCCTGGGTGAGTATAATATAACTCATTTTTTTTCTCTTTCAGGTTACATAAGGTGCCTATCTACAGCATTACAGAATGCATTACAGAATGCTGCAGATAAGCCCCTGATGGCAGTGCCAACCGCTTATATGCCAAAAAATAGGTGACAGATTCCCTTTAACATATAAAGAAAAATGCAATATTTAATCCTCACTTATCAATGCCTCTTACCTAATGATGGTTTAGCAGGCCTCCCTTCTAAACAATAGAAAAAAATTGTGACCAGCACTACAACAACTCTCCGCACATCCATCCTCTCCAACATCAAACCCTCAAAAGACTCCAGTGTCCTCCAGCGCATAGAACACTGAACACAGCATTGTGATGTCACTGTGATGTCACAATGTGACAGAACTGCCAGCTGTGATGATGTCAGCAGCATTGCGATGTCACTGTGATGTCACAGAGGGACAAAACTGCCAGCTGTGATGATGTCAGCAGCATTGCGATGTCACTGTGATGTCACAAAGTGACAGAACTGCCAGCTGTGATGATGTCATCAGTGATGTAGTCTGACTAAGGAACAGTAGATGAACAATGATATTTAAAGGGAACATGTCATATGGTGTATGCCTCCTGAACTGCATTCAGCAGAACTGGCTATTTCTTTCAATTCCATGCACCAGACAACTTCTTAGCCCTTTCACGACCTTTGACATAAATTTACGTCAAAAGTCAAGTCCTTACCTTTGATATGTTTTTGCATGCCTAGCTTACATCTTTCCCTGCAGGTGATTATTGATTTATTCAGCCATCATTTACCTTTAACAGTAGTTGTTAACCAGTTGAATCCTGCTGACTATCACTGACAGAGGGATTTGACATGCTCTGACCAAAAACGCATTATTCATCACCTCCCATCGGCTCCCCCGTAGCGGGATCACAGGGTGCAGATGGGTTGTCATAACAGCCGTGACCATTAGTTGTCCTACTATCATTGATGTTATTATTGGTTGTCTGAGACATGTTTTGCCAGGCTGAATGCACTTGAGCACTCATATTATCATGATACCCTGCTGGCAGCTCCATTTGCAATTGCCGATTGATGACGTGTAAAATTAAAAAAAAAACTAACTTGTTGGTAAAGCTGTTTCTTTTTTTGTGATGTTTTTTCAATTTTTGCTCTTTTTCTGTGAGCCATTTTTGAATTTATTGTAGGCACTCACACAAATTAGGACCCTTGACGTGGGTTGTGAGCTACCATATTTTGGCCCAAATATCGACCAATACCTCATGGATTTTGTACATCATTCTTCATCTTTTCCTTAATTTTTCCTTTGTTATGCAGGATGCCGCCAGGCCCTTTATTGTTGGTTGGGTGAACTGGAACATCTGTCCTTGTGGGGTGCACTTACATAGGGCTGGGCAGCCCGCCTGATCTAATAGCATGGGCATCATCAATAGGCTGTGAGCCAGACACTGTGCATCACACATATACGTGTGACTGGCGCCATTTGCAAGCTACATTTGTGAACATTTTTAATATCAGGCAAACACCCCCTCCATGACTTGATACGTTTGTGAGTGGCTGCTCCATCAGTATTTTACATCTGTGCTGCCCCCACCTTTATCATGGGGGTCTGCTACATCTTGCTTGAGAAAGCCACTAGGCGAAACGTACATTGGAGTCACAGGGGCCACGGGGTACTCACTACCGGTATACATAATTTTCTTACACTTCCTTGTTTTTTATACCTACATCATTATGTCAATATTTATGATTTTTTTTTACATAAATGAATGTCCCTATTACAATTATAACAGGCTATATGTATGAAAGTTCCCATGTTTATCTATAGTATAAGCTACTGAGTCAATATACCCATTACTAATACTTTTGTGCAGTGGTTTATTTATATGTTTCATTGGTTTCCCTCCAGCCCTCATGAGTTTTTATTGATTCTTATATTTTAACACTGTGACTTAGTAAAAATTATATCTTATGTTTTTTTTACAAAAGTGGGAAATTTCAGTTTAATTTATCAAGGAAGCTAGAACTGCCAAAAATAAGGGACTCAGATACACCCTGTATTAGTCATAAAGGAGGCCCTCATACACATTCTGTTCAAATTGTCATGTATTAGTACTCCTAGACTCATAAAAGCTAGAGGGGGCCATTGCTCTGGGCCTCGTCATATGAAGGGGCCCACCAGGAGACACAGCCACTTTTGTCATGTGTCGGTGTCTGAGGTGTCAGGAAGAGAGCAGTACAATGTCGGCTCCCCTGTCTGACAGACTCTGCACAGTGGCAGGTTGCAGAGCCTCAGTCCCTGCAGTGTTCGATGCTGTCTCTCACCCGGGAAGCCTCTTCCTGGATGGGCTGGCTGCAGCTGCAGTTAGTATCTACGGTGCAGGCTCTGGTTGGCTCTTGCATGCTGGGTCGTAGTGCCCTTTTTGCATTAAACTGGACTAGAGATAAGCAACTTTGCCTTTTTTAGGATCGAGTCGGGTTTCAAGAAACCCGACTTTCTCAAAAGTCGAGTCGAACGAAATCGGTCGACTATAGGGAAAAGTCGGAGGTCCGACTGAAACACGAAACCCAATGCAAGTCAATGGGGAAGCAAAGTCGGCATGCAGTGGAGGACAGGAAACACACCTACAGTGCCCATTTCAATGCCAGCCACATCAATTCTTATTATTTAAGCTTGTCAACCTTAATTTACTTTATAATAAATAGTTATGCTTTGAAAACTGGGGGTTATTTGGCTAAAGTTGTGGGGGGTCTGTCTCCAGGTTTTCGTGTGCCCCATGCGAAAGAGTGTCAGTGGGCCCCTTTAACACAAACCACAATTCATAATGCTCCGATATGGCAGAGAAATATTGGTATAGTGCAATGCAAAATACTTCACTTCTTGCATTACATGACTGATATCTATTTTAAATTCTACAATAGCTCAAAAAACGGACAGTATATTCCTCCATACAGTATTATAGTCACCGCATAGTGCGCCATACAGAATAATGAGCCCCATATATTGCTCCATACAGAATGGGCTCCATATAATGTTCCATACAGAATAGGCCCCATATGTGCTCCATATAATGCTCCAAACCCTATATGATGGCACATAAATAATGAACCCCATATGATGCTCCAGTATATGATGGGCCCCATGGATGATGCTCCAGTGTATGATGGGCCCCATGGATGATGCTCCAGTGTATGATGGACCCCATGGATGATGCTCCATTGTATGATGGGGCTATATAATGCTCCATATATAATGGGCCCCTTATGATGCTCCAGTATATGATGGGCCCCATGGATGATGCTCCAGTGTATGATGGGCCCCATGGATGATGTTCCAGTGTATGATGGGCCCCATGGATGATGCTCCATTGCATGATGGGCCCCATGGATGATTCTCCAGTGTATGATGGGCCCCATGGATGATGTTCCAGTGTATGATGGGCCCCATGGATGATGCTCCAGTGTATGATGGGCCCCACGGATGATTCTCCATTGTATGATGGGCCTATATAATGCTCCATATATAATGGGCCCCATATAATGCTCTAGTATATGAAGGGCCCCATATGATGCTCTAGTATATGATGGGCCCCATGGATGATGCTCCAGTGTATGATGGGCCTATACACTGTGTGCAGAATTATGAGGCAAATGAGTCTTTTCATCACATCATCCTTTTTATACATGTCCTACTCCAAGCTGTATAGGCTTGAAAGCCAACTGCCAATTATTTAAATCAGGTGATTTGCATCTCTGTAATGAGGAGAGGTGTGGTCTAATGACATCAACACCCTATATAAGGTGTGCTTAATTATTAGGTCTCTTCGTTTTTTGGCAAAATGGTTCAGAAGAGAGATTTGGCGGACTCTGAAAAGTCAAAAATTGTGAGGTGTCTTACAGAGGGATGCAGCAGTCTTGAAATTGCCAAACTTTTGAAGCGTGATCACTGAACAATCAAGCGTTTCATGGCAAATAGCCAACAGGGTCGCAAGAAGCGTGTTGATAAAAAAAGGCTGAAAATGACTGCCCATGAATTGAGGAAAATCAAGCGTGAAGCTGCCAAGATGCCATTTGCCACCAGTTTTGCCATATTTCAGAGCTGCAACGTTACTGGAGTATCAAAAAGCACAAGGTGTGCCATACTCAGGGACATGGCCAAGGTAAGGAAGGCTGGAAAACAACCACTTTTGAACAAGAAACATAAGATAAAATGTCAAGACTGGGCCAAGAAATATGTTAAGACAGATTTTTGTAAGGTTTTATGGACTGATGAAATGAGAGTGACTCTTGATGAGATAGATGGATGGGCCAGAGGCTGGATCAGTAAAGGCCAGAGAGCTCCACTCTGACTCAGACGCCAGCAAGGTGGAGGTGGGGTACTGGTATGGGCTGGTATCATCAAAGATGAACTTGTGTGACCTTTTTGGGTTAAGGATGGAGTGAAGCTCAACTCCCAGACCTAGTGCCAGTTTCTGGAAGACACCTTCTTCAAGCAGTGTTACAGGAAGAAGTCGGTATCGTTCAAGAAAAACATGATTTTCATGCAGGACAATGCTCCATCACATTGTAAGGGGGTGAAGTGCAAGAAGAGCCATGAGAAGGCTGCTCTCTCTGCTCCATGCCTCAAACAGTTAAACAGGGCAGCCGGTTCCCCAAGAGAGACAGAGGAGGGGATGAGCACAGGGGGCCAGGAGAGGAGAGCAGAGAGCGAGAGATCTTCCTGGGCTTTCTCTCAGTGCAGCGTGGGGAGCTGAAGGGAAAGGATGCTGACAGACTGCAGAAGAGACAGAGCTCCCAGTCACAGAGAGAGTCCGGGGTATCGTGTATATGGACAGAAGAACAGGAGGCTGTGTACTTGGAAACATTGGAGCTGCGTCCTGACCCCGTGGACAGACTGAGATCTGCAGACTACGTTCGTGACTACGAACAGTTGGAGTCTGCAGTGACAGATAAGTTGTGTCCTGATCCCCATGTGAAGTCTGTATGTGCAGAGCAAGGGCTGTATGCTGTAACTAGAGAATACCCTGTGAACCTCCTTAGCGAGACTGTGATAGTGGCAAGACGCTTCCTTGCAGACAGGCTGTATTCAGTAGCTGAGACGCTTCCCTGTGACGAAGGAACAGACTGTAATGCGACACTGACCTGCCAAGAGAGACTGGCACAGGCAGTGCCCCTGACCCTGGTGAGGGAGCACCGCTTCCGCAGCAGAGGGAAGAACCTTGCAAACAGGGAGATACCACCATCATCATACCCCTTGAGCTTCCACGTTAACCCCCATACGCGAGTTGGACTATACCTAGGATCCCAGAGACGGACGACATCAAGCATCCCTTGTGCCTGGGTGCCTACGTGGGAGAAGAGTGATCCCTACAAGCAAGATCTCCAGGAACAGATAAGGTTCTTCCCCCATAAGAGAATAATTGTCGGTTGTTGTGCACTTCTGTTATTTCTTCAGTCTCTGATATTACCTGTTACAGCATTTTCTGTTATATTATATGTTTACCTGTTTTACTCCCTGTAAATAAACTTCCCCTTTTACTGTTGGTCTGCCTGTTCCGTGGTGACATATACTCCACCTGCACCTTATTACACTATGCATCCAAATACTCCACAACGTGGCTGCCCAGTAAAGGTCTAAAAGAAGAAAAATTAATGACATGGTCCCCTTGTTCATCTGATCTGAACCCCATAGAGAACCTGTGGTCCCTCATAAAATGTGAGATCTACAGGGAGTGAAAACATTACACCTCTCATAACAGTGTCAGGGAGGCTGTGGTGGCTGCTGCACGCAATGTTGATCGCAAACAGATCAAGCAACTGACAGAATGTATGGATGGAAGGCTTTTGAGTGTCATCTTAAAGAAAGGTGGCTAACTGGCTATGTTGGTCCCTTTTTGGGGGGGTTTGGAATGTAAGAAATGTTTATTTCTACATTTTGTGTTGTTATATTGCTTTACCTGGTGAAAATAAACAAGTGAGATGGGTATATATTTGGTTTTTATTAAGTTGCCTAATAATTCTGCAGAGTAAGGCTGAGTTCACACGTGGCGTTTTTTGCGCGTTTCCGCGGCGGTTTTAACCACGCGATTTTGCCGCGAAAACGCGAAAAATAAGCATCCCATGCATTCCTATGGGATTCCGCAATGCTGTGCTAATGCTGCGGTTTTTACCGCGGCGGAATCGCTTCGCGGTAAAAAACGCAGCATGCTCATTAATTTGCGGAATCGCGGCGATCCCGCACCCATAGGAATGCATTGTTTCGCTTACTTCCCGCATGTGGCTGTGCACACCATGCGGAAAGTAAGCAGAACAATTGCGGATGGTACCCACGGTCCGGAGGAGAGGAGACTGTCCTCCGGGCTTTGGGTACCATATCCCTGTAAAAAATAGAATTTAAAATAAAAAATATTGTTATTCTTACCTTCCGGCGTCCCGCGCAGCATTCCCGCCTCTCTCCACGCTCCCGGTCCCAGTAAGCCTTTGCGAAAATGCCCGCGATGTCGTCCGTTCTCGCGGGATCGCGAAGTCTCGCGGTCATTCGCGCGACGTCATCGCGAATAACCGCGAGACATCGCGATCCCGCGAGAACGGACATCATCGCGGGCATTTTCGCAAAGGATTACTGGGAACGGATGCGTGGGACGCCGGAAGGTGAGAATAACACTATTTGTTATTTTTTTTTACATTCTATCTTTTACTACTGATGCCGCATAGGCGGCCTCAGTAGTAAAAAGTTGGTCACACTTGTCAAACACTATGTTTGACGAGTGTGACCAACCTGTCAATCAGTTCTCCAGGCGATGCTACAGATCGCTTGGAAAACGCTAGCATTTTGCAAGCTAAATACGCTTGCAAAATGCTAGTTTTTCCGCGGGAAAATCGCGGGAATTTAAAATGCGATTTTCCCGCGGAATGGAATTCCGGAATTCTCGCGGTAATTTCCGCGAGAGTTCCGGTACGTGTGCACTTAGCCTATCAGTTATCTACACAAACAGATATCCACCTAAGATAGCCAAATCGAAAAAACCCTACTCCAACTTCCACAGATATTAAGCTTTGATATTTATGAGTCTTTTCGGTTGATTGAGAACATAGTTGCTGTTTAATAATAATAAGAATCCTCTCAAATACAACTTGCCTAATAATAATTATGCAAACAGTGTATAATGCTCCATATATAATGGGCCCCATTTATAATGCTCCAGTGTATAATGGGCCCCATATATAATTCTCCAGGGTATAGTGCTCCCCAATCCCCATATATTGCTCCAAACATGATAAAAAATGAAATACCTTTCCTCGCTGGGCACTGCTCCACTTTAGACTCCTCAGCGTCGCCATATTCAAGCGCTCGGCACTTGGACTGTTCAAGCAGAGGGTGTACAGACGTGACGTATTTGCGCTCTCTGACCTGAATGTCACTGTCAGGAAACGCGAAAGAGGTCACAGCAGTGGAGCAGGGAGAGGTAAGTATTGAAAGTGCTGGTGCCCTGAGCAAGCAGGGGGGCCCACTCGTGGGCGACGGCAGTGGCACAGGGCCCCTCATAGTATGACGGTGTCTGTGATGGCGAGTGGGCCCCCCCACAGTCAGAGACACCGGCGTACTGTGAGGGGGCCTGTGCCAGTGCCGTTGCCTATGAGTGGGCCCCCCCACCTGCTCAGGGCCCCGGCACTTGCCCAGGTGTGCCAGGTGCTGACGCCGGCCCGGGGGGTACAGCTCAGTTTAGGGAGGTGTTAAAAATGGCATATGTTGAGGTGTAACCTGAACATTCAGCAGCTGTAAATGGAGGAACTGCAGAAGTTTGAGGAAGAGGAGGACAAAGCGAGCCATTTTGCTGGTAACCTATGTGTCATCAGGGGAAGGTGGTACAAAATCCTTTGAAACCCAGGCATGGTTCATTTTAATGAAAGTGAGATCACCAACCTTTTGGGTCGACAGCCGGGTCCTTCTTTCTGTCAGGATTGATCCAGCAGCACTGAATACTTTCTGATAGCACACTACCAGCAGGGAAAGTGAGCTCCTGTAAGGCATATTGTGCCAATTCAGGCCAGGTGGCCAGTTTAGAGGCCCAGTAGTCAAACGGGAATGAACTGTGAGGGAGAACATCGATAGGGGAGGAGAGGTAATCTTGAAACATAGTTGACAACTGCTGTCTCCTGTCTGTCGCAATTGATTCAGTATTAACAGTCATGTGAGCGGTCCTCGAGAAATCAGTCCACAACATGGTCATGAAACCCCTGTCTCCCACGCCTGTTTGGCTGTGTGCACCACGACTCCTCTTCCATTTGGCCCAGTACGGCTCATGGTAGAACCTGCTGCTGTGTGCTGGGAATGCCTCTAACAAACGGTTTACCAGAGTTGCTTGTTTGTTCGCCAATATTACCTCTAGGTTCTCCTGTGGCATGATGTTATGTAATTTGCCTTTATAGCATAGATCGAGGATGCTGGCCAACCAGTAGTCATCATCCTTCATAATTTTGGCAATGCAGGGGTCTCTTTTTAGGATCCGCAATACATAATCACACATGTGGGCCAATGTTCCAGGTATCAATGATGCACTGACAGTGGTGGGTGGAGGAGCACTTTCTGCCAAATCCACATCCCTCCAGTCACGCGCAAACCCTGTACCTGACCCTGGCAAGCCAACATTTTCTCTTGCCCCACAAAAAACATCCTCCTCCCCAAAATAATCATCCCCCTCATCCTCCTCCTCTTCCTCTTCTTCCTCCACCTCATCCAGGACAGTTCCCTGGGCAGACAATGGCTGACTGTCATCAAGGCTTCCCTCCTCCTCTTCCTCCTCCACTGCAGATGCCTGATCCTTAATGTGTGTCAAAGTTTGCATGAGCAGACGCATAAGTAGGATGCTCATGCTTATGATGGCGTCATCTGCGCTTACCAGCCGTGTGCATTCCTCAAAACACTGAAGGACTTTACAGAGGTCTTTCAGCTTTGACCACTGCACACCCGACAACTCCATGTCTGCCCTCAAACTGCCTGCCTGTGTATCCTCCCACAAATGCATTACAGCCTGCCTCTGTTTGCACAGCCTGTCAACCATGTACATGGTGACGTTCCACCTTGTTGCAATGTCTATGATTAGGTGGTGCTTGGGGAGGTGGAGCGATCGCTGCTGCCTCTGCATACGACTGGAGTCTACAGGCGAGCGATGGATGTGCGAGCACAGTCTTCACACCTTATGGAGCAGGGCTGTTAAATCCGGATAATTATTTAGGAAGCACTGCACCACCAGGTTTAAGGTGTAAGCCAAGCAAGGTATGTGTCTGAGTTTTGCAAGGGCTATGGCCATAACAAAATTATGGCCGTTATCACTGACTACCTTGCCTGGCTCAAGATGTAGACTGCCCAGCCATGACTCAGTTTCTCGCTGCAAGTACTCGGCCAGTACCTCCGCGGTATGTCTGTTGTCGCCCAAAGACATCATCTTTAAAACAGCCTGCTGATGCTTACCACTAGCTGTTCGATAGTGGGACACCTCGTGTGCAACACTGCCAGCTGCAGATGGAGTGCTCGTGCAACTGCACTCTGTCGACGAGCTTTCGCTTCTGGAGGAGGAGGAGGGTCGAACGCCTACAGCCAACTGTTTCCTATACCGTGGGCTAGGCAGCACTGTCCCACCGTCGCTGTCCCCTGTGGACCCTGCATCCACCACATTAACCCAGTGCGCAGTGATGGACATGTAACAGCCCTGGCCATGCCTACTGACCCATGCATCTGTTGTGTGGTGCACCTTTCCACTCACTGATTGTTTGAGTGCATGGACAATGCGGTCTTTCACATGCATGTGGAGGGCAGGGATGGCTTTTCTAGAAAAGAAGTGCTGACTGGGTATGTGATAGCATGGGACAGCGTAGGCCATGAGCTCTTGGAACGCTTCACTTTCAACCAAACGGAAGGGCATCTTCTCTAATGAGATCAGTTTGGCAATGTAGGCATTCAAAGCCAGTGTACGCAGATGAGAGGATGAGTACTTTCTTGTCCTACTCAGAGTGTCTGGTAGGGTGAGCTGGACTTGAGAGCTGCATACGGGGGAACTAGCGGTGGACCTGACAGACTGAGAGGTGGTTGGCGAAGGTGATGGTGGTGGTGGTGATGGCCTAGATTCAGTCTTTCATTGCAAAAACATTGTGATTCCCTGACTGATTTGGCCTTGCGACGACACCTCAACATTTCTTGCTGGCGGTGTGCTTACCGGTGGGCTTACAGTGGGGGAAGCGATGGAGCGTTTCTGGCTACCTTCAGTCGGAGCAGGTGCACAGGTGCTACCTGAGGTTTTGTAGTCCATCCACGCTTGCAAGTGCATGGTGGTTAAATGTCAGCATGCAACTGGTATTCAAATTTTGGAGATTTTTCCCTCGGCTAAAGGTCCTTCCGCACTTCCTACAGATAACCTTTGCCTCATCAATAGGATTTTGGTCGCCAAAAAAGTGCCACACTGCACTCTTCCTACTATGGTATAAATTTTCAGGGCTTGAACGCTGTGCTAATTTGACTGTCTGGCCAAGCTGTCCTGCAACTCTTTTTGTTTTTTTACCATGTTTTTGGACAGCTACGGGCCTGCCAGATAACCGCTGCTGCGATGATGATGCCTGCTGCGGATCCTTCTACTCTTCTGAGCTATTGCCAGCAGCACCCTCTTCCCAAAATGGATGCCAATCTGGGACAACAACTGGGTCATCCATCACCTCCTCTTCAATTTCATCTGCAGCTTCCTCTGTGTCACCGTGTAAGGTGGTATAGTATGCGGGAAGGGGCACCTGAGTTTCATCAGGGTCAGATTCTGGCTCAGAACACTGCAAGGCCAATGTAGTGCTCTGGGTCAATGCACCAGCAGAATCATCTAGCAATGGCTGTGCATCAGTCCACTCCATGTCAGATTCATCTTGGACTGGGGAATTCAGGATTTGACTTGATAACCCAGGCATGGTATGTGAAAAGAGGTCCATGGAGTAATCTGAAATGTGGCCTGCCGCATCCTTCACTTTTGGTGGGGGTGAAGGACACAAGGAAAGGTGTTGTTCCTCACCAGAAGCCTGCACTGACAACTCAGTGCTTGCAGTTTTTGAAACTTCAGAAGAGGAGGCGATAGAGCTGGAGGCTGTTTCGGCAGTGTAAGCCAAAACCTGCTCCTGATGCTCTGGCTTTAAAAGCGGTATACCTACTCGCAGAAAACCTTACAGGCCTTCTTGAGCCAGACGATGACGCAGGCTCAACATCTCCTGCCTTAGCTGCTATTGTGCTTTTGGCATAACCAGTAGATGCACCACCATCAGTACAAGCTGCCCCCCGCCTACATCCGTGGCCTCTTCCACCATACTTTCTCTTGTTTGGGAAAATGTACCAAAAATACCAGCAGATATATGCTACTGTATGAGGAGCGTACAGCTGTATAAGGTGTTAGGAAAAATTTAAATTTCCGTATATATTTCCTCAGTCACAGATGCTCTCCCAGTATGTATTTGACCGTAATCCAAACAGCAGATATACGATACTGTTTCAGAAGCGGACAGCTCTATACGGTGTATGGAGAAATGGAAATGTCCATATATGTATTTACGGACTCACACACACACACGCTGTCTCTGTATAGATTTGACCATATCCAAACAGCAGATATACGATACTGTTTCAGAAGCGGACAGCTCTATACAGTGTATGGAAAAATGGAAATGTCCGTATATGTATTTACAGACTCACACACGCTGTCTCTGTATGGATTTGAGCGTAATCCATACAGCAGATATACGATACTGTTTCAGAAGTGGACAGCTCGATACGGTGTATGGAAAAATGGAAATGTCCGTATATGTATTTACGGACTCACACACACACGCTGTCTCTGTATGGATTTGACCGTAATCCAAACAGCAGATATACGATACTGTTTCAGAAGTGGACAGCTCTATATGGTGTATGGAAAAATGGAAATGTCCATATACAGTGGGGCAAAAAAGTATTTAGTCAGTCAGCAATAGTGCAAGTTCCACCACTTAAAAAGATGAGAGGCGTCTGTAATTTACATCATAGGTAGACCTCAACTATGGGAGACAAAATGAGAAAAAAAAATCCAGAAAATCACATTGTCTGTTTTTTTTTCCTTTTATTTGCATATTATGGTGGAAAATAAGTATTTGGTCAGAAACAAGCAGTCAAGATTTCTGGCTCTCACAGACCTGTAACTTCTTCTTTAAGAGTCTCCTCTTTCCTCCACTCATTACCTGTAGTAATGGCACCTGTTTAAACTTGTTATCAGTATAAAAAGACACCTGTGCACACCCTCAAACAGTCTGACTCCAAACTCCACTATGGTGAAGACCAAAGAGCTGTCAAAGGACACCAGAAACAAAATTGTAGCCCTGCACCAGGCTGGGAAGACTGAATCTGCAATAGCCAACCAGCTTGGAGTGAAGAAATCAACTGTGGGAGCAATAATTAGAAAATGGAAGACATACAAGACCACTGATAATCTCCCTCGATCTGGTGCTCCACGCAAAATCCCACCCCGTGGGGTCAGAATGATCACAAGAACGGTGAGCAAAAATCCCAGAACCACGCGGGGGGACCTAGTGAATGAACTGCAGAGAGCTGGGACCAATGTAACAAGGCCTACCATAAGTAACACACTACGCCACCATGGACTCAGATCCTGCAGTGCCAGACGTGTCCCACTGCTTAAGCCTGTACATGTCCGGGCCCGTCTGAAGTTTGCTAGAGAGCATTTGGATGATCCAGAGGAGTTTTGGGAGAATGTCCTATGGTCTGATGAAACCAAACTGGAACTGTTTGGTAGAAACACAACTTGTCGTGTTTGGAGGAAAAAGAATACTGAGTTGCATCCATCAAACACCATACCTACTGTAAAGCATGGTGGTGGAAACATCATGCTTTGGGGCTGTTTCTCTGCAAAGGGGCCAGGACGACTGATCCGGGTACATGAAAGAATGAATGGGGCCATGTATCGTGAGATTTTGAGTGCAAACCTCCTTCCATCAGCAAGGGCATTGATGATGAAACGTGGCTGGGTCTTTCAACATGACAATGATCCAAAGCACACCGCCAGGGCAATGAAGGAGTGGCTTCGTAAGAAGCATTTCAAGGTCCTGGAGTGGCCTAGCCAGTCTCCAGATCTCAACCCTATAGAAAACCTTTGGAGGGAGTTGAAAGTCCGTGTTGCCAAGCGAAAAGCCAAAAACATCACTGCTCTAGAGGAGATCTGCATGGAGGAATGGGCCAACATACCAACAACAGTGTGTGGCAACCTTGTGAAGACTTACAGAAAACGTTTGACCTCTGTCATTGCCAACAAAGGATATATCACAAAGTATTGAGATGAAATTTTGTTTCTGACCAAATACTTATTTTCCACCATAATATGCAAATAAAAGGAAAAAAAACAGACAATGTGATTTTCTGGATTTTTTTTTCTCAGTTTGTCTCCCATAGTTGAGGTCTACCTATGATGTAAATTACAGACGCCTCTCATCTTTTTAAGTGGTGGAACTTGCACTATTGCTGACTGACTAAATACTTTTTTGCCCCACTGTATGTATTTACGGACTCACACACAGATAGCATGTATTTGTTCGTGATACCAGCCAGTACACGGTAGTATGTGTAAGCTCGCTGGATAAGGTGAAATCCCGGAGTGGACCCTCTGGACCGTGGCACCGAGGGACCCCGGACGAGCAACCAGGTGGACCTGACCCCTATACAGGGACCGTTAGGAGCAGGTCCAGGGGTTCGAATGCCACGGCAGCCGGAACCAAGAGGGGCGGCTCGGAATGGGTACAAGAGCTTAACACAGGCAGGTGGGACTGGAGTCAGGAAGCAGGTACGGGCACAGGAGGACTGGATCGGAGTCAGACAGCTGGTACGGACACAGGCAGGTAGGGCTGGAGACAGGTAGCAGATACGGACACAGGCAGGCAGAACTGGCTGGCGTTGGGTAGCGGGCACGGACACATGCAGGCAGGACTGGAGTCGGGTAGCGGGCATGGACACAGGCAGGCAGGACTGGAGTCGGGTAGCGGGCATGGACACAGGCAGGCAGGACTGGAGTCGGGTAGTGGGCACGGACACAGGCAGGCAGGACTGGAGTCGGGTAGAGGCTGCAAGGAAACACAGAACCGTCAGGGGGAAGCAGGCTCAGTGCAGGTCAGGATAGGAACCTAGAGCTGCTGTATAACAACAACGATCTGGCGCCTCCATTATGGCCTGATATACATGCAGCTGTGCCCCCATTGGTCCGGCGGTGCTACCGGGTCAGGGCACCGCCGGTGATGACGTCAGAGATGGAGGCTCGGGTGCGACCTACTGCGCAGAGCCTGTAATGACGTCACCGGCCGGGGGGCCGGACAGAGGAGGACGCCAGAGCAGAGGGAGGAGAGGCTGCAGTGTGGTGTCAGCGTGAGCGCGCGTGGAGGAGGAAGGCCCGGGAAGGTGAGCGGCTGGAGGCGCGGGAGGCACGGGGACCGTGACAGTACCCTCCCCCTTAAGCCGCCCCCTGCTGCGATTGGCAAAAAATCTCCTGAGGATGTGAGGGGCATTGATGTTACCCCGGGGCTCCCTGGACCTCTCCTCAGGACCAAAACCTTTCCAGTCAATAAGGAAAAAGGTCTTGCCTCTAACTCTCCTCATGGCGAGGATATCTCATTCCTCGAAGGTGTCGTCAGACCCCACTGGCCGAGGAGCAGAACTAGGCAAGGAATGGAACTGATTCAGTACCACGGGTTTCAGGAGAGAGACGTGGAAAGTGTTCGGGATGCGGAGCGAAGCAGGCAACCTCAACGTGTAGGCGACTTCATTGACACGTTCCAGGATCTCAAAAGGGCCAATGTACCGGGGGCCCAACTTGTAGGAGGGTAATTTTAGTCGGATGTACTTGGACGAGAGCCAGACCTTATCCCCAATTTGAAACGGTGGAGGATCTAACCTCCTCTTGTCTGCGTAATTCTTCATCTGCTCGCTGGCCCTCTTGAGTGCCGAGTTAGTTTCAGACCAGATTTCAGAGAACTCTTGGGACAGGGAGTTGGCTGCTGGTACCTCGGAGGTCAGGGTTTCAGGAAGAGGTATATTGGGATGTTTGCTGAAGACCACAAAAAAGGGCGATTTGGCTGACGATTCGCCGGAATGATTATTATAGGCGAACTCCGCCCAAGGAAGTACATCCACCCAGTCATTCTGATGAGCGCTGGAGAAATGCCGAAGGTATGCCGTCAACATTTGGTTGGTTCGCTCCACTTGCCCATTGGTCTGCGGATGATAGGCAAATAAAAAATCCAGAGATATATCCAGAAGTTTGCAAAGCGCCCTCCAAAACTTAGAGGTGAACTGGACGCCACGATCAGAGACAATCCGTTGAGGTAGGCCGTGGAGCCTCAAAATCTGATGGACGAAAATCTTGGCTAATCCAGGTGCGGAAGGAAGGCCACCCAAAGGAATAAAATGTGCCATTTTGGAAAAACGGTCCACAACCACAAGAATCACCGTACAGCCAGCAGAGCGAGGCAGATCCGTGATAAAGTCCATGGCAATATTCTCCCAAGGAGAAGTAGGCACCAGCAACGGAAGCAGCAACCCAGACGGGGACCGACGAGGAGTCTTATTCCTAGCGCAGGAGGAACAGGAGGCAACGAAGTCTACCACGTCTTGGCGGAGAGAGGGCCACCAATAATACCGAGATATGAGAGCAAGGGTCTTCCTAACTCCGGCATGACCAGCCAACTTGGAAGAATGACCCCATAACAGCACTCTCCTCTTGGCATCTCCCGGGACGAGTGTCTTGCCTGGAGGTGGAGAAAGCAGCATCACTGGTGCCACAATGATAATCCTGGTACGCTCAATGATGTGGGATGGTTCCTCCCCAACCTCAGTCGCTTGAAAGACTCTGGAAAGAGCGTCGGCCTTGGTGTTTCTGTCCCCTGGACGAAAGTGAAGCTCAAAATCAAAGCGAGCAAAGAATAAGGACCATCTGGCCTGTCGAGGATTAAGTCTCTGGGCGGACTGGAGGTAGGCTAGGTTCTTGTGGTCCGAGTAAATCAGAAACGGATGGACAGCTCCAAAAGATGACACCACTCCTCCAATGCCAACTTGATGGCCAAAAGCTCGCGGTCGCCAATCGAGTAATTGCACTCGGAAGGGGAGAAGACTTTGGAGAAGAATCCACAAGGGCGGAGGCGACCCGTAGAGGTCTTCTGGGATAAGACAGCCCCAGCTCCGGTCGAGGAGGCGTCTACCTTCGAGCACGAAAGGTTTACTGCTCTCAGGATGGGACAACACCGGAGCCGTGGAGCCGTTTTAGCGGCAAGAAGGCCTCCTCAGCCTGTGGCATCCAGGAGTTTGAAGAAGTCCCTTTACGAGTAAGGACGGAGATTGGCTTGGAGAGTGAGGAAAAATGCGGAATAAACTGCCTATAGTAGTTAGCGAATCCGAGGAAACGCTGGATGGCCTTTAGGCCGACGGGGCGGGGTCATTTGTGAATGGCGGACAGTTTCTTGGGATCCATCTGCAGTCCGGTGTCAGAAACGATGTAGCCCAGGAATGGTAGTGAGGTTTGCTCGAAGATGCATTTCTCCATCTTGGCATACAAACGATTCTCCCGAAGACGTTGAAGAACCAGGCGGACAGTTCTTCTATGAGATGGGAGATCTGAGGAGAAGACAAGAATGTCATCCAAGTACACTACCACACAGGAGTACAGGAGGTCCTGGAAGATCTCATTGACAAACTCCTGGAACACAGCTGGAGCGTTGCACAGACCGAAAGACATCACCAGGTACTCATAGTGACCGTCACGGGTGTTGAAGGCGGTCTTCCATTCATCACCAGCACGGATGCGGATGAGGTTGTACGCCCCTCTGAGGTCCAATTTGGAGAAGATTCGTGCCCCTCTAAGACGGTCGAACAACTTCGGAATGAGTGGGAGAGGGTACCGGTTCTTGACAGTGATGTTGTTTAACCCTCTATAGTCGATGCAGGGGCGCAGCGAACCGTCCTTCTTTTTGACGAAGAAAAAACCGGCTCCTGCGGGGAGGAAGACTTCCGAATAAATCCCTTGGCGAGGTTCTCCTTGACGTACTCAGACATGGCTGTGGTTTCTGCGGAAGACAGAGGGTAGATCCTACCCCTAGGAGGCATGGAACCAGGAATTAACTCGATGGGACAATCAAAGGACGGGTGTGGTGGAAGGACCTCCGCTTCTTTTTTATCGAAGACGTCTGCATAGGACCAATAGGCTGAAGGAAGCCCCGGGAGCTCCCGAGGTGGGCGTGCTGGGACGGCCAGACGAATAGGATTCAGACACCGACCTTGACATGAGTCTCCCCAGCGCAAAACCTCCCCAGATGACCAATTGAGTACCGGCTGATGAGTCCGTAGCCACGGAAGGCCAAGTAGAATGGCGTGAGACAGATCGGGCAGGACGTAGAAGGCCACTCTCTCTCTGTGGAGAGCGCCAATTTGCAGAACCACCTCCTCCGTGACCGCGGTGATGGGTTCCTGTAGGGGTCTGCCGTCAACGGAAGCAATCACTCGGGGGTTCCTCAGGGTAGCCACAGGAATCCGATACTTGTCCACCACTTCACGCCGGATGAAATTACCTGCTGAGCCCGAATCCACGTAGGCCACCTCGGATCCACGTCTCTCTCCTGAAAGTAAAAGAACAGATAACGTGAGTGCTAGAGAGGAGTCATTAACACCTAGGGAGGCCTCTCTTACCTGACCTAGGTGGAAGAGTTTCCCGGTCTCTCAGGGCAAGAGCGGATGAAGTGAGATGCTCCTCCGCAATAAAGACAGAGACCCTGCTCCCGTCTTTCTCTCTGACGTCTCTCCGTCATCCGGACCCGATCTACCTGCATGGGCTCAGGGGACGGAGTGTGAACAGAACTGGCTGGTCGAGGACTAAAGGACCGATTAACCGTCGGGACTGGCCTAATGGGCCTCCTGTCTCTAGCTGACTCCCGGGCGCGTTCCTGGAACCGAAGGTCTATTCGAGTGGCCAGGGAGATGAGGTCCTCAAGGGTAGTGGGAGTATCCCGACCAGCCAATTCATCTTTTATCCTGTTCGACAACCGACGCCAAAAGGCTCCGACCAATGCCGCATTATTCCAACCCAATTCGGAAGACATGGTACGGAACCGAATGGCATATTGACCAACTGTCAGGGTGCCCTGGTGAAGATTAAAAGTGACTCCGTCAGGGAGCCTACTCGTCCTGGCTCATAAAACACCTTACGAAAGGTGTCCAAGAAAACCAAAATGTTGGAGACCATGGGGTCATCCCTCTCCCAGAGAGGATTTAGCCAGGATATGGCCTTCCCCTCCATGTGGGACATGATTAAGGCCACCTTGGCTTTATCGGAGGGGTACTGGTGAGGCTGAAGCTCGAAATACAAGCTACACTGGTTTAGGAACCCTCTACACTGCTTGGGGTCACCAGTGTACCAGGGTGGTTTGGCAAGGCGAGGAGAGGGAAATGAGGCGGGACCTGGAATGGCGGCTGCGGCCGCGGCGGTGGACTGGAGGTCCCCCAAAAGACTGTCTACCGAGGCCATATACAACAGAATATGGGACTGGGCGTCACGCTGCTGACCCAGTTCCTGCTGGAGACTGGCCATTTGGGCAGCATTCCCAGGGTCGGCCGCCTGAAGAGCGGACAGATGAGACTACATGGACTTCATCACTGACATGATGCGCCCCTGATTCTCCCGCAAAAAGAGCAACTCTTTCTGACCGGGAGCGGAAATGCCGGCGGGATCCATGGCCTGATCGTACTGTAAGCTCGCTGGATAAGGTGAAATCCCGGAGTGAACCCTCTGGACCGTGGCACCGAGGGACCCCGGACAAGCAACCAGGTGGACCCGACCCCTATACAGGGACCGTTAGGAGCAGGTCCAGGGGTTCGAATGCCACGGCAGCCGGAACCAAGAGGGGCGGCTCGGAATGGGTACAAGAGCTTAACACAGGCAGGCAGGACTGGAGTCAGGAAGCAGGTACGGGCACAGGAGGACTGGATCGGAGTCAGTCAGCTGGTACGGACAGAGGCAGGCAGGGCTGGAGTCAGGTAGCAGATACGGACACAGGCAGGCAGAACTGGCTGGCGTTGGGTAGCAGGCACGGACACAGGCAGGCAGGACTGGAGTCGGGTAGTGGGCACGGACACAGGCAGGCAGGACTGGAGTCGGGTAGAGGCTGCAAGGAAACACAGAACCGTCAGGGGGAAGCAGGCTCAGTGCAGGTCAGGATAGGAACCTAGAGCTGCTGTATAACAACAACGATCAGGCGCCTCCATTATGGGAGGGCGGCCTGATATACATGCAGCTGTGCCCCCATTGGTCCGGCGGTGCTACCGGGTCAGTGCACCGCCGGTGATGACGTCAGAGATGGAGGCTCGGGCGCGACCTACTGTGCAGGCGCAGAGTCTGTAATGACGTCACCGGCCGGGGGCCGGACAGAGGAGGAAGCCGGCGCCGGAGCAGAGGGAGGAGAAGCTGCAGCGTGGTGTCAGTGTGAGCGCGTGTGGAGGAGGAAGGCCCGGGAAGGTGAGCGTCTGGATGCACAGGAGGCACGGGGACCGTGACAGTATGTGAGGAGCGTACACCTCTATACGGTGAAGACGACGACCCTGAAGACCACACAGAAGAATACCTAAAAGATGACCCTGAAGAAGATGACCAAGAGGACAAAGAACAGGAAGACAACCACCAAGATGCAGAACAACAAAATACAGAAGACCAAGAAGCATAAAAACCAAAAGCAGAAGAACATGAAGCATAAGACTAAAAATCAGAGCAAATGATATTATCTAATTTATAAGCAGAAGAAGACTAAGCAGTGTATGGGGGTGAGTCCATTCCTCCTCGTGGTGCCCCTGGAAAAGGCCTGCTGCTGCAGGCCTAACTGAACGCGGACAAATCCTGTTGTAAATCTTTTGTGACAGGCTGAACGGAAGGTGTAATCTTCAAACTTTTATAGATAACAACTATAGGAATGCCTGACACAAATAAGAATATGATGAAGAAGAATAGGAAGAAGATGAAGAAGTAGAATATGAAGAAGAATAAAAGAAGAAGAATCAAAGAAGAAGAAGAAGAAGAAGAATAAGAAGATACTGCTGCTGCTGCTGAAGATGATGAAGGAGAAAGTGTGGGAGAAGTAAAAAAGAAGGTGAAGAGCATGGAAGTAGTGAAACATACATATCTGACAAACAATTAAAGACTTTAACATAGTCAATATCTTTGTAACTACGAACGTCTTTAAAAAAAAAAAAATTCATGCTATTCCATTTGATTGGGCTAAAGCTCTATGGCTTTAATGTCTCCTACACCTCCCACAATACATGCTACATTATTATTAGTTGTTTTTCTCCATGTAGAATTAACCAACAGGGAAAGAAAGGGTTTTTTTTAATTCCGATATTTCTGTTCCATTGACTTGAATGGGACTTCCGGGATCGGAATCGGCGATACCCGATACTTTTTTTAGATCGGCCGATCCATTCCGATACGATATTTTTCAGTATCGGGTGGTATCGCTCAACACTACTCACTAACCGTGTGATTACTTCAGCCGTCTTATCCACCATGTCAGCGTCAGTTTTGTCGCGAGATGTCCGGTCTGTCCATTGGGCTGACGTACCCCTTTTCCTGGTCACTTCCACCTCTGACCTCTCCACGTCAGGAGCCGTCACCGTCTTTGTATGAGTTAGCCCAACAGTAGGAACGTCTCCAGCCTCCTGGCATATATCATCAAACCTGACAAAGTCCCAGCCCCACTCCAAGGCATACACTAAGTCTGATGGCATACTGCCCCCTTGGCACTCACTGCCTCCGAGCCCCTCAGACATTATTCTGTCTACCGCAGAGTTCACTGTGACCCCATGTGTACAGCGAACCTGGACCATTTTCTCGGTCAGACAGAAAGTGAGAGGAGTTCCTACCAGAGTCACCTGACTCTTTGAGTCCAACCGTCCCGAGATCTCTTCCCGGTGTAGCATCACGGTACACACTTGCGGCCAGTCATCACTCGGAAAGAATATCCCACATTCTGGAAATGACATACATGAACACTGCAGTATCCCAGACATACCCATTGAGCCAACCAGTGCTGCCATTTCTTCAAACTCAGCCCCTTTCTGGACCACCACCCCAATTTGGGTCACCGCCCCCCTGTGGGACTCCACCTCTTTTTGGGTTACCACCCCAATTTGGGACTCCACCCCCTTTTGGGCTACCACCCCGATTTGGGTCACCGCCCCCTTCTGGGACTCCACGCCCTTTTGGGATCTCCCCATGTCTGTTATACCGGTCTTCTCAGACCACAGTTCACACCACACAGTTTGTGTCTCTTACGACACCACACAAGTCCTTGCTGGCACCACCACAGCTCCTGCTGTCACCGATCACCGACACCACCGGCTGCCGTTCACACACCGCTGCTGGTGTCCTCTTCGTAACCCCGCCGAGTTACCAGAAGCCGCTTGTCCCCTACGTAACCCCTCCGAGTTACCGGAAGCCGCTTGTCCCCTTCGTAGCCCCGCCGAGTTACAGGAAGCCGCTTGTCACCTTCTTGACTCCCACTGAGCCACCGCAGGCTGAATTGAGAAAAGAAAAAAAAACACACCACACAAAACTCACGTGTCCTGACTGTGTGCTATTCAGGACGCTCCGTCCCACCTGAGACCGTCCAACACACAGGGCGCACCGGGTGCCATTCAGAGAGCGACCCTCCTCCCAGGGTCTCCCCACACACCGGCCTCACCAGGTCCAGAGGCTCGACGGGTGCTCTTCAGGACATCTGTCTCCACCTGAGACTGCCCAACACTCGCGCCTCACCAGGTCCAAGGTCACACCACGTGCTACTGGGATCCGACTCTTCTCTCAGGGCTGACCCTCCAGGACCTTTCCTCACTGAACCCTCCAGGTACACCATCTTCCTCACTGACCCAGGTCAGTACCACACGAACACCAGTCCGTTACCTGTGTCGCCCACACAGGTCCTCGGGTACCTCTTCTCCGCAGAGGCACTCTAGCAATCACCAGTCTCTTTCTTCTGGGGAAGCGGCCGCACTGGGCTCACCGATCCAGACAGTGCCTTACTCACTAGACCGCCCCACGGTTCCAGAACCACAGCCGGACAGTGGCTTCCCCACTTGCAGGCCGTCACCGGCTCTGCTCACACACGTGGCCGGTCAGCAGCACATCACACAGCTTCCACAACCGTCAGCCCTCATGGCTCAGCGTTGCCGGCACTGCCCATAGCCTTCTCCACCAATTGTGAGGTAGCGCTGTCATTCGGGTAGGGGATTCTCGCTTGGCAGGCCAATAATCACATCCGGCACAGGTTTTCCATAAAACCATATCAGTCCCTGCGGTTTATTATGCAGCATAAACCGTGACCAATAACATACAGTTCATATCACCAGCATAGCATCCATTACAGAGCTTCCCTCTGTTAAGCCTGTGGTCACACAGGGTCTCAATGTCCAGTACTCAGGCTCTTCAGCCTCACAGATTTCTCACCCGGTCAGGGTTTACCTCATGGCTGCTACAGCTCACTGCAGAGGTTCCTTTCCTTCCTCTTGGAACTCTCAGACGCTAGCAGCTATTCCACACAGCCACTTCTCATGCTGTGTGCCAGGAGACACATCTCCTAGCAGGACCTTCCACACTGGACCAACCAGGTCCCTACATTCACCTCATGTGACCAACCCTGGCCACCATATATGGTCCGTAGCCACGCCCACCGGGTCACATGGCTATGACCTCATCACAGGCCCTTCACACACTCACATAGCCTTTTACTACAGGCGTTTTCAGACACACCCCTGGGTGGATTTGTAGGTAGCTAGACCGCCCATCTCTCCAGCGACTTGAAGGCTTCGTCCCATTGGCACGAAAGATCAGCTCCGCTGATCAGCACATAACCAAGCCTTCATCTCAAGGCCACCCACCTTGAGATACATAACGGTCCTTCCGTATTCTGCCACTCATCCTCTCTCATGGGACATCCACACAGCGCCCCCTAGCGGACACAATGGTCATTGCACCACAATACATACAAAACACACACACACTTACATACAAAACACACACACATACATATATACACACACATACAAAACACACACAAACATACATATAAAACACACACATACATACATACAAAATACACACATACATGGGTCGCCCTCCCAGGGCTGTGGGGTACTCGGTACCGGGCTGGTGTCAGGGGGATGTGTCACAGCAGCAGTTACCCGGTCCGTGGCCCTGGGCGCCCAAGCAATGGGGAATTGTTAATGGTGGTTAGTGGAATAGTTCGTGACACCACCTGTGGTGTTCGGCAAGGGAGGTGTTAAGCCGACGCTGCATGCAGATCCACTGGGACTCATGGTATGGTGCAGCAGAGTTGTAAAAGCTTCCCACAGGTGAAGTTATAGTCCCAGGGCAGTGTAGGTGTAGTTGGCACAGGGATGTAGCAGTGCCGGAAGAGTAGGAAGCAGACAAGACAGCGGGTGCAATTTCTGTACTTTTACTTGATAACTGCAGTCCAGGGTTCCAATTACAGATGGTACCCAGAGCAGGATAGCCTGGATGCAACTCAGGGTTCTCTCTCAGCAGACGGGCTGTGCAGTTTCCTTTCCTAGCGCCTTTAAGTGTGAAGTACTCCAGTCCTAAGTTACTCTGAAGTTCCTCCTGTCAAATGTTCCCAAGAACCTCACCTGCATGGCAGACAGCTGTAGCCTATTCGGGGACTCCTTTCTCTGCTGAATCCCGGCTCTCTATCCAAGCTGCTGTTGTGCCCTCAAGTCCTTAGATGGGAGCAGGGCATTTATGGCCTCCTACTCCTCTGGTATCTGTTGCAGGACCGTTAGTATCCGTACAACCATGGAGACCAGGCTCCAGTTCTTGCGCTCTAGCCGTGAGGGAGCTCTCTTCCTTCAGCTCAACCTCCACGCTCCTCTCTACACGTCTGCACACTTCACCCTCCGCAGACTAACTGACCACTCCTCTCACTTGGCCCTCAGGGAGCACCCCTCCCTCCAATCTGGTTCAGAGTTCCCCCTGCTGGCCTGGAGTGGAACTGTGTTGCATGTATTGGTAAACTGCTGGAGAGACCCTTCATTGCCTCCAAGTCTGGCATTACCCTCCCCTGGAGGAAGGCAAAGCCAGTGTGGCGACCATACCCCTGGGGGCGCCACATTCCCCCCTAGTGCAAGTCAGCACTCCTGGGCTGAACAACATATGAAACACATAAATGAAATATGAACATACAACAGTAATAATTGTACAAGATTGAAAAAGGGAAAAAAAATATACAAAAACCAAATGTTTCCAAAAATGGTCCTATGATGATAAGTCCCACATCAATGTCCATGGTCCATTCCTGGCAAATGGTTAATATATGCAAGAAGGTTTTTGACCACACACAAGTCCTGTGGTTCAGTGTCCATAAAACAAGGTAAAACTCCAAAGGAAACTGTTACATGTTACAGAACTACTCAGCACCCTGAATATGATGTGCAGTTATATGTATGTATAATAGGTTCTATGTGAGATGCATGTCCCTAATGCATCAGCCCACAGACTGCGCCCCTGGGCAGAGGGGACACGATATTCTCCTTTTGTCTGCCCTCCCCCCACCTTTGCAATTCCCACAGTAAACATCGGCAGGCTCCGGCCACCTGCGGCTTTTGTAATGTATGTCTGGCCTGCCGCTTTTCTGTTGGCCTGCCCTCTGTATCTGTGTGATATATTCTGTGCCCTGTGAGTAAAGTGTTGTCAGACTGGAAATACGTGGAGAAGCAGTGATCTTTTATATGCGCCCATGTAACCAAAGAATTCCAGCCAGCGTCATTCATTCAGACTCCAGCCAAGGCAGAGCGGACCTCCGAAAACACGGGGTGGTACTGAAAGAGGTACTCCAGCTTGGTAGACCCCGTTACACTGGTGGCAGACAGCGGGATATGATACCCCTTCTACAGGAGGAAAGGAATGAATGGAAAATAGCTACCAGAAGTTAAAGAGGACTACATTAAAAGATCTGGTGGAAACCCGAGGGTTGATCGCCAGCAACAAAACAAAAGCGGATTTGATAGTAGCCATCATGGAACACGACAGTGCAGCGCCCCCCAATGTGAATGTGGAGGAGACCGAATTCCAGAGGGAGGTAAAGAACAGACTGGCGTTCTATGGCCTAAACCCTGCAGTAGAGATCATACGAGAGGTGATGGCTGATGTGCGTCCTGATCTGAAGGAAAAGATGGCCGAGCGGACAGGATAGAGCTAGAAAAGATGGAGATGGCAGAGCGGACCAAAGTGGAGCTGGCCAAGATGGAGATGGCAGAGCGGAGAGAGGAGAGTCAGCG